>NC_080792.1:75103816-76303816 GCF_028018385.1 Neofelis nebulosa | reverse complement strand
GAGAGCACAAGTGGAGGAGACAGGCAGGAGAGAGAGAGAATCTTAAGCAGGGACTTGATCCCACGATCCTGGGATCAAGACCTGAGCCAAAATCAAGAGCTGGACTCTCAACTGACTGAGCCACCCAGGTGCCCCCAATTTTGTTTTTAAAAGAGACACAAAAGTAGTAATTACAAAAATAGAGACATACAGTAGTAATTATAATGCAAGTTTCTTTAACAAAAATTTTTTTAACGTTTATTCATTTTTAATTAATTTTTTTAAATGTTTATTATTTATTTTTGAGAGTGAGACAACATGAGCAGGGAAGTGGCAGAGAAAGAGGGAGACACAGACTCTGAAGCAGGTTCCAGGCTCAGCACAGAGCCTGACACAGGCTCAGACCCACGAACCGTGATACCATGACCTGAGCCAAGTCAGACGCTTAACCGACTGAGCCACCCAGGCGCCCCCAATGTTTATTCATTTTTGAGAGACAAAGAGAGAGAGCACAAGCAGAAAAAGGGAGAGAGAGGGAGACACAGAATCTGAAGCAGGCTCCAGGCTCTGAGCGGTCAGCACAGAGCCTGACGCAGGACCCCAACCCACGAACTGTGAGATCATGACCTGAGCCGAACGAAGTCAGACACTCAACCAACTGAGCCACTCAGGTGCCCCTATAATGCAAGTTTCTACTTAATGAATTCAGATTTTGCATTCAGTTTTCAGGTCAATTCAGGACTTTTCTACTTTTCTAGAGAAGTCTATGTTTGGATTAGGCGGACAAAAATGAGAGGCTTATGATACGTGCCAGAACAAAAGTTCAAGAAAGCATTCAGCACAGACTCAAATGAGGCACTTTGTCGCATTTTCTCCCACAGCCGCACGTCCTCCCATCCAGGAAATGTCCACTAAGAGATCTGATGGGGCAGATGGACGTGGCCTGCTTCACAGGCCCATCTGTTGTCCTTTTCACTATCATAAAAATTCAGACCAGACACCTAACACCCTCACGCCCCTCCATAGGATTGGCTGGGTGATTCCCACTCATTCAATTCTTGACCTGGGCCAGAAGCCCTCTCCTACTCCTGTGACTTAGATATGATGCTGTCCTTTGTCTGTGGCCTTCAGGTAGCCCCACTTTGGTGTGTGTTTATATGTACTGAGAGTTGAGCGGTGGAGTAAGAGAGCAAAAAAATTACACAAAATCTCCACAGAAAAAAATTAAAAAGTGTCATAAAACATCTTAAAATGTTTTAATTGGTCTGAAGCTTAATTAAGGGCCATAAAATACACCCCCAAATTCCACATGTTCTTTAAATAGTTATTAAGGTTCTGATCTATTTAAGGAAATGCCACTTTTATGGGCACAGGGCAAAAAGCCAAATACCATGATTCATCTCTCTGCTCACATCAATTTCCTTATGCCCGTCTCAACTGTGGAAGAGTGGGATCACAGCCAAACACAGACAGAGAGGCCAGGTCCTTCCTGCGACTGAAGATGCTGGGAATGCTACCTGCTGGGGGTCACAGCCCAGCCTTCAAGAGACACAAGTGAATTACAAACAAAACCAACCCTGCCCAAGGTGCCTCAGCCCCAGGCCATGGGTCAAGTTCTGGAGGGTGTGTGGAAACCTGAGAGAGGCAGGCAGGAGAGGGTACCTTTAAATATGTGGTATGGTAGGGGGATGTGAGGTCTAAATAGCATGAGGCTCTTGATCTCGGGGTCGTGAGTTCAAGCCCCACACTGGGTGTAGAGATTACTTAAAAATAAAAACTTAAACAAACAAATAAATAAAATAGAGGGAAAAAACATCAAGAGACAGTATTTACCATTGCTGGTAGTGTTAAACACGGAGGCCCCAGAAGACTCTGGATGTAACCAGCAAAAGCCTGCTTGGTGCCCAGGGCTGCCACGGTGTGAACTGGCAGGCCCACTCTGGCTGCAGATCTAAGGGAGGTGTCCTGGGGACCTTAGTCCTTTCTCCTTTTTGAAGTTTAGCTAAGCTCTCTCTGCTCCAGGTCAGAGAAGGAGAGGGGAAGGGAGGGGAGGGGAGGGAAGGAGGGCAGCGTATATCCATGAGGCTTGCTCACCATGGAGTCCAGTGTTGGGACTACGTGGTAAAGAGGGAGGAAGGAAGGAACCAGCAACCCTGAAGGCAGGGCCCTGCAGCTCGTGCCACTTGTCAGGGAGGGGCTTCTAATAAGGACCTTTGATCTTCACTATGCATCAGAATCACGTGCAAGGCCTTTCCAAGGCCACATGTTCAGCTCTACCCCAGAGATGCTGACCCAGTTGTCTGGACGTTATTTTCGTTAAAGGTCCCCAGATCACCTGAGTCAGGACCACTGATCTAAAGACTGACAGCGGTGGAAGTGCAGTGGATGGGAACATTTAAAGGTGAAATCCGGGAGTTCATGATGATGCTCACAGAAGCGCACCCAGCCCAGCTTGGAAACCACTCACAGTCTTGAGGGCTGGGAAACCAAGGGAGAGGATCAAGCACCGGATGGAACTTCCCCGACCAAACTGGATGTCAAAGCAATTAAACAGCTGATGAAAGAGTTTGTGAAGAGGAATTCCAAAGAAGCAGGAGTGACTGACCGAAATGGAATGGTACCATTTGGCAACAGTGATGATGAGTGGCCAGGACCATCTCAGAAACACAGAGCCAGTCCTGCTCTGCTCTATCTGAAAGGGCAGGACACAACTCCACAACTGAGGTGTTTCTGCCAAAACCTGGAACCGGAATCAGATCTAACCTGTAGTTCTATTTTCCAGCTTATATTAGGGAGAGCAGCACAGGGATGTAGTCAGCAAAACCTAAAATGTAGAACTCTATAGAATACATGATCCACTTCCCTCAAGAGGACAAACTGAAAGGAAAAAAAAACGGGGGTGAATTTTACGATTAAAATAGACTTAAAAGAGGTATGTTATCCAAATGCAACGTGTGAACCTTATCTGGATCTTATTTGTAACAAATCAATGAAAAAAAACCATGATTCAATCGGGAAGTTTAAACTAAATGTGAGAGGGCATTAAATGACTGGGAGTTGTTCTGGAAACCTCCAGGTGGGGGTGGAGAGTGCAAGGACCATGTGCAATGCCTTGTGTCCAGGGGGCATGTGCACAGGGTCACTTTGCCACTCTCATTACTGTAGTGGGTATTTGAAAATTTCCACAAAAAGACAAACCAACCTACAACTCAACAACTCAACTAAAAGATAAATAACCCAACTGCCCAAATGCAAAATCGAGCAAAGGATCTGAACAGACATTTACCCAAAGAAGACAGATGAATGGCCAACAACACATAAGAAGACACTCAACTCCATTAGGCAGCAGGGAAATGCAAATCAAAACTACCAAGAGCTACCACTTCATAGCCAATAGAACACATGTCATTTTACAAAACGGAATAACAGGGGCATCTGGGTGGCTCAGTCGGTTGGGCGTCCAACTCTTGGTTTCAGCTTAGGTCATGATCTCACGGTTTCATGAGTCCAGGCCCGTGTTGGCCTCTGTACTGGCAGCGCAGAGCCTGCTTTGGGTTCTTTCTCCCTCCCCCAGTCGCACTGTCTCTGTCTTTCTCAAAATAAATGAATTAAAAAAAAATTGAATAACAAGTGCTGGCGAGGATGTAAAGAAATGAGAATTGTACACTGCTGATGGGAATGGAAAATGATGTAGCTGCTGTGGTAGTTCCTCAATAAGTTACACATATAATTATCAGATAACCTGGCAGTTCCACTCTAGTATCCACATAAAAGTGAAAACAGGCATGGAAATTAATACCTGCCCAGGAATGTTCACAGCAGCATTATTCACAATAGCCAAAATGTGGAAACAACCAACCAACAAAAGTCTACCAACAGAAAAGTAAACACAATGTGGTATATCCATACAACGGAAATTTTTGAGTCATAAAAAAATGAAGTACTGGGACACCTGGGTGGCTCAGTTGGTTAAGCGTCCAACTTCAGTTCAGGTCATGATCTCACAGTCCGTGAGTTTGAGCTCCGCTTTGGGCTCTGTGCTGACAGCTCGGAGCCTGGAGCCTGCTTCCGATTCTGTGTCTCCCTCTCTCTCTGTTCCTCCCCCACCTGCACTCTGTCTCTCTCTCTCTCTCTCTCTCTCTCTCTCTCTCTCCTCTCTCCTCAAAAATAAAGATAAAAAAATTTTTTAAAAAAGTGAAGTACTGACACGTTACAACACGGATAAATCTTGAAACATTCTGCTAGGTGAAAGCTAGACACAAAGGCCGCATATTGTAGGACTCCATTTATACTCAACATCCAACTTACTGAGATTCAGAGAAAGCAGATTAGTGGCTGTCAGGGCGTGGGAATAGGGAGTGACTGCTAATGGATATGGGGGTTTCCATTTGGGGGTGAGGAAAAGTTCTGGAACCCCACACAGTGGTGATGGTTGCATAACACTGTGAATGTACTTAATGCCCCTGAACTGTGGACTTAAAAATGGCTGGAACGGGAAAATTTTAGGTTATGTCTGTTTTACCACAGTAAAAACAACAACAAAAACAAAACAAAACAAACAAAAAACAAACTCAACCCCCCCCCCAAAAAAAAAAACAAAAAACTGGCGAATGGTCTGAAGTAGTTCATGCTCAATAAACTCTATACACCAAGTAGATCTCATAAGCAACTAACTTATCCTAGAGCGTTCACTGGGAAGTCACGTTTCTTAAATATGATTCAAAGTAGGTTTTATGGGAACTTTTACAGCCCTACTTAAAAAATTTTCTTAAAAACAAGTAGTTGAACATAGAAGGCAGGGTATCAACCTGTTCCCTTCACCACCAGGATAAACAAGCAACTATGGTAACTAGAAAGGAAGCTGATCTATCATTCTCTGTATGGCTGTTCCAAAGTCAAGGGAGGGAAACTGCCATGATTCTGTGGGTGAGACAGCTACATTTAACCACAATGATGTTGCTCAAAGTAGCAAGCACATTTCTAGGATACAGCTCCAACTGTATCAAAGCTTCACAAAAACAAAATCTAGTATAATAATAACATTTTGGGCTATATAAATTGTTTCAGTCAAATGAACCAATTTTGGGGGAACAATTCAGAATAAGTTAGCAAATGTCATCCTAAGAGATGGGAGTAATATCCCCACATTTCCCATAAACTCCTTCAAAGGGAGACTTTTTGTGGAGGAACACACAGGAACCAAGATACCTGCTTTTTGAAAATTCAGGAAAATTGCCACTAGGAAGGGACGGTAGGCAGGAGCCGCTGACTAGGTCCTACTTGTCCTGGGCATATTATGAGCAGTCTTATGAGCAGCTTAGGAATCAGTCCTGCCTTTTCTAGATTTAGTTTAGCTTTGGCAGAGGTTATTACTCATCAAAATGCAATTTGAACTAAAGGAGACACGCACAGAAATCCTCAAGCAACATTTACCATGGTGTGTGCTCTGGGGAAGGGCTTGCTTGGCAAAGGAGGAGAGAAGCTTCATCTCCTCATCCTAACCTTCCCAACGGCTTCCCTGAGAATTCTTGTGTTTGAGAGGAAGAAAATGAGGCATTCCACAATATCTTTGGGATAGCCTCCTTTAGTCTATCCTTAGGACAAGTGCTACCAACTTTGTACTCAGGCTCTGAAACAGACAGATGCAGGCAATCTGGGTAGTGAAGGCTGCCCAATGTAAGAAGCCATGGCTCATACCAAAACCCTGTTCAAATGCCTTCTCTGAGAAAAGGCTCTTCAGAACCTTCTGGTGACAGAACGGAAGCTCTTTACCTTGCAAGCCTGACTGCTCCTCCATTTTAAGTCTTAAGAAATTCTTTACACTGATTTGAAAGCCACAGCTCTTATAGATCATCACTGAAGAGAGAGTGGTGTGACAGAGATACCATGGGTTTTAGAATCCCACAGACCTGGGCTTTGAATGTCAGGGCCACTTCCTACTACTAGCTAGCTACAAGACTGGGGGAGCATAATTTACCTCAGAGAGTCTCCATTCTCTCATATACAAAATGGGAAAGATACACAATTATGAGGATTTAATAAGACAGAGTCTATGAGGTACACAGAACAGCTCCCTCTGCTAGAGTTTGGCATATCCCGTCCCCTTCTCCCACCTCCCCCAAGATGGTGCTGATTCCACCTTCTAAACCACAAATAAGCATAAGACAAGAGACTCTGTCCCCACCCCAGGAAAATCCCCGGAGTACCAGAAGCCAGCCACACTGGTTCCGAGTCCCTCTCTTCTAGTTCACACCCTGGGACTTCAGGACACCTACCATCTGGGCCAGGGAATATCTGATGGCTCTGTGACAATCACATGGACTTCTGTCACACGTCTCCCCTGTGCCTACTGCAAATAGATAGCACTTACATGACTTTGTTTCCCTCTCTCGGGAGTGTTCTTTGCCAAGCACTGAACTCAAAAGCTAGCACCCTCTTCAGGCACTCCACAAAGGTTTGCTGAATAACATGCTTGTTTAAGAAAACTGAGTGGGGCTGAGAAAGAAAAAAAGAAAACTCTGAGGAAAAGCAGAGAAATTCAAGGGAAAAAAAATCCAGAGTATCGGAAAGCTTCAGTATAGAGGTAGGTCTTAAAAAAAAAAAAAAATGCTTCAGGGGCGCCTGGGTGGCTCAGTCAGTTGATCATCCAACTCTTGATTTTGGCTCGGGTCATGAGCTCCAGGATGGAGCTCACATCAGGCTCTGAGCTGAGTGTGGAGCCTGCTTAAGATTCTCTCTCTCTTCTCCCTCTGCCCCTTCCTGCTCTCTCAGAAAAAAAAAAAAAGCTTCAGCTTCTAAACATGAGGACTGCTAGAAGACAGCACTTATAAAGCATAAAGGACAGATACAAAGTATACCTAGACTCATCCAAACACCTTAAATTTGAAAAATGTGATTTGTGCAAAAAAGGATACTACTACACAGAGACTACAGGATACTATTAATTCCATGCAGAGCAAAGATTCAGACCGCTGCATTCATGGCAAGCCCCAGTTAGGAAGTTGCCCATCTGGATATACTGTTATCCTCCCGGTGAGTACCAAGCACTCACATTTCAGGGAGCACTCACGTTCAGGTGCACCTTCTGATGCAAGCCCAGACAGAATGTGAGCCTAGAAGGACTACTGACCTTCCTTGGCACAGCACTTCCCTTTCTGAAATCATAGGGCATATATCTGGTCTGACCCAGGACACTGAAGTACAAGGCAGCCTGGATGTGAAGTGGCTATGGTAGTGCAGCAGCTTGGGAAGGAAATGATCTCAGGAAAGAATTGCTCCATATGGTGTGCCCACCTTAAGATGAACTTATCTTACTGCTTACAGCAGGAACGGTTCTTCTAAATCTGTCAGGGATTTGTTTCTACACCTATAAGGTACCATTTTGGCAGAAGGAAAATGGCAAAATGTCCAAAAACAGGTATCACACCTGTGGAACCACCCTCTTGTAACCCTAACTCAATGGTTTACTTACCTTCCCATTGGTGCAGTAAATGTGAAGGAAATGGTGAAACGCTTTACACTCTGAACCAGATACAACCAGATACCACCAGTGGGAGAAAATGACGGTGTTGTCACAGGGGAGGGGATGAGCCTGAATTCCACTGGGACCCTGTGTGTGGCACTTTACTCCTGACCCCATACTTATTTTTCTGGTTTTGCTTTGCATGCAAGTTGGTTACAGGCACTTTTTGTGGGTGTCTTGGTAAAAAACACTAATTAGGATGTAGCCAAATAGAGAGGGTTGAGGGTCCTAAGGAGGGATACGATGCAGCAGAAGTATAAAGGCCACTCAAAACTGGATTCTACACAGAACAGTCATGAATGCTTATGATTACAAATCTGAGTCATAAAAAAGGTTACAATTATGCCCAGGAAACGGCATACTTTTTAAAGGCCTGTAAATACTATTATGTCTCAGAAATAATTTTGAGAGTTTCTTGAGGGCAAAGGTCATGCTCTAGACTGCATCATATCCTTCCTTGTATTTAATGACCATTCTAGCTGTGCCTAGGCACATCACTGAAGAAGATACATGGATGTCAAATACGCACACAGAAAGATGCTCAACAGCACTGGTTCCCAGGCAATAGGAAAATTAAAACCATGAGGAGATATCACCACACAGTTATCAGAACGGCTGGAGGCTGACCACACAGTCTCGGTGAAGATGTACAGGAACTGGAACTCTTGTGCACTGATGGTGCAGCCACTTTGGAAGACAGTCTGGTGGCTTCTTAAAAAATGACACCGGGCCTCTGGGTGGCTCAGCTGGTTGAACGTCCGACTTCAACTCAGGTTACGATCTCACAGTTTGGGAATTTGAGCCCCACATCAGGCTCACTGCTGTCAGTGCAGAGCCTGTTACAGATCCTATGTCCCCCCTCACTCTCTGCCCCTCCCCCACTCACACTCTCTCTCAAAAATAAACGTTAAAAAAAAAGTAACACCTACACCAACCACATGGTCTAGCCAACCCACTTTCAGATGCTGACACAAAGACCTGCACACAAATGCCCACAAGAGCCTCACTTATAAGCAATAGCTGGAAACAATCCAATGTCTGGCAACAGCTGAATGGATAAACAAATGGTGATATGTCCATGAAACGGACTTGCTCTTCAGAACAAAAAAAGGAAGTGAATTATTGATACACACAGTATTGAATAAATCTCACAATCATTATGCTAAGGATAATGCCAAGTGAAAGAAGCCAGAACTCTCCCCAAATTGTACACGCTATGATCCCATTTATACAAAATTATAAAAAATGCAAACACTATACAGTGACAGCAGATCGTGGTCGCCTGGGGATTGTGGAGGAGGCAGGGAAAGGCAGGATGAAGGGGATACAAAGAGGCATAAGGAATCTTCTGTGGAGATCGATATGCTTACCATGTGTGGGGACGGTTTCACAGGCATAGGTATGTCAAAACTCAAACTGTAAACCTTAAACATGTGCGATTTATTATGTGTCAATTCTACCTCAATGCATCCCTTTTTTTTTTAATGTTTATTTTTGAGAGAAAGAGAAAGCACTAGCAGGGGAGAAGCAGAGAGAGAGAGAGAGAGAGAGAGAGAGGGAGAAAGAATCCTAAGCAGGCTCCAAGTTGACAGTGCAGAGCTGGCCCAATGCGGGGCTCGATCTCACAAACAGTGACAAGATCATGATCTGAGCCGAAATCAAGAGTTGGACACTTAACCGACTGAACCACCCAGGCGCCTCAATGCATCTGTTTTTCTAAAGCAATCTCAGGGCCACAAACACATTTAGGTGGTGCCTAGGTTCTCTCCTTTAAAAAAAAAAAATTGTTTTTTTAATGTTTATTTATTTTTGAGAGAGAGAGAGAGAGAGAGAGAGAGAGAGAGAAAGAGCTAGTGGGGGAGGGACAGAGAGAGAGGGAGACACAGAATCAGAAGCAGGCTCCAGGCTCCGAGCTGTCAGCACAGAGCCCGATGCGGGGCCTGAACCCACCAACTGTGAGATCATGACCTGAGCTGAAGTTGGTCACCTAGCCAATTGAGCCACCCAGGTGTCCCAGTTCTCTCCATTTTTAAGCTTTTTCTTTAGCCCCAGTGTTTCAGAGTGCTGTAACTGAATGTAGTCTGGGGTTAAACCACAGTATGACCAGATACAATCCAAGTGACTCTGCTACAAGACACCCTGGGCCAGTTCTGAGAAGGCAGAGTCATGTCCTTGAGTTCTCAAGGCTCTAGGTAATTTGCTACACATGACTGTAGAGACAAATGCAATTCAGCTTTCATAAGGTAGACTTCTTTGCCAGACTGTCACTACTCTACCCAGGTTCCCTCTTACCTGTGAGGCAATGTTTTTAAAAATACCATTATAGGGGCACCTGGGTGGCTCAGTCAGTTAAGCATTCGACTCTTGATTTCAGCTCAGGTCATGATCTCACGGTTCATGGGTTCAAGCTTCACATCAGTCTCTGTGGTGACAGCATGGGAGCCTGCTTAGGATTCTCTGTCTCCCTCTTCACCTCTCTCTCTCTCTTAAATAAGTAAACAAAACATTAAAAAATACAAGGTTCTGCCAGGTTAGTGTCACATTATTAGGTTCTCTACTTAAATAAAAGACAACAGCACATTGGATTTTTCAAAAAAGGCCATAGCACTATATCTGACCCTAAATCTTTTCCAGAACTTTACTGCATCCCATCAAGGGGCAGAATCTATCTCCCTTCCCCTTACAACTGGGCAGGCCTTTGTGACTGCCTTGGCAGATAGAATGTGACAGAAGAGATGCTACATGACTCCCAAGACTAGGTCATAAAAAGTGAGGGGACTTCTGCCCATCTCTCTCTTGGGACATTTACCCTGGAACACAGCCAGGAGGCTGTGAGGAAGCCCAGTCCACATGGAGAGGCTGCAATGTGGGCTTCTAGTCCTGACCCAGGGAAAATCTCGGCAACCATCAGCCACCAGAAACGAGAGCGGGAGCCTCAGATGAAATTGAAGGGAGCAGAGATGAGCCGTCCCCACTAAGCCCCATCCAAACTGTAGATTTATGAGCTAAATAAATGTCATCATTATTTTAAGCTATTAACTTTTGGGGTGGTGACTGTTATATAGCAGTAGGTAACCAGACCATCCTCCTTTCTCCTGGATCTAAAGAGCCTATTTGGAAAGGAAAATAGTTGGTCTTTTCCTCCTCCTTCCAGTATCTAATGGTTAATTACCCTTTCCATAATTATGTATCGTGAGGCAGCAAACAGCATCTTTATAAATTACCTGCTTCTACAAACAGAGAGGTCACCCTAAATTTCCTGAATGACCTTGGGCTAAACTCATTTGTGAAAAGCCAGAGCATCATGTATATAATAAAATTAACCTGTCAAATTTCAACTCCTCTGTAGACTTCATATTGTTATGTTGGCATCATCCAAAGTGAATGAACACACACACACACACACACACACACACACACACACACACACACACACTTTCTCATGATGTAAGGCAGTAAAGGACTGCTGAGATGATGTATAAAGATTATTTGACCCAGATAATTTAATGATTCTGCTTTTAGCAAAATAATTAAGCAGCTTTTGAAAATGTCACTTACCTGATTTCTCCTGTATTTCTCAGTATTCCTCATAAT
The DNA here is from genome assembly GCF_028018385.1 of Neofelis nebulosa. Taxonomy (NCBI): domain Eukaryota; kingdom Metazoa; phylum Chordata; class Mammalia; order Carnivora; family Felidae; genus Neofelis; species Neofelis nebulosa. The sequence continues at coordinate 76,292,721 of NC_080792.1, read as the reverse complement.
AAAAATGCCCATTTACTAGAATTTTAGTGAAGAGCCTGGGACCCTGCTGGGGAGGCAGGATAGTTAGCAGAAACAGCCTGAGGCTGGGTGTTCGGAGGCCCAGGTGAATGATCTCAGGCAAGTCTGCCATTTCTCTGATTTGCAGTTTCCTTACCTGAGAAGTAGAACCTCCTGTCTGCGTAATTCCTAGGGGTTATCTCAAGACCAATGTTCTCCAACTTCTAAGAGTGGAATTTTGGCTGCTCATTCAGATTAAGTACTTCAACTTTTATCTAAGCAAATGAACTCCTGAGACAATTGTATTACAACTAACCAAGAGCACTGGCAATCAAACCATGTTCCTACTTCCAGCAGGTTTCCATTATGGATGGGAGTTAAATGGGGAAAGAATGAGGGGAAGAGAAACGGACGAGAACAACAGGCCTCTAGGGCTCTGTTCAAAGTCCTCAGGTCCCTCTGGTCTCTAGCACTTCCACAGTCCCATTCTGTTGATGAAGTCATAACAAGTACACATGAGGGGGCTGTCAGCCAGCTGGGGTGGGGGAAGGGGGGGTAAATAAGATTGAGTAGTGTCACCTACCATGCACGAAAACCCTGATCAAACTAATGTATGGTAATGGTATTAAGCAATTAATTAAAAAAAAAAATTTAGAGCCTTGACATTTCTGGAAATAGATGTTAACAGTTGCTATCAAATTATGTTTAAACAGAATGTAAGAAGTACATTGTGATTCTGGGAAAACTTTGTTTCCCAGCTGCTATGTTTGGCATTAAAAGGAATCCCCTGAAAACAGGAAGCCATTCTTTCACTCCGCTGTGACCATGAGGCCACCCGCCTAACCTCCACTGTGTGCAGCAGAGGACACAGGCCTGCAAAGAGCTCAGAGATGTGAGCTCTTTGTAGACATGTGAACTTCACACTGGGCCACCACAAGCTTTCTGGACATGAGGGCAGAGAATGACGAGGCTGTGGCAGTGTGAATGGCTTCACTGGAGAGAATGAGTGGTATATGGAATCCACATGAAGACTGAGTGGGACTACAAATCTGCCATTCCTTTTCCCTTTGTTCAAGTATTTTTAACCCCTGGAACAGTGATATTTACAAACAATAAGATTTCTGCATGGAAACTTAGCTTCCATCCAAACTGACAATGTAAAACAGAAAGAAAAAAAAAAAATTTAGACTTTCAACCTAGATGCAATTCAGAACAAAACTCTTATCTGCTGCCTGCACCTTTCTTATTTTTTTAACTCTGGGAAGTCATTCCTGTGACCTAAGATTCCAGTTATAGAAGAGGAAATGAAACCATCTAAGCTTTGCTTTGACAATCAGGAATTCCGAATGTATTATTTTAACTGCACTCTATCTACTGGCAGAACTCCCAGCTCTCCTGACCTCTCCCATTCCACCCTCTCTGCCTCAGTCCTAACTTGAACCACAAAGAGAGGATGCTAGGAAAGTGGAAGGAGAAGACAGGGAAGAAGGACTGGGGGAAGAGGCACTCCACTCCGTAATGTTTCTGTGTGAGAGACTGAAGACCACTCCGAAAAGAAGGGGAGTATCAGTGGAAACACCATTCCAACCTCAGAGTTGAACAGACAAGGGGCAGGGGGACCATGTGTGTAGGGTATGCTTCTCTATTCCCTGCCCCAGGATGCAGTGAACAAGAAGAGGAATCACAAGAAACCTGAGCTTTGGGGGCCAGTATATTCAAGTAAGGAAAGCTACCTTTATCCGGAGAATTCACTCACCCCACAAGTTTCAGAGTGCTGGAAATGCACAGTGGCCCAAGGGAAGGTGGCAAATGCCAGGTGCCTGGGCTACCCAGGTAGACACTAGCAAGTATCATATAAACACTTCATAAATTTATTAAGAGAACTTCTTTTTCTCCTACTTGTCTATAACCTGTCTAATATTTCAAAGGAAGCTATGGGGGACTGAGCTATTTTTATCTGTCCATTAGTTCTTACTCTACTGACTCTTCAATTCATGGGGACACACAATTCTAGGAGAAGAAAGGGTAAGTACTCCTTTGTTGTTGTTGCTTAGTGAAAGAGAGTCGAGGGGAAAAGAAATACAAAAAGGAAGCATGTGAGGAAACTGCCAGCTGTGGTGGGGCAGAGATTGACAATTCCTCTCTCTAAAAAGCAAATATAAAACTGGACAAAATTGTCAAAAATAATAATTTCAGCGTTCTGGAAATGAATCAAAGGCAAATAATTTCAGGTAAGAACAGTGGGAGTCTGTAGCCCTCATGCCTAAAACTGCTCTCATCTGTTTCCCTCTTTCAATTAAAAAAAATAATAACAATGAACAAAGTAATAATGATAACACTGTACTACTGGGTTTATAACACAAATAAATTGAATATATATGGCAAAAGCAGCACAAAGGAAGAGTGAAGAAGAGGACCCACATCAATATAGCAAAGTTGCTATATTTTACCATATTAAGTCTGAAAAACCTTAAATCAATTGGGATAAGATATGTATTGTCATCCCTAGAATAATCATTAGAAAAATAACGATTTCAGGGCACCTGGATGGCTCAGTAGGTTAAGTGTCCGACTTTGACTCAGGTGATGATCTTGTGGTTCATGAGTTCAAGCCCTGCATTGGGCTCTGTGCTGACAGCTCAGAGCCTGGAGCCTGCTTCAGATCTGTGTCTCCCTCTCTCTCTGCCCCTCCCCTGCTCATGCTCTGTCTCTCTCTGTCTCAAAAATAAATTAAAAAAATTAAATTTTTAAAAAAAAAATAAAAATAATAAAATAATAAAATAACTAAATAAACTTTATTTTAAAAGAGGATAAATAACTTTTATAAACCTCTAGCTAGATTAATCAGGAAAAAAGAATATACAAGTTGCATTGTCAGGAATGAGAACAGAGACAACACTTCAGATTCTACAGATATCTAAAAGAAGGTTAATATTATGAACAACGTTATGCCAATAAATTCTACAACTCAGACAAAATGAACAGATTCCCTGAAAGACAACCAACCAAACCTCACTCCAGAAGAAACATAATCTGAATAGCTCTGTATCCATTAAAAAAAAACAACTGGATTTGTAATTAAAATTTTTCCCACAAAGAGAATCAGACCAGGTGACTTCACTGGGGAATTCTACCAATTATTTAAGAGGGAAGTAATACTGACTGCACACAAACTTTTTCAGAAAACTGAAGAAGAAAGAATTCTTACCAACTCATTCTATGGGTAACATTACACATACCAAACCCCAGGAAAGACATTATCAACAAAGCAAACTGATCAATACTCTACAGAGACATAGATGCAAAAATTGTATACAGAATTCTACCAAGTTGAATTTGATTTGCTACAAAGGATAATACAACATAACTGAAAAGAATGTGTCCCAGGAATATATGGTTGGTTTGCCACTCAAAATAAATTATCTTCACTTGATCTTAGCCAAAAGGCCGAGAAGCGATCAAAATAAATTCTCTTAAACAAACAATGGATCAAAGAAAAAAATCACAAGGGAAATCAGAAAATAATTGGAGACAAAGGTAAAGTAAAACACAACATATCAAAATATATGGGATACAGAGAAAGCAATTTAGGGGGAAATTTATAGCAATAAACTCTTATACATAAAAAATAAGAGAGGTGCCTAGATGGCTCAGTAGGTTAAGCGTCCGACTTCAGCTCAGGTCATGATCTTGTGGTTCGTGGGTTTGAGCCCCACATCAGGCTCTGTGCTGACAGCTCAAAGTTTGAAGCCTGCTTCTGATTCTGTGTCTCCCTCTTTCTCTGCCCCTCCCCCACTCACACTCTGTCTCAGTCTCTCTCAAAAATAAACATTAAAAAACATTTTTTAAAATAAGACCTCAAATCAACAAACTAACCAATTTTAAAACTTAAGGAAGTAGGAAAATAAAAACTAAACCCAAAGCTTGCAGAAGAAAGTAAATAATAAAGATTAGAGCAGAGGTAAACACAAGAGAACAAACAACAGACAAAAAAAATCAATGTAATAAAAAAATTGGTTCACTAAAAGGTCAAAAAATTGACAAACCTTTAGATAGACTAAGGAAAAAAGAAGCCCCAAATTACTAAAATCAGAAATGGAACTGCAAATTACTATAGATTCTACAGAAATGAAAAGGATAATAACAGAATACTACGAACAACTGTCTGCCAACAAATTGGATTACCTAGATGAAATGGACAAATGCCTAGAAACACAAAACTTATCAAGACTGAATTACAAAGAACAGAAAAATCTGAGTAGATGTTTAACTAGTAAGATGACTGAATCAGTAACCAAAACTTTCCAGTAAAGAAAAGCCCTTGACCTGATGGCTTCGTTGGTGGATTCTACATAACAGTTAAAGAACTAATCCTAATTCTCCTGAAACTTCTCCAAAAATTGAAGAGGAAGTAACACTTTCTACCTCATTCTATGAGGCCAATATTACTCTGATACCAAAGCCAGATAAAGACACTATCAGAGAACAATGCTCAAGACCAATATTGATGCAAAAATCCTCAACAAAATACTAGCAAACCAAATTCAGCAGCACATTAAAAGGATTATACACAATGACCAAGTGGCACTTATTCCTGGAATGCAAGGATGATTCACAACATACACAAATCAATTTTTTTGATATACTAACCACATTAACAGAATGAAGGGGAAAAAACCCACATGATCATCTCAGTTGATACAGAAAAAGCATCTAATAAAACTCAACAAACTTTCATGATAAAAACACTTGAAAAACAGAAATAGAAAGAAATTATCTCCACACTATAAAAAGCTGTATATGAAAAACTCACAGTGAACATCTCACTCAATGGTGAAAGACTGAAAGCTTTCTTCTAAGCTGAGGAAGAACAAGCCAAGGATGTCCACTTTTGCCACTTCTATTCAACATAGTTCTGGAAGTTTTACCCAGGGCAATCAGGCAAGAAAGAGAAACAAAAGGCATCCATATTGGAAAAGAAGAAGTAAAATCATCACTGTCTGCAGACGATATAATCTCTGTAGAAAACCCTAAAAATTCCATACATACAAACTGTTAGATATAATCAATGAATTCAGCAAAATAGCAGGATAAAGGTCAACATACAAAAATCAACTGCATTTCTATACACTAACTATGAACCTAAAAGGGAAATTAGAAAATAATTCCATTTACAGGAGCACCAGAAAGGATAAAACAAATAGGAATCAACTTAATCCAGGAGGTAAAGGACTTGTATGATAAAACCTACAAAATTCTGCCGAAAGAAAGTAAAGACATCCCATATTCATGGGGTGGAATACTTAACACTGTTATGATGTTATTATTACCCAAAGTGATCTACAGATTCAGTGCAATCCCTACCAATGTCCCAGTGAGATTTTTTTTGCAGAAAGAGAAAAACCCTCCTAAAATCAATAACAAATCTCAAGGGACCCTGAGTAGTCAAAACAATCTTATAGGGGCGCCTGGGTGGCTTGGTCGGTTAAGTGTCCGACTTCGGCTCAGGTCATGATCTCGCAGTCCGTGAGTTCGAGCCCTGCATCGGGCTCTGTGCTGACAGCTCAGAGCCTGGAGCCTGTTTCAGATTCTGTGTCTCCCTCTCTCTGTGACCCTCCCCCGTTCATGCTCTGTCTCTCTCTGTCTCAAAAATAAATAAACGTTTAAAAAAAAATTTAAAAAAAATCTTATAAAAATAAGAACAAAGCTAGAGGACTCACACTTCCTGATTTCAAAACTTACTGCATAGCTACAGTGATGAAAATACTGTAGTACTGGCATAGGCAGACCTATATACCAATGAAAGAGAATAAAAAGACCAGACAAGGAAATAAGTAAATAAACCATGAATATAGTCGATGAATTTTGACAAGGGTGCAAAGACCGTTCAATGGGGAGGAGTTTTTTTCAATAAAATGGGGCTGAAATTGTTACCCTCTTGGCCACAGCTTCTGCTGAGATTCTCTAAGCCTGCCTCCACACACCTTAGGACATGACAAACAACCTTGAGGGCAAAAGCTAAGTCAAACTTGGAGCTCACTACCCTGGGATTGTCTTTTCCCTGAGATTTAGGACCCTCAAATCTTGACTGTGTCCTTGTAGCTCAAATTTTAGCATCCCTACTCAGAGACTCTGAAACAAGCTCTGGACTACTGCTTTTTCTGTTTGGTCTCTGTCCCATGCCAAGAGTTGGCAAATAGTCAGTCCAAAGATTTAAAAAAGCAGGGGTAAATATGGGGCTCAACTCAATGTGTTTTCTTTCTGCAATTCTGGTTTCTGACAAATTGGTCTTAGTTGCCTAGGTTAGTCCCCAGTGCCTTCAAACACACACACACACACACACACACGCAGACGTGTGTGTGTGTGTGTGTGTGTGTGTGTGTGTATTTTAAACAACATAGTAATTCTAAGTGGAGTCTGGTCTGATATTCTTACCTAAAAAGAAGTTCTAATTAGTTTTAATTATTGATGTGTATTTTACTGACTAGTCCATAAGCTTCCTGAGAATAGAAATTCTTTTTACTTACTGATTCTGCTTTAACACCCATAACACTATCTGGCACAGACTTTATTTAGTATGTATTTGGTAAGTTAATTTTTATATCAGGAAAAATTGCTAGAATGCAAGTAAAGCACAGCATATAAAAACATCACTTCCAACCATTCAAGTCCATCAATTCTTCTTTTTCCACTAATTTCCACTAAGACATGTACAATCTTTTGTTCTTCAGCCCAAGTATTAATGAGCAAATACCTCAATAATACTTCTTAATGCTTATTTGAGATTATCTCAGGCAATTCTAAAACGTTTTTTTTCATTTATTAAAACTATTCCACCATAACCAGTAAAGAAATTGAATTAGTAACCAAAAATCTCCCAAAAAAAAAGAGTCAGGGCCAGATGACTTTCCAGGGGAATTCTACCAAACATTTAAGGAGGAGTTAACACCTATTCTCTTGAAGCTGTTCCAAAAAATAGAAATGGAAGGAAAACTTCCAAACTCTTTCTATGAAACCAGCATTACCTTGATTCCAAAACCAGAGACCCCACTAAAAAGGAGAACTATAGACCAATTTTCCTGACGAACATGGATGCAAAAATCCTCAACAAGATATTAGCCAGCCGGATCCAACAATACATTAAAAAAATTATTCACCACAACCAAGTGGGATTTATACCTGGGATGCAGGGCTGGTTTAATATCCATAAAACAATTAATGTGATTCATCACATCAATAAAAGAAAGGACAAGAACCATATGATCCTCTCAATAGATGCAGAGAAAGCATTTGACAAAATATAGCATTGTTTCTTGATAAAAACCCTCAAGAAAGTAGGGACAGAAGGATCATACCTCAAGATCATAAAAGCCATATACGAAAGACCCAACACTAACATCATCCTCAATGGGGAAAAACTGAGAGCTTTCCCTCTAAGATCAGGAACAAGACAGGCATGTCCACTCTCATCACTGTTATTCAAGATAGTTGGAAGTCTCAGCCTCTGCAATCAGACAACACAAAGAAATAAAAGGCATCCAAATCAGCCAGGAGGAGGTCAAACTTTCACTCTTCACAGACGACATGATACTCTATATGGAAAACCCAAAAGATTCCACCAAAAAAACTGCTAGAACTGATTCATGAATTCAACAAAGTTGCAGGATATAAAATCAATGCACAGAAATCGATTGCATTCCTATACACCAACTATGAAGCAACAGAAAGGGAAATCAAGGAATCAATCCCATTTACAATTGCACCAAAACCCATAAAATACCTAGGAATAAATCTAACCAAAGAGGTGAAAAATCTATACACTAAAAACTAGAGAAAGCTTATGAAAGAAACTGAAGAAGACACAAAAAAATGGAAAAAGATTCCATGCTCCTGGATAGGAAGAGCAAATATTGTTAAAATGTCGATACTACCCAAAGCAACCTACATATTCAATGCAATCCCTATCAAAATAACACCAGCATTCTTCAGAGCTAGAACAAATAATCCTAAAATTTGTATGGAACCAGAAAAGACCCTGAATAGCCAAAGCAATCTTGAAAAAGAAAACCAGGGGAGCCTGGGTGGCTCAGTCAGTTAAGCCTCCGACTTCAGCTCAGGTCATGATCTCATGACCCATGAGTTAGAGCCCCGTGTCAAGCTCTGTGCTGACAACTAAGAGCCTGGAGCCTGCTTCAGATTCTGTGTCTCCCTTTCTCTGCCCCTCCCCCACTTGCACTCTCTGTCTCTCAAAAATAAACAAACATTAAAAAAATTTTTTTAAGAAAAAGGAAAAGAAAACCAAACAAAGCAGGAGGCATCACAATCCCAGACTTCAAGCTGTACTACAAAGCTGTAATCATCAAGACAGTATGATACTGGCACAAAAACAGACACTCAGATCAATGGAACAGAATAGAGAACCCAGAAGTGGACTCACAAACGGATGACCAACTAATATTTGACAAAGCAGGAAGGATATCCAATGGAATAAAGACAGTCTCTTCAGCAAGTGGTGCTGGGAAAACAGGACAGCGGCATGCAGAAGAATGAACCTGGACCACTTCCTTACACCATACACAAAAATAAACTCAAAATGAATGAAAGACCTAAACGTAACACAGGAAACCATCAAAATCCTCAAGGAGAAAAGCAGGCAAAAACCTCTTTCATCTTCTTACTCAACCTCTTCTTACTCAATATGACTCCAGAGGCAAGGGAAACAAAAGCAAAAATGAATTATTGGGACCTCATCAAAATAAAAAGCTTCTGCACAGCGAAGGAAACAATCAGCAAAACTAAAAGGCAACTGATGGAATGAGAGAAGATATTTGCAAATGACATATCAGATAAAAGGTTAGTATCCAAAATCTATAAAGGACTTGTCAAACTCAACATCCAAAAAACAAAAAAATCCAGTGAAGAAATGAGCAAAAGACATGAACAGACCCTTCTCCAGGAAAGACATCCAGGTGGCCAACTGACACAGGAAAAAATGCTCAACTAACTCATCATCAGGGAAATACAAATCAAAACCACAATGAGATACGACCTTACACCTGTCAGAATGGCTAACATTAACAACTCAGGCAACAACAGATGTTGGTGAAGATGCGGAGAAAGAGGATCCCTTTGGCATTGTTGGTGGGAATGCAAGTTGGTGCAGCCACTCTGGAAAACAGTATGGAGGTTCCTCAAAAAATTAAAAATAGAACTACCCTATGACCCAGCAATTGCACTACTAAGGTATTTATCCAAGGGATACAGGTATGCTGTTTTGAAGGGACACATACACCCCAATGTTTATAGCAGCACTATCAACAACAGCCGAAGTATGGAAAGAGCCCAAATGTCCATCGAGAGATAAATGGATAAAGAAGATGTGGTACATGTATATACAATGGAGTATTACTCGGCAATCAAAAAGAATGAAATCTTGTCATTTGCAACTACGTGGATGGAACTAGAGGGTATTATGCTAAGTGAAATTAGTCAAAGACAAATATCATATGACTTCACTCATATGAAGACTTTAAGACACAGAACAGATGAACCTAAGGGAAGCAAAAATAATAGAAAAACAGGGAGAGGGACAAAACATGAGACTCTTAAATATGGAGAACAAACAGAGGGATACTGGAGGGACTGTGGGAGGTGGGATGGGCTAAATGGGTAAGGGGCATTCAGGAATATACTCCTGAAATCACTGCTGCACTATATGCTAACTAATTTGGATGTAAATTTAAAAAATTAAATTAAAAAAAACTATTCTGTACAAGATTAAGTGATTTCATTATCCTTTGGATTAAATAATCCAATTCTAGGTCTGGCATTTTATCAGAAAACAAAGATTTTTCATCCAAAGTAGGGCTCTCTTAAAGAATAAGAGACTCTTGGGGCGCCTGGGTGGCTCAGTCGGTTAAGCGTCCGACTTCAGCTCAGGTCACGATCTCACGGTCCGTGAGTTCGAGCCCCGCGTCGGGCTCTGGGCTGATGGCTCAGAGCCTGGAGCCTGCTTCCGATTCTGTGTCTCCCTCTCTCTCTGCCCCTCCCTCGTTCATGCTCTGTCTCTCTCTGTCTCAAAAATAAATAAACGTTAAAAAAAAAAATTTAAAAAAAAAGCATAAGAGACTCTTAAAAACTGAAAACAAACTGAGGGTTGATGGGGGGTGGGAGGGAGGGGAGTGTAGGTGATGGGTACTGAAGAGGGCATCTTTTGGGATGAGCACTGGGTGTTGTATGGAAACCAATTTGACAATAAATTTCATATATTAAAAAATAAAAAAAATAAAAAAATTTAAAAAACTGAAAAAAAAAAAAAAAAGTAGGGCTCTCTTAAATTAACCTTTAGAGGCTCCTTGATTGTATTCAGTTAGGTTTTTCCAGAACAAGAAAACAATGGTACACCAGCTAAATATAAAGCTGCTAAATATAAAATTTATAATCAAAGAAAATATACTGAAACTATAAATCATTTTCTCAATTACCTTATCAATCTGATATTGTCAATCCCTAACCAAACATAGCCAGAAGAATTGAAAGTAGTTGCCTCTGGGAAGGAGAAATTATAGAGGTTATGAAATAGGGCAATGTATTAGCACTTTTCCCCATAAGCGCTTAAGAATTATTAATGTTAGGGGTGCCTGGGTGGCCCAGTTGGTTAAGCGTCTGACTTTGGCTCAGGTCATGATCTTGTGGTTTGTGAGTTCAAGCCCTGTGTCAGGCTCCACATTGACGGTATAGAGCCTGCTTGGGATTCTTGCTCTCTGCCCCTCCTGCACACACACACTCTCTCTCAAAATAAATAAAGTTAAAAAAAATAATGTTAACTGCATATTTACATTAAACTTAAAAGCATAACTGTAGAAAAAATAAATAAAAACATAATATGTAGAAAATGAGGCACTGATTTAAAACACAAGGAAGATTTAATCCTTAAAGCAATAATGCTAAAGGTTGTTAGTATGATGTCGTGGACTCATGATACAGCTTTGAGGCTGTCATTTGTCCTGTGGGGGTTTTCAGTCCCACATTTGTAAACCTGACAGTAAATCAGAATGCCAAGGCCAACAGTAATAATTCTAGTATTCTAAAACTTCAGTGAACAATAAGTGGCAGGACACAATTTAAAAGAGAAAGTGTATTCGTTAGATAAAAGGCAAACTCAGAAGGGCTTGTTTTATAATGGATGGTTAATGAAGTTACAGTGATTAGCACAATTATTTTAGGATGACTCTTAAGAGAGTTAAAGGAAGATGATATGGTATTAGGGAATCTATCTCCGTTGATTAGACAGCTTCTACGACATAAAGCATGCATGGTCCAAGCATTAATGATGCATTTGGGGCCTGAGAGAGCAGTATGTGCTGAGTGTCACGTAACAGGTCCTGCTCTAGTGAGCTAGTCAAGTGTCACAACCTGCCCTTTCCTGTAGACTGTGAGTAGTCAGAGACCAAAAAAAAAAAAAAAAAAAAAAGAAAAAAGAAAAAAAAAACTGGTCCCAAACTGCTGGCTCCTAAGGATGGGTATGGTCATCCATACTTAAAACTAGATAAGGGAAGGGCTCTGGCACTTCTTACACGGCTCTTGACAAATTAAGAGCTTTATCAGATATATCTTTCAGTTTACAAAGTTTTTTCATTTCAAACTGTCCAATTTTAACTCACAGAATTTGAAATAAAAGAACCAGCATCCTATCCACTTTTAAACAGCAAGAGTAGAGATCTGTGTAACAGGAAAGAAAAAGTAAGACAAACAAAAAAGCCATACGTAGGTTATCATTACAGAAGTGTCCACAGGAGGTAAAGAAAGGGGAAACTGGGTTTGTAGCATAAGACCATCTAGTGTACAGAAAGGTTTTATCTATGTTCATTATTCTGGTATGCATTATATTTCTCCCTGTCCTGTAAGTACCCACTCAATGAAAAAAAACTTAAAATTATTAATTGAAGTTTTTAAGTTCATGTGTGTGTGTGTGTTATAACAGTTGGAGTACTTCTGTAATAAAGATTTCCTTATAAAAGCAGCGATATGGGAGGGTATCTGTGTAATGTCTACTTAACACTACAGAAGGATAAGACAAAATCTTTGGTATGCCCATTTCCAAAAGTCTTAATGGGGGGAACCATCTGGAACCAGCCACATGACAAATCCCATGTTCACTGAAGCCTCAAATGTTTCCTCGTGGGTACAAGTGTGGACAGATGCCAACAGGGAGTGACAGTTTCCTACACTGCAAACTCCTAAGCAGGGCATCCAACTCACGAAAATTCCACAGGACCTCAGGGCCCCCCTGTAGCTTTCCTCAAAGTACCTTGGGATTAGCCTTGCTCTTCTCCCCTACACTTCTCCCCCTTCACTTCCCTCAGATTTGTGTTTTTTTGTTTTTTCAACCAAAACAATGTACTTTAGGATTATAATCAGAGAATTTAAGTGGAAAGGAACCAAGGGACATTAGTTAAATCATTGATTTAAGGCTTGAATCATCTAAATTTGATTATTTAACATTTTAAAAGTTCATCTTATTTATTCATTTATTTATTTATTTGAGAGGGAGAGAGAGAGAGAGAGAGAGAGAGAGAGAGAGAGAGAGAGAGAGAGAGAGAGAGAGAGAGACAGGGAGGGAGGGGGAAGGAGAGAAAGAGAATGCAAGCTGGGGAGGGGCAGAGAAAGAGAAGAGAAAATCCCAGGCAGGCTCCGTGCTGCCTGTGCTGGAGTACTTAAGGCTTTTAGGCTGGAGCTTCCTGTCTGGCTTCTTCAAAAAGCATATTTTCTAAGTTCATTCATGCTGTAGCATGTATCAAAATTTCCAATCCATGAACATGGGATGTCTTTCCATTTATTTAGATTTTCTTTAATTTCTTTCAGCAATGTTTTACAGTTTTAAGTGTAAAAGCCTTGTTCCCTCCCCCACTTTGGTTAAATTTATTTCTAAGTACTTTATTCTTTTTGATGTTATTGCAAATGGGAGTGTTTTAATTTCATTTTCAGAGTTTCCATTACTAGTGTATAGAAATGCAAGTGGTTTTAGTATACTGACCTTGTATCCTGCAATTTAGCTGAATGTTTATTAGCTCTAACAGTTTGTATGTTAATTCTTTAAGACTTTCTAGATATAAATCATGTCATCTGCAGAGATGGTTTTACTTCTTCCTCTTCAATAACTTATTTTTTTTCTCTTGCCCAACTGCTCTAGCTAGAATTTCCAGGAAAATACTGAATAGAAGTGGTGAGAGTGAACGTCCTTTTTTGTTCCTGATATGACAACAGCTTTCAAAGGGAAAGCTTTCAAAGTCTTTCACCATGAGGTATGCTGTGAGCTGTGGGTTTTTCACATATGCTCTTTAACAGACTGAGAAAGCCCCCTTCTATTCCCAATTTGCTATTTTTTATCATAAATAGGTTTTTATTTTGTCAAGTATTCTTTCTGTGCCTACTGACATGATTATCTTCGTTTTTTTCCCTTTATTATATGTTGATTAATTATCATATGTTGAACCAACCTTGCATTCCAGGGATAAATCCCACTTGGTCATGGTGTAGGATTCTTTTTATTTGCTCCTGGATTGTTTGTCAGTATTTTGTTAAGAATTTTTGCATAAAGAATATTGATCCATAGTTTTCTCTACAACGTTTTTTTCTGGGCTGGTTATCAAGGTAAATTGGCCTCAGGGAGTAAGTCACAAAGTGTTCTCTCTTCTGTTTTTGGAAGAGTTTGAGAAAGACTGGTGTTAATTCTTGTAAACATTTGGCAGAATTCACCAATGAAGCTATCTGGCCTTGAGCTTTTCTCTGTTGGAAGTATTTTCATTAATAATTCAGTCTCTTTCATTGTTATAGGTCTGTTCAGATTTTCTTTCTTCTTGGGTCATAATTGATAGTTTGCATATTTAAGAATTTCCCCTTTCATACCTAGGTTACCCAATTTGTCAGCATACAATTGTTCATAGTATTCCCTTTTAAGTATTCCTATTATTATTTACTAAGTAAATAAGTACTCCCTATTTCTGTGAGGTCACTAGTAATGTCCCCTCTTTTATTCCTGATTTTTAATTTCAGTCTGCTCTTTTTTCCTTTGTCCATCTAGCAAAAGGTTTGTTGATTTGTTGATCTTTTCAAAGAACCAACTTTTGGTTTCATTAATCTTCTCTACTGTTCTGTCTGCTGTAATCTTTATTTCTTTCCTTCTGATTGCTTTTGGCTCAGATTGCTCTTCTTTTTCTACTTTCCTAAAGTGAAAGGTTAGGATATTGATTTGAGATTTCTTCTCTTTAAAGGTAGGTGTTTATGGTTATAAATTTCCCTCAGAGAGCTGCTTTCAATGCCTCCCATAAGTTTTGATATGTTGTGTTTTCACTTTCATTCTTATTTTCTAATTTCCCTTGTGATTTATTCTTTGCCCACTGATTATCTAGAAATTGTGTTTAATTTCCACTTAGTTGTGAATTTTCCTTCTGTTATACATTTCTAATTTCATTCCACTATGGTTAGAAAAGATACTCGATATAATCTCAATCTTTGTTCAAATTTATTGAGTCATTTTATGACCCAACATATACCCTAACTTGTGATGTTCTATGTGCACCTGAGAAGAATGTGTATTCTTCTGTTGTTGGATGCCAGGAGTCTCCAAGCCTATACAGAATATAACTCATTTATCCATATATATCTGTACAGATATGCAGATACACTATCTATCTACATTTAGTATCTAGATATATAGTATCTAGTATATACTTCAAGTCATGTACATCCTTGCTGATTTTCTATTTACTTATATCCCATTCATTTACTTTTATTTTTTTGCTAAGTAATTTTTTATTGTAGTAAAATATAACATAAAATTTATAATTTTAATCATTGATGAAAATATTAATTTAAAGTAAAATAAATATATTTTCACTCTTAGATCAGATGGGACCTCAGTGAAGGCAGTTAACAGGAATTAGTTAAGAAAGTGTTATATTGGGGCGCCTGGGTGGCTCAGTCAGTTAAGCATCCGACTTCGGCTCAGGTCATGATCTCGCAGTTTGTGGGTTCGAGCCCCGCATCGGGCTCTGTGATAACAGCTCAGAGCCTGGAGCCTGCTTTGGATTCTGTGTCTCCTCCTCTCTCTGCCCCTCCCATGCTCATGCTCTGTCTCTCTCTGTCTCTCAATAACAAATAAATGTTAAAAAAAAAAAAAAAAGAAAAAAAAAAAAGAAAGTGTTATAACAGCTGAATAAAAGTACTGGAAAGATTAGCTACTCTGGTAAGGTAAAAAATTTATGCCATCCAAGTGACACTCAGCCAAGTTTGGGATAGACTTTGTGTTGAATGTGATCCTGAAATTCAGCACAGGATTCCCCATTTTAATGTGAGATGTGTAGCAAGCTCTGACACTCCAGCACCTGGTTTGGCCCTTGCTCATGTGGGAGAAAGGAACCATATGATTACCTGATAGCCTTCTGTTTTCTTCTGACACCACTTCAGCAAAGCATTCCTCTTTGATCCTCCATATTCTCTCGCCAATGCAGACAGAGGGTCTTTCCTTTCTTCCCTAAGTGAAAATAAGGAATCCAAAGTTAAAATATTTTTTATTTGAGCACATTATAAACCAGAAACCCCACAAAGAAGAAAGAACAGTGTCAGTTTGCATTCCTGGACGGGATAATTGCACATACTAAGGCATCTAATAGCAAGATGTAGGCTTTCATTCAATTGATTTTACTTCTCAATTTTTACAGGATCCTCACAGACCAGTTTCTGCTATCTGAAGGGATGGACTCTGTTTATTACCCACACGGAAACTGGCAAAGATTTAGTATGGTGTGCACTCACAATTAATGGAATGCTTTCCAGAATGCTCAGGAGGAAAAACAACCTGACAGTGGCTGCATATGAAAGCTGTTATGGCCGACTTTTATTCAGTATCTTGCCCTTCCATAATCTTTATGCTTTAGTTTTATTTTACTAGTTTTTGTTTTCAACCTTTTATGTCCTCAATCATTTCGTCTTTTTTTAAAAAATAAATCACTTGGTGGGGGGGCGCCTGGATGGCTCAGTCGGTTGAGCGTCCGTCCGACTTCAGCTCAGGTCATGATCTCATGGTCTGTGAGCTCGAGCGCCGCATCGGTCTCTGTGCTGCTGACAGCTCAGGGCCTGGAGCCTGCTTCGGATTCTGTGTCTCCCTCTCTCTCTGCCCCTCCCCTGCTCATGCTCTGTCTCTCTCTGTCAAAAATAAATAAACATTAAAAAATTTTTTTTAACTATTTAAAAAAATAAATAAATAAATCACTTGGGGCCCCTGGGTGGCTCATTCAGTTAAGTGTCCAACTTGGCTCAGGTCATATCTCACGGTTTATGAGTTCAAGCCCCACGTTGGGCTCTGTTGCTGACAGCTCAGAGCCTGGAGCCTGCTTTAGATTCTGTGTCTCCCTCCCTCTCTGCCCCTCCTCCACTTGTGCTCTGTCTCTCTCTCTTTCTCTCAAAAATAAATGTAAAAAAAATTTTTTTAAATATAAATAAAAATAAATCACTTATTGTAAATACAAAGGGCAAGATTATGCAAAGTGAAGGATTAGAAGGACTAGTGCCTACCTTCAAGGTGCTTACATTTAGGGGAAGCAGATAAGACAACAGATGGCAACACACATTAAAACATTCATAAAATGTTTCAAATGTGGTTATTGTGAAGATATACACTCTTTATTGACTACAGGTAACTAGAGTTTTATCTTGCATAGAAAATGGGATTTTTCTGTAAACTCACTCACTTGTTCAATACCTCCTTATGGAACACCACTCTGCCAGGCAATGGATAGTGAACAACACAGGGTTCCTGCCCCCTCAAGGAACTTCAAAGTTTACTATAAAGTAGACACACCACAGGAGTTCAAAAAAAAAAAAAAAAAAAAAAAACAAACCAAAAACAACGGCTACTTACAATTCATGTCTTAAAATTATATGTAGGGTACCTTTTAGGCACTGTCAATTTCCTTGAAGACAGAATAAATATCCTGCTCTAAATAAGACAATGAATCAAAAAAGATTTTGTGATCACTCTGGTGATGAAGCAAGTAAGGCATACAATCTGACATATCCTGGACCAAATCCTGCCTTTTAGTAACTACTTGATGAATACCTGGAGAGAGAGCGCTTCTAAAATGACCTGCTCTTTGATAAGTGGCATACCCTTAAAAGTTTGTTCTATTTTTTAGTGATTACTTTAGGAATAAAGCAGAGATTCCATCCCACACCCCATAAGTATACTTATGCCCAATAAGTATCCTAACGGCTACTATATTACAAGTGGCTTAATATTCTTCAGTGCATTGATTCTATGTTTTCACCCTTCAAGCTATGCTAGAAAATCAAAGAGTACATATTTATAACTGAAGCTTTTCCAATTCAGAGGTGTGCTGAAGCAGCACCGGTTTGATTTATCTTAGAACCAAAAGTAAAATACAAAAATTTCCAGCAAGGAGTTAAGACTGCTGTCTTGAAGAAATATACTTTTATGTTTGCATGCCAGCCCACCAGACTCCTGCTTTGGTTTAAAAAGCCCAAAGAAGTGTGTTATAATACCACTGAACATAGGAAAAGAGAATGAGAATAAAGTTAATGAAATACGAACACAAAAAAACAAGCCAAATGAATGAATGAATGAATGCATGAATGAATAAATCTCCAACATGCTTAAAATACTACTACTATAATCAATGTGAAAGGTTTACTCTGGCTCACACCAGGTCTGTTTGTTTATAGAAACAGCTTAAAATTAAAGTATCAAAGAAGAGTTAACTTTACGGACTACAATGGCAAGCTTCAGAAAAGAGCCTCCCAGAGCTGGAGGGTCGTCTCTCATAACCTCTTCATTATAAGATGAAGACACCTTCCATTATAAGATGAAGACACCTTCCAGTTGAAGATCACAGCTTCTGAGTAGGGGAGCCAGAAGAGTGGGTGCACTTCCCACAGGCATACTACAGGTATGGCCTACCACCCAGGACAGAGACAGGTGTGAACAGTGCTCTCCCTGCATGAGCCTCACTGCACCCCTACTTGCTCTGATGGCGCACAGCTTATGGGACCACTATTCTTAGAGGTTGAGTCCCTAGAGTCAGGGCTTTAAACTAAAGTATATAACTTGAGTTTGAGAGGCCAAACATTCCATTTTATTCTCATACATATAAGGCTAAAGTTCTGAAATCCACTCCTATCCCTCCTTCAATTCTTCCCAATACACCTCGACAGTTTTCCTCACCCCTATATACGATGTATGCTATCTTTTTGAAATTTTTTTTTTCCTCTAAATTATAACTACTTCTTAGTCCCAAATGGATTCTGACATAAGAGAAGTATGAATAAAATATACTACTACATTTTCAGGTACTGTTTACCAAAGATCAGTGTGGCACCATGTTCCCACCTTCTGGTCTAGAACAATTAGAACCGTCTCTGGTGGCTCTCATTCTTCCATTCCTTTTCTAGAAACCTGCTGCCAAAACCAATCATCTTTCCCTGTGAAAAGCCTCCTGAGTCCCACCTTCCCTTCACCATTTCCACTGCTGTCATACTGATTCGGACTCAGCATCTTTGTCCCCAAAATATTATAATGTCATTTCAGTTGTGTTCCCCGATTTTTGTCCACAATGGAAGAATCCTTGAATCATCTCCTCACTCTGATTTATTTACCCCACTTTATATCTCCTACTATATCAAAGTGATTCAATTTGACTGTAAGGAGGTTCCATGCCTAGCCACATCCTACCCTATCAATCTTTTCTTCCACTGCCCCCAGATATGGTGGGTCCACACCTTCCTCTGGTCTTCTGTGCCCATCCTCTCTGCACATGGTGTACCACCTACCCATAGCTCCCCCAAACCTTGGTTACTCACCCTTCTGTACATTCACTCATGTCTCTGACCTTGCTGACCTTGCCAGCCCACCCTCCACACCCAGGCACCACTCCCCTAGGAAGCTTCCCCCTAACCCTCCACCCACACCCCATATTGTAATTCCACAATGCTTAGGAGGAAAGGAACCACCTCTTTGACTTTGCCTTGCTTTTTACTTCTATACCATCTTACCCAATTCTGGGCATAGAAGAGATGAGAAAACAATAACCCACAAAGAAAAAAAATCAGTGCTCGATTGCCATTATTTTATAATCTGATTATTGATCTCCGAAGGCTAGAAGAGGTATACATGAAATCCATCAGTATTAACTGTTCTCTACCTTATCCGACTTCGGGTGGTGGGGGTGACGGACGCCGTGGGAGAGGAAGACAGGGAAAGCTGTGGAGACGTGGTTCCCATAGCCATAAGAGAGGCCGGCGATGCTCCCTCGGGTGCATTGATGTCTCGTTTCATCTCTTCACTACTTCGTCGAGATACTGATTGTGAAAAATAGTCATTATGCATTTCATAATGGAGAAAGATGGTTACTTTTATAAAATACTTTTAAATTAGGTTTTTGAGACCTTTTCTTCAGCAGGTTCCAAAAAAAAGTAGAAATTACCATATATGAAAAAACTAACATTTCCTTTATCATACTGGTAACTTGGAAGGATTTCTTTCTTTCATTAAAAAACCTGTAAAAAAGATGCAGTAGTTGAGATATGCATTGAACCCCACATTTCCTGAAGGTATGGAATACATCTTATCCTTCACCATAACAATCACAGAACATACTATCCACTCTCAACTAAAGTAAACATAACCCTTCTGAACATAGCCAAAATACCATTTAAGGGGAAAAAAAGGAAAAATACATCATCATTTAATTCTGGGTCAGGCCATGTTTTAAAAAACATAAACCAATGAGCAAACAGAAAACCAAAAGGTGTCACTTCAACTACTGAGAAACAAGATCAGTCAGAAAAGTTCTATTTTGAAAGGCTACCACAGTAAGCCATCACACCTTGTTAGAATTACGGAAAGTTCTAAGAACTGCTAAGTGGAAGTAGCTCCTGCTTTAGCCGTTGGTAACAGAGCCACAACAAAAGCAAATTTCTAGCAAGGAGGCACTGAGTTGGCACAGGTGCTCAAGGCTCTGGGCTGAATGCGGGAAGAAGTGAAATATGAGACAAAGTTCCTGACCTCAGACATATACTCTCTCATATCAGAAGATGCTGGATATACAGGTGCCCTGAGCTGGCTGTAATCAATGTTATACATCAGTAATTCTTCCCAGATTACTGAAACTGCCCCTGCTTTTATGGACTAAAATTTTATTGGTGATTATAGGATGGTCACAAGCAGAATATAACTCTGCATTAGTGAAGTGATGTCTGTAAAGATCCAGAGGAGAGAGACGCTTTCTCCTATTACATGATCTTATTAGAATGATATATTTATAAATATTTCTGACATAATTTTGTGATTATTCTTGTTTTTCTTTCAATATCAGATCTTCATATGCCTTAAATCAGCAGTTTCTTTTAAGTGGTGTGCTAGGAAATTGGATGAGAACCCCTTTCATAATTTTATATAAAATAGAGGAAACTGAGGGCACACCTGAGTGGCTCAATTGGTTAAGTGTCCGACTTCGGCTCAGGTCATGATCTCGCAGTTCGTGGGTTCAAGTCCCGTGTCAGCCTCTGTGCTGACAGCTTGGAGCCTGGAGCCTGCTTCTGATTCTGTGTCTCCCTCTCTCTCTGCCCCTCCCCCACTCATGGTCTGTCTCTCAAAAATAAACATCAAAAATTTTTTAAAAATATAGGGGAAACTGAAAACGAATCAGAAGAACTCTATGATAAGAAAAGGCTTTGGAGGCACCTGGGTGGCTCAGTCAGTTAAACATCCAACTTCGGCTTAGGTCATAATATTATGGTTCATGAGTTTGAGCCCCGCATTGGGCTCTGTGCTGACAGTGTGGAGCCTGCTTGGGATTTTCTCTCTCCCTCTCTCTCTACCCCTCCCCCCCCCCCAAATAAATAAATAAACTTTAAAAAAAATTCAAAAAAGCAAGAAAAGGCTTTGGAATCGGAGCTTTGGGATGGTAATTTTGGCTGGACTTCCCACTAATACAAAGATCTGGCTATAATGCATAAAAACTGTACTAGCTTAAATCCCCATGCAAGTGGAAGGTTAACTGTATGAGGTAAAGTTATAGGAATTTCTCCTTTTCTGGTCCAATTTCTAGCTGAGTTATTAAGGGCAAATAAGGGCCACAAAGGGAAAATAATGTGAGCAACTGATAAACTGGGGTTAGCTCTATGAGACAAAGTAAGCTTGTTACATTCATCATTATAGGATGGCTTTTTTATACTGGAAAAATCTGGTTTCCAGAGAATTTTTGGTGTGCTCTGAAATAACAGTCATGACACACCTTGGGATTAATACTAGAATCTTTCACAACTATACCAACTTTGTATCAAGCTATATTTTCAGCACGACATCTAGCCCATTCTAGGCACTTCACAAATCTTGTTAAATAAATGGAACAATCTAGTTTTGGGCCATGAAATTGATTATTTTGAAATCAGGGCCATGAAATGTGATTTCTATAGAATCTGAAAAATACAACAGGGGAAATTCAGAGTGAAAATAATCAACTCAAGAGCTAAAGAGGCAAGAAAAGCTAGGTAAGTCTAAAGAGAAAGTATTTAGTACCATCACTAAGACCTCTGGAAGTCTTTCTAAGGGAAATTCCAGATAAAAGTCATCACCTGAGATGGTCTTGGCATTTTCCATGGCAGGTACTCTTGGCAGAGAAGCAGGTCGGCTGGTTGAAGATGTTCTTAATAGGTGCTCTGCACAAAATGGGAAGGGTCAAAATAAAGACATCAGACACTGAACTCTGAAGTAACAAAGGCAGCAGGAAGGTGAGCTCTCCTCCTGTCCCCCTGGAAGCTAACCCTTCTTTCTCAACCCAGGGCACTCTAACAATTCCCTATGGAGTCCATGTCTACTAAAGAGTTTCCCGAGACAAAGACTGTGGGAAAACATTTCATTCAATGTTTGATTTCTAGAGATAAGATTTGATACAGATGAATGCTTCTAAATCACTGACTGCTACTTACCACTTTGACGCAACTCAACCAAAATTCAAAGATCCCCTACTGTATGTAGGTCTAAAAGTACAAGTTAAATCAAAGGCTTGCCCTTCTGTGCCTAACAGTAGTGGGGAATCTATACATATACACAACCAGAGACAAGTCAGGACAGGACGATTGGAATAACAGAATGACAAAATATTATCAAACCACAGAGTGAGAATCCATTCACTCTGATTTCAGGCAGCAGGGAGGTCTTCAACAACATAATGATATTAAGCTGAGCTTTACTAGTAGAGAAGAAGGGTGGGAACAGTATTTCAGCCAGACAACAAGCAGAACAAAGGTATAAGAGCATTCAAGTTACAGAACGATAAAATCCCAGTGGCCTCAACATGGGGCATATGGAAATCAGAAAGGGCGACAGAGAAAGGGGCTTTAAAGGGAAAATGAGGCTAACTAACAAGAGCCTTCATTACTTAGTATGTGGACTTTAGTCTGAGGGCAACAAGGAAGCAACAGACATTTCTGAAATTCAAGGAAGGACGCAGAGAAAGAGTGCCTCCACTGTGCAGTTTGCAGCCGCACCCTGTTCCACTCCTCCCTTGCTCTCTAAACACAAGTCATCTTGGGAGTTTCTGGAGTTCCTCAAACACTGGCACTGTTCTCCTCCCTCCTATTCTCCTCCTCCATTTCCTCCATAGCCTGACTACTTTCATCACCCTTCTGGTCTAGCTTCAACATCACTCCCTCAGGACCTGCTACCCCAGAGTGGGAGCCCCCAAACACAGACCAGCACACTTCTTACCTAGGGCTATAAGCCTAACAAGGCTGTTGTCAGGCCAGGACGACAAGCACAAGGAGGGACAGACTAGATGTTCTGCCTGGCTGCCATGTCCTAAGGACATGTGATTAGCATGAGGGAAAACACCACCCCTTACATTTAATGAAGACTTAGCCTCACTGTCCAAGAATGGCCCTATAGCAAACATATTTTAACAAGGGAAAAGACAAGATTTACTGTACATTAGTCAAACAGGTCATTCACCACTTCTTTTTAAGAACCAACAATTAAAAAAAAAAAAATAGTTCCTCTCAGAATGTCATGATGTCAAAAGTAATGGCATATGGCACCTTTCAAGGATAGCACCTCTGTTATTCCAAAATTTATTTTCTAAGTGTATAAAGAACATTTGCTTCTAATTACACACAACTTTGAGAAGGATGAACTTCCTTTCTTAAGGAAGACAGGACTTACACAGCCTACAGTCATTACATTTTCCCAATCCTGAACAAGTATCACCTTTGTACGAAGAGCCTACAAGCAAGCATCAATAAGAATTCTGAACCCTGTCAGCAGTTGGCACTCATCCTTACAGGAAAAGCATATTATGCACAACGTCTGACAGACAAAACAAAGTTAGTAGAACACGGAAATAGTAGGAAACAGAAATCAACATTTTTAATTTAATCAAAATTTCCATTTTACGATTCTGCAGCTAGTCATTTCCCTAAATTCTTAATCTCCCAAAACACAGCAAATGAAGCAAGTGAAAACAAAGGTTGTACAGACAAATGAATCCAAACACGTAGCATGCTGGCCAAGGCCAGAAGCCCTTGCCATTCTCTCCAGGGAAAGTGTTTCTAAATTACCTGACTTCTTTCTCTTTAACACTGCACACCACAGGCACACAACTGAAAGAAAGTTCATGATTCCTTTGCTCAACGCTGGCTAAGTCTTTTCTTGCTGCATGTCTAAGGATCCAAATGTGTCTCAAGTCAGCAGGTGGTGCCCTACCACATACCAACACCTACTTTTTGAAAATGTACAAAATTGTACTGAAGCCCCAGTTCAGTTATTCTTTTCAAAATTATTTGTGGTAAACTCAACAGGCACAACACAGCCTGCAGCCATTCCATGAAGTATTTTCACCGTGAGACTCACACTCGCTCAGAGGCACTTGCCCCAGTGGGAGCACATGTCCAAAGACTCCTGCTGTAAGCAGCTGGGTTCCACCTTCATGTCATACTGTCAGTTTATCTCTTTTCAGGAAGTAAGATTAGTGTATTACAGTCAAGTATGGCAAGCAGGAGAGATTATATTTTACAGTAACAGAGTCTATTCTATTGTCATATGGAGCTTTTCTTGTCTCTAATCCATTCATTAAACAAAAATCCCTTGGATGTCCACTACTCACTAGGCACTGGGCTTGGTACAAAGGTCAGAGAAAGGAAGAGAAGAGGCAAGAAATGGGACTCAGAATCTAGAGCAGAAGCCAGGCTTCTTTAAAAAGTCTTTATAAGTGAGGGATGCTAGGAAAGAACAAGTACTCGGGACTCTGGAAACACAACAGGGGACGTGACCTGCTCTTGAGGGGAGGTCCGGAAAAGCCTCCCCAGGAAATAACATCTCAGTTCAGACAAGAAGGGTAATTAATAGCTTTTATACAGGCAAAGGAGAGGTTGGAGGACAGAGAGTGTTCCCAGCTGAGTGCTCAGCACATACCAAAACAACCCCAGGGTGTCTATGTTCAGAGGACGGGGTGGAGGAAAGGAGCAGATGAGGTGGCAAAGGCAAGCTGGAAGGGCCAGAGCAGGCAAGGGCAAGCATGCAGGTGATGCAGGCCAAATTGAGGAGTGTGGACTTTATCCTGCTGGCAGTGAGGAGCCAATGAAGGTTTTATTAGGAAAGCATCTTTGTGGATGAAGCGGAGTGAAGGGCAACAGTGCACGCAGGATGAGGAGTTAGACTGTACAGGGGAGGGATGAGAACGACTTGGACTTGGGTTGTGCCGGGGGGATGGAGAGAAGTAAACAGCTTCAAGAGCTGTTCAATGAGGCAGAATCAACAGACTTGCTGACCCAATGGATATGGAGGTGACAACGGATAAGGTTCCACATACACAGACAAGAAAAGGGAAAAGTACTGTGGGAGGAAGATAGATGAGAACATGCTGAATTTGAGAACCCTATGAGAGATGCAGGGGAAGATGCAGAGCAACAGAGGAGGTTCAGGAGAAAAGTCAGAGGGGATACATCACTTTGGAAATTATCAGCACAGAGCTAATGAGAATGAACTTGGTGACCTGGGGGCCCTGGTAACCTCGGTCAGAGCAATCTCATACACTGGTGGGGACAAAAGTAAGGCAAGAATGTGCTGAGGAGTGATTGGGGAGAGAGGAAGAGGACAAGCTGTGCAAGGAGAAGAGAGAAAGTATGGTAGCTGCAGGAGGTGGGGAAGGGGAGAGAATTCTTTCTCTTAACCTCGGTGAGATGTGAGCATTTTTATTTTATTTATTTATTTTTTTTTATAAATTTTTTTTTTAACGTTTATTTATTTTTGAGACAGAGAGAGACAGAGCATGAACAGGGGAGGGGCAGAGAGAGAGGGAGACACAGAATCAGAAGCAGGCTCCAGGCTCTGAGCCATCAGCCCAGAGCCCGACGCGGGGCTCGAACTCACGGACGGTGAGATCGTGACCTGAGCTGAAGTCGGACGCTTAACCGACTGAGCCACCCAGGCGCCCCAAGATGTGAGCATTTTTAAATGACAGTGGAAGGGAGCCAGTAGAGAGGGTAAAGTTGAAGATATAGGAGAAGGGGGTAATAGTCCAAGGCTAACAGCATCTGTGAAACCTAAGGGGATGAGATCCAGGGCTCAGAGGAAGCGATAACCTACATAGAAGTGTTCTGTTTACCTCCAACAGACAGGCAGTGATAACATGAGCATACTAGGTCTGCTCCTTAATTCTCTTATTTTAGAAATCACAGTAATAAACAGGTACAGGCAGTTGTCCCTATATTGTCTCCCAAAACAAATTTACAGGCAAAATAGTGGGTTTAGAAATAGGAGCCTAAATAGCCAATTTCTGTTCAGAGAGTAGTTCCAAATAGACCGATGCTCCTGCCAAAAACAAGTACAAAATCTGAAGAAAAAAAAAAGAAAAGAAAAGAAAAGAAAAAATCAACCACTTAAAGACACTAAAGAGAATCCAAAAGCAGGCAGAAGAGGAAAGAGCAGGGGGCAAATTTCCCAGTTTATGGCTATAGGCATGAGTGTAGACCCCAGCTAAGGCCACACAGGGCAAATGGTAGAAAACCTGCAGCTTTACTGCCTTGAAGAAGCAGAAGATATATTTCAGGACAACCAAAGATGCTGGAAAAGGAGGGAGTAGAGGAAATACCAGAAAGAATCACAAATTCTGTATATAAACTCTGCCCAAATCTCTCACTGACCTCTGAAAACCACAAGCACAGATTCTAAGGAGTTGAATTAAGGACAAAATAACTGAACAGGTATTTCAAGTGAAGGAAAAGAGAGGTGGATGGAGTTCGAGGTGAGCCAAGTTAATTCCTTGCTATCAAACCCCAATTTTCTGCACAGGAACAAAATAGAAAACAATCTCTACAATGTGTGATTCACACCACCCAGGATACAATCCAAAATTACTGGACATACACAGAAAGAGAAAAAACTGACCCACACTCAAAAGAAATGGAAACCACCCAAGGATGACCCATGTGTTGAATTAGCAGAAAAGAATTTTAAAGCAGCTATTATTACAAACATGTTGAACATTATAAAAGAAAATATGTTCTCAACAAATGAATAAATAAGACATTTCAGCTAAAAGAGCTGCAGGAGTATGAGACCAGCCCTAGCTGAGATGCAATGCAAAGGCAGCCTAAAGCTGAATTTGGAGCAGACATTGAGAAAACTCCCAAACACCAGCCCCTCTCTAAACACTAGGATTACTGGAGTAACTGGAAGGCTGCTATGCACTGAGGACATCACAGCAACTTAACAAAACTCAAACCCAACCCAGCTCCTGCACAGATTAACTCAAACTCCCACACTAAACAACTAATGGAGACAGGTGCACATGTCAAGGCAAAAAAAAAACAAAAACAAAAACAAAAAACAAAAAAAACAAAAAACAATCTACTGCCCTATACAAGATGTCCAGCTTTCAATAAAGAATTCATACACAGAAAGCAAGAAGAAAGAAAAAAAAAAAAAAACCAGTAAATCCAGTTCACTATGTCAAGGCACAAAGTAATCAGTAAAACCAGACTCAGATATGGCAGAATGTTGGAACTATTGGACAAGGCATTTGAAGTACTATGATGAATATGTTAAAGTCTCTGATGGAAATAGTAGACAAACATACAAGACCAACTAGGCTTTCCTATTTGTTTTTAGCTTATGGTTTCGATCTCTCTGCTGAAATTAGACAAACAGAACTGTGAGAACCATGTCTCCGGTTACTGCTAAACACCCTACAATGCACAGAAGAGAATGAATTTTACTGGATACAATTTTTTTTTTTTCTAATCAACCAGAACTGGGGGGGGGTGGGGGTGGGGGGGGTGGGGGGGAGGGGATGAAATGCAGACTGTGACAAAATTAATCTAACTGTATTACAGAAGCATGATAAAACCACACTGAGAGTGATGAAAAAAGGGGCTGATCTACGTATCTTTAAGAAAACAGGGCTTTTGACCGGATACTCTAAGGTTAAACACAAAATGAACTGTGTGCACTGTACTTTGGTAGATTTGCTTCTCAGGGGGGTATGGTGTAGCAACTTTGAAACTACTGCATACAAACAGGAGGGTTCAACAAGTAAGTCAATATATTGTAGATAATGAGAGCCAGGTTTCCCATTGTTGGGAGAAAGAAGGTATAAATAAGGAATAGGAAAAAGCTTAGAATGCACCCTTTGGTGCTGGCTCGGAGTCAAAGACATTAGCACAAACTCATGGTTTTTGATATAGAAATAATACATATGTGTATGTACACATGGGTTGGTATACATGCAAAGTTTTCCTAGCTCCATCCAGAGAGGGACAGGAGGCATTGAAACCTCAATGAGCAAAAAGCCAGCACCCAGATCTTGTTTTCAAATACTATTCTCTAATAAAAGTAAGCAGGGATCCTTGGAGAAGTGGTTAATTCCAGAGCTAGTAGAGGAAAAAGAACAAGTCTGGATCACTTGGTGCCCAAAAGTAAGAAAGTGCTTTTGAGGGGAGGGGGGCTGTGTCAAAAGAACAAGGAATCAATGTGAAAGAGTTCCCAGTGGCTCCCAAGTTGAAATAATTTAACAAAAGAAATAACAGTAAGAGATTACAACCCAAAGAATAAAATAAATGCCCATGAGTCTATACTAATACAAATAACTGTTATAAATAGAACAATAGGTATAATAATATAAATAATTCCTTACAGAAAGAAAGAAAACAAAATCATGGTATAGAACACCACAGTAATAATTACTGCAGGCAAAATACACAAACAGATGCTAAAAGCAGTGAAAGAAAGTTTAAACAGGAACAGGATATTTATTAATTACCAGCAGACAACCATCTTAACCAAGTGGTCATGGCCAACACCGCCAGTAGTAAGATGTACTGACCTTACGTGCCCCTGATATGATGATACCCTGAGAAGGGCACCTCACCTCTGTCGGGGTGCTTTCCCGACAGTACATAACCTCAACCCCATCAGAAGGAAATACCACACAAACCCATACTGAGAGATATTCTAAAAAGTTCACTGGTTAGTATTCTTCAAAGTCATGAAAGAGAAAGACTGATAAACTGGTGGAGACTTTAGGAGGTAAGACAACTAAGTCTTAAAGTGGGGCCCGGGATTTGACCCTAGAATAAAAAATGGGCAGCAGTGGAAAAACTGGTGAAATCCAAAGTCTGTAGTTTAGTTCATAATATTTTAATGATACAGATTTCTTATTTTTGATAACTGCCCTATGGTTGTATAGGATGCTCACATAAGGGAAGCTGGGGAAAGAGTGTAAGAGAGTTCTGTAATATTTTTCCAACTCTTCTGTAAGGCTTATCTCAAGAGTTTAAAGGCTGAGAGAACACCATAAATAAATATTGCAATGCATGCTCAAGTGTACCGACTGCAACTTACCTTGAAAAGCATTAAAAAAAAAAGCATTAAAAAAAAGATGGATAGAGGGATGGATAAATGTGATAAAGTGAACACAGCAAAATGCTATAGCATCTAGATAGTAAGATGTGGGTTTCCACTATGTAATTTCTTCCAACTTTTCTGTATGTTTAAAATTTTTCATAATAGTATGTTGGGAAAAAAATATGAGCCTAGATACTCTGGTTTATCAAGACAAATACCAAGAACTACAGAGAAAAAGAAGGAAAGGGCAGGGGCGGAGAAGGGGAATGTTTCAAAGTGAATAGGTAGATACTCACTAGACTATAAATAAAAGAGGGTAGTGTAGTAGTATGTCTATTTGAATTTTCCCTAGGAATTGTGCTGCTAGAGCTGGATCTAGGGCTGGATCAGATCCAGAATCTGATTTAGATCTATCTTCTGAAGAATGAAAATTACTGTGAAACTGTAAACAGAAAGCTCTTTTGCTTTTACTTATATTAACTTAAAAGAGACTATAACTTTTAACAAAGATTTGGCTTTCTAGTAAAACCTCCTTTGTATCACATTTATTATATGCACCCTTACCATAAATCAATGTTTTCAAAATACTGTGTTTTGAAACTTTTTTACATCTCTAGATTCAAGTAATACAATTTAAACAGATGATAAGAGTATGAATTTCTTGGGGCGCCTGGATGGCTCAGTCGGGTAAGCATCTAACTCTCGATTTCAGCTTAGGTCATGGTCTCACAGTGGTGGGATCGAGCCCCACGTGGGGCTATGTGCTGTCAACATGGAGCCTGCTTGGGGTTTTCTGTCTCCCTCTCTCTCTGCCCCTCCCCGGCTTGTGTGTGCACATGCACTCTCTCTCTCTCTCTCCCCCTCAAAATAAATAAACATTAAAAAAAAGAAAAAGAAAAAAAGAGTATGAATTTCTTTGGAGCACCTGGGTGGCTTAGTTGGTTTGACTGTCCAACTCTTGATCTTGGCTCAGGTCATGATCTCAGGTCAGGATCAAGCCCTGTGGCAGGCTCTGCACTAAGCATGGAGTCTGCTTAAGACTCTGACTCACTCATTCTCTCTCTCTCTCTTTCTCTCTCTCTCTCTCTCTCTCTCTCTCCCCCTCCCTCTCTCCCTCCATTCCCCCCACCACTCACTCACACTTGCTCTAAAATAAAATTTTTTTTCATAAAGTATGAATTTCTTTACAGAACATAACTACACTTGGATTAATCAACTTTCACAGATACCAAATATCTGAGCCATGACACAGGACACTCACCAGGTCACCCCGATACTAAGCAAACCTAGGTTCCCCAACCATCTGCAACATCCAGCTGAGGTCTTTTGCTTAACACTCTGGACCTTGTAAGATCACTGTGCAAGTGGGGACAGTAAACACCTTTTCAACCACCTGTATGCATGTATCTGGTTAGCAGATCTATCCTTTCCTGCTTACTAGGCCATAAACACTAACTCATATCCTATCTACAAAGAGTCACTGAGGGGGCACAATCATGACCCTAACCAACATTACCAACCAAACAGCATTTGATTAGTCCATTTATGATAAGATTTCTCGACTGAAACATTTTTCTGCAACTGACACACAAGCATGATGCTAAAATAGAGCAAACACAAAACCCCTATACCTGTTATAATACGCTTAACTGACAAAAACACCAAATTCTCTAACTTAAGTGTAGTAGAACAAGAGGCAGCATCTTTTAAAATTTTGGTAATGAAGCCACTGAAATTTTCAAAATGAAAATTATACATTGTTCTTTAATTTATGTCATAATAAAAGAAACCATCAAGGAAGAAAAGTGCTTCAAGAGAGAGCCTAGAAATCCTACTCTCTTATCACAGTTTGGATAACCATGGTAGCTTTTAATGACCAAGAATCACTTGGTTGTTCTTAGTTGCTGGTTTTTTTTTTAAGTTTATTTTGAGAGAGAATGAGAGAAAGAGTGAGCAGGGGAGGGGCAGAGAACAAGGGAAAGAGAATCCCAAGCAGGCTCTGTGCTGTCAGTGTGGAGCCCAACACAGGGCTGAATCCCACAAACCATGAGATAATGACCTGAGCTGAAGTCAAGAGTCGGATGCTTAACCAACTGAGCCACCCAAGCCCCCTAGTTGTTCTTCGTTTTATACGTGGTTTCTTTCTCTAATGACTGTTTAAAATAAAAGATCACACTATCAACAAATTCTCAAATAAAATTCACCTAAGTAAAGGGGTGCCTGGGGGCTCAGTCAGTTGAGTTTCTGACTTTAGCTCAGGTCATGATCTCGCGGGCTCGTGAGTTCGAGCCCCTCATCAGGCTCAATATCAGCATGGGAGCCCACTTCAGACCCTCTGTTCCCCTCTCTCTCTCTGCCCATCCCCTGCTTGTGTTCTCTCTCTCAAAAATAAACATTAAAAAAAAAAATTCACCTAGGTATGTTGCCCACTCTCTCTTGTATTTGCGCTGTTTCAGCTAAGCCCCATGAAGCACAGTCTAAAGTGGAGAAGGAGACCTGAATTAACACAGACTGACCACATACCCCCATATCCAATAGCATTATCATTTGATACCTTACCAGGTAATAAAATGAGGAGAACCAGGGAAATGTTGCATTCAGCAGAGCCCTGGAGACATTTAACACATTTAGTCTGTGTCAATAACCTTGGCCCACCAACCTTCCACACCCCCATTCTGTACCCACAAAAGCCAAGTTAATAGGAAAAACTAAATAATATTCTTTGCCCAATTTCCCCAATTTGTCCTTTCCCAGAATTACTTGGGGTGCTTATGAAAATGAAGTTTCCAAGCTCCCTTTCCTAGAGAGTATATGGCAGTAGATCTGAGGTGAGGCCCAGGATTCCCTATTTTACAAAATGACTCAAGTAAGTCTTGTCAACAGGTTAAGTTCAAGAAACACTGCAGGTGCTGGCTTTCCCCAGTAAACCTTGCCTAGTTGCGAGCCAATCAAGAAGAGCCTGGGAAGGTAGCTGCTGAAAGGGGAGAAGGCTCCCATGGTCGGCTTCAGCATGGCCTTCAGAAGTTTGGAAGGCCCTGAGTCACTTCTCATTGGAGCATGGGGCATCCCCATCTTTCTCCAACTGTGACATGGGGACTCGGTTTTTTCTGGTGTCCAAGGATCACCTCAAGGCTCTAAAGATAGGGGTCTCTCCCATAGGCCTGTCACTGGCCCAGGGTTATTTTATACATATTCTCAAAGGCTGTGGTATCGTGGCTCCTGGCTCCAATTGAACTTGGCACTGACTGCAGACTTTACTGATAGAACTAGGGCACATGCAACAGGCAGCTGAGTGGGAGTGCTCCTGAACCCTTGGCTTCTATTTTTGTCCTTAGTGCCTGCAGCTTATAGATGCCCAAAACATAACGCGTAGTGATGCTTTCTCACAACCACCTGCCAGCAGCTAAGCAAAATTCTAGAGACCTTGGTTGCCTTGCAATGAACTAAAATCTTGTACTCAGACAATAAAGAGCCATCCTTCTCAGCCACTTGTGCTATTAAGTTCACACATAATAGTAATAAAATTTAACAGTGGGCATTTACTGTGGACTAAAATCTATGCTAAGCCTTTTACAGGCTTTAACTTCATTCACTCATTTTACAATTTATTATCAAGAGCCCAGTACTTTGTAACAAGTGCTGAGATACCTCAGTGAACCAAACAGACATAAATCCTTGAAATCACGGACCTCCCGGTTTAGGGAGGAGGCAGACAATAAAAGTTACAGATAAGTCAACTATGTAGCCTGCCCGAAGGGATAAGTACTAAGTTAAAATTTTTTAAAGGGAAGAGGGGTCTTGGAAAGGGCATGTGAAGGAGAGTGTGGTTTATAATTTTAAGTATGGCATGCAGGGTCCAGCTGAGATGAGACTAGAACACCTCACCTGCATTGAAGGAAGGCAAGAGTGGGCAGTCTGGACACACAGCAGAGCACTCCAGCAGCAGACACGCCAGCCCAAGGCTCCTCAGTCAAGAGTGTGCCTGAGTGCCCAGGGAGCACAAGGAAGTCCATGTGGCTGAGCAGAGTGACTGAGAGAGAAATGTGGGAAGGCCAGAGAGGCAACCAAGGCCACACTGGGAGGGCCTAGAGACCACTAAGAGAACTCTAGCTTTTCTTCTGAGAGAAATGGGGAGCTAGGGGAAGGTTTTGAGTAGAATGACGTGTTACAATTTCTATTTTTCAAGATTACGCTGGCTGAAGGGTTAAGAATAGACTGTGAGGGGGATTAAGAATCTTTTTGCCAGAACCCATGTGAGAAATGATGGTGGCTTGACCAGGGAGATGGTGGTAGAGGGAAGAGCAATGCTCCGAGTCTGGATGCAGAGCCAATGGAGCTTCCTAAAGAATGAAACAGTTTTGTAACTTTGTAATGGTGACAGATGGTATCTAGTAACTAGACTTATTGTGGTGATCATTCTGTAAGGTATACAAATACCGAATCATTGTGTTGTATACTTGAAACAAATACAATGTTATATGTCAGTTATACTCCAATTAAAAAATGGATTTGATCATGAAAAAAAAAAAGAGCCACACAGTTCTCACATATGGGGTCTAAGATAAAGAAGGGGGTTAAGGATGACTCCAATAAAACTGCCATTAACTGAGATGGAGAAGACAGACTACAGGTAGAACAAGTTTAGGAAATGTGAGAATCTTGTACTGGACACACTCAGTCTGAGAGCATTCAGTATCAAAACGGAGATACTGAATAGGCAAGTGGATAGATGAGTCTAGAGTTAGGGGAGAGAAACAGACTGGAGATATCCATTTGACAAATAACAGTTAAAGCCATGAAAAAGAATATAGTAACAGCGTGAGTACAGAGAGAGAAGAGAGGCCCAGGGACTGAGCTCGGAGGCACACCACCACTGACAGGTCATGGAGGGGGAGCAAGCACAGGAGATGGATGAACAGCCTGGGAGGGAGGGAGAAGACACAGGAATGGGCATCACAGAAAGCAAAAAGAACTTCCCAGAAAAGGGAGTGCTCAACAGGGCCACATGCTGCCTACAGTCCACAGCAGATGAGGACTGAGAGGTTAGAACCACAACATCACTGACAACCTTGACAGAAGCAACCTCGGTGGAATGGTAAGGGTGAAAGATGGAGAGTGGATTTAAGAGCCCGGGAAGAGAGAGATTTAAGAAGTTTGGGATTATTTCCAATTCACAGATGAGAAGACAGCCTCAAAGAAGTCAATGGCCAGGACACACAAGGCCGATGATATATGCACTCTACACATACATAATCCTTAATGAATTCATCTGGGAGGGAAGGGTGAGAACATGGTCAAGATGTAGACAGAGGCTTGATACCTTCTACTCTTTTTTCCATTAACAAAAGGACCTTCTGAGAGGAGAAAAGCCCTCAAGTCATGATTGATGAAGGCACCAGGGCAAAGAACCAGGGGTAGAAGGCAAGCCTTTGTACAGGGAAGGGAGCAGCAGCACCATCTTGTGTTCCATTGTCCCTAAATATGGGCACAACCAGTTCACCTGAACATTCAAGACTGGCTGCAAAGGGCCAGTTCCATTGCCAAAAGGA
The DNA here is from genome assembly GCF_028018385.1 of Neofelis nebulosa. Lineage (NCBI taxonomy): Eukaryota > Metazoa > Chordata > Mammalia > Carnivora > Felidae > Neofelis > Neofelis nebulosa. Next base: position 76,258,260 of record NC_080792.1, on the reverse strand, counting down.
ATGCCTCCTGCACCAGGTGCTCCATGGAGTCCATAGAGCATCCTCTGGTTCTTTAAAGGGTTAATTCTCTCAAGTCTGCTTATTTCCTCCCCAAAACTGCTGAAACTTTGTAGTCTCACGCTTAGAAGCTACCTGCCACAACCAAGAAAATGTGCAGACAAACACATGGAGGTGTCCAGCATGCATCAGTGAGAAGAGCTCCAGGCTCCTGAGGGATGTACACCCCTGAGCACATCCATGCCTACCGCAAAAGAAGTCCAACATCTGCATCTCACAGCACCAACCCCAATGCCAGAAACCATTTCTCCAGTGCACTTCAGCACCACACAGGAAGAGGCAGTGTAGGTAAGAGAAGGAGCTCTCACTTCCAAAGGCAGGAGATGTGGGTTCTGGTACTGGCTCTACCACAAGCTGTGTGAAAATGGGCAAACCCCTTACCAGTTGACAAAGGAATGGACCTTATCTGGACCTCATGTCTCAGAGTCTCAGTTTCCTCTTGTGGACAGTAATACAGAATACAGAGGTTGAAAGAATGGGCTTTTTGGTCAGGCTGCCTGGGTCCACTATTCATGAACTATGTTAACCTGTATTAAATTATTTAACTTTCTGAAACCTCATTTTTAGTAGCTATAAAATGCAGAGGGCAGTACGTACCCCATCAAGAACTATGAAAACAAAGTGTCCAGTAATGGTGTGGACCCTCCACTGCCTACTGTAATGCTACGAGAGAGCTGTCTTCCAAGATGCATTTATTAATAACTAATCTCCCCATCTATAACTAAGACATATAATTAGTAAACTTCTTTTTTTTTTTTTTTTTTTTTTTTTTCAACGTTTTTTATTTATTTTTGGGACAGAGAGAGACAAAGCATGAACGGGGCAGGGGCAGAGAGAGAGGGAGACACAGAATCGGAAACAGGCTCCAGGCTCCGAGCCATCAGCCCAGAGCCTGACGCGGGGCTCGAACTCACGGACCGCGAGATTGTGACCTGGCTGAAGTCGGACGCTTAACCGACTGCGCCACCCAGGCGCCCCTAATTAGTAAACTTCTGATAAAGATATATACCAGATCAGTTGAAATAATGTCAAGAACAAAGAAAATCAAAATTTATTTAGCCAAAAAAGTCTAAAGAATAAAAAATGAATAGCGAAAGTGAAAGACTGTGACAGATATACCTTGAACGGGGATCTCCCCATAGTTTGGTCTCTTATCTGACAGCGCTGTCAAGGGTTTGGATGCAGAGATTGGCCCACTTATAGAATGTCTCTGAAATCATAAGATAAACGGTATCAAAGTTAGCTTAAATCTAGAGCTGGGACTCACAAATAAAGTCAATGTTGTAGAGAGTAAATATTTAGTTATGAATTTGCATAATTCTTTCCACATGATTATAATAAGACTAACCATACACACACTTACAGGCATATAATGCAATCAATACACTATTTTAAAAATTCACAGAAATATCCCATGTGCCCATTACTGTTTACCCCAATGGTAACATGTACAGTATAATATCACAACCAGGATACTGACATTGATACACACAAGATCGAGAACATTTGCATCGCCACAAGGATGCCTCCCATGACTTTTGTACAGTCATACTTTCCCTCCCCACATCACTGACCCCTGGTATTTTGAGTGTGATCTCATTATTTTGTTTAAAGAAAATTCTTAAATATTACATACCAATCAGCTAAATATGAAATGTGCTCCTACTACAACTGCCCCAGTACAACCCGTCATCTTGATCCAGCACCACTGCAGTGGCTTCCCACTGGCTTCCCCATCTCTGATCTTATACCCTCTCTCCTCTGCTTCATCTCCTGCCATCTCTAGGTAATGCTCAAATACCACCAAACTACTTATTTTCATACAGTTCATGGTGTTTACATCTCTGTCCTTTCTGTCATGCTTATTTCCCCAGTCTTTTTTTTTCATCTAGTGAGCATCAAACTACTTATTTCATATTCCCAGGAGAAAAGTATGCACGGCTCAACTTCACATCCTTATCAACAGTTGATATGGTCTTTTAATTTTAGCCATCTGAAAGGGTACATAATGGGATCTTATTGTAAATTTAATTTTTACCTCCCAGTGACTAATGGTGTTGGACATCTTCTCATGTGTTTACTGGCCATTTGTGTATCTTCTCTTAGGAAGGGACTTTTAAAATCTTTTGTCTGCAGGGCACCTGGGTGGCTCAGTTGGTTAAGCATCGGTCTTTGGCTCAGGTTGTGGTCTCGCAGTTTGTGAGTTCGAGCACAGACCCTGCTTTGGATTCTCTCTCTGCCCCTCCTCTTCCCTCTCTCTGGCGCTCTCTCTCTCTCTCTCAAAAATAAATAACTAAACATTAAAATCTTTTGTCTGCTATTTACTGGTTTGTCTTCGATCAAGAAGACAAATACATCTTGGAATACAAGTGTTTTGACAGATAAATGTATTGCAATCATATTCTCCCCAGTCTTTCATCTCTTAATTTTTTTGTTTTGTTTTGTTTTGTTTTTGAAGGAGAGAGACAGAGCATGAGCAGGGAAGGAGCAGAGAGAGGGAGAGAGAGAGAGAGAGAGAGAGAGAGAGAGAGAGAGAGAGAGAGATACAGATACAGAATTAGAAGTGGGCTCCAGGCTCTAAGCTGTCAGCACAGAGGCCAATGTGGGGCTCAAACTCACGAACTGTGAGATCATGACCCGAGCTGAAGTCAGACACTCAACTGACTGAGCCACCCAGGCGCCCCTCCAGTCTTTCATTTCTTAATTATCTCTCAGAGCAGTTTCAAATTTTGATGCCCAATTTATTACTTTTATTTTATAATTCATTCTTTTTGTGTCCTAAATAAGAAATCCTGGCCTTCTCCAAAGTCAGGATGATTTTCTCTAACGTTTTCATTTAGAAGTTTTGTACCTTTACCATGTACATTTAGGTCTACAGTTAATTTCAGGTTTTGTTTTTTTTTTTCTTTTTAAGTTTATTTTGAGAGAGAAAGAGAGAACATGGGGGAAGGGCAGAGAGAGAGGGAGAGAAACAGAATCCCAAGCAGGCTCTGCACTGTCAGCACAGAGCCCGATGCGGGGTTCAAACTCATAAACTGTGAGAGCATGACCTAAGCTGAAATCAAAAGTCCGACACTTAACCAACTTATCCACCCAGGAGCCCCAGTTTCAGTTTTTATACATGCCTTGAGGTAATGGTTGTGGTTCTTCTTTCCCCATGTTGATTCTAGCTGTTCCAGAATCCTTTGTTGGGAAGGCTATCCCTCTCCATTGAATTACCTGGGCACCTTTGTTGAAAATCAACTGACCTATTGCTGGATTTTCTATCTATTCTGCTGATCTCTTGTCTATGTTTAAACTTACGTCAGTAATTGCAACTTCTGGTACTCTAGCTATTTGTGGGATGGGGAGTTTACCAGCTTAATAAAGACTTTGTAAAAATGAATAAATAAACAAACTAGGTTGGTACCACACTGTCTTGATTACTGTAAGTGTTGTAATCAGGTAGTATAAGTCCTCCAAATTTGTTTCCTTTTTTATCCCCCAGATGCTCTGGATATTCAGGGTCCTTTGAATTTCCATATAAATTTAAATTTTTATTATCAATTTCTACAAAATAGCATGCAGGACTGTCATTGGGATTGTGCTGAATCTACAGATCAACGTAAGGGAGAACTATAAGATAATAACAACGAGTCTTCCAATCCATGAATATATCTCTCCATTTATTACTTAATTTCTCTCAGCAATGTTTTATACTTTCCACTGTACAGATCTTGCACAGTATTTTGTTAAATGTATTGCTAAGTATTCCAATTAAAAAAAATTTTTAATGTTTATTTATTTTTGAGAGAGAGAGACAGAGTGCGAGCAGGGGGAGGGGCAAAGAGAGAGGGAGACACAGAATCCGAAGCGGGCTCCAGGCTCCGAGCTGTCAGCATAGAGCCCGACGTGGGGCTCAAACTCATGAACTGTGAGATCATGACCCCGGTCTAAGTCAGACACTTAACCCATTGAGTCACCCTGGTGCCCCAGTATTTCAATTTTAAATTATTCACTGGAGTGACTAGATCTAAGAGTTAGCAAGAGGGGTCCTCAAGACATAGCTAATCTTTTTATAAACTTACCTTGTAAGTGACATCCCATGCCTTTTGCCACACTCTATTCATCAGAAGTGAGTCAGGAAGTCCAGCCAACATGGTTCCATAAGAGTGTGACTACCAGGAGGTGAAAGTCACTGAGAAGTATTTGAGAGGTTGAGTACCCCAGTTACTCATGGATCTCCTAGGTCTTTTTGAGCTTTGTTTTTAAGGTCTTTTAAGGTAGGTCTAGCATAGTGTTTACTCAAGAGCTGCTATTTAGTTCTACTTCATGGTGTGCCCCTTAGGGGTCTCTAACGAATGTTCCAAGTATTGCAAGATTTCTCCATGGTGACCAGTGACAACTCAAACGATTCCCTGCCCTGTGTGAACTATGGGAAGTGTTTGCTTGACAGCTCCCTGGTAACTCTATTTCCTGAAAATTGTTCATGCAGCCTTGTGAGAATTCACCCTGTGACTGGCATTTAAGCAAAGACTCACAGGGATGCCTCTGCAGAGTTCTAGACCCTTCCTCTGTGTAGCTCCCTTCTCCCAGGTCCTCTGCCTTGCAAATTCTAGCTCTCTCATTCTTCCTGAATGCTGATCTGGGTCTCTTCAGACCCAACTAGTTCCCCCTTCCCAGCTGTATCTGGATTCATCTCCCCTGTACCACCATCTGAAACCTCCCTACAGGACATGTGTGGACCCAGCAGGACTTTTATTAACTTGTACTCATGGATCACAGTCTTGTACTGCCTGTTGTATGTGTCTGAATATAACTGCTTCCTATAATTTGTCCAGTGCTCATGTTGCTTGGGGTGGCAGAGCAATCTGGCCGCCACTCCTGCACAGCTAGAAGAATTCCCACTCAGAGAGTTTTGAAAACTAACAATGCCAATCTTGGGCCCTATTCCATAGAGATTCTCATTCACTAGGATGAGGCCCAGGAATCTATGATTTTCATGCACAATTAGGTTTGAGAAGCACTGTGCTAACTATAAATAACCAAGGACTACAAAGCTACTAAATGGGACTTGTAATTATTAACTTTTTCAACTTACAGAGATCTTTTACCTCCTATCTTTACAAAGTCATGCTTTGTACATTAAATTTCAACTGACACATACCATTTAAAGAAACTTCACCTTATTTGAAGTTTATATTTTGCACCTTTATTTTGCTTTTATTTGTATCTTGAGGTCTTTAGAAAAAGTGTGATTAACAGAGAGCACATAAAGAGCATTAAATCTGGGCACCTTGCTGGCTCAGTCGGTTAAGCGTTCAACTTTGGCTCAGGTCATGATCTCGCAGTTTGTGAGTTTGAGCCCCACACTGGGCTGTGCTGATAGCTCAAAGCCTGGAGCCTGCTTCAGATTCTGCGTGTGTGTGTGTGTGTGTGTGTGTGTGTGTGTCTGCCCCTCCCCTGATTGCACTCTGTCTTTCTCTCAAAAATAAACAAACATTAAAAAAAAAAAAAGCATTACATCTATAGATGGGATATGGAATTCCCTTCCCTTCTTGTAAATTAAGAGCATAACACCTTCTATATACATGCAAATACAGAGCCACTAACTTGCAGCATTACAAATGCAGGAGTGCACTTTTACCCTAAACGTCACACAGGAAAAAATTAAAAAAAAAAAAAAAAAAAAGTATTCATTAGCAAAATACATGGCCAATAATAGTTAACACAGAACAAAAGTCTCCACTCACAAATAAAATGCTCCCAAACCCTATGGCCAAGGCTACCCTGTATCACAGGGTACTAGGTTGAAGGCCATTTTTTCTTTGGCTACTCTCACCTAAGTGGAAAAACTCCACCAGAGCCATTCTTTCCAAAAGTGGCTAACCAACAAGAGCACAGTGAGAGGGCCTCTTGGGCACTACAGAGCAATAGCCATCTGCCTTGCTTCTGGTCTGCATTTCCACAGTGGTCGAAGAGCAACTTTGGAGACTTGTCTACAATGGATTAGCAATGCCCTTGTGCTAGCAATGCCCTTGTGATATAAAATGGCCCACAATGAACCACACTTTTCTGAATTCATGCCTTGTGCAGAACCCTCCCACTCTGAATCTGTGCTAGCTTTATGACTTGGCTGGACCAAAAGAATGGGACAGAAGTGACACTGTCCAAGTTCCAAGACTAGGTCTTAAGGGGCTTTGCTAACTTCCACATTCACCTTCATGGAGTTTGAGACACTGCACCATGAAGGAACCTGAGAGGAAAGACCACATGGAGAGAGTGACCCAGCCATCCCTGGTGACCCAGGCCCCAGACCACCCTACGGCTAAGTGCAGCTGCAGAAGTGAGCCCACGCAAAACCAGCAAAGAACTGCCTGGTCAACACTGAAATGTGAAAAATAATACAACTGCTGTCTTAAGCCACTAAGCTTTGAAGTGATTTGTTATACAGTAGAGACTCAGACATGCCAACTACAGCTTCTACTTAGAGAGATGGTCTCTGGAGCCACATGCCCAGGTTCGAATCCCAGTTCTATTACTTCTTCATTATATGATCCTCAGCAAGCTGCTTAACCTTTCTGGGCCTCAGTTTCTATATGTGAAAACTAGGGGTAAGAACAGTACCAAATACTCAATAGAGCTGTTTTAAGGATTAAATGTATTCACATTATAAAGCATTTGGAACAGTGTAGAACACACAGCAATTACTCAACCCCTGTTAGCTACTGCTATTATTGGAGACTTTCAGAAGAGTAACATAATTGACCTTTACATAATTTATCTCAATGTAAGGATACTTACAACATTTCACAATTCCAAGTACATCCCTCATGAGGTTGTCACTGCCCCCCTAACGTAACTGTAAATGACTCTGAAGAGGACTTTCAAGTGCTGAGGTCCTCACAGCCTACATGGTCATGGACACTTACCTGCATAGGGGAGACAGCTGCTGCAGGAGGGGTTTTCATAGGACTTGGACTCAGAGGCGTTCGAGGAATTGCAGCTGCAGCAGGGTTTGGTACTACAAAAACAAACAAATACTGAGTGTATCACCGTACAGTGGACGCTTTCATAACTGGTCTCCCCTGAAAGGTTCCCAAATTATCCAATGCTCTGGCTCCCCTGGAAACCGTCCTGACGTCTAACCTCCACAACACAGACACAGTTGTGCCTAGCAGGTGGTGCTTCTCCCGACACTAGGTGGACTGCCTGTTCCTCAGAGTCCTTGCATTGATTCTCAACCCTGGTTATGCCAGTCATTTCATCTTTGCCATTTAATTAACTTTTGTAGTTAAAGAGCTCCATAAGCCAATGAAATTCAAGTTCAAAAAACCCAAGAGGAGTATTTCCATAAAGGCATCAGGTGAGAAGCCTGACCCACAGTGGATGCACATTCAACGAAGGAACACTGGAAAACAAAAACAAGAAACAAAGGAACGCTGGGCTCCTATTCATCTTTTCTCATGTTCTCCTGTGGAGTTCATCACTTCACAAGTATTTTCTGGTCTGCATTTAATGCATGATGTGTAATTATTCACTCGCATGTCAGTCTCCCTCTCTAAACTAAACTCTTCAAAAGTAGGATTCATAATTTACTCACTTCTAGATACTTGGGCTTGGTACAGATTCTGGTAGAGGGTGCATAAAAATGGTTATTCATTTGAAGTTAAATTAAATACAAAACAGGACAAACCAATGAAATCAGACATATCACACAGTGAGAAAAGATGAAGAAGTAGATCACTGTAGATCACTGTGGACCTTTTAAGGCAGCCAAGCACTTATATTTAAATTGCTATTGGGGCGCCTGGGTGGCTCAGTCAGTTAAGCGGCTGACTTCGGCCCAGGTCATGATCTCGCGGTCTGTGAGTTTGAGCCCTGCGTCGGGCTCTGTGCTGACAGCTCAGAGCCTGGAGCCTGTTTCAGATTCTGTGTCTCCCTCTCTCTGACCCTCCTCCGTTCATGCTTTGTCTCTGTCTCAAAAATAAATAAACGCTAAAAAAAAAAAAAAAAAATTAAAAAAATAAATAAATAAATTGCTATTTCCTTTTAAGTTTATTTATGTTGAGAGAGAGAGAGAGAGAGAGAATATCCCAGGCAGGTTCTGCACTGTCAGCTCAGAGCCCAATGTGGGGGCTTGATCTCATGAACCATGAATGAGATCATGACCTGAGCCAAAATCAAGAGTTGGATGCTTAACCGACTTAGCCACCCAGGCGTCCCTTAAACAGCTATTTTTAGATTCATTTTTTTTATGGAGATAAAATTCACATAATAGAAAGTAATTTTAAAATGTATAGCTCAATGGTATTTAGTATATTTACAAGATTGTGTAACTATCATCACTTCTACCTAGTTATAAAACATCTTTATTACCCTAAAAGGAACCTCAGTATCTATTAAGCAATCACTTCCCATTGATCTCTACCTGAGCCCCTGCCAACTGCCAAACTGCTTTCTGTCTCTATGGATTTACCTATTCTGCCTATTTCCTATAAATGGAATCTTACAACCTGAAGTCTTTTGTGTCTGGCTGCTTTCACTTAGCATGTTTTCCACATGGTAGTATGTATCAGTACTTCTTTTATTCCTCCTTATAGCTGAATAATATTCCATCAGATGGACACACCATATTCTGTTCATCCACTGATCGATTAATGGACATCTGGGTTGTTTCTACATTTTGGCTGTTGTGAAAAGTGCTGCCGTGAACACTTGTGTACAACTATCTGAATACTTATGTTAACTTGTTTTGCACATATAATTAAGCAGTGGAACTGCTGAGTCACTTAGATATATTTTATTATAACATTGCTTTTTCTTTTTTTTTTTTAATGTTTATTTATTTTTGAGAGAGAGAGAGAGAGAGGGGTGGGGGAGGGCAGAGAGAGAGAGGGAGACACAGAATCTGAAACAGGCTCCAGGCTCTGAGCTGTCAACACAGAGCCCAACGGGGGGCTCGAACTCACGAACTGCGAGATCATGACCTGAGCCGAAGTCAGACGCTCAACCGACTGAGCCACCCAGGTGCCCCTATAATATTGCTTTTTCAAAAAGATCAGTATAGAAGCAGATTTATCATCTTTTTGCATTAGAGCTCGTTTCATCAATATTTTGAATAACTGCATGACTTTTAGTGTAGACATTCCGTTATTATTTCATTTTAGAAGAATAGATTTTTGTAAGTCTTTCTTTCATCTTAGTCCATCATATTACCCAGAGGTAGCCACTAACAAGAGTTCCAAGTGCATCTTCCTGCACTTTTAGTGCAAAAATCTATGTATTTAAAAAACAAAATCACGCTATACAATACTAGTCTGCAACTTACTATAAAGTATTGCAGGCATATTTTAACATCAGTACTTCGAGATTGACCTCATCCTTATTAAAAAATGCACAGTATTCTACTGTACTAATGGGTCATAACTGACTTAATCCTTTAAATGGGCACATAAGCAATTTTCAGGTTTTCCATTTTTTCAAACAACGCTACATTGAAAACTTTGTGTGTATAGCTGTATCTATGCATCTTTATAAACTTGTTCCAGTATTATGTATGAGAACTTCAGGGTCTCTGAATATGGCATTTTAAATTGGAAGATATTGTCCTCCAAAACATCTGTACCAACAGTGTGTGTGAGTATACAAGTGACTTTTGCTCTGATTTTAAGTCAAAGAAAACTGATTTGTGTATAGTCATAGAACATAGATTATAGAAACTCTATTATTAGAGTGAATTAGTATAAAGCCTATCATGAAGTTTAAAGAATTTTTAGAAGAAAATATAAATTTTACGACACCTTATATTTAGTTGTTTTTTTTTTGAGATTTTACTTATTTTTTAAATGTCTACTTATTTTGAGAGAGACAGAGAGAGAGAGAGAGAGAGAGAGAGAGAGAGCACAAGCACATGTGATTGAGTGGGAAAGGGGCAGAAAGAGGGAGAGAGAGAATCCCAAGCAGGTTCCATGCTCAGCACAGAGCCCGACATGGGGCTCAATCTCACCTCCTCAAAATCACAACCTGAGCAGATATCAGGAGTTGGACACTTAACTGACTAAGCCACCCAGGAGCCCTAAGATTTTAAGTAATCTCCACACTCAACGTGGCGCTCAAACTCACAATCCTGAGATCAAGAGTCACATGCTCTACTGACTAAGCCGGCCAGGTGTCCCCCATTTAGTTGTTTTTAAAAACTACATCCCTGGGGTGCATGGGTGACTCAGTCAGTTAAACATCCAACTCTTCATTTCAGCTCAGGTCATGCTCTCATGGTTTGTGAGATGGAGCTCCGCATCAGGCTAAGGCTGACAGTGCAGAGCCTGCTTGGGATTTTCTTTCTCTCTCCTCCCTCTGCCCCTTCCCCTGCTTGTGCTCACTCTCTCTTTCAAAATAAATAAGCAAACATAAAAACTACATCTTTTTCCCTTTCCCAGAGCTGAGGATTAGAGAGATGAAAAGGAGGCAGGCATCTGAAGGTAGGAAGAATGAGCTTCTGGGTACAGAAGAGCCCATGTGACATGGAGCCTGACTTATTTCTGGACTGAAGTCCAGTGAGGCAGGAGTATAGAGAGCAGGGGAAGAGTGATCCAACTGAGGCAAGAGGAAGGCAGGGTCAGACCACGTAGGCATCTGGGGATCTGTATTTCATTCTAACTATAATAAAGCAGCTAAAGGAGTTTAAGCAAAAAAAAGATCTTTTTGTCATGAAATGAAATGGAGAGAACTGAAATTAGAAGATATGGTGGTTGGTACTAGCAGCTGATTGTGCTGCTAGAGATGGAGAGAAGTAGACAGAACAAAGATGTGTCTGCTAGAGGCTAGACCGACATATGGAGGTGAGAAAGAAAAAGGATTTAAGGAAGGAGGATTTCTGGCTTAATTAACTGGGTAGAACAGTGCTGCCAGTTACAAGGGGAAAGACTGAAGCTCAAGGACAAGAGTGTGGTTTTGGACAGAAGATGTGTAGGAGATACCTGAGTGTCAATGTCAAGCAGGCTTTTGGATTTATAGACTTATAGGAATTTAGAGGAAGGGAAAGAGCTGAATTCATACATCCGGAAGATTTTAGGCACAGAGAAGACACTCAAAATCCCAAGACTATCTTAAGACCAAGTCTGAGACCAAGATGTCTGAAGTTGAACAGATCCTAAGTCTCCTGCTAAAGTCACTTGACTGTAAGACTAACTCATTAATACTACATGAAATTTGATGAGGCTTAGTTAGAGAGTAGGATGGTAAAGAAAATCAAACCAGGCCAGAGAATTGATGGTAAGTGAATAATGACTGCCTGCCCATGGCATAGGGTATAAGAAATTACCTTGCGATGCACTGTCGAAGGATTTGATGAGGGTTTTTACCGTTGGGGTTGGCTCAGAGGAAGTTGAGGACCTTCTACTCAGTCCCATCCCTTGCCTTAAGGCTGCCAAATCTCTCTCAACAGCATTCATGTAGTTGTACACCCGGCCTCGCTCTTCCTCTTGCCTGAAAACAATATTGAAATCAGGGAGTTTTTACACATATACTAGCAAATAACATTTTCCCCTCCCTACTGAAAAGCACTAAAAAGTATCAGTTTTTAAAAAGACATTATCAATAGAGCTGAGTAAATTACCTAGTCTAATATTCTCATTTGCTTGGTAAATTCCAGGAAATGATATTAAAATTTTTATATCAGGTTATACTAAATAGGTTAAGTAACCATCAGAATCCATTTTCATCTGAGTAAGTGTAAGGTGAGGACATCAGTAATCAATTAGCAGTAAAATGGGAAGTGGACTGGCCAAATATCTTGACTCAGAACTGGGGATTTCAAGGTTCTGTCCTGCTTTGAAGAGTATGGGAATTCACCAGTACATATGGATTATCTGTACTAGCAGGATCTAATATGCCATGCATAGACATTGAAATACAAAGAAATGAAATCAAAGCTCATACTCTTTAAAACAAACAAAATCTGCTACAGTCTCCAAATAGATTTCTACAAAGGAAAAAAAAAAAAAAAAAAAAAAAAAAGCCTGGGCCCATATTAGTAACATGAGTCTCTGAGATGCTCAGTGTGATGGATCATGAGTCATTGAAAAAAATCAATTACACTTTATTTCTGGCCAGCTCTAATTCACTGAGCTGACAAAAGTTTTCATCTGTAATGAGATTCAGTTGCAGAGTTTGTGCATGTCATAAAACTATCAAGTAAGATTATAGGTGGACAAAAACAAAGTCAGACCTTAGGAAATTTTGGTAGCCACTTGGCTCTTCCGACAGTTTTTTTCCTCCAGATGTATCACAGGGTCTCATGCTCAGAAGGTTTAACAAAGAATCTGTAACAGTGATTATCAAACTTTTTGGTCTTGGAGCCCCTTTTCACTCTTAAAAATTACTGAGGATCCCAAAGAGCTTTTCTTTATGTGGCTTATATCTATTGACATTTATCGTAATGGAAATTTAAACTAAGACATATTTAAAATATTTAACGAACTAAAAATAAAAATAAACCCAGGACTTATCAATATGACATATTTTTATGAAAAACAGCTCTTTTCTAAAACCAAAAAAAAAAAAAAAAAAAAAAGGAAAAGGAAGAAGAACAGCAGTGTTTTTACACTTCTCCATATCTCTTTGATAGCTGACTTAATAGAAGACTGCTAGGGGCACCTGGGTGGCTCAGTGAGTTAAACATCCTTGATTTTGGCTCAGGTCATGGTCTCAGTCTCACAGTCATGGGATTGAGCCCTGTGCTGGGTTCCGTGCTGACAGTGTGGAGCCTGCTTGGGATTCTCTCCTTCCCCATCTCTGCCCTTCCCCACTTGCTTATGCACATGTTCTCTCTCTCAAAAAATAAACTTAAAACAAAATAGAAGACTGCTAGATTCTCATTTCTTCTCTATTCAGTCTATTGCAAAATAAAAAAGAACAAGCCTCACAGATAGTAGTAGCTGGAAAAGATTGTTTTAATGATATTAAAATAGATAACTGTGGCTTTTTAGACAACTGAGACTTTTTTCCTTGATACTATACCAAAATGTAGTAAGTGGTGGTTACTTAAAAGTTAGGTGCAATGTGGAATTTGAAACCATGTGAATAAACTTTTCCTATTCTGTCCATTAAAAATCTCCTAGCCTAATGTGGAGAAAGAGGAACCTTTTGCATTGCTGGTGGGAATGCAAACTGGTGCAGCCACTCTGGAAAACAGTATGAAGGTTCCTCAAAAAATTAAAAATAGAACTACCCTACAACCCAACAATTGTACTACTAGGTATTTATCCAAAGGACACAGGTGCACCCCAATGTTTATAGCAGCACTATCGACAACAGCCAAAGTATGGAAAAAGCCCAAATGTCCATTGACAGATGAATGGATAAACAATGGATATATGTGTGTGTGTGTGTGTGTATACACAACATATATATACATGTGTATATATATACACACATACATACATACATACATACATACATGAAGTATTACTTGGCGATCAAAAAGAATGAAATCTTGCTATTTGCAACAATGTGGATGGAACTAGAGTGTATCATGCTAAGAGAAATTTGCCAGTCAGAGAAAGACAAATACCGTATGACTTCACTCATATGTGGAATTTAAGATACAAAACAGATGAACATAAGGGAAGGGAAGCAAAAAAAATATAAAAACAGGGAGGGGGGACAAAACATAAGAGACTCTTAAATATAGAGAACAAACTGAGGGTTGCTGGGGGGTTGTGGGTGGTGGGATGGACTAAATGGGCAAGGGGCTTTAAGGAGGATACTTGTTGGGATGAGCACTGGGTGTTATATGTAGGGGATGAATCCCTGGATTCTACTCCTGAAATCATTATTGCACTATATGTTAACTAACTTGGATGTAAATTGAAAAATAATAAACATAAATAAAAATTTAAAAAAATAAAAATCTCCTAGTCTACCTGACATTTTAAATAGATTTTTACCTATATGTGACTGTGTAAGATCATGCATTGGTCATACTCAGTGTTCACTGAGTTACCTGAATTTTCCAAATGTTGACATCTGTCATCATAGGATTTATTTTTTAAAAGTCACATTTGTTTATATCCCCAGTGATCTCATCAGGAAACTCTTTAAATATGGGAAGCTGTTCTCTGTCTCAAAAATAAATAAACATTAAAAAAAAATTTTTAAAAATTAAAAAAGGGGCGCCTGGGTGGCTCAGTCGGTTGAGCGTCCGACTTCAGCTCAGGTCACGATCTCACCGTTCGTGAGTTCGAGCCCCACGTCGGGCTCTGGGCTGATGGCTCAGAGCCTGGAGCCTGCTTCCGATTCTGTGTCTCCCTCTCTCTCTGCCCCTCCCCCATTCATGCTCTGTCTCTCTCTGTCTCAAAAATAAATAAACATTAAAAAAAAAAAAATTAAATATGGGAAGCTGCCAAGCTTGCGATGGTGGATACAAGTTTCCCCAAATCCTAACATTCACTTGAAAGCCCACATTTTAGCACTGGCAACAAATATGACCAGCTGTTTTCCTTGAAATGACATGGAGGATCTCTCTTAATTTGTCTTCAAGAAATATCCACCAAATCTGAATACCCATAGTTTGCCAGTCAGAAAAAAACTCAAATTAAAACAATCACAGAAAGCTTTCCTGGAGACAACCTTGTACTTGGGTATATAGCAGACAGAGTGCCAAGTGCTTTATATATACTTCCCATTCATCACATGGAATGTTACAAAGAACATACTCAAGGACCAAAAGTTAGTAAAATTATTACATCAAAGACATCTTTAGGACGCAATGGAATGATTCTATAAGAACAGAATTTCAGTTACTCGGGTTAGCTTTAGAATGAAACATTTCTGATACACCATTCATTTAATAGTATACAGAAAAAAGGTAAAGTAATAGGAGTTTTACACCAATAGAGAAAAAATACTCTTCCACCTCATTCTACGTTCTGCTTAAGGAAGCCAAAGAAAAATGGTTTAGTAATACTTTTCTCTGGGTCATACACTAGAGCTAGGCAACAATAAGACAAGATAGCTTTTCAATGATATCCTGTTAAATATTTTTCTATATTTTTTCCTCTGTCTACTAATTAATGCATAATCAAATTCTTTTTTTTTTTCTTTCAGTAAACTCTATGCTCAAAGTAGGGTTCAAACTCACGACCCTGAGATCAAGAATCACATGCTCTACTGATTCAGCCAGCCATTATCAAAATCTTAGTAATATCCTCAAACATAAAAACTACTGCCCCCCTCCTCCACTCATTAGATGGAGTTTCACTGAGGAACTCAGAGCATATCACAAATGTCATCTCATCTAATACTTTACATGGGTTTCCAATGACCTCTATGTTAGGTGGGAAAAAACACTACTATAGAGATCCAGATGGTTATAAACATTACAACAAGTGAAAACTCCTCAAGCTGAGTGATGGAGAGAAACTCACTTTGCATTCTTTATTTGGATCTCTAATAATATTAAAGTATACTCATCATTGCCCTGAGCACTGTATAGACAGATCTCCTTTAAGCCTTACAGCAATACTGTAAAGCAGGCAGTACTGTCTCCATTTTAAAGATGAGCAAACTGAGGCTTGGGGAAGTTAAGTGGCCTGACCAAGAACACACAGCCAGTAAGAGGCAGAACTGGACAGAAGCCAAGCCTGTCTGCCTCCAGAGTATACATCCTTAATCAGAGGCTATTAATCTAAAGAAAAGTAACAGTACTGGAGTGTGTGGATACAGGAAAGGAGAGACCATAAGGTACCATTCTGGCCCCTTCAGAGTTATTGATTACAGATGCTGCCAACAGCTCTGAAAGATCCATATAGACTGTGCTATTTTACAGGTGTCATAAAATGGGGCCAGGAAAGCTGAGTAACTCCCACTAGCATCTATACTCAGTCACACTAGTGTCAACCCCCACATTCTTTCCGTAATACCACATCACAAAATTGGGATTTAAGTGTTCTCTATTAAAACATAAGCGCACAATTGGCTTCTTAAAACATACTTGCGTGACTTTATTTCCTCCAATTCTTTTGTGAGCTTCTCATTTTTTTCTTGAGCCTCATGTAACCGGCGCTTCAGATCACCAATCTCCTCTTGGGCTTCAGATTTAATGTCATTTGCAATTACCACAGCAGTCTGGAGATCAGCTTGAAACTGCCGCCATTCTGCAGATTCTTCCTACATTAAAAAACTAAATTTTTATTTCTAAAAGAAAGTAATAAAAACTTATAAAAACAATAAAATGTATTTATGATTCAGACTGTAATGCACTGTCCTAAATGATGATTAATTTCTTTTAAATCCCAGAGAATTGCTATTACCATTTCTAACAGGCAACAGGTAATACAATTAATAGTAGTAAACTTGTTCTTAATGAGGAAAAGATTTTCTAGTTGATCTGTCTGCTAAGGCATTAAGCACGAGTGCTCAATCAGTATGAATGACAATAATGTCAAGCCTCCCTTCCTTATGCAAGTTTATAAGTCTTATGAAAATAAACACATTATTTAAAATTTATATAGCATTTTACCTCTGAAAAGCTGAAGAAGGTAGATAAATGGTGTGTGAACCATACTGAAAGATTTTACATGAAAAACTATAAATATCCTGACATCAAAAACTAACAGGAAAAAAAAAATCAAAAGTAAAGGAAAAGGAAGAGGAAGCCAGAAGAAAAACACAAAACTCAAACTAGGCAGACAAAATCATACAAAAAGAGCAGCTAAGGAACTGTATGATCTGCTGCTTCCCACAGTCATGGAGGATGCGGGTGTGGCTGGGTGGGCAACCCGCCCCCCCCCCAGCCCCAGGGCATCTCCTCCACCAGAGCCACAGCAGTCCACTCCCAGGCCCAGCATCCATCACCCCAAAGCAATTTTCTGACACCATGAATATAGCCTAAGTAACTGAGGCAGGACCCAAACTATGAGATGAGCTTCCCCAATCTGCATCAGAGTGGCACCTCCTATTGGCAAGCTGATCAAATCCACAGAAGACAGAAAACCCAAATGGAAACAGCTTGGTTTGGGACACTTTCTAATCAAGAGCTTATAAACTTTCTTTCCAAAATATAACACTTGCTTTCTAAATCCATCTTTTAAAAATTACCACTCATAAATTACTAGTAGATTCTTCTATCCAGAATCTAGCACTGATCCCAACTTGAAATGATGCCATTTACTTTCTGCCCAAAGCCCAGTGGGATCAGTATTTTAACCGTATCTGAAGCTTAAGATGAATGCTAACACAGTCACGGGCTACATGGCACTCAACTTTCAGAAACCTAGGTTTTATTTTATTTTATTTTTTTAATAAATTTTTTTTTTTAACGTTTATTTATTTTTGAGACAGAGAGAGACAGAGCATGAACGGGGGAGGGTCACAGAGAGAGGGAGACACAGAATCTGAAACAGGCTCCAGACTCTGAGCTGTCGACACAGAGCCCGACGCGGGGCTCGAACTCACGGACCGCGAGATAGTGACCTGAGCCGAAGTCGGACGCTTAACTGACCAAGCCACCCAGGCGCCCCCAGAAACCTAGGTTTTCTAATGAGATAATACATGAAGATTTATCCTACCCGAAGTCTCCTGTGGAGTGTCTTGATTTCTCTTTCCATGTCATGTTTTTGGTCCTGGAGTTTTTTAACCGTATCTGAAAAGAGCACAGAAGTTTAAATATTTATTCTTAAAGCTGTGTTCAAAAGGAATAATATAAAGGGAGGAGGAATTTAAATATAACATTAAAAAAAAAGGTCATCCTGCCCAAAGACTTTATTTTTAATACAAAACTTTAAAAGAAAAAAAGAATGTTCAATCCAAGTATTAACCAATATTACTTTATATGGAAAATACCAAATTTAAATCACAATTTCTGGATTGCTTCCTTCCTCAGTGTCTAAATTCTGAAACAAAAAGTTAAGTAAAATCAATTGTTAGAAACACGTACATTGTTGGCTCATAACCAATCAAAATAACACTGACTACTATTAAAGTGTGAATTTTTAATCAAAAGGGTTATTAAACTAAACTCTTTATGAAAGCATAACTTACTTTACACACTGGAAGAAATTCTAAGAAAGTGGTGAATTAGAAAAATTTTTACAGATTTCATTAATTATCTACATAATACCCTGGAGAGCTGCTATTTACATGAATTCTATGGAAAGTCTTTTTATAAAATAAGTGGTATATTCATAAAGTAAATTAATACTCCTCAAATTAGTTCTTGCATAATATAAATTTTCTTCATATAATTCCACATTCACTGTAAACATTTAATTAGTACCGCTAATATGCAAAGTACCATTCTAGATACAGTGGGAATGCGAATGTGAAGGCACAGTCAAGACTGGTGCCCCTGGAACGAGAAATGTATGGGAAGTCACATTCTATTTGGAGGTTCTGCTCAAAAATCCATGCTTAAGAGGAAATGTCTTAGGAGGTGCCACACTGGTAAATGCCACCAAGTAAGTCTATCACAGTTGGTTACTTTGATAGCTCAGCACTTTCTCTTGGCTTAAGCACCAGAAAAGGCACTGATATCTAGAGACAAATACTCTAACTTTACCAGTTGTCCCCCACTGCAGGAGAATCCTATCCTTTCTGTGTTCCAACTGTTTGACTGTTAGTGCCAACACTATTAAATTTCTTTACACATCTGTCTTGACCACTAGACTGGAAACACTTCAAAGTCAGAAGCTATGTGGTAACTTCACAGCCCCAACACCTGGCACATGGTAGAACTGTAAACGGAATAAATGTCGAAACATGCAAGCTAATGGAAGGAGAAAGAGAAAGCAATACTAAAATCATAACCTATGGAGTTTTAAAAAATACTCCACTGACAGGACTGAACTTTCTTTTTTAATTTTTTTATTTTATTTTAGAGAGAAAGGGTGCATAAGCAGAGGAGAGGGGCGGGGGGGGGACAGAGAGAGAGAGAGAGAGAGAGAGAGAGAGAGAGAGAGAGAGAGAGAGAGAATCTTAAGAGGTCTCCTTGCTCAGCACAGAGCCCGATGGAGAGCTTGATCTCATGACCCAGGAAACCATGATCTGAACTGAAATCAAGAGTCAGATCCTCAATTAACTGAGCCACCCAGGCGCCCCTGAACTCTTTATTATCAGGGACATCATCACTATAGACATTGGTGTTTTTGGTAAAAATTCTCTCCTATTCATTACATTTTGTAGTAGGAACCTAGGCATAGTGAACACCTGCATGCAGTGTCACATGTAATCAAAAAATCTTTCTTAAGGGGCACCTGGCTGGCTCAGTCGGTAGAGCATGCGACTCTTGATCTCAGGGTTGTAGGTTCAAGCCCCACACTGGGTGTAGAGATTACTCAAAATTAAAATCTTAAAAAAAAATCTCGGAGTGCCTGGGTGGCTCGGTCAGTTAAGTGTCCAACTCTTGGTTTTGGCTCAGGTCATGATCTTGTAGTTCATGGGTTCTAGCCCCAACCCAGGTTCCCCATTGTCAGCACACAGCCTGCTTGGGATTATCTCCCTCTCCCTCTCTCTGCCCCTCCCCCACTCGTGCATGCTCTCTCTCTAAATAAATAAACTCAAAAAAAAAAAAGCCAAGAGAATAAAAAAATCTATCAATCAATTAATCAATCTTGGGGCACTTGGTTGGCTCAGCCAGTTAAAGTATGTGACTTCTGATCTCAAAGTTGTAGGTTCAAGCCCCATGCTGGGTGTAAAATCTTAGAAAAAAAACTTCCTTAAGCTAACAAATTATTAGCCTTTTTAACGTTTATTTATTTTTGAGAGTAAGTGTGTGCGCAGGCAGGGACAGAGAGTGGGGGAGGAGCAGAAAGAGAGGGGGACAAAGGATCTGAAGTGAGTTCCCATGCTGACAGCAGCAATCCTGATGAGGGGCTTGAACTCCCAAGCCCACAAGATCATGACCGGAGCCAAAGTTGGACATTCAACCAACTGAGCCACCCAGGTGCCCCAGAAATTATTAGTTTTTAATCAACACACAAAAGTAGGGGTGTGCTGATGATGTCTTTTCTTAGACTGCTTATCTTCCCCTCCCAGTTCCATCAGAAACCTGCTCTGTTGTAACCTGTGTGACATGATACCTTTAATTCAGCATTGATACATTTGTGTTCAGATATTTTTAAATGACATGAATTCACTTCAGTAACAACATAAAAGCCTAGAATATTTATAACAATTATATGTGTAATATTATAAATATATAATGATGATAAATTTTCTAAAGCTGGAAAAAAAAATAAATGAGTAAAACATGGGGGGAAAAACTGGCCAATTTTGGTAGCCAGTAGTTAACTCCCTCCCATTCATCGCCACAAAATTCTTCAACCAATTTCAGGCCTTTGAAATAAAAACTGTTCAAAATTTACATCAATTCAACAAATACCTCATAAGTACGTACTTTGTGCCAGGCTTTTTTCTAGATGCTTAAGATACAAGGGAAAGGGAAAAAAGACATAGTCCTTACCCTCCTAGGGACAGAAAAGAGGATGTTTTTATAATGCAAAGGATTAAACTTTAAGTCTGTCTCTGTATAAGCTGCCTCAGACCTCATTTAACCTGGAAACAGGGCAAAAGGGCTATTCAATTTGGTTAAGGGCAAAGTGGACACTGATGAGTGAGTCCAATACCCTGATCCATATCTCCAGAAGCAAGGATAACTCTGGAACCAGGATGGGACCTCAGCTCCCTATTACCTATACGTAGACAAATTCAAGGTCTTGGTGATATAATCATACACTAATAAGAAGGACAGAAACTGAAATATTTCTAGTGTTGAAAACACTAGGAGTTATATTTTTCATTTACACTATATTTAAATGCAAAACATAATTAAAATAGGCAAGCGAACAAAAAAATGTGAATTTCTCCTCCTCTGCTAAAAACCATTTTCTTTTTCTTCTGGTCACAAAGGACATATATACCTATCTTTATATATAATTCACACAAGACAAATGACAGCAAATCTTAGTACTGTTCAATTTAACATCTGGTGTGTCTTTGTTCTCAAGTGACATGTGAAGCCACCTGGCCATCTTAGACTGATCATAAAACCTCAAACTTCATTCATTTATTTTGTTCTTATCCTTCTCTCTTTACCCGCCACATAATCACTACTCTTAAAAGGACATTCTTACACACTCAGCACTATGTATTTATTATCGTCATGTCTTATTAATGCTTTTAAATAGGAAGCTGGCAGCCAATGGAGATATTTAAGCAGAATGAAGTACACTACAAGTGTGTCTAGGGAATTTGATTTAAACTTCATGAATCCCAACCGTATTTTCACTTTGTAACATAAAGTATTAAAAATGACAACAGGCTTTTCCTCCTTGGAAACAGAGGAATGTGTACTTATGCTCTTGTTTGGAAGACTATCTTAGCAAAATTGCCATCTGGCCCAATTAATGGTTACACGAAAGGATACTGTTAGTCTTCAACTCTGGGGCCTGTAAAAGCAGTTTCCTTCCTCTTCCAAGTTCTTCTACAATGAGGGACACTGCCATCTACTGTCTTCAACTCAAAAGCAACATTAAATTCTACCAAAGAACAGAAGTACTACTATGATCTCATTTTTAATTACAAGTTACAACTCAATTTTACAATGTTATTTTTATTCTAGAAATCAAGTAAATTGCTATTCTCACTGTAATTAGACCAACTTTGCTCTGAACAATTCTGAGCACTGCTCTGCCCATTTAATAATGGGGTTCATAATCTTTTCACCACCAAGAACTCTCACCCCTGACAAACAAGGAACAATCAACCAGGCCCTCGTTCCGGCTCCAGTTATATACCCATCACGCATGCTGATGTTACTGGGCAACTACCATGGGCACAGGCTCAACCTGTGACTCCTGGGGGTAGAAAATAACGAAAGTTCACAAGCAACCTTTCCTGCCCTCCAAATCCATGAAACTCCTCAGAATACTGATATCCCAATACCATCAGACCCTTACATCCTATCAAGCACCTCCACCTAACATCAGGGGCAATTACCAGAGGAAGAGAAATGGCAAGAGTAAAATACCAGTTAAAATACCATGCCTTAGGGGCAGAGGGGAGAGGCAGGCAGTACATCCAGCCACCAGGCCACACCTTTATCCCCAAACCACAATTCCTGATGCTTTGAAAGAGGACACAGATGAGTTTCAAATAAACCATTTACTACTATGTTTTTTTTATTTTTTATTCATTTTTATCACCCCTTCCCCCCCAAAAAGTAGATACAACTTTTTCCCTTCGACTCTAAAGGGAATGCATGCTCACGATAAACAGTCTGGAAAACAGAAAAGCATTGTAAAAATAAAATTACTCATTATTTGCATTTGGCATATATCCTTCCAGACTTCATACGTGTGTGAACTTTTTTCCTAAAAGTGGGATAATACTAATTATACTTCTTCATAAGCCTTTCTACTTAGCTAGATAATGGACAACTATTAATCAATTCAGATCTACAGCACTATCTGATGGCTGTTAGTGTTCCACCAGTTGGACATATGATTTGTTTTAGTAATCTCCTATTGACAAACAGAACGGTTCCACAATTTTTGTCATAAACACAATGAGTATCTTTACACAATTGTTCAGATATTTCTTGCAGACACATTTCTAGAACTGTAAGAAGTAATGAAGGACAACTCGGAACTATTGACAGGATCCAAGTCAATCCGTTAGAAGGATCCAGCTCAAGAATGCAGAAAATTTTTTTGAGAAGTCACCAAGTTATAAAATTTATTGTATAGAATACACTGTATCAGTATTTCTTAAGGAAATCATCATGCCTGGTCACCATTTCAGTGTAATGCTGTATTTAAAACTTGTATGTTTTTTAATTACAGAAATAATACACACAGCTCATATTCTACTGTCCCATTATCTGCTTTATTCCATCTATGGCTGTACACATAGACCTGTCTAATTTATCCTCACTGATGAAACGGCAGCCATAGTGGGGATGCACTGCGCTCACAGGTTATTAACTAGATCTCAACTTCCAAGTTTTTGTGGTAACCAGTAATTCTGCAACATACATATCTAAGCTTATATTTGCAAACTAGTAAGAATGTTTCTAAACATTGTTGCTAAAGTACTGTTGTACTTTAAATTCTGATCAATACCCCGAAAAGGTTGCAGCAATCTATACTCCTTCCGACAATACGCAAGAGGTCCCTTTTCTCCTCTCCTACACACTATCATCCTTTTTCACTTTTCACACCTGCCAAGTGAAAACTGGCATCTTGTTTTAGAGTTTATTAGTGAAGTCAAGCGTATTTTCGCACCTTTTCTGCCTTACCTATTCATACACTCTTTTTGGCTAATGGATTATCCTAATGTCATTGATATATGTCAATATATATATATTGATACATATAAGACTCTCCTTATAGGGGCGCCTGGGTGGCGCAGTCGGTTAAGCGTCCGACTTCAGGCAGGTCACGATCTCGCGGTCCTTGAGTTCGAGCCCCGCGTCAGGCTCTGGGCTGATGGCTCGGAGCCTGGAGCCTGTTTCCGATTCTGCATCTCCCTCTCTCTCTGCCCCTCCCCCGTTCATGCTCTGTCTCTCTCTGTCCCAAAAATAAATTAAAAAAAAAAAAAAAAAAAAAAGACTCTCCTTATATATTTTATATGTGCTACAAATATTTCTCTCAAAGTCCTTTATGGTACTTTTATTTTGCTGAACTGAAAATTTCAGTAATACATAGTCAAATAGGAAACTTTCCTTTATGGCTTCCCACTAGTGTTGAAAAAGGCTTTCCCATCAAGAATTATACAACTCTCCTCCATTTCCTTCTGCTACTTCTCTAATCTCAAGACACGTTTACTCACCATAGTCAATAGTGTTCCATGTGAAAGCGCAAAACCTGTGTTGCTAGATGTCAGGCCCTAGCCCCCAATCTCAGGAACTACAGAGGGCAGGAAAGGAGCTATACATAAATGCAAGCACACAGCAAGCATTACTACACAAACACAAAGTGGTCAAAAAAGTCACTGTAGGGGCGCCTGGGTGGCACAGTCGGTTAAGCGTCCGACTTCAGCCAGGTCACGATCTCGCGGTCCGTGAGTTCGAGCCCCGCGTCAGGCTCTGGGCTGATGGCTCGGAGCCTGGAGCCTGTTTCTGATTCTATGTCTCCCTCTCTCTCTGCCCCTCCCCCGTTCATGCTCTGTCTCTCTCTGTCCCAAAAATAAATAAAAAACGTTGAAAAAAAAATTTAATTAAAAAAAAAGTCACTGTAACTGATGGGCACATCACTTGAGCCATACCTGAGATCTCGTTCATGCCACTACCCTCAACACCACTCAGCTTTGGTTTGCTGGACTAGCAGTGAAGTCATTAACTTAATTTATTCAGGCTCAGTTAAGTTGCTTCTTTCTGCTGTTTCTCTTTTAAGAAACTAAATGTCTAAGTCCTGGTTGGCCTTTCTTACAAAGGACAAGGATAATTAATATTAGTGACTTCCACATGTCTCTCAATAATCGTAGAAGTCACTGTTCTAGCTACAGGCCTCTCCCCTCAACGCAATGACTGGATTAAGGCTCCACTGATGATATATGCCTACGGGGGGCCCTCTTCTGGAGGCAGAAGTGGGTGGCTTCAACCAAGGAAACAGGTGTGTGTGTGTGTGTGTGTGTGTGTGTGTGTGTGTGTGCGCGCGCGCACGCGCGCGCCCCCATTTCACTGCTGGGCCAAATTGCCTCTCCCTAAGTGTGGTCTTCATTTCAAGACAACATGGCAGCCTGCTGTTACTTTGGGCAGGGCTTTGCTTCTCTTTCTGATACCGAAGTTACGGCAGGAGCCCCTGGCACCACGTTCCCCACCTTATTTAGAAAAAGAATTCGAGGAGCGCCTAGGTGGCTCAATCAGTTGAGCATCTGAAACTTGACTTCGGCTCAGGTCATGATTCCAGGGTTGTGGGATCGAGCCATGCGTCAGGCTCCGAGCTAAGCATGGAGCCTGCTTAAGATTCTCTCTCCCTTTGCCCTTCCCAACTCAAGCTCTCTCTCGTAATTAAAAAAAAAAAAAAAAAAAAAAAAAAATTGAGCCTGGGGCAAACACCACAGCCAGCACTCTACAATGGAGAGGGTGGTACAAATGCTGACAATCTTTTATACCACAGCCTGAAATTGCTGCTCGTCCCAGACCCTATGACCCCTGAGGAAGAGGTTTTAGTACCCCACCCCCAAAGTTTGGCTGGGAATATCAATACTCAGAGTTTCAGTGTTCTCCTGGACTGTAGGTTTTTTTTTGTTTTTTTTTTCTGTTCTGTTTGATTTCTCCATAACTCCAATTCTATCTGCTTTATATATTCCAGAAGTTACTCAAAATTGTTGATCTACTGATGAGATCCCTCACCTATTTTCTATCTTTGGTTTAGTTTCATTGTAAACTTTTTTTACTTTTTAAAAAATGTTTTTATTATTGAGAAAGAGACAGAGACAGACACAAGCAGGGGAGGGACAAAGAGAAACAGAATCTGAAGCAGGCTCCAGGCTCTGAGCTGGCAGCACAGAGCCTGACACAGGGCTTGAACTTGAGAACTGCGAGATCATGACCTGAGCTGAAGTCAGATGCTCAACCGACTGAGCCACCCAGGCACGCACAGATTCATTGTAATTTTTGTATTACATGGCAGGACCATGTTACTAGGATTTTGGGAGGGAGAAGAAGTATATGTGTGGCCTCAGGCCATCATCTTGAATCAGAAGTCTTAACAGTATTTATTTACTGAGTGAATTTTATATCAGATCTTTCTAATCTGGATGCTAAATCCAAATAGTACTAAAAGGTACTGCAGGCCAAATCTAATCAGTATGGCACTGATGCTATCTGGAAAGCCATCTGGGACTCCAACTACATGTTATGCCCTATGATACTGTCCCATACTCACTGATGCTGTACTCCTTTTTTTCAATCTTTTTTTTCTCTGTCCTGCAGACTGGATAGTGACTACTGACTGATCTTCAAGTTCACTGGCTCTTCTATGTTTTTAATTTGCTGTTTAAATGATTTAGTGGGCTGCCTGGATGGTTCAGTAAGTTAGGCATCTGACTCTTGGTTTCAGCTCAGGTCACGATCTGGTACAAGTCATGATTTCGTGAGTTCGAGACTTGTGTTGGGCTCTGCGCTGGCAGCACAGAGCCTGCTTGGGATTCTCTCTCCCTCCCTCTCTCCTCCTCTACTTGCGCTGTCTCTGTGTCTCTCAAAATAAATAAACTTAAAAACTATTTTAATGATTTAGTAAACTTTTTAAATTAGCTGTTAAATTTCTCAGTTCTATAACACATATTAGGTTCTTTTTAAACAGTTTTTATTTCTTTCCTGAGATTTGCAATTTGTTCATTCATTACTGGCAGATTTTCCTCAACACCCTGAGTGCAGTTACAACAGCTGCTTTAAAATCCTCGCCACTAATTCCAAAGTCAGGATCATTTGGGGGTCAATGTGACTACTAATGGGTACATTTTCTTTTTAGGGTGATGAAAAAGTTCTAAAACTGAGTATGGTAATGGTTGCTAAAATATTCCACAAATGAAAAGCTCAATTTCTCAGGGACCTGGGCTGGCTCAGTTGGTGGGGCATACGACTCTTGATCTAGGGGTTGTAAATTCAAGCCTCATTTTGGGTGTAGAGATTAAAAACAAACCTTAAAAAGAAAATCTCAATTTCTCAATTAACAGCGTTCCTTGTTATCAAGTGCCCTATACCAAGTGATGACTTAGCATCAATACCAAGTGCTAGAATTCACTAAGAAAGAAATTAACTCCTATCAGAATACAGGATCCTGGTTCCTAAGAAAACTGTTAAAAGTCATTTTGAAGACAGGTGAGAAAATCTGAATGTGAGCTATTAGATGGATACTAAGGAATTATGCCAAATTTAGTAGATATGATTATAAGGAAAACAGGCGTTGCATGACACCAAAATATTAAGTGTCTCATGGAGTCTACAACTTACTGCCAGCTGGTTCAGTTAAACACACACATATACAGATACACACATGGAAGGAGAATATTATAAAACATTAACGACTGTCAAATCTAGGCAGTGGGTGCTATCTCTACCATGTTTGCAGTATTTATGTATATTTGAAATGTTCATTTTAAAAAAATTGGGGGGAGAAGATACCGGGCTAAAAAAATTTATTCAGTATTTTCAGCCACTTCATAATAAAAATCCACATAAAGTTTATGTAATTTTTATTTTGTCAATCATTTTTCATTCCAGGAATCCTTATCAGCTAACATTTTTCTAGCCATTAACCCAATTACCACAAGGTGTCACTCTTTCTGTGTTCAAATCAAAAGGCCTGCAAGGGAAAAGGTTGTCATCAGTACTACATGGAAAATGCACTCAACTTCCAAGTTAATCTGAAAAACTTTAGAACTTCTTACATTTAGGAAATACAGTTACATAAATCCTCTCCGTTCAGAGACACTGAAATACAGACTAGATACAAATGTTAAACTCTCCAAAGTTTTTCACAATTTCAGATAAGAAAGTTTTATCTGTAGGACTGTAACTGTCTCCAAGAAAAGAGTCTGACAGTCAGCTACTTCAGTAGCCAAATGACTCAAAATGTTCAGAATAACCTTGGGGTCAGTCCACAGATGCCGAGCCAACTAGCCAGAGCTCAGAACTGGCAAAAGACATGTTTAGGACTCCTGCAAATGACCCACTCTCTCCTGGAACTAGCTCAAACCTCCCTGCCTCTGTGCCCACAGCACATGGGATCTGGCCCAACGCTGTATTTGCCTACTGATCCTCTGTCAAGGAATAACACAGAGCTCAAAGGATCGGTATCATGAACCACAAGGCTGAAAAGCTTTAACCAATGTATCCAAAAAGGTTATTCACATTCTCCTTGTTCCCACCTGGCTATCATTAAAGTGTACTACAACTTAAAATTTGTTAACATTTGAGGAATCTGGATGAAGAACGCTAAGAATTTTTAAGATGTATTATTTGGAAATAATTTCAAATTCACAAAAAGGTGCAAAAACCAGTACAAAAAGCACCCATATGACCACTTTACACAGATTTGCTTATGTTAACTGTTTACCCATCTTTTTCATCATTTGCCATCTTCTATCCCTGTCTATCTGTCTTTATCTATCCCTGATATTTTCCCTGAATCCTTTAAGGATATACATCATGGTCCTTTACCTCTAGATATTCAGTGTGTGATTCGTAAGAATAGGGACGTTGACTTACATAAACAGTATAGTTATCAACTTTATAAATTGATATGGTTACATACGTTTATCTATAATCCACTTTTGTCCTATCTAGTTTTTTAAAGTTCCAGTTCTGTCAGAACACCCGTTATAGCATTTTCCCTACAGCGTTAGACAGAGTCTAGGCACAGGTATTGCATTTAATTCATGTCTCCTCAGACCCCTTTAATCTAGAACTTTTCCATAGTCTTTGTCTTTTATGACAGACACTGGCAGTTCTGAGGAATACAGTGCCACACATTCTTGTGTTTTTAGTAAAACATTCATTTTTTTGTCTATTTAAAGTTTTTTTTGTTTTTTTTTTTTACGTTTATTTATTTATTTTGAGAAGAGAGAGAGAGGGAGCATGCTCAGAGGAGGGACAGAAAGAGAGAAGGAGACAGAGAATCCCAAGCAGGCTCCACACTATCAAGTGTGGAACCTGACACAGGGCTCGAACCCACGAACTGTGAGATCATGACCTGAGCCAAAATCAAGAGTCAGACACTTAACCGACTGAGCCACCCAGGTGCCCCTATTTAATGTTTCTTTATGATTCATTACAGTTATGCTTCAGCCAGAATATGGCCCAGCTGATGGTGAGTCTGATTCTCTGTGCCTCTGTCATTTATTTACAGGATCACCAGTGAGGTCAAAGTGTTGCCCAATTTTTCCACTGAATAATTTCTGGTTGTTTCTTCTTCCTCACTTGCAACATAATAGTCTGTGGGAAGACATTTTAAGATCAACCAAATTTTTGCTCCTCATCAAACTATCAACACAGAAATGCTTTGTACTAGTTTTGCGATTTTTGTAAGTGAAATAATTGTAAAATAATTTCAAAAAACTTAAAGCAATTTAAAATAGGAGTTTCAATTCTACCAGATCATAAAATCTCCATGGTTGGGAGGAAAACCAGACAAATAAAGAAAAACCTGTGCTTTAGACATAAGATTATGAAGGATGACGGATTTTTGTCTCAGTATACCTGCGATCATTAGAACAATAAATGGCTTTTCTTAAGATCTAAAAAAATAAAATAACAATCAGTTTTTCCTTAAATGATTTTCTGTAACCAAGCACAGTTTTGAAGCAATGCTTCCTCTTAACAGTTCTTCCTTATGAACAAAACATAGCCGTCCAAAGACTATTGGCTAATGTGTGAAATACGCTTTGCCACATGCGTATTTCTGCAGGCCACTGTCTACTGTGCCTGTCCACTTCAGCAGTGACAGCGACCAATTTTCATTTTGTTACTGAATGCAAACTGTCCCCACTCGTTAACATGGGTACAACAAAAGGAATGAAAAGCTCCCCCATCACTTACTCTCTAAATCGGAAATAATGAGGTTGTCATGAAGTTTCACAGCTCGGTGTTGTTCTACTTCATCTTCAAGTTCAAAGATGGTTTCTTTCATGTCACTCCTCTCTGTGTCTTTTTCTTCCAGCTCTGATCTTAGTTTCTCTAATGTCATATTCAAATCTTCTATTTGTTTCTTAGCTTCTTCTTGGAAGGCTCGGTATTCATCTTCTACCTGTATAGAACGATAGTGCACATTAGAAAAGTAGGAGCTGCTCTACAATGGATGTACACACTGTTTCAAAGGAAGCAAAGCATGAGTTCCGAGGTATGAGCTAAAACTAGCTCTGTAGTAACTGTATGAATCTATGAGAAAGCACTCTATAATATGCTTAAACATAATTTGTTGCTATATCACTGACAAATTATATTGACATATCACTGAACTTAACTAGATTATTTATGAGGAAATTTAAAAAAATTTCCCTTCTCCAAAGTATGGACCAAAGACATGTATTTGATTAATAATTAATATCCCTCTCCCATCCCACCCCCCCCCAAAGATGTCTGATTTGTGACAGTTTCATTACCAAATTAAAAATGGAAACAACTTCTCAAATACTGTTATTGCAAAAGTATTAGCTCAAAGTGCCTTCCAACATATATGTTCCAACAAATAATACATACCCTAACTTGTATCTCTAAACATCATCACTAAAAAATTACAATCTAAATTATTTAAATTTTGGCCAAAGATATACTAGTGTTTCTTTAAAAACCAGTGCCCTAAAACAGGAAATAAAATGGAAGATAGAATAACTGGGTAACTCATGCAAATAAACACTGCATCAGCAATGACATGGGGCACAGACCCCTGGCCAGAATGCCAGCAACCCCAGGCTGTAGTTCTGCATAAGTCCTTGCTATTATGCTACGTATAAAACAAGGGGGCTGGACCAATGATCTCTAAGGTCCTTGCTGGTCAGCAACAAGACATAGTCCTCTATGTGCCCCTGGGCGCACCTAGACTAGGCACAAATTCTGTTATAATTACAGTCCCATCCTCTCACAGGCAGTGAAAGTGACATTTTTTCAAGAATATGTTTTACTGTATCCCAATAAAGGAAAACCATTCTCAAGCTTTAAAACAAAATCAGCCTACAAAAAGTGAATGACATATCACAGAAATGATACCGGCTTTTGGTAAGCATGGTGTGTACTGCAGCTGCATAATGCTGATGCAGAACATTCTGTCTACTTAAACGGTACCTTTGCAATGGTGTCCTGCAAACGATTGGCATCATTTCGGGTATGAGCCAGATCTTCCTGCAGACTACTAGCCAGAGTCTCTGCTTTTTCTTTGTCCAGCCTGACGCTCTCCAGGAGATCTTGAATATCAGATTTGTCTCCAGAGTTATGGATGGAATACAGCTCTGCCACCTTCTGCTTCTCATTCTCCAGCTGGGCCTTCAGACGATTCATCTCTATCTGATCACTGGCCACTGTGGCTTTGTACTCCTCTAGCGTGGCTGCCAAGGCTGCTTTACCCTTCTGTTCAGACTCAATGATGCGCTCCATATGGTGATTGCGTTCTTTGAGTGCCCCTATCATTTCTTGAGCTTCCTTGTTGTCTTGTTCTGCCATCTTCAAAGTATTGCTTAAATGCTGCTGGACACCAAGAAGCTGCTCTCGTTCAAAACGGGCATTCTCAGCTAGATCCATGTAACGTTGCTCCAATTCCATATAGCGTCCGCTTTTTACATCTTCATCTATGACATAAGAAATGTGATGCTCATCCAGAAGGGAGCGGAAATATTCAATCTGTCGGCTAAAGTGTTCCAACTTATCACTCTGCTGACATAAAGACTCCATAAGAATAACCTTCTCTTCTCCAAGCCTTTCATTTTCACTATTCAGTTCTTGGGTTATCTGCTGCAAATCAGCTAGCTCTTGCAGAGTTGCCTGAAGTTCCTCACTCGTGCTGTGTTGGTTCTCTTCCATCTGGTGTATCCTTTCTGTCAAGCAAGCGACGGACACTTCACTCGCGTTGCCGCTACTCCCCTTCCGGGAGCGCTCTATGCTTGGAATGCCTTCGGACTCTGAGGACGATGGCGCATCTAGGGCGTCGTCACTCGATGTGAGGGGCTGGTACACCTCACTGCACTCACTGTCTAGATTGTCCATTGAGTTGCTGTGCTGATGGTCCATGAGGGTGTTCTCGTCCTGACTCAAGAGATCCTCCACAGACCCAGGGGCAGAGCCTTCCACCGAAGAGGTCAGGGTCCCTCCTCCATCACTCTGATTGCCAGGGGTGATTTCTGGGCTCAGGGACTGATAACCAAATAGCTTTTCAGAATTATCCAGCCTCTGCTCTAGGGAAAAGCCCAGGGCATTCAACCTGTCCTTTAACATTCTGTTCTCATTTTTCAGCTGGTTCAGTTCTTCACGGATGGCAGTATTCTGTTCCTGCAACTGCAACAAGGTGGACTCAACATCGGTTGGCTGGTGAGCAATGACGGCTTCTTTCTCCTCAGACTTTTCATCACCCTCTGAATGATCTTCATTAATGCCCAGCTGGGCCCGCATGTCTCGGAGCTCATTTCTCAAATGTAAGATTTCCACATCCTTTGTTTTTGCCAACGTGAGCAGCTCTTTCACTTTGGCTTCCAAAGCAGCTTTGTCACTGATCTGATTGTCCGACTTAGACTTGCTCATGCGAACATCACATTCTGTTGTGGTGCGACTGCGGGAACGCTTGGCCAATGCCACATCATTGGCTCCTTGACCCGCAGAGGGTACTTTTTTGCTCTGGTTTAGTCGGGTACGTTCGCGTAATCTTTCTCGCGTAGAACTGGATTCTTTATTACCTATAGAAGTGCTCCGCTTGGTTGAAGAACTTGTGCCTAAATGTTTATAACAAAGAATGTAAGGCAAAGATATTAGCAACAAAAGGCACAGAGGTTATTCCCTAGGTCTAATGAGATGAAATCTAGAGGCCTACACATTGATTTTGACCGACATTAATCCTGCCTTAGATTCTAATCACTGTAAAATTCAGTTTCCTCAAAACCAAATCATTTATTTTTTTAATTATCCATGAAAAAGAAGTTATACATTGTATTGTACGCTTGAAGTGGGTGGATTTTATAAAATGAGAATTATATCTCAATAAAGCTATTAACATAAAAAAAGTTACCCATTAACTTGAATCCTAAACCATGAACTTTAAACAAGTGGCCAGGGGCATAATACTCTAGGGCAAGCTAGATGAAGCAGACTCTAGGATTAGCCAGTCAGGTAGCAAACTAACTATAGAAGCAGATGGTAAAGAAGGATGAGCAAGGGGCGCCTGGGTGGCGCAGTCGGTTAAGCGTCCGACTTCAGCCAGGTCACGATCTCGCGGTCCGTGAGTTCGAGCCCCGCGTCAGGCTCTGGGCTGATGGCTCGGAGCCTGGAGCCTGTTTCCGATTCTGTGTCTCCCTCTCTCTCTGCCCCTCCCCCGTTCATGCTCTGTCTCTCTCTGTCCCAAAAATAAAAAAAAAATATATAAAAAAAAAAAAAAAAAAAAAAAAAAGGATGAGCAAGAAGGGAAAAGCAGCCTCTGGACAAACCAAAAATCTAAGATACCTGTAATAAACAAAAAAAGTACGATCAAAGTAAGTGCAAAAAGTTTTTCACATCACAGAATGACATATAAATAGTACCAATAACATTAATTATAATATAGCTAACATGTACTTAGTGCTTATTTTACACATACACAGATGAACACTTCACATACATTAATTTATACAAGCCTCATTATTATTATCATGAAGAAACACAGAGATGTTAAGTAATTTGCCAACATCCCACATGTAATAAGTGGATGAGCAAGGATTCAAATGCAGGCAGGGAGTCTGGCTCCAGAATCCACAACTTAAGTAGTACACTATGCTGCCTCTTTAAATGTTAGGAAACAGGGAAACCTGGGTGGCTCAGTTGGTTAAGCAAACGACTCTTGGTTTCAGCTCAGGTCATCTCACAGTTCATGGGTTGAAGCCCCACACTGGGCTCTGTGCTGACAGCACACAGTCTGTTTGGGATTCTGTCTCCCTCTCTCTCTGCCCCTCCCCCGCTCACTTTCTCTCTTTCTCTCTCTCAAAAAGAAAGAAAGAAAGAAAGAAAGAAAGAAAGAAAGAAAGAAAGAAAGAAAGAAAGCAAGCAAGCAAGCAAGCTGGGGTGCCTGAGTGGCTCAGTCGGTTGAGCGTCCAACTTCGGCTTAGGTTGTAATCTCGCAGTTCATGAGTTTGAGCCCTGTGTCGGGCTCTGTGCTGACGGCTCAGAGCCTGGAGACTGCTTTGGATTCTGTGTCTTCCTCTCTCTCTCTGTTCCTCCCTTGTTCACACTCTGTCTCTGTCTGTCTCTCAAAAATAAACAAACATTTAAAAAAATTTTTTTAATAAATAAATAAAAAAGCAAAGAAAAATAAGATCTACACCTAATCAGTATTTTGTAAAAACCTGCTAGTTCTTTACATGGCAGGCACCAGGCTTCAGGGGTAAGAGGGAGCGAAAGGTCTATGTGATATAGGTAGACAGCCACTGATTCTGCCAGGGGTTTGGTGTAGAGCGGGGGAGGCCAGAGGACAGAACAAGGAAGCAGAAGTGAACAGGACACACAGAAAGGAAAAGTAAGGTCACACAATTAATGGGAACAATAGGGGAAGTTTCTACAGGGCCCTGAACGTCAGGGAAAATTTAGTGAGTCACAATGTTCAATAAGTGTTCTGGAGCAGGGAAGACACACAGAAAAGAGTATTTTTATGAAAACTAATCTAGAGGCTAAGTGAAACATATAAGGAAGAAGAGCAGTTAAAGGAGGAATGTGGACAGGCAGAATAGTAAAAGAAAAAAAAGGAGGGCCTACATTTGGGGAGTGAGATCTGGATCTCTGTAAGAACACAGAAGGGATAATACATCTGTAACAGATTTAGGGTAGAAGAAACAAGATGAGAAGAAACAACTGCAAACCAAACCAAAATCCGGGGTAAGAAAGAAAAGATCTGGACATGCCTGAAAGCCAAAAAGGAAAGGAGCCAGTAATGAGGGAAGGGATTGACAATGCCCCAAAAGGAAAGGAGAGGTAAAGAAACAAGAAAGGAAGAGACAGACAGAACATGAAAAAGAAAAGCTCCCCTTCTGAGATTATTGTGACCAGCGAGTAGATAGAAAAATCTGAGTTACAGACAAGTGAACTGGTCTTAGAGAAGTCATGAGGAGTAAATAAACATAGAGTAGATGAACTGAAGAAGTAAGGATGTTGTTATGGGCTGAATTGTGTCCTATAAATTCTTATGTTGAGGACATAACCCCCAGTACCTCAGAATGTGACTGTATTTTGAAAAAGAGTAATCGGGGCGCCTGGGTGGCGCAGTCGGTTAAGCGTCCGACTTCAGCCAGGTCACGATCTCGCGGTCCGTGAGTTCGAGCCCCGCGTCAGGCTCTGGGCTGATGGCTCGGAGCCTGGAGCCTGTTTCCGATTCTGTGTCTCCCTCTCTCTCTGCCCCTCCCCCGTTCATGCTCTGTCTCTCTCTCTGTCCCAAAAATAAATAAAAAAAACGTTGAAAAAAAAAAAAAAAAATTAAAAAAAAAAAAAAAAAAAAAAAAAAAAAAAAAAGAAAAAGAGTAATCAACTTAAAGAGGTACTTATGTTAACAGAGGGTTATTAGGGTGGGCCCTAATCCAATCTGACTGGTATCTTTATAAGAAGAGGAGAATGGGATACAGACAGAGAGAGGGACCACCATGTGAGGACACAAGGAGAAAACAGCCATCTACAAGCCAAGGAGAGAGGCCTCAGAAGAAACCAAACTGGCTGACAACCTTGATCTCAGACTTCAACCAGTTTTAGTGAGAAACTAAATGTCTGTGTTTGAGTCACCCAGGCTGTGTATTTTGTTACGAGTGCCCTAGCAAACTAATACAGATGTATAAAGCTGCCACCAGTAGGGGCAATGGATCCAGGGAGGTGATAACTGAATTCAGCCGTGTGAGGGAAGGTGTCAGTAGGGAACCAAGGCCCAAATCCAAGGGATCTCTCCCAGTAAATTCTAAAAACTGGAAACAGGAAGATATATAGATGATATTAGAGTACTTAATTTCCTTCTTACCACACAAGCTGGAGTGTTAAATGTGGTGATGACCTCAGGCTTGAAAATAAAAGACCTAAGGTGCAGCCGTTGCTCCACTACCAGCTTTGTGGCCCGGTACAAAGCGAGTACCCAATAAATATTTTCTGAGCAAACAAATGCAAGGCCTTAGGCCAAGATACTTGAGCTTTAAGCATAGCTCTCACAACTCTAAAATGAGGATAATAATAGCCTCTACCTCATAGGGCTATAGTGAGCATAAAATGGAATGATGCCTAATATAATGCCTTCCATGTTTCCTCCTCGTGATCATAGACATGACTATTATAATTAGCAGGAGGGTGTGATCTGGGATGGAAGGAAAAAACCACAGAAGGTCAAAGCAAGAGAGAGGACAGTAGATAAACCTGAGCTAGAAAAAAGTCTAATACATACAAAAAGGGCTAAGAGCCTAAATAAGGATGATAAAGAAGGTCTGTTATAATCTTTACTAACAGGCTTTCATCAGCTGTATTACAAACATATGGTCTTGTGTTCATTGGAAGACTTAAAGTTTTTCTGTAAGTGTAAAAAGTAAAAAATGATAGCATTACTCCTTGGACTACAGGACGAGTTAACTTATGGACTCTATCAAATCTAAAGCCAAATTGCTACTAATGAATAAAGAAAGAATGGTAGAACAGGAATGAATGGATACAGGCATTGATCATCAAAGGCTGCCTATATCATGGAAAGACAGACAACCAAAAATGATATGCCTAGTAGTGGATGGACAACTACCATGTTTGAAGGAGTCTTGGGGGTAAAAAATGAACCTGAATCTATCCCATCAAGACTCTAGATCCAATCGCATTAACAGTAAACAAACAAAGGAACATGGCCAAGGACATCAAAGGGATGTGACATCAAAATACAGATCACAGGAAAGTATAGGTCAAACAAACAGTTTTTACAAAAATTAAATTATAAGATAAAAATAGATTTAAGAAAGAAAACTTAAGAGGGGCGCCTGGGTGGCTCAGTCGGTTAAGTATCTGACTTCAGCTCAGGTCATTTCATGGTTAGTGAGTTCAAGCCCCGTGTTGGGCTCTGTGCTGACAGTTCAGAGCCTGGAGCCTGCTTCGGATTCTGTGTCTCCCTCTCTCTCTCTGCCCCTCCCCCACTCATACTCTGTCTCTGTCTCTTGAAAATAAATAAATGTTAAAAAAATTTTTTTTTAAGTTGTAAATTTGAGTATTTCTCTATGATTTGAAGAATGATTATTAATTATTTTAAGTACTGATAATGGCATTGTGATTTTCTTTTTAGAAGAATCCTTATCTTTCAAAGATAATTATAAATTTGTGGAAGAAATTAAATGACACCTGGAATTTGCTTCAAAATAACAAGGAGGGGAGGTGGATGTCAAGGAATTCAGACTGGCCATCAGTTGATAAGGGTGATGAGTACATGGGGTTGAAATACAAATACATGTCTGACATTTTCTAATTAGTGGAACCCCTTAAATACCACTGCACTCTGGCTTCAAACAAAAAAGCACTTTAACTCTTATTCTGAATGCCACCTATACCTGTGCTGATCTTGGATTTATTCTCCACGGTGGTCATGGCAGGGACCGATGCTGAAGATGCAGCAGAAGGGCAGGTGCTTTTCTTTCCTTTAACACCATTAGTCACTGTCACCCCTCCAGCCATTCCAGCTAAGAGGTCATCATTGCTCTTGGTCTAGAAGTAACAGAAAAGAAAAACAAATTGACTAGATGAAGCAAGAGTAAATAACATTTTGAGACTAAAGGAAAGTTCTTGGCTTTTATATTAAATTCAAGAGCCTCACAAAGACTTTCTGACAGTTACCAATGCATCATACTGTGCTGCAGAGAGTACTTTACTGGTTTATAAACAATCACACATTTCTTTTAAAAATGCAAAACTCTGGGGCGCCTGGGTGGCTCAGTTGGTTAAGCATCTGACTTTGGCTCAGGTCACGATCTCACAGTTCATGAGTTCAAGCCCCACATCAGGTTCTATGCTGACAGCTTAGAGCCTGCAGCCTGCTTCAGATTCTGTGTCTCCCACTTCTCTCTTTCCCTCTCCTGCTCACGTTCTGTCTCTCTCTCTCTAAAAAATAAACATTAAAAAAAGTTTTTTTAATAAAAATAAAAATACAAAAATATGGGGTGCGTGGGCGACTCAGTCAGTTGAGTGTCAACCCTTGATAACAGCTCAGGTTGCGATCCTGGGGGTAAGGGATTTGAGCCCTGTGTCGGGCTCCATGCTAAGCATGGACCCTGCTTGAGATTCTCTTTCTCTTTCTCTTTCTCTTTCTCTTTCTCTCTCTCTCTCTCTCTCTCTCTCTCTCTCTTCCTCTGCCCCTCTCCCTAAGTGGCGTGCTCTCTCAAATAAAAATAAAATAAAATAAAATTTAATTTAATTTAAAAATTATATATATAATCAAAAACTTTATGGAAGCCGACTGTGTGCCCACATGTGCCACAGTCAGTGGGGGAGTGGAAAAAGTGAAGACATACTCTTTATTACTTTCAGATAGGACGTGACTTACGAACAGGGATCATCTGAGCACTATCACATGGGCTCCCAGTAAAGTTCTGTAATACCAAAGAAAATGCCATCCTGCAATTTCTAGAGAGAAAAACCACTGAGAATCCGATATAATATTCATTGCTTTATAGTAAATCATGGATGTAAAGTGATGGAGCCATTATTTGGAAATTTAGTTTTCTTATCTGATCTAATTTTTTAGTAGTCTAATTTAAGCCAAAATTGAAAGGTTTTGGTTTTTTTTGTTGTTGTTGTTAAAAAAAATTTTTTTTTTTAACATTTATTTTTGAGACAGAGAGAGACAGAGCATGAACGGGGGAGGGGCAGAGAGAGAGGGAGACACAGAATCGGAAGCAGGCTCCAGGCTCTGAGCCATCAGCCCAGAGCCCGATGCGGGGCTCGAACTCACGGACCGCGAGATCGTGACCTGAGCTGAAGTCGGACGCTTAACCGACTGAGCCACCCAGGCGCCCCTGAAAGTTTTTTTAAAGCCGAGGTAATATATAGAAAACTAGAGAGTTTATGGTTAGAGTGAGGGTTAGTCAGTCTAAATGATCATACTACTTGAGAAAGACCCTTTGTATTAATTTATTTATATTTTATAAAGACGACTGAAAAAAATATGAGCTTTTTACAAAGAAAACAGGTGGCCGCAGCAACTTCTAACTCAACACGTCCCCAGAGGCAAGGGAAACAAAAGCAAAAATGTACTGGGACCTCATCAAAATAAAAACCTGCACAGCAAAGGAAACAATCAGCAAAACTAAAAGGCAACTGACAGAATGGGAGAAGATATTTGCAAACGACATATCAGATAAAGGGTTAGTATCCAAAATCTATAAAGAACTTATCAAACTCAACACCCAAAAAACAGATAATCCAGTGAAGAAATGGGCAAAAGGCATGAATAGACACTTCTCCAAGGAAGACATCCAGATGGCCAACCGACACATGAAAAAAGCTCAACATCACTCATCATCAGGGAAATTCAAATCAAAACCACAATGAGGTATCACCTTACACCTGTCAGAATGGCTAACATTAACAACTCAGGCAACAACAGATGTTGGCGAGGATGCAGAGAAAGAAGATCTCTTTTGCATTGTTGGTGGGAATGCAAGCTGGTGCAGCCACTCTGGAAAACAGTATGAAGGTTCCTCAAAAAATTAAAAATAGAACTACCCTACGACCCGGCAATTGCACTACTAAGTATTTATCCAAGGGACACAGGTATGCTGTTTTGAAGGGACATATGCACCCCAATGTTTACAGCAGCACTATCAACAATAGCCAAAGTATGGAAAGGGCCCAAATGTCCATCGATGGATGAATAAAGAAAATGTGGTATACCTTTTCTGCCACCAGGTGTGGGGCACCTGGGTGGTTCAGTCGGTTGAGTGTCCGACTTCGCTCAGGTCATGATCTCACAGCTTGTGAGTTCGAGCCCCGCGTCGGGCTCTGTGCTCAGAGCCTGGAGCCTGCTTCTGCTTCTGTGTCTCCCTCTCTCTCTGCCCCTAACTCACTCACATTCTGTCTCTGTCTCTCTCAAAAATAAATAAACATTAAAAAAAAATTTTTTTTAAAGAAGATGTGGTGTATATATATACAATGGAGTATTAGTCAGCAATCAAAAAGAATGAAATCTTGCCAATTGCAACTATGTGGATGGAACTAGAGGGTATTACGCTAAGCGAAATTAGTCAGAAAGACAAATATCATATGACTTCACTCATATGAGGACTTTAAGAGACAAAACAAATGAACATAAGGGAAGGGAAATAAAAATAATATAAAAACAGGGAGGGGAACAAAACATAAGGGACTCTTAAATATGGAGAACAACAGAGGGTTACTGGAGGGATTGTGGGAGGGGGGATGGGCTAAATGGGTAAGGGGCATTAAGGAATATACTCCTGAAATCATTGCTGTACTATATGCTAACTAATTTGGATGTAAATTTTAAAAAATAAAATTAAAAATAAAATAAAATAAAGTAAAAAGAAAACAGACATAAACTATACTTCAATTAAAAAAAACAAAATAAGCACTCTGGATAATGAGATTGGGTATAAAATTATTACTTAAAAAAAAGAATGAAAAAAATTTTATTTCTAGAAAGAACATAGAGGAGTTAAAAATCTGTGAAAAAAAGAAAAACTACCTTTTTTTAAATATAATTTATTGTCAAATCAGCTTACATACAACACACAGTGCTCATCCCATCAAGTGCCCTCTTCAGTGCCCATCACCCATTTTCTCCTCTCACCCACCCCCCACATCCACCCTCAGTTTGTTCTCTGTATTTAAGAGTCTCTTGTGGTTTGCCTCCTTCCCTCTCTGTTCATAACTAATTTTTTTCCCCTCCCCTTCCCCCATGGTCTTCTGTTAAGTTTCTCAAGATCCGCATATGAGTGAAAACATATGATATCTTTCTCTGACTGACTTACTTCACTTAGCACAATACCTTCCAGTTCCATCCACGTTGCTACAAGTGGCCAGATTTCATTCTTTCTCATTGCCAAGTAGCATTCCATTGTGTATATAAACCACATCTTCTTTATCCATTCATCAGTTGGTGGACATTTAGGCTCTTTCCATAATCTGGCTATTGTTGAAAGCACTGCTATAAACATTGGGGTACGTGTGCCCCTATGCATCAGCACTCCTGTATCCCTTGGGTAAATTCCTAGTAGTGCTATTGCTGGGTCATAGGGTAGTTCTATTTTTAATTTTTTGAGGAACCTCCACATTGTTTTCTAGAGCGGCTGCACCAATTTGCATTCCCACCAACAGTGCAAGAGGGTTCCCGTTTCTCCACATCCTCACCAGCACCTATGAAAAACTACTTTTTAATAAAAGAACCAAAAGTTTTGTCCCATGAAGGTGAAAGCACAAGTTAACCAACCGATTTAATATTATTGTCTATCTGGAGCCAAGCTTACTCTTAGATAATCATAATAAATTCATTTCAATAAATCAAAATGGCTCACAAATTATTAATCTCTAAAGTCTCTTCCTGTTCTAAATGTTAGTGGAGTAGATTCTGTTCTCATCATTCAATTATAAAAGTTACAATATAATACCATTAGGTAGGTCAGTCTCACTAAAAAAGAGGTAGAAAAAGATTAATGTTTTAATTTAAATGAATTAAACTAATTAAGCTTTGGTAATTTAGAGTTGTCACATTATGAAAAATCTGGTTATGTAAGAAGGAAGGAGGATATTGCATTAATCATAAAGGATTGCTCATATTCTTTAAGACTAGTTCCTGTTTATGAAATTGATCATCAACTATGATACAAAAAGAATCTGCAAATTAAGTTCTACTTCCTTCCTGTCAATTTGCCCCTCATCCATTAGTCAGTATATAAACTCAACACACTCTTATGTTTTCAAATCACCTTTTATATTCTGTTAATAAAAGTTAAATTATCTTTGAGGTATTTTTTTCTTTCTCCATAAGTTAAATATGTTTTCTTTCATAAAAATTACATCTGAAGACAACCCTACACAGTCATGTGAAAAGTGGCTTAATCAACACACTTCTGTTTACTATTTGTCTTTGGTTAATGGTGGAGTTCAACATACCTCAGAGAACCAAGTCAAAAATTCTGCAATTATCACATTAACTATGATAGTAGAGTAATGGCACATGAATAAACCAGTGGAACACAAAAGAATCCCAAAAGAAACTGCTTATATAGATACCTGTTTTATGACCAAAGAAAAAGTACAGGAAAAAAAATGCGTTTTTCAATAAATAGTACTAGGTTAATAGTATATTCACACACACACAAAAAAACCCCTACAAAAATGAGTAAGCCCTATTTCACACCAAATCAAAAATAAGTCCCAAGGTTTTCTATGACTCAAAATCCTGAATGATAAAACAAAGAATTGATAAACCTAAGTCTATAAAAATTAAAATCTTAAAAAAAAATTTAATCCTGTGTATGATACACAAATATCATCGTAAGCAAAATTTTAAAAAATGAGAAACGGGGAGAGTATATCTGCAATACCTCACAAATAAACAGCTAATATCCTTAATACAAAAAGAACTCTTAGCAATAAAGGGGTAAAAGACACATAGAAAGGTGACCAAAATGAACTATCACATATAATGAATACAGACACAATACAAAAGATATAACCAGTCTAACTCACAATAGGAGAAATGTAAATTAAACAACATTAAGACACCACATCTCACCTAAGAGACTGGCAAAAATGAAGAGTTATGCCACGTTCCTTTGGGAAGGATGTGGGGAAACAGGCACACTCATAGTTTGCTGGTGAGAACACAGCTGGATGTGGCCTTATGAAAGGAACCCAGCAATGTCTAACAGAACTACATATGCATTTACCTTGTGCCCAGCAATCCCACCTCTAGGAATTTCACCCGAAGACATACCTCCAATAATACAAAAATACATATACATAAGGTTAGTCAATGCAGCATTGTTTTTAACTGCAAAATACTGGAAACACTTTGAATGTCCATACATAGGACACTAGCTGAAAAAACTGTAGTACATCCATACAAAGACACATTAAACAGAATGAGAAAGGCTGCCATAAATTGGTATAAAGAGAGTTCTAGAATATATTAGGTGACAAAAAGAAAATGGGCAGAAGTAGATCTAATTATGGCAACTTTTGGGTAACAAAGGGGAAATAAAAAAATAAATATACATGTATCTGATCATTTGTGCAAAAGGAACACAGGAAGGATAAAAACAAAAACCCAACCAGACTCTTAACCTCCTAGGGACAGGTGGGGACAGAGTAAGAAGGAATCAGGGAGGAGAGGGGCACTTTTCACATCTTGTCCTAGTTCTGACATGTAGAACTGAACTGTGGTAGTGTTTCACATGCTGGCAGTAAATTAAAATTAAATAAACAAGGGTTTATGGTTTCCCCTAAAACGGAACACAATAGGAACAAATAGACCAAACTGCATTTCAAATAAATGACATAGTCACACGGGGTAGGGGGCAGGGGAAGAATCCAAATATCTTCTGAAAACAGTATTTTGACCATAAATCCTCAAACTCTCAAGCTAACCACTAAAAAGTATACATTTTGAACTCTAGCTAGTAGATTTGTTTTTGGCAGTGGCATGGGTGAGCAATTCTCTAACTATTGGCTGTATATTCTAGGATTTAGAAAATAAGTAAATATAGATAATGAAAACCAGGTCTCTCACTGTCAAGAGATTGGGATTACGATTACATAAAGTGAAAAGGCTACTCTAAACATTGTATGTATGTCAACTGGATTTGGAAGTAACAGTGTGAACTCATAGGCTTTTTTTTTTTTAATGTTTATTTTTGAGAGAGAGAGAAAAA
This sequence comes from Neofelis nebulosa, assembly GCF_028018385.1. Taxonomy (NCBI): domain Eukaryota; kingdom Metazoa; phylum Chordata; class Mammalia; order Carnivora; family Felidae; genus Neofelis; species Neofelis nebulosa. The sequence continues at coordinate 76,214,670 of NC_080792.1, read as the reverse complement.
AAAAGAGAGAGAGAGCAGGGGAGGGGCAGAGAGGGAGACACAGAAGCAGAAGTAGGCTCCAGGCTCTGAGTTGTCAGCACATTACCTGACACAGGACTCAAACCCATGGACCGCGAGATCATGACCTGAGATGAATTTGGCCACCCAAATAAGCCATCCAGGCGCCCCTCACAGGTTTTCAATATATGGAGAGAAACAGATATGAAAATTGATACAGATGTGTGTGTGTGTGTATGTTTCCTCTCTTGTCTACTAAGCAGGCTTAAAAACCATACACTCAAAAGCAAGAGCACACCTCATTTCCAAAGGCTTTAAGTTCCATCCTCTACTAAAAGGAACAAGTCCTCTTTGGAGAAAAGGCTGACTGACTATAGGGCTGGGGCTGGAGAAATAGAAAACTTATCATGTCAGGATGTCCACTCTCACCGCTGTTGTTTAACATAGTGTTGGAAGTTCTAGCATCAACAATCAGACAACAAAAGGAAATCAAAGGCATCAAAATTGGCAAAGATGAAGTTAAGCTTTCACTTTTTGCAGATGACATGATATTATACGTGGAAAATCCGATAGATTCCACCAGAAGTCTGCTAGAACTGATACATGAATTTAGCAAAGTTGCAGGATACAAAATCAATGTACAGAAATCAGTTGCATTCTTATACACTAATAATGAAGCAACAGAAAGACAAATAAAGAAACTGATCCCATTCACAACTGCACCAAGAAGCATAAAATACCTAGGAATAAATCTAACCAAAGATGTAAAAGATCTGTATGCTGAAAACTATAGAAAGCTTATGAAGGAAATTGAAGAAGATATAAAGAAATGGAAAAACATTCCATGCTCATGGGTTGGAAGAATAAATATTGTCAAAATGTCAATACTACCCAAAGCTATCTACACATTCAATGCAATCCCAATCAAAATTGCACCAGCATTCTTCTCGAAACTAGAACAAGCAATCCTAAAATTCATATGGAACCACAAAAGGCCCCGAATAGCCAAAGTAATTTTGAAGAAGAAGACCAAAGGGGGAGGCATCACAATCCCAGACTTTAGCCTCTACTACAAAGCTGTCATCATCAAGACAGCATGGTATTGGCACAAAAACAGACACATAGACCAATGGAATAGAATAGAAACCCCAGAACTAGACCCACAAACGTAAGGCCAACTAATCTTTGACAAAGCAGGAAAGAACATCCAATGGAAAAAAGGCAGTCTCTTTAACAAATGGTGCTGGGAGAACTGGACAGCAACATGCAGAAGATTGAAACTAGACCACTTTCTCACACCATTCACAAAAATAAACTCAAAATGGATAAAGGACCTGAATGTGAGACAGGAAACCATCAAAACCCTAGAAGAGAAAGCAGGAAAAGACCTCTCTGACCTCAGCCGTAGCAATTTCTTACTTGACACATCCCCAAAGGCAAGGGAATTAAAAGCAAAAATGAACTACTGGGACCTTATGACGATAAAAAGCTTCTGCACAACAAAGGAAACAATCAACAAAACCAGAAGGCAACCAACGGAATGGGAAAAGATATTTGCAAATGACATATCGGACAAAGGGCTAGTATCCAAAATCTATAAAGAGCTCACCAAACTCCACACCCGAAAAACAAATAACCCAGTGAAGAAATGGGCAGAAAACATGAATAGACACTTCTCTAAAGAAGACATCCGGATGGCAAACAGGCACATGAAAAGATGCTCAACGTCGCTCCTCATCACGGAAATACAAATCAAAACCACACTCAGATATCACCTCACGCCAGTCAGAGTGGCCAAAATGAACAAATCAGGAGACTATAGATGCTGGCGAGGATGTGGAGAAATGGGAACCCTCTTGCACTGTTGGTGGGAATGCAAATTGGTGCAGCCACTCTGGAAAACAGTGTGGAGGTTCCTCAGAAAATTAAAAATAGACCTACCCTATGACCCAGCAATAGCACTGCTAGGAATTTACCCAAGGGATACAGGAGTACTGATGCATAGGGGCACTTGTACCCCAATGTTTATAGCAGCACTCTCAACAATAGCCAAATTATGGAAAGAGCCTAAATGTCCATCAGCTGATGAATGGATAAAGAAGATGTGGTTTATATACACAATGGAATACTACGTGGCAATGAGAAAGAATGAAATATGGCCTTTTGTAGCAACCTGGATGGAACTGGAGAGTGTGATGCTAAGTGAAATAAGCCATACAGAGAAAGACAGATACCATATGGTTTCACTCTTATGTGGATCCTGAGAAACTTAACAGAAACCCATGGGGGAGGGGAAGGAAAAAAAAAAGGGGGGGTTAGAGTGGAAGAGAGCCAAAGCATAAGAGACTCTTAAAAACTGAGAACAAACTGAGGGTTAATGGGGGGTGGGAGGGAGGCGAGGGTGGGTGATGGGTATTGAGGAGAGAACCTTTTGGGATGAGCACTGGGTGTTGTATGGAAACCAATTTGACAATAAACTTCGTATACTGAAGAAGAAAAAAAAAAAAGAAAACTTACATCAGAAATTAAGAGGCTGTTCAAAAAAGAACAGGAACATGTCAAAAGAACATAGGAGCCAGCTTGAAGGGGACAATCTGAGCATCAAAATAAATCATGCTAACCATTGACAGCCCACTGAATAAACAGTCCATTATTCCACACTAATATGCAACTACTAAATGTAGAAAGAATGATGGAATTAAAAAACTACCACTTGGCAAAAATCATACTAATAACAGATTCTGGAAAGAATTACCAAAAATTGCTAGTTAGGGTGTGAAAGTTTGATGACAAAGAGGGTATTTATAAAATCTCCCAAGTGTTTTTGATAAGATACTTTATTAATTAACAAAAGGAAACATGGTAACCTGATAGTGGAAAAAAACAGACACCACCCTAATCAAATTAAGTTAATATCACCAGAAATGGAACAGATTGACAGCATGTACTTCTGGAAATGCTATGCCAAGGACATGTGGCTTCTGTAGGACTTCTGCCAAAAGTGCATATCCTCAACCTAATCACAAAGAAACATGAGAAACCTAAATTTGGAAGATAGTCTACCAAATAAACTGGCCTACACTCTTCTGCAATGTCAAGGTCATAAAAGACAAAAACTGAGGAACTATTCTAGATTTAAGAAGAATTTGGAGAGCATGACAACTAACTGTAATTCACTGTCCTAGACTGAAAGCTGGACCAGAAAAAAATGTTTGTCTTTTTTGCTAAAATGGACATTGGCACAATTGGTGAAATTTAATTAAAGTCTATAGATGAGATACTAGCATTTTATCAATGTTCACTTCCAGATCTAGTAACTATACTCTGGTTACAAGAGAAAATATCCTTGTTTTTTGGGAAATGCACACTGAAATATCCAGCAGTAAAGAAGCATTATCTCTACAATTTACACTTTCAAGTTCAAGAAAAAATTATATATGTATGTAGTACACGTGTAAAGGGAAAATGACCAGCCATGATAAGAGGTTAACATGTAGGGGGGCGCCTGGGTGGCTCAGTAGTTAAGCATCTGACTCTCAATTTTGGCTCAGGTCACGATCCCACAGTTTGTGAGTTCAAGTCCCACATAGGGCTCTGTGCTGAAGGCGCAGAGCCTGCTTGGGATTCTCTCTTTCCCTCTCTCTCTACCCCTCTCCTGCTCATGTGCACACATGTGTATAGTCTCTCTCCCTCTCAAAATAAATTAAAAATAATAATAATAATAATAATAATACTCTTGAAAAAATACAGGAGACTCTCTTCCTGACCTTGGGATGACGAAACATTCCATAAACACACACACATACACACCACACATCCCTAACTATAAAGAAAAAATTAACAAACTGGACTATATTAAAATTAAGAACTTCCATTTATCAAAAGATACCATTAAAGAAAGAGAAAGAAAAGGCACAGAGTGGGAGGACATATGTGCAAGACATATAAATGACAAAGGACTCACATCTAGAATAGCCAAAGAACTATAAATCATTACAAAAAAGACACACTACACCACTTCATATCCATTTCAGTGGTTACTATTAAAGAAAAAAAAAGTGTGGTGAGGACATGGGAAAATTAAAACACTTGTTGGGAAGAGAATTCCTTGATGGGAATGTAAAATGGTAGAGCTGCTGTGGAAAACAGTATGGAGGCTCCTCAAAAAATTAAAAATATAATTATCATATGACCCAGAAATTCCACTTCTGAATATATCCCCTAAAAACTGAAAGCAGGGCCTCTAAGAGATATTTTCTCACACAATTTCACAGCTATTATTTACAACAGCCAAAAGTCCACACAGAAACAACCATAGTGTCCATTGATGGAAGAATGGATAAACAAAATGTGGTATATACATACAGTAGAATACTATTAAACCTTTAAAAAGGAAATTCTGATACATGCTACCATGTGGATGAACTCTGAGACCATTATGCTAAGTGAAATCAGCCAGTGGCAAAAAGACAAATATGATTCCACTCATATGAAGTACTTACATAGTCGGATTCAAAGAGACAGAAGGTAGTTGCCAGAGGCTGGGGAGGGGGAATGGGGAGTTGTTGATTAATGGAGACAGAGTTTCAGTTTTGCAAGATGAAAAAGTTCTGGAGATGGATGGTGGGAACAGTTGCTCAATGTGAATGTACTTAATAGTACTGAACCGTACACTTAAAAATGGTTAAGACGGTAAATGTGTTTTACTACAAAAAAAAAAAAAAAGTTAAAAAAGAGAGACAACATAGTAAAAAAAATGGGCAAGTGATTTTAAGAAGCACTTCACAAATAAGATATCTAACTGTCCACTAAACACATAAAAGTAAGATACAAAAATGTGCTTAATCCCACTGATAATAATGCAAATGCAAACTGAAGCCACTTCGGAATCCCTCTACATACACCTGAATGGTTAAAATGGAGAGTGACTTAAATGCAGGTGACAATGTGGAGCCACCAGCAGTGTAAAATGGGAAATGATCTGGCCCTATATCCAAGAAAGCTGAACACTATGCACCCTATGACCTCATAGTTTCACTCCTAGTTACAGAGCCAACAGAAATGGCTGTACATGTGGGCTAAAAGACATGAATAAGAATGTTCCTGGGGCACCTGGGTGGCTCAGTCAATTAGGTGTCTGACTTCGGCTCAAGTGATGATCTCACGGTTCATGAGTTTGGGCCCCGAATCAGGCTCTGTGCTGACAGCTCAGAGCCTGGAGCCTGCTTTGGATTCTGTGTCTCTCTCTCTCTCTCTCTTTGCCCTCCCCCCGCTCACACTCTGTCCCTCTTGCTCAAAAATAAACATTAAAAAAAATTTTTTTTTAAATGTTCCTAACAATACTGTTCTTAGTAGCCACAAAAGGGAAACTCCAGATGTCCATCAATAACAGAACAGATGAGTGACATAGTCATTCCATGGACTAGTAATCTGCAATGAAGACAGAACTGCTGTTATAACAATATGGATAAGCAAAGTGATGGTAACACTGAGTTAAGGATATCATACAGACACAGAAAAGAACAGAGTGTACAATTATACCTATGTAAAGATAAAAAATTAGCAAAATTCAGACACCTGGTTGGCATAGTTGGTAGAGCATGCAACTCTTGATCTCAGGGTTCTAAGTTCGAGCCCCATGTTGGGTGTAGAGATTACTTAAAAATAAAAATCTTAAAAAACATTAGCAAAAATAACCTCTGGAGCTAGAAGTTAGGATGGTAGTTACTTCTAGAAAGGGCAGAAATTGAGAGGGGACATGTGGGGAGCCACTGTGATATAAGTGTGCTCTGTTCCTTGACCTAGTGGTGGCTGCAGAGTATATTTGCTTTGTGGTGATTCACTACACTGAACACAAGTGGTTTTGTGTTCTGGGTGTATACTTCATCAAAAAACTAAAAACAGGGATGCTTGGCTGGCTCAGTCAGAAGAGCATGCAACACTTGATCTCAGGTGGGGTTGTGAGCTTGAGCCCTATGTTGGGTGCAGAGATTACTAAAAAAATAAAGAAAGAAAAGAAACTTAAAAAATTAAAAACAAAAAACAACTCTGTACTCACCAACTTCCTTTTACATGAAGCTACTGCAGGCTGATATTTTTCCCTATTTCAATTTTTGTTAACACAATTCTGCAAATGCATGTGCATTTCCACATGTAAACTCCACCCTCCCCCACCATTAACAACAGGCCAAAAAATAAAATTGATGGAGGGAAGAGATTTTTAGCCTACTTTTTAATAACAGATACAAAAATATCATTTGATAAAAAACTTCTAGATACAGGCGCACCTGGCTGGTTCAATTGGTAGAACATCCAACTCTTGATCTCAGGGTCATAAATTCAAGCCTCATGTTGGGTATAGAGTTTACTTAATAAAAAAAAAAAAAAAGAATAAAACAAATTTTCATTTTTTTAACATTTATTTATTTTTGAGAGACAGAGAGAGACAAAGCATGAGCCAGGGAGGGGCAGAGAGAGGGGGAAACACAGAATCCAAAGCAGGCTCCAGGCTCTGAGCTGTCAGCACAGAGCCTGATGTGGGGCTCGAACTCACAAACTGTGAGATCATGAACTGAGCTGAAGTTGGATGCTTAACCGACTGAGCCACTCAGGTGCACCAATGAAAAATTTTTTTAAAAAGAATGTTTAAAAAAAACCCTTCCAGATACAAATAATGAAACAATACAACTAATGTATACATGCTTCTCAAGGTAAAGTCCACGTTTCATGGTCTGCATCACCAACTCAAAATTTAAGTTTAGTTTTTAAATTTTGCCTTTCAAGTTTCAGAGGTGGATTGTTCAATCACACGGTTAACTAATTTTTATACCGAAAAGGTATATGATCACAAATAATCATAATCATCACAGTCATCAATTATTTAGACAGATTCTAACTGAAGTAACTACAATTTACTACTTATCTATTAACCTTTAGAAAAATGTATTCTTGGGACAATAAAAAAGTATATTACTTCTACTACAAGGATTAACCATGAACACCTGAGCAGTGTGTGAAACCTGGAAAGTGCAGGCACATAGGAGACCAAATCATCCTCTCCGCTCACTGTGACAAAGAACTAGTCATACAAAGGCTCCAAACCAGACATCATAGCTACTCACAAGAATGGGAATAATTTCCTCAAAACTAGGAACAGTGGGTGGCTCAGTCGGTTAAGCATCTGATTTTGGCGTAGGTCATGATCTCATAGGTTCATGAGTTCAAGCCCTGCGTCGGGCTCTGTGCTGACAGCTAGGAGCCTGGAGCCTGCTTCAGATTCTGTGTCTCCCTCTCTCTCTGCCCCTCCCCCATGCACTCTCTGTCTCTCAAAAAATAATAATAATAATAATTAATTAATTTAAAAACCTAGGAACAGCAGTAGTGTTGTATTTTATATTTACAAAAGTTCCAATCAGCAGTGAGGTGCTCTGGTCAAAAAAGGTCCTTTCTCCTCCACCTTAACTAAATCTAGCCCCAAACAATATTTGAAATGAGAGGTAAAGAAACGTCCCCAGGCCCTGCCACTATAAGAAAAGTGTTGAACACTGTGCAGTGACAGAGACACATATGTGGGTGGTGAGTATGTGTACATGGTGTCTACATGATCAAAAGCCAACAGCTTCATTCATCTGGTTAATCATCAATGCTCCAACCCAGTTACAGGAATTCAAGTTGTGGGAAGTGTCCAAATGCCAGTAGAGAAGCACAGTGAAGTATGAAAAATTAGGAAAATAAAATAACACTTAATTTTGTGGGGTCTCCAAACCCTTTTGATCTGAAATTTTCAATTTTTCTGTTCATTTTCACTATTTCTTTCTTTCCTTCTGTGTCTTCTTCAATTTCTATTCAGTGACATTTTTCTTCTCCTTTCTTAAGTAAAAGCAATTGCTTCAGTCTGGATAAAGTGTTCCCAAACAGTTTCACCTCTTCTGAGACCCTTCCCACTCCACACACCCCCTACTTAAAAGAGCCAACAAAGGAGAGCCACAGCTATGGACAGCTGGCCATGTGCTGGCACAGAGCAGGAATACAGTTGTTTTTGCTTTACAATAAAAAAGTACTCACTGTTCAAAACCAAACTACCATCAACTCCAGATACAGACCTCAGAAGATCTGACATGCCTCCTCAGGGCACACTCCATAGTGAACCTTCAAAAACTCTGCTTGCCACTGATGGGGAGGCAACAGAAGGAAAGCAGAACATATCCAATGCCAATGTTTCAACCTGTTCTTCCAGTCACGTAAATAAAAGGTCACCCAGTCACAAAGACACTCTGCTCTGAAGACAACCCTAGCAACTAAGTAACCTGTTAGGTCAGAAAATGCCAGCTATCTTACACAAAAGAGTGACAGCACTGCCACCAAGGAAGCAATTCAGGATGCTGATTCAGACTAACGGAAGTAGGACAAAGGTCTATTCCTGGTAGCCATAGGATGACACCCAGCAGCTCATCAAAGCTGTAGCAAGGAAGAAATCTGGGGGCAGGTGGAGTATGTCTGGGTTTAGTTTTGACAACCCTGGAATAGAAAAACCAGCATTCCCAGCTAGATCTTTCAATACATATAAGGAATTCCCTCATCTGCTGTTCCCATGAGATGCTTCTTAAAATAATTAAGCCACAATCTATCAAAGCCCTGCCTGGACAAAAGGCTTTTAAACAGATCATGTTTCAAGCAGTGCTTGGTTTCTCCCTATCAGACTAGCAGAAACCCTCTCCAGGTTTTCTCCATAGAGTCAAAGTTTCTACTCAAAACACAAAATTCCCAGGACAAACAAGCAAAGAACAAATAAGTAGATTCTGCACGAAGAAAGACTAGAAGACTGTGTGGATCTCTGCAGTGGATCTAAGATTTGACCAGCAGAAAAATGGTCTGGAGTCATCTTGTCCCTTGGATGGTCCAGATCAACCGAGACACTGAGAACACCCAAAGAAGACTATTATTTTCAGAAATCAGTCCTGAGCTGGTAAAAATTTCTAGAGGTAATCAATAAAAATGCTACTACCTGTCATTTTCAAAGCACTTGCCATGTGCCAGATTCTGTGCTAACCACTTCCATACATTCCTCCTTTCATCCTGACTATGATGACGCCGTGAAGCACATGCATACAAAGCCTGGGTCCGTCTGCTATTGAAGCCCATAGCCACTATCCTGTACCAACAAGAACTAAACCAGCCTCAAAAAGAATGTAAGAAAAACGAGTTATGCTCTAACTAAATAAATATTACCCAATTTTAACGGGATTAATACAGGATTAGCTGTCAGAAAAAGAGTAACAGTTTACGGTGTGCAAGGGGGTAAGACTGGAAATAAAAAATCCAATCTAGGGGTTCCAGGAATGTTATTGCTGGTCATCCTTTAAGACCTGGCACACATGCTCTTTTCATAAAACCTTCTTGGGCTGGAAACAATGTTTTCCTGAAATGCTTACACCGCTTTCCTGCTCTCCCGGGTATCTGAATTTTTTGCGTGAATTTTAGTTATGTTTGTATATGACAACCTCCACTCGTTACACCACAAGCTCCTTGAAGGCAGACTCTACCTCCAGCTCACACCAGCACAAGAGCCTTGCACAAGGCAAGTGCTCAGTGATTTGCTTCACAATAAGCCTACTATTTGGTTTCATTCATAAAGTCAGACCAAACACACCAAGTATACCACACTGTAAACTCTTCAAAGGCTGTGTGTTCCCAGAGGTTCGCAGAAGGCAAACCCTAAATAATGTTTATTTAATAAATCAAACATTTTAAGATTCACTCCTCCTAAAATCCATCACATATTCAAACACTGCCACATTTTAATACCTTTGACAATGATGCTGTTGTTCCAGGTTTTATGAGTTTGCCTCCTGTAGATGCTGAAGAGCTGTTTTCAGGTTTAGTTTTTTCTACTGTTTGTGTTTTGCTTATCCCAGACACTTTAGGCACTGAGCCAACACTCCTGCTTGCTTTCTTCATTCTGGGCTGCCTCTTTGTGATGCATTTACAAGCAAATCTGTGAAAAGAAATGGCATTATACTGAGAACACAACTGGAAGAAAACTCTGTAGAAATTTGTTTCTGAAAAATTTTATTATAAATAAATAAATAAAAAGATAAATAAAACTGTTTGAAAGCTCAATGTTGATGCAGAAAAGAAAAAGCTGAAAAGGTCTTAGACTTAATCAGAATGCACCCCATGTTTAAGGCTTCCTCCTTGAATATTACTAGCTTGAAACTATTTTGTGCATTTCAGTTCAGTCATTAAAAAGAATATCCTAGATCTCTAATGGAACTGGCTAAATACAACACAGCATACATTATTTTTGGCATTTAATGAAGCAATAATCAACCTGCCATTTGAGAATTAGCCATTTTACATGTATCTGAGGGTGATCGTATTTTCCAAATTATCCAGCATAGTCTTAATTTCAAATACTTGCTGTGATAGCCTCATAGAAGCCAGGAGAACTTCCCAGAAACTCTAACATTCAGTATCTAAATATATTTCTCAGCTTCTCTCTTTTATCCAGAGGTAGCATCAAAATTCCTTATTGGAGGGGGGAGTACAGGGGGTACCTGGGTGGCTCAGTCAGTTAAGCATCTGACTTCAGCTCAGGTCATGATCTCGAGGTTCATGGGTTTGGGCCCTGTGTCAGGCTCTGTGCTGATAGCTCAGAGCCTGGAGTCTGCTTTGGATACTGTCTCCCTCTCTCTCTCTTTGCCCCTCCCCCACTTTTGTGCACTCACTCTCTCTCTCTCTCTCAAAAATAAACAAACATTTAAAAAAGTCTTTATCGTAACATAAACCTTGAGGCAGCTGAGTGGCTCAAGTGTGGTTAAGCATCAGGTCACAATCTCATGGTTTGTAAGTTTGAGCCCTCTTCACTGACAGTGCAGTGCCTGCTTGGGATTCTCTCTCGCTCTCTGCCCCTCTCCCACTTGTGCACTCTCTCTCAAAATAAATAAATAAACTTAAAAAAAAAAAAAACTTTGGGAAAAAAAGAATATAAATCTCAATTTTTTGGTTCAGAAAACAAGGGCATCTATATTACCCGTAAGGAATGTGGCAAGTCTACCACCTAATGGCTCATACCTGATTTCACAGCTTAGAGGACTTAGAATAACACTGGCAGCACACAAAACTGCACCCAGATAAACCTTTAAATATATTTTTATTAACTAAGCTAGAAAAGCAATCCCTACAGTAAAGCATGTTTGGAAAGATGCCATGGACCAGGCTGGGTAGAGCAATACAATTCACAAAATGAAAGCCTACTTGAATGTAAGAAAGTTTGTGTATGGTGACTCTGAGACACTATAATCAGCACAAAAAGAGGCTATTCTATTCTATGAAGATTTCTACACGCTAATAAAAATAAACTTACAGAAGAACCTTTGGTTCTTTCCAGAAGAAGGCTATTGGAAAGAAAAGGCTCTTTCCAATAGCCTTAATGAATACTTTACCTAGACTGAGCTCGAACACTCCAGATTTATCTTGCCTTGACATAATACAAACTGTACCAACTGGTTTGGTGGCAGGAGCAGTGAGACAGGGTGAAGGGGGCTCTGCTCCACCCTCAACACGATAAGGCCTTTGAGAAAAAGGCACTGTTATTAACAGCAACCAAAACACAGCGACACCTCAGAGACTCTGCTGCCTACCCTTCCTCCAACTTCCTGGTTATTCCTTATAGAAAATATTGTATACAGTAATGATCAAATTATCCACCTTTTTTTTTTTAACGGTTTAGCTTTCTACTTTCTATTCCATTTGAGTAATCTGCCCAGTGGAAGTACTCCCTACAGTTCAGCTCCACCATCTATTTCCTACACCTTCCCAGAGGATACTGAAACTGACCAAGATAGATTCAAGTAGCTTCCCCCTGCCAACCAGCAAGGAATGACACTGGGTCCATCACTAACTCAGAGTACTGTGGAAAACAATCAAGTCCCCAAGAGGCTTTCCTTCAACTTTTCACTTTCTCTTGTTTACCTGTTTGGGTTTTTTTGTTGTTGTTTTTTGTTTTTTTTGTTGTTGTTGTTGTTTTTCTGTTTTGGGGTGGGGGTAGAGAGACAGAGACAGCATGAGTGGGGTGGGGGCAGAGGGAGAGGGACAGAGAGAATCCTAAGAAGGCTCCACGCTGCCAGCACAGGGCCCAATGCAGGGCTCAAACCCACAAAGCCAGGAGATCCTGACCTGAGCCAAAACTAAGAGCCAGACACTTAACCGACTGAGCCACCCATGCGCCCCTTACCTGCTCTTTTCTAAGTCTCATATCTTGCATATGGCTCCCTGGAGTTTTGTTCTTTTCTTCTCCAAATTCCATGCCTGCACCCCTTTTCTACACCACTCAGACCCTCTGCCATTCTCTGCCTACTTGTCCAACTCCTGCCAAATTAACTTCTCCTAGACAGGCAGCACCCAACAGAACCTACTGCAATGATGAAAATGTTCTATGTGTATTTGTGCTGTCCAACATAGTAACCACTGGCCACTTGTGGCTACTGAGCACTTGAAATGTGGCTAGTGTGACTGAGGAACTTAATTTTAAGTTTCATTTTAACCAATTTAAACTTAAAGGTACATGGTAGCTACCAAAATGGACAATGTAACAGACTGTCCCTTTCCTGCTGCTATCACCTAAAACCTAATGAATTACCACTTTTGACCCACTAGGAAGGCTATAATCAAAAAGATAGATGGTAACAAATGTTGGAAAGAATGTGCAGTAATTAAAACCTTCACATGCAGCATAAAATGATCCAGCTGCTTTGGAAAAGAGTCTAGCAGTTCCATTTCAAATGGTTAAACACAGAGTTACCATACAATCCAGCAATTCTATTCCTGGGTTTATACCCAAGAGAAATAAAAACATTTGTCCACACACAAACTTACGTACAAATGTCCATAGAAAGATTATTCATAATAGCCACAAACTGGAAACAACCCAAACAACCTCAAAAAATTCTCCCAAATTAAACTATAACAGAGCATTTAGATTACTTTTCATTATCAGCATGTATTTGTTACTGGATACATATTACTATCACTTAGTTCTATTTACATGCTTTCTACATACAAAATAACTTTTTGTTTCAATTCCAAATGTCTATCAACTGGTGAAAGATAAAGCAAATATGGCATACCTATTAAATGGAGTATTATTTTGGCATAAAAAAGAAATGAACTACCACTACCAGGGTACCTGGGTGGCTCAGGCAGCTGAGCATTTGACTATTGGTTTCAGCTCAGGTCATGTCGTCATGGTTCCTGGGTTCGAGCCCTGCATCAGGCTCCACGTTATCAGCAGAGCCTGCTTGGGATTCTCTCTCTCTGCGCCTCCTCCACTCATTCTCCCTTTCCCTCTCTCTCTCAAAAATAAATAAATAAAACTTAAAAAAAAAATGAACTACCAACAGAAAGTATAACATGGATGAACCCTGAAATCATTATACCAGGTGAAAGAAACCAGACACAAAGAATCACGTATATATGATTCCATTTATACAAACTGTCCAGAATAGGCAAATTCATAGAGACAGAAAGTAGATAAGGGTTATCAGAGGCTAGGGTAGCGGAAATGGATACTGACTGCTAATGGACACAAGGCTTCTTTTGGGGGACGAAACATTCTAGACATTCAGTTTTTAAATGGGGGAATTGTACGGAAATATGAATTATATCTCAATAAAGCTGTTACAAAAACAAAACAAACCCTGGGGCTCCTGGCTAGCTCAGGGAAGAGCATGAGACTCTTGATGTTAGGGTTCTGAGTTTGAGTCCCACATTGGGTATAGAGATTACTTAAAAATAAAATCTTTAAAAAAATTAAAAACCTAATAAAAATCAAACAAGGACTTCTAGAAAGTAAATCCCAACACTGTAAAATACCCAATAAGATAAAGAAAAGGACTACAGTCTTGCAAACATCTGAGATGAGGCAAGCAGCACAGCCAAAAGCTTTAAAGATGCTGAGATACATAACTGGTCCAGGCGCCTGGCAGCTTGAGATCTTAGGAGAACTTAGACCAGTGGTTCTCACCCACATTGGACCCAAAGCTCCCTTTCTATAATAAATATGTAAATACCCTTTACTACTGAGTGAAATCCAAAGCTAACCTATTTAAGGCTAGCTTTGGATTGTATATATTGTATATACATACAGATGCTTTCTAAAGACATATGTGGCAAATACAACTTTTTAAAAAATGTTTTATTATTTATTTGTGTGTGTGTGTGTGTGTGTGTGTGTGTGTGTGTGTGTGAGAGAGAGAGAGAGAGAGAGAGAGAGAGAGAGCGCGCGCAAGCATGAGTGGGGGAGGGGCGGAGAGAGAGGGAGACAGAATCTGAAGCAGGCTCCAGGCTCTGAGCTATCAGCACAGAGCCTGACACGGGGCTTGAACCCACCAACTGTGAGATCATGACCTGAGCCAAAGTCGGACGCTTAACCAACTGAGCCACCCAGACGCTCCTAAAACTTTTATAAAAATAAAAAATAGAAGTATTCTGTAATAAAATAAATGTGAATTTCAATATGTGAATGTTCAAGCAATACTATGCTAGGAACAAAACAGTCAGAAATCACACCTCTAAGTTAAATCACTGAATTTGACAACTGCAAATAGTCTTGACTTGGGCCTGTGGTGGTACTACAACTGAGATACCATGCCATCTATCATGCATACTATCAATAATATGATTTTCGGGACACCTGGGTGGCTTAACCGGTTGAGTATCTGACTTCGGCTCAGGTCATGATCTCAGGGTTCATAGGTTTGAGTCCTGCATCTGTGCTGACAGCTCAGAGCCTGGAGCCTACTTCTGATTCTGTGTGTGTCTCTCTCTCTCCCCTCCCCCACTCGTGTTCTGTCTCTCTTTCTCTCTCTAATAAACATTAAAATAATAACAATAATAATAATTATGTGATTTTCTAAGAGGATGAACCACATTTAGTGTGATAGTCAATTTTATATGCCAACTGACTACACCACAGAGTGCATAAACTTTTGGTCAAATTATCCTGGGTGTAAGGATGTTTCTGAAAGAGATTAACATTTAAATTTAGTTTCCTGACTCCTTGAGTTGGGATGTTGGTCTTTTCCTGTCTTTGGACTCCAACTTGAAAAACTGTATCTTGGGGTGCCTGGTTGGCTCAGTCGGTTAAGCAGCCGACTTCGGCTCAGGTCATGATCTCGCGGTCCGTGAGTTCGAGCCCCGCGTCGGACTCTGTGCTGACAGCTCAGAGCCTGGAGCCTGTTTCAGATTCTGTGTCTCCCTCTCTCTGACCCTCCTCCGTTCAGGCTCTGTCTCTCTCTGTCTCAAAAATAAATAAACGTTAAAAAAAAATTTTAAAAAAAAAAGAAAAACTGTATCTTCTTGGCTCTCAAGCCCACCAACTTTCAGACTAGAATTTACACCATCAGCTCTCTTGGTTCTCAGGCCTTCAGACTTGGACCAGAACTTACACTGTTGGCTCTCCTGGGTCTCCAGCTTGCTGACTGCAGATCCTGATACTTCTCAGCTCCATGATCATGTGAGCCAACTCCTTGTAATAAATCTATTTTGGGGGAGCACCTAGGGTGGCTCAGTTGGTTGAGCATCCGACTTCAGCTCAGGCCATGTCATGATCTCACGGTTTATGTGTTTGAGTCCCACATCAGGCTCGCTGCTGTTAGCGCAGAGCAGGCTTCCAATCCTCTGTCCCCCTCTCAAACTGCCTCTCTCTCTCAAAAATCAATAAAACATTAAAAAAAAAAAACTTAAAAAGAAAATCTGTGTGTGTGTGTGTGTGTGTGTGTGTGTGTGTGTGTGTGTGTAGATCTTACTGGTTCTGTTCCTCTGGAGAACCCTGAATAATAAACTTGGTAAAGCTGAGAACAAAACAATTTCTCCTCAATGTCTACAGTAACTGCATTCCTGGAAAATTCCAGAAAGTGTAGTTCCAAAACTACACTTAAAAAATGCCTTCTTTGTGTAAAATCGAATTAGATTCTAGGCTCAGTCATAAGCATTTTTTTTCTATCTATGTAAATTATTCAGCAAGATATTCCAAAGTTGTGGCAGATCACAGGAAAAGTTTGGTTCTATGGAATGGACACTTCATTGAGTCTAGAATTCCATGGCCCCTACCTACTAAATTTCAACAGCAACCACCAACCATTGAGACAACCAAAAAAGCTTCCATGATTTTCTAAAACAACCCCTATCTAAGGACAAAAGTCTTCAAAAACAGATTATAATTCATCAGTAGACCTTGGCCCCTACCTGGTTAAGAAGGGGGAATCACTACCCTCCCTAGAGAGCCTCTAGAGTCCCCTGAGCATAGGAGAGATTACAGAATGGAGGCAAAGGACCAGCACAGTTCACAGCACTTCAAGTGCCTGGAAGTTTAAAAAAGGGGTGGTGTGGTGTATGTAAGTAACTACTATCCCTTCCCCAATTCTGTTCAGCGCCGTCATGTCAGCACCCACCTCTCATCCAGAGAAGTCAAGGTTCAGGGGGACTAAAAAGCAGCCCTCCTCACGGTAGTAACAGTATGGATCCTGTCTCTCTCTATATACTAAGAATAATCTCAAACTACAATAAATCCATGAAGTATGTTAGATATCTTTCTCAAACAATATTTCTTAAAAACATCAAAATTGACGCACTGCTCCCAAAATAGGGAAAGGCACTGAAGGCCTTGAGCCGTGCCCTTCCGCCAACCCCCTCCCGGCCCAGCAAAGGGGCAGGCATCATGTCCCAGCTGTGCGGTACCCAGTACAGTTCACTGAATCTTCAAAAGAGCCCACACAGGCCTTGACAGAGGCTCAGAGACTGTAACTCTCCCTGGGTCAACTATTCTTAAGTGGCGGTAGTCTGAATCCAAACCCCACACCCTGCCCACCACCCCATATGGTCCCCAGTGCAACCATACCCAAAAACCTCATCAGGAATGTGCAGTGGTTTTTTTTTTTTTTTTTTTAACATTTATTCATTTTTGAGAGACAAAGACAGAGTGCAAAGTGGGGTGCGGCAGAGAGAGAGGGAGACACAGAATTCTAAACAGGCTCTAGGCTCTGAGCTGTGAGCACAGACCCAGGGCTCGAACCCATGAACTGAGAGATCATGACCTGAGCCGAAGTTGGACGCTTAACCGACTGAACCACCCAGGCACTCCAGGAATGTGCAGTTTTGATCTGAACAAATATTTCATAAGATATGAACAAAATGTTACAACACTAAAACTACACTGCTCAATCTGCACCTTCTAAATTTATCTACTTGTCCTATGGGTCAGTGTTGGTATTCCTGACCACATTTTTTTTTTCATTTTGAAGATACGGTCATGTTATTTAATATAAAATCTATAGATTTTTTAGAGCAGAAAATGTATCACCAGTTCTAAATCAGTATATATTAAGTTACAGCTATAAAAGTAAAATTCTAAGCTGCTATTTTTTCATTTAAAATAATTATTTGTTAGGCATGGGCAGAGACACAGCTGCCCTCATTTTTTCAGAAATAACCCTGCATTTAGAGGGCTGCAATCTGGGTGGCCAGAACTCTCACCAGGATGTCCTAGCCCAAGTATGGGCTCCCCAGAACAGGATTTACAGCTCCAGGAGCCCTGCCTAAAGCTAATTACACATGCACAGCCATACAGGAAGCTTGAGCTTCCTTTACATCTACGAGATCACATAATTAAAACCTACTGAGGAAAACAAATAAAGCACCATCTCTTACCTGCCAGATATGGTAGATAAAATACTACTTAAAAATCAAACCACAGGGGCACCTGTCTGGTTCAGTCAGTGGAGCATTTGACTCTCGGTCTCAGGGTCGTGAGTTCCAGCCCCAATTTGGGTACAGAGATTACTTAAAAAAAAAAAAAAAAAAAAAAAAAAAAAAAAAAAAAAATCAAACCACAGACTCCTAAAAATGGAAAAATATCTTGGAGACCATTTATAGGAAATCCTGCATGAAGCATCACTGACAAAAAAATCTTCTAGGTACAAGCATCTACTGTTGGAGGAGACTGACTACTAAAAGTTATGAAGCAAGTCATTGTTTACTCAACATTCAGTGAATACTTACTTTGTGCCATGGGAAATGCCAATTCTCTAGGACACTAGTCAGACAAGGCATAAATAAATGGACACATAAAGATAATTAAGACAAAAATACCCACTTTCCAGGAGCTCACAGTTTAGTGGAAGAAACAAGATACATAAATAGTGAAGACCCCATCCTTCATAAATTTTACCAAAAAAACAAGGTAAGTATATATACAAGGCAGTCCTCGGTTCTGCCTCTGGGGAACCAGTGTGAGGCACACACCTCCCAGAGGTGTGAGAAAGCTTGGGCTCACTTGAAGGACTCTTAAGAACTGGATGTGGCTAGAATACCAAAATATCAAAATGAGGACTGGTGGGGAAGGGCCCAGTGGACCAAACCCTGGCCTTCATCTGACACAGGAAGGCAAACCGCAAATAGATTGTCAGTGCAACCCTAAGTCAGATTTGTTATTTCCTAAAGACAAACCTGGCGCTGTTGTGGAGGAGGGACTGAGGGGCATAACGCCATGGCAGGGCTTAGGCAAGAGAAAACCTGATCAGCATCTCTAACTCCCTTCCTCTGACCTGGCTCCAAGCTCTCTACTCAAAACAAAAGTACACTGTCACCCCACAGCTCTCCCAGGTTCTGAAGACCACCACAGCACTTCTCTATGCCTGCCTTTCTCCCACATCACTCCCATGAATTTTCAGCCACTCCTTCAGATTCAGCACCATCTGTGTCTGTCCGCAATGTGGTACATGGGCCGCTCGGAACTGGGCACAGATTACACGGATCTGGTCTGGCAAACAGAGATCCTCTTAACTTACAGGAAAAAAACCTGCTTTTCTAGGAGCTACCAGAGGCACATACTGAGTTCATGGCTACCTAATTAATACTCACATTTCTTTTTCACACATACAGACACTAAACTGTTTTTCTTTTTTGCCCTCCCCCCAACATTTCATTATGAAAAATTTCAAACACACGGAAATGTTGAAGAAAGTATAAACACCTCACTTTTCTCCTTTTCATAGCTGTGTAATTTATACTCTGAAAAATTTTCATTTGGTCCAATTCAGCTCAAGGCTGAACAGGGTATCTTAAAATTCTTTTTTTTTTTTTTTTTAACGTTTATTTTTGAGAGAGAGAGAGAGAGAGACAGAGCTCGAGGGAAGAAGGGCCAGAGAGAAAGGGAGACACAGAATCCGAAGCAGGCTCCAGGCTCCGAGCTGTCAGCACAGAGCCCGACGGGGGGCTCGAACTCACAAACCTCGAGATCATGACCTGAGCCGAAGTCGGAGGCTTAACCGACTGAGCCACCCAGGCGCCCCGGATATTTTAAAATTCTGACTCTGACTTGAAACTCACAATTCTCCCTCCAACAAGTGCTTTCTTCAACCTAAGTCACACGACCACTCAGGATCCTTATCTACAATACAAGGAGGCTGGATTCTAGGATCTCAAAGGTACCTTCCAACTCCAAAAAACTTCTAACTTAGTAAAATTCACAGTACTGATGACAATGTTACATAAGACAGGGTAATGACAAAGACCCCTCCGGGTCTCAAAACAGTAGCAGAATAGTGAACTAAAATCAGGAGAGATGGGTGCAACTGTTTCCTCTTCTAGAAGAGGAGCTGATAAAACCTAACTATGGAGTTCTACAAAATAACATGTATAGATGAAGGAAAAGAACAAAAATCCTGACATATTTATTCCAGGAGAATTTACTTTGCCAGCACTCGAAGGTCAGAAAAACAGTGCAACAATCCCAAGGTCAGGGATGGCACTTAATCTCAGTGATTCAGAAACCCCATCCTCCCAGGGCACCTGGGTGGCTCAGTCAGTTAAGCAGCCAACTCTTGATTTTGCTCAGGTCATGAGATTGAGCCCCATGTCAGGATCCATGCTAAGTGTGGAGTCTGCTTAAGATTCTCTCTTTTTCTCTCTCTCTCTTTAGTTCTCTGCCCCTCCACCCTTCTTAAAATAAATGAATAAACATTAAAAAAAAAAAAAAAACTCCACCCTCCCCAACCACCCACCTATGAAGAGCACACCAATCAAGTTTCAGAAATAATGCCAAAAGAACCTTGAAAATTTATCTTAACTGTCATGATATTACATCAAGAAGGATCCACCCTGCTGGAGAACACAGACTGTCTTGGTAACTACCAGAGAGCTGAGGCCCATCCCTCACTGAGAAGCACCTTCAGCCCTGGCAGAGTGAGGGAAAGGAACCCTTGATGGCACCTACAGGGTCATCCCCTAACTACCTCTTACAGTCACACCTCGATCTTGATACTGTCACTAATTTTTCCTTTGAACTCCTACTATTCACCTCCAATTAGAACCTTTTTTTTTCCTGTTATGCAAAATGTATTGCTATTTAAAACTATTTAAATTTAATTATTATTTAATTGATATTTTTAAATCTACTGTGCTCCTTTAAAACAACCAGTGATCCCGAGACTGCTCTACCTTGCATGAGCGAACCTGTATCCCTGGGCAAATTACTCCACCTCTCTGAAATCTCAGTTTCCTCATATGTAAAATGGGCTGCTAATGCTACCTACCTTATAAGGATTTTGAGAGAATTCAATGAAGTAATGAACCTAAAGTGCTTAGCAGGGTTGACAGCCCACAGTATAGATGGATAAATGTGGACTATCATAACGTAAAAGAATACACCGCATGCCCCAAGTATGACTAATGCCTTATTAAAATAAAAGCAGCAATTCAAAAGGCACTTTGTAAGAGAAACCCTTTATAAGGAATGACTAAAGACTGTTTATACTCACTACTTACATTAAATTATATACTATTGCACATAGATGTCAACAAACAACACTTGCTGCTGGTTCTTTCCCACTGGAAATTATATATCAGGAAATACTGAAAATACATGGTAGGGAGTTCACTGGAATGATAATCAGGAGACTTGGATTGTGGTTGCAAGCCTGACAAGTCTGCATGACCTTGGTAAGTCATGCTACCTCTAGGAGCCTTGTTTATAAGGCAAGGAGGATGGATTAGGATCTTTCAGAAATTCAAAAATTCTATGCCATAACTTATACCATTCAGAACCAGGAATCAAAACTACTTTTAAAAAGGAAACTGCTGGGCGTCTGGGTAGCTAAGACAGTTAAGCATCTGACTTCAGCTCAGGTCATGATCTCACACACAGTTCATGAGCTCAGGGCCCGCTTTGGGTGAGCCCCGTTTCTCTCTCTCCACGTCTCCCCACCCCCCGCCCCTTGCTCACTTATGCCATAAATAAATAAATAAATAAATAAAACTGCTTATTAATTATTATTTTTTATTCCTATCAATATCCCACTAAAAATCCAAAAAGGGTTTCAACCTAAACAATCTAGGGATGCCTGGATGGCTCAGTCGGTTAAGCGTCCAACTTCATTCAGCTCAGGCCATGATCTTGCAGTTCCTGAGTTCGAGCCCCGCGTCGGGCTCTGTGCTGATAGCTCAGAACCTGGAGCCTGCTTTAGATTCCGTGTCTCCCTCTCTCTCTGCCCCTCTCCCACTCACATACATTCTCTCTCTCTCACAAATAAACATTTAAAAAAATTAAAAACAATCTAAACGTATTTGTCCCTTATTTTAAAAACTCCGTATTTGAAATGTAGGGATCAATTCAAATTGTAAATTAAGAACAGACTTAAAACCCTGAGGAGAAGGAATCACACAGTCAAGGGAAATTTAGGAAACTAACCACACTGGAGTCAGTAACTACACGTTACTAAATGAATCAAAACCAACAACCAATCTTATCAAAGCATGTGTACTACAAAAAAACAAACAAAACACTGAAAAGAAATTCAGCAAGAAATGTTTTAATTAGATAAATCATAATGCAACATACTGATCCACTGAATTCCTCAACACATGTGTGTTTATAACCCTTCTTTTGTGAACTGACACACAATCAGAGAAGTGCATTTAAAGAGAGACTTGGAGCAAGACTCCATTGAAAAAAGTCAAGACTTACTAAGAGGAAAAGCATGAGCACTGTCAGGTCAAAAAACTGCACGTGGGGGCACCTGGGTGGCGCAGTCGGTTAAGCGTCCGACTTCAGCCAGGTCACGATCTCGCGGTCCGTGAGTTCGAGCCCCGCGTCGGGCTCTGGGCTGATGGCTCGGAGCCTGGAGCCTGTTTCCGATTCTGTGTCTCCCTCTCTCTCTGCCCCTCCCCCGTTCATGCTCTGTCTCTCTCTGTCCCAAAAATAAATAAAAAACGTTGAAAAAAAAAAATTAAAAAAAAAAAACAAGAAAAAAACAAAAAAAACTGCACGTGTGCAAATGGGCGATGCACAAGATACACAAAACAGGGACAGGAAGGAGAGAGACGACTTTGGATGTACAATTCTCTGCTTAGTCTGGATCCATATACAAAAGTCCATTACTGCCCCAAATACTTCAATGCTTACTAAGGAGCTTACTGACAATTATAATGCTCACTATTTTCAAATGCTTATTTTTACTGTTAACACAATACCTTCTCTCTTTTATTTGAGAAAGAGACAATATGTGTACATGCGAGATGGGGAGAGGGGCAGAGAGAGAGAATCTTTACCAGGCTCCAAACTCAGTAAGGAGGTCAACACATGGCTTGATCCCATGACCCTGCAGTCATGACCAGAGCCAAAATCGAGAGTCGGATGCTCAACCGACTGAGCCAACCAGGCACCCCCCTTCTCATTTTTAACACCAATTTTTTAAAGTATATTTATTTAAGTAATCACTACACCCAATATGGGGCTCGAGCTCACTACCCCAAGATCAAGAGTCTCATGGTCTTCTGACTGAGCCAGCCAGGCACCCCAATACCAATTTTATTTCATGCCTAAAATGAGGGTGTGATTATCAACTAATGTGCACATTTAATACAGTAGTCTGTCTTGTTATGGTACTGTTTCCAGAAATCAATGATCCACATTATAACTTAGTGAGGAAAGGTGGCATTAATATCCACCTCTCCTCCACTTCCACCTCCAGCCCTGAGAAGGAAGGAACTTCACCCCTATGTCCTCTTCTTTACCCTAGGGGTGCACCGCCCTTAAACACCTTCATGGTCACAGAAGAAGGAAAAAACAGCTTCCTCTCTGATTTCCCCCACTTTCCCTCCCAGCTTCCTCCTTTCTGATTCTGGCCACACTCTATGAAGGGAGCAGGAGAAAGGCCACACTGACCAGCCATGCCCAACTGGATACTGAAGTTAGCAATAAGGAGCTAATGGTAAGCAGGGCCAGCACAGCCCCCAGGGGAAGGTCAGGGGCCAAGTCAGACTAGTGGAATGGGATAAAAAGCTGAATAGATGAAGGATAAAGACCTTTTCAAAACTTTGGCTTTGTTAAAGGGGAGAATGTCAGAGAGTCATGAGGACGTGGAGACACTTTGCTGGTGTTGCTGCTGTTGCCTGGAGACTGTCAGCCTGCCAGCAAGAAAGGTCGGTGCTGCACCAACACACCTGATTCTCATCATTGCCCTACGTGCTGGGAAGGAGGAAGAAACTGGGGTTAGAGAGGTAAACAGCTTGCCCAAAGTCTGAGCTCTTTCCACTAAACCATAACTGACAGACAGGATGCTAAGAAAAAGAGTTAATTATCAGCAACAAAAATTCAAAAGCACAACTCCGTGTCCATGTGTTTTTGGCCAGAGAGAAGCCCACTCATATTAATTTATGATTTTTCTCTATTACTCTACAAGACTTAACACAAGGAAATCTTTAGAAACTAGAAGCTCCCTGGATTTTTCAAATTTAGAACCCTAAGTTTTCATTTTAGTGCTTTCCAAATAATGACAAATCTATTTTTTTTCACTTAAATTCCAGTAACAGTGTAATACTAGTTGCAAGTGTACAATATAGTAATTCAGCACTTCCATTCCTCACCCCGTGCTCACCACGAGTTGCACTCCTTAATACCCGTCACCGATTCAGCCCATCCTCCCTCCTGCCCACCTCCCCTATGATAACCATCAGTTTATTCCCTATAGTTAAGCATCTGTTTCTTGGTTTGTCTCTTTTTCTCTTTTCAAAAAACCTAATCTCATATGGAGACCTCTTCAGATCCATTTCTGGAGATCTCTCTTTTTAATACAAGCTGCTGAAAGGCTGTTAAACTGACAATACTTAACATTCCAGACAAGTGACAAGGCTGGAAGAGGACAGCCTGAAAGAATTTCTGGCTACAGTACACAAATGATTTTTCCAGATTTAGTCCAAAACAAATTGGTTCTCAAAGTTCAAACTCCCAGAATGCAAGAAATGTTGAGTCTCCTCTGGCCATTCCCTCCTAAGCCAAAGTCTGTGAATATTTATTTACAAAAAGAAAACGTTTATTCAGGACCCCTTCAAACCATGGCTTTATGCTCAGAGTTTTGGCAGACAGTTACACACTTGCACAATGCTATATTCATAGAATAAACTGTCAGCCATATTTTTAATTAAAAACACCATTTTGACATATTCTTACATTTATAACAAACTCTGATCTGAAACACAAAATGAAATATTTTCTTTGCATTTCACTAATCGTTCAATGTAACAGTGTAAAAAATCCTTTAAAAATAAGCTTGGGGGCACCTGGGTGGCTCAGTTGGTTAAGCGTCCAACTTCAACTCAGGTCACAATCTCATGATTCATGGGTTTGAGGTCTGCATTGAACTTCAGTTCCTCTGGCCCACCCCCCCCGGCCCATCCCCTGCAGTTCCTCTGGCCCCCCCTCTCTCTGCCCATCCCCTGCACTCTCTCACTCTCTCTCTCTCTCAAAAATAAATAAACATTTTAAAGAATAAGCTTACAGGGGAGCCTGGCTGGCTCAGTCAGTGGAGCATGCAACTTTTTAAAAATTTTTTTAGTGTTTATTTATTTTTGAGAGAGAGACAGAGCGTGAGCAGGGGAGAGGCAGAGAGGGAGACACAGAATCCGAAGAGGCTCCAGGCTCTGAGCTGTTAGCACAGAGACGGATGCAGGGCTCGAACCCACAAACCGTGAGATCATGACCTGATCTGAACTTGGAGGCTTAACCGACTGAGCCACCCAGGTGCCCCAAACGATTCTTGATCTCAGAATTATGAGTTCAAGCCCCCACACTGGGCATAGAGCTTACTTTAAAAAATTTTTTTATAAATTAAAATAAATAAATAATACAAAAAAGCTTAAAATTTTAGATTTGAACCACTTCACTAGAACAACCAAAATGAAAGACAGACTAAGTGTCAGTGAGGACAGGAACACCTGGAACTCTCACACACTGCTGCTACAAGAATACAACTTACTGCTACTCTGGAAAACATTTTGGCAGTTTCTCATAAATTTAAACACATACTTACCAGTACTTCCAACCCCAGGTATTTATCCAAAAGAAATTAAAACACATATCCACACACAAATGTTCACAGCGGCTTTTAAAAAATACATACAGGGATGCCTGGGGTGACTCAGTTGGTTGAGCATCCGACTCTTGATTTTGGCTCCAGTCTTGATCCCAGGGCAATGGGATTGAGCCCCAAGTCTGTCTCCGTGCTAGGTGGGAGCCTGCTTAAGATCCTTTCTCTCTCTCTCTCCCTCTGCCCCTTCCCTGACCTGCGCTCTCTCTCTAAAATAAAATTTAAAATTTAAAAAGTTAAAAGTTAAAAATAAATAAAAAATACAGGGGAGCCTGGGTGACTCAGTCGGTTAAGTGTCCGACTTAGGCTTAGGTCACAAACTCACAGCTTGTGGGTTTGAGCCCCGCATCGGGCTCTGTGCTGACAGCTTGGCGCCTAGAGCCTGCTTTGGATTGTGTCTCCCTCTCTCTCCACCCCTCTCCCACTCACGCTCTGTCAAAAAAATAAGTTAAATAAATAAATAAATAATACACACAATAACTCCAAACCAGAAACAACCCAAATGCCCATCAACAAGGGAATGGATAAACAAACGGTGGTATGGCTATACAACGAAATAAAACTCTGCAAGAAAAAGGAAGAATCCACTGATAACATTCAACAGCATGGATGAATCTCAAAAGCATTATGATAAGCAAAAGCATATGAAACCAAGAGTCAGACACTTGGCTGACTGAGCTGCTGCTGGTTGAGCATCCAATTCTTGGTTTTGGCTCAGGTCATGATGTCAGGGGATCAAGCCCTGCATCAGGCTCCATGCTGACAGTGTGGAGCCTGCTTGGGATTTTCTCTCTCCCTCTCTCTATGCCCCTCCCCTGCTTGTGAGCGCACGTACACACACACACACACACACACACACACACACACTTTCAAGACAAATAAACTTTAGGGGCGCTTGGGTGGCTCAGTCAGCTGAGCGTCCGACTTCAGCTCAGGTCATGATCTCATTGCTTGTGAGTTCGAGCCCCACATCGGGTTCTGTGCTGACAGCTCAGAGCCTGGAGCCTGCTTCAGATTCTGTATCTCCCTCTCTCTCTGCCCCTCCCCTGCTCATGCTCTGTCTCTCTCTCTCAAAAATAAACATCAAAATTTTTTTTTCAAAATAAATAAACTTAAAAAAAAAGCATTATGATAAGTGAAAGAAGCCTGATATATTCCATTTACATGAAATTCTACAAAATGCAAACTTTCCTACAGTGACAGAAAGTAGATCAGTGGTTGCTTAGGGGTGGAAGAAGGGGAAATCAATTGAACAAGATACAAGGGAACTTTTGGGGGTTATGGAAATACTCTGTATCTGGACTGAGGTGCTGCCAATATGGCTATATACATTTTTCAAACCCCACCAAACTGTACATTTAAAATGGAAGCATTTTTCTGTATATAATCATATTGTAAAGTTCATTTAAAAAAATACAATAAAAAAATTCCTAAATGCTCAATTAAAAAAAGCAAAAATTTAGATCTGAGAATTGTCTTGTCAATAGCACAAAAGAAGTCTTTCTAAACTAGTTAAAATAGATTAGAATTTGAATTTGGTTTGATAAAAATGAAATCTTTTTCAACAAGCATTTCACTAGTTAGACAAAATGAAAATTAATAAAAAGAAATATTAAGGAGTCCTTTTTCCTTCTGTCTACTGAGTACAAGGTCATGGTCTCAATAGTAGGCAATTTTGCCCCCTAGAGGACCACTGGCACTGTTGGTAGATATTTCTGGTTGTCATGATGGAGTAGAGCTGTTACTGGCATCAAGCGGGTAGAGGCCAGGGATGCTGTAAACATCCTACAATGCACAGAACAGCCCCTTTCAGCAAAGAACTGTTTGACCCAAAATATCAATAGTGCTAGGACGAAGAAACCTTGGGGTACAGGGATTGGTTTGAGCCTGGAAGGGAAGATGTCTATCTTTCTGCACCTTACCATACACAGGGTCACATTCGCACAGACATTCTGTTGAATTGAGAAAGCAACTCGACAGAATTGGCTGATAGGAAGGGACTGTCCCTGCCACAGGGCCTATTACTACCCTGGATTTCCACCCACATTTCCTGGGAAAGGACAGCTCAAAGAAGGGCTCTCTCTGATCTCCCAGAATGAAATGTGAGAAGGAGCCACAGGTCTCACTGCTTAGCTGCACCTCTTTCTGCAGTCCCCTAGCTGCCTGGCAGAGACTGACCACCCCAGAGGGTATGTATGGCCGAACTCTACCATTCTCACAACCCTCTGAAACCTCACTGGCAAGAGGAAAAGAAGTAAAACCTGCAGGCCAACTATATGCACCAAGCACTATGCTGGAAACTTCACACACATCATTTCAATCAACTGTCCTTCATCTAAGGAGATGGGTGATTATCAAGTCCACTGTAAAAAGGATAACCTGACCCTTCACAGCTGGCAAATGTACAGCAGGGATCTGAGACGGTCTGACTCCAAAACCTAGGGCATTCCACCACAACTGGGGAACTCTGTGGATTGTCCTTCTTTATCTCAAGGGGTGGCATGTACAGTGAGACTCCAGAGGGCCTTTGGTGTGCTCAATGTTCACAGATGTTTCACTATGGTAGAGTCGTGTCTTGCCAAGACTTACAGCATTCCCTCCTCTCCATCCCCACCACCCCTGCAAGCCCAGCTCCAGCCTATTTCTGTTGGGAAAAAGTATAGCCTGACAACTACCACAGCCTCATGATGTTCTCCCAGACTGCAATGCTCCCACACCACAACTGTTTCTCCACACTGAAGCACAAAGTCCACCCTGCACTCCCCTGTGGCAGGCAATGCCCCACTCCCTGCCTCAGACCAAACACCCCAATGACCAACACACGTCCTCCAGATCTCAGCTCCCACCGACCCTCCCCACCTGGTTTCCTGTTTTACACACAAACATAGCCATGCTTTTCCAAACACCCACACTTCTGCTCCTACCGTTACCTATCCCTGAGAGCTCCTTACCATCTTCTTGCCTGAGAAATAGCTGCTCACATGTCACGTCAAGATTCAGCTCAAATGACATCTCCTGGTACTTCCACTACAGCAATCACTTCACTGTATTTTATCTAGGCAGCATTTGGTACACAATTAGAGCAAAAAAAAAAAAATGCTGTTTATCTCAAATTTAAATATAATTGGGCATCTGTATTTTCTCTGGCAACCCTAGGCTTGGCACACAGATCCACAAGTAGGGAGGAAAGGAAAGGCACCAGTAGGGAAGGGAGCGAAAGAACACAAGAAATAATATACAAAGTGAACCACGATGAAAAAGATGAACAGAAGTCTTATGCCATACTCAGCAAGAATATTAAAAGTCCGAATCTCTTTGCTTGACATCAGTCCTCCACAAAACAGCCTGACCTACAATTCCAAAACCAGTCTCTGGGACTCCTCTCCAAACAGCCTAAGTTTAGAGCAGCAGGCCTGTTTCTCTTTCACGAATCCAGCACTGGTCACTCTGCCTTACTCACACAGCTCCCACGAACTGATGTGTTCTCCCCTCAACTCTAATGTCCATTCACTGAAAATGCCTCCTCCTTCAAAGCCAACCTCAAAGGACGAGCACAGCTCATGTACCCTCAAGGTCTAGCTCAGACAACCTATGGCACTGATACCAATGGTCCCCCCCACCTCATGAGGGCCCCAGCCCTTAGACTGTAACTCTTCCAGCAATTACCAACACACCTTCAGATGCAGTTGTATAGAGACTGGTCCCCACACTGAGGGGGGGAGGGGGATACAAATACCCACTTATGAGGCAAGGCACTGAGGATACAAATACCCACTTATGAGGCAAGGCAGGGATAAGTACTTTAAAGATATCATTTAACAACTGTAAAGAAAATGGAACCAAATACCTGAAAAACAGACAAAAATCAAAGCTATGAGGTGAACAGCCCAAATCTCTGCTGAAAAGGACATGTGTGTCAGAAGTAAATCCTAATAAAGTCTTTCTAGACAGGCCAATTAACCACCTATTACACAGTTCACCGCCTGTTATGAGACAACCTGTAACAGAGTGTAGAACTTCTGTTCACTGATTAGTGGTAGGATAAGGATATAAGACGAAAAAGAGAAAAACAGTGGAAAGCACTTCCTTCTGAGTTCAAAATGTCATAGTCCACACTTCCTTGTTAAAATGCTGAGATACACCATTTAACTCAATTACACTGATTTTGCTGTTGCCAGTTTAGGATCATACTGTTTGTCTTCAATGTTCAAGCAATAAACCTCAGTGACATGTCAGAATTTGAATAAACCATAACCAATCCGGTATTAAGAAAATATAACATGTAAAATTTTTTTCTTTTAATGTTTCATTCCAATCTTTTAAAAAGTAAAATTTTAGAGCACTGCTACATGATGTTATTATTAGCAAGCTGAATTTCAGTAAAAGGTTATTAGTAGCATATATTAAGAATAACAGATTCCCAGGGCGCCTGGCTGGCTCAGTTGGTTCAGCGTCCTACTTGGGCTCAGGTCATGATTTCATGGATCGTTGAGTTAAAGACCCGAGTCAGGCTCTGTGCTGACAAGCTCAGAGCCTGGAGCCTGCTTTGGATTCTGTGTCTCCCTCTCTATCTCTGCCCCTCCCTCCTCGTGTGCGCTCTCTCTAAAATAAACTTTTTAAAATTAAAAAATAGTAATAATAACAGATTCCCATACAAGTATCACAACATCTTACCCCCAACTCAGCAATGGAAATCTTCAAATTCTAATACAGAGCTCTGGAAACAAGTCAAAGAAGAAAGACTTCCAACTTAAGAGGTTGTTTAAAAAATATGGCTGTTTTCAAATCTGAAAAAATCCAGAAGGCAGGAATAGGACTAGTGAACAACAGATATCAAGAGGCAGATTCCGGGACAGCTAATAACCAGAGATGCCCCTACACTAAATGAACTGTCTTGAAAGTAGTTGGATCCTCCTCTTCGCTCTTCAAAAGCCTTCTACTAGTGGGGCTGGGAGGGCTGATTTATCACCAGACATCAGCGGAAATGGGAAGTTCCTACACTAACCTCAGTTAGCTAGGTATCAGATATTCACAATGGTTCATCTCTAAACCATCAGACAGCAGTGGGATAAATTCAATTATTTTAAATTTTTTTTTTTTCAACATTTTTTATTTTTTATTTTTGGGACAGAGAGAGACAGAGCATGAACGGGGGAGGGGCAGAGAGAGAGGGAGACACAGAATTGGAAACAGGCTCCAGGCTCCGAGCCATCAGCCCAGAGCCTGACGCGGGGCTCGAACTCACGGAGCGTGAGATCGTGACCTGGCTGAAGTCGGACGCTTAACCGACTGCGCCACCCAGGCGCCCCAAATTCAATTATTTTAAAAAGCATTGTACGGTAGTATGGCAGGAAGAATTCTCCTAGCTTACTTTCTCACTTGCTTGTAACTTGATGCAATCTTTTTTTCAGTTCAGCTACCCTTACCATCTGAAATCCACCACGCACACTTCTGACACAGCATGGCATGGAGATTTAATCACTGAACAAATATCTAAAGTCTGGGCTCTGACAAATTTTTTTTTAAGTACATAGACAAAAGATAAACCAGTAACTGCTATGCAAAAATTCATTGGCCATCTGAGAGATAACAGGTCTTTTTCTTCTTGATCTCACTAATCTCTGAAACCACTTTCAAAGATGTGTGGTGACTAAGAGTTCTAATGATCCTTTCTCAGAAGCCATTCTGATGTCAACACAGAACCTACTACCACTGCTTACCACCCTCTCTGCCCATCTGCAGTGTGTAACTCCTTTGGCTATGCAAACACAGTGCCTATGTAGCTTTTTCTATAATCACATGCAACTGGGAACAAAACAAGAAACCTGGGTGTTTATCTCCAAGGATATAAACCTGGGTAAGACAGTAAATACTGCATTAGCCTTTCTTCAGAGAATCTCACACTTACAAAATAAACCTCTCTTTAGCCTACCATCCTAGTATACACTCTTCCCTTTTCATTTCCAGTTACAAAACAAAGTCTCTGGGTGGCTCAGTCAGTTGAGCGTCTGACCTTGGTTCAGGTCATGATCCCACAGCTCATGATTCGAGCCCCACATCAGGCTCCCTGCTATCATGACAGCACAGAGCCGGCTTCAGATCCTTTGTCCCCCCCCACCCCCCCCACCTTAAAAATAAATAAACATTTTAAAAAATCTCCCTAGGAATACTATTGGAAAAAATTATAAATTCAAAATTCATTCTTTACTGTCACTTTATTTAAAATAATACAGAAGGAAGGGCACTTGGCTGGCTCAATTGGTACAGCATACAACTCTTGATCTCAGGGTTGTGAGAGCCCCATGTTGGGTGCAGAGATTACTTAAAACCAGAATCTTTAAAAACATAAAATAAAATAAAGTAATACTTGGAGCATGTGGGGGACTCAGTTACTGAGCATCTGACTCTTGATTTTCGACTCAGGTCATGATCTCATGGTTCGTGGGATCAGGCCCTATGTCAGGCTCCATGCTGACAGTGCAGAGCCTGCTTGGGACTCTCTCTCTCTGCTCCTACCACCCCCCACCTGCATGCATGCACACATACACTCTCTCTCTAAAAAATAAAAAATAAATTAAGTAATACAGAAGGAATAAGGATATATTCTAAATGTGAGAAAAATGAACCAAAGAGAATTATCATTAAATATTAGCAAGAGACTGTCCCACTTTTAAATTTTTTTAATGTTTATTTTTGAGAGTGTGAGTGAGAGAGGGGCAGAAAGAGAGGGAGACACAGAATCAGAAGAAGGCTCTAGGCTCAGAGCTGTCAGCACAGAGCCCAACGTGGGGCTCAAACTCACAAACCGTGAGATCATGATCTGAGCTGAAGTCAGATGCTCAACCGACTGAGCCACCCAGGCGTCCCATGTCCCACTTTGAAAACTTGACTCTGAGTGGCTTAAGGAAAAAGTGGCAAGGAGAAGGGAGGAGGCCCAGCCAAGAGCTCAGGCAAGAAAGGATGCAGAGGGAGGAAGCAAAGAAACGTAAAAGGGGAGAGGATGTTGCTAACAGTGGTCTGGCATCAAGTTTAATCCCCTACTCATCATCCCTCAACACCCAAAGCCTTCATTATTAGGTAGTAGCTTGAAAGGGCAGTCCCTCCAATTCTTGGGCAGTTTATGGAGCCAAATGTCAGTACAACTTTAACTACCACTTACCAGAATACCTGCCAAAGCAAAGGGAATAATTTCACCCCTCTTTACACGTGAAAGCTCTTCAAATATTTCAATTACAAGAGAAACAACACCCACCTAAGTCTTCCATTCTCCAGGCTACAAAGTACTGTAGTTCCTTCAACCTTATGACAAATGCATTCTAGTTGAAAGGCAGCAAAAACATAAAACTTTTAATCAGAAACCGTGGCTCAAATCCAAGCGTGGCCACTGGTTAACTCTGTATTTTTAACCTTGTTTCCTCATTTATAAAATTAAGGAAAATAATAGTTGTGCTAACTACCTCAAGATGTGTTGTGAGAGGACCATATTTAATGAAAGATACACATGAAATGTATGCTTTTTCAGCTCTGCTGCTATAGATGCTCAATCGATTCCACAGTACTATTAACATAAACCTCATAAACCTTATGAATTAAATTAGTTTTATAAATAAAGTTTTGGAACCCAACCCAACTAAGCACATGTGTGATGGGAGAAGTCAGAGCAAAGCCAGGAGAGGAAGTGATTAAAAATCCCAGTACAAAATAAACAAACAAACAAACCAGTACAGCTAGACAGCTTTCTGATTGACATTTATATTCTATACTAGATTTTTAAGAAATCCAAAATTTAGAATGCCTGGCTGGCTAGGTTGGGGGAACATGCGACTCTTGATCTTGGGGTTGTGAGTTCGAGCCCCATGTTGGGTGTAGAGATTACTTAAAAAAAGATAACTAAAAAAAACCAAACAAACAAACTTTAGAGCACTTGGGTGGCTCAGTTAGTTGCGTGTCAACTCTTGGTTTTGGCTCAGGTCATGATCTCATAACTCCTGGGTTCAAGGCCTGCATTAGGAGCAGTACAGAGCCTCCGGGATTCTCTGTCTCCCTCTCTCTCTCTGCCCCTCCCCCACTTGCTCTCTCAAAAATAAACAAACATTACAAAAAAAACTTTAACATAAACTTCCAGTTTGCATTTTTTTTAATTTAAAAACAAGGAACATTAGTAACTGAAATGCCAAAAAACTTTTTTTGCAAAGTATTTTATTAACTACAGTGAAATTCTGGTTATTAATAAATGATTTGCATTCCATGATGATTGAGCTGGGTCTGGCCCAGCAAGCCTTTGAACTGGATAGGTAACAGGAAGGTTGAGTAAATGCGTGTCTAAAGTGTGTATTTCTAACTTCATTTCCAAGTCAAATACAAATATAAAAAAACAAAATCAGAACAGAAATGTTTAACTGCATTACTTCTAGAGCCAACCAAGAGGAGTTAGTGCAGGCCCCACTAGGCTGCATATCAATGTAAATCTGCCCTTGTGGGGAGGACATCTTTTTTCCCTCCAGACCTAACCACTCTAGATGACCCAGATTATTTTCCCTAAGCATCAGCATGAATAATTTAGAGTAGGCTTTACTGTAGGGGCAATTTCAATAATTCACAGGGCAGTATTATAAGTATATAAAAGTTCAGGAAGAAAACAAGACTATCGTGTGGGCCTGGAAGTTTTGCCAAGTCACCCAAAAATCCTCTTGGCTGCACCCATCAAAAACTTCCAACACATATTATATACCTTACATGGCTTTTTGGTCAAGGTTGTTTATTACTGATCACTAGAGTAAGGGGATTTGTATACAATTTATAAATATGCAAACTTTGCTACCAACGACTTACCTACTTACCTTTCAGGCCTATCAGTTTATCCCCCAGAAAAACTCTGTATCTGCATTATCCAGCTGGTTTTCTATTTTCCCCTTTATGAAAGTTGCTTTTACCTGCAAGGTGAGTAATACTAATACTGACTTACAATAACTTGTAATGTTTAGGGTAATCTAGCCTTTGGTACTTCATATACGCTACTCAGAAACTGCCACAGACTCACACTGCACTGGTAAAATCCTATCTATATTATTTATTTCCTGACTTCCCACCCACTCCCCCACCAGAAAATAGAATTCTCAGAGTGCAGGGGAGTTTGGCTGGTTTGTTCAATGCTGTTGCCCCAGAGCCTAGAACAGTGCCTGGCACTTAACAGCCACTTAATAGATATCTGAACTGATGGAGCGCCTGGCTAGCATAGTTGGTAGAGCATGTGACTTGATCTTGGGGTCTTGAGTTTTACTCCCACAATGGGCATAGAGTTTATTAAAGAAAATGAAAAATAAACAAACAAATAATTATCTCCTGACTTGAAAAACTAATATATTTTTATTATGGATTATTACTAGGAAGTCTTTAATCACGAGTAAGAGTGATACCAGCTAATTTTTTTAAGTTTGTCTATTTGTTTATTTATTTATTTAGAGAAAGAGGGGCAGAGAGAAAGGGAAAGAGAGAGAATCCCAAGCAGGCTTATTTATTTAGAGAAAGAGGGGCAGAGAGAAAGGGAAAGAGAGAGAATCCCAAGCAGGCTCCACACCGTCAGCATGGAGCCCTACACGGGGCTCAAACTCACAAACCATGAGATCATGACCTGAGCCGGAAGCAAGAGTCAGATGCTTAACCAACTGAGCCACCCAGGTACCCAATACCAACTAATTTAATGGAGCTTCCAGAAGTATTAAGCAAAGAAAACAAGAAGCATGGGTGGTTCAGTTGGTTGAGCATCCAACTCTTGATTTCGACTAAGGTCATGATCTCATTGTTCATGGGTTTGAGCCCCACATCGGGCTCTGTGCTGAAGGTGTGGAGTCTGCTTAGGATTCTGTCTCCCTCTTTCTCTCTGCCCTTCCCCTGCTCGCTCGCTGTCTCTCAAAATAAGTGGATAAACATTAAAAAGAAAAAGAAAACAAGAAGCAAAAGTGTCAAAAATATCCCATTTATTTTTTAAAAGTATCCTCCAAAAACCCAATGCTGATGAGAAGGGAAGAACTTGAAACCCTCATACACTGCTGGTGGGAATGTAAAATGATGCATTTTTGGAAAACTGCTAAAGTTCCTCAAAAACTTTAGCATAGCTACCACATGACCCAGTGATTCCACTCTGAAATACATATGCAAGAGAACTGAAAATACTCATCCACAAAGAAACCTGTACATGAATGTTCACAGCAGCATTATTCATAATCGTCAAAAGTGGAAAAAACCCAAATGTCCATCAACAAAATATAAACTATTATTTGGCCATAAAAGGAATAAAGTGTAAATAAATGTTACAACATCAACAACCCTTAAAAAAATTACACTAAATGAAGGCAGACAAATGACCACAATTTGTATGATTCCACTTATATGAAATATCCAGAATAGGCAAATCCATAAAGACAGAAAGTAGATTGGGATTTCCAGGGACTGCAGGGAAGGGAGAATGGGGAGAATGGGGGACTATTAATCAGAACAAGGCTTCTTGGGGTGCCTGGGTGACTCAGCTGGTTAAGCATCCGACTTCAGCTCAGGTCACGATCTCACGGTTCATGGGTTTGAGCCCAGGGTCAGGCTCTGTGCTGACAGCTCAGAGCCTGGAGCCTGCTTCAGATTCTGAGTCTCCCTCTCTCTCTGTCCCTCCCCCGACTCATGCTCTGTCTCTCTCTCAAAAATAACTAAATACTAAAAAAAAAAAAAAAAAAAAGTTCAAGGCTTCTTTCTGAGGTGATGAAAATGTTCTGAAATTAGTGAATGGTGATCAATGCACAACTCTATCGATATACTTAAAACCACTGAAGTGTACACTTCGAAAACGGTGAACTTTAGGGTGAATTAATTCTATCTCAATAAACCTGTTATTTTAAAAGAAATATACATGGGGCATCTGGGTGGCTCAGTCGGTTAAGCATCCGACTTCGACTCAGGTTACAATCTCACAGTTTGTGAGTTCGAGACCCGCGTCGGGCTCTGTGCTGACACCTTGGAGCCTGCTTCGGATTCTGTGTCTCCTCTCTCTGCCCCTCCCCAATTTGTGCTCCGTCTCTCAAAAAATAAATAAATATTAAAAAAAAATACATGTTTGCAAATGAATACATGAATACATCATTCAGGTATTCAAATGAATATATGCACTCAGGTATTCCTGTGTTCAAATGAACACATGACATGATAAAGAATGTTAAAGAATAAAGTATGGGAGGGAGAGGGAGACAAGAGTTGAAGCAAGGAAGAGATAAACAAAAAAACAAAGACAGACCAGGGGCACCAGGGTGGCTCAGTCCATTAAGCATCTGACTCGATCTCAGCTCAGGTCTTGATCTCAGGGTTGTGAGTTCAGGCTCCACAGTGGGCTCTGCGCTAGGCATGAAGCCTACTTAAAGAGAAAAACAAAAACAAAAACAAAAACAAAACAAAGAAGGATTAAAAAAATACAAGGCTGGGGGCACCTGGGTGGCTCAGTCGGTTAAGCGTCCGCCTTCAGCTCAGGTCACGATCTCGCAGTCCGTGAGTTCGAGCCCCGCGTCGGGCTCTGGGCTGATGGCTCAGAGCCTGGAGCCTGCTTCTGATTCTGTGTCTCCCTCTCTCTCTGCCCCTCCCCCGTTCATGCTCTGTCTCTCTCTGTCTCAAAAATAAATAAACATTAAAAAAAAAAAAATTAAAAAAAAAAATACAAGGCTGCAGGCCTTGCGTGGGGGGACTGAGTCAGGCTGAATAAGCGTACAATGAGGGGAGCATAAAGAATAAAAATGAGGGAGCTCGGGTTGCAGAGTCCAGCAGGTAATTTGTAACAGGGGAGAGACAGCAAACCTGGGTAACTGTAACGATTCAATGGAGTTTGCAGAAACCGGACCAGAAAGGGAGAACAAGAAAGAACATGAGAGAAAAGATTTAAGACTAGCCCAAACCCACTAATATTTAAAAAGAAAAGTGTACAAGAAGAAAATTTAATAGTTTCCGCTCAAGAATCCTTGAGCCTGGTAGGATAAAACCAAACCATAACAAGAAGCTTCCAGGCAAAGAAGGGAGTGGGCCTCAGGACACTGGCTGTCTTCTATGTAGGAGAAAAGGGGCATCTCCTGGGAGAAAGTGCAATTGTGACTGTTCTGGAAAACAAGCAGCTCCAACGGACTGCCTCGGGAATTCTCGGTAGAAGAGGTGTGACTGAAAAATGGCTGACTTAGGATTTTTCCCAAGAACATGAGAAGGGAGAGAGGAAGAAAAGGACACCTTTAATTTTTAACAGATACTTCTTTATAAATCTTAACAATGCTGCCAGATTTTTTGCATGCTTCTTTCCTAAGCTTAACCAAGGTCTTTTAAATTTTTCTTCGGATAACCTCAGTTCTTTTGACAAGAAGTATAATATGGGTTTTTATCATTTTTTTCTTAAGATTTATTTTTAAGTAATCTCTACGTCCAACATGGGGCTCAAACTCACAACCCTGAGATCAAGAGTCACACTCTCTCCCCACTGAGCCAGCCAAGCGCCCTTCCTTTATCATTTTTGTTTTCCCTAGGCTACATGCACAATGGATAAACTTGAAATTTAATATCTTGATTTCTTAAACCTTGATTGTCCAAATACATCAAATTAAAACAAAAACAAAAACAAAAAACCAACCAAGGTGAAGGTATATATACAAGGGGAGAGGGGGAAGTAATATACAACAAATCCATATTTCCTCTAGAGCCAGGAAGAAAGTTAATGCCCACCTGGTTTCTGGATTACAACACAGATACTAGAGATAGTCCCCTCCTTCAAGAAGTAAGATTTGAATTAGACACCAAGATACAATTAAATAGACTGCAAACTGGTGTGTACAATGGGAGGTGTCTCAGGGCCTGAGAGGTCATGCATACCTGGAGTGAAAAACTCCAAAGGGCAGGGACTAGGTGATCTCTACACTCTTGGTAGTGCTGACATGCCTAGCACATAACACACCCAGCAGATGTGTAACAACCTTCAGTCAAACCACACACTCTGCTGTGCACTGTGATGTCACTGGCTCATGGAGTAAACAGACAAAACACAGGCCACCAAATCCTACCTGGACAAGGAACTGGACAAGTATGCCGGAGATAGGTCAAGAGATCCCTTCAAGGCAAGGTAATATCTAAGCTGAGTTTGAAGGAGGTAATTCAGATGAAGTGAGCGAAGAGCATTCCAGCAGAGGGAAACATGGAGACTGGAAAGAGGTAAGGGACCAAGAGTTATTCAGCAAAACTCAGTGAAGCACCAAAAAGGGGGAGTAGAGGGATGAGAGTGGAGGCCAGAGCCCAGTGATGAGGTGTCACAGATACCAAGCTAAGGATTAGTAAATCCGATTATGAAGATAGTGGGAGCCACTGAAGTCCTTAAAATTGGGGATGGGGGTGAGGGTGGGGTTGGGAGGAGTGACTATGAACAGATATATTTTGGAAATATGGAGGCAGGAACAAATCTCTGGATTTAATCAGAAAAGAACTACACTGAAGACATGGGAAACAATCAAGAAAAGCACTGTAAACAAGATCTGCACTCTTTTCTAGGGGACAAATTTCCTTTTGGGGGTTACCAAATTATCCTTTGAAAATGGAGAACTTATGGAGCACCTGGCTGGCTCAATAGGTGGAGCACATGACTCCTGATCTCAGTGTTGTGAGTTCAAGCCCCACATTCGGCGTGAAGCCTACTTAAAATAAAAATTTGGCGGGGGGTACCTGGGTGGCTCAGTCGGTTAAGCATCCAACTTCAGTTCAGGTCATGGTCTCACGGTTGGTAACTTCAAGCCCCGCATTGGGCTCTTTGCTGTCAGTGCAAATCCCACTTCAAATCCTCTCACTCCTCTCTGTCAGTACCCTCCCCCATGCACAGACACTGTCTCTCTCTC
Source organism: Neofelis nebulosa (assembly GCF_028018385.1). Taxonomy (NCBI): domain Eukaryota; kingdom Metazoa; phylum Chordata; class Mammalia; order Carnivora; family Felidae; genus Neofelis; species Neofelis nebulosa. The sequence continues at coordinate 76,175,360 of NC_080792.1, read as the reverse complement.
AAAAAAAAAAAACATTAAAATAAATAAATAAATAAAATACAAAATTTTTTAAAGTTTTGAACATGGAGAACTTACAGGTAGCTGAGAAGAGTACAGAAGTTAGTATTACGAAAAATTAAACTGCATTTGTAATTTTAATTCAAGACACTTAAAATGAGGGGCGCCTGGGATGGCTCAGTTGGTTGAGCATCTAACTCTTGGTTTCAGCTCAGGTAATGACCTCACTGTGAATTCAAGCCCCAAGTCAGGCTCTACGCTGATAGTGTTGAGCCTGCTTGGGATTCTCTCTCCCTCTCTCTCTCTCTGCCCTTCCCCCACGCTTGCGTGTGCCCATGCTTCTAGGCACTTTCTCTCAAAATAAATAAATAAACTTAAAAAAAAAAAAAAGACACTTTTAAAACATATGTTTGGAGCACCTGGGTGGCTCAGTCGGTTAAGCATCCAACTTCAGCTCAGGCCATGATCTTGCAGTTTGTGAGTTTGAGCCCCACATTGGGCTCTGTGCTGACAGCTCAGAGCTGGCAGCCTGCTTCAGATTCTGTATCTCCTCCTCTCTCTGCCCCTCCCATGCTCATGCTCTGTCTCTGTCTCTCAATAATAAATAAATGTTAAAAAAATTTTTTAATGTATGATACATTTTAATATATTACAGTTTTGTGAGTACAAAAATAAGTAAAAAAATTTACAATAACTAACTCTAAGTCCTATTAACAGCAGACCAGGATGAATTTTATAAAGACTTCGCAGATATAGAGATCATCTGCTACATTAGTTTTGAGAGAGCACAAGCTGGGGAGGGCCAGAGAGAGGGGGAGACACAGAACCCGAGGCAGGCTCCAGGCTGTGAGCTGTCAGTACAGAGCCTAATGTGGGGCTCGAACTCACCAGTTGTGAGATCATGATCTGAGCTAAGTCGGATGCTTAAACGTCAAAATCTGAGCCGAAGTGGGACGTAACCCAATGAGCCACCCAGGCGACCCTGCTACATTCACTTTGGAACAAAGCATAGCCACTTCTTTGCTTCAGCATATCTGAAATTCAATCTATAAGCCTAATTTCTTGATAGGCTGTTTCACAGCAAAATTCTAAAGTCACATACTAAAAGATTTCTGAGCTAACAGAGAAACCCCATGGGGGTTCTTTACCTTGGCAGCTAGTCTATTCACCACTAACAATTCCAACTACCAGGAGGAATTTCCCTGCCTAGGCTTATTTTGTTGGCACAAGCACACACACACACACACAATATCCTGACACTTTATATCCAGTAGGAAAGAATAATCAGAATAGTAACATCTTTAATATCAAGCAAATGTAACAAAGCCTTCTCAGTTGCCTGTGTATTTGGACAGATGACCACGAAGTAAACTCATATTTACTTTTAAAAAATAACCTTTATTTTAATTTTTTTAGCACCAAAAGCCCCAGGAAATTTTCTGTGAACTCCCTAACAATAGCAAAACAATAGTTTCTAGGCTCTCTTTTTATCTAAAAATATATTATTGTGATAAGATAACCAGCCTGTATTTGCCATTTACAATCACCATATACCACCATTTGCCAGCACCATCATTTCATAAAAGATGTTTAATTTTTAACACCAAGAAAATGACATATATTTTTTTAGAAGTAATCCTGGGGCGCCTGGGTGGCTCAGTCGGTTGGGCGTCCGACTTCAACTCAGGTCACAATCTCACGGTCCGTGAGTTCGAGCCCCGCGTCGGGCTCTGGGCTGATGGCTCAAAGCCTGGAGCCTGCTTCAGATTCTGTGTCTCCCTCTCTCTCTGCCCCTCCCCCATTCATGCTCTGTCTCTCTCTGTCTCAAAAATAAATAAACGTTAAAAAAAAATTTTTTTAAAAGAAAGGGCAATCCTTTAATTGAATAAATTTAATGAAAAATTTCCCATATTGTCCTTGTTTTTCTCAATATGCCAAGGCCCATTCAACACTCCATTTCAGGGGTCTGACCAAGAGTCTCCAAGATTTGTTCTCACCAACTCCCAGTCCTTGTGGAGGGACCACAAACAATGTCATGGACCTGGTGAGAAGACCCAGTTCTACCAAAAGCCAAAGAGGACTCTATTGACAAGGATACATTAAATGTTAAAACTGGCAACTTGGGCGCCTACGTGGCTTGGTCAGTTAAGTGTCTGACTTCAGCTCACATAATAATCTCCTCACGAGTTCAAGCCCTGCATGAGGCTCTCTGCTGTCAACACACAGAGCCTGCTTCAGATCTTCTGTCCCCCTCTCTCTCTGCCCCTGCCCTGCTTGCGCTCGCGCTCTCTCTCTCTCTAATCAATAAACATTAAAAACAAAAACAAAAACAAAAAAAACGGAAACTCAAGCTCCTTTCACCTCCACCCCTCCTTCACCCACTCCACCCCCATCCACACTTTACAAATAGGGAAAGGAAGGTCCAGAAAGGAAAACTGACTTGCCCAAAGCCATAAAACCAAGAGAATCTCTAGCCTGCTGACACCCTCACTGACTAGTCCTCGACTGAGCTGGACAGTTGATGTAATACTATATACAAGTTAGCCATGTGATTTAAATATGTATGTGGTTATATGGCAAGTCTTAGGTGAAAACCCAACCCTGGTAGTAATTTTGAACCCATATACTATCATCTGAGTCATCTGAAATTAAGATGTACTGTCTCAAATCAATTATAAAGAGAACCTCTGCTTCACAGAAACCCCATCTCAAGACAACACAATGTAGATATACATCCTAAAAATGCAAGTTTAAAGCTTTTCTATGGCACAATATTCACTTTCTTACTGAAAATGAATGCAAGAAAAATCCCTACACACCTAGAGTATACACAGGATATTAAGAAACATTCTCCAGCTACCTAAAGTTGCTGAGTCTTTAAAGGCTCTGCTTGGTGCACACTAAATCAAAAGAGGGAAAGAGACATTTTTAAGAAGGAAGAAAAATTATTGGATCAACTAGCTATTTCTTTACCAAAAAAATTTTCCCCAAATCAATAACCCTACTGCTCCTTACAGATATACCTATCAGTATTGTTTGACTATTTCATAACCTGCGTGTGTTATGCTGATGTCTACTGATATCTACAAAGCTCTGATTTCATCTCAAGATACATCCTCCTGGCTGACAGCAAACGCTCTTGGGCTCTGCAACATTTTTCAGTTTCCTGAATCTGTTGTAAACTTAGGAAACATTATCAATGACTTGAGACGCTCTTCTTACGATATTTTTCTCTGTAACCAACACACTGCAGAGAATTTATAGGAATTTTTCCTGGCCCTCCCATACCTGCCGGGAAATTACCAAGGGCATTAACAAATGAAGGATCTCTACATTTGAATGATCACAGGAATTCTTACTTGGTCTCGTAAATAGGCTGAAACTACGTGGAAACTGATTTATTTTCCAGTCATCTCCAGGGGAGGTGCTCAACAATGAAGTATGTCTTAAATATAACCAGTTATGCCATACAATGACCAGATTGAGTTAAATGCAGAATTCCTCGGCAAAACACCAGATTCATATCCAACCTGATGCAAGTAACCAGGTTTCAAGAAAAAAAGAACATTCCGCTCGCATAAAGATGACCTCCCATGGGCGCGGGCGAGGGTGGGGGCGCGTGCCCTGGCGGAAACAGAGCCTTCAGGAGGCCCGGGGTCCGGCGCCCGCAGCCCTGCTCCCAGAACCGCGTCCTCGAGGCCCCGGGCAGCGCTGTCTCCGCCGGGAGAAGGGACCAGGGCTATGGGGCGCCGGCCCCAGCCTCTCCTGGGGAGCGAGGAAAGGAAACGGAGAGGGTCACGTTCAGCCCGACGCCTCAAAGGGACCAGCAGGCGGGGACTGGGGTGGGGGTGGGGGGTGTGCAGAGCCACCTGGGACCCAATCACAGACAGGAGGGGCCGCGGACCCAGGGGTCGGCCTAGGTGCCCGGGAAGGGGACAGCGCAGGCGCGGGACGGGCCGGGGGGGGGGGGGGGGGGGGGGAGGGTAGGCCGGGGGGGGGGGGGGGGGGGGGAGGCCAGTGGGGGACCGCGCAGGCGCGGGCCCGCTGGGGTCTGCGGGGCCGCCTGGGCCTGGCCGCGCGGGCGGCGCTGAGGAGATGGACAGGCCCGCCAGCGCACACTGAGGGAACCCGGCCCCGGCTCTTACCGCGCGGCGCCGCCTCGCTCGCTCGCTGGCTCCGGGATGGGGCCGGGCGGCGAGCTCGCCCGGTGGCGCGGCCCGAATCCGTTGAGTCCGGCCTCAGGGCAGCAGCCAACCCCGCGGCGCCGTTCGCCCGGCCCGCCCTGCCTCCTTCGCGGCCCCCGCCCTCGGCCCGCCCCTGGTCCGCCCCACACAGCGCCTGACAATTGCGCAGGCGCCCTAAGGCTCCGCCCACGTCCCGTGGCCGCGCAGGCGCCTACGGCCCCGCCCACTCCGTTCACCTCCCTCCGGTCTCTGGGTAGCGCAGGCGCCCTTTCACCTGGCCAGCCACAAAAAAAGACTCCGGCACGTGGTTCTGACGGGTCAGGTTTTGCGCCAGAGCTCCGGATGGCAGATGCTCCTGGGTGCTGCGTTTGGCGCGGTGGGGTGATGAGTGTAGAGCTCTCTTGTCCCAAAGCCTTACCTCAGCTCAAAGGTCCACCTTTCCTGCAGCACATATTTACAGTGTACCAAGGACGGTGCCAGGCATGAGGTAGACAGTAGCGATAAAAACACAAGCCCTGCCCTCCTGGCGCTCCCCGTGCAGCAGGGGACACAGACACTAAACAGGTGAGCAACCAAAAACATGAAGCTAAGTAGCTTTATCAAGTTAAGGAAGTTCTGTTAGGTCACTATTATCTTACAGATTTTTTCCTTTGCTTGAACTACGTTAATAAATGTTTATTACATCATGTTAGTTTCCCGTGAAAAAGAAAAATTGGACTTGATAAATTTTTCATACATTGCTGGACTATTCACTAATATTTTATTTAGCATTTTTGCATTTATGCCCATAAAGGATGTTGCCCTTTACTTTTTGCTTTCTTTTTTTATTTATTTTCTATTTTGGAGAAAGAGAGAGCACCAGCGGGGGAGAGGGGCGGAGGGAGAGAGAATCCTAAGCAGGGTCCATGCTCAGCATAGAGCCCAACATGGGCTCGATCCTACGACCCTGGGAGCTGAAATCAAGAGACTTACGCCCAACCCACTGAGCTGCCCGATACCCCTACTTTTGCTTTCTTGTACTGTCCATGGCTGGTTTGGGATTTAATTTATAATAAAGTCATAATGAGTTGAGGCGACTGCTGTTTTCTTCTTTATCTGGAAGATTATGTATAAGAGGATGTTTCTGTTCTTTGCAATGTTTGCTGAGGTTGCCTATAAAATTATCCAGGCCTGGTATTTTTCTTTGGTTTTGTTTGTTGTGAGACTTTTCGGGGGATAGGATGCTGATTTTAAACTAAGCATTCCATTTCGTTAATGGTTCTATATTTAGACAATTTTTTTTTAATGTAGGCTCTATGCCCAACATGGGGCTTGAACTCACTACTCAGATCAAGAGTTGCGTGCTCTACAGACTGAGCCAGCCAAGCACCCCCAGACAGAATTTCTACTTCTTTCTGTGTCATCTTTGATAAGTCATATTTTTGTAGGAAAGTGGCTGTTTTATTGATGTTTTCAAAAACCATTGGCATAAAGTTATTCATATAATTCCCTTATGGTTATTTGTTTTAATTTTATTTCAGAATTTTAATTTCAGAAGACATCCATTCCTATGGTTCCTCTTCCCAAATGCACCTACTTGTATTCAGTTTCTGGATATCCTTCTAGAGATACTTTATGAATATAAACAAATATAAAAAATAAATAGATATGTTCTAGGGCACCTGGGTGGCTCAGTTAAGCGTCCAACTTCGCCTCAGGTCATGGTCTCATGGTTTGCCAGTTCGAGCCCCACATAGGGCTCTCTGCTGTCAGCACAGAGCCCACTTTGGATCCTCTGTCCCCCTGTTTCTCTGCCCCTCCCCTGCTTGTGCTCTCTCTCTCTCTCAAAAATAAGTAAACATTAAAAAAAAACCCACATGAGCAAGTTTACCTCTGTACCGTCGGTTCCATCCTTTAGACCCCTACCTAGGTCCTCACGGGCCCCTGTGTCTCTGCAGCCATGAAGACAAAACCTGTTTCCCACAAGATGGAGAATACATACAGGTTTCTTACGTTTGCTGAACAATTGGGGAATGTGAATATTGATATTATTCACCAGATTGATAGAACTGCAAGCTATGATGAGGAAGTCGAAACCTACTTTTTTGAGGATCTGCTGAAATGGAGAGAACTGAACCTTACAGAACACCTTGGCAAATTTTACAAAGAAGTTATTGACAAGTGCCAGTCCTTCAATCAGTTGGTCTATCATCAAAATGAGATAGTTCAGAGGTTGAAGACTCACCTGCAAACCAAGAACAGTTTTGCTCATCAGCCCCTTTTGGATTTGGTTGTACAGTTGGCACGAGATCTGCAGACAGACTTCTATCCACATTTTCAGGATTTTTTCCCGACCATCACCTCAATCCTGGAGACTCAGGACACAGTTACTAGAATGGGCTTTCACCTCACTGTCCTATCTTTACAAGTACCTGTGAAGACTGATGGTGAAGGACATGTCCAATATATACAGATGACCCTTTTCTCTCTCTAATTTGGGTTTGGTTTGATTTTTGTTCCTTTTAAATTTTATTTTATCTTACGTACAATTCAGTGCTGTTTAGTAAATTTATAAAGTTGTGTAAATACGACCATAATCCAGTTTAAAAACATTTCCATCATCCCCCAAAGATTTCTTATGTCTGTCTACAAGTCAGTTGTGCTCCCCATCTGCATCAGTTTTGAGGGCAAAAGCATATGGCCTCTCCTTCACTAACGCTCTCTCTCTCCCTTTCTCTCTCTCAAATTGAAAGAGAGAAAGGGAGGGAGAGAAAAAAAGAAGGAAAGATTTCATAGAAACATTCTGCTTTCAGATTACAGGGGAAACCTTTATTCTTTTCTTTATAAATACTATTATTTATTTTCTTTTTTTATTGTTATTTTTTATTTTTAATGTTTATTTTTGAGAGAGACAGAGTGTGAGTGGGGGAGGGGCAGAGAGGGAGACACAGAATCGGAAGCAGGCTCCAGGCTCTGAGCTGTCAGCATAGAGCCCGACACGGGGCTCGAACCCACGAATCATAAGATCATGACTCGAGCCAAAGTCAGACGCTCAACCAACTGAGCCACTCAGGTGCCCCACTATTATTTATTTTCTATTCTTCTGCCTCCTTTCACTCAACATTAGGCCTATGAGATTAATCAATTTTGTTGCATGTACCTGTGGCATGCAAAATTAATATCTATTTGGTTACTGTATAGTGTTCCATTGTGTGAATTTACCATACCATACTAGATCCATTTTCCTACTGATGGACATTTGGTTTGTCTTCAGCTGTGAGGTGTTAGTGGATGGAAAATTGCATGAAGCAAAAAAGATTCCTGGATTCTCCAATGGAAAGTTATGCATCCTTGGAACATACCCTTCTAGGTTGTCTGGTTCTGATTTTGTGGGGGCTCTGAGCCTTCTATTATCTTTGAGCTCTTTTACAACTCTGCAAATTGTAGAAAACTGATAGCAATGCAAATGGTTCTTATCTAAGGATAACCCTCCCCCACAGTGGAAAAGTCAGTTTTGCCTCCATTTGCAAGTTTATTTCAATATTTCTGATCTATAAATGTGTCTGACCTTTGGATTCTACTTTGAACTGATAGTAGCATCTTTTTTTTTCTTAAAGTGTATTTATTTTGGGAGAGAGAGCAGGGGAGGGGCAGAGAGACAGAGAGACAGAGAGAGAGAGAGACAGAGAGAGAGAGAGAGAGAGAGACCATCCCAAGCAGGCTCAGCACTGCCAGAAATAGGCTTGATCTCACGACCCTGAGCCGAAATTAAGAGCTGGACACAACTCACTGAGCAACCCAGGTGCCCCCTGATAGTAACATCTTACTGGCAACTTGTTTAATTAACAAATTGTTACTTGGTACGTGTTTATTTTATATCCACATAAGGGTCATGATTTTACTTTTTTTTTTTTCATTTTTAAATTTAATTTTAAATTTTATCCTCTAACACTAGAAAGAAAGTTCCTAGGAATATCCGGGATCTAGCAAAGTACTTTTAATGAGCCAAAACTACTGAAATAGATGTTCTCCCATTGAAATTCCAAAGCAAAAGAGCCATTTTTGACCAAGCAGGAGGCTGCTGACATTTCCTGAGCAGCAACCAGGCCTGTGGAACCAGACCCTGTGCCTGGGGCTGGGGCTGGGGATGGGGATGGGGCAGAGATGGCTTTGACCAGTTATCTAGCCTCTAAGAATCTTCTCTGGCCCAGGCAACAGTGTAAACTGGTCCTAAATCAGGTAAGCAGTTGCTAAGGTGTCCTGGAGGAATCAGTGGCATTTGAGCAGCATTTCCATAAAGAGAGGGCACATCCCGGATAGAGGACAGCAGGAGAAAGAGCAAGGAACTGAAGGCAAACAGGCATTGGCAAAGACAAAGAACAGAGCAGCAGGCAGCATGGCTGTCCATGCAGAGGTGGGGGTAGGGGCAGAGCAGAGAATCTTCCCCACCAGGCCTTAGAACTTGGGTTCAGTAGTGTGGACAGCGACTAGTAACTGCACCTTTGGGACACGGAAGTGATGTACTGCAAGATTGCCTTTGGAGGACTGGCCTCCTGGCATGCACAGGATTGGGAGGGCAACCCTCACAGTCGGGGGCCTGCTCATGGTTCTGGGGGTTGGGGAGTCTGGGAGGTCTGGGCTAGTGACAGGGTGGGAGAGAAGGAGACAAATCTGAGGGTGGGGCACACAGAACCATCTGGACTTCAGTCTGTGGCTGGACCTCAGTGCTGGCATCTGTGTGGTCCCATCAACCTCATCCATACTCCATCCTTTGTCCTTGCTCATCCTCCTTGGCTCCCCAGAACCAAAGGGGAGGAAAGAACAGGCATTTGTTGCAGCTGCTGGCCTGGAGCAAGAGAGAACCTGGGGAAGCATGTGGCTCACTGCCTGTGCAGGAGGTCATCTATCAGTGTGTGAGCCCCTCCCAGGTCCCAACCTCCATCTGGCTATGGCCACCAAGTGGCAGGGTTCAGGACACTGTGATGATTCATTCGTGAGCTGAGAGCGCCCCTCGGGTCAGACCCTGCTGGCCCTACCATGCTAGGGTCTCAACACCACTAAGGTGTGCTGAGCCCTGCAGCCTGGAACCCCTTTGAGCTCAGTGCTGCTGTTTTCCCACTGACCCACTCAGCTCACCCGGATGCCCACCGCAATCACTGACTGCCCCACTCAGGCCCAGCTGCTTCATCTGCACCACAGCTGGAGAAATCAAACAGCATCGGCAGTAGGCCAAGTTGTAATCGGAAAACAACTGTTCCCAACAGTTAGCAAGCCATCAGCTTTGAGTGCCAGGACGTGGAGTTTGAGATTCTTGACATCCATCCCTCAGAGCCAGGGAAGCTCTGGGTCCCAGGAAATATGCAACTGTCAGCTGAGCAATGATGTGTCTGCAAGCAGAGATGGGCTGTTGGCCTTCCACATCTATGCTGCTCGCTCCAGGAGGGACCCATGTACTGGCGACCACAGCCTGAAACCCCAAAACCTCCTTGCAATGCCCAGCTGGCCTGCAGGTAACCCAGAAGGATACAAGGCATCCACCTTGTGGCCACCTTATGGCCTACAGAGATCAGACATAATCAGGCCCTCTTATGACACAGTCAGGGAAACTGAGGCTTGTGAGCATTTCTGGGGGTCCCAGACTTGAGCTCAAACCCTGGCTCAGACAGCCACTGGCTATGTGACCTCAAGCATATTCCTCAACCTCTCTATGCCTCCAGTTCTTCTGTGAACAATGGCAATACTCCCCTGCCAGTTGGGGTGCTGGGGGGACTAAATAACAGGACCCCACACTATTTCATGCCCCCTGCACACCACACTTTTCTTCGAAGTCTTTGGCACATGGAAATCACATGGCTAATAAACGGCAATGATGCATTTAGTGTCTGCTGACATGGAGACTGCAAACATCCCAAGGATAGGGCTTGGCATGTGGTAAGGGCTCATGACATGGTTCCTCTTGTCTCTCAGTGTCCAAGTTCCCATCCACAGAAAGCAATAACCCTTGTCCAGCTTCCTGATTCAACTACCCAGCACTGGGGACCTCTGGGAAACAAATGCACATCTTGATGGGAATATGGGGACAGCAGTGATGAGCTGGAGAAAGGGACTCTAATGTAAAATGCCTGGGGTTTATTTTTTTAATTAAAGAAAAACATTTTAAATATTTAGTTTTTGAGAGAAAGAGAGATAGAGCGTGAGGGAGGGAGGGTCAGAGAGAGAGGGAGACACAGAATCCGAAGCAGGCTCCAGGCTCAGAGCTGTCAGCAGAGAGGCCGATGCGGGGCTGGAACTCAAGAACCATGAGATCATGACCTGAGCTGAAGTTGGACTCTCAATCGACTGAGCCACCCAGGCGCCCCTAAAGTGCCTGAGGTTTAAGTAATGGTCATCGGTCTTCCTAGTGTCAGTGTCTAACTGAATCCTTATTTATTCTTATTTTCCAGGTGAGGAAAGTGAGCTTCAGTAAGATAAATTAATCATCCAAGAGGTGCCACAAGTCTTGGCTTCTAAATCCTGGGGCTGCACCCCCAGCTGGTGTTGCCCCACATCTTGCAAAGGAGCCTCCTGGGAATTTTGCACACAACCCGAGCCTCCCAACACGCCCACATCGCTGAGAACCATGTTCAGGATTTTTGGAAAAATTCACCCTTTGAGGGTAAATTTCACTCTGGGGAAATTTTAAGAAAATGGGTAAAAAGAGAGGAACATAACAGTGTATCATTATCCTGTTTGGAACCAAAGCACTGTTTTCGCAGGAAAACCTGAAGGCAATTCAGAGAAGCTCTAGAAATATCTGGAGGAAAGACACGCCTGCTGAGAAAAACATGAAACTGCCCTGGGGAATTAATTTCAAACTGGTTAGCAGGACACACCTGTCACAGAAGCCAGGGGAGGAGGGGATCAGCAGGAGGGACAGGTAGCCATGTCAGAGGCTGTCAGGGCGGGAACGGCCTTTGGCTTCCAGGCAGAGCCAGACTGACCCGGACACAAAGGAAGTGGGCACTGAGGGGCGAGACTGCAAGGGCAGGCAGCCCTTCCTGGGAGCTCGATGGGGAAGGAGAAGGAGGGTGTGGTTGTACCTGGGCGGGGGGAGTGTCAAGAAAGGGCTGTTTCTTCTTTCCCTCCTGCTTTCTGCGAGCTAGAAGTGAACTGAGTGTGTTTATGGGCAGCAGTGTTGAGATATGTGGGGCATCCTGATTGCGGAGTTCAGTAGCGGGTGGAAAAAGAATTCACCCAAGGCAGAACACAGGAGATAGAAGGACTAGGGAGCAGTGGGCAGGACAGCAAAGGAGAGACTGTCTGCCACAGGGTGGTGGTAGGGGAGACTATAGTTACAGGGTGGAGTGAGGAGGCATGGGAACAGATGGAATTTCCCCTTTTTTGGTAACTGTGACTGGTTGTAAGTAGCCCATTGGTCAGTGAGGGCTTATGGCCATTTTGAGGCAGGCCGCTTAATGAGACTGTTTGCATTCAGCCCAGTGGTCACTGTGGGCCCTTTTGCCTTGCTTAAGTTTCCATTGCTCAAGCCTGTTGCCTAAAAGCGGCCTCTACAGGATTCTCTGCAGAGGTGGGGCACAGGGGGTCTATAGGTTGAGCTGCCTGAGGAGACAGGCCAGGAAAGAGCTGTCTACTTTCTCAGGGTTTCTCTTTCTCTCTCTCTTTTAAGTTTATTTATTTATTTATTTTGAGAGCGAGCGAGCGAGAGAGAGAGAGAGAGAGCATGAGAGGGGGAGAGGCAGAGAGAGAGAATCCCAAGCAGGCTCTGCACTGCCATCACAGAGCCTGACACAGGGATCGAACTCACAGACTCTGACATCATGACCTGAGCTGAAATCACGAGTCTGACACTTAACTGACTGAGCCACCCAGGCGCCCCTCTCAGGGTCTTTTGTAGGCAGGGCTGTGGTGGAAGAGGGACCCGAGGACAGTAGCCAAAGCTCTCAGGCTGGGTTGTGTGTGATGATCCCCGTGTCTGTCTCCAGGGACCCCACCCCAGCCTTTCAGTCTCTGGCCCTAGGACAAAGGAGGGACAATCCATTTCTGTTCTGAGCAGGAGCGCATTTGGAGGTGGGAGAACAGGCGAGGAAGCTGGAAAGCCAGGGTCTGGCCACAGTGTTGGATTTACTAGCAGGATGACGGTATTAGTTTCTGGAGATGGCATTACACAAGGGGGCTTAACACAACCGCAGTGGTTCTTTCCCAGTTCTGGAAGCTGAAGTCCCAAATGCAGGTGGGAACAGGGGATGTTTCTTTCTGGATTTTTGGAGGGAGAATCCCTGTCCATGCCTCTCTCCTGGCTTCTGGTGGCTGCCAACAACCGTCAGCTTATAGATGTATCTAGCGAATCTTGGCCTTCAATCCATGTGGTGTTCTCCCTGTGTGTCTATCTTCTCTTTTTCTGTCTCGTGTAAGGATGATTGTCATTGGCTTTAGAGCACACCCTAATCTGCGAGGATCTCATCTAGAGATCCTTACCTCAATGATATCTGAAATGACCCTTATACCAAATAATATCACATTACAAGTTTCCAGTTGGACCTATCTTGAGGGGGGGAGCACAATTCACCCATTACAGGGATGATGGAAGAGCCACTTCCTCTTTCAGAGGTATTGTCTGAACATGGGAATACGCTCATAAGGAGAATCAGAGACAATGATGGCCATGAGCTGGCTTTAGGGACCACATGGTCCAGCCAGGACAGGCATGTGGCTTAAGTTCTAAGCACCTTGAGAGCAGCAGTCATACATTACCAAGGCAAAAGGCCACAGTGCGTACCTCCTGGCAGTGCATGCCAGTCTGTCCAGTATCCCAGCCTTGTTTCCCAGTTAGCTTTTACTCCACTGGGGCTTAGGAAATCCTCAGTACCCTGAGGCCTCCCCTCCCCTACCACATTTGGGGTTCAGCCTTGACCTGCCTGTCAGGTGCTACAATTTCTCACCCATCCACTTGGCCCGGGAAGTAGGAAGCACAGGCCTTGACCCTGAGTTGGGACCTCAGAACTCTAGGGGAGGGGTCTCGAGGCTGAGTAGCTGAGGGGATGGGGGGAGCTGCATAGGGGTTTTGGGCCCCTAAAGATCACCATTGTCTGGGGACCCTCACAGTGAAACAAGCAAGCATGTGGGCCTCAGCTTGGGATGACCCTGTACATGCCATGCCTGGGTGGTGGCTATGGTTAGGTCACTCATAGGAGCCACAGGGTGACTGTGAATTAAAAAAGATTTGCATTGACTATAAGCAGAAGAGGAGGCCACAAAATATGTTTGTCTGTGAGGTTCACTGATGTAGCCTAGACAGGGCAGGTGAGTGACACCCCCTTCCCTCTGTGTGGTCATCCTGGCCCCCCACGGAGGAGTATAGGGAGAACTTAGGTTCCCAGCTTGGTTCCACTTCCAGGAGATACAAACAAATACAAACAAAGGTCATTGTATTAACCTTAGTTACCTCTCTAAGGGCTTCTGAATATAGTCACATTGGGGGTTAGGACTTTAACATATGAATTTCCGGGGAACACAGTTCAGTTCATAACAGCCATGGCATAGTGGAGTCTGGAAAACTCTAGGTCAGCCATGAAGAGTGTGGGAAGGGGGTAGGTAATGCCAACCAGGCAGAAGAGGGATTTTTGCTGCACTCCAGCACCCCAGCACGGCATCAGTAGGAGGCAGGTCTGGCAGGAGGTGGCCTGGGTGGGCCGAAACTCAGAGGCTGGAGACCAGTCTGCAGGGGTGCTTAGGGCTCCTGCAGTCACTGCTCATTGTCCAGGCGCCCCGAGAGTTGTTTCTTGGTGATCACCAGGTGAAAGGGCCCCAGTTGGGAAGTGCAGCCCAGAAGTGTTTACCTAATGGAGCACACAAAGGTCATAGATGCCTTAGCTTGTTCCAAACAACTGCTCGCCACTCCCCAACATTGTAAGTACTGTCTCCAAAAAATAGAAAAGACAGCAGCTATTCCCCTCTGTCCATTGTTTTTCTCTCCTTCTGGCCCATTTTCCCCTGCAGCTGGGAGGTGGGGCTCACCTCCCAGAGTTGAGACAGCAAATCCTGAGGGGGGTCCGTCAACACCACTCCTTCATGTAATTTAAATGATAGCTGTATTTAAATGAGCATCTGCAGAATCTGCTTCCCAGTGGATGGGGCTGGAATTTCCCTGCTGGCCGTTGGGGGCCATGCTACGGGTTTGGGAGGTCCAAACCTCCCAAATCTGGTCACTCAAGCTCTTCACCCCTGGGGAGTTCCTGGGGCCGGGGTGGCCACCATCCTGGCATCTCTGCTTCTGTGGCTACTCAGCCTGCAGCTACTTTGGGACCTGAACTTGCTAAGGTACCCAGATTTGTTTAGGCCCCATTCCTAAGGCCCCTTCTTTGTCCAGCATCCCATTTGAACTTACACACCCCTGGCTGCCAGGCTCAGGTTGCAACAGAGTGACTGAAAAACGTAAGGAAGAGTTTCTGGTCGGGCCCTGCCCAATTCCACCCACAGGAGAATGGAAAAGTAGTTGGTGTGTGGACTGCCCTCAGTGTTCTAGCTGAACTGGCCGGAGAGGCGCCTAGAAGGCCCTTCTCTGGACGCATGGCCACGTGATGTCCAGTCAGCTGCCTGGCCCAGGGTGCTCAATGCATCTTGTTTGGGAGTGCACAGATGAGCAGCTTAGGTCCCCCAAAGCAGCTGGTTTCCTTTCTGATCTCAACACATTTGAGAGGTGCAACGGGGCCTTGTCTTCCCAGAAACCGTTTACGTGGGTGCCTCTTTGTCATGGCCCTGGTTGGCCTTTCTGGGCTACAAGTATTGGGGTGACAGAGACACAGGGCTGCGCCTGGCAGCTGACCCATTGCTCTCCTCCACTCCAGTTACATTGAGTTCCAACACCCCTTCCCTCAGGCCTGACAGTCCCTCCTCATCCTGGCGTGCCCCTCAGCCTGCTGCTGCTTGCTGACCCATGGCAGCTTCTCCAGGAGGCCATTTGGGCCTCTTCAAGAGCTGGGTCTGTCACCCCCTCACTTTTTCTGTTTATCTTTCCAGAGCTATTTGTGATAGTCCATCGTTAGTTCGTGGAAATGTTTCCTTTTAATGCAATTGATGCATTTTTTTGAGGGGCAAGTATAGAAGTTTTGCTGAGATTTCTACACAAAACTTTGTCTCCTTTTATTTGTCCAGGGTGTGTACATGTGGGCTACCTGGAGGCCTCAGCCTGTGTGCCCTCACGAGCCGTGCCACATCTAGGCAAAGGCTGGTGGTCAAGGCCTGGCTCTGCCCTTTCCTGCAGAAAGGGAGCTAGCTTGGGGAGCCAGCAGAACACAGAGATCCTAGCCTCTGCTCATCTACTGGCTCTGGGACCCTGGGTGGGGAGGACTTGGTGCCCACCCCCCCAGCCTTGCATGCCTCAGTGTCCCCATCTATCAAGCAAAGGGATTGGACTAAGAGGCCTCTGAGGGCCCTTTGAGGTGGAAGATCTCAGATTTGGGACCACTGGCTTGGACTTGGCTGGACATGGAGCCTGCTCTTAGGAACTTGGGTAGTCAGCTCTTGCCTGAAAAATCAACTCCTAGTAGGAGTGATATGGTAGGGCTTTATTTATTTATTTATTTATTTATTTATTTTTGAACGTTTATTTATTTTTGAGACAGAGAGCATGAAGGGGGAGGGGCAGAGAGAGAGGGAGACACAGAATTGGAAGCAGGCTCCAGGCTCTGAGCCATCAGCCCAGAGCCCAACGCGGGGCTTGAACTCACGGACCGCGAGATCGTGACCTGACCTGAAGTCGGACGCTCAACCGACTGCACCACCCAGGCGCCCCTGGTAGGGCTATAAAACATTGCAAGGCGCCTGGGTGGCTCAGTCAGGTAAGCATCTGACTCCCGGTTTTGGCTCAGGTCATGGTCTCACAGTTTGTGGGTTCAAGCCCCATGTCAGGCTCTGCACTGACAGTGTGGGGCCTACTTGAGATTCTCTCTCTTCCCTCTCTGTCCCTCCCCTACTTGTGCATACGCTCTCTGTCTCAAAAATAAACTTAAAAAAATAAAACATTTTGTTATTGTTATTGGTTTTCAAACAGGACCATGACTGTAGGGACAGAGAAAACTAACTGTAGCCTTTTAGGGGTCGAATACTCGGACAAGGGCCAGTGGGAGCCTGTTCTTCATCGGTAGATGTCAGAGTAGACAGTTGGCATGGTGTAGGTGAAGCTTTTCCAATGCAGGCAAAACCCAATGTCAACTCTTATACCTGCGAGAGGAGGGGACACTGTGGGAGGAGGACTTGTGGGGGGATATTGTGGGAGGGGATGCTGGAGGGGTGCTGTGGGAGGGGGCTCTGATGCCTTTGGAGATTCTGAGGGGGGAGGCTCATCCCAGGGCATCCTGTCGCAATCTCGGTGTGACCTCCTCCGGGTCACCACAGGCCAGTGAAACGGCCGCAGTGATGCCCCATAGGCAGCAGTGTTGGGAGGCCAGCCAGAGGGAGAATCACAGGGCAGGCAGAGGACCACACACCACACTGCCCCCACCCTCGGGAGCAGACCAGGCAGCCGACGAGGAGACCTTCCTCCCTGGGGGTCTGAGGAAGGCCTTCACTGGCCACTTGCAGTCTCCGAGGTGAGCCTTACCCTTAGGAGGGTCTCGGGGTGAGACACAGGGGGGTGGCAAATGAGTGTGACCCAGCTTCTCCCAAGTCCTACACCGGTCTCCGCCCTGGGCACTTCCCTGTAAACTGGACAGACTTTTCCTGAGGGCAAGGCTGGTGGCAGCTCAGAGAGACCCATGCCTGCAGGCAGCAGGAAGGCCAGACATGGCAGGACCACCAAACCTTGGTGTCAGCGGAAACCACAGAGACCAAGGAACCGGTGCAGGGCCAGGCTGTGGGGGGCTGGAGTCCTCCCTGCCTCTGGGCTTGGCATGGCTGGTACCCCCACCGCCCTAAACCAGAGGGCTCCAAGCTCCTGCTCTACTGCTTCACGTCCCAACACTGCCTGCGGTGCCCGCCTGTGGTACGTAGACACCACTGGGCCTGGCTTCTTCACTGTGGTGTGCGCTGCCCTCCTAGGTGGCCTCCGGGGCACCCGGGCCCTCTACATCGTCTGCTGCTGCTTCCAGCTCTGCTGCCCACCCCCAGCTCCCACCCAGCAGCTCGGGGACCCTCCCAGAGGTTCCGATCGTGTTTTTTCCTTCTGAATGGAGCAATCACCACTGACACAAGTAGTCTCAGGTAACTTTAATGAAAGTGTCAGCAGTCCCTTCCCCCACAGTGGTATAGGGATGGCTGGGCCCAAAGCAGAAATGCAGCTGCAGAGACAGCCAAGCTCCCTGCTCCAGATTCGGGGGCCAGATCAAGCTCCCTGCTCCAGGCTTCTCGTCTGCTGCAGAGTCCAGCAGCCATGCCTCGTGGAAGGTCATCTCTGGGCTTTAGGACTCTATTTGCCCCATGCTTGCTTTACCAACCCCCAGGCCCGTGTGTGAGACAGGGTGACAGAGGCGGCCAGAGACCACTGCCACTGTGACCCGGCGAAGGAGCGCTTTTAGAGCTACACAAGGAAGAGTGGTCATTCTGTCATCAAACAGCACACATTCTATATAAATAAAAAGTAAGAAGGGGGAGGAGGTAGAGGGAGGGAACGAAAATTGGCACAGACACTGATATATTGCTTTCCAGTTTCAATGCGACAGATGCAAATCATGACACCAGGGGAACAGAAACGAGTGCTGGGTGTAGCTTTTCTAAGCAGAGTGTGTTCCCCTTGCAGGGCTGGAGGGATGCTAAGATGGATGGGGCTGGGAAGCCAGGCCAGAGGCGGCCCAGAGCTGGAGGCCTAAGAAACCCAGTGAGTCCAGAAATGTGCAGAGGGCAGAGGACCCTGCTCCCTGCCTCTACCCCCAGGAGAGCCACACTCCTTTAAAATGGTGGGTCTGCTCTCCTCGCAAGGAAAAAGTACAAAGAAATAAATATGGTATGTGGACATAAAACCTTTAAGAGACTTTGTTTTCTGCTGCCCTTCCCCACCCCCACCCTGCTTCAGCAGGTCCACAAGCAGAGGGGAGGCTGGAGAGCACATGTCCCCCCATGTGCTGCGAGTTTGGGCAAGAGCTGCCTATTGACGTGTCAGGCGAGCCCTCCCACCCCCACCCCCGCCACCCAGGACATGGGAGGGATCATGGGACATTGCCACCGTTACTGGTGTAATCATGTGACAAGCAAACACCTTTTCCTGAGTCACACTATTGCTTTCCTCCTCTGGTTCACTACATTCTCTTTTCTTGCAAGACCAGCATGGAAACTTGGCTTCTCAAGGTTTTTCTCCTTGCCCTAACCCCTCTCTTAAAAAAAAAAAAAAAAAAAAAAAAAGGGATGCAATTGTTTATAGATCTATTTCTTCAAAAGACTTAGCGGCCTCCCTCGTTCTCTTTTCTACAAGCTGGATGGTCAGGAGGGTTACCAGGAATGTCCTGGCTTCTGTACCGGTATCTGGAGAGCAGGGAGGGGAGGTAGCTGCCAGTCCCTGTCCTTCTACCTGCTCCGGGACAGGAGCGCCCCACCCTGAGCCTGGCCAGTGGAACAGCCCCCTGCTCCTAACCACCCCCTCCCCCCACATTCCTGATGCTCAGGAGACTTCAGAACCGGCCCCTGACAAAAACAGAGTTGGCGTGTAGAGGAAGACAAAATGCCGCTGGGACACTAATTGTCCATGGAGTACATTCTAATATCGTATTAGTTATCTGAATCTGTTAGGAAAAAAATTAGAAACTACGTAGAAAACTTAAAAATATTCAAGTATCAAAAGGCTATTCGGATCAAAGTTTAAAACGAGCTGTCAGCAAGCTGTTGCTGCCGAGAGGAAACTTTTACAAAAGTTTACTGAGTTTGTTCAGCAGAGAGCAAGAGAATGAAGTGACTGATGTCGGGGGATGATCAGGGGGAGGGAGGGTGTGGGCAGAGGGGGCGACAGGCTGGAGGAAGCCAGAAAGACTGAGGCCTTTTTAAGCCAAAGAGGAGAGCTTGTGCCCAACAGGCAGTGGACAGGGTCACTATCCCTGGAGAAGAAGCCATAAAGTGCGCAGCCTGGGCCTCCCTCCCCTGGTGTCAGTCCTGGACAGACAGACAGGCATTACAAGGCTCCACGGGGAGCTGCCTTCTGAGGGGCACATGAACAGCAAAAACAACGCAACAGGACAGAATAGGAAGACCCATTTCTGGACAGAGTTCCTTCTAGAAAGAAGGAGAAGGAAGGAGGCGAAAGGGGTCAAACGCTACACAGTGTTGACTTAGCTTTTCAAACTCTGTTACACAAACAGAGTTAAATTTCTAAGTCAGGGAAACTGAAAAGCCCCCACCCACACAGGGACAGGGCTGTGGCCCCCACGGTATGAAGCAGCATTGGTGTTTATTCAAGACACGATAGTGAGGGAATCTGGTCACGTTCCCTTCTCCCTGGAGAGGGTGCATCTTGACAAGCGTTCCAGTAGAAATCTCTTAAACTCTGGTAAGTTCGTAGAAACCACTCCCTTCACCTGGTCCCACGGCCAGGCCTGCTGCGCGCTGAGGCATGCTGGCTTGGGGCACCCTCTGGTGGCAGCATGGAAAACCACAGTCTGAGGCTCCTTGCAAGCTCACAGGCCCAAGGGCCGGGGGGCGGGGTCCAGAACTGCCCAGGCCACTTAGCCTTTTGCCTTGGGTAGTTGTCTCTAGGCAGTCCCTAGACAAGGGTAGTCCAGCCCTTGGGGGCGGGGTGGCCTAATTACTCCTCAAGAAGATTCGGTTCCCACTCTGTGGATAGCCCGTTTTTCCAGGAGGTTTCCAGGCCGTTCTGCTGGCCTCTCAGAGATGGAATTCACCCTTTAGACTTCAGTGGAGAATAGGATGCTCTGTCTCTTGCTGTCTGGGGCAGGGATGGCCTCCAGCTGCAGGAAGTACAGCAGCACCTGGACCTGCCGGGGCAGAGCAGGGAGGAGGAAAGAGGAAAGTGGCTCAGAGGGGTGCTCACAGCTGCAGAGTGTGCTGGCGACACGAGCCCCTCCCGCCAAGAGATCTGAAGGCCCCTGAAAATATCAGACAGGCCTTGAGAAGCCCCAGTAAGAAACAGAAAGAAGGACAGTGGCCTGGGTCCTCCCTTCCCCTCCCAGCCACACGGCCTCAGGCAAGTGCCTCTCTCAGCACCTTGGACCCCTCCCCCTGTACACCTTGGATGGGAATAACCCATAGGACCCTGGGTGGGCCAGGCAGAGGCCACCTCTGAGATCAGGCGGCGTGAGCTGGAGCCTGTTTCTGCTCATACCTGGGACATGACTTCCAGGGACCAGCTGTCGGTCATGGATATGGGCTGGCTGGGGTTGGCAGGGAGCTTGCTCTCCTTCTCTGATGGCCGGAGCAGCGTGGGGCCAAAGACTGTGGCAAGGTTGTGCAGGGACATCTTGTTCACCGTCTCCTTCTCTGCCACCCTGCAGAGGGCCAAAGCAGAGGGTGCTGTTGAGACACGACCTTCAGGATGGAGGTGAGGTGGAGGGGCCAGACCACTCTGGAGGGTGGCTCAGGGAATGTGAGAGTGGGAGCCACCCCTTTCTGCCTTGGGTTGGCTCCACAACACAGACACCCCACCCCTGGATGTGCTGGAAGCAGACTGCACCCTGGTTCTTCTGGGTTGGAGGGGCCTAGGACAAAGAGCACCTGGGGCTGGCAGGTGGCTGGGCCAGCTGTGGGCCATGACCTGGAGCGGGGAGGAAGCCCAGGCACACCACGGGCCATGGCTGAAGCGCTTCACTCTTCCCTTAAGGCCGTGGAGCAATACCCAGAACGGATGAGTAACCACAGACAGGGGTGGGAGGAGAGGGCCCTAGGAGCCATGGAGTGTGACTAGGGCCTAGGAGCCAGTGGGCCACAAGAGAACGTGCCTTGCTGCCTGGGGGCCCCTGAGGAAGAGCTGGGGTTACCTTTTCAGGTGGTCCAGAAGGAAGAGGAAGGTCAGCAGGTTGGCCTCTGGGAGCGACAGCAGCAAATTAAGCATGCAGCTCTCCTTTGCAACGGGGTCTGAAAGAGCTGCAGGGGGTGGGGAGGGGTGTTATTCTCAGGGTCATGACCAAGTTGGAGGCCCCTCCTGGGGCTCTCAGGGCAGTCCAGGCCCATCATTGTCCTGGCTCACATAGCACTGGCCCCCAGTGAGGATCCAGTGCCAGGAGGTGGCAGGCATCACCGCCCTCCCAGCCGACCTGGCCATTCCCACCTTCTGCTCAGAAGAGCCCAAGGCATGAGAAGCTGAGCATGGACTGAAGCAGGAAGAGTGAGGGCAGGAAGGTTTCAAGGCCCTGGAAGTTCCCTCATCACCCTGCATACCCTGGGGGTCCTCTGCTGAATGAATGGCCCTGGAGGCTGGGTGTGGAAGCTTCAGTTGCCTTGTCCCCCCACACCCCCACTTCGGACACCACCCTCCAGGAGGACCTAGGGTCAGGTTGGGCTTGAAGCCCTATGTGACGGGACCAGGAGCTGGGGTTAGAGGAGCAGAGGGGCACTGCAGTGAGGAGGAAGGAGCCTCCAGGACCCCATACTCCGGTGTGCCGCAGTGGTACCAGCCCTTTCACCCTTTTGGGCTCCTTGGAGGAATGGGGACAGCAGGAGGCCCTTTGAGGATAGGCAAAGGCCTTCTAGGACCAGCTAGGTTCTTGGTCCACTGCCACTGTGAAGTTTGGGCTCAAAGGTGGACCATGGTGGAGGGGGTGCAGCTCACCCTCACCTTGCTGTTGACATCTCTCCCACCTCAGAGCACCACTGGACAGGAGGGGCTGGGAAGACCTCCCATGCTCACCGATGCCTTCGGCGAAGTTGGGGTAGAACTCGTCGGTGAAGAGGGGCTCCGGCAACTCACGGAAATACAGCTTCAGCGTTCCGGCAATGGCGTTCACATCCATCTCACTCATCATCACGGACACATCCTTGTTATCTGGAAGGAGCGTGGAGATGAAGCACGACCTACCTACTCACGGAGACCAAGTAGGGTTCTGCTCTCCCTGCCTCAGGCAAGTCAGCCCATAGCAGGCAGATGGTTTTTGGGGTTCCTCCTTTGAGCAGGTTGTGTCTTCTTCCAAGCATGCCAGCAGTTCTGGCAGAGGAGGCGTCCTCCCGACCCCTCCCTTGCTGGGCAAGGGGAGGCCTGGCAGCAGAGCCACCATGAGAGGCTGTCAGGCCAGTGGAGGTATCACAGACACGGTGCCCGGGCAGGAGTTGGGTGGCTACGCTCTGCAGCAACTACCTGACGGCAGGCATCTTCTGATACCGGGATTATTTGTGCCACCCTACAGTTTAAACCAGTGCCTTCCCTCTGGCCTCAGGTGGCCACTGGCCCTCTGTGTCACAAACCAGGGAGGGAAGAGTATCCAGGCACGATGTCCTGGCTCTGCCACCTTCTACTCTGAGGAGCCTCTGGGGTCTCAGTGGCCTCATCTGGGGATTGAGGTAGTTCCACCAACTTAGAAGTCAGACCACACTGACTCCAAAGCTTTGGTCGGCACCTCTTTTCTACCCTGTGAAGCAGGCCAAGCCCCAGTGGGAGGTGGGGCGGCCCCACATAAGCCCCTGGGCCAACTCCACGAGAGCCATGCACATGTGGCTCAGACAGGAGAACGGGCTTCTGCGGAACCTCCTCTCACCCCTCCCTCTTCTTTTCACTGGAAAAATCAGACAAGAAGTGAAGAAAATGTACGGAGCCTAATATACTCAGCAGGAGCCTTGACCATGGAGGGTGCAAGGTCACCACACCACACCCCATCCTGCACCGCGTGGGGCCGACACTCACTGACGTCAAAGGCCGCCTTCAGCGCCTGGATGTCTGTGGCCACTCCAGACACACGGTAGATGCCTACTTCCTCCATGCCCCGCCGCTCGATCTCCTCCACGCACTGGCGCACGATGTAGGGCACCTTGGACCTCTCTCTCCTGCAGGGTGAGGGGAAGCACCTTCAGTGCCTGGCAGCCCCTGGCTCAGGCCACGGGGCTGGACCCATCAACTGTCTGCACACCCGGACGCCTAGAGATGGGGGTGATGAAGACCCCCGGGTGTGGGCGTACACAGACCCTCCTGCATGCCTTCCCTTTGCTCTCAGAGTTCATGATTACCATTGTTTAGATCTTATTAGGGTCTTTCTAAGGTAGTCAGATGACCTGTGAATTATATGTGATCTTTAGGGAAGGTCAGGAGGCTTTCCTAGGTGTTATCAGCCATAGGAAGTCAGTTAAAACATTCCAGGCATCGGGTTAATAGGTGGCTGCGGAGTCCTGGACCCAGGCTTGGCTCTGCCAAGACTGCTATGTGAGAGGTGAACCCTGACCCCTCCAGGCCTGAGCAAGAGGTGAGCCCTGTACATAGCAGCACTCCAACACCTGCTGGATTGCTGGATGAACAACCCCACAGGGCTGCCTAACCTCAGCACTCAGAATCCTGTGGTTCTAAACACTTTTTGCTCACATCTTAACAACACCCAATTCCCAGAGTAGGAGTACCCTAAAAATAGGAGATGTGCTGTTTGGAGGGTCAGCTTTAGACTAGTTTAGCAACTGGATTCGGGAGCTCAGCAAAGTTCCTTCCCAAGCCACCCCCATTAGCGGTGCTTATTTGGGGTAACTGCTGACACAGTCCTCTCTGCTCAAGCCCAGGTCCACCCAGAGAGCTGTAGGGAAGGCTGGGGTGCAGCTGGGGGCAGGGAGTGGTGTTTGGATACAATTAGGTGTCCGGGGGACATGTGACGCAGGCTCTGGCCTTTGAGGTCAGGGGCCCGGCTGGATTCCAAACAGGGGAAGTGAATGGATTCTGGGAGGAAGAGGCCTGTGTCCCTGAGAACTGCTCTCAAACCAGCATACAAACTTCTCCTCACAAGTGACCTGTGCCCCAGGGGCTGGGGTTGCCACAGGAACCCTGACTGTGACAAATTCAGAGCCAGGGGAGAAGACCCTGACTCTGTGCTGCTCCAGTGGTAGTGTGGGAGCCAGCCCGCCGGCCTGCATGAGGGGGCGAGGACATTCCTGAACTGATGAGGACAAGTTTCTAGGTAAACACAGGAGGCAGCTAAGCACACTGAGTGCTCCATTGGCCTGAGAGGCATCCTGTGCTCAGAGGACCACGCAGAGAGTGGAGACCCTTGCCTGCTCTTTCCTTCAGAAACACCTGCTCGGTGGGGGTGGGATGGGGTGCCCTCTGTGCCCGAGGATGAGAGATGCATGAGCCCTCACCCCTCTCCACTCACTTGGTGACCACGGCAATCTTGACTCCGAAGACACCTGTCTGTTTTCGGGAAGGCATTCTCTTCAAGCTGAACTCCCTGCTGGTGAACTTGATGGAGAGTTTCACTTCAATCTGCAGGGGGAGGCAGGGAGCACAGCCCTCTAACCCTTCTGAGACTCACAGTCTGATTTCCCAGAGGCCCTGGGGGCTTGGCAAATCATCCCCCTCCCCAGGTAAGCGGGCTAAGATCCCAGCACAGGGCAGCCCCCTGGCCCAACTCAGCAAGGGGCAGGAACAGTCAGGGTGATTTAAAGATTGGCTCTTGCAGGACACTGCTCCCCACCCTAATCCCCACTGCTTCTCTTTCTTTCTTAATAGTTAACAAGAGGGAAAGCATAGAAAGTAACATAACAAAAAGCCATGAATTATCTATCAAATGTAACATTTTGTCATATATGCCCAGACCTCTCCTGGTAGGTAATTGTTTTGTTTCTTTTTTCTTTCTTTTTTAAAGATTTAAATCCTTCTGGGGCACTGAAAACTAATCAGGGGTCTCCATTTCTACAGGCAGACCCCAGGGTCGAGGCCCTGCCTAACTTGGTGGTACCACTGGATCACTGTTTGGGGAGGGAGGCTCAGTGCCTGGCTGGTGACTATGACACCAGCCACCAAATGTTCATAGTGACTCTGCTTTGCAGCATCTCTGCCTCCTGCAGCCATGCCCCACCTCACACACTAGCTCAGGCTTAGCCTCCTTCGGACTGTTTTGGAAGGAATGGGGGCCACCCTAATCTTCTGGGAAAAGTAGGTGCCAACATACCCCGTTCATGGCGATGACAGTCCGCTGCCAGTCTCTGTCCTGCAGGGCCTGGGGGTCCAGCTGAAAGCAAGCAGTCATGATTACTAGGTGCCCTGGGGGCTGTGCAGAGATCCTGCCAGGCAGCAAGCAGCCCAAGCCTGTGATGTCTCCACACTTAAGTCAGAATTGGAGCCGGACCTCTGCTGGCACCTGAGAGGGGTCCAGAAAGGGGACCTGCTAGAAAACCCCTGGAAACTGAGAGCTCTCCTATGCTTCATGTGTCCCAGACTCACCCCTGGTGTGAGTTGGTGACAGCTCTGGGCTCCCTGCACCCTGCTCCTCCCTCCATCCCTTCTGGATGGGAGCTCAAGTCCATGGCAGCAGCTGTCCTGCTCCCCCTCACCAGCCATCACAGGTGCTACACACAGCTCAGTGGAGGCCGAGCTGTCAGCTTAAATATTTTGGGAAACCCCGTTTCAATAGTAATTTTCAGAAGGTGTGCCAACCAAGAGTTTGAAACTGTTTTTTCCCTGTGTGTGCCTGGTGGTTTAATTGTAGGAGCCCATGCAGGAGGGGGTCTCCAGTCCAGGCCAGTCCTATGGCTCAGAGTCAGGCCCAGAAGGATCCAGAGCCCAGCTCCAAACCACACAGCTAGTGACAGGGCTGGAGGAAGGCCCTCTGCAGCCCTCTGACTTCTACCCCACAGAGTACTGTCTGAGTGCCAACCCACAGGACCATGCTGCCCCATCTCACCTGACAGCTTGTGCTGCTGTAACATACCCAACTTTGTGCTCAGGCCAAGCTCTCCCCATCTATGAGGTCTCCATCCTCCCTGTTTTGGGGAGCACACATTCACACCAGTGGGCTGGACAAATGAGCACCTGGGAAGAGCTTGTTTGAAAAAACAGCTCCCTGAGTTCTACTCACAGAGTTGCACTCACAGCTCAGGGTGGGATCTGGGGTTCACTTAACTAGAAACCTCCCTAAGTGATTCTGGTATAAAGCCAAGTTAAGGAGCCACTGTCTGACACCATGTAACCTGGCGTTCCTCATACAGGGCCTTGTGATGCGTGGCTGAAACTAGGCAAACCACTTGAGAGCAGGGTCCGTGTCTCGTGATTTCTGCACACACAAACTTGTGTGTACACACACACACGACGGTACTGAGCATAGTGCCAGGTCCAGTGGGGTGCTCAGGACAGGCATCCCATGTTTATCCACTGCAAGGGACCCAAGAGGTGACAGCCATGTGGACCTTGTGCAGGTGAGAAAACAAGGTCCAGTGGCTGCTACCTCTCAGCTGTGTGCAACCAGAGCCTCTATCTCTGCACTGCTTGGCATGGAGGCTCGTCACAGGCACTCCTGGGGTGTGGGCTCCCCTTACCTCCCCTTCACCATCCTACTGGTTAACATCTCCAAAGATTTGAAATGTACATACACAATAACAAAGAAAAACAAAGGGTGGCAGAGTGTCTCCCTCCTGGGGCTGTGTGGTTACAGGTTCTTGCTCCGTATCTGTCCCTGGAAGTTCTTGGGGGTGGGCATACTGTTGGGCCATGGGGACCCCACCCTGAGGGGCAAGGCCTGTCAGCAGGGACCAGTCAGTCACAAACCACTCAGAAAAGGAAACCTCCCAACTAGTGCTCCCCCGCTAGAGTGAATCCTAAGCATCCAGCTCAGGGAACAGCCTCCTCCGGGGGGAGGCAAGAGGGGGATGACGCTAGGGCCCTAACTCGCTCTCAACCAGACAAGGTATGGTGGGAAAAGGTAAGGGGGGGGGCATACTGCCAGACTATCACACTCAACTCCTGTGCCCTGGCTTCTCAGGAAGGAAGGGGATAGACATCATACCTCCGGCTCCTAACGAAAGGGAGAGCTCAACACCGCCACCAGGAGTTTTCTTTAAAGGAGACACAGAAGCACCTTCAGCAGGAAATCCCCTTCCCTTTCCCTCCCAGGAACAGTAATCACTGGATCCCTTTCCTCAATGTAGCCAACAGGCAGAGGGACCCCTGGTCCTACACGGCCCACCCAGGAGACCATGGCACCCCCATCTGCCCACCTTGCCCTTGCAGATGAGGTTTCGGATGTGGGTCCACATGGCCGTGCCCCGAGCACACAGGTGCTTTTCGGCAGAGGCCAGTCGGCTCCGGCTGGCCCGGCTAGGGTGGAAGTACCGTAGGAGGCCCTGCATGGCGGCAGGGGCAGATGGCGTCTCTCGCATCCCTGGCCCTGCTGTTCTGAGAGGCCGATGTGGCTAACAGGAGCACGTCCAGACAGAAGCGCAGATGGACAGTAGTGTGACAAATTCCCGGCCTCTACTGCCTTTTGACCACGCTTCTCGGGAAGCCCCACCCCTGCAGCCTGGCTCACCAAGGTCAAAGTTTCCGATCACCCCTGGATTCTCCTTTTTTGTGTGTGTTTGGAAAATAAACCCCCGTCCCCCCACCAACAGCCTATTGGTTACGGGAACTCCAGCGTGTCAGTTTTCTTTAAAGTCCAGAAAAGCCAAACTTCCTTCTCAAGTGGCTGGTTTCCTGTGGGCGCATTTGGAGACATTGAGTAACACACGTCTGCCTGGCCAGTCTGTCTCATGGCTGTACATGTTCTAGAGACCCCCTCCCCAGAGCCCGTACCACACCAGCTAGTGACACCAATAACAGCTTGCACAGTCTCGACTGGACTCGAGCAGAGAACACCCTGTGGCCCCCCTCCCAGAGCATGGCCAGCCCAGTGGAGGGGGGGGGTTCAGTGCCATCGTCCACCACCAGCACCAATGTCCAGCCCCACTGCTACCTGGCCCCAGAGGCTGTGGCACGAGCTGGCCTCCAGAGTGCAGATCTGGGCCATGGCGCTGCCAGGCGGCTCCTCACTCAGCCCCCAGGACTCGCGGCAGCTCCAGTGGGAAAGACCGACCCCACGCTGGCTCAGCTCCAAAGAACAGACTGTGCCGAGAAGAGCGGAAGGAGCATGAAGAATAACACGATGATGAAGCCCAAGGCTCAGTGCAGTCCAGTCCCAAACGACATTTAAGGCTGGCACGCGCTCTCATGTGGCTATTTAAAGGACCAGAGAAGTAAACAAGCTGGGGACTGGGATTTGGAAAAATAGATGACAGAGTGGAGAGAACCAGGAAATGGTGCTTCTGATGCCTGTGGGCACCCCTCGGGGTCTCAAGGTCTCAGTGAGGAATGTGCCTGCTGCAGGGGGGCTGGAGGACTGGACAGGGACTGGGTGGGTGGGGGGGTGTCTGCTCACACTCAGTGTTCTCAGAAGGAAGGGATGGTTTCCTTCTTGTCTCCTCGGGGTTGGGTGAGGCAGGGGCCTTGAAGGAACAACAGTGGGTAAGTGGGGCTGGTAGATGGTTGCCCCCGTGCGCCCAGGTGGCTTTGCTGAGGACCAGGCATTATTACCCTGAGCCTGAGAGGCAGGACTAAACAGTCCGCAGGAGGCAATGCCCATTCCCTCCTCATTAGCCTCCGTGTAGACTGTAGTTCCCCCTGTGCCCACTGTCACTGCCCAGGATGGTCCAGCAGGGTTTCCCCAGAGCTCCTTACTGAGCTCCATGTCTGCACTGGAAGCTACTCCCTGGAATGGGACTTCTCAGAGCTGCCCGGAGAAATCTCTCCGGGAGGGAAATTTGGTCTCCCGGTTCTGCTTTTGTTGTCACAATCTGTTCTCCTGAGCTCTAGCATCCACATCTTTAATTCTTTGCTACCCTTCTCTGATCCCCACCAGGCTCCAGCATCACTTAAAAGGATAAAGGAACACTGCCCAGGACATCTATGATCTAAAAGACAGATGGTAACAAGTGTTGGTTAGGCTGTGGAGAAACAGGAGCCCTCAGACTCTGCCGTTAGGGATATAAAATCCTGCAGCCACTCTGGAAAAGTAGGGCAGCTCCTCACAAAGCTAAACTTGGCTGCTCGACACAGCATTTCCACCCCCAGGTCTCCACACGGGAAGAATGAAAACATCCATTCACACAAAGACTTGTGTGCCCACGTTCACAGAAGCGTTAACGGTAATAGCCCTGAGCTGGAAACAACCCAGTGTCCATCAACTGGTGAATGGATAAATAAAATGTGGTAAATGAATGTACAGAATGGAACATGATTCAGCCATAATGAGGAATGAAGGGCTGATACTTGCTATGATGTGCGGGATGCTCAAAAACTTGCTAAGGGGAAGAAGCCTGTTGCAAAAGACTACATAAATATACAATAATTCCATTTACATGAAACATGCAGGAAGGGCAAATCTATACACAAAAAGCAGATCGGCCTGGGTCTGGGGGTAAGAATAGTGAGTGATTATAAATGGGAATAAGGAAATCATTTTGGGGGATGGAAATACAGTAAAACCTTGGATTGCAGATAGCTTGTTCTGCGAGTGTTCCACAAGACAAGCAAATATTTCTAATAAATTTTAACTTGATAAACAAGTGATGTCTTGCAACACGAGTAGTACGTGATGCCAAATGTCACATGATCACAACTGAGCCAACGGTTCTTGAAATTTGCTTTGATATACAAGTGATTTGGGTTACAAGCATGTTTCTGGAATGAATTATGCTTGCAAACCAAGGTTTTACTGTATTCTAAATCTGGATTGTTGGTGATTGTTCTACAACTCTGTAAATTTACCAAAAATGATTGAATTGTATACTTATAATGGATGCATTCTATGGTATGCCAGCTAAAGAAAAAAAGATAGGGTCCCAAACTGGACCTCAGTTGAGCAAGGAGGGTCCAGGTCACATGGCCACACTTTCTCCACGGTGGTAGTGGTATGCTTCTTCAGGACAAATCTTGGGGAAATCTGTACAAGAAGGATTTGCTCACATGTTTTTACATGTTCGTAACATCTACAGCCAAAAATCTTCCTCAGATGTTTGTTAAAAGCAATCATCACCCATTTTATGTTACTGATGCAAAAAACCCTTTGGACCTGCTCCCTCCAAGATGGTTTAAGAGGGGACATTGGTTTCTCCTCTTGCTCACCCCCAACGCAGGCTGCACCTCATTCATCTCTGAGCACCGCACCCCCAGCCACGCAGGAAGGCATCCCTCCTCCCAATAATAGGAGGCCCTGGCACAGTGAATGGCTGTGTGGGTGGACAGTGCATGGCCCTGAGATAATCCCCTGTAATGAAAGGCTGGATCTCTCGGTACCCTTGTAGTAGTACCTGCTGTACCCAACTACCGAACTGAAAACCACATCTCCCCCAAACCCCATCTCCTTCCCACCTGACCACAGCTCTTACTCTTATTTCGGTTGACGTCTGCCTCTCCTACCAGCCCTGACGACAGGGCTTTTGTCTATTTCATTCGCTGTGGTATCTCAGGGCCAAGACAGGTGTTTATAAGGCATACAGTATAAACATATTTAATATACACGTGTTGCAGTACATACTGGCACAGAGTAAGCATTTGGTCACTGGGAACTGCTGAGAGCCAGACATTTGCCCTCTTACAGGTGAGGGTGCCGAGGCTCCAAAGGGTGGCTGTAAGAGACTTCTGAAAGTGGCTTTTCCACCATGCTGCACCGAGCAGGGGCTGACTGTCATTCTGCTGAGGGATTTCATGAAAGGGCAAGTGGCTGGGTCTGGGCTCCCATGTCCATTCCTGTACCCTGTGGACACGTTAACTGTTTTGGTTTTTTTTTTAATTTTTATTAGTATTATTTTTTAATGTTTTTATTTATTTTTGAAAGAGAGACAGAGTGTGAGTGCGGGAAGGGCAGAGAGAGAGGGAGACACAGAATCCGAAGCAGGCTCCAGTCTCTGAGCTGTCAGCGCAGAGCCCAACCTGAGGATCGAACCCACAAACTGTGAGATCATGACCTGAGCTGAAGTCGGACGCTCAACTGACTGAGCCACCCAAGCACCCCATGACATGCTAACTCTTTAAAAAATGGTGGTAAAATATATATAACATAAAATTAACCATTTTTAAGTGCACAGTTCAATGGCATTAAGTACATCCATAATGTTATGCAATCACCACCACTACCTATCTCCAAAACGTTTTCATCATCCCAAACATCATATCTATGAAACAGTAGCTCCCCATTTCCACCCTCCTCCGGCCCCTGGTAACTTTTATTCCACTCTTAGTCTTGAGGAATTAGCCAGTCTTAGATACTTCATGTAAGTGTCATCATACATTACTTATACCTTTGTGTCTGGCTTCTTTCACTTATGTCTTCAAGTTTCATTCATGTAGTGTGTATCAGAATGTCCCTCCTTTGTTCTGGCTGCATAGTATTTCATACGGATATATCACACTTGGCTTATGAACTCACCAGCTGATGGGCACTTAGCTTCTTTCCAGTTTCGGGTTGGCATACTCAGTGCTGTGGCTGCACACGTGCGTGTCCAAGTGTTGGTGGCATCTCCACATTCATACAGCTGTTGCTGGGCACTTCAGTGGGCTCTTGGGGCACAAGTGCCACAGAACTGGTGGTCGAATGAGGATACTGCCCGTGAGTGGGCAGACCTTACAGTGAGGTCTTGGTGAGGGCTGGAGTGTGGGTGCCAGGGCACCCCTGGAAAGGGGCACCGTTGGACCTCTCGGTCTGTATTCAACCAGGTTTCTACGCATGAGGCAAACAACCCAGGCTGGCAGAGAAGTTTGGGAAACCACATACAGACAGCCCTAAGTACCAGTTTCGAATAAAGTAAGGGTCAGACCAGAGATCTGAGGCCCCAGTCTCAACCAAGACTCACAAAAAATGTTAAAAAAAAAAAATCAACTCTGATGTGCCCATTGGAACGTGAGTTGTGAGCCCAGCTAGACACATAAAATATCAGGAGAAATGGCAGATGACAATATTCTAGGATTTGATATAAAGTTAATCACTAAGAAGGAATAGGGTAGGGGGTTCAAACAACACAGAAAATTTGAAAATGGAGAAGAGAAGGGTGCCTGGGTGGCTCAGTCAGTTAAGCAGCTACTTTGGCTCAGCCCTCTGTTCTCCTCTCATGGAGACTGCATCATTTAGGAGGAGAAGCAGGGATCTGCCAAGTCATCTGAAGAGCAAGAGCTGGAACCTCAGACTCAGGCCAGTGGTTCCTGAACCCTCAGCTCACCACCATCATGTAAGGCAGTAAAACCAGACCGATCTAGGACCCCAGCTCTGGGAAATCAGGCCCTAGCTCCCCAGATGACTCTGACACCATGTGCCCAGACAGGCATGTGAGCAGCTTTGCTGGAAACTTGATTTCTGTCCCTGGCCCCTTGGAGGGACCTGCCTGGCCTCTGCCCTTCTGGCCAGCTGTGGGCTTCTCCTGGGCCCCCTCAGATACTCCCAGGGTGCTGCACCTTCTCCACCTCACAGGAAGGGCTTTCCACTAAACTTACGAGTCAAAGAGCATGTGGCAGGTGGGAGTGGAAGGCACCTGCAGGAGAAGGCCATGCTATTCCCACCTCCCCTACCCCAGCAACAGGATGGGCAGGGCTACGTGTCTGTCCCACATGGCATACTCGGAAGGTGCCTGGTATTATTGGGAAAAGCCCCCACTCAGGAAGGCTGTCCCCCCCTAGAGTCACGAATACCCTCCCCTAAGGGTGCCCCACACAGAAAACAATGTCTGTGGGGGTTGGGGGAGGCAGAAAGAGGCCTGGCTAGGGTCACAGGGCGTCATCACCGCTCTTCCTCTGACTTCCTTCCTACTCGTATTGGGGATCCCGGGTTTGTAAACAAGCCCCCCCCCTCCCCACGGGAATGGGGGTCCTCAGGGGCCAGGCTGGCCACTGCCTACTCTTTGTGAGTCACAAACGGACCTTGGGTTATGCTGGGATTCCTTCCTGGCTAATGATTGCTCAGCGGCCAGGCTTTCCATTCACTCATCTCTTCCACTGAAGCAGACACAGACGAAGGAGTGGAGCCAGAGCCCGCCTTCTCCACTAACAGTGACGACAATGAGTAATAATAACAGTGGCAGCTGACACTGAAGGCCTCCACATCCGACTTCGTGGCCCCCGAGTAAAGTTTACATTGAGGAAACAAGTTTATACAGGCAGTGATGAATTGCCCCAGGTCACAGGAGGCACACTGGGGCTGAGGAAGTGGACAGAGTCTCCCCTTGACCAAACCAGTCGGGATCCTCTGAGTTGTTTTCCAATAGACCTCATTCTTGGGAATTTCCCTAAGAGCCCAATTTTAGCAAAAACCCTGCCTTGATATCCTTAATAGTGGATTACCCTCAACGTCTAACCAGATTCCTCATTTCTTCCCCCCGCCCCAGCCCCCAGTAACATCTGATTGCCCTGGCCTGCCCATTAGGTAGGTTTAGCCAGAATCTCCCTTACCCCTGATGTTTCCTGTTAGTAACTTCCAATCGATGACCGCCCCCCCCCACCACCACCCCACACCCTGCTCCTTGTCTATAAATTCCCCCTTCCCTTGTTATAGTCAGAGTTGGGGGTCCATCTCTCTCCCCTGCTGCAAAACCCCCCTGCAGTGGTCCCTATACCTATATCCCGCTGAATATTGTTCACCTTTCTGTTCTAATGAGGTTGTAATTTTTTTTCTTTTTAAATACAGTCCATGTCCTCTACTCCTGTCCCATCTTGTCCTACTGAAGGAAAAGCAAGGGAGATTATTTGCTGAGGAGCACCTCTCAAAGCACCTGTGAGGGGAAACGCAGACTGGGGCTAGATGGCGGAAAGGGGCAGAGAACAGCCAGAGTTTGGAGAGATGCCCCAAGCCAGCCCCCATAACACCACTTGCTGTCTTCTTCCCTGGGACAGGACAGGGTGCTCATCTGACACGTCCGTGTGTCCGAGAGTGTTTGAGAGCACAGGTTATGTGCACGGAGGAATATTTTGTTTATATCCGGCAGTAATGTGGCAAAGCGTTTCCAAAGAGGTCTCAATACAATTAAAGAAGAGGACAAGTATCTGTTCTTTTCTCTCTTCCACTGAGACCCCCCAGTTACCCACCAGTGCTCAGAGGCTCTGGTTCAAATCTCACTGCCTCCTGGATTATTGGAAGGAGTCACCTATTGGAGAATTTGGATGATTTGAGTCAAAGGTTGGTGGAATCTGAGCCTCCTTTAGCCTTGTGTAATGGGCTGAAAAAAGGGGCCAGACACCCAGCCTGTCTGCATCCTCAGATTGCCATTGGGCTCTGCAAGATGGGGGTCAGGGCTGGGTGTGGAGAAGGGATGCCCAGGCTGGAACAGATGCAAGCATGGAAAGGGAGAAGGGAGGGGTAGAAAGAGGAACACATTAGTTGTGAAGCAGCACAGCAGAGCCCAAGCTGTGACTGTTGCCCAGTAATGCCAAAACATGTCAGTTTTCAAAGATGTCCAGCACCAGCATGCTCACAGAATAGCAAAATCTGGAAAACTTAGTGTCCATTAAGAGCAGAATGGCTCAACGATGTGGTTGATTCAATCCATGGGATTCTCCGTAAAGCCAAGAAGGTGAACGCAATCTATGTGGAAATACAGAGTTGGATCTCAAGGACACTGGGGGGTCAATGTCTCAAGGACACTGGGGGGCTGCAGAGTGGTGAGTGTCTGCATTGGGCATGCGAGCCATTCCCAAGCATCACCCCAACTTTGCAGTGGGTGTACGTATTGGTCAAGGTGCGACGCATGCTGAGCTCATGGGGGTGACCCTGGTTGGGGAAGGTACCTGGCTCGTCAAAGATCCTTGGATAGGACCCTAAGAGTGGAACAACTGAAGAGCACTGGCTTTCATTTCTGCTTCTTCCACCCAGAAGCCTTTTGCCACCAAGACCCTACAACTGGCTCAATGGTGTGCCAGGCTCATGGGGAGCAAGGAGGAACCATCGCCTTCTCCCTTAGCATCTAAGTCACAGGTAGGACTCAGGTCCAAGACATCCACTGAGTGCCCCTGGACTAGGAGCTGGCCTACACAGACTCTGCCCATTGAAAGAGGATTTCAACTACCTCCATTACGATCTCAGTCCGTACTTCCTCACTGATGAAGTTCTTTCCAGCTCATCTCTTAACTACGGTAAAAGAATTAGCAGGCAAAGCATCCCCTGAGAACTGAAGCTACCCCTCAAGTAATAAGGACTATCCTGATGTCAGCAAGACACGACATGACTGACCCCAAGACAATGCTTCACCTGACCATCACTGCCCACCTGCATACGCCCACCGACCTTTGTCCCACACTTATCTCATATGAACCTGGAAGCATTTTTGGCACGTTGGAGACAGTCTTTGGGATTCTAGTCCCGTCTTCCCAGTGTTGGCCTCTCTGAAATAAATTCCCTATTTCACCACCACTCCTCTCTGTGCCTTTGGATTTTATCAGCAGTGAGTGGCAAACCTGGTCTGTTTGGGACCCCCTGTGCCCCAGTTACATCTTCTGAGAGGGGCCAAGAATCCTGCTTTCCCTATGCTGGGCAAGGCTGCCCCACTGATCCCCCAACATGCACCCCACACCTCAGTGGACTCACTGGAGTATTGCCCCAGGCTGATCTTACTGCCCACCTTAGGAGAGTCCAGCCCCAGGTCCTGTCTGTAGGGTCAGCTGAAGCCTTGGACCTGCTCTCCTAGGAAGGTATGGGATGTGGCGTGGGGGTGGGGAGGTGCTTCATTAGTTTCCTTTCTCTGTGTCTTTGTGTGGGGGTAGTGTCTGCCCCCTGGCTGGGTGATGTCTGCTGGCAGGTAGGTGGGGGGGGGGGGCGGGGGGGCAGGTATAAGGTGGTCAGAGGAGCATTTTTACTTTTAGATCTGGTCTCAAGGTATGGGGTGGGAGTGGGTCCCTGGAGACCCTGAGCCACTGAGTTCCCTAATAAGCTTCCAGGGTGGGGAAACAGGCAGCGTGAAAACTGTCCTGAGGACCTGGTGAAACAGAGGGGATCCAGAGCCACTGCTCAGGGAGGACTTGCTGGTCTGAATGAATGCATGTGGGCCCTCCCCAATTACTCAGGGGAGACTCCTCCTTCATTCCTACCGCTTAGTATTTCAGCACAAAAAGAATTTTACTTCTTGCCCTCAGGGAAGGGAGGTGGGGCTTCATGGAGAGCCCCTTTCTCCCACAGACACCTGGAACGCCCAGCCAGCCCACTCCTGCTGGAGGCTTTGTCGAAGGATCTGAGGGTCTGAAAGGAGTGGAACAGTCAGTGCCCACCTCCAGGGCAGGGCAGGGAGGAAACTGCTCAGCTGGGTCTGGTAAGATACCCTGTAAGGAATGTGTATATCAGGGTTTCCCCTGATGGGGCACAGAACTGCACAGGTGAGGCCGTGAGAAACACAAGGCAGGCGGCGCAGCTCCTGTCTGCCAAGAAGCACAAGGGCTGATGGTGGGCTTCCAGTGGCTAGGCAAGCTTCTGAAGGACCGAGGGCCTGCATGGTTTTCACTGAGGACCTGGGGTTCCCTTGCTCGTCCTGTATGGACACTTACTCTTAGCCCATCAGGGAGCTTCTATGCCAACTCTGGTGGGGGGGGTGGTGTGTGCTGTGTCTGCCCTGCTTAGGGATGCAGTTGCACCCCCTGGAAGCCGGGTCTAGAAGCCATAGAGAAGATGTCAGGTGGATAGACTCCAGGATTTTTGTGCTTTTTCCAATTTGAGATGGTCTCTGAACTGCTAACTGCAGCCCACAGCACCGCCTCACCGTTTTGCCTTTGGACTTTGCTAACTAAGGATATGGAGGAACTGAGGCCCCCGCTGCAAAACAAGTCAAACTGAACTTCCTGTGGGGGCAAGATGGGGCATAACAGGCACTCAAACAGAGAGAGGGGCAGGAATTCCCCCAACCACTCCCAACCTGTGGAGCCAGGCAACCTCAGTGTCCCAGAAGGTCAAATGGGGAAAGAAACTGGAGCATTTGGAGGAGGGTGTGGGTGGGTTCAGGGGCAGGTGTACGAAGCTGTGTCGGAGGTGGGGGGGGAGGGGCACGCGGTGGTGGCAGAGGGACTCTGCAGGGGGCAGAGGAGGGCGGCAGCCTCACCTGGACTTGGCCCTTCCCCATGATCCTGTCTGTGCTCTCGCCGTCCTCCTTGGTGATCTTTGTTTTGTTGTAACACTTTTCATAGCAGAGAATCCTCAAGGTCTGGGAGCCTTCCAGCTCGATCTCAAACTCCTGTAGCCCCAAGAAAGGAAAGTCCCTTGTTAACAGGTCCAATGACTTCCTTGCTGCCCCAAAAGGACCCATGACTTGAGACCCTGCTTACTTTAGTCCTGTGACAAAGACCCTCAGAAGCTACTTCCCTGTGAGCATCCCATTGTGGCTCAATCTGGATGCTTCTGGAAGCTCAGAATGCCTCTCACACTGAATCCAAACTCCCTAAGCTAGTATGTCAAAAGGCAGTCCCCATTCCCCCTGCATCAGAAGCTCATGGGTGCTGGTTATAAATGCAGATATTCTATGGACTTTGGGTGATAATGATGTCAGTGTAGGTTCATTGATTAGTTGGGGAGGCTGTGCATGTTTGGGGACAGTGGGCATATGGGAAATCTCTGTCCTTTCTGCTCTGGACCTAAAGCTGTGGACCTAAAGCTGCTCTATAAATTAAGTTTATTTGAAAGCGGGGAAGGAAATCGACCCATGGAGGTGATATAGGAGAGGAAAGAACCGTTCTTATAGGTTTTCGAGTTGTCTGCTGTGGGATGTGTGGTGTTGACTTTCTCCTCCATCACCACATGATGTCTTCAGTAAATTCTACATTTCACACCAGTGTTTTTGCAGGCACAGGTTCACGGTGGGGGAAATGGAAGAGGGTGGGGAAAAGAAAGGAGATATTTCTGAGCCTGCATGGGGGTGGGGAGGGTGTGTGTGTGCCAGGAATGTGTAACAGCCCTGATGATCCATATGCACACCCAGGGTGGCCACCAGGTGATGCTGGTCTGGAATCCTCCATGCCTGGGTTCCTTGAGCCCTCTACTGCTGGTGCCTCCAGAACCCCTCCCTCATTGCCCCTGTCAGGTCATGCTCATTTACTCTCTGCAAAGCCTTTGATGGATCCGTCTGGCTGTGATGCTCCCTTGTCACGGCAGCCATCACCCTTTCTGCACAGATGCCCAGAGCTATAATGATTGGGCAATCCTATGGGCTCCCTGTGCCCCAGTCCTACTAAGGCAGCAAATCTGATGATGAGAGTCATGGATGCCAGGAAAGGAGAGCTGGGTGCTGGCCCCATGGCTCTACCAGCCACATGACCCAAAGTGGACCAGACAGCCATTTGGTCTTAGCTTCTTCTTCTCCAAGGGAGCAGGTGGTTTGCTTTCCACCCACAGCCTCAAGCATGAGGCTTTCCTAGGCCACAGCTACTCCAGAAACTGGGAAATGGCATTCTCACAGATCTGGGGACTTCATCAATATTGGCTACTCTATAATCATTCCCACACTCCCAAAGGCTCAAGGTGAGATGGTGAGCAAGTTACACAACAGCTCTCCAAGGTGAAGGAGAACAGAGCAGCAAACTATACAAATCCAACACTCGGGACAGGCAAGTAGGGTCCCTACCCCAGCCCTCCCCCGGCAGAGCCCCAGGCTTCCAGAAACCAAGAGGGCTACAGGGCTCATTCCAACTTCCGAGGAAAAACAGTATGGAAATCTACCAAGTAAACTAAGCAATAACAAAGGCAGCACAAAAAACCCTTTTAAGTTTCTTTTCCAAAACCTTCTCCAGAAAAATAGGCTGTTTCTTTGTGATGGGGAGTGAAGGGGGTTGGATTCTCAGGAACACAGAGATAAAATCTCTTGGACTGGTCGCCCCCCTCCTCCCAGGAGATTCCTGGAATGCTGGTGGAATGTGGGCAGCGGAGGCGGAGGCGGAGGCGGCTGCCTGCGAGGAAAGACATTAGGGAGCCCAGGGCGGGTGGGGTGGGGGTGGTGTTCAGACTCTCCCCATGGAAAAGATCCTGGCCTGCCAGCCAGGGCCAACATACAAGACTTGCCTGGAAGTAGTGCCTCACCTCATTCCAGTTGGGCTCAGCTGTGTCTCTGTAAACGCGAGTCTTGGCTTTATTCACAAAATAACCGAAGGAATCAACCTCCAGGGTACAGTACAGATCTGTGGGAGGGCAACAAAGGGAAGGTGATCGTACTTTTCCATATTACCCGAATTTTCTATCAGAAGCAGGGGCTATTTTTGTAGGGGGCCAAGGGCAGGCTGCCCCAAGATGGGCGGGCCACTGGGACAAGAAGATCATTCTGAGCTGAGAGCAATCAAGACCATCTGGGCTCAAGAGAAATTTTGCCCTTCCTGTAACTGCACAGAAGAATCTAAATTGGGGGGTCTTTCCCAGAATAAGGGTTATTAGCAGAGATAAATCTAATCTGAGTGACCTACTGGTGAGGCAGGGCAAACATCTAGTTGCTAAATATCTGCTCTTCCTGTCGTCCTGTGAAGTGCATTCCTTTCCTCTGAAGCCCTAGACCTCTGCCCCCTTCTCCTAGGTTCAGGATGACATATATGCCTCATTTTGCCTGTCTTTGTAACTTCCATGTCTGTGTGGATTCCCAGCGTGTGTGCTATTAAGTTTAATTTTTTCCTGTTAGTTGGCCTTGAAGGGGACAGGAGTTCTTGCTCCTTGACATTTTCAAAATCAGAAAAAAAAAAAGTCTTAAGTTTCTTTTCAAAATAAAACAACACTGAAACCAATAACCAATATTGCACTGCACATTAACTAACTAGAATTTTAATAAAAATTTGGAAAAAATAAAGCAAAACACCAGTGGCCAGCATTGGCCCCAGCACCTCACGTGCAGATTCCGCCCCGTGGTACAGCTGAACCAGCACCTGTCAGAACGTGTGCTCACCTGGTCATTTGACAAATCCTGGCTAAAGCCTCTATGTGAGCAGAACCCTATGGGTGGTGACCTGGGCAGAGATGAACGTACCATCACCATCAGGAGGATGATGCACAGAGAAGGGTGGGGCTAGGGGAAGTGCCGACCACCTGCGCAGACCCTGCTGTGAGTTTACTAGGTCAACTGGGGCAAAGGGTGCTGCAGGCCAGGATGGGGCACCAAAAACAGCTCACTGCTGGGAGAATTGTGGGGTGCAGGGAGAGCGGAGGTAGGGACCAGGGAGGAGGCCACTCCCAGGGCCTGGATGAAGGGTGGGGCAGGTGGCCAGAGGTAATGAGGAAACTCCACGGACAGAGAATGTCATCTTACTGATATGGCCAGGGAACCAGATGGTGGTTTCTGTCCTAGCCACAGGGCAGAGAGGGTGGCACCTCTCACTGGGGCAGGGCATAAAATAAGAGAAACAAGTTTGGGAGCCCAAGTGATAGATTCAGTTTGGGGATGTGGAGCGTAGAGTGTGGGACACTGGGGACTCAGACAGAAAGTAATAGAGGGAGGCCAGGAGACAAGAGTGGGGATGGAGAGGCAGTTCCAGACATCAACTGCGCTGTTGATGGAAGGGCCCCTGGGCCTAGGAAGAGGGAGTGTATGCAGTGAGGGAGGAAGGCCTAGATGGAACCCTTGAAAACACCAGCATTTGTGTGAGAGGGGTGTGGAGCAGGTGCTCCCAGGGGAACAATTACACCTATGTGACAACCTAATGGAGGTAAAATCTGCACACTGTACAACCCATCTGCTGTAAGTTTGAGGATTTTTAGTAAATCAGCATTGCCACTGTTGCAGAACACTGCTGCCCCCCCCCCCCCAAAGGCCCTTTGGAATCAACTGCAGGCAAATCTCCCATCCCCAGTCCCAGGAAACCCCTGCTAGGCTTTGTCTCCAAATTTTGCCTTAGAAATTTTACACATGTGGAATGATACAACATGTAATCTTTTGCACCTGGTGTCTTTTTTTGGGAATAATTCTTTTGAGGTTCATCCCTATCGTTGCCTGTATCAGTACTCCGTTCCTTTTTATTGCAGAATGGCGCTCTGTCGCATGGATGAACGTGTTATGTTTATCAGGCACATCCAAGTCTTTATACAGACATGTTCTTATCTCTCTGGAATAAATACTTAAAAGCAGGGCTGCTGGGTCACGTGGTACGGGTGTGTTTAACTTTTTAAGAAAGTGTGAAACTGTCTTCCAGGGTGGCCAAACCATTTCACATCCTCACCAGCGGAGTGTCTGAGGGTTCCCATTTCTCCATATCCCCACCAACAGTCATCACTGTGTACCTTTCTGGTCATCACCATCCTGGTGGGCATGAAGTGGAACCTCAATGTGGTTTTATTTATTTTTTTTTAATGTTGATTTTTTAGAAGGTGCAAGTGGGATAGGGGTGGAGACAGAGGATCTGAAGTGGGCTCTGTGGTGACAGCAGTGAGACTGATGTGGGGCTGGAACTCACAAACTGTGAGATCATGACCTGAGCCGAAGCTGGATGCTGAACCGACTGAGCCACCCAGGTGCCCCCTCACTGTGGTTTTAGTTTACATTTCCCTATGACCGTGAGCATCTTCCCATGTGCTTATTAGCTACTTGTATTTCTTTGGTGAAGTGTCTATTCAAATCTTTTGCTCATTTTATTTTATTTTTATTTTTTTTTAATGTTTATTTATTTTTGAGACAATGCGACAGACAGAGTGCAAGCAGTGGAGGGGCAGACAGAGACCGACACAGAATCTGAAGCGGGCTCTAGGCTCTGAGCTGTCAGCCCAGAGCCCGCCGGGGCTCGAACTCATGAACCGTGAGATCATGACCTGAGCTGATGTCGGATGCTTAATCGACTGAGCCACTCAGGCACCCCTATCTTTTGCTCATTTTAAAAAACTGGCTTGTCTCCTTAGCACTGAGGTCTAAGAGTTCTCTAATATGCTCTGAATACAAGTCCCATATCATGTATATATGGTTTGTAAATATTGTCTTCTATGCTGTGGCTTGTCAGGGATTTCTTGTTTAGTTTTGCAGCATCAGTGGGACAGGTCAATAGCACAGTGCCTGTCCTCTGTCCTCCTAAGAGGGACGATGAGGACTTGTTTGGAGTGCCATGCTGAGAGACACAGTATGTGCCACCCTGGACTGAAATGCAACCAGCCCTCACTGATCTGACAGCTTGCGTAGCTGAGAGGCGTTCCCCGCCTGGGAGGGGAAGGATGAAAAGGGTAACCAGTTAGCTGTCAGCAGCCAAATCTACTCTACTGGCTGGGGTCAAAGTGCTCCCTGCAGCCCTCCTTGCCTGGAACTCAGGCTGTATTTCCTGGCTACAGAAAACTCCAGTGCCTGCAATTACAAGACCCGCCTGCAGGGGGCAACTCACCAGCTCACACATCCTGTCCACAGACCAAAGAAGGCAACGGTCCACTCTGGGTATCAACCAGCACAGGACCTCACCCGTTTAAGGGCCAAAGGCACCTGATGATATTCTGAGCCACGACCCTGGTTCCAGGGTCCACAGCCTCCAGCTTGGTGCCCTGTCACCTTCTTCCTCAAAGTAACCACTTACTTGAACTCTGCTTAAAGCCGCTGGCGGAGTGGACGATGACATTGAGAAATCCATAGAGCCCCGGAGATTCATCATCTGCGCAAGAGACCAAAGAGGTGAGCATCGTTCTCCTGAGGGAGGCAAATGACAGGCTGTGCTTCAAAATCAACCCTCAACGGGAGGGTTTGCCATTTGCTCAGCATGGGGCCAGGTGATATCATGAGCCAGAAACATAACCATTGTAGCCTCTGTCTCAGGGGTCTTAGGATCCGAGTTGGGTTTACAACACAGGCAGACCAGGGACTGGGTTGAAACACAGTAAGGTTCCCAGGACAGGAGAGGGGAGGGGTAGGGTGTGTCATGTGACATGCATGTTGTCATGTGAGGAGTGGCATGTGACATGTGTTCATGTGCACAAGCACATACCTATGAGTGGGAATGAGTGTACGTACATAAGTGTGTGTGCAAGTGAATGCAAAACACAGCATGACCAAAGGTGTGGGTGGGAAGTGCCTGGCTGGAAGGACAGGGGAGCAGGACCAAACCCAAAGCACAGAGGATCCAAGATGCGTCATGTGACCAGGCACAAAGTCATGGGGACAGACCACCCCTGACCCATCCCATCTACCCCTGGGAGGGGCCAACAGACCCTATGCAGCACACACATTCTGTCAGGATGAAAACCCATGGTCTCACAGACAGTGCTGGCAGCAAAAAGGGAAAGCAGCCCTTGTGAGGACAGCCCACCTTCTTTGTTGATGGTCAGTGGAATGCTGTGGACGGTCTGAAGTTTGACACACGAATTGGTCAACATCTGCAGCTCCACGGATGTTAGGGAGAAGCTTTTGAAACCTGAAGAAAGTGGAACCCAGGTGCATCAGCCAGCCAGTCAGCATGGCTCCTCAGACTCCAGGGACACCCAGAGCGCCTTCTCCAATGTGCCTGCACTGGACCTGCACCACACCCTGGTGAGGAGCTGTGATGGCCAGGAGGGGGCGATCTGCTCCCACGAGAGGAGCTGGTAAGTGGCCAAGCAAGGTGTGGCTTTGGCCCAGGCTGGGTTTGGCTGGTGGGGACGGGATTAGCATAATGCTTGCAAACCCATGAGCTGGCCAGGCAACTGTGAGTGGTGACCTGCAGAACCTTCCCGTGGGGTATCCCCCCACAGACACCCAGTACAACCCTGCCCTGCACTCTGCTAATGAGGGCTCCCCATCCCCACCCGGTGAGGAAAAGGGGTTTATTTCTGTTACGGTGCTGAGCAGAGAATAGACGCTGACATGCTGCAAATGGTTGGGGTCCCCTGGTTACAAAAGGAAACCCGGGACATGAGCATGGATGGGCAGGGCAGCAGGCACCGGCCATCAGAGCTGCCAGGAGTGCCTCGTCCTCCAGGACACAG
Organism: Neofelis nebulosa; assembly: GCF_028018385.1. NCBI lineage: Eukaryota > Metazoa > Chordata > Mammalia > Carnivora > Felidae > Neofelis > Neofelis nebulosa. The sequence goes on along the minus strand of NC_080792.1, from coordinate 76,131,481 downwards.
GGGCACTGCGGGGGATGGGGGTGGGGGACACTGGCTCAGCACAGGCATGGATGATAAGCTTGGAGGGTAGGGAGCTCAGGACAGGGCAGAGGCATGTGGGGCTCCCAGCCCACCTGGGACACGGTGCTCAGCCTGGCTCTCTCTGCAGACACTCTCAGAACAGTGGGCACACAGAGTGCACATGGGAACCTCTTAACAAGACAGCTGAGGAATCCCAAACTATACAGCTGGGGGGCAGAGGAAGGAAACAGGACCTGTGGCAGAGTCTGTCTTCCCACCCCTGAAGACGGCCAGACAGAACCAGGGGCAGCTCTGAGCTTGGGAGAAGCAGGAAAGAACAGCTAAGAGAGGGAAGCGCCCAGGGAATGGACTGCCCCAGACAGGAGCAAGCACCCTATCCTAAGAGTGGTCAAGTGCTGGCCCCTCAGATAGCAGAGAGGGGCCAGCACAGTGTGGCTGTTCAGGCTGGTCCAGCCAAGGGCTCCTTTGGCAATAGCACCTGCTGAGGGGACAGGCAAGAGTACAGGGGGAGCCACAGGGAGTAGGCAGGTTCAGGAGACAGGCAGGGCATTGGGGGAAGGCATGGGTGGGGGGGTGGTGGGAAGGAAGGGTTCATAGGGGAGGTCAGAAAGTGGGAGGGGGTGATGCACAGGGGATGTGGGGAAAGCCTTGGAAAGGGGGTACAGGGGGTAGGGCCCTGGCAGGAGCTCCTGACCAATTTATTTTCTGAATCAGAGCTCCCTATAGACTCTCACTTGGATAAGAGTGCCACTGCCCAGCTCCTCAGGAAGAAAGAAAAGGCTTGAAACCACAGGAGGAGATGAGCATCCAGGCCTGAGGTTCTAAGCCTCTACATGCGGATGCCACTTACACTTCTTCTGCTGCTCCCGGATGTTCTCTCTCCACTCAGCACGCTCATAGTCAGATGAGATGAGGAATGTGTAACTCTAGGGGGTGAGAAGGAGAATACACCCCGGTTACCTCCACTGCAGCTCAGGCACCCACATAGAGTCCTGCAGTGCACCCCTCCAAGGCACACCTTGGGGCCAGAGACTGGCTGGAGCCTGGTGGCTGAGTGTGCTCATGGCTTGGCTCATGCTTCTGGCACTCTCCACCCTTCCTGTCAGCTGGGCTTCAGGCCATAGCTCCTGTGCCCTGGGCAGCTCTGCCTCTGGCACCAGCCCCCCTGCCTGGACTGCCTGGGCCAGGGCATGACATGTTGTAGCTTAGGGGCCACAGAGGTTAGCAGATGGGATCTGCAGAGGCCGATGCCACTTTGAGTGACCACCTGTGTCTAACACACGAGCCCTGAGCTGCGACCCAGAGACAAGGCTCCTGCAGAGCCCACCAGCTGCCTCTCCTAGCTGCACGCTGACAGCTATGCGTGATGCCCACAGCCCCAGAGGGAGAGGCCCGGGCTCCAGATGGCACCAGGAGCCAGACTCAGGAGAGAAGGTACCTCGCAGGTTCACAAGGTCCCTGGACAGAATCCCCGTACGAAGAGCCCGGTCTGCACAGATCTGTGAACCCCCTGCCCTATTTGAACTTCTTGGAGACGCTGTTACCGCCCAGCTGTGGGGGTTGAGCCAGCTGTCAGTCAGTCTGGGGGGCTCCGGCCTAAAGCACAAGTCAGAGGGACACATGGGCCTGGGTGTGCTATACTGAACAAGTGTCTCTTGGCATGGGAACATTCTCCAGAAGAAGAGGGCTGCTGTTGTAGAGGCCACACAGGAGCCAGAGACCACAGCTGCCACACAGCTGGGTGGTGAGTCTCGGCCACAGCACAGTGAGATTCTAGATAGATGGGAGCCAGGGGCACTCACCTTGCCATTGCGGTTGTGCACCCTGAAGGCCATGCTGGGGGACATAAGCAGGAGCAGTGACTCTTGCTCTGAAAGCTTCTTCTTCAGCCTCTCGATGGCCTTGCTGCCCTTGTTTGCTCTCTGTGGGGAGAGGCAACATGATCACATTTCCATTCTGGGGGCCCCTTGTTACCCGTTCCTGCCTGGCCCAGTCCCACTGCCCCCGGTGCCTCCCTCAACCTGTTCGGTTTGTGGTGTAGTAGGCCAGCAGGTGGGTGAGGGTTGAGGAGACCCCTGTCCTGCTGAGCCCACCTCAGCCAGGCATCCCCGAGCTGAAGCCCAACCTTCTGGGGACCCACTTTGTCTGTGGCCACCTCATGGTACCTGCTCTGGCCGGGCCTAATCCTACACTTGAATGCCCCATCTTCACTGCTCCTCAAGTCTTGTAAACCTCTCCAGAAACAACTGGGGGCCGGCCTAGGGTGGGCTGGAGGGGCTGTTCCCCCGCCTGATATGCTGTCCCCATTAGGGCAGCTGAGCACCCCTCCCACCCCCCATGCAGGATGGCTCCAAGCTTGACGGCGGGCTCACAGGGGTCCCAGCAGGCCCCAGGCTCAGGAGTGGGTCAGATACTTGTGTGCAAGGGGCTGCTGCCACTCAAGCTGCAGAGCCCAGCCTTGCTCCTTTCCAGCTGGTCTCACCTTCTCTCTCTGGATATCATTCTTGATCTGGGATATCTTGATCTTCATGGCATCCAACTCCTCGTCCAGCACCAGGGGGATGTTGGGAGCCGCCTCCGACTCATCCACTGTCTGGAAGCTGAGATCCGTGAGCGGGATGTACCATTTGCAGTCATACTGCTGGGTTTTGCTGAGTGAGGAAACCACACATTAACACTCTGCTTTCCTTCGCTAACGTCACTGTTTTCAAGAGCCGGGAAACCCCAAGTTTGGGGCTTGCGCAGTTTACCTGAACTTAAAACCTAGCTTGTGGTCCATGTAGCAGGCTGGCATAAGGCCATCGGCAGACACTGGTGACCCTGGGAATGGGCACTCTGCACATGTGACTTAGGCCAGGTCCACCTTATCCTGGGCTGATGGTGGCGGCTCCCTGGCTCCCTGATGTGGGAGCATATCGGGGAATCCACTGGCAGGACAGGACTGCAGACACCCACAGAGCTGTAGAGTTTGAGGGGCTACAGACCTACCAGGGGTAATCCTCTGCCTTGACAGAAGGGGAAACTGAGGCTCTCTTCTGAGGTGACTGATTTAAATCTGCTCAGAACGGGGGAAAGAGCCTAGCTCTGGTCTTTCCCAACATAACCTTCTTTCCTCCATTCCAGCTGGTGCAACCTGGGTGATCTGAGTCCCAGGAAGAGGTGTGTGTGTGTGGTGGGGGAGCACCTGCAGCCTAGGCTGAGAACAATTTAGAAGCTCTCACAGGTATGGGGAGACAAAATACAGTGATGGTCCAGTGATACCGGCCCCACTCTGCCAGCCTGTACTAGACCCTGCAGCTCCCTGTCCTGCCACGTACTCTTCCTGGGTCATGACATGACAGTTGCCCAACAGTACCTTGTCAGGTAGGTCCCCCTTTTTTTCTTTTAATGTCTACTTATTTTTGAGACAGAGCTAGAGACAGAGCACAAGTAGGGGAGAGGCAGAGAGAGAGGGAGACACAGAATCTGAAGCAGGCTCCAGGCTCTGAGCTGTCAGCACAGAGCCCGACGTAGTGCTGGAACTCACAAACCTTGAGATCATGACCTGAGCCAAAGTTGGACGCTTAACCAACTGAGCCACCCAGGCACCCCGATCCCCCTTTTATCTATAGGAGGCAATAGGCTGGTCACTGATCCTGAACTAGACTGTCTCCAGGTTGTTAATGATGACCTTTAACCCTGAGCCTGGCATCATGGCCAGTTGGAAACAATGTAACTTAAAGAGTATATCCTGACCACATAGTTACAGAACTCTTTGGGCTCATGTCACAAGAGAAAAACAAAAGCCAGGTTTCATCGATCTGTGAAACCCACCCTGTCCCCCCGACCCCAAGACCCTTCCCACCCGGCAGGATGGGCGCCATGTAGTCACTCACCCTCCACTCTGCTTCTTCAGCTTGGTGCAGAGGAGCAGGTCGGTGAACAGGAAGACGTGGCGCAGCTTGCGGGCCCCCTCCACCAGCTCCACCATGAAGCTGTCCTTCAGCAGCTGCCGGTGCTATAGGGGGGGCAGGGGGATGGTGCGGGCTCGAATTAGGGCGGTGGGCCAGCAGGGGGGCAGGCCCTCACACCCTCAGCCTCCTACTTTCAGGCCCACTCTCCAGTGCTCCCTCTGTCTCAGCAAACACACACTACACTTTCCTCTTTGTTCAGTAAAGTTTCTTGAGTGCTTGGCCTGTTGAGGAGGGTGAGTGGATAGAGTACCAGCCATTGGCTTGGAGGCTGGGGAGGGGGAACACTATAGCTACGTTGATGGCCTGCAGAGAAAATGATGGCAGGAAAAACCCCTGTGGGCAGGGCGGTCCACGCCTCTCCGAGACAGCAACTGGAGACCCAGAATGGGCAATAGGCCAGCCATGTGAAGGACATTCTTGTAGAGGGACCATCATAGCCCAGGCCTGTGGCTAGAAGAGCTTGGTGCTCCAGGCATGGGTGGGGCAGCCTGGTGAGTGGAGAGGAGGTGGGCCCAGAACACTTTAAGGGGGCAGCCCCGACAATCATGGTAGAGGCTGAACTTAGTTTTCCGCTTTTGTTTTTTAAAGTTTATTTATTTATTTTGAGAGAGAGAGAAGGTGCGAGTAGGGGAGGAGCAGAGAGGAGAGAGCGAGAATCTCAAGGAGACTCCATGCTACCAGTGTGGAGCCCGATGCAGGGCTCGAACCCACAAACTATGAGATCATGACCTGAGCTGAAGTCAGACACTTAACCAACGGAGGCACCCAGGTGCCCCTGGACTTAATTCGAGGGCAATAGGAAGCTGAGTAGTGTGCCTACAGATGGGACTCCATGCTCTAAGCTTTCTAAGGTCAATGCCCACTGACAGGCAGAAGCCCACATAGGATGCCTGGATTCCGACAGCCTGAGTCTGAGATGACCTTCCCAGGGCCCATTGGACCTAGACCTAGAAGGGGGATGCGAGGCACTAGCCCACCAGCAAGCTACACGCCTCTGCACCCGGGTACTTCATCTGAAAGACCAGAACATTCCCACTGGGTCACACAGCTCCAGGGGTGGCTGAATGCCGTGAATGGCACACCAAGGTAAGTCAGTAATTCATCTGAAAAACAGTGCCCAGAACCTCATGTGGGTCAATGCTGTACCATGCCAAGGACACAAAGACAGGACGAGAGGCTGACGTGGTGAGCCTTTCCTTTCCCCGTGCACATTCCAAGTATGCTGTGCAAGCAAGTACATGGCCTGATTATTGGATGGGATCCCCAGAACACCCTGTGGGCAGGTCCTTAGGCCCATTTCACAGGTGAGAAATGGGAGCCTCAGATAGGTTTACCACCTGTCCCAGGCAGCACAGTGAGCGAGCAAGCAGCAACGCTGAGCAGTCTCTGTCCTTGGGAACTCACAAACCCAGGGGAGAGAGACCAGGTGCTTAGAGGCAACCCAGCCAGCCTGGCTCCAGGGAAGGCCCCCCAGAGAGGGTGACTCTCCACTTCTCACTGTGATGGCCAGGGAAGGGTCTGGAGGATCAGGTACATATATAAGAGTGGGCAAAGACCCATAGCATCTCCCCAGCAAGAGGCATCTCCAACGCCCCGTGAACTTGGCAGGCCCACACGCCTGGCTCCGCGGCGACCTGCAGCCTCAGAGTTGTCTCGGGGAATATCTGCCTCCCTGAACTTTCCCATACTCTCTGCGAGAGCTGGAGCCAGCAGGGCTGCCCAGAAGCAAGTATAGCTTGGGCTGGGCCCCAACACTCCCAGGTGCAAAGGCCACACGTCATTGTCGCATTCAGCTTGGCTCACAATGGCCAGCTGGGTCCTGGCTACAGAGAGCAAATGATTTAAATGGGAGAGCATGAGTGGAAGGGCTGGAAGGCTGCCTGTGTGCCAAGGCCATGGCTCATTGTCACTCACCCTGTGCCTGCCTGCCATGGGCAGACAGCCCACCTGGCATTGACACCCACAGGAAGCAAAAAAGTGTGCACCTGGAGAAATGTCCGCACACGGCTGGAGACCCTGGGGTAAACCTGACTGCTGGGTCCTCACTGGGGAGCAGGTCTGAGATGGGTCCTGGGACCCTGAAGTCCCAGAGGAATGAATGGACACATGCCCCCTCAGCAGGGACAGGACAGAGGGTCTTCCAGCCCAGAGGGCAGGGACCAAGGGACCTTCTGTGATGAAACATGGATCCTTTCTCCATACAAAGGGGCTGAGCTTCTGGCCACCACCAGCAGAGGGCCCCCTATGTCCAGCTCAGAAGTAGACTCCTCCCCTCTGTCAACAGGTCAGAAATGCCCAGAATCCAGGCGGTGACCACCCTCCACACACCAGCTGGCCCACCTTTTCTCCCTGCGAGGTCCTGTTGCTCACACATTCAGCTGAAGTGTCACATTCATCCTCCACAGGATCATTGAGTGTCACCCTGGTGCTTGTGGCAGCCCACACACCTGCCTTGCTGTGTTGAGAAGACATATGGCTGGCTGACTGTGGGGAGCACACAGGTGCCCCGAGGGCTCAGACGGCAGCCCTGGGAGGCTCTGATGGGCTGACCCTGTTCTGATACTGTGACAGTCGCCAGGCCCCTCCCCATGAACGCTTGCCTGTGCAAACCCTCATCTTTCTATGAGAAATCCCAAAGCTGAGGGCACCCTGACACTTCCCTCGAAGCATCCCAGTCCAAACCCTGCTCTGGGCCACACCCTGTCTCCAAGGGCCATGCGGAGCATGTGAATCATGCGTGTCACCTGCCAGACCCTGGCAGCATGGGTGGTGAACAGCAGCAGCTCTTCAGAGTAAGGCTCATTCACTGTGAGTTTTCCCTGTCATGTCACAGTTGGCCTCCCTCGCGAGGAGGCACAGGGCCTTGCTTCTGAACCCCAGTCCACCCTGGGTCTTGCAGCATGCCCAAACAGAAAATACCCAGCCAATGGGCAGGAGGGGGTTCCCAGCCCCAAGAAAACAGGCCAATTACCAATTACCATGCTGGCAGATCCACAAAGGGAGTCTGGACCCTGGCACAGAGACCAGAGCCAAGGGAACAGGAGGGCAGCAGACTGATGGAGTGTGAGGGAGATGGGGGCTGGACCTGAGGCACAGACTCTTAAGGCTGGTAGTCTCATCCTGATGCACAGTCTAGAGCCCTGACCCCTGGGTAGATGCCACATCTTGACTATGGAGGTCAGCCAGCCTGGGCCTGGGATCAGCCCTGCTCAGAGCCCAGCTCCAAGCCATACGCTGAGGAAGGATCCTGCTGCTGAAATAGGCCCATGAAGAAACAGCAACAAATCCCCATCTGCACCCACCCAATTTCAGGAAAGAGAGAGGCCAAGGGTAGATGATTGTGGAGGAGGACAGAAATGAAAGGAGGGATGGACAAGCTGCAGGTCCAACAGCGAGCTTGTGAGGGGATGCTCGGCCCTTTGATCGAGGCATCTGAGAGGCTGCTGGACCCTATGGCCATCACTTGGGTCTCTTCTCAGAACCCTGGCTTCTGCAGGGACACCCTGACAGCCCACATGGGACCAGTGTAGAGCCGGGAGGCCTGTGCCTGCCCAGGAGACAGCCCTCTCAAAAATGATCATGAGCCCTAACCCCAGGCCCTCAGAACCAGTACGACTTCCCGTCTGGCCCACCTGTCAGGTCCTCCAGGGGCCACAGGCAGGGCCGCACCTGGGTCACAGTCCCATAGCACTGTGGGCTGTGGTCTAAAGATGGTGTGACGTCAAGTGGCTGATAAGGACTGTCCCTTTGACTCAGCATCTCATGCAGAGCAAACACGCCTTGGTAGAGCTGTAGGGAGAGAGCTAGAACCCGCTGGACCCCAGGACAGGGTAGCATGATGCTTCTTGAGGTCTGAGGGACAGTGACTCAGAAGAGCCAGCTTGCTGGGGCCATAGGAATGTGTGTGAAAGAGAATCCATGTGTCTCTGTGTCTCTTTGTGTGCATCCCCAAGCAGGCAGGCATGTTTGTGTGTGTGCGTGCGTGCGTGCGTGCGTGCGTCCCTTTTGGTGTGTGTCCAACTAATCTCTTTGTGTGTCCCATATATATGTCTCTGTGTGTCCCCTGTGTGTATCCCTGTGTATGTAACCACATGTGTGGGTCATGTTCCTGTGTTTCTGTATGTCCTTCTGTAAGTTTCCATGCCCCTGTGTGTCCCAACCTATGTGTCCATGTGTATGTGTCCCCCATATGTCTGTGTGTGTGTTTGTGTTCCTGTGGATATCACAATGTGTGTCCCCTCGTGTGCATGTCTTTGTGTGCACTCTGGGACACCGTAGTGGTGGCAGGAGGGAAGGCACTCCCCTTGGGAGTGGGGAACACCCAGGTGGGGAACACCTGCTCGAAGGGACAGCATTGCCTCCTTGAAAAACTAACATCACCCCGCCAGGGAGTGAGGTGTCTGGAGCCGCTGCTGTGCACCTTCACTGCCTGTGGCCCATCCTCTTCTCTCTGCAGGGATAATGCTGGCTCAGCCACTTCAGTTTTCTGAGCCTCAGTTTCCTTAAACATAAGAAGGGATGCAAATACCTGCCTGGTGGCATTTTTTAGAGGATTAGATGGGCCCCACAGGGGGCTATTGGTACTATAAGCCAAGTCCTCTGTAGGTACAGGTCTTGTGTTGAGAGATGCCCTATCGTCGTCAGGCCTCCCACAGTTGATGATGACTCTGAGTGGGGAAGGTACCACCACCCGCATTTCTACAGACAAGGAAACTGAGGATAGTGAGGTTACATCCTGTGTCCGCAGTCTTCTGAGGACGGGCCCCTCCTTCCCCAGGGGTCTTCCCCTAGGCTGGCCGGCCTCCTCCAGCTGTCATCTGGGCAACATTGGCCCTCACCCCTAGACAGAGCCCATTCAGGGAAGACCCATCTGGAAGAAGTGCATTGTTATGGACTGATGTTTGTGTCTACTCCAAAATTCATATGTTGATGCCCTAACCCTTAATGTGACAGTATCCAGAGGCAGGGCCTTTGGGGTGATTAGGTTTAGGTGAGCCCATGAAAGTGGGAGCCTGTGATGAGACTGGTGTCCTTATACGAAAAAGAAGACAGAGATCTCTCCATGTGCCATCTCCAAGCTGGGAGCCATCTCCAAGCCGGGAAATAGGCTCTTACCAGATCCTGAGCACACACCTTGACCTTGGGACTCCCAGCCTCTAGAACTGTGAGAAATGAACATCTGTTGTTTAAGCCCCTAGTTGATGGTATTTTGTCATAGCAGCTGAGCAGACTCAGACACAAGGTTCTGAGAAGAAGAAGCTAGAGCCCAAGGTTCCATGGAGGGGGTACTGGGAAGTTTCCTCAGGTACAGGAACTGGAGTTTAGTGATAAACCTGTAGGGCCTTGCCAGGTGAGACCAAGAAGGGTTGCCAAGGAGGGCACAGGTGGGGGCAGAGAGAAGAAGGAAGATGGTCAAGGCAAGGACCAATGAGGCATCAGTTGCTGGCTGAGGATGCCTGGTTTGGCTCCAAGCAGGGCCGGATTTAGCATGTTTGGTCCTGGAGGAGGCCAGGGACCCGAACCTCCATTCCCATGCCCCCAGAGCAAGACCTGAACCTGGGGATGGCTGGCTGCATGCCAGCGACCCAGCTGACATTGCCCATCAGAGCAGCCCTGGCTGTGGGGTAACTCAGTGGGGTGTGGAGGTTCAGAAGGTGGAAGAAAAAGTGTTCCCAAAACAACATACCTGGCAGCTGAGTGTGTGCTGAGGGTCCTGCCTGACCCTCCTGCCCTCACACCTGTTCGAGGGCTCTCAGTACCTCCCTGCAGAACACGCCTCCACTCCCTGGTCCCTGAGAAAGCCTCTTGTTTCCCATGCCCTGGAGAGACACCTCATAAGACAACTGATCGGGGAGGATGAAATCAGAGCATGACACAGCCCGGAAAGGACAGGAACCTGCTGGGTGGAGAGCGGGGTGAGCCTGGGAAGCACACTGCTGATTCATAGCAGTAATGTTCACTGAGCACTTGTTGGGTGCTGGGACCTGTGCAGAGAGAGCTTCATAAAACATCTCCTTTTACTTGGCAGGACTGTCCCAGGCAGCAGGTTCTAGCTCCACCACTTGTTGGAGAAGGAAAGGCTCAGAGAGGTAAGTAACATGCCCAAGTTCCTAGAAGAATCCAAACCTGGGCCTGGACAGGTTGACAATCCAAGCTCCATTTACAAATATTTATGAAGGGTTGAGAAAAGACCCAGACATGGAGCACTGGCTTTGCCCTTATGGGGCTCCTATGTTGTGGACATCCTTTGAAACTGTGGAAAGCACATGGTCTAGGCTCACCCCAATCCCACAGCTGAGCAAACTGTTGCTCAGAGGTGAGTGGTATTGCTGAGGTCACATGCCATGTCTGATGGCGCTGGAACCCCAATCCCTATGCTGTCTTCACCCCCACCCCCTTCCCACAGCATCTCTTGCAAACTCTGCCAACAGGGTCTGGAGTCTCCAATTCTCTAATCCTCAAGCAAGAGCCCTCTCTTCTCCTCTGCCTGAGCCTCACCACCTCTCGTCCTCAGCCTGCACCAGTGACATTTCCTCAGCGGCTCCTATTCGGCCTGCCCACCTGCCTTCTTCCATGAGGGGCATTTGGGAATCTGGGTAGAGAATGGTTCCAAGAAGTGGCTGGCTGTTGGGAAACAAAACACCCACACGAAATCATCCCGTTTGTGTCCCAGCCTGAGTTGGGGATGCCGGGCAGCACAGGGTGCAGTGCTAAGAACAGGCAGGCAGCCACATGGGGAAATCACTTGGCAGTGTAAAGTTAATTCAGCTAAATAAATGAGCACCCACCCACTAGCCCATAGGACCCAGGCCTGGGAAGAAAAGTGCCAGCAGGATCCCTTGGTCCTGACTAGTTCCTGGGAGCCTGAGAAGGGTATCCTCCTGGGATATGCTTGCTGCTCACAGGCCCTGGGGTGCCAGGGGTGAGAGCATGCAGGCTGGTGACAGCATGTTCCAGCCACAGTTTAGTGTCAAGGAGACACCTGTAATGCTGCCCAAAGTCACTCTTCCTCAAAGAACACAGCCCTGGAGCTGTGGGGACTGGCTGAAAAGGATGATGAGATCATAGAAGCCATAGCAGGGGCTGGGGCTGTTGGCTCTGCTCAGGGCTCACACTGGGGCATCTCCACAATGCCCTGACTTACTCAGGTTGAGCAGATGGAGACAGGCCACTTCCCAGGGGACCAGCAGTGACTGTGGGAATACCTCCAAACACCCAAGCCAATGGAGGTACCTCTCCTCTCCCTAGAAACTGCTGAGAGAGCTAGAAACAGAGACACCCCTCCCCAACCCCTATTCACCGACATGTTCCCAGCAGGAGAAGCAGGGGAAGGGGCTCCACTCAGTGCTTAAGACTCTAGTAGCATGCTGAACCAAAGGGGCACATTCTCCTCCTTGTGACCACCTATGCCCAGGTAGCTCTTCATACATGGACCAGAGGAGGGGTGGACATTGGTTCAAAGGAGTGTCAGGGGAGTGGGAGGTGACGATAAATCATAACACACCTGTGATGAACACAGGTGCCAGGGCACATTTGGCCTCACATCCTGGGTTAGCTACTTAGTGGCTGTGTGACTGTGGCCAATTTCTTCAACCTTTCTGAGCTGCAGTGTCCTCACCTGGAAAATACCTCCTGACTTCACAGAGTCATCAAGAGAACTCAGAAGCCCACTTCCTCTCTTCTTTTGGAAACTTGATATTCAATGTCATATACCAAATTTAGAGACAGGAACACAGGAAAAAAAAACAACAGGTATTTCCAAATCTCAGGTCCTCCCCAGCTGCAAGTTCTAAGAGGAAGTAGCCCGCAGCTCCCACCCCTCCTGGGACCTGCAGATTCCCTCCTGACTGGTGATGTAGAGGGTGCTTTCCCCACATCTACAATATGGACAGTGTCCATGTGGGGAAATCAGCACCCCCTGCTTTTAGACAGCCCCTCAGAGGTCATGAGATCCTTTCTGCCTCACAACAACCCCATGGAGGGGCCACAGGCCCTGAGTCACTGTCCTCAGAGAATATGGACACTCAGCAAAGAAACAGGGACTTCCCGGGGCGCCTGGGTGGCACAGTCGGTTAAGCGTCCGACTTCAGCCAGGTCACGATCTCGCGGTCCGTGAGTTCGAGCCCCGCGTCAGGCTCTGGGCTGATGGCTCGGAGCCTGGAGCCTGTTTCCGATTCTGTGTCTCCCTCTCTCTCTGCCCCTCCCCCGTTCATGCTCTGTCTCTCTCTGTCCCAAAAATAAATAAAAGACGTTGAAAAAAAAAATTTAAAAAAAAGAAATAGGGACTTCCCAAATCAATACCACTGGTAAGTAGTGGGCAGGACTAAACCCAGGTTGGGAGACTACCCTTATAACATCCTTTTTTTTTAAGCTTTAAAATATTTTTTTATTAAAGAACTATAACCAAATGAGAATAAATCAAATAAGAGTACTTTAAGAATAGCAAGTTTCCTCCATTTATTTCTTACTCCCAATTATACTTCCCAGTTACTCTCTTTCCCTATTTAATCCTGGTGATTTTATAATTTTGGAAGGTATGCTCATACCTCTGATCCTTGATTCACTGACTTGATTTATTCAATTTGTTGATTTGCACACTGATTCCTTGAGATAAAAAATCAGGACTTACCACACACTACTGCTATCCTCATCCTCCTCTCCTCTTCATGTCTGTTGCTTATCCAAGTAGTGTCCTTTCTACCACACTGGGGACTGTAAGCTGGGTTGGGCAGCCTGAGAGGATACACTGAGGAGGACACTCCGGCTGCAGTCAGCTCGGAGTGTAAGTGCCCGACTGAATAGTGATGTCTGCTCCTGGAACAGTGGGGGTGGGGAGCATGAGTGTGGGCACCTGTCTGTCATACTGGGCTGGCCACCACCACCCTTACCGTGCGTGGGAGGGAGAGGAGGTGCGTGCAAGTCAGACTCACGGCGTTTCAGAGGGCATTTGCTTCTCTCCTCTCTTGCAGCTGAGGTACCCAGGTGATCCCTCCCACTGAGCAAGTATCATCAAAGCCAGCAGGGCCAGATGCTGATGGGGGAGACGGTGGGTACAGATAAAAGCCCTTGTCCTCATGAAGTGCCCGGCCCCTACGTATTTCCTGTCTGGTGGCCCTGAGACCCTGACCGTGGGTCCGCACGAAGGAAGCCTGTGATAACAGATGTGGGAACAAGGGCAGGGCTGCCAACTCCCAATTTTCCTCAATTCCCTAGGGCAGCTGCCTCCAAGGATCCGAAAAGCAAGAAGGGATTTCTCTCCAGGGATCCTGAACAGCAGGATACGGGGGCTGAGGTCAGACTCAGCACCATATGAAAAGCTGAGAGGAAAAAGGACTCGCACGTTTGCTTCCCAGGAGGACAGTGCTCTCATAAAAGAACAGTCGGCAAAGGAGACAGAGCAGGTGTCCTAGGAGCTGGGCACAAACGCACTCAGTATAAGTGGACTGGGCAGAAGCAAATCCCACATCCAGTTAGGGAGGCCAAAGCTTGGCACTCCTTCGGGGTCCCTAAACTTGGGGCAGGAGTGAACCAGGGGCAGGGCCCCATTGTTGCTTCAGGAAATGAGATCTGAACCCCCAGGGTCTGGCCACTGGACAGCTGGGTGTGGAGGTCCTAGGAGGTGCTGGGGACCCACTTCTGCCTTCTATGAGCTCAGAGACTGTTTCTGTATGTTGGCTGGTAGGGCTCTTTCCATAAACCATGCCCCTTTGGGTGCCCAGGCACCCATCAAGGTGGGCCCGCGTTCCCATCCTGCTGTAAAAAGGAGGAACAGGCCCAGAGTGGAGGAGCAAGCATTGTCCAGGCTGCGTGGTAGTACGTTCACAGCGATGCTGGCATTGGATCTCGATGTCGGCCTGGCTCCAGGCTCTGGTCAAGCACAGAGGGTGGACTGGAGGGGATACCTCTCTCCTCCTTGGCCCTTCCTGGCCCAGGTCCACCAGGAGAAATCCCACCAAGCCTGTCACTCATGGTCAAGCCTGATGAGACTCTGGGCACATGGGAGCTTTCTGCTCAGCACTTAGGTACCACTTCCCAAAGAGGAGTGGGGAAGACAGATCTGAGAGTGGCCTGCCCACCAGCCCAGGCAGGAGGAGAAGAAACCCTGAGACGGGAGGGTCAGGCCTCAGTGCCGAGCACCTAGCACATGAACTGGAAGGAAGAAGTGGCTTTCAGTGGCAACTACAGTCAGGTTCACTGCCAGCCATGTCCTTCCTGGGCTGTATGGCTCCTGTCCCTGCATAAGACCCCAGAGGCAGGTCAGCTTCCCTTGCCATGGTGCTACTTCTGATAATAGATGCTCATGCTTGTGTGGGGTGCCGGCCTCCAGATTTATACAACTCTGCTCTCTCACTAAGTGCTGCCTGCCCAGGATGGCACCTGCCTAGCATCTCACTGGGCCCCTCCCAGAAGGGTCAGAGGCCACTGGGGCAGGCTGGGTCCATGAATTCTTAGCCCCTCTGTTCTATATCCTCTTTTCAATGATGTGCAGGGAGATAAAGACCAGGGGTCGCTGTTAAGCAAGGAGGGAGGAGGAGGACGAAGGAGAATCCTCTTAGCTGAAGACAAGTCAGGCCTATAAACTGCATGTACCTCCCTTTCTTTTTTCCTTTTAATTCCTTAAATCTGATCATACGGATTTCCTGTGCTAGCTACCAAGTCTGTGTTATACCACTTTACTTTTACCAAAGACCTATGTTAGTATCTGTTTTCAGTAACAAAAATAAATCCGAAGATTTTCACTTTTACAAATGGTAATGGCTTCTTCATTTTACACCATTTCAGTTTACAAACGATTTTTTGTTAAGTTTATTTATTTTGAGGTAGAGAGAGAACGTGAGCAGGGGAGGGTCAGAGAGAGAGAGAGAGAGAGAGAGAGAGAGAGAGAGAGACAGAGACAGAGAGAGAGACAGAGAGAAAATCCTGTCAGCACAGAGCCCGATGAAGGGCTTGAACCCATAACTGTGAGATCATGACCTGAGCCGAAATCAAGAGTTGGATGCTCAACCGACTGAGCCACCCAGGCGCTCCAGTTTACAAAAGATTTCACAGGAACACTCTACCTTTGGATAGCAGGGAAAACCTGGGACTGTTTTTTAATGAAAGAACACTGAGAAGGAACCATGTAGTTCCAGACAGACAAAATGACATCCTCCTTCTCACCAGTCAGACCATGAGCTGACAAGGGTGTGAGGAAAAGAAGGGGTGCCGTGGATACAACCTGCCACGATGGAAGAAGAGGTAGCCAAGTGAGGCGTGCAGCCCTGTAACTCCACCCTGACTCCCCACACAAGGGATTTTTACCCTGCCAGCGTCAAAGACCCTCAAAGGTAACACATTTTCTGTGTTAGGCTGAATGGCAGGCACAGTCTGCCAAAGACGAGAAGGGTGCCCTGAATTCCCCTTGCCCGGTGGGGCAGGCTAGCAAACCCAGACCATCCCCAGTCCCGCTCACCTCTCCCTTCTTCACAGTCATGGACTGGCGGCGGGGCGTGATCTCCTCATTGATGCTGGACAAGAAGTTCTGTGAGATACGTAGGGCATCCTGCAGCAGAGGGTGGTCTGGGTGGCTGGAGGGCGTGTGCTTCAGCAAGTCCTGTGTCGGGTGAAGAGAGGACTCAAATCAGAGACAGCACAGCCCAGGCCCCACCACTGTGTGCAAACTGTAGACACACACTGGGCAGACCCAGGGTCACCAGCTTGCCAAGCGTCACCACCACCTCTAGACAGGCTAGGGCTATGCGGGTAGTGCTTGCACAAGTATCATCCCACAAGCAGGTCCTAAACCTAGACAATGCTCCCATAAGCCCATGCTGTGTGCACGCTGCCAACAAGCTTTTCCACTCTCAGGAGCTAGGGCAGGATTCTCCATCTTCGGCCCTAACACTCTGGGTTGGATCATTCCTTGTGGTGGGGGCTGTCCTGTGCACTGTAGGATGTCAGCTCCCCATCCCTGGCCTCTACCCACTAGATGCTAGCTAGCACTCCTCTTCCTTTGCAGCTGTGACAAGCGACAATGTCTCCGACATGCCCCTAGGGGGCAGAATCAGTCTCCTCTAGGACCACTTGTCTGTGTAAGCTCAGGAGAAAGCACCTGGCCTTCCTGGCTCCTCCCCCTTTAGAGACTGAACCTCTCAAATAAGATAAAAACAGAGGCAGGCAAACCATAAGAGACTCTTAAATATAGAGAACAAACTATAAGGGTTGCTGGAGGGGAGTTGGGTAGGAGCATGGTCTAAATGGGTGATGGGCACTAAGGAGGGCACTTGTTGGGATGAGCACTGGGTGTTATATGTAAGTGATGAGTCACTGAATTCTACTCCTGAAACCATTATTACACTATATGTTAACTAACTTGGATTTAAATAAAATTAAAAAAAAAAACAACAGAATCGAGAGGGAAATGTTGACTCCTTCACCAGGAACGTGTATAATTTGTGCTCAAGGTCAACAGCACCCTGGTTCAGAGAAACAAACTCCGCCCTGGAGAGAACTTAGCTCTCAAATCCCCCTTGGTGAGAAGCCCCCTGCAGAGGTGAAACAAGTCTGGAGGAAGGTTCTGGTGTCAGTGGTCCCAGAACCCCCACACCACCCCCCAGGGTGGCTCTGTCTTCTCCCTATCAGGACGCTCAGCTCAGCGAGGGGACAGAATAAAGGTCTCCGACACTCCACTGGGTCACCTGCCAGAGCTTCCCAAACCACGCCTTTCATCTCCCTCTTAACTGGAGGAGAGTGAGGTATTATGAAATGTGCACTCGACAGAATGCTACATGGCTTAAATACTATAGGCAGAGCTGTTTGGGCTGAAGTAGGACAATATCTACCATATCATATTAAGAGGAAAAAAAAGCAAAGTGTGGAACGATACGTATAGCATGATGCCTTCTGTGTAATTAAAAAAAAAATGTTCAGGTATGTTGGCATGTGCATAAAAGAATCCCTGTGGTGCTGGCTCCTTTGTGGGGAAGAAACAGGAAAGGAAACTTCACACACTTTTATGACTTGATTGTGAATTAAAAAAAAAAAAAACAACCACGCATGTACAACTTGCTCTAAACATAAATGAAAAGGGCCACCTGGGCAGTAGGATTAGGGGCCATTTTTGTTTCCCCCATTGTCTTTAGGAGCAGCCCCACTGAAGTGTGCTCTCCCCATGCTCCCTCTCCCCACGTTGCAAGGCCATGGTCATCCTCACGGGCCTGGAATGCACCTGCTGTCTGTGTCCTCACCCCATCTACCTTGGAGGCTCGTTTCATGCACTGGGACCAAGAGGCCCTTCCTACATGGGACAGGGCACTCCCTCCCTGCACTGACTCCTACGAGAGCACCCATGACAGCTCCAGAACCTGCTTTCTTCCTTGCCATGAGCCCCTCATTTCTGCATATTCAACAAAGGTATGTGGCAGGAAAAGGGGGAATGGCTGGGCAGCACTGACAAACATCAGTGTCAGGCCCAGAACAACAGAAGCCAAGAACCCCAGGGTGAGAAGGTCCCGGGTGGAGTGACTCACATGCAGAACCAGCGTGCTGCGCGTCACCCGGTCCACAGGCTTGTAGAGCAGGGCTGCAGAGAGATGGGCAGGGCAGGTGAGAGGTGGCCAGGCATGGAGAAAGCAGCACCAGACCACCCGCCTGCCTGTCCTTGCTGTAAGTGCTTGGGCAGAGGGAGCAGCCCAGCCCAACCTCCACATCCCCTGGGAACTACCCATCCCCAGTGACAAGGGCAAACAAACCCTAAGCACCTAGAAGGCCAGGCACGTGGCTTTGAGATTTTGGTCCGTAACATTAAAGCTGAGTCCAGAGCTACTGGTCAGAACCCAAGTTGATGCTCCTCCCTCTGGAGTTGGGGAGGCCACCTGCACTCGGCTACAGATGGGCTGGCAAGGATGCCAACCCTGGCGGGACACCTGCTCTCTGGCCTGGTGGGTCCCCCAGAAGCAGACTGGCACACTGCTAGTGATGTCCATCTCGGCGCAGTTTGGAGGCCTGATTCGGAGGCTGGCAGAAACTAACTCAGCTGCCAACATAGCTCTTGGCTTTTAAGTGTTTTCAGACAGCTGGACTCCAGCAGCACAGAAACCCTGACCAGCCTTGGCAGCCCCCACTTCTCCATGACGATGTCAAGCCCAGCCCATCACGGGCACGGATGCTTAGATGTGTTCTGACACAAGTCAGGTACATTTCCTCATGTGATTCCCACGACTACCATAAGACATGCATTGTTATTTATTCCCATTTTACAGATGAGAAACTGAGACTCAGAGCATGGTGAAGGTCTGGGACCAGAGCCATGGCTTCTGTTCTCTGTAACTATTCATGCTGTCCTAACAACCACAACTGAGAAGTGACTTATCAGTCCTGATCCCCTGCTCTTTGCCCAGAGTGAAGGAGGAGGCTGAACACACAGGCCTGGGAGCCTGATGACTCTGGCTTTATCCCTGCCTGGCCACTTAGGACCTGTGTTCCATATGGGTTACTTTCATTCTAAATCTGTTTTGTCATCTGAAAAAAGGGAAAACAAAATCCTCCTCACAGGGTTGCTGGGGAGAACATGATGACATTTTAAACGCCCAGCAGTGCCTGATTGGTGGGCGTTTGCAAAACCCTCCCATTCTTCCTGGTTGCTACTGTTGGTGGCAAGCTGGTCCTGCCTGTGTCCTTCCCCACCCTGCCATATCCAGTGCCACTTTTTCCACATCCCTGCTCTCAGTATTGGAAGTCAGGAACAGCAAAGGAGCCAAAGGCTGACCCAACTGGGTGCCATGTTTGTTTTTGCAGCCAATGCCCTATCCTCTCGCAGCAGCTGCCCCACAGGGAGCACGAAGAGGCCTCGGCATAGAGAACTCACTTTCCAAAGAGTTCTTGGTCGTCTGATCCTTGGCATCCTTGTTGCTTCTGGCTCTCAGGTTCTGCAAAGAGAAAAGCACATTTTCACACAGGACAAATGACGCGGCCTTGATGTGGCAGGACGTTCTGTGGTCAGAAACCTTTAGCAAGAAAACTCACCCTTCACTCACTGCAAAAAAATCTTAGTTGAGGCAAGCCTTATGGGGCATCCTGGACCATAGCATGAAATACAGGATGGGCAGAACACAAGGCATGCCCTAGGTGCTGTAGGTTCGTCTGGAACTGTTGATACTTGGGGACAGAAATTCTCTTACTGTGGGGGCCTGTCTTGTGCACCTCAGGCCACTGAGCAGCATTCCTGGCCTCTATCTATTGATGTAGCAGCACACCTTTCTCCTGCTAGGACAATCAAAAATCCCCAGGCATTGCTAAGTTGTCGCTTGGGACAAAGATCACCCCTGCTCAAGAGCCTGTGACATAAGGAATCCTATAAAAACAAGGCAAATCGCAGTGCCCTCCCTAAATGCATAGAACTGTTTTCTCAGAGAAGTTAAACAGTGGGCAAGGGGGCTGGGGGGTGTGAAGAGCAGTCACCTTTAGAAATGGCCAGGGCAGCCCCACCACCACTGAGACTAACACTGGATTCCACCTCCTCCCCACCCTCTCCTGACTTTGCAAATATACCGGCATACCTCGGGGTGCTACGGGTATGGTTCTGGACCACTGCGATAAAACGAACATCGCAAAAAAGCAAGCCCAATGAATCTTTTTTTTGTTTTCCAGTGCATATAAAAATTATGTTTACCAGTACATTGTAGTCTATTAAGTGATCGACAGCATCATGTCTATAAGCAATGTATATACCTTCATTAAAAAACGCTTTATTGCTAAAGAATGTTAACCATCAACTAAGCTTTCAGCAATCATAATCAATGATCACAGATCATAAGAAATATAATAAAAAGGGGTGCCTGGGTGGCTCAGTCGGTTGACTGTACAACTTCAGCTCAGGTCATGGTCTCACAGCTCGTGAGTTCGAGCCCTGCGTTGAGCTCTGTGCTGACAGTTCGGAGCCTGGAGCCTGCTTCGGATTCTGTGTCTCCCTCTCTCTCTATCCTCCTCCACTCGCATTCTGTCTCTGTCTCTCTCAAAAATAAATAAACATTAAAAAATTTTTGAAAAAAAAAAGAAATATAATAATATTGCACAAGCTTGAAATAGCCTGAGAATTAACAAAATTTGACACAGTGAGTAAATGCTGCTGGGAAGGTGGCACTGACAGATTTGCTCAATACAGGGATGCCACAAACCTTCAATATGTAAAAAACACAGGATCTGCAAAGTGCACTAAAGCAAGGTATGCCTGTAGCTGCTAACAAAGAGGTGCTATGATCCCCAGGAGGAGAGCAGAGCTTTTCAGTGGGTAGGTCATGCTTTCACACAACTGCATCAAAGGATTCACTGATTTGGTCCAAGGTACCAAGAAAAGCCAGGATATAAGATGCCTGGGTACCTGAAATCATCTCTGGAAAGAAGCTATGGTTAATCCCATTACTAGGCTGCTGAACAACAACAAAAACAGCATGGGAACAGGAAGGGACTCAGACATGGCTCTCCCAACCTCTTGCACTGCGGTAAACTTCTCAAGACTAAAAATGATGGTATCTTAAACTCCTTGGGACCAAACTCCACAACGCTCTTTGGAACCTCTCTTGAGAGTTTAATGGCCCTCACAGTGATTATTCCTCCGAACATCTGCCTCAGCAGTTCCAAAGGGGTGTGGGGGGTATGAGGGCATGTGAGAGCTGAACCTGAGCCTCTGTAAAAATCTGCGTCCATGCTCACGTAGGTCTGCGAGGCAGCCTTCACACCACATGCCCCTGGACAGTCCCATGCACATTAGCATGCAGAGCTCCAGAAATCCTGTCTCAAGGAAACTTATGATTTGGCTTAATCCCCCAGTTCTCAAACTTAACTTGATTCCAGAGGCCCTTTTCCCAGAACTCCATCATGTGGGAGCTGGCATTCCATGAAACCCAGTTTAGGCAGCTCTGGCCTAACTGGAAACTGCCCTGGCTCATTTTCAGGACTGGGAGATGAGGGACCACGGCTCCACAGCTCCCTCTCCTGGAGGTGACCATCCACTCCCCACGTCTGAGTTCTGACCCCCAGAGTGAACCTCTACACAGCCTGCTGCTTCTGTTTCCTTTGGCTCCATTTTGCTCTGTCTGGGTGGTTCCAATCTCTCTGAGTCTCTTTAAAAAATATAGGTGGAGAACCAAAGTGGATGATGCCTCCAAAGTACAAGCTTCACTGAGGACCAGCTTTCGGCTGGCCCCAAGATGCTGTCGCCCTCCCGGCATCCCTGCCTCAGCTCAGATTCCCATTTGTGCATGGTCAGTGGGACCACGTGACCCTGGGTTGGTGTCCCATCATTGCTTCCTCCCTCCTCTTCTAGAAGCCTGTCTGGGTGGACTTGAGCTTGGCTCCATTTAACTAGAGCCTGCTCTTAAAGGATTAGGTCTCTAATTTGTCAAGGTCACTCAGGATTCTGTGCCAACATTGCAGCTGTCAGGGGTGGGGGGGAGGGTTGCTAAGTGAATGACCTAAAGAAAGATATGGTCTAAATGACAGGGAGGGACATCTGGAGCCAGCCTGGAACCCTGGGTGCATGCAGCCTGTTACCAGCAGCACCAGGCAGGGAGTGGATGGCCCCACGGGCTCTGGAGGAACAGCATGGCACCCATTACCACCATGAGGGACGATCAGCACCCACAACATGCCACCTCTCATGATAAATTACAAAATGGCACAAAGCCCCCGGAACAAAGCCAGGTATGATAGGGTATGATTGTCTCTCAGCAAGGGAGACCCCACTCACTCCCTATTTCTAGTTTCCATTTATCTTTCTTATGCTAATTTCTCCCTTGGAGCCTTTCCATCTAGAATCCTTGTTTGGTGGAGGGAAGGCAAGTCAGAGCTCCGAGGAGCTGGAGGCATCACAAGTGATGACAGGCCCAGAAAGAGGAAATGTCACCCCGATGCAGAGGGTAGAAACAGGATGTGGAAGGGTGGGGAAAACCCCCGCCGGGAACCCTGGGAGGCAGGCGCTGCAGGTCCTGGTCCAGGCATGGGCACCAGCCCCAACAGGCCACTTGTCCTGTGTATCCGAGAAAGTCTTTTGAGGCCCCGCATGCTAATACTGGGGGCTTGAGGTTTCAGTCCTCCTGGAGCTCCAGCCTGGAGCTTTCTGCCCACGTGGGTCTAGAGAGAGCAGCTATAGCAGCTCCACGCCCCTGTGCTAGGGCTCAGCTTCCCTGGTGAGCAAGGTCACCAGCAGGCTACAAGAGAAACGGAGCAAAACACACTCCCCACCTGCTCTCTAGTGACAAGGTGCATAGTTGGCCTCGGGACTCGCATGGCCAGACCTCTGCTCATGAGACAGAACTACGGACACTCCTTACTGCACACAGGTGGTACAAGACAGCATCTGTCTGGGGGACTTGGCAGAGCCCCAGAATTGAGTCCTGGACCCTAGAGAGTCAGGGAACTCATGGAGCTGCTCCTCCTATCTGTTCACAACAGAGTCCCCCACACAAGGCTGACAGAGCCAACCCAGAAACATCTGGAAACAGAGCTGAGATTTACCACCAGAACTTGGTTTGGTGCACCCGGGTCATGGTGTATCAACGGCCAGCCCACATCCTACCCGTAGGAGGTGGAGGGGTGCACCTGTCGGAACAGTGTCACAAGTACCTCAGAGATTTCTGCAAACTGAGCGTTGGCCTGACAGCACTTCTCAGCCGTTTCCATGGCAACTCCGTAGTTATCTACAAAGGCCCGGTACACACCCAGCTGGCTGGCCTGTAGGAAGGAAGGAAGAGAGTGTGGGACAGGTGCAGGACAGGTGCTGCTGCTCCCCATCTTTCTGAGAAATGGGCTTCCGTGCACAGCTCTGGAGAAATCCCCAGTGCAGCAGGCAGCGCAGAGCTGCAGACACCTCAGCTCTTTCCCGCTATCGCATCCCACCTGCTTCCCCCCACCCCCCACGCACTGTGCATGCTTCCCTCTTCCCAAGTGACATGCTGAGAAGTGACTCACTGCCCTAGGCAGGTAACGGTTTCCTTCCACAGCTGCTTGTTCCTCCCACCTCACTCATTTTAATAGTGCCACCGGCAGTAGCTAAAATTTGAGGCTGTCAGTGAACGCGGACAAGAGTCTACATATATAGTGGGATGGAGTGGCACCTTTTTGTGCTGGCTGCAGGAGACTCTAGTGGACAAGGAGGTTGCCCCCCTGGCCTATGGTAGCCACAGTGCTCCGCTCATGTCTGATCCCTTCAAACACATTAGGAACACGCAATCTAGCTGCTCTTGGAGAAGACGGGCTCCCACTGTCCAGACATGAGCCCAGCCCAAACCTGGTAAGGGGGGTCCAGGTATTATATGCCACACCTGGCGTGCAGGAGACCTGTTGGCTGCCAGCTGCAAGGCGAGAGGCATTTTATTTGTCTTGTGTCAAACCAAAGGCATTAACAGAGGGTCTCTTCACTTAACCTTCTGGTCAGATACTCAACTGAGAGACAGCTTCCAAGGGCAAGTGTGCGTGTGTATGTGTATGTATGTGTGTGTGTGTGAGCACACACGTGTATGTATGCACATGTGGGCCCTAGGTCACCTTCAGAGGCAGCCAAGGGGAAACCAGCCCCCATCTTGTACCAGCAAAGCCAGGCCTGGGAGGGTAATGGAGGACCCTGGTGACCGGCTGGCCAGGCCTTCCCATGGCAGCCGACCAGCTGGAAGCCTAAAGCTTTAGCTGATCCTGGTGTTTGTTCTGTGCTGAGTCTAAATTTTATTTCTATATGCATTTGCATTTATATTGAATTTTATGTTTCTTCAGATGACAAGCCCAGATGCTGGGTAAGCCAGGCGCCCTTGGCACTGTCTGGTCTCTGGCTCTGCTCCCTGTGGGGGCTGCACGGAGGCCCTGCCGGGCCCCTGCTGCACTGATCACCCTGACAAGTCACTGCATTCTCAAATACCAATAGGTACGACAGTCAGACCCAGAGCATCTCCTTCTCTGTCTCCGTCACCAGTCACTGAGCGCCTCCCCCAACAAAGACTTGCTTTAGGCACTGTCACCACAGCCGCAAATCACTCGGACACAGCGAGGCCAGTAGCAGGAAAGATACACGATAAATTAATCAACAAACATGTAATATACCAAAGAGCTGAGAACAGAGCAGAGCTTGAAAGCTATGGGGCTGCTTTAGATAATTTGGTGAGGAGCCCAGAGGGGATGTTACTGTTGAAATGCATCACTTCAAAATTCCTATGTTGAAACCCTAACTCCCAGCACCTCAGAATGTGTACTTAGAGAGAGGGCATAAGAGGAGATAGGTTAAAATGAGGTTGTTAGTGTGGATCCTAATCTAGTAGGACTGCCGTTCTCGGAAGAGATAAAGGGCACAGACCCACAGAGGGACACCTGTGAAGACACAGGGAGAAGGTGGTCATCTGCAAGCTGAGGAGAGAGGCCTCAGGAGACCAACCTTGCTGGTGCCTGATCTCGGAACCCCAGCCTCCAGAACTATGAGAAAATCCATTTCTGTTGTTCAAGTTGTGCAGACTGTGGCAGCCCTAGCAAACTGATACAAGGTCCGGGAGAGGAGAATCCCTTCCATTACTTCTCCTTCTCCCTTTCCCTATGGAACTCCCATCTCCCATGTGGCATTTGAGAAGTGCCCAAACAGTCTAATCTTTTTAGCTAATCTAAAATGAAGCTATACCAATAATGGGATAAATAGAGATCACGTGCCTCCTGATATGAGGCACTGAGGAGGACACGGCATCACTGCTGTGGCTTGTTTTGTTTTGGCTGGAAGCACGAAACTTGAATCTATTCCTGAGGAAACATCAGACAAACACAACATGGCCTGTACCATTCAAAAATGTCAAGGCCGTGGAAGATAAGCAAAGGCCAAGGAACTGGTACAGTTTGAAGAAAACTAAAGAGATGTGAAAAGCAAGTCCATTTTGTAACCTTGGATTGGATCCTGAATCAGGGAATGAAAGTGGCTATCAAGAACATGATGGCCAACAGGAGAAATTTCCATATGGATTGCATATTACATAACAGCACCACACCAATATGAAAGTCCCCGAATTCGATCACTGTACTACGGGTTATGGAAGGAGTTTGTCTTTGTTTTTAGCAAGTACACAATGAAGTATTTAGGGGTAAAAGGGCAGATATATCTGCAAGTTATTTTCAAATTATTTAGCACGTGTGTGTGTGTGTGCACATGTGCACACATGTTTATAAAAATGATAGAGAAAAAGATAAAACAAATTTGGCAAAATGTCACAACTGGTGTTTCTGGCACATGGGAATTCTTGTACTATTTCTGCAACTTTTCTGGAAGTTTGAAAGGATCAGAAAAGCAAAAACATAGCTTGACAAAATTTCAGACAGAAACAAACCCCTGAGCAATTGCAGTTAACCTGTATGTTCCTGCAGGAAGGGATCCAGGCTTTCTGAACTACCAGACACAGCTCATAAATCCCTGGGCAGGGGAGGTGTCATAACTGGGGCATAGCAATGCGGGCTCCCCTGGTCCTAAAACTCTCCCAGCTAGGGAGCCTGATGGGGTGACCCCCCCACCCCCATCTGTGGGGCCAACCACACTTGTGCTGGTCAGAAAGGAACGGCAGAGCCCCAGCTCCTAGCTGGGTGGCGCACATGAACACTCTCCACTTGGTTCCGGGGCATGACTTCCCACTGTAGCTCCCTCTCAGTCCTGCTGCAACATCTGACCCACAAAGGTAGCTCAAGCACACCAGGGAAACCAGAAGAAATTTTCCAAATTCTGGCGTTCGTCGAACTATGAACATTTGAAAGATAATTTTCTGAGTGATGTTGGAATGTTATTCAGGGAAGAGTGCTGTTGCAGTTTCTTCTCAACAACACAATTCTCCCATTCTAAGGAGGGCTACAGGCTGAGCCAAATCTACTAGGTTAGAACCTGCTGACACTTCACACGGGGAGAAATGGGGTGAGGGTGGGTTTCAGAACTGGGGGTGCTGCACCAATACAGTCTCCTGCTTTTTGGCTATGGAGAGAGGGGTCTCATGTGACAGGAATCTGAACAAAAAGGCATTTTTTCATGTGTTTCTTGTATCTTCATTCCGGCCTGGAGTCCAAGGTAGCTGCAGCCCAGGACAGTGTAGAGAGGACCACCAATAGGAAGGCCACACCTTGGAGCAGATCACTCAAGCCCAGGTGCAAGCCAAGGCAAGGACTGGGTCTGGGCAGCCCAGAGGGCTGTGCTCTGAGTACTTGGAAGGGGCCTGTGACCTTGGGCCACCTCTACCCCTGGAGGATTGGTTTCCCTTGGGAGCAGGAAGGCTCCAGGAAAAAAGCATGTCCATGGGGCGCCTGGATAATCTGGTTTTGGGATTAGGAATCCTCAGAAGTAGAACCTCTATTACAGGGTCCTGCCTGGCACCTGCCTTCAGTGGCAGGCCCAGGACAGCTGCTAAACTCCTCTACTCAGACTCCCTTCTCTCATGGCCTCCTCTGAAAGGGACTGACTGGTTGCACACTTTAGAACTGCAAAAGAGGTGGGGACTCCTTTCCACACACGTTGGAACTTTGTATATTGGAAGACAGATGTCGATCCAACAGCTCTCGGGTTTTCTCCTTCCTCCCGAGTCCCTTAACTGTTTCTTCCTTTTGGACAAGTTTTACTTGACCCAGGTCTTGGTTAAATATGCACTTCAAGCCAATCCCTGTCCCAGATGTGGCCTGGCCAGTGCCAAGGGGCCTGCCACAGCATCTTTCATCTGATTGCTAGTTTTATTGGTTCCATTGATGTTTTAGAAGCCATATCCTTGGCTCTTCTTGGGTCCTGTGGTCAGCAAAGGGCTGCAGAGGCCCTTGACCTGCTTTCACGGTGGGCCCTTTCTGTCCTGATCGGGTGCTTCTGCCTCTGGGACCTGAACGGCCACAGCCTGAACCCACAGCCACCTCTGCCATAAGGATTCCTTGTCAGTATGGGCTCATCAAGCCCTTTCAGAAATTCTTATTTTGTCATCCAGCACCAACTATCCTTCAGTTTTGTGACCCCTGAAGGCAGCAGCAAAGGCCCTCCTTTTGGAGACAAACCAGGATTACAGTCCCAGCAAGTGACCCGCAGTTCCTCAGGCTTCTCACCCCTCAGTGGTGAGGACAGGACCTGCCTTATAGGGCCTGCCTCAGCTAAGGTGAGATGGGCCCCCTTGTACCCGCTACTCAGGAGCCAGACTGCCTCTCACTGAGAGGCTATGCCTCAGTCCACACTCCGCAGTTACAAACCACCCTGCCCTGCATTTCTCTAGTCTATCCATAAGAACCAGTCTTGATTTCTATAAGGCATGAAGGTGTCCCTGTCAAAGTCAGCATTAAATATGCCTGTTGTTTCTGAAAACAGCTGCTGGTAGGAGCTAAGGTGGCTTTTCCCCACCTCTCTCTACCAGGGCCCTCCTTCAGGCTCCAGGGGTACTTTTCCCGCTACCTTGATTTTTAGTGACCACATCTCCCCTCCCCACACCACTTAAAAAAAAAAAAAAATTCTCCAAGGGCGCCTGGCTGGCTCAGTTGGTACAGCATGTGACTCTTGATCTCAGGGTCGTGAGTTCAAGTCCCACGTTGAGTGTGGAGCCTTAAAATAAGGGTTCGGTGTCCCAGAGCCCTTGGCAACACATGCCTGCAGGTCAAGGGAGAGGCTTGATCCCTGTAGAGCTGCAAGCTCCTGGGAGGCTGCCGTGCACCTGTTCCGAGTCACTCACCAGTTTCTGGAAGAGGTCACCCACTCGCTGCTGGTGGCTCCACTGCTGTACTCGGGGGAAGAGCCCGTCATAGAACTCCTTGTGGATCTCATAGAGCTCAGGCACTTTGAAGAAGATGGTCTCAATCTGCTGGCTTGTCAGCACTGGCTGAGAGGTGGTGGCAGCAGCCTTCAAAGGCTTCATGGGCTGGAAGAGGGCACAGGTGAGGTGACACAGGTGACAGGTGGAGTGGCACACATGAGAGGGCCTGCCCTTTCTCAGGTGCATGGTGTGACCACAGAAAGTCATGGTTAAGTGACACGTGTGTTTTTCTTTTTAAATTCCATTAAAAATAAAAATGTAAAGCCAGCTTGGTTTGGCACCTGTCCTATGTTAGTGTCCACTGCCCCACGGGGAAGCCCAACTTCTACAGAGGGGAAATTTCTGGCCCGCCTACCGATGTCTCAGTGACTCCAGGCAAGGGGGGTTGCCTTCTGATGGCTGATCTGGGGCCTGTGAGCAGCGCGCCCCGGCCCAGCTCAGGCCCTCCCCGCTCCTCACCAGCAGCAGAGCCTCCAGGTGGCTCAGGTAAGTCTCTTCGCTAGCCAGGATTCCAGACAGCACCCACTTCCTCATCTCCAAGCCCTTTTCCAAGTCCAGCTCATTCTGCAGGAGAAACAGACAGAGGTCAGACCTGGGGGACGATGCCCTATGTGGCCACTCTCAGAGAGGAAGGCCTGTTTCTCAACCTGAGGACAAGCCTCTGGAGAAGGCTCCATGTAGAAATAAAGGGAGGCACTGGAGCCTCGGCCAGTCGGCCACTTGTTCATGGTCACTGAAAATTCTGGAGGGGTCATCCAGCAAAACCAAGAGCCACCCTTTGTCATGACATTGAGAAATGGGCAGCGTGGAGCTGGGCAGTTGGGGAAAGATGCCCCGGTCTGTGGGACTTTGTTATAGCTGCCCAGTAAACTAATAGAAAATATTGATGCCAAAGGTGATAAAAACTGCTGTATGACTAACTGGCCACTTCCCCCATGGGCCAGCTGGGTATCTGGGCAGCACAGGGGGCTATGCTCTGCACACTTGGAGGGGGCCTGTGACCTGACCACTAGCGAGGGAGTCAGGGTCAGAGGGTGGTTGTGCCCACTGCCTGCCCATGCTCCCTCTGCCTGGCTATGCCAACAGGTCCACTGTAGTCCACAGAAACTGAGACAACACCCCTGCCCATTCTGCCACTGGTTTTCCACCTATGGGTGAACATGAGACAACCACACTGTGGTAGCCCTCGGGTGTAGAACCAGAGTGCTGCCCCTTTGGTCCACTTTCCTGAACCACTCAGGGGAGATTGCTGGTCTGGGGCAGGTGCCTGGTCCTCGGCACTGCTGATATCTAGGGCTGAAGAATTCTCTTTTGGATGCTGGGGGGCCCTATAGGGTGTTGGGCAGCATTTCTGGTTTCTACCCACAGGTGCCAGGAGCAACACCCACTCCTACCCCCAGCTGGGACAGCCACAAATGTTTGCAAGATGTTGCCACATGTCCTCTGGGGCCAAATCGCCCCTAGGTGAGAACCACTGGGTTCGAGGAAGGACCTAAGGCCAGCTCAGGCCTCACGGTGTCTCTACAGAGACTAGAATCAGGGCCTCCCCAGTATGGCCCCACTGTGTGCCCCCAACCGTGCTTCCCTTTCCAATTTCCTGAAGTGGCAGGAGGGAGGCATTCAGTGACACAGATGGCTGGCCTAGCAGGAAGCACCCAGGGCCAGGAGTCGGGGGACAGGGCTACAGAGCCAGGCCTGCCTGGTGAGCCCCAGTCTCGGGCAACTGCCCTCTTGCCCTGGGCATCAGCTGCCTGGGTATAAACTGGGGAAGGAAGGCCCGATCCCCATGTCCCACCTGCTTCTGCTTTCTGGTCCCTGAGGCTTGTATCACATCCTAACTGCCCACTGTGGGACCATCCAAAAAGTCTTCCTGAACCACCACTTTGCTTTGGGAATCTCTAAGTGTGCATGGGCTAGATGCATGCATATGTGTGTACACGCATGCCCAAGTATGTGCATGTACTCATGCATGCATACAAGGCAGCCGCCAAGATCATGGCTAAGTATCGCTCCAGGGAAAGGTACCACTCCACACAGAACCCCCTCCTCCCCCACCCAGGGCACACTGGGCAGTGGCTTCACAGGCAGAAATCTCTAGGACATGTTGTGCCTGATCTTGAAACTTCCTGTGCCAGCAAAGTGCCTGGAACATATAGGTGCTCCATGAAGACAATGAACAAACAAACCAACGAATGAATGGATCTAGAACTCCTGGTTGGGCCCTAGCTTTGGCTGTACCTTTGTGAAGCTCTGAGTGCTCTTCTGGGACCCTGGTCTGTTTGACAAGCAGATGCCAAGATCCAGAACTGTGAGCTTAGCCTGCTCCAGGGCCCAGAGTGCCACCACAGTCAGCAAGTCTGTGACACACAGTGCACAGTTGTACAGGGGTAGGGGATGCTGACCCCTCTTATCATCTCAGCCCACTGAGGTCACCATGCATGGTGGCAGCCCGTTGGGAGAAGTAGCTCTGATGACCCTGAACACGCTTCCCATCGTGTCCAGGTGCCATTTGTGCCCCAAGCAAGGGAAGAGGTAAGGTGAAGGGCACAGCCGGCTTCTTGGGCAGCAGCAGTCACCTACCCAGCCCTGCTGTGTGCTGAGGAACAATCTTGCTACTGTGAGCACCCGTGGGGGGGCTGGGGTGGTGGTGGTGGAGCCCCACCCAGCACAAGATGCTGGTGCTCACATGGGTGGCAGTGCGTCTCATTCCCACCCACACAATTTGGAAAGCTGGGAGGAAAAAAAGCGCAGGCAGGAAGGCGCCGGCTCCAGCTCTCCCTGTTCTGAAGGGTGTGGCCAGCTCAGGGGAATGTCTGGCCCGGGGAATGTGCTAGGCTGGGGAGAAGACATGGGTGCAGATATCTCTTTTTGGACCAGGAATCGTCTCCTGAGCCCCAGAATGGTGCTGGGGGCTGGTGGCAGACAGGGACGGCTCAGAAGTCAGCCAACTCTGCCTTGTTGGAGAGGGTGGGAAAGAAATGCAGAAGATAGAGAACAAAGGGCAGGGCCAGGACCAGGGTTATTTATAATCCTGCTTTGCGCACATGCCAGTTCTGGAAAGGGCACGTGAATCCAGTTGGGATCATGACGGTGGGGAGATCGTGGTGGAGAGAAAGCCGGAGGAGAAGGGCAACTGGAAAAAGAAGGCAGCAAGCCAGAAGGAAGTCCTCCCACTTCTACTCGGGCCAGGGCAGGGGCAGAGGGCAGGGAACGGAGCAAGCCACACAAACCTGAGGCAGACAGAGCAGATAAAAACAAACTGGGCATGACAAGGTGGGAAAGCTGACAGAGGGACCCAGGTGAACAGAACTGCCACCAGGCCCACAAGGGCAGGAGCTGGAACAGAGTGGCAGGGCAGAATTTGGGGAGCACCCTTTACCCCCAGCCGTACTCTAAGGGAGCCAGGGTGATCAGAGTGCAAAACCCTGGCTGTGAAGGGGTGGGCTGCTCCCAGCTGGGAGTTGACAGCCAGGTCTCTCAACAAAGGACCCTGTCTTCCTCTCTGGGCAGGGGCCATGCCTTCACTGGCAAGAGGGCTGGCCACTGTCCTAGAGTCCAGCCAGCAGAGGGCCAGGGGCTGGCCTCTGCATAAGGATCTGAGCTAACACGCAGGGCAGGCAGTACAGTTCTTATGCCTGCCCACTGATAAACCAACCTGGGAGGGCTCTCAGGAGGAAGCATACAGCCTGGGCTGGCACCAAATACCTGCTCTCTTCAACTCTGCAGAGAGGACAGGTGTGAGCAAACATTATCACTATTTAAGTCAGGACCCAGAGCTCCGCACTTGTAGCCAAGCTGAGCCATAGGGACGCAACATTTATCCTGCTCTGTCTGCTGCAGAGCCTCACTGGGGGACCGGAACAATCAAAGCATCTCTAACCAGTGAATCATAAAAGTGAATGAACTTGTGGTTGCTCAGATAACAGCTTGACTCAGAGTTACAATTTCTGTTCCATGAGCACAACTATTGACCAGATACACTGAATCAAGTGATGGCCAGTATCAAAGTTATAAAGCAGGGTTGTTTGTCTTCAAACATTCCTGAGCCCCTTGTTGAGTTTCCTGGTAAAAACTGCCAATTTCACTTGCATTCAATCAGTAGGAGTGACTGATTGAATATGTGCATATACTTTGACTTCCACCTAAAAAAAACAAACAAAAACCCCACCCCAAACAAAAAATCCCCAAAGGGTCCATGGCCCCCAATGGGCTGAGGCAGCCCAAGGGCATGGCATTTCTGCCAAGCAGCAGAATCCAAGTGTGTGTTTGCTTTCTCGGCCTCTATGTGCCCACGAAAGGCCCCTGGCTGGCAGACCTATCCAGCTCTGCCACTCACTGAAGGGCCCCTGAATGTGAGAAATGTGGGCTGAGGTGGTATCGGCCCCTTCTCGCTGAGGTCCAATGTTTCTGGGCCTGCCTCTTGCTGGTAAGCTGGGGACAGGGCCTGGCAGGTCACTGCGGGGAGCAATGTCACACAGCGTGTCACAGAACCCAGTGAGGAGATGCTCGACCACTGTCAGCTCCCGTCGCTGTGCCTTGACGTCTCCCCTTATAAACAAATAGGTGGGATGATGTTGGGACTCTTGAGGATGCTAAGAAGGACTGACCATGCTGATCTGGCAGAACACAGGCCCTCTGCCACTGACCCCAGGATGGCAGCTGGGGGTGATGCCAGACCCTCACCCCTTTCCCTGACACTGTTGAAGGAAGGTTACTTGCTAGCCCACAGCTCTGACTACAGCCTCTACAAGTGTCCATGATACTGCTTTGCTTCCCTCAGTTCAATGATGTCAGCTTTACCCTCCCAGCAGAGAGAGGCAGTGGTCATCAAAATGGCCTGCTCTTCTTCCAAGGGGCTTGCTAAGATGTATCCTCACCTGGCCATGAAGAGATGGAGGTATGCCTGATGGCTCTTGCCTGGGGGCAGCCTGCCCTCTCCTGCGGCTTCTGTCCCCATCTGGGATTGCACGGTCATCGTTCAAGGGGGAAATGCAGACAGCTTGGTCAACATCAGCAGGCACCTCAGAACGTCCAGGGGTGGAGAATGTCATAAGCCCTCAGGGTTGGAAGGTAATCTTGGTCACCAGGACCCACCCAAGGTGGCCTGGGTCCTTCCCACGGCATCCCAGGCAAGAGGATTCCTGGCCTCTGCTGACTCCCTACCTTCCCCTGGGGACAGGCATTCATGGAACAGACCTGCAACTTCGGAGTTCACTGAGCCACCTGGTTGCCATGGAGCGCATAGAAAGTTCTCCTGATTGCCCCCCAGCCCAAAGAGCTCAAGCTCAGTAGATGGAGATGAGCATCCTCTGGGAGGGTAGGAAAAGATAAGCAGGGATTTCCCCCAGCGTAACTGGTCAGGATTGGGCACCTTGGGCCTCAAGACCAGCATGCTGCTTGTGGGCATTAGAAAGTAACAGCTGTCTTCTTCAAACCAAAAATAAAAAAAATAAAGAAGAAAGTCTCACTGTCCAGGCACTGCACTGCCAGGGAAACCAGAAAGTCAATGCCAGGTCTATCTTTAGGGCAGTGGAGGGTGTCCGCCCCAGGGCTCCAAACACCTAACCAGAGGGCTTCGGGAACAAAGCTACACAGTCCTTTTCCAATCAAATTCCCATCTTACCACCTCACATTCATTAGGAGAACCACTATAAACAAACAAACAAACAAAAAACCCAGAAAACAAGTACTGGCAAGGATGTGGAGAAACCAAAATGCTTGTTGGCTGTTGGTGGGAATATGAA
This sequence comes from Neofelis nebulosa, assembly GCF_028018385.1. Lineage (NCBI taxonomy): Eukaryota > Metazoa > Chordata > Mammalia > Carnivora > Felidae > Neofelis > Neofelis nebulosa. The sequence continues at coordinate 76,098,010 of NC_080792.1, read as the reverse complement.
ATGGTGCAACCATTGTGGAAAATGGTATGAAGGCTCCTTAAAAAATTAAAAACAGAACTACCATAGGATCCAGCAATTCCATTTCTGGGTCATTCCCCCAAAAGAACTGAAAGCAGGATCTCGAACAGATATTTGTACTCCCATGTTCATAGTGGCATTTTTCTTAATAGTCAAGATATGGAAGCAACCCAAGTGTCTACCAACCAATGAATGAATTACCAGAAGGTAGTATATATGTACAACGGAATATTATTCAGCCTTAAAAAAGGAAGGGAATTATTCTGCAATATGCTACTACACGGGTGAATCGAAGACATTACGCTTGGTGAAATAAGCCCGTCACAAAAAGATGAATACTGTGTGAGTCCACTTACATGAGGTGAAGTAGTTAATAGAGACAGGAAGCAGAATGGTGGTTTAAAGGGGCTGGGGGCAGGGGAGAGTAGGGAGCTGTTTAATAAGTGCAGATCTTCAGATTTACAAGATGAAGAGTTAGGGGGATGGACAGTCCTGATGGCTGTACAACAAGGTGAATGCATTTCATACTACTGAATTGCATACTTCAAAATGGTTAAGATGGAAGATTTTACATTATGTGTATGTGAATGCAATAAAAAAGAAAAGAGGGGCAACTGGGTGGCTCAGTTGGTTAAGCGTCTGACTTCAACTCAGGTTACAATCTCATGGTTTGTGAGTTTGAGCCCCACATTAGGCTCTGTACTGATGGCTCGGGGCATGGAGCCTGCTTCAGATTCTGTGTCCCCCTCTCTCTTTCTACTCCACCCCTGCTCACGCTCTCTCTCTCTCAAAAATACACATTAAAAAATAAAGAAAGGAAAGGAAAGGAAAGGAAAGGAAAGGAAAGGAAAGGAAAGGAAAGGAAAGGAAAGGAAAGGAAGGGAAAATTTCCCATCTTCTCCAGACACTCCCTGACACCTCCTCTGGGCCAGGTGGCGTACTTGGGATTGGAGACCCCATGTCTGGCAAGCACAGATGTATAAGACAAGACATGGCTATGGGCTCCCACGGGGGCCAAAGGAGGGAGTGGACACCCAGATGTGGATAGGCTCCATAGCAGTTAAGCCCTCAGACTATGGCTAAAAGCTGAGGGCAGAACTCCAAGTCAGTGTAGATGAGGGTCTGAAGGCAGAAGTCTGGTGGGGATGGGCAGCCAAGCTGCATGGGGTCTGGGCACAAGGAGGGCAGATCAGCCTCCTAGGGCAGCCCTATCCCAAGTTGAGGACTCAGCCTGCTTATTCAGGACTGGAAAGATCCCCGTCTGTACCAAATCATGCTTGTGAAGCAAGAAGCAAGGGAGGGCACTGAGAAAGGCAAGGTAGTTAAAGAAAAGAGTGTCATCTGAGGATTTGAGAAGGCTTCAAATCTGGTAGCTGCATGGCCTTGAGCAAGTTACTTCATCTCTCTGAACCTCAGTTTCCTAATCTGTAAAACAGTGAAACCAGATGTCGGATCAAAACTGCACAAGGTAGGTGTGTGTTACACACTGGCTTCCCTTCCCATCCTCGTGTTTCAGAATGGGAAGCCTACCCAGCGCCAGTCTTTAGAAATCACAAAAGCATAAATAAGAAGCAGTCCTGCAGCTGAAGCATCAGCCCAGCAGAAAAGCAACTGCAGTGAAAAGATATGCTTCTGGCACTTCCCACCAACAACGGAGAAAAGCAGATTCCTCTCTTGCATTTAAGCCTGGGGAGGACATCATCAGAAACAAGCTAAGCAAAAGAGGGAAGGTATCTGTCATGAGGGGCAACAGGAAGACAGTGAGGTGCAACCTGCCCCAGGGACAGGATCTCAACTCAAGAAGGAAAGAACCTGAGAAGTCAAAGGGACACCCTCTGTCCCAAAGGTAAGGGGTGCATGCCTGGGCTCTAATGTACCTCTGAAGTGCCCCTCCAGGGCAATGGGACAGATCAAAGCAGTGAGGCCACCAACTCATGTGGGACTACCCTAGGAGCCTACAACAACCCCGGGGCTATGTGCTTACAAGAGAGAGGCCCAGGACCATCTCTGGGAGTGAAGGAGGGCATCTGCTGAATGTGCCAATACACACTAGCTACATGACCTTGGAGCTTCGGTTCCAAAGTGGAGGTGACATCAGGACCGTTAATGACAATGATACCTCAAGAGGAAGACCCTGGTCAAATGGATGGAGTCATCAGCAGCACTCCTTCTGGCGAAAAGGAGCAAGTGCATTGCATGCAGCGCAAGGACAAGAGCCCAGACACTGTCCCCCTCCCCTGCCCCTCAGCACCACTGCTGGGACCGCCACCACGTCCTGCTGGTAGGACAGTGGTGGCATTCTTAGCCTCTGCATATGCTGCCTGTCTCCTCCACACTTGGCTGACAGAGTTCCATGAAGTCCCTGCTGAAAGCACCTAGCATGCTGTTTCCAGATCAGCAGGTACCCCGGATGGGGGAAAGAAGAAGGCGTTTTTAGTGACTTCAACCACTGGTTGCTCCTGACATCACCTACTTGCTACTTGCCCCTGAGAGAGTGGATGTGCTGCAGGGCACCTTTAGGAAGTAGACAGCAGGCCAGAGCCAGATCTAAGCCTTATTTCACACCTGGCCCTCCCACCCTGGGACTCACCGCTTTGGTAGACTCCAGGGCTCCCGAGGCCAGTGCATCCCGGCTGCCCCTGCCCTTGCTGCCAAGGTGGGGTGAGGAAGAGGGTGAGTCATCGATGTAGGGCAGCCCATCTTGGTGCCGGCGCTGCTCCTCAGCCCGGTCTGCAGCACAGCTATAGCCAGGTGGCGTTCCAAACGACGTATCTGTGTGTAGAGAAGCAGCCGTGTTAGATATAGGGAGAGGGGCCAGAGAGAGGTCTGCCTGGGAGGGTCCACACCCCACCTGCCCCAGCAGGCATTGGGCTGATGTTGTCTATCACCCAGAGGTGTTGAACAAAGACTTCAGGTAGGCTGACCGCACCTTCACAACCAACTGAGCAAAGACCACAGGGTGAGGCAGGGCCAGAACAGTGGTATGCCCCCCAGACAATGAGACTGGGCTTTCAGGACACTGTCTGGGGCACATCTGCCCTTGTCCTGGGAGTGGGCCTGAGCCATTACAGAAAGATGGACCTCAAATGCTAGCATCTTGCTCTCGGGGATGGTCCTTGTGCACCTGTCCATGGGGATCTGATGGGGGCGAGAAGCTCAGATCATGCCACTCCAGGTGCAAGCCCTGGCCACTGTGAGCAGTGCCCCAGGCCCACCAGTCCCAACCCAGGGAACGGGTGCTGCAGCCCTTTCCCCTCACCCCACTCTGCCTCTTGGCTGACTCTCAGCCCACCTCCCAGCTGGTGTGGCAAAGTCCTAGACCATCTTTACCCCAACCTGAGTGTCCCTGTGAGGACAGAAGTGGCCTACCCTATGGCCGGCTCCATGCTGTTCGGAACACCTCCATCCTAAAAGCACCTGAAGACAGTCACCCCTTCCTCCTGGCTAAATTACAAAGCCCATACCCCTTGGCCAGCCTTTGTATAGCTCTGTTTTCAGAACTGTTCTAATCCAATGGATCCTCACCAGGACATTAACCCACAAGGGCCCAGTCCACTCCAAGTCTCATGTGGGGGTCACTTCTTGACTCCTTCCACAGGGCATCTTCACAGCCCATGGGATTTCTGAGGTCATCTTGATTGGGTTACATCACCTTCCCCATGACTCACCGGCAAGCAGTCCTGTCCAAATGTCACCACCACAGGCAGCCTCTGCAGTGTTTATTTACAAGATTACAACTTCCGCCACCAAGCACACCCAGCCTGGGGCTCAACCTCTAGGTGGCACTGACCACCCAGGCCAGGCAGGCACAGGCTTCCAGAGTCGACCCTGCAATTCTAGTGGGGGACTGTTTTCTCAGTTCTTTCCATGCAGCAGCCAAGAGAAGCCGTGGCTGGAGTGACCAGGTGCTCACCACATCCAGCTATGACGGCTGCCAGTGCACTGTGCAACTCATCTGCCTACGTCCCAGCTTCCTCACACACCTCTGCCTCTCCCACTTTCTCCACTTCTGTGTCCCAGCAGGTCACATGCCCTCTAAGAGGTGTCCTTAGCCCTGGTTACACGTTAGTGCCACCTGGGGAGCTTCAAAAACAGAGACCAATTAAATCAGACGCTCAGGGAGATCTGCGTCCTGGTGGCTGCAAAGGCTTCCTGGGGGTTCTGGAAGAAGCCAGGACTAAGACTGCTGCACTGGCACAAGCTGGGAGCTGGCACTGTGCTGGCTGTCACCCACACTGTGTCCCTGCTGTCGGCATACAGGCGCTGACCACAAAGGCCAGGCAGAGCTCTGGTGCCCTGTGTGTCTGCAGGAGGGCTCCAACAGAGGCCAATTCTGAGTTGAAAGTGGCAGACAGGGTAGGGGACACTCAGAGCTGGGTGGGCTCCTACTGTGTCCCCTAACAAGCTCCATGGGCTACAGAGGAGCTCCTGGTACCATCACCGTGTTGGTTATCAATGCTCAGCCCTGCTGGGGTCTGTACTGTCCTACCAGGACAGTCAGAGGCCAAGGCCAAGTTCTGTCTCCTCCTCTAAGTATCTCCAAAGGCACTCAGCCAGCTCTGGCCCAGCATCCCCGAGGACAGATGGGGAGGGTTTAAATGTATTAAAAAACACAAAACCCTGTTAATGCAGAACCCTAACCCCACACCCCAGCCCCCAAACAGGTCTGACTTCAGCTTCCATTTCCTTCTGGGGAATCCCAGATTCTTTGTAACCAAAATGAACACAGAGGACTTCTTGTCCTCTCAACATCCATGATATGAACCCTGTATTGCAGCAGCCCCTACTGAAAACTTGCCTTCCATGGGAGCTGCTTTCAAAGGCAGCTCAGGCCCTGGACAGAAGGCTTTAGCTGTCAGATGCCTTCCTCACAGGTAGCCTGAATGATCCCCCTGGGCCAGGAGGGTCTTTGCTCTACTTCTGTAACCCAGGACACTTCCTCCAGATGCGGCAGGTGGGCCAGTTCTATGGGCTGTGGTGTGAATTTCCCAGAAGTGAGGCTCTGGTCCTGCCCAGGTTACTACCTACCGGTGAGAATTAGTGCAGGTCATTTAAGCTGTCCGTGTCTCAGTTTTCCTGATTTTACAATCAGGCATGTGAACTGTACAATCGATAGAGGCCCACTCAGTTCTAAAATGTTACGGTCACTGTGTGGGTCAGCCAGTCATGCCCTGCTTGCCTCCTGACCTCACCTCCTTCGACAGCTTCCTTCCTCTGCTCCCCACTCCTCCTCTGGACTCCGCTTTTATATTAGCACAGGATTTTCAGCGTCCATACATCCTCTCTAAGAAACTTTAAACTGTTAATTTTTTTTTTTTTTTTTGAAATAATGACCTTTTAGAAAGTCAACAGATTCATCACCTTAATCTGAGAACCACCACCTGATGTCCCGGCCTGTGACTACATTGAGCTCATGTTCAAGATCAAATTAATATCAAGTGATGCCCCAAGTAAGAACTTTAGGGTCAGACTCGGGGGGCTCTCTCCAAAGACTGTAAAGATTCCACATGTGTGAAACAAAGTGCTAGCTTAGCAATGTCCTAAAACCCAGGGCAAAACCTAGTGCCTGCTAAAGGTTTGCTGGCCAGGGTTGCGTGGGGCCATTGACTCTGATACGGACACTTCACCTCCACCAGGTGAGACTGAAAAACCAGGTTCCATAGCCGGACTCCACAAGGTAATTATAACCATCAGACAACTAAAAACCCAGCTGTTTCCAATTCTGCACACATCTCCCCAAACTGATGTCTGAGGAACTGATGCTTTTATGTCTGGATTCCGGATGGCTGGTCACTGCTACTGCTGCATTCCACCTGAGGCTTCAGCCCATGGTCCCAGTGAATCCAGCCTGCTCCAGTGCAAATGAGACAGAGGGAGCAGGAAAGCTCTCATTTCCTTGTCGCCCAACCTAAGCGGCATACAGGGACTTCCTTTCACACTGCAGTTTTTCCACTCCTGGGTCCCCGCATCTCTTTGAGCACAAAGTATATTACTGGGGGGCTCTGGGAGCTGCCATTTCCCAAGAACCAGAGCAAAGTGAGAGAGGGGCCTTGCTCTCCCCTCCTCTACCAGGAACACCCAGTGGGAAGTCTCATTACCTCAAAGAACTGGGAACCTGGTGGCTGAGTTAAGCCCGGAGCTTCCTACAAAGTTCTACCCAAAGCTGAAAGCAAACACTGGTTTCAGAGGAGGGGGCAGGGGGAAGGGGCTACGATACTAAGGCTACAAGAGGCTCAGGGAAATGAGGGTTGATCAACAGAGCAGCTAACCAGCGGGGAGGAGGGCGGGGGAGAGTGAGGCCCATTCAGAGCTGGCAGACAGCGGCTGGCTGAGTGTGGAAAAGGGATGTGCACAGTGAAATCCAAAACCTCCTCCGCTCCAGGCAAGTCGGCTTAGCAGCCACAATCCCTGCACTCTGCAAATCTAAAATCTAGTCTTTGATACAAGAACAAAAGGCAGCCACCCCCACCCCCACCCCCACCCCCACCAAGTGGGAGGAATAAGTCCCAGTCAGCCCAGATCACATCCCCTTCTTACACCTCAAGGACAATGCTGGTTAAAAAAAAAAAAAAAAAAAAATCCTTCAGAAAGATTAAACATAGTGTTACTATATGATCAAGAGATTTCACTTCTGGGTATATACTTAGAAGAATTGCAAACAGGGACTCAAATAGATATTTGCACACCCGAGTTCCTAGCAACAGTATTCACAACAGCCAAACTGTGGAAGCAACTCAAGTATCCACTGATGGATGAATGGATAAGCAAAATGTGGTATGGATATGCAGTGGAATATTACTTAGTCTTAAAAAGGAAGGCAATTCTGACTCCATGCTACGACATGGATGAACCTTGAGGTCATGATGCTATGGGAAATAAGCCTGTCACAAAATGCTCAATTTACTGTGTGAGTGCACTTATATGAGGAACCTGGAATTGTCAGAACCATTGAGCAGAAAGTAGAATGGTGGGTGCCAAGGGAGGAAGGAATGGGGAACTGGTATATTGTGGGTATGGAGTTTCCGTCTGAGAAGATGAGAAAGTTCTGGAGATGGATGGTGGTGATGGCTGCACAACAGTATTAATGTACCAAATGCCAATGAGCATGAGTGGTATGCTTAAGAATGATTAAAATGTTCCATTTGATGTTGTGCAACAAGTATATACCAGATGCACATATTCCTAAGATCCCTCCCAGATAGGGGCAATGCTCGGGTAGCTGAGCTGTGGGGAGGGCTCATCCCCTTCATGTGGACAGCCCCCTGCAACCACATCTAAAATAAGCACAGAATGGAAACTTCCAAGCAGTGTGCTCCCTGAGTTGATGAGAGCAGGCTGGGTGGCGGGTACCCGGGCTTCATTATAGTCTTCTGTGTATTTGTTTCATAACAAAGGACAATAAAAGGAAGCCTTGCTCGGCTATGTGTATGTAGCCTCAAAAGGAGGCCCAGTGTCACACGGCCAGACCAGTCCAACTGGCACAGCCACTGTTTGTTTCCAGCAGCTACCCCTCTACTCTTACAGAGTTTATATATCATCTTTTCCAGGCCACGTCCCTGCCCACCCGCATTTTCCTGATGCAGACTGGATGAGATTCCTGCCAGCCCATAAGAATCTGGTAATCATAGATCACACCCAGTGCTGGAGCAGGACCCCTCACAGGATCACAGCACCACAGGTGCCCAAGGCCCTGCAGCAACCATCCTCAGGGCTCTCAGAGGGCCAGAGAGTTATCTGCCTTCAAAGCATCAAGTGCCCTTTGCCCAGCTTCAGTCCTATCAGCCCCTCTAGGGGCCCCCAGCCTCTCCCCACAGCCTGTCTTTCCCTTAGCCCAGTCTCGGTTCAAACATCTCCAGTAACTTCGACACTCCTTCCCTATTTTCATATCTGCAAGCCAGGAAGCAAGCATCTCACTGTGAGGCCTTTGCCAGGCCCTGCTGGGATCTCTGCCACAAGGGTTCCCAGGACACGTGTGCAGAACCAAGCTCAGACCACCGGCCACATGTCTCCCAGCTGTAGGAGAGGCCCTCCTGGACCCAATGTACCTGGAACGTCCCCAGATCCTGCTTCCATTGCCTTCCTGCTGCCAGAGGTGCAGGGCTCAGATCCCAGCTCCTGTCCCACCCTCTGACCAAGGCACCCCAAGAGAAGAGCCTGAAGCAAATCCTCAGAAGGAACGAAGGTTATGATCTCAGCTGTCCCCTCCCAGAACAGATATGGGAACAGCTGTAAATGGCCAGGGGAGCGATCCTGATAAACACATACCAGGGTTGAGAGGAAAGAAGAAGGGATACTGGGAACTCAGGTGGGGGTGGTGTGGCAGGAACTTCATTATGCATTAAGACAGAGGCAGGGTGGTCTCCTATCCCTGTTGACACTGTTAGCAAATGGCTGGGCGGTATTTTACCAAGGTAAAAGAGGATCAAACACCATCTTCTTGCCGGTGGCTCGCCAGCTACAGTGGGCAGGTTTCTGCAGATGCAGGCACTGAGCCCCCACCTCGTCGTATCTGCAGAAGCCCTGCTTTCCCCTCCCTCCCTGGGCCACAGGCAAACAGCACAGTGCTGACGATATTGTGGTGCTGGTGACTTGCAGACGGCAGCTCATGTCCTTGGGGATGTCTTGCCAGGTAGGCATCACCCCTCCAGGAGAGGCTCAGAAAACTGTGGCTGGGACAGAAAGATCTAGGTCTCACCGAAGGGCACACAGGTTCCACAGGTTCGAGCTGGCTCTGGACACCACGCTTGTGCACAGCCTTGAGGCTTCCTCCCACACCCCGTGTGCTGAGAGCAGATTCTATCTACAGGATAGGCCATGGGTCCTGGGGCTCGGCTGGCTTCTTTACTGTGTAGCAGAACCCCAAGTACAGTCAGGGAATATCTGCGGTGCTTCAGGGAAGTGAGTTTCCCAAACAGTAGAAAAGTCTCAAATGTGCCACAGCAGGCAGGCATTTTTGCAAAATACCTGCTACCCTTTCCTGGGCACTTCTTCTGGGTGAGGGACAGTGCTGATCTCCTTGAATCCACTCTGACCCCTTAACAGGCAGAAACTTCTAGATGCTCATTTTTCAGACAAGGAAAGGAGTCTACAAGAGAGGAACAGGTGGAGCTTGACTACGCCGAGGTCCATTTGTGTCACCTGAATATTTGGTCATTTTCTGAAGACATTTCTAAAAGGCTGAGCTGATAACTACATGACTTAGCAATTCCTCTCCATATGACCAAAAGGAGAGAGAACAGGTGTTCAAAGCAAAACTTGTACCAGAATAATTCAAGCTATATTCAAGTGGCATTATTCACAACAGCCAAAAGGTAAAATAACCCAAATGTCTATCAACTGATAAATGGATAAATAAACTGCAGAGTATCTATATAACGGAACAACATTTAGTCTCAAAAAGGAATGAAGTACCAACACAGGCTGTAACACAGATGGACATTGGAAACGTTACGCTAATTGAGGAAGGCGATCATAAAAAACCACCTACTGTCTGATTCCATTTATATGAAATGTCCAGAAGAGACAAATCCATTGAGACAGAAAGTGGATACTTAATGAGTATGGGATTTCCTTCAGGGGTGATCAAAGTGTTTGGGAACCAAACAGAGGCGGTGGTTGCACAAAATCGTGACTGTACTAGGCATGAGCTGTTCGCTTTGAAACGATTAGTTTTATGTTATGTCATTTCACTTCAAAAAAAAAAAAAAAAAAAAAAAAAAAAAAAAGATCTGTTTTCCTCTGTTAAAACAGGGAACCCGGAACATTATCCAGCTGTTTCCTGAAGACCAAGAACATCATTCCGGACAGACGTCAGCACTGCCTGGCACCAGTACCTCAGGCCACCCGCTGCTTTACTTTCTAAGATATCTGGTTGGTTTGGGTGGCTTTCTGCTTTCTTCTCTGCCATCAGGCTGGCCGCTGTCCCTTCTGTTGTATCTACAGCAAGGGGGTCAAAATTCTTTATAAACAAGATGTCCCCCATCTAGTTGGCCACTGTATCCTGGAGAGAGGTCTGTTGTTAGAGCCCTTGGTTTTGTGGGAGAAGGAGAGGCAAAGAGAGCACCCTAGGATCCCGGGACCATGATCCTACTTCATGCTGCCACCCCAGCAATGACGTCACCAAGCTAGTGTGGAAAGCTCCGGCTACCTGGGTAGTAGGAGGTCACAGCCCAGACCAGCTTGTGCACACAGAAGGCCCTGAGGCTAGGCAAGTCTCCCTGAAAGGCCAGAAAATGCCAGCTGGGAAGGGCCCGAGCCTGTCCTGCTCAGGCCTGATGCTTCAGCTCTCCAGGCAGCTCTAGATTCCCTGAACAAGGCTAAGCTCTCTCTGAGGAGACAAACGGACTAATCACAATAGCTCTTATGACTCTTACACCTGTGGTTTGGGTTCCAGCTGGTTGGAGACTGAATCACCACAAGGTCAACTATGAGGGTGACTTTTAGCAATAAAGACTGAATGCCCCCAGTGTGGGTAGACGAGGACCCCCAATCAGCATCCAGAGAGCAGTTAAAAGATTTTCTTCTATCTTCAAGGACCCACCTGTGCCTAAAGCTCTTGGATCCTCGAGGAGGGAAAGATTATTTATGTTCTGGGCCTGGGGCTGGAACCAGCTGGTGCCGGGGCGGGGCAGGCAGAGGCTGGAACACCAGCTGGGAAGCTGCAGCCCTCAGTCACCGGATGATGGGATTATTCTTCTTTAGCACCACCTTGACTCTGCAACAAGGTTCAGAAAGGTTTCTTGGAGGCAGTTTGGCCTCAGACAATGTTGAGTACCCAACATTCAGCCAAGATGTATGACACTTCTATTTCTTTTTTTTTTTTTTTTTTTGTTTATTTATTTTTGAGAAAGAGAGAGAGGGCACATGCATGAGCAGGGGAGGAGCAGAGACAGAGGGAGAGAGAGAATCTGAAGCAGGCTCCGTGCTATGAGCGCAAAGTCTGACATGGGGCTTGAACCCACGACATTATGACCTAAGCCGAAGTCAGATGTTCAACCGAGCCATCCAGGTACCCCATGACACTTCTGTTTCATGCCAGGCACTGTGCTGGGCATATGATGGCAGGCACCACAGACCCAGCCCCTGCTCCTGTGAGCTGCCAGAATTCCAGGAGTCACATGATATGTACATCATGGCAAAGCCACACATGAGGGGCAGCCAGACCCTCAGGCAGGGCAGCAAAGACCATCCCCTAAGAAGGTGACCACTCCAAGACCTAAAAAGAGGCAGACACTGGCTACCCTCCAGAACATGAAGGTGGGAAGGACACTATAGTGTGTTGAATCGTGGCCCCAAAAAGACATGTCCATATCCTAACACCTGGCATGTGTGAATGGAACTTACTTTGGCAAAAGAGTCCTTGCAGATATAATTAAGGACTTCGAGATGAGATCACCTAGGATTATCCAATGGACCCTAAATCCAATGACAAACGTCCTTTTGAGAGACAGAAGAAGAGAAGGCTGTGTGAAGGTGGAGGCAGAGATTAAAATGCTGTGGCCACAAGCCAAGGAACGCACGGGGCCACCAGGAACTGCAAATGGCAACAGAAGATTCTCCCCTGGAGCCTCCAGAGAAACATGGCCCTGCCATATACCTTGATTTGGCCTCCTGAACTGTGGAAGAACACGTATTTGTTGTTTTAGGCAAGGTAAGCTTGAGAGGGCAGGAGGAACACCCACTTTCCCCACCTCCACCTTCACACTGCCTGGGGAGGGTTAGGAAAGGAGATACACGTATATATATATCCATGTTCATAGCAGCATTATTCACAATGGCTGAAAGGCAGAAGCAACCCAAAGTGTCCACTGGCAGATGAATGGATAAACAAAATGTGGTATACACATATAATAGAATATTACTCAGTCTTAAAAAAGAAGGAAGTCTGGGGTGCCTGGCTGGTTCAGTGGGTACAGTAAGTGACTCTAGATCTTGTAGGTTCAAGCCCTATGTTGGGTGTAGAGATTACTTAAAAATAAAATCTTTAAAAAAAAAAAAAAAGGAAGTCCTATAACATGCTATATAACATGGATGAACCTTGAGGAGATTGTGCTTAGTGAAATAAGAAAGTCACAAAAAGAAAAACACTTCATGATTCCACTGACATAAGTATTAGTTTGCTAGGGCTGCCATAACAAAATACCATAGACTGAGTGGCTTAAATGATAGAAATCTATTTTTGCACAATTCTGGAAGCCTGAAGAGGACAATCAAGGTGCCGGCATGGCTGGGTTCTGGTGAGAGCTCTCTTCCTAGCTTGCAGACAGATGCATTCTTGCTGTGTCCTCATATGGCCTTTTCTTGGTGGGTGGAAAGAAAGAGGGTGCTAACTCTCCAGGTCTCTTCTTATAAGGGCACTAATCCCATCATGAGGGCTGCCCTCGTGATCTATCTCCCAAAGGCCCCACCTACAAATATCACATTGTGAGTTAGAAGGATTCAATGTATGAATTTGCAGGGGGGGGAGGGGGCCACACATATTCAGTCCATGACATAGGAGGTACCTAGAATAGGCAAATTCATAGAGATAGATAATAGAATGGGGGTTGTTAGGGGCTGGGAAGGAAGGGCAGTGGGGATTTACTGCTTACTGGGTGTAGAGTTTCTGTTTGGGATGAAGAAAAAGTTATGGAGATCAACAGTGGTGATGGTTGCACAACAATGTGAATGTATTTAACACTACTGAATTGTATGCTTAAAAATGGCTAAGATGGGGGGAGCCTGGGTGGCTCAGTTGGTTAAGCATCCGACTTCAACTCAGATCATGATCTTGCAGTTTGTGAGTTCGAGCCCCACGTCAGGCTTGGAGCCTAGTTCAGATTCTGTGTCTCCCTCTATGCCCTTTCCCTACTCACTTTCTCTTTCTCTCTCAAGAACAAATAAACATTAAAAAAAGTAAAGACTTTAAAAGCCAAGGTTTAAAAAAAAATGGTTAAGATGGGGGCGCCTGGGTGGCTTAGTTGGTTAAGCATCTGGCTTTGACTCAGGTCATGATCTCATGGTTTGAGTTCGAGCCCCGCATCAGGCTCTGTGCTGATGGCTCAGAGCATGGAGCCCACTTGGGATTCTGTATCTCCCTCTCTCTCTGCCCCTTCCCCACTTGCACGCTCTCTCTCTCTCTCAAAAATAAACATTTAAAAAAATGGTTAAGATGGTAAATTTTATGTTAACCACCGCCCCCCCCACAAAAATAAAAACTCAAAAAAATAATGATCAGCCAGGTTTAGACATTTTTTAAAAAGAGGAAAGAAGTACAGTGTTATGGGCTGAAGCATGTCTCCCCTGCCACCCAAATTTATGTACTGAAGTATTAACTCCCAAAATATCCAAATGTGACCTTATTTGGAGACACAGTCTTTACCAAGTTCAAATGAGATCTTAGATTGGGCCCAAATCCAATATGACTATATCCTTATAGAAATGAGAAATTTAAAGACAGGCCAGCAGGTAGAGAGAACACCACGTCAACATGAAGACAGCCACCTACATACCAGGAAAAAAGGCCTGAGGCAGATTCTCCCTTACACCCGCCCTCAGAAGTAATCAATCCTGCTGAAACCTTGATCCCAGACTTCTAGCCTCCATAACTGTGAGACAATAAATGTCTATTGTGTGAGCCACCCAGTGTGTGGCTCTTTGTTACGCAGCCCTAACAAACTAACACATCGGTAGTTATGGAGATTGGGCACCAGCTCTGAGAAGCCACTTCCTACCAAGTGTCTCCATGATCATGTCTCATGGAAATGGAACTCTGCCAGGCCAGCCAGCTGCAGCCACCTGGAGGCCATCCACACTCAGCAGCATACCCACAGCACCTCCATATTCCAGACTCTGACAGCAGAGAGAGAAGAAAAGGGCAGCCACTGAACCCCACATGGTCAGAGGGCAAGAGGTAAGCCCCGGGCCTCATACGCTGCATTCACCCAACACATGCACACCATCCTGGGCTCTCCTTAACCAGGGCCACTCTCCCTCAGAAGATAAGCTATTGCAGATTTGCCCCAGACTGTGCTACTTAAGAACAGACCAGAATATGGGGTGTCTGGGTGGCTCAGTTGGTTAAGCGTCCAACTTTAGCTCAGGTCATAATCTCATGGTTCGTGGGTTCGAGCCCTGTGTCAGGCTCACAGGTCAGAGCCTGGAGCCTGCTTCCAATTCTGTGACTCCCTCTCTGCATCCCTGCCCCCCACCCCCTCATGTTCTGTCTCTCAAAAATAAATAAATGTTAAAAAAATTTTTTTTGTAAAAAACAGACCAGAACCACTAGGATATCCTGCAACTATGCAAGTCAGAAATTATAGAAAACCAGCGTTCTGAATCCACACAATAGTCCACCAACTCCCCCCTACCCCCGTCAAGGGCAGAGCAGGAAGGGTGGGAGACTCCCTCCTGAGTGAAGCCCCAGCACTTTTTTCCTTCCTGACCTCAGGACGTGAGATGGGGGGCTCACTTTGCTCCCTTCATCATGCTCTGAAAGGGGGATTTCCCATGCACGTAAGGAAACTGAAGATACCGAAGTGATAAGTTCACAGCACCTAGAAGTCAGAGACCAACTCTGGGGACAGACTGAGGATATGCCTGTAAGCCTGTTATGGCCTGAATGTTCTGTGTCTGCCCTGTATTCACGTATTGAAGCCCTAACCTGCAATGTGATGGTACTTGGAGGTGGGGCTTCTGGGAAGTAATTAGGTTTGGATAAGGTCACAAGAGTGGGGCCTCCATGATGGGATTAGTGTCCTTATAAGAGGAAGAGACACCAGAGAGCATGCTTACTGTGTATGCGCTCTCTCTCTCTCTCTCTCTCTCTCTCTCTCTCTCTCTCTCCCCCTTTCATATGTGAGGACACAGCAAGAAGGCAGACATCTTCAAGTCAGGAAAAAGTTCTCCACTAGGAACGGAATTGGCCAGCACACTGATCTTGGATTTCCTAGCCTCCAGAACTGTGACAAATAAATGTCTGTTGTTTAAGCCCCCAGTTTGTGGGGTTTTGTTACGGCAGCCCTCCTTTGCCCTCAGTGGATTTCCAAGGCCCAGGTCCTTTCCACTGGAGAAATAAACAAGGAGGAGGGGCAGAGGCGAGCTGGAGACTCCCTACCAGGCGAGGGAACCTCCTGCTAGCCCATATTCCTACCTTGGAGAGGTGGAGGTCTGGCTCAGTCCTAGAGGATGGTCTGCAAATCTCACTGCTGCTCTAGTCCTGGGTCACCACCATCTATGGTACTCCTGAGAGGTTTACTGGCTTCTAGATGCACAGGAGGAGAAGGGACCCGGGATGCCGGCTTGAGTTAGGGGCTCTGAGACTTCTGAGGGGCAAAACATAGCTGTGGCAACAGGCACATGCCAGATGCATGGCTTCAAATCCTCGTGTCTCTGAAAGGGAGCCAATACCTTGTCTTACAGATGAAAGTTGAAGGTCTGGAAGCGGAAGCAACATTCCCTGAGCCCCATGGCTAACAAGTCGAGTTGAAAAGCAAGGATCCACCCAGGCAGGTGTGCCCAGCCAAGGCTACCTCCTGGAGGTTCAGAAGGTTTGGCCCCACCCTAAGCAGGATCCCCAACTTCAGGCACCCTGGGGATGAACCAGAGATGAGGTGGGGCAGCGGGGTGTGGGCATATTTTATATTCTGCACCAGAATATGAGATGTACCAGATGTCAAAAGCCAAGGGACAGACCACCAGGCAGCATGGTCTCAAAGTCTAGGGCAGAATGGATTTTCCCCTGGAAAACCTTCTGTGCGTTTGAATCAAGTGGCTAAGAACTCTACCATCCTTGACTTACATATTTGGAAAAGGAAATATAATTCCTCTGTTCCAAGACTCCCTCCAACCTGCCCAACCTCCAGGGCCTTCTTCCATCATGCCCCCAAAAAAGACAACAAACAAACTGGGATTACCGTGGCCACGCGGAGACTCGTTTCATCTCTCAATGTTCCCACCAGTGAAATGGGGCTAATGACACTCTACCCTCATACCCTGAGGGGGTGATGAGCAGGTCACCCTTCCCCTGCCAGAGGGAGGAGGCATCCAGAAGCACAAGCATTATTTATCATAATTATCAGAAGCGTTGACTGTTCATATGGTCAAACCTGTGGTAGTTGCTATGTTGCTCCTTTCCAGAAAACCGCATGATTGCCTCTTGCCTGGCTTCTCCTAGAGTACTCAGCATCACCCTCTACTTCCTTGTGAGGGTGAGGCCTCCACTTTGGTTAATGTGGTAAGGGGGGTTCGTGTGCTTGGGACTACTGGGATGATTCTTCCCAGGACTGCAAGCCTGCTGTCAGCAGAACCCATGGCACCCACCAGATCTCAGGCTGCTGTGGGTCGGAGGGAGACCCTGGCAGGGTGACCCCACCCACCTAGCCCACTCCAAAGCCCACCAGGGCTCCAAATGCCAGCCCCATTCTGCCCTTCTCAGCAGCCCAGAGATGGCCTACAAGGAAGGCTGTGGCCCTCCACCGCCCCACAGCAAGGATCAGCAGGCCTGGAGCTTTCCCCATTCCCCTGGGGCCTCAGAGTCTCTGTGGCACACAAGGTCTTGAGAACAGCTGAGGAATGAGCCGGAAAACATGCCAGCAAGGATTTCTGTCCAGATGAAAGAGGAGACAGAGGACTAGCTTTGGCTCTTGACCCGAAACTTGAAACTGTCATGTGGGAATTACCACCTATGGTGATAATCCCAGTTGTCATCACGATGTGACAGCCTGGTCCAGGCTCCATGCTCACTCCTCAGTTGGCCAGCCCTTGGGAACCAGGCTCGGTCCCCTCCACTTGCTTTCCCCAGCTCCGTGGGACGAGACAGGATTCACACCCCCAAGACACCCCCAATGGTACAACTGCCAGATGCCCACTCTGGCCTCTATCTTGGCCACTTGCCAGCCCAGCCAACAGACCCAGGAGGTCCAGATGAGGGTCTGCAGTATGCTCAGTCCTGAAAGCAACCTTTTGGGAAAAGCAAGTCCTCTGGAGAGAGATTCAACCCACAGGGCAGACCCACAGGCACAGGCACAGAAGGTCCTGGGCCCATCAGGTGTACAAATACTAGGAAGAGGCCCTTCCCTCAAGAATCAAGGGATCCCAAGGGAAACAAGGCATCTGGAAAGGCTCCCAGAGGCATCCGAAACCAGCTCTGAGCCTGGCACTTTTCCCAGAAATACTGCACATGGTAGAACAGCTTGGTTCAGCTGGGTCACCCTGCCCAGCAATCATGCTTATCAGGCTGGCACCTCACTCAGGGACTATTGAGGGCACAGAATTTGAGCTTGGACTTCCCAGACAAACTTCAGGTCTGTCTCCTGTCTTTAGAAGCAGGCCAATCCCTGCTTCTTAGGGCCCTGACTCTAGCCCACTACCTAAGGTCGCTGTCCTGGCATCTCTTTACCTCCAGGGTGGGCACTGCCATCCCCCCTGCAGAGGTGAGCAGTGGAGACCCAGTCAGACCACACATTCACAGCAGCATCTGGCACACAGCAGGCATCTAGCAGGTGTGTGTCCCCCCTCAGTCCTTGTGAAAGGAACTCTGACAGCTTACGTACAGGACGCTTTGCTGTGCCCACATGGATCTTCCCAGTATGAGGAGTTTTCTGTCCTCTTAAAACCAGTCTCAGCTGAACAGGTGTGTATTTCCCTGTTCTTGCTTTAATCCAGCCTGAGGCATGCTTTGCTCTTGGCCAGAGGGTGGGGGGGTATTGCTAAAAGAGCTGGGGGCAACTGGAAGGTTGGGCTGGTCTGTTAGAATGGCTGGACCCAGACTACCTCAGAGCCACCAGCTTTCTCCCAGCCCTTCCAAAGAGGCTGTAGGAGTCAGCACCACAGCAGCAGTGCAGACAAACATCCCCTAGCTCCCAACACCACTCAGCCATGGTGTACCTTGCTACTGCAAGGTGGAGACAGCCATGGGGTGCTCAGAGCCCACGGGACAGCAGGAGCCCAAGGAACCTGTCTGAAGAGGCCAACTTTTCTCTACGGGATGTAAGAACCTGGACAGCAGTGTCCAGAATGGCTGCATGTGGAAGGCATCAGAGCTGGGGTAACAAGCTGACACAAACATGCACATGCCATATTCCAAGTTTCCAAAAAGACCCACAACTCACCAGTGATTATGACACATCCCTTCTTTTCTGCAGCCTCTCCCGACATGCCTTAGAAGACATGGACCTGGATATTTACTTCCTCCATCCCCTGTGCAGAGGGCTCCCTTAATTGGAGAGTTTACACCCAATGATCTAACCCAGAGGGCAGGCTGGGGGCAGAGTTGCTTTTAGGGAATCCAGAGCCAAAAAACCCATGAAGTGAAACAGGAACAGAGTCTCTGTTCTCAAGCCCACTCTGGTTTCCACGCTCACTGTGGCTGAGGGAGTATCAGGCGCAACATATTGCAGAGCCAGGAAGGCCACCGCTGACCTTTGCCAAGCCACCCCAGGAGCGGCAAGGGCCCCCTCACCCTCAACGCCCCATTCTGGGCCTTGGTTCACACCCTCTCCACCCAGATGGCCTCCCTGGGCCTCTGAATTCTACCAGTTCTTCACCACCCGCTGCTCCAATGACCCCCACCCAAATGTGACTTAACCTGATAGTCACCTCCCACCCCACCAGGGGGACACTCTCCTGGGTTCTTTTTTCCACTCACTGTGTGTAAGAGCCTGACTTCTCACCTACTTTACAACCCACATCGAGTCCCTCCTCGACTACTCATAAGCTCCTTAGGACTGCCAGGAGTCCTAAGTCCCATGACCACCCAGGGACCTTTTGTAAAGGGACCATCCCCCACCTCACTTATTTAGCACATGGTACCCCTTTCCCTCCCACCTCTACCTCCCCACAGGGCCAGGATCAAAATAAACAGACAACCACCTATACACATAACCACCAACAAACACATGGGGTTCTGGGAAACATGAGATTAAAGGCAACCCCCCCTCCTTTTTAAGCTGGTAAAATACATAGTAAATTTTCCATTCACTTTCTCTAGAGAGGCCAGCTGTGCACAGGTCTCTATAAAAACGCTCACTTAGACAATCCCACAGCTGAGAGCCATCCGGAGGACTCAGCCCAGGTTTTCAGAACATCTGAAGGGTGTGTGGGTTGAGCTCATTTCTGAGTCACAAAAACCGAAAGTGATTTTTTGGGTCACTGACAACCAGGAAAGCCTTCAATGTCTGCCCACTGACCCCACGTGCCCATGGCCTAACAACCGATTTTCCACGGGCCCCTGGTTGGCATACCTCCTGCAGGAGGGGGGGCCACTGTGCTCTTCTGAGAACTAGGAGGGAAGAAGCTGACAGGGTGGGGAACAGGGTGCTAAGGGCCCAGGTGCCTATTATGTGCACACACAGGGCCAGCACTTTATATGCATCACTGAAGTTGAACCTCATTGTTTGGGAAAGGGAATAAAAAAGCAGTGATGGTATCTTCTGTTTCCAAACAAGAACAGCCTGTCACCACCAGGCAGAGAACTGCTGCAGGCTCCCTCCGCCAGGAGAAGGGCCAGTGGGAGCCGCACGGAGATGCTGCCAGAGCCCGGAGCCTACACAGGCTGCTGGGAAGCACATTTCAAGAACTGAGCATCCAAGTGGGGAGATGCTGCTGCAGGCAGGCAAGCAGGGCCTTGGGAGGCACTAACACAGGTCCTGTTCTCTGGTCCGGGCCCTGCCAGCAGACCTCAAGGGGGTCCCAGAAGACAAAAGCAGGAGCAGAGGAGCCCTGGAGGGGAAATTTCTCATTAGATCCCAAAAGCATGGGAAGAATCTTCTTTCCAAGGCTCCAGACCCAAGTCCAGGCTGATAGCATCTGAGCTGATTTCTGTCCCTCAATATTTTCCTCCTCTGTGTCTCTCTGCGTGTAGCACGTGTGTGCACATCTGTATACGTGTGTGAAGTGTGTGTGGCATATGTGTGTGCATGTGTGTGTAGGTGGCACATGTAGGAGGCATGTGCATCCACCAAAGGGAGCCTAACCCAGCCTCTCCAGCTGGGAGCTCCTGCTTATCTTTGCCAAACTGCCATAGAACAGCATCTCCTCAGCCAGACCCCACAGCATGGTCCTCGTTAATAAGCCCTCTCACCATCCTGTGACACAGCAGCACTTACAATCCCTCTCGTTGGCTGTCTCACCTTGAGGCTGGGGCAGGACAGGGCCACGAGTGCCCACAGGTACATCAGGTCAGCTCACTGCTGACTAGCTACAGAGACACAGAGTTGGCGGGTACCAAGCTGGGCTGGAACCTCAATCCCAGCTAGGTCCCATCTGCCCCAGGCTCCTGCCTTTCCAAGTGACAGGATCTGCCACCCCCACGCTGGTTGCATCTGAGCTGCTGACCTGAGGCAGAACTCACATGCAGGGCAGCACAGATCTTGGCTCAAACCCAGACCTACCACTGCCCAGCTGGGTGACCTTGGCAAGTTACTTCATCTCTCTAGGACTCAGGCTTCTTTATCAATAAGAATGGCCAGCAGATCCCGAGGAGAAGGTGCCAGGCATGGTGCTTGGCACAGGGCAGCTTCCAGGGTGGCACGTGCCCAGGGTCCTATCACCCAAGCTGGGCCTGAGGCTTAGAAATCAGCAGGCTCTGTTCTCGGCTGAGCACTGGGTCTCGAGGCTTTCAACTGCTAGGGAGCCTAAATAGCAACAAAAAATTAGGGAATAGAGCTAAGGCTAGATTTAGTAAGTTGACAGTGCATCCTGGGACAAGGTGACTCAGCATCTAAATGATGAGTGGCCTTCAGAGAGGCTGAGGGAGTCCTGGGGGGCAGTCAGGCATGGCAGGACCACAGGCAGAAGCAGCAAGGGCTGAGAAAGAGGACAGGAAGACTCGCCCCAAAGACTTACTAACTCATCTGGGACTTCCCTCCCCCACCTGAAGCTTCAGCCAGGGATCAGATTCTCCCTCTGAAAATGGGGCATAAACGTGGGAGCAGGCGTGGGTGGGGACATAACTCACAGGCCCATGTGCTCCATGAGCCCGGCCAGATGGTGCAGGTGGCCCAAGTATCCAGGGAAGAACGCACCGCGCATTCCTGTTGGATTCCATTCCTGTGGGAAGGGGGTGGGGAGAACACAGCCAGCACAGCCTCCACACAAGGCAGCCTGAGTCCAGGACAGCCCTCAACACCACAGCTCCCCTACCCCCGACATGTGCTTCTGGTCCCCATACAGAAACGGAGCACGGAAATCATCTCCGAAACAAAACCCCTCCTCCCCTGTTCCCAGGCATCTATAGCATGCCAGGCTGTTACAGACCTTACTGCTAACCCCAACACAGCCCTGTAAGTTCCTAGAATCACTCCCATTTGACAAATGGAAAAACAAGAGTTCGCCTGTCACCATCTGTCCTGTCAGATGGTTCTGGACGCTGGGCTCCCCATTCCACCTGTGGCCTCCACCACACAGAAGCTGGAACCCCACACCATGATGGAGCACATTCCATGAAGGAATGCTATGTGTCCATGACAACTGCATAGGGTGGGTGCTCTAGGGAATGACAGCTGGATGTGGGGTTGGGGAGCAGGCAGGTGGGAAGGCAGACCTTGGCATGCAAGACAGGCAGGAGTGAGGAGGCGATTTCTGGGATCCTGTGGCCAGGAATTCCCAATCTTGCCAAAGATCTCCATGCATTCGTGGCCTGAAGCCTTTCTCCCCACTAGAAACACAGGCCGATGGCTATACCTACCCCTGAAAAGACCTCTGAGTCGGGCCACAGATATCAACAGAAGGGCCTGAAGCAGAGCAGGGATTGAGCAAACCAGGGTATGATACCGCCAAGTATCACAGGGGCCAATCCCAGGGAGCACTACCACACACACAAAGAAGGAAATTCAAAGGCAGAAGCTTGAACTTCTAGCTCCAGGCGAGATGGAGAAAGTGCCCTCCATATTTTCCCACTCACCATAATTACAGATTTTGGACAAAACACGTGAAATCACTATCGTGGGACTCTGAAAGGCAGATGAGAGCAGAAGCACCGGGAAGGCATCTCAGGACTTGAGGGACGCCCCGGAACTGCCTTCTCTGGTTTTGTTTGCTTTAAGCCTTATTTCTTTTAGAGCAGTTTTAGGTTCATAACAAAACTGAAAGGAAGGTACAGACTTTCCATACTCCCCTGCCCGCACTCATGCACAGCTTTGCCCATTATCAACAACCCAGCAGAGCAGTGCATGTGTCACAAGTGATGAACCTACATGGATACGTCATCATCACCCAAAGCCCATAGTTTGTGTTAGGGTTTACTCTCAGTGTTGTAGATTCTATGCGTTTGGACAAATGTCTCATGACATGTATTCACAATTATCTTATCCTGCAGAAGAGCTGGAATTTTTTTTTACCTCCCATCTATCCCAGCATAAGCATTAGAGCAACCTGAAAGTGTCAACAGGCATAGACAGAAAGAAAAACAGAAAACCTCAAACAACAGAAAAGCCTGCTCTCTCCAAACAAAGGACCAGGAAGGAGGGATCCAGTGAATTAAACTCTTGTAATCTTAACTACTTTGCTCCAGGTAAACACCAGCAAAAATGAGGCAGCAGTTCCCCTCCCTTATAGACACAGCTGCAGCGGCAGTGGCCCTGTGGGGTGGAGTCCTGTGGCCTCTCCACTCTATACCAGGAGAGTACCACCAAAGAAGCAGAGCCCCATGGGGCACCTGGATGGCTCAGTCAGTTGGGTGTGTCTGACTTTTGATTTTGGCTCAGATAATGATCTCACAGCTCATGAGTTCGAGCCCCGAGTTGGGCTCTGAGTTGACAGCGTGGAGCCTGCTTAGGATTCCCTGTCTCCCTCTTTCTCTGCCCCCACCCCCACGACACATGCGCATGCGCTCTGTCTCTCTCTAAAAAATAAACATCACACACACACACACACACACACACACACACACACACACAAAGAAGCACCAGAGCCCCTATCTCCACTGGTAGGGTAGCAGTGGACCTTTGGGTGACAGCATGGGAGGGTGGAGCCCAGCTTTCAAGTCAGGACCTGGGGAAGTAGAGAGTATGGGACAGATCAGGGAGAGGAAGGAGGTAGAGAAAGGATCCCTTAAGTCTGTGTGTGAAGCCCTAGGCTCACCCTCAAGCAGCAAATGTGTGAAACCACTTGTCTTCAGCACTGCACAGGTTTGGGAACTGAACTACATAGGTGAGAACTGATACTACTGTCCAGCTTGCAGACTGATCCCCAGCTGATGAACAGCAGAGTGGATGATGGAACTACAGGCCACAGAAAGTGGGCTAGAATGTGCAGTCTGAATCGAACTGGGTTGACTGGCTGTTTAAACAACTCTATCAATATCTCCAATATACTAAAACAATCTAGACTCTTATCATGTAACATTCAAAATGTCCAAGATACAATCCAAAAATTACTCAACAAACAATCTGGAAACCTAAGCTATTAAAGGAAAGGGGCATCAACAAACACTACCCTCCAGATGACCCAATGTTGGAATAATCAGAGTACAACTTTATTATTATTTTTTTAATGTTAATTTATTTATGAGATAGAGACAGAACGGGGGCAGAGAGAGCATGAACGGGGGAGGGTCAGAGAGAGAGGGAGACACAGAATCTGAAACAGGCTCCAGGCTCTGAGCTGTCAGCATAGAGCCCGATGCAGGGCTCGAACCCACGGACCACGAGATCATGACCTGAGCTGAAGTCAGACGCTTAACCAACTGAGCCACTCAGGCGCCCCCAGAATACAACTTTAAAGCAGCTATTATAATCGTGCTCCAATATAATATAATCTATTATAATCTATTCAATTCAATCTAATCAATATAATCTATTATAATCATGCTCCAAGAAGTAAGGGCGAAGACTCTAGGAACAAATGGTAAGAACAGGAGTCCTCAGCAAAGAAATAGAAGCAATAAAAAAAGAACCATATACAAATTTTAAAACCAAAAAAAATAACAACTGGAATTGGAATTCCTGGAAAGGAATTCAATAATGGAATGGAGATGGAGCAGAGTCAGCGAACTTAAAGACAGATCAATAGAAATTATCCAATCCAACATCACTCATCATCAGGGAAATACAAATCAAAACCACAATGAGATACCACCTTACATCTGTCAGAATGGCTAACATTAACAACTCAGGCAACAACAGATGTTGGCGAAGATACGGAGAAAGAGGATCTCTTTTGCATTGTTGGTGGGAATGCAAGTTGGTGCAGCCACTCTGGAAAACAGTAAGAGGTTCCTCAAAAAACTAAAAATAGGGGCGCCTGGGTGGCGCAGTCGGTTAAGCGTCCGACTTCAGCCAGGTCACGATCTCGCGGTCCGTGAGTTCGAGCCCCGCGTCGGGCTCTGGGCTGATGGCTCGGAGCCTGGAGCCTGTTTCCGATTCTGTGTCTCCCTCTCTCTCTGCCCCTCCCCCGTTCATGCTCTGTCTCTCTCTGTCCTAAAAATAAAAAAATAAAAAAAACGTTGGAAAAAAAAAAAAAACTAAAAATAGAACTACCCTACAACCCAGCAATTGCACTACTAGGAATTTATTCACGGGATACAGGTGTGCTGTTTCAAAGGGACACATGCACCCCCATGTTTATAGCAGCACTATCAACAATAGCCAAAGTATGGAAAGAGCCCAAATGTTCATCGATGGATGAATGGATAAAGATGTGATATATATATATATACAATGGAGTATTACTCAGCAATCAATAGAATAAAATCTTGTCATTTGCAACTACGTGGATGGAACTAGAGGGCATTATGCTAAGTGAAATTAGTCAGTCAGAGAAAGACTAAAATCATATGATTTCACTCATATGAGGACTTTAAGAGACAAAACAGATGAACATAGGGAAGGGAAACAAAAATAATATAAAAACAGGGAGGGGGACAAAACGGAAGAGACTCATAAATATGGAGAACAAACTGAGGGTTACTGGGGGGGCGTTATGGGAGGGGGGATGGGCTAAATGGGTAAGGAATCTACTCCTGAAATCATTGTTCCACTATATGCTAACTAATTCGGATGTAAATTTTAAAAAATAAAAAATAAAATAAAATAATAATAATAAAGAAATTATCCAATCTAAATAAAAGAGAGAAAAAAGAGTAAGGAAAAATTGGAACAGAACCTCAAGGATGTGTAGGGCAACATCAAAACATCCAACATTCATGTCACCGAGGTCCCAGAAAGAAAGAGACTGGAGCAGAAAAAAATATTTGAAGAAATCAGAGCTCACTAATTCTCAAATTTGGTGATGGCCATAAATGTATAGGATCCAAGAAATACAGTGAACCTCAAACAGGATAAACAAGGAAAACCACTACCAGACACATCATAATCAAAGTGCTAAAAACCAAAGATAAAAAATCTTGAAAGAAGTCAGAAAAAAACCAACATATTACATATAGCGAAATGAAGATCCAAATGATTGTAGATTTCTCACCTGCCACTATGGAGGTCAGAAGAGGGTAACATAATAATAATAATAAAGTGTTAGAAGAAAAGAGAGAAATTATCCTTCAGGAATGAAAACAAAATAAAAACCATCTCAGATGAAAGGAAACTAAGACTTAGCCTTTAGGACCTATTTTGAACTTCCAACCTCCAGAACAGTAAAATAATAAACTTGTGTTGTTTTAAGCCACTAAGGTTATGGTAATTTATTACAGCAGCAATAGGAAATGAATTCATGTGGCTTTGACCACATGGAATCAAACTAAAAATCAATAACAGAATGACATCTAGAAAAATCCCAAATATTTGGAAATTAAATAAGACACTACTAAAGGATCCACAGGCCAAAGAGGCAGTCCCAAGGAAAACTGGCACACGGTTTAAAGGGAATTAAAATAAAAATACAGTGTATCAAGATATGTAGGATGCAGCTAAAGCAGTGCCCAGATACAAATTTATAGTATCAAATGCTTGTATTAGAAAAGAAAGGTTTCAAGTCAATAATTTAAGTTTCCATCTTTAAAAACTAAAAGAAAAGAGCAAAATAAGCCTGTAGAAAGGAAATAATAAAGATTGGGGCGCTGGGTGGCTCAGTTGGTTAAATGCCTGATTCTTGCTTTCAGCTCAGGTCATGATCTCGCCGTTTGTGAGATCAAGCCCTTCATTGGCTCTGCACTGACAGTGCAAAGGCTTTTTGGGATTCTCTCTCTCCCTCTCTCTGCTCCTCCCTCCCTTTCTCTCTCAAAATAAATAAATAAACTTAAAAAAATAAAGGCAGAAAACAATAATATTGAAAACAAACAAACAAAAAAACAGAAAAATAATTGAAAACAAAAACTGATTCTGGTGGTGCTGGGGGAATTAATAAAATTGATAAACCTCTAGCCAGACTGACCAAGAAAAAACTAAAGACGCAAATTAGCAAAATCAGGAACGAAAGGTGAGGTCTTACTATGGATCCTACAGACATCAAAAGGAAATATTACAAACCACTTTATGTACATAAATTTGACAACTAGATGAAATGGGCTGAATCCTTCAAAGACACAAACTACCAGAACTCACTCAAGAAACAGATAAGTTGAACAATCCCATGCCTACTAAAGACACCAAATTTGCTGTTGAAAAACTACAAAAGTAGACAAACAAAAACCCCTAGGTCCAGCCAGTTTCACTACCAAACATTTAAAAAGAAATCACACCAACTCTTTACAAGTTCTTCCAGGAAACAGATAACTTCCAAACTCATTTTATGAGGCCAGTATTAGTCTCATATCAAAGCCAGAAAAAGACAGTACAAGGAAAAACTACAGACCAGTATCTGTCATGAACCTTGAATACAAAGATGCTCAACAAAATATTAGAAAATGAAAGGCAGCAAACACACACACACAGACAGACACACACACACACAGATGCAGCTATCTATCACAACCAAATAGAGTTTATCTCCTGGAATATAAGGCTGGTTCAACACTCAAAAATCACTCAAAATTCCCAACAGACCTAATAAGAAAATCCATATGATCAGATCAATAGGTGCAGGAAAATGGGTTGCCAACCAGATTGGTACTGGCTATTGCTGTGGCTTCTAGTAGTTCCTTGTGCAGTCAAGGCAGAAGACAAGAAATACAGTTGATGCTTATTCAGCCATGTGCTTGTTTCTCAGGGAGGCTCTTTCCAAGACTCTGATTTGAATTCATGCTGAGAGTAAACTCCTTTGCAAAGTGCGTCGCCAGAGGACCCACTCAGACCTCCACATACAATTCAACGGGAGGGCTCCTAGTTGTGAAGTCTGCTCTTGCCAAACTCAACTCCATGCTACCTCGACCCCACTACCTTCCCCACTGGGGAAGCCCCTCTGTTGGGGCTCCAAGCCTATTCCTCCAGGAGGTAGGACAAACCCAGGTGGATGTTCTTCAATCCACCAGAAGAGTAAATGGCATCTGCCCTGGAGGAAAAGGAAGCCAGCTGCAACCTATTCATTCACTTTCCCTGGTAACTTCCTAAAACTTCTGAGTTTGATTTTCTCTCAATGGAACCTGCTGGGGACAACTCACCTTGACCCCCATGTCCCCAACCATTTGTGACAAGGCTGACAAAAGCTGTTGGAAAAGGAGCCCTGAGCTGATGATAACCCAAGACAGATACAGGCTCAACACATAGACACGAGGACCTCACGAGATGGTCCAGCCTTCTAGAAGATTTCTATGGTGCAAGAACCACTCTAAAAACCAAATCTCCAATAACTCAGGGCCTTGGAAGTCTTTCTGAAGGGTCTTGGTGTTGTTGTGATCTGACCAGCAAAGGGTTTGCTATGAGACAGGGCAGTGGGTATGTGAGTGAGTGAGTGAGTGAGTGTGTGTGTGTGTGTGTGTGTGTGTGTGTGTGTGTGTAAAATGCTGATCAGAAAAGGTCAAAAGATTGTCTTCCAGGGGCTACTGGGGCCAATGCCCTGTCACCAAGCAGCTGAAAACCCAGGTATTGAGAACACACTTGAAAATAGTTTATCTTTTCCAAAGCTCTCCCCAGATGGGAATTTCTCACACTCCTTTGACAGCTTATCCCAGTGTTTAACCATGCTTACAGTCAAGATGTTCTTCCTTCTGTCCCACAGGGCAGCTTGGATAATGGCTAATTTCCTGTGCTGTCTCTGAGGGCTGGACCACAGGGTGGTATGCACCTGATGGCTCCCTCCCTCCTTCTGGGCTGAGTGATACCATGCAAGAGACCCACCCCTCGCACCTCCGCTGGCAAGGGGATAATGGGAGTTACCTGGCAGACCTGTTTTGAGATTCTGTCCTCCCCAAACCCAAATTCCAAGATCTTGCTCCTTCTGGTCCCCATCAGGTGGTATTAAGGAGACTCCTATATCCATCTTAAATCTAATTAAAAAGATAAAACTGCTGGAGAAAAAAACCTCCCTCTATGCAGAAGCGCTATTCCGGGGTCTTCCACCTCGGTGTTCTATCCTAAACCAGGGGTCAGTAAACTTTTCCTGCAAACAGCCAGCTTGTAAATATTTTCAGCTGTGCAAGACCTGTGGAATCTATCACTACTACTCAGCCTTGCCATTACAGCGGGAAAGCAGCCATACATCATGCATGGACAAATGAGTGTGCTGCATTCCAATAAAACTTTATTCACAAAAGCACATGATAGGCTAGGTTGAGCTGTTCCCTGGCCTGACAGGGAGAGGCCCCAACAACCTTCCTTTCCTCAGTTTCAGAACTTGGCTGTCTCTTGCCATCACTGTGGACCTAGAAATTTGTTATGAAGATTAGGAACCTTGCTCTTCATCTCTGCCCAGGCATTTAAATATTGCCAAGAACCCACTAGCACAGGCAACACGCCATGAGATAAAAGAATGTCTTCCCTAGCTCCCTTCATGTGCAGCACCTGATTACAACACACACACACACACACACACACACACACACACACACACACACTCATTCGTAGTACCAACAAGTATAAAAGAATGACTTTGGGGGGAGGGGCACCTGAATGGCTCAGTCGGTTAAGCGTCCAAGTTTGGCTCAGGTCATTATCTCTGGTTTGTGAATTCGAGCCCGACGTCAGGCTCTGTGCTGACAG
This sequence comes from Neofelis nebulosa, assembly GCF_028018385.1. NCBI lineage: Eukaryota > Metazoa > Chordata > Mammalia > Carnivora > Felidae > Neofelis > Neofelis nebulosa. Next base: position 76,068,989 of record NC_080792.1, on the reverse strand, counting down.
CTCAGAGCCTGGAGCCTGCTTTGGATTCTGTGTCTCCCTCTTTCTCTCCCCCTCCCCTGCTCACACTCTCTTTCTCTCTCAAAAATAAATAAACATTAAAGAAAAAAAAAAGGATGACTTTGGGCCCTGTAGGAAGAATATTTCTAAAGGGAAAGATCACATCAGTCATGGCAGAAAATATGAGCCAGGATCTTGATTCACACATAACAGAGATTCTACTGGAAAACAGCATAGGACATTTGAAGGAAATGAATCATTTAGGGAGCCCAAGGAGGAGGTTTGCAAGGTTTCTGAGGCGACACCACGCCCCACCCTGCCCCGACCAAGGAGGGGCCCCCAGTTCAGCAGGACTCCAGGTCCCAGGGAAGGAGAGCAGGATGTGGGCAAGGGAGTGTGCCAGGCTGGGTGGGGAGATGTTTGTCTAGGTTTCTACCCGCCTATTTCCAAAAGGATCTGAGGCAGCCTTAAGAAATTAAACAGTGTGAAAAAAAGACCACTGAGAAGAAAAACAAAAAGGCCCAAAGAAGTTTTAGGTCTCTGGGATGCATTAACCATGTCAAATGAATTAAATTTGCCCCCCAAGATTCTAGATAGCAAAGGCCAGACAAGGGGTTAAGTCTTGGATAAGTGCTGCCAATGGATGGAAAAGCTGGGATACAAGGGGACATGAAGGGATCTGGAATTCCTTAGTGTGAACTCCCAGGTCTGCAATTCTACCCATCCCCCAGGCTGCTGGATGTACCACAAAGAGACAATGGTGTCAGTGGGATAAAAACAAGAGGTAAGGATGAGGAACAAGCCCTGGGTCATTTCAGCCTCCTCCAGACCCAGAGGGATTTCCTCCAAATCACAGTCAGTCCTGAACAGCTGCCAGCATAGACAGGGCAGAAGAGAGCTCAGGCCACGCCTTCCAAGTCTCAGGCATAAGAGCCTGGGGCACAGGTCCTGCAATTTGGTCTCTGGCTGGCAGTCTTGGCTTTGGCAGAGCCCATACCTTCCACCTGACCTGGCCAGCCTACCATAGACAGGATCTGAGAAGCAGGGGTGGGGGTGGGGGGTCCACTGACTGAGCGAGCCCAGAGGTGCATGGAGAGGAAGTCCCAAAATAATCACAATGCATGCTACTATGGGCTCGAATGACGTCTTTGGTCCAGACGGGTCCAGGGTCAGGGTCAGGTGTCCTCCTCTGTATTTAAATGGAAGAGGGGAATCCAGGCACAAAAAAACCACGACACCAAACTGTTTCTTTCATTAGCAGGACACACATGATCTCAGTATGGCTCCAGGCAGGCTTGGCCACCTCCTGCTCAGGCACACCCTTCCTGGGGCAGCCCAGCCAACTGCCCCTGACTCCCGGACTGCCTGCAAGGTCTCTGAGGCTGCCTACACCTCGTGGTCAAGAGGACCAGAGAAACCGATGAGAATGCCTGGCTCCAGCCCCCAGCAGTCCAGGCTCATCAAGGGCTGCTCTGTCCAGCTTTGTGAGGAAGTCTCTTCTCTTCTAATGAGTGAAGGGCAGATGGCATCACAGTGGATGGGAAGGTGAGGAGTGGGCTTGCCTCCTGGCCTCTGCCCTCCCCTAAGAGAATGTGGCTTACCCACTCACTCTTTCACAAGGTAGCTCAGAGTGAGATATCTGATCCTCCCGGATAACGGAAGTGGGCAATGAGACTTAGAAGAAAAGTGTCCACCCCGTGCCTCACCCAGGCTGCCAGGGAGGGGGCAGCAGACACTTCCACCTTGACCACGGTACCATGGGCAGGTCACCCCAATGTCCCATTGCACAGTCTACAAAGAGCTCTGAGAAAATGTAATCAGGTCAAAAGTATAAAGGCCAGTCTGAAAAACCACCTCTGAGGCAGCCACAGGACAAGAGAGCCCTGGAAACCAGCAGGAGTGACTGCGGTGTGGCAGCCGTGGTCGATGCCGGAGGACCTGCGCCCACGCCCGTCTTCCTGTTGTGGAGTCAGTCCAGCATTTGCCGTTTCAGCACCAGCTTCCTTTAGACCGTGTGGACAGGAGAGATAAACTGGCCTCCAGGCTGGCGGCTGAGATAAAGGCAAGAGCGCTCCTGTCACTGGCTTTGAGCAGCAGTGGGTCCCAGGCACCAGGGCCTCTGCCTGTGGGAAAGGCAGGAAGAGGTAGGGCCTGGTTCAGGGCTCCCTGGGGAAGAAGAGGGAATGAGGAGGAAGAAGGGGGTCAGAGCCCCCGGTCATCTCTGTGTGGGCAGCTGGGTGAAAACCACCTATAACTGGGGCCTAGAAACAAACCTAAAATCTCAAGGCTAGTGACGTAGCCCTACTGTACCCTGGAAGGATGGAGAACTGGCCTGGCCCTTCACCAGCTGGAGACTGGGCTTTGAAGGTCCCACTCACCTAGCCTCTCCTTGAGCCCAGCGTGGCCCAGCAAGTCAGGAAGGCTGATGCTCTGGAGCGGGGTGGGGAGGGAACCACCGCACGTGCACTGAGGGCCTGTCCGGGAGACACCATCATGCGCAGGACTCCGTACAGGCCTCTCGTCCCATCTTCTCAGAGGCACCCGTGGAGAGGGCTCAGCATCCTCATCTGAGAGACAAGGCTCAGAGACACTAAGAAAATGTGGGACAGCCCAAGGCCCAACCTGGAGCCACTGCTCCTCTCCCCCAGTGGGCCGCACAGCGCAGGTGTGTGCACACACATACACAAGCTTACTCACACGTGCACACTCACAGAGGTGTGTGCACACCCATGGACACACATGGTCACGCCTGCTTACACTTATGCTGACTCCCTTGGTTGAGCCCTTGTCTCACTGCTAGGCCTCCTTGGCCTGCTCCATAGAGAGATGCCACCGGACACCCAGATGGGCCAAGGCGGGGACAGGAATTCCGCCCAGGTACCTCCCTCTAGGTCCTGAGGGGAAGGCTCAGGCCCTTGAGCCCGGCATCATCACAGGCCCCAGCGATCTGGCTTTGGCCTTTCTGGTCTGCTCACGGGCATATCGCTGTCAGGGCCCCCAAACCGGCTGGGCCTCCAGCCACCCTCACCCTTCCAGACAACATCTTCTTGTGCCCTTTGCCCTTTTGCCAAATCCCACCCTCCCTTAGCCTTCTCCACAATTTCCCCTGCTCCGCACCTGCACAGAAATTAGCATTTGTATGGTTTGACAGTCATAGCAATCTTTTCCACAAACATGTTGTGAACTATCACTGTGCTTCTCATTTTAATTCACATATTTGTGTCCCACATTACCACTGAGGCTGGAAACTGCCCATATCGAACTTCCTTCCACGCCTTACTGTGCCTACAAGGGGGCTGAAGACGAGACAGGAGGTGTGTGATCCCTTCTCCCTGCAAACATCAACATCCCTACTGCATGCCCAGAGTTGTTCCAGGTTCTAGGGACACAGAAGTGAACAAAGTACAAGCAGTGACCTGGTGCCTTGGGCAGGGGGCCTGCTCTTGAGGGAGAACAACAGGAGGGTTGGAACACCTGATGAGTGTGTTACTTTTCATAACAAACATGACTCCTCCTCCCAAGACCTGCCTGTTGGAAGAAATGGGGGAGGAGGGTAGGGAGAAAATCCAGTGAACTCAACCAAAAAAATAAAATTTATACTCACCACCAATTGGAGATCTGGCTCCAGTCCTGAGAAATAGAGCTTCTTTCGCCCTGGAAGGGAGACATCCTCACAAAGAACTGATCAGAGCTGGGAACTTCCCTTGAGAAGCACTGAACAATGTGGGTCGCCCCTATCTGGCCTCTGCATTCAGCATGGAGGTGGGTGAAAGGGACTCTCTGCTCCCCTTGTCCCAAGTCCTACAGAATATCCTTGCTCTGTACCCATTATCTCCTGTGCAGACATCTCTCATTTGCTCTGGTCCTGGGGGAGGTGGCACAGAAACAGGAGAACCACCATGTATGATTTGAAGGGAAGAGGGGAGAAAGGCAGGGGGAGGACTGGCCAGGGTATGGAAATGGTCCCCCACAGGTCCCCTGCAAAACAAAGGTACCTCTGCTCTCCTCAGGGAGGGTCATCCTTGGATGTGAGCTTCAGAAGCCTAAAGTCTCCATCTGGGACACAAGCAGATCATTTTACATCTGTGCCTCGCATCTCCAATTCATAGAAGAGGAAGGGAATTGTGGATCTAAACTACTTGGGAAGAATGAAGTATGGCTCCCAAGGAAGCCATCGTCTGTGTAGATCCCGCCCTACTATCAACAGATGGTTCTAACAGACAGGCTTCAAAGATGCCAAGAGACTTCCAGGTGAGAAAGACTTCCTGGGCACATGGTGGGGGGGGGGGGGGGGGGGAGGGTCGGTCCTCAGGGACAGTCTAATAAAGACAGAAGCTTGATTCTTTATCCAAAAAAACATACAGAATAACATAAATCCTGTTGAAAGTCCCACAGTATGTGTTGGCTCCTCTCTGGTGCTCAAACCACCTCAGGGAGCACTAAGTGCGGAGGCCACTACTCCCATCTTCCTGACAGGAACATCGAGGCCCAGAGAGACTCTAGTCAGGGGTTTCTGACACAGCGTCTCTGACAGCAACACCCACAGCTGATTTTGTCGACATCTCTGCTTATCACAAAGAACATGACTAAAGAACCAAGTAGAAGTGATGAAGTAAGCCGAGCTTTCCAATGGCCTGGGAAGGAAAGCACTCCTCAGGATACCACAGGCCTCCTGGGCAGCCTCAGGGCCTTAGGCTCAGAGATCCCCAGGTTCTTAGCACTTCAGGCCTGGAAGAAAATGCTGCCTCAAAGATAGCTGGAGCCATTAGGCCAACATAAGCCATGTAGAGCAGCCATCCAGGGTTAGCAGACACCCAAACCACTCCCCTCCGGTATTGCCTGCACCCTACTTCTCCAAGGATGTTCTTCCCCCAGCACAGCCCACCTGAACCCAAAACATGGCTGTCACTTCACTATAGGCAAAACTTCAAGGCAACCCTCCTCCTTTCAGAAGCACTTTGGACAGAGGGAGAAATCTCACGGTTCCCACTTGAGGGATGAAGTGCTTCATGGACCCAGAGGGTGGGGGACAGCAGGGCCCCTGTGAGCTCTGCTGGACCTGGAGCTCACAAGGGAGCCGCTGCCCACACAGCCTCAAGAAGCAGGTGGCAGGTGAGCTTACTGCTTTGTGCAGCGCGCGCGCACACACACACACACACACACACACACACACACACACACACACACACGGCAGCCAGCCCCAGGAGGCTGGGTCCTCTGAGGGACAGGCAGTGATAACAGGGCAGCTCCCTGCTCTGGAAAGCAAGGTGATATGCACACAAGTACCAAAGAGAGGCTGGACAGCACATTAAGGGCCACTTTGAGAGGTCAGAAGAGGGAGTCAAGTCAAGGGTGAGAGAGGGATATGGGGTAGGACAAAGGAGGGTCATGAAGAAAGGAGCAGGGGAGCTGGACCCTGGTGGACACGTGGATCTGGGCAGGTGGAGACACGTGGAGGGCATTCCAGGTGAAGAATGCGGTGCAGAAAGCTCAAGGGAGGAAGAACTTGGAACCAGTGTAGGGGAGGGAGTTAGGAGGGTGGGAGAGCACAGTGTGGGTGGACCCGCAGGCCTTGGACCCCAGGCCAAGGGCAGCCTGGGCCCTGTGAAGACACAGCTGGTGTATCCACTGGCTGACCTGAGGAGGGGCCAGGGGCCATGCCCAAGGGCGGGCCAGGGTCTCACAATCAAGGTGAGGGAGTCACAGTCAAGGCCACAGGAGATAGTTTTAAGGCACGGTGGGAGAGGTTGGAGTAGGAGACTTCCTGCTAAAACACCATCTAACATCAGGGGTAGACCTGGAAGATTCAAGCACCCTCAACTTTTTGCTGACTCATTCCAATTTCCAGCTCTGAGAAGCCCCAGCCGCTGGAAGATGTCTCCCCCACAGAGGCCATCTGTCAGTTTGTGCTCTTCGCTTCTTCACTTTCTCCCCTCCCCCTGGATTATTGTGAAAAGATTAGGTTTCCTGTTTTCACTGCCTGGCAGGCCCAGCCTTCTGTCCATCCATCCACTGTCACGGCCATTAGGGTAGTAGCAGGGCAGGAACGGGCTGGCACGCTGCAGGCCCTCCTGGCTCCCTAATGAGGGATTAGCCACCTCCTCACCCCGCACCAGCTGGCCGCTCTGTAAACACCACTTCCTCCCCACGAAGGGCGGGCAAGGCTGCGACCTCTCCCACGGGCAAGGAGTCTCTTAATGAAACAAGTAAATAGGTGATTCATCCTAGCTGCTGACAGCCACTCATCCTCAGAGCTGGCTCATGCCAGGACAGAAAAATCAGCCCTTTTTGGGGTGCTTCCTCTGCCTCTTCTCCCTTCTCCTCCCCCAGCAGTGGGTCCTGGACCATGGCCCCACTGCCCTGGGCTGGGCGTGAAGGGCCCTCACTAGGAGGACCAAGGTCCTCCACCACACCCGTCCAGTCACTTGTGGCTTGAGGGGTGAGTGAAGGCCGGCATGCTGTCAGGCTGGTTTCCAGCCTCCGCTGCCCAAGCTGACCCCAGCCTCCCAGCTAGGCTGCAGAGCTATCACTAGTCACTCCGCCCCACCGGAACCAGACCCCTCCTCGCAGTGAGCTCTGAGACCAGGAGGGCCTGAGGCAGCACTTTCCAGCTCTCAGACCCACAGCAGCAGGCTGCACTGGGACAATGTGGAGGAGAGGGGAGTGTCAACCAGCTTCATCTGCCTTAGATACTGGAGGTCCCACAGATTCTGACTAATCAGACTTCTGCAGCTGTTAAAGAAAAAGTTGAAACCCTGTGGGGTTCCCCCTCAGGGAGGGAACTCAGTTTCTGAGCGATTCACCCTCACTGGCTGGTCATGAGGCCCTGTCCTGGTCACGTCTTGGAATCTTTACATGGCCTTGGGAGATGTGAGGGGGATGAGGGGTCAGAAGCTCTGAGGGTGACCAGCAGCAGGAGCAGACATAGATGTTCACCCAGCTCTGAGGGCTTCTCACTGCTTCTGACCTGCCCGGAGAGCCAGGGCACTGGCAGGGCCCCGAAGATCAGGTCAGAGCACAAACTCCAGGCAGAGGGGGCCAGAGGGACCAGCCAACAGCACCCTATGGGAATTCAGGATGAAAAGAAGAATGAGAGCAGGAACGCAGAGAGGAGGCCGGTCCCCATGCAATAGGAAAGGAATTTCTCTGATCAGAGGAGGGTTATTCCACAGCCCACATTTCCTCTAGGGGCATTTATTTGCTCTGGGCAGGATCAAACCCTTTCCCTGCTCTTCCGGCCGCAGTCCTGCAAGACCCAACTTTTTCCCAGGAGGCAGGATTCAGTAAGCTGGGACACGACTCTCCTTCCAGCAGGATATGGGTGTTGAGACCTCTCCTGTCCCAGCAATCAGCCCCGCTCATGGCTGGGCAGGCAGCTGGAGCCCAGAGCCCCAGCCTGTATGGGAATGTCTCTCCTCCAGTCCCCATGCTATCCCATGCTTAGGCAGAGTTTCCCAGCTATTTATTTAATTTTTTATTCTGAAGCATTTTCAAACTCACAAAATCTTGCAAGGAGATTACAAAGAAACATTTGTTTAGGAGAATAGCAGTGACCTACAAATAGGAACATGGGAGGACAACTCAAACCAACCAAACAGCACTGTCCTTGGACACAAGGGTACCCATGATGTCCTCTATTCCTATATCAAGATGGTCAGTTCTTGCTGGCTGAGCCCATGCTTGCCTTAGGGAGGTGGCTGACCAATACCTCCAATGGCATGGGGCCATTTGTGCTATAAGACCATCCACCCTCTGTCCGGATGACAAGGAAGAAAGAGCACCATGGAGCTGAAACGTGTCCCACAGTGCCAGTCACTACCTCCAGACATCTTCCTGAAGTCCAGGCTGCAGAGGTCCCACACTGACCAAGCTTGCAAGTTTAGAAGACCTAACAGTCGCCCTCACCCTACCCCTAACCCCACCATTCTCAGGCTAGGTGCCCAATGAATAGCATGTGGAGAATTTTCATTTTAAACCTATTACAAGACATGGTGGTAGCCAAAATCGAAGGGAAGAAACCACGTATCTTATCTCCTTGATGATTTGTTACACAGCAAGAGATGACACATACAATGCTACACTTCACTTTTCCAGTAGGAACAAGTTCCATGTTGCTATATAACTTGTGTGGTTATCATTTGATGATTACATAATAGTCTACCAAGTTATTGTAACCCCTTTTCTATCGCAGGGCGTTTATTTTGTTTCCAGTTTTCCACTGTTATGGACACAGTGAATAGTTTCATATAATAATACCAAAAAGGAAAAAGGGGGGAAAAAGTCCTGTTTCCTTAGGAAAATACCCTAGGGTGGGATGACTGGATCTGAGCTTATAAACATGTTAATGACTTTTGAACAACGTAGACACTGGAATTCAAAGAGAAAGATGCCCTTGAAGCATGGTGAAAAGGAATAACCTCTCGCCTTCGCTTTCTGCAAAGGCATCTGTGCTCTGAAGCCAGGGCCCACAGATTGAAAGTGGGCTGCTGACACTTATCAAGGCCCTCAGCCCCAGTCAAAGAGGAAAGAGCTGGGAACACCTATCCATAAAATGCACCCACAGCTTCCTCCCAAACACTCAAGGGAAATAGAAGGTTATATACAAGATGTTTCTCAGTTAGACTTTGTAATTACCAGCTCTGCCAGATTTCCTGAACATGCCAAAATCCATGGGAATCTGGTGATTCTAGAAAATGGCCCAGGTTTCCAGGAATGGTGCAATTCCTGGAGTCTCAGTCATCGTCTGACTCTTTTCTTGACTCACTGGTCCCATATCACTCTTACATGTCCCTGTCTCTTGAAGGCAGGCTCCAACCCGGATGCCTGAACTGCTGATGGGGGCACAGAACCACAGACCCGGCCCAGGGCTGGACCCAACACTGCTTGGAGAAGAGCTCCAACCTGCCCACTCTGTTCCACATAGGAAGCAAAATGTCAAATCAAGCAGATCCCTGTCCTACCTCCACTCTGGTTTTGTCACTGACTTGCCCAGGGGCAGCTGGAATCACACAGAAACACTCCCCTGGCTCCCCTCACTCATCAGAGAGGCTTACCACTTCCCAGGAGCGGCTGACTCAAATTCCCTTGGCAGAGAAGGTGGCTGGAAACGGAGGTAGGACTCGCAGCCAGGAACGCCCCTTTCCAAGAACTCCAGCCCTTTTTATCAGCAACCTGCTACATTCTAGAAGGCTGTGTGCTCTGGCAGTCACTGTAAGAGAACAGTTCCCTCCTCCCATCTCCCACTAATGGTGGCTGAGGGGTGCCCTGGGTGCTCATGCAGGAGGGGCCCATCTGCAAGGGGTCAGGAGTAAAAGCACATACACCCATGCTCACAGTCAAAAGGGAGAAGTAAACCAAGTATCCATAGATGGAAGGGGTAAACAAAAAGGAGTATAATTCAGCCTTAAAAAGGAAGGAAATTCTGACACATGCTACAACATGGATGAACCTCACACTATGCTCACTGAAATAAGCCAGTCACAGAAGGACAAATACTGTATGATTTCATGTATATGAGGTCCCTAGAGTCTTCAGGCTCATAGAGACAGAAAGGACAATGGTGGCTGCCAGCGAGTGGGGGAGGGAGGATGGGGAGTTTAACAGAGACAGAGTTTCAGTTGGGGGAAGATGAAAAAGTTCTGGAGATCGATGGTGGTGATGGTTACAAAACAGCATGAATGTGCTTAATTCCTCTGAACTGCATGCTTAAAAATTTTTTTGCTATTTAAAAACAAAAAGAGCAAAAGGAAAGTTTTGTGACTGGCAGAAAGCCTCCTGCCTTTAACCCTTTGCAAATGAAGGTTTGGACATAGGGCTCGCAGCTGCCAAGCCCCCTTACCTCAACCCCATATCTGCCGCCAAACAGAGTGGATCATTGTCATGACCGACTTGGTTTCTCCACTCTGGGAAGGAAGTTGTGCCAGGCTCCCTGGCTGGCGAATGCTACCTTGGAGAAGACCCAGGACACTGATCTCCAGGAAGAGTCTCTCCACAAATCCCCAGCCACTGCCCCCAGGAAAGCACACAGAATGAAAGTATCAGCAACAAGCTAGAGTCCTAGGAGCCATGTGGAGGCAGGGTGAGGAGGCTGACCTGGGCCAGGCTCTGCTACTGGGGCTTTTGTCTGTTCCCTAAAAATGTCAATCTAAAATGTCAAAAATGTCAATCTAAAATGCCCCCGTTAGGGGCGTCTCAACTCAGTCAGTTGAGTGTCCAATTCTTGATTTCGTCTCAGGTCACGATCCCAGGGTTGTGGGATTGAGCCCTGTGTCAGGCTACATGCTGAGCATGGTGCCTGCTTGGGAATCTCTCATTCTCTCTCTCTCTCTCTCTCTGTCCCCGTCCCTCCCTCCCTCCCTCTGTCCTTCCCCCTCTCTAAAATTAAAATAAAAATAAATAAAATAAAAATAAAACAGTCATTTCAAAAGAAGGGCTCGCATGGTTTGTGAGTTCGATCCCCACATTGTGCTCTGCTGTTGGCACAGAGCCCTCGTCAGATCCTCTGTTCCCCTCTCTCTCTGCCCCTCCCCCCACTTGCATGTGTGCGCGCTCGCTCTCTCTCAAAAATAAACATTAAAAAAAAAAAAAAAAAACCCCAAACCCAAACCTCCAGCCAGCTGATAAAGCAGCCAACATCCTCTCCTGCTATCTGTCATAACAGCAACAATGATAACAACAATAAAATGAGAATAACCAGTGTTATTAAGCACTCGAGGTGTGCCAGGAGCTGGGCTAAGTGCTTTTCTTGCACGCATCATCTCACTGAATCTTCATGGCAAGTCCCTGAGCAGATAGCTACTCTGATTCCTATCTTACAGGTGAAGAAATGTAACCATCCTTCATCAAGTCTCAGACATACATTCTCCAAAAGTTTCAAAGCAGGGTCTTATAATCATCTCTGCCTGCTACCATGACTGGAAGTGTTTCCTTCTTTCCTAGTGGCGCATCAACTAATGGTGCACCTCACCAAGGGAGTGTCCAAATGAATGAAATGCCCCACCCTTCCAGTGATGGAGATAAAGATTCCTCACATTGCCAAGTCATCTGCACACAAGACCCTGATACCTGACCAAATAATTCATTCCTTGGTCTGGGCAATACTCGGAACTGGCTCTGCAGTTTGCCCCTGCCATGTCTCTTGGCCAGAGAGCAGATGCATCTATTTTCCTCTTCGAATGAGAAACACACTAAAGCACACAGTTATAAACACCCTGTCTGTCAGATTCAGAGTGGGTGGCCTGTGGAGGTTATCACATATACCGGGAGATGTAGGGCAAAGCTCACGGGTGGGCACACTCCATAGATGCAAGTCTACAGTGCTGTCCAGTTCCAGACAAGAACCATGCTCCTGTCAATGGCCCTGGCCCCACAGAGCCAGAGGGGGCCTGCTCCAGGCACTAGCAGACCTGTGGGTTTTGTGGACCTATGCAGCAACAACTCTGGCAAGCTTCCAAAAGTGTATTCCTTGCTAAGGCCCTGGGGTCCTGGGCAAAGGGTTGGTGTCCCTGTAGACTTCAACTATCATAGAGGTTCCTAGGGACACGTGTCAGAAGTCACATGCCCAAGGACTATGGGTGGCAAAGAGATCCAACTGTGAGGACAGCCCACCCTGCAGATTCTCCCTTTGACTGAAGTCAGTCCTCAATCCACAGCTTGGATTCCAGGCTGCGGGTGACCATCACGGCCATATGCCACGGCAGCTTTTCTCCTGCCCCCAGCCCCCTTTCTGGGGCCTGGCCAATCTGGCAGCAAAAATAACAGGGGAACTCAGCATCTGGACTCACGGGGAAGAAGAGCGGCGCACAAGAAAACTGCAGGCCCTTCTCAGAGGCTGAAGGTTCCAACCTCTCATCCACATGCCACTGGGACCAAACCCTTGGGGGAGGCTGAGGCAGGTGGGTTACAGGAAAGGGGAGCCAGAAGCCCAGACAGGGGTTTGCTCCCTGGTACCCTGAGGGGAGCACCCCGAACCCAGACAGAAAGGCCAGGCTTGTGGAGGAGCCAGGGACACACCGAGGGGTGTGCTCCTCACCCCCCACCCATCCACCAGGATGCAACACAGCCTGGAAGATAAGCCTTCTAAAGAAACCATAAAAAAAGGACAGTGTCCACCAAAAGCCACATGCTGTCTAACCTTATTTGCATGAAATGTCCAGAAAAGGCAAATCCACAAAGATAGCAAGATCAGGACATTCAGCACTAAAGGGTGAGAGACGAGGAGAGACCGCTGGGTGTGAGGTTTCTTTGGGGGTGATGAAAATGTTCTGGGACCAGATAGTGGTGGTGGTTGCATCACTCAACTCAATGAACATACTAAAAAACAGCAAACGGTACGCCTGAAAAGGGCAAAATATGCATATAAATAAACATATTTATTTATACATAGTCACACACATATGGTACATAAGTTCTATCTCAGTAATGCTGTTCAAATAGAACAAACAGGAAAAGGACTGTATGGACCCGCCAAGATGATGAAACACTCCTCATTAATAAAAAGGAACGAGGGGCGCCTGGGTGGCTCAGTCGGTTGAGCGTCCGACTTCGGCTCAGGTCATGATCTCATGGTCTGTGAGTTCGAGCCCCGTGTCGGACTCTGTGCTGACAGCTCGGAGCCTGGAGCCTGCTTCCAATTCTGTGTCTCCCTCTCTCTCTGACCCTCCCCTGTTCATGCTCTGTCTCGCTCTGTCTCAAAAATAAATAATAAAACATTAAAAAAAAAATTTTTTTTAAATAAGAAAAAAATAAAAAGGAACGAGCTGTCAATACACAGAACTTGGATGAGTCTCAGCTGCACTAAGTGAAAGAAGTCAGACCCAAAAGGCCACACTCCGTAGGGTTCCATTTATATGACATCTGGGAAAAGGCAAAACCACAGGGACAGAAAGCCCGTCAGTGGTTGCCAAGGGCTGTGGGTAGCGGACAAGATGCCCCCAAGAGACACGGGTGATGAACATTCTAGGGTAATGGGCCATTCTGGGGTGACGGCATTTTTCGGGGTGATGGACTTGTGTACCTTGATTGTAGCAGTGGTTACATGACTCTGTCAGCACTCGCGGAATAGTACACCAAAAAGAACGACACTTACTGTCTGTCAACGCACACGTGCATATGAACCTCAACTGACATGATAGCACTTTTGAATCTTTGGTATTTTTTTATAAAGAATTGGGAATTGGGAATATAGGTATTCTTTTTCAAAACTTTATTTTCCTAACACAGACAAAAATTCCTAACTGGAAGTCTATTGAAGGAGGAAAGGTAACTGACTGAAAAACAATTTGCTGAAGAGAAGCATTAGTAACTACATTTGGTAAGTAATGTTAACTTACTGCCATAATTATTTCACAATGTATATATACTTCAAGTCATTATGCTGTACACCTAGAACTAACACGATGTTAGATTCCAATATCTCAATAAAAATACACGAGGCAAATAAATGCAAAATCTGATGTTAGAAAAAGACCACAGAATGTACAGATTCACAGGCACAGCAGCATTATTTACAACAGCCCATGGTGGGGGCAACCTAAGCATTCACCACAGATGAATGGATAAAACAAATGGTATATAAATGGAACATTATTCAGCCTTAAAAAGGAAGGAAATTCTGGGCACAGTTGGTTGAGCGTCTGACTTCAGCTCAGGTCATGATCTCAAAGTTTGTGGGTTCAAGCCCTGCATCAGACTCCCTGTCTCAGTGCAGGGCCTGTTTTGGATCCTCTGTCCCCCTCTCTCTCTGCCACCCACCCCCGTGCTTGTGCTGTCTCTCTCAAAAATAAATAAAACATTTAAAAACAAATAAATCAATAAAGCCTACCCTGGCTTTGTTTAAAAAAAAGGGGGGGGGGGAGGAAATTCTGACCCCTGCTGTAATGTGAATGAACCTTGAAAACATTAGATAAGCCAGTCACAGAAGGAAAAATGCCACACGGTTCCACTGATATGAGGTACCTTGAGTAGTCAGGTTCATAGACACAGAAAGTAGAATATGGTGATGGCCAGAGGCTGAAAGGAGGATGGAATAGGAAGTTAGTGTTTAATGGGGGCAGGGTTTCAGTCTGGGAAGATGAAAAAGGTGTAAAGACGGATGGTGGTGATGGCCACACAACAATGCACACCAATGTGAATGACTTAATGCCATTGAACTATACGTTTCAAAATGGTTGAGACGGTACACCTGAAACTAATGTAACATTGTGTCAACTACACCTCAACTGAAAAAAAAAAGTTACAGGATGCCTGGGTGGCTCAGTCGGCTAAGCATCCAACTTCAGCTCAGGTCATGATCTCACAGTTCATGAGTTCAAACCCCATATTGGGCTCTTTGCTGTCAGTGCAGAACCTGCTTTGGATCCTCTGCCTCCCTCTCTCTCTGCGCCAACCCCCCCCCCCCCCGCCATCCCCACTTGTTCTAACAAAACGTTTTAAAAAAATATTAAGATGGTAAATATCATGTTATTTGTATTTTGCCGCAATTAAACAAACAAATTTTTCCAATGACTCTTTCCTGTTCCGGGCCTGGCGAGGGCTTACCATCACAACCTTAGTCACAGCCTCCAACCAGCCACAGGCACAGGCCCAGGAAGAAGAGCACTGACAGAACGAGGGTTGCTTCTCTCTGCTTTTCCAGCCTGAGGTTGTCACAGCCACCAAGAGGTACTCATGGAGGTTTTTGGACAGCTGCCCCACACCATCCTTGCAAGAAGCCAACTGAAGCATAGAATTCCACAAACACTGAAGCTCTCTAGAGGGTACGTTTTGCACACAGACACAAAATACCACACTGTCTGGACTGGTGCTCCCCAGCAGGAGACATGCGAGCCAAGAAGCCACAACAAAGGTGAGTGCAGGAAGGTGCACCTGCCTTGGCCAGAGCGGGGCTGTCAGCTGCTCACCTTAGGGAGGAGTTCTGTCCACAAAGCACCCAGAAACCCACAGAGGCCTGGGCACATGGAGGGTGGAAACTGAGCAATGTCTGTGGCTGCCAGAAAGGCTCTTGCATCCCATACTCACCCCATCCTCCATGTAGGTATCACCAGGGCTTTCTCTGGCCGGAGGCAGCACACCAGACTGCCCTACCTCATGGCCAAGTCAGCCCCTTGTCCCAATGCCATGCTCCAGCTGTCCCAAGCCTCAAAGAATACTACAGCAAGCCATGCCATCCCACTCCTCCATGCCTCTGTGCACAGGTCTGCCGCTGTCTGGAATGCCCTCCCTCTCCCCCACTCCCACAATAGCCTAGCACACTCCTTGCTTTCCATTTGGGTCCATTCAAGACCCAACTAATGGCCCACCTTCTCCAAGATGCCTTCCTTGAGCTAACCCAGCAGAGTTAGTCTCTTCTTGGTGCCCAGTTGGTACTGACCTCCATCACATCACCCATATATCACGTGTTCCATGTCTATGGGTTCCTTGGGGTCAAGGACTATATCAATGCCTAAGCACAGGGCTTGCACCCCAGTAGGTGCTACATAAACTTCAGATTAACACATGGACGAAGAGATGGTTGGAGATGCGTGATGGATGGATGGATATATAGACAGATGATTAATAGATGGATGTCTGGACAGGTAGATGATGAATGGAAGATGGATGATGAATGTTTAGTGTTCTCCTAAAATCCATATATTGAAACCTAATCCCCAATCCGATGGAATTAGGAGGTGGGGCCTTTGGGAGATGATTTGGTCATGCGGGATGCATGTTCCAATGAACACTAATGAATGGGATTAGTGCCTTTATAAAAGAGACCCCAGGGAGCTCCCTCATCCCTTACACCATGTGGGGACACAATGAGAAGACAGCCATCTACGAACCAGGAAGCGGACCTCACAAGACACCAAATCTGAGGGTGCCGTGATCTTAGATGTCCAGTCTCCAGAACTGTGAAAAATAGGTATCTGTTGTTTATAAACCACCCAGTCTATGGCACTCTGGTATAGCAGCTCAGGATTCAGGATTCTAACACCCTGTTCTTTCAAGGTAGAGGGGTTTGTTTATAGCTTTGATTAATAAATGACTATTTTCTGAGCTTTTTGTTATGGAAATTTTCAAACACAAACAAAAACTGAGAGCACAGTACCATGAAGGTCATGTCCCATCACCTAGCTTCAATGACTGTTAACTCATGGTCAGCCTTGTTTCAGGGCATGAACATTCAACACTGGGAAGCAGCTGGGAATTGTTAACCAGGCAACCATCTCCCATCCCAGCTCTACCCCTCCAGCAACTTCGTGGAGGAAAGAGCCCTTGTGGGGGTAGGAAGACTGACCCTACCTGCCTCACAGGTTCTGTGAGGAACACTCACGAGGGCTCCTGAACAGATGTGAGACACCCATATAGGGTTCTATTAGCTTATTTCATAATCACTACGAATTAGAAGGCAGCTCACTATAAGAGAGAGGTCAGCAAACTCCAGTCCACGGGCCAAATACAGACTATCACTGCCTGTTTTTGTGTGACCTGGGATCTGAGAATACTTTTTATATTGTTATTTATTTAAAAATTTCTTAAGATTTATTCATTTTGACAGGCAGGGAGAGACAGAGCATGAGTGGAGGAGGGGGAGAGGGAGACACAGAATCTGAAGCAGGTTGTCAGCACAGAGTCTGATGTGGGGCTCTAACTCACGCACTGCGCGATCATGACCTGAGCTGAAGTCAGACGCTTAATTGACTAAGCCAACCAGGTGCCCCTGGTTTGTTTGGTTTTTTTTTAATTTTTTTTAACATTTTAAAATTTATTTTTGAGGGAGACAGAGCACAAGTGGGGAGGGGCAAAGAGAGAGAGAGACACAGAATCCAAAGCAGGCTCTAGGCTCTGAGCTACTAGCACAGAGCCCAACATGGGGCTTCAACCCACGAACTGTGAGATCATGACCTAAGCCAAAGTTGGATGCTTAACCAACTGAGCCACCCAGGTGCCCCTCCTGTTTTTTATTTTATTTAACAAAAAAAAATTTTTTTTGAATGTTTATTTACTATTGAGAGACAGAGAGAGGCAGATCGTGAGCAGGGGAGGGGCAGAGAGAGAGGGAGACACAGAATGTGAAGCAGG
Organism: Neofelis nebulosa; assembly: GCF_028018385.1. Classification (NCBI taxonomy): domain Eukaryota; kingdom Metazoa; phylum Chordata; class Mammalia; order Carnivora; family Felidae; genus Neofelis; species Neofelis nebulosa. The sequence goes on along the minus strand of NC_080792.1, from coordinate 76,051,931 downwards.
CTCCAGGCTCCGAGCTGTCAGCACAGAGCCCGACGTGGGGCTCAAACTCATGAACCACGAGATCATGACCTGAGCCGAAGTCAGACGCTTAACCGACTGAGCCACCCAGGCGCCCCCTGTTTTTTATTTTTAAATGATGACACTTTAAATGGTTATATAAGTACCTACTTAATAGCCTCGATTTCTCCTTGGCCACAAAGCCTAAATTAGTTACTATCCGGCCCTTAAGAAGAGGTCTGCCAACCCCAATACTGCAGAGCAAAGAGCAGAGGCTCAAATAACCGCCCTTGGTTCAAATCCAGGCTCTGCCTTGGAAGCTTATTACCCTTCTAAGCTCCTGCTGCCTGAGCATCAACGTGGCAGGCACCACCTAGCTCCCTGACGGGTGGAGTGGGGCTCAGATCCTGGAAGGATCCCATTACAGAGAGCAAAGCCAAACCCAAATGCAAAGTTCCAGTAAAGGGAGGGGTCCTCTCTCTCCTACAAGACCACCAAAGAGGGAACACTGGCACGGTCTGGGGGTATACTCCCTGCACCGGGAGTCAAAGTGCGCAGGGAGCTGAGCTTGCCGAACAGAAAGTTCTTTAGGAAAGTGCAGACTTCCGCTGAGGCATCCATGCCCCACTGGAGTGCAGACAGTAAACAGAGTCTCCTTCCTGTCCTCTAACCCTCCAGGCCGACCAACCCATCCCCGGCACTGGCCAGCTCCAACACAAGACAGTTTCTGCTCTACTGGCAATAAGAATGCTCAGGCAAGTGTAACAGGAACCAGACAGAGAGCTCTCCCTACAGGCAGCAAGCCTGGGACTCTGACCCCAGGTGGGGCCTACACCAAGCAACAAGCTGCTGGAGACGGGTCATCTGTGATGAAGGAAAACAATGGTCCCACAGTACCAAATGTCCCTACCGTTGAGGTGTAGAGACGCACACAGGAAATAGGCACACACGTGAGCCCTGCTCATCTCGGTGCTAGCCTTAGTACAAGCGTGCCTGACTATGTAGGGCTGTGCTCCGGCTGGCAAGACACCAGCTGGCACTACCAGGCCTCCCCCTGCCAACCACCTGCCTGGATACTGTCACCTCCACCGGGGCAGACAGACACCTTCCACACTGCCCTCACACCCTCCCACTTCGATCTGGGCCTCCTGCTGTCCATGCTCTGCATTTCAGCACGTTGCCCAGGTGACACCTGCACAGCCTCTGAGCACCTGCTCCCAACCCAAGGACTGGCCAATGAGCAGAGAAGGAAAATGACAAATGAACCAGCAGAGAAGCATCATGGTTCCCATTTAAACTTACATGCAGAGCCAAATCCACCCCTTGGCTCACCACAGGCTCCCTGGACCCCAGTCACTGCAGGCAGCCAGACCCAAGGGGGTCTTACAACAAGACTGCTTTGAGACCCCTGCCAAAAAGGTTTTCCAAGTAATGTGCTGGGAACTCAGAGCAGCATGACTTAATTTTATTTGGAATCATGGAACTAAAAAGGGATCTTAAAAATGCTACTATGTGGCTTGCTCACTTATAGGTGGGAATTCAGAGGCCCACAGAGTTTAAGTGAGCTACCAAGTATCAGAGCCATGGAACAACCAAGATAGGCAACACAGAGCAGGACTAACTTGTGCATGGATTGTAGAGCTCCAGCTCTACAATCCATGCACAAGCCAGGATGGCTACAACTCCTGAACTGTTGGCTCCCAGCAGGACTAAAACAATAAAGTGGATGCCCACCGCAGTGTGGTGAGACAACTTACTGGTGTCAGAAAACTGTCCGTTCCCTTTCCTCCATAAGCCCATTACACTACGCTGCCCTCCCTCCAAACATGGCCTTGCTGCTGCCCTGACATGGCTTCTGTCGGCTGAGTGTGGCCATGCAAGCTTCTCTCCCTTCTATAAAATCCTTTTTTACCATGGTGTTCAACTCCCTTACAGCTTCCATTAAAGCCAGGCAGGAACTCCATGGGCCACAATTAACTGGACAATTCTATCTAGTACACCAAATCCACGGCCAGGATGCATGGAAGAAAAGCTGATGTGCTTTTCCGATACAGTTACGAGCAGCCCAGGGCAGCAATAAACTATCAAGTTTCACGATAAACAAGGGGACAGCCAGTTCTTTCCCCACCAAGAACCAAGGAGCTCACAAAGAACTAAATGTCATGTAGCCAGTGGCCTTGGGAAGCTTCCCAAATGAGAGACTGGATGGGTGTGGCCCCTGCTCAGGGCCTCTCCTGATTCAGGACCCATGGGACCTGCTATTTCTGGGGAACATCAAGGAGCTAGGAGTTATGATGGGACCCAGTTTAGGGCCAATGCCTCCTAAAGCAGACCTTAACCTCAGATCCTGCTTCGCTAGATAAAAACCTCAGATCACAATTTTGGAGTTTTTTTTTTTTTTTTTTTTTAGAGAGAGACTTTGACAGAGCTCAAGTGGGGGAGGGGCAGAGAGAGAGAGGGAGACACAGAATCCAAAGCAGGCTCCATGCTCGAGCTGTCAGCACAGAGCCTGACTCAAAGCTCTAACCCACAAACTGTGAGATCATGACCTGAGCCAAAGTCAGACGCTCAACTGACTTGAGTCACCCAGGCGCCCCACAATTTTGGAGTTTTGAGAGGCGAGCCTCCACAAAGCCTTCCTCCCCTTTCCCCTTGCCTCAGGGAAAGTTTTATCTCCTAATGGAACCACTTCAGTAAAGACCTGCAAAAGGAAAGGGCAAGAAAGAAGTCCAAAGAGAGTAAAGGATTAATTCTAAAACGAAGGGTAACCTAGAACAACATTCCTAGAAGGTAATTTGGCAGAAGGTATCAAGGGTCTTCAAACCAGGAACACCTCTGACTTGGTAAACCCACTCACAGATGCCCACCCTCAAGGAAGGAGGCAGAAATGTGAATAGAAACCCATATCAGAAGATGTTCACTGAATGTAATGAATGACACTGAATTGTATACTTAAAATATGGCATATGCAAACAATGGGATATTATCCAGCCTTAGAAAAGAAGGAAATTCTGACACATGCTACACCATGGATGAACCTTGAGGACATTATGCTCAGAGAAATAAGCCAGTAATACTGTATGAGTCCATTTATAGGCGGTCCCTAAGAATAGTCAAATTCATAGAGACAGAAAGTAGAAGGGCGGCTGCCAGGGGATGGGGGAGGGAGGCTTAGGGAGTTAGTGCTTAATGGGGACAGAGTTTCAGGTTTGCAGGATGAAAGGCATTTTGGAGATGGATGGTGGTGCTAGAGGCTGCACAATAATGTGAATGTACATAATGCCACTGACCCGTACACTAAAAAATGCTTAAAATGGTAAATTAAAAAAAAAGTTTTTTTAATGTTTATTTATTATTGAGAGACAGAGAGAGACAGAGCGTGAGTGTGGGAGGGGCAGAGAGAGAGGAGGAGACACAGAATCCAAGCAGGCTCCAGGCTCTGAGCTGTCAGCACAGAGCCTGACGCAGGGCTCAAACTCACAAACCGCGAGATCACGACCTGAGCCAAAGTTGGACGCTTAACCAACCGAGCCACCCAGGTGCCCCTTAAAATGGTAAATTTTATGTTACATGTATTTTACCATAATTTTATTTTTTATTGTATTCTACCACAATTTCAAAAATTATTTTTGAGAGAGAGAAAGAGAGCACGGGCGGGGAAGGGGTAGGGAGAGAGGGAGGCAGAAGATCGGAAGTGGACTCTGCTGACAGCAGAGAGCCCAATGCGGGGCTCAAACTCATGAACTATGAGATCATGACCTGAGCTGAAGTCAGACACTTAATTGACTGAGCCACCCAGGTGACCCGTACACTTTATTCACAATATGTATATATATATAATATATATAATATATACAATACATACAATATATATATAATATATATATTATTTTGTAATCTCTACCCCCCAATGTGGGGCTCAAACTCATGACCCCAAGACCAAGAGTTGCAGGCTCTCCTGACTGAGCAAGTCAGTCGCCCCCAAACTGTATACTTTATTTATTTTATTTTTTAAATGTTTATTTATTTTTGAAAGAGACAGAGATAGAAAGACAGAGCGTTGAGCGGGGGAGGGGCAGAGACAGGGGGAGACACAGAATCCAAAGCAGGCTCCAGGCTCTGAGCTGTCAGCACAGAATCCAACACAGGGCTCGAACTCACGAACCATGAGATCATGACCTGAGCCGATGTCGAACGTTTAACTGACTGAACCACCCAGGTGCCCCCAAATTGTACACTTTAACTGGATGAACTGTATGGTATGCGAGTTATATCTCAATAAAACTTATCTTTAAAAAAAAAAAAAAAAAAAAGGGGCGCCTGGGTGGCGCAGTCGGTTAAGCGTCCGACTTCAGCCAGGTCACGATCTCGCGGTCCGTGAGTTCGAGCCCCGCGTCAGGCTCTGGGCTGATGGCTCGGAGCCTGGAGCCTGTTTCCGATTCTGTGTCTCCCTCTCTCTCTGCCCCTCCCCCGTTCATGCTCTGTCTCTCTCTGTCCCAAAAATAAATAAAAAATGTTGAAAAAAAAAATTTAAAAAAAAAAAAAAAAAAGATGCTCACTGGAGCGCCTGGGCTGGCTCAGTCAGTGGAACATGCAGCACTTGATCTTGGGGTCATGGGTTCGAGCCCCATGTTGAATGTAGAGAATACTTAAAAAAAAAATTTAAAGATGGTCACTGAAATACTGCAATTATCAGCTACATTCAGTAAAACTTTAAATGTCCAACAAAATTAATTAATATCAGATCAGTTAAACTGTAACTCTATCACAAAGTAACAATGTGAGCCTTAAAAATAATGTTTAAGGGGCGCCTGGGCAGCTCAGTCAGTTAAGCATCCGACTTCGGCTCAGGTCATGATCTCATGGTTTGTGGGTTCGTGCCCTGCATCTGGCTGTGTGCTGATTGCTTGGAGTCTGGAGCCTGCAGCCTTCTTCACATTCTGTGCCTCCCTCTCTCTGCCCCTCTGTCTCATGCTCTGTCTCTCTCTCTCTTTCAAAAATAAAAAAAATTAAAAAAAAAATGTTTACAGAAATATTCACTAAAACAAGAAAATGCTCACGTTAACTGACAAAGGCAAGACACCCAAGTAACGTAGCAAGATCTCAGCTACATAAAATTACAGAATATGATTTTATAATAAAATCTGGAAGAAAAGAAAATCTCCACTAACACTGAGCAGAAACCTGTCTCCCTGAAGCTTCAGGTCATCAATAACAAGTCAGCTGTCCAAATAGGACCTAAAAGAAATCCATGCCCTCTTCCACCCACCAACCATTTAAAGCATGTAGCTAGCACTCATGGGTTCCTGGAGGTGAATGGTTCTCAACCCTGGCTGCAGAGGGAATCACTCACAGAGCTTTTCCAGAAACCCAAGGCAGCTTGGAGGAGGAAATCAAACAGCCATGTGTGGACTGTTCATGAAGACGGGTGATGTCTGGGAGTGGGGAACAGCTGACAGCCAGCAAGAAAATGGTACCTCAGTCCTACAACCACCAGGACCTGGATTTTTGCCAACAGTCTGAAACTGGGGGAGACACAGAGCCCCAGATAGGAATGACAGGAGCCTGGGCCCTGAGCAACACTTTGTAACCTTGGGAGACCCCGAACAGAGGGCCCAGCTAAGCCATGCCCTGACTGCTGATCCATGGACACTGTGAGGTTTCAAAACAAAACTAAGAAGAACCTCACAAATCAGATTCTCCGGGAGTGACCAGCTGTGAAGACATGTGTGTGATTGCTTTAACTACAGCAGAGGCAGTCTATGTGGGCAGCTAGGGTGGAGACCTACCTCTTTCACTCTCTGCCAGGCCAAACACCCCCATTTCCCATAACCACTCTGCTGACAGCCTTCAGGCTTAGCGGCATGGAGCAGAGTCCAACTATGGTGCGCCAAGGTCTGCACACTTCCATGAATACCAGGCAAAACTTGGACTCCTAAAGATCATGTGCTATCCTGCTGGCCCCTGACCCCTAAAAGGTCCCAGTCAAATGAAAACCCCCAGTCTTTTTCCAAGTGAACTACAGCCCCGCCCAGCCTTTCCAAAACCTCTCTGAAGCTTCCAAACAAAACAGAGCTGACAGGGAACAGCCAAGGACAGTACAGGATCCTGACCCACTGCTCCTGCCTGGTCTGTGTACCCCAGAGCCTGAGAGTCAGGCCAGTCTGGGTGTCTGGACACACACTGCAATGCCTGCAGGTCCCACCTCGGCCTTTGATGTCCAAGGTCATATTTATGCTCATGTCTAGTCATGCCCAACTTAGAATTCAATAAACAAAAAGTGACCCTCCTCTCCTTAGGAACAGCTCTGATTAATTCACACAATGGAGGGAACTCAGTGCTTTGGGGCCAGGGAGAAAGGGGGAAGAAATGAGAAAGAGACACCCATGTTCTGTTCTCTCAGATGTAAGCCCCTTGCTGCACCCCCAGGGCACTCTGGCTCTGGCAGCCACAACCCTGTCTGTTGCTCCTTGAAAGCCAACTGTGACAGTTTCGCACCTGCAGAATTAGGAAGCAGGCCCCTTGCTGGCTTTCTGGGGGCCCGGCTGCCCAGCCCAACCCAGCAGACATTTCCTGAGCAGAACAAAGTGCCTCCCCCAGACAGCCAGCAGGCTGGGCCTCAGCCCATTAACCTTCCCGGACTTCCTTGCCAGAGTTTCTGGAACCTGAGACCACAGACTAAGCGGGGATAAATAAGCAACCACAGGGCTCATGGGGCTAGGGAAGCCGGGAGATGACAAAGGAATTTTGGGACCAAGTCTCTGACACTTCCTCACACGCCCCTTTCTGGAGCCCACAGGCTTCTTTCTAGAGCTGTGGACATCCTTTTCCAGAGCCACACGGGTCTACTTCTGGAACCCCACTCCACTTCCTAGACCCCCACCCTCCCGCCCCGCACACCTCTAATAGTCCTTCTGGAGCTTTGCCTGCTCTTCACAGAGAAGAATCTGCTGCAACAACTCACACCATCTGGACACCGAAGAAATACCACAGGAGAGGAAACCACACTTATGTTAATAATCACCACCCGGATTTCTTAGGGCCAAATTCTAACAGTGGCTCACCAGCTGGTTTGGGGGGCAAGCGTGGGCCCATCTGACTGTTCTGTGACAAGATGCTGTTCCACAAGCGCCTCCCTACCAGGCACCCATGTGCATGGCTGTCTCAGATCCCAGACCATTACCGTGACTCACTGGGGCCCCTAAACCATAGGCTCCCTATCTAACACCCCATTAGCACAGGGTTCATCACTGCATTCCTCTCCAACCACACTTGGCCACCAGCCACAGGGACACAACCCACATGGCCACCCTTTCATTCCCCCTCTGTACCAGTCATAGGGCAGACCTCTCTGTCCCCTCTCAGACCTACTAAAGGGAGACCCCCACCCCAACCCTCCCAAACTTGCTTTCCGGCCTCACAGCCACCTTTATCTCTCTCCCCCTCACCCGTCCGTCACCCCCTACCCTCTGGGCCCCAGGGTGAGCCTTGGCTGTGTCCCTGAAGCACAGACACATGCACAGAAGGCCCTCGTGACTGGATGCCAGTAAAGCTACATTGCTCCTGGATGCTGTTCAGTACTTGGTCAGTCCTTTGCTGGGGCCACTAAATCCCCCCACACACCTTGATCACCTCCTTGGAGTTCCCACTTGGACCAAGCAGGCCCATGAGTAGACACTTGGAGCAGAAACCCCGATCCCAAACCCCTGACCCCTTTGCATTTCTGCAACATAAACTCCCCTCTTGGCTCAGACTCCTCCTTTCTCTCATGAGACCCCCCAAATATGCAAATCTTAGGCCTGCTCCAGCCCTCTTCTCCCTACACACCTGCTCTGCTTCCAGCCTTCCTCATCTTTCCTTGCCCGGCCCTTTCTCTTAAAGGTCTGCAGCCTGCTGCCCCACCCCCATGCCCGCACTGAGGCCTCTAGCACAGCCCTCTCAACCCCCAGGCTCCCCCAGTCTCGCCTCCTTTCTCTTCTGTCACCCCCTCCCACTGTCTGTCTGCTCTTGTCCTCCCCAACCTCCCCCCAGCCCCACTCACACTGACACAACTCCAGGAGCCCTATCTCCCACCAGACCATTTTGCATGCTCCTGGCAAATGCCTTTCCTGAGGTTCGGCTCCAAAGGCATCCTCTCCCCTGCTCAACAACCTTCGACCTGCCCCATCACCCTCCAAGAAAGCACAACATCCTCAGCCTGGCTTCTAGGTCCTGCAGAACATGACCCCAACCCTCTGATCCACCCTCAGCTCCCCTGCTGCCCATATTTTATACCAATTCTCCAACCAAACAAGTTCTGCTATTTCCTCAGCCCGGTGACTACTTTCCAGCCTCTGAGCTCTTGCCCACTCTACTCTCTGGCTAGCAACCCTCTTCCCCAAGGACATGGGACAGACACGAGGCCTCCCTGCCCACATGCTCCCCAGCACCACTCTCTCCACAGAGCCCCGAGACCTGCCCCACATCACAGTACTTCAAGTGCCAGCTCATCCCTGCTCCTACCCAGGTCTGCAGGCTCCTCACACTCTAGTTAAGGGCTGAATGTGAACCATCTTCATATTTCCTAGGACAGCGGGAGGCACAAACCCTCCTGAAGAACAGTGTTTTCCCATCCCCTTTGCCTCTTAAAAAACGGAATACTTTAATACTACTGAACTCTGCACATAAAGTGGCTAAGATGGTACATTTTATGTTAGGTGTAACTTTTTCCATAAAAAAAAAAAAAAAAACACTGAAAATGAGGGAAAGAAGGGTTCAGTGAGACAGGTGCAGCCAGACCCTGGTGCTGTCCAAAGTGGCTGAAGAGCGAGAGGGCTCAGTGTCCTGTCTTTCTGGCTTCATGGGGGGTTTGGAAATGGCAATGTTTTCTACATTAAGAAAGCAATTGGAAAGAAGGAAGGGAGGGAAGGAGGAAGGAAGCAAGGAAGAAAAGGCCTGTAAAGTACATTGTACATTTTAGGTGACAATCCCATGACTCCAAATACGAACGTGGACATGTTAACCCATGTTCCTACAGGAGGAAGTGGAAAGCTTTCAGAAGGCAACACTCAAAAGTGAGTTACCTTTTCTGGTCTAAGGTCTAAGACTTGGGCAAAAACAAATATTGTTTTGGCACACACCGGCTTGCGCACGCACCCAGAGAACGAACATGCTGTGTTGAACATCCACTTAAGGTAATTCAAAGGTCAGGCCACTGGGACTTCCAGCCAATCGGATGATGGCTCTGAGCCTGGTGTGGCAACCTTCGTGCTTTGGAAAGGACAGGAGAAGTGGGTACCTGTATCACTGGTCCAGCCTGTGCATCCCCAGTCTCACATCACAGCCACTCCATGACGGCAGAGAGGGTTGTGGGACAGAGATCACCCTGTCCGTTCAACTGTGGAAGAAGTCCAAAGAAGTGGATGGCCTTGAGTCCTGTACCTACAACCTCAGATACCTCCGCTACGGCAGTCCTTGCTGCTCGTCCACGAGAAAACGCAAAGCTCTGCAAATGCATCATGCTACCCAAAGCACTGGCTGCTCTTCTCCCTTGAGCAGAGGCCTCAGTCAGCTCAACCTCTTGGGGACTTGGGGTCCAGCCACCACCCACGCGTGGCACCAAAAGGCTTGAGGAAGAAGCTCTGAAAACATCACGCTAAGTAAAACGATCCAGACACAAAAAGACAAGTGCTATTATGAGTCCACTTATATGAGGTCCCTAGAGCGGAAAGGAGAATGGTGGGTGCCAGCGGCTGGGGGGTAGGGGGAACGGGGAGCTGCTGTTTAATGGGGACAGAGTTCCCGTCTGGGAAGATGAAAACGTTCTGGAGATGGATGGTGGTGATGGCTGCATGACAGTGTAAAAGCACTTAAGGCCAATGAACTGGACACTTCATGGTTCAAACAATATATTTTATGTTCTATATATCTTACCACAATGAAAAACGGGGTGGGGGAGCAGCGCCTAGAGGAAAACCACAGCCCTAGAGGTCCACAGATGGAAAGGGCTGCCTCTGAGCAAGCAGGTCCCTCATGGACAAACCCGTGAGGTGGAGCCTCAGGCTGGCAGCAGGATGAAGCTGAACTGCCCTGGCTCCTTTTCCTGGTGAGCCCGGCAAATTCCCAGCCACCACTTGGCTTCCGGCATCCCATTCCCCCCAGGGCTCTTCCCCAAGGAAAAGGAGACTCCACCAGTCCCTCCAGAACCTCCACACACAGGCCTGACCAGGGTCCCCATGAACCAGCAGAGTGGGTCAGGGCCCAACCAGCCATGTACCAAAACACCGTCTGGAACATTACTCAGCTGCCAAAAGGAATGAGGTGGTGCTGAAATGCGACAACATGGAGGAACCCTGAAACCTTACTCTGACAAAAAAGGTCACGTTACACAATTCCATTCAGGTGAAATGTCCCAAAAAGGCAAAGTTACAGAGACAGAAAGTAGAGTGGTGGGGGCCAGGGCCTGTGGGAGAGAGGGGGTCATGGTGGCTAAATGGAGCAGTTTTCTTTTGAGGTGATGGAAAAATTTTCTCAAATTAGACAGTGGTGATGGTTGCGTAACTCTGTGAATATACCAAAAAACACTGAATTGCACGCTTTAAACGAGTGAATTCTGTGGTGTGGATTCTACCTCAGCCATTGAAAAAACACCACCACCAGTCAGGAACATAGCTCCTCATTTACAGGTGAAGGGAGGGAAACCAGGGAATTAGCTGCCTCCCATCATAGCAGGCCCGAGACAGGATGGAAACCACACACACCTCTAGGTCTCCAAGCAAGATTTTCTGGAGCTCTTAAAAAGACAGCAAGGAGGGGGAGCCTGGGGGGCTCAGTCGGTTAAGTGTCCAACTTCGGCTCGGGTCATGATCTCGCAGTTTGTGAGTTCGAGCCCTGAGCTGGGCTCTGTGCTGACAGCTCAGAGCCTGGAACCTGCTGCAGATTCTGTGTCTCCCTCTCCCTCTGCCCTTCCCCCACACTCTCTCTCTCAAAAATAAACACTTAGGGGCGCCTGGGTGGCGCAGTCGGTTAGGCGTCCGACTTCAACCAGGTCACGATCTCGCGGTCCGTGAGTTCGAGCCCCGCGTCAGGCTCTGGGCTGATGGCTCGGAGCCTGGAGCCTGTTTCCGATTCTGTGTCTCCCTCTCTCTCTGCCCCTCCCCCGTTCATGCTCTGTCTCTCTCTGTCCCAAAAATAAATAAAAAAAAAAAAAAAAAAAAAAAAAAACGTTGAAAAAATAAACACTTACAAAATAAACATTTCAAAGACAGTGAAGAGAAAAAGAGACAGAGCTCTGCCTGCCCCAGGTGTGCTGCAGCTCCAGCTGCCCCAGCCCCTCAGGGAGGGGGTCAGGTGTGGCTGGGGAACAGCAGATGGCAGTGGTCACCGTGGGCCACCCTAACTGCCCCTGAGGCTCTGGGGGAACATCGCCCAGCTCTTCCCCATGCCCCACAGCTCACAATGGGGTCAGCTCCTCACCCACCCTCCTGCTCCAGGGGCTGCCCCCCCCACACACCTCACATCACCCTGCCAGGGCCGGGGCCAGCTCTCCAGTATCCTCCCCAACTGTACACAAAGCAACACCCTCTGGTCTGTGCAGCCTTAGGCTATCTGCAGATAGAGCCTGCATATGACAAAGCATTAGTAATTTTCAGGGCTTCCCGTCTTCCTCCTTTATTTCCTATTAAAATAAGAAAGTCTGTGGTTTTCATTTCCTCTCTTGAGGCCTCACAATCACTGAAAGTGAGAACAAAGTGGTTCTAAGCCTTTCCTCCACAAACTTGGTTGGGGGGGGGGGGGACTCTATGAGAAAAATTAAGGTCTCTCTCTTCCTCCAGCCTCTAGTTTCTGAGGCCCCCCAAAGCCATAAGGCCACACAATCGGGAACACTGCAAGAGGACTTCACTCTACACAACTAGTGGGTGGATGTGGCCCCAGCATGGAGGGCTCGGCAACATCGGTGTGTAGCCCCAGGTACCCTGGGCTGATGGCACATCATAGCAGAGGAAGTAGCGAAAGCTTCATTTGCGGCCATGATGCAGAAAAGATATATGCTGTACATTTAGGATGTAAGAACTCTACTCGACGCCCAAAGATACACTATGAGAGGGAAAAGATGGGGCCCACGGCCATGGCAGACCCCTGGAACCCCTGGAGCTCATACTGGGCACTCTTGCCGAGCCAAGTGGGTAAAATGACCTGCACCTACTGAATTATGCATTTCTCCTTTAAAATCTCTTGCTAAATGGCACTCAATCAACCTGCATTAGATGCCTAAGAGGGAGACTTCATGAGACCAGACAAGGGGCCAGACCCCCAGGGACCACTCGCTCTATGCACTCATGTTCCCTCAAAGTCTCCCAAGGAAGGGGCCATGGTCTCCAGCCCACAGAATGAACACCCTGTGCAGGACCACACCCTGGATCTACCTTTAATGTCTGCATTTTCTCCCCGGACTAGGTTGACATACATTGCCTCTAGATTGCTTCTAGAATATCTACCTTGTCACTTGCAAGTATATATGTATATATATGATATGCAGAGAATCTCTTCCTGCTCTACGGGCATGCCAAATGACTCTAGCAGCATATATTTTTTTTTAATGTTTATTTATTTATTTTGAGAGAGAGAGACAGCGAGCAGGGGAGGGGAAGAGAAAGTGGGAGACACAGAATCCCATGCAGGCTCTGCACTGTCACCACAGACCTCCACACAGAGCGTCAGCCCACGAGCCATGAGATCACGACCTGAGCTGAAATCAAGAGTCAGACATTTAACTGACTAAGCCACCCAGGCACCCCTCCAGCAGCATATTTTAAAAAGAGCACACCAAGCCTTTAAAATGAAGTCAATCTTCAAAGGATCTTCAAAGGCTCTTCTTAAGGCAACAGAAGTACTCTGAGTGGCAATTCCCTTGGCCTGCTCTATCCCTGGATTTGCTGTGGTTGGAGCAGCAGGTCTCTCCCCATCCTTCTAGTGTCCCCTTGCATCTCTTGGCCAGCCAGAGATAGTTCCTTCCTAGTGCTCCTTGGGCCATGCGCTGACCCTCCATGCATGTGGCCAGCATCTCTGTCACGTCTTCTCAGCCAGGTCTTGTGCCTCTGCACCTCCTGGAACCTGCTCACAGCAGAGCACCGTTAGCCTCCACCAACCCCCACCCTCAGCCCTTGACCGCTGGGTAGAAAAGGCAGACAGGCAGTGTCCTCGAACATTTTTGTCCTCTTGCGCCCTTTGTCACATGACCTGCTACAGGAATGAATCTTAGCAAAGTACCCCAGGAGGATGTAGGGAGAGTGAGGAAATTTCCTGAGATATTTGCAAAATAAAAGAGAAAAAGGACGGGGCGCCTGGGTGGGGCAGTCGGTTAAGCTTCCGACTTCAGCCAGGTCACGATCTTGCGGTCCGTGAGTTCGAGCCCCGCGTCAGGCTCTGGGCTGATGGCTCGGAGCCTGGAGCCTGTTTCCGATTCTGTGTCTCCCTCTCTCTCTGCCCCTCTCCTATTCATGCTCTGTCTCTCTCTGTCCCAAAAATAAATTTAAAAAATTAAAAAAATTAAAAAAAAAAAAAAACGTTGAAAGAGAAAAAGGACATTTCTTGGGTGGCTGATACATTCACGGACCTGCCTAAAGGCTGGGACCATACGATTCCTATCACGGCACTTAGCTCTATGTGGCTGTCTCGCCAGCAGACCGAAAATGACCTGCTGGGAAGCCTGTTGCCTGACACTCAGCACCATTCCTGCCTGAAACGTGTTTGCTGAACATCCCTTCCACCTACTGGGCAGGGGGTCACTCTGTGACCACTCTCCTGTGATTGGTATCACCCCATGGTCTGAGGAGAGAGGCCAGCACCAGCCCCTCCACCGACCGCTTGACCTTGGGCAAGTGTGTTTGTCTCACAACCCCTCAGATCCAGTCAGATGATGGCATATAATTAAGTTCATAATCTCGCTCCAGCCACGGCACAAGAATGTTGAGGGCACATGAAACAGCCTCCACCAAAGGTGTAGTTACTACACAGGTGAGGCATCACAGTCTTTCTGCACCAGACCTCAGCAGGCGCATCTTTGAACCCACCAGCCATGTCTCCCTTGGGCACCGGCCACCATCCCTGTCCAGTCATTTTGCAAGGTCGCAGTAGCAAGTGCTAGAATCCAAGACAGCTAATTAGCAGGCCCCAGTCTGAGGACTCGGGAAGCTCTCTAAGGTTGAACAGGGTAAGAGCAAGCCTCAGCAAAGAAGGAAAAATCATCTCCAGATAATTTCCAAAGCTTTTCCTTCCTGGGGCACATGTATCACTGGGCCCCCGAAAATCCAGCGCCGCTTACCTGATGGGGTTAAGTGAAATTAAGAACAGGGAAGGGTCTCCGCAAACAGAGACCTCAGAGAAAGGGTCTCATTTCTTCTGTAACCCACCAACACCCACAAAACCCAAAACACAGACAGATCCACATGGGCTCGGTACACCACTATCTCATCAAACATGGTTAAGAGCCTAGACTGAGGCATGTCCTAGGACACCAAGGTAAGACCTTGTCTTAAGGATTTCACTATCCTGGAGAAGGAAGTCAGAGAGACACAAGATTAACAGGAAATAGCTGCAAACATACAGTGGAAGAAAGATATACAGTTAGGGAAGATGCCAGGACATCACAAAGATTTTGTTTTAGTGTGTTCGTTTTTATTTTACTTTTTTTAAAATTAAAAGAAGAATTGTGTGTGTGTGTGTGTGTGTGTGTGTGTGTGTGTGTTTAAAGACAAGGCCCCTGGAGATTAGCCTTTCCACAAATCTGTGAATAAAGGCGAGAGAGAATTTCCTTAGAGACAGTACCCAGCACACAGTAGATACTTAATAAATACTTCTGAGTGACTGAATGGGGAGAGGTGGTTGCCTTGGTAACAGAAAGGTAGGTAGAAAGCAGGATAAAAAAGATATGGGAAGAGCTGTGCTAATAACCTAAAATTTTAAAGAAAAAAAAAATCGAATAGGACAAAAGGATCTTAGCAATAACGTGGTCCAACCACTAACTTGTTAGGCAAGGAGCGAGATGTGGCAACCCGTAGAACTTTAGGACACAGCCCTCCTGATGCCAGGCTGTGTTTTCTTGGCTCTATGAGGCTCCCGTACAACACATTACTCAAATTCTTCCTGAAACACAGCCGGTGAGGGTAGCGCAGGCTCCATCTCTCATTGCCATGGCAGCCTTTCCTCTGTTGCCCAATGAGGGACTCATGGAGTGAGTCCAATACTTCAAAACATGACTGCATTTGGAGATGGGGTCTTTAAAGAGGTGGTTAACTTAAAATGGGGTGGTTAGGGTAGGCCTTAACTCAAATGAATTGTGTCCTTATAAGAAGAGGACATTTTGGACACATGGAGAGGCATCAGGGGTGCACGGGAACAGAGGGATGACCATGTGAAGAGGCGAGGTGGGGGGGAAGAGCAGCAGGGGAGCATTTGCAAACCAAGCCAAGGACAGAGGCCTCCGAGAAAACCAACCCTGACAGCACCTTGATCTTGGAATACTAGCCTCTAGAAATAAAAATTCCTGTTACTTAAACCATCTTCTGTTTTGTTATAGCAGCCCTAGCAAACTAATACAAGGGGCCACTTTACAAACGTGGGTGTGAAAGCCAAGGAAATATCACCATCACTAACAGGTGTTTTCCTAAAGAGAACATACCTATTAAGATTAGAAACGGGAATTAAGGATGAGACTACTGCTCCCGGCAACTTCAAAACCCTACTTGAGTGAAATATACCAGACCAGACACAGAAGGACAGATATTACAGGATTCCACTTATATGAGGGACTGAGGGACCAATTCACCGGGACAGAGAGTAGATTGGTGCTTGCCAGGGGCTGGGCTGGAGAGAAGATGAGTTAGTGCTGAACCGGGACAGAGTTTCAGTTTTGCAAGATGAAAAAGTTCTGGACATGGATGGTGGTGATGGTTGCACAATGTGAATGTATTTAATGACACTGAACGGTAAACTTAACAATGGCTAAAATGGTGCATTTTGGGGCGCCTGGGTGGCTCAGTTGGTTAAGCATCCAACTTCAGCTCAGGTCACGATCTCACAGTTTGTGGGTTCGAGCCCTGCACTGGGCTCTGTGCTGACAGCTCAGAGTCTGGAGCCTGCTTCGGAATCTGTGTCTCCCTCTGTCTCTGCCCCTCCTCTGCTCATGCTCTGTCTCTCTCGGTCTCAAAAATAAATAAAACATTAAAAAAAATTTTTAAATATAAAAATAAAAAACAAAATGGTGCATTTTGTTACATATGTTTTACCATAATAAAATAAATAAACCTATCACATGTTATACAAGTAACATTTTTCTTAATGTTTCATTTTTTTGAGAGACAGTGAGCAAGAGCAAGCAGGGGAGGGACACAGAGAGAGAGAGAGAGAGAGAAAGAGAGAGAGAGAGAGAGAGAGAGAGGAGAGAAAGAATCCCAAGCAGCCTCTGCATTGTCAGTGCAGAGCCCGACATGGGGCCCGAACCCACAAAGTATGAGATCATGACCTGAGCTGAAATCAAGAGTCAGACACTTATCCAACTGAGCCATCCAGGGTGCCCCACTTAAGTAACATTTTAATTTAAATTACTACATTGCTTTCGAAGCAGAAAACAAACAAACTAAAAACCCAAAACAAAATCCTACATGACTGTATTCTAGTCAGGGGGAGGGACCCCAATGAAATTCATAATAAATAAATCCACCACCCCTACTACCTCCTGAACCTTGATCTAAAAAGCAGCCACAGTCAAAACTCAGGCCTAATGTTTGACAACCTGAGCGCACTTGAAAATGCCAGTCTATTCGTTGTGAATGAGGAACCCCTCAAACCACAGGGGTGAGCTGCAGATAGGTGAGCTGCCTCAGGCACTGCCGGGTCTTCTCCCAAGTGGGCTGAGCTTATGGTTCACCTAGATGCTTTGTCCTAATAAAGGCAGCAGTCACATACACAGGGCCACAGGACTCCTGGCCAGTGAGGGGAGGTGGCTACTGAAGCCTGAGACAAAAGGGAGGAACGGAAAAGGCACATTCCCTCCCAAGAGCCACGCAAATCGACAGCATTCCCAGCTAGCTCCTTCTTTAGTGAATTATTTAGTGAAATATTTCATTCTGTTCCCAAAACAAGGAAGTCATCCTTCCAGAATTGGAAAACCCTTATAATACTTGAACTTGACTCTGCTTCCACCCTGTTGATGACTCAATGGTCTCAGACTCTACCTGGTTGGTTCTGTCCACTCTGCCTCTGCTCACGAGAGGAGCCTATACTCAGTTCAAAGGTGACCACAGGCTCTGATGTAAAGAGATGACGATCGAGCCAATGCAAGGCCTGAGTGACCTTTTCCTGGCCCAGAGTTACTCAATCTAACTGGTGGCTGATCCGTTCAATCACCCAAGGGAAAAACAAAGCAATGATCATTCTGGTGACACCACACTGCCACAATCCAAAGAGAAAATTAAACTGCTTAACAGAGATGTGAACACATAGGGAAGCAACTCACATGAAAGCCCATAAAGAAACATAAGACATGGGGTCAGATCTCACAAATGATACTTGGAAAGGGGCCGAGGGACACCGGGGCTGAGTGTTCAGATCAAGAATTCCTCAGACCTGCAGGGCGCCTGGCTGACTCAGTTGGCAGAGCGTGTGACTCTTGATCTTGGGGTTATAAGTTCAAGCCTCTCATTAGGTATAGAGATTACTTAAAAATAATTTTAAAATCTTAAAAAAAAAAAAAAAAAAAAGAATTCCTCAGACCTAAAAGAGTAAAGGCTCTTGGGTTGTCTGGTCTCTCTTGTGAAAGGCTCACCAAAGGTCTCAGAAAGGGAAGTTCAAGGACAGGGATGGAGTTAGAGACAAATACAGGAGGTAAGATGCTTCCTAACTTCTCAAATCCACAACCTAACCCTGTAGCTGTGAAAAGGCGGGAGGGATCTTCCAGTAAGTGCTATGTGTACGGCTCTGAGCCAGGCTTCCTGGGAGATCCGGAAATGAACCAGGGATCCCTGCCTTCAAAATACAACACGGTCTGTTCTACCATGGGGATGAACCTTGAGGATACTATGCTAAGTGAAATAAGCCAGACACAGAGGAACAGATCCAGTGTGATTTCGTTTATATGAGGTACTAAGAGTAGTCAAATCATAGGAACAGAAAGCACAGTGGTGGTTTTTAGGAGCTCAAGGAGAGGAAATGGGGAGCTGCCGTTCAGGAGGGAGAGAGTTTCAGTTGGGGAAGATGAAAAGAGTTCTGGAAATGGATGGTGGAAATGGTTACACAGCAGTATATGTTTAATGCCACTGAACTAGACACGTAAAAATGGCTAAAATGAAAAAAAATGGCTAAAATGGGTTAAGATGGTAAATTCAGTTATGTGTCTTTTATCACAGTAAAAAATAAATAAATAAATAAATAAATAAATAAATAAATAAATAACCACAGTCCAGAGAGGGCTGACATGGGTGCCCCAGAGCCTTTGTTCCCACTGCTCCTCAGGGCAGCCAGCTTTCCCCACTCTTTGCCACTAGACATGTGCAGACAGGTGAGGCCTCTCTCCAGTTCTGCTGCCTCCGGAAGCTTCCCTGATCTCACTCTCTCTGAACACATAAACGATGTATGTGTGTGCTCCTGACTCCCATTAACCTGTAAACTCCCGGATGGCAAGGACTATACTCTTTGTATGTCGCCTGCATGGTAGAAAGGGAAGGGCTCGCACACAGCAGGGCTCACGGCTGATGGGCCCTGAGTGTGTGCAGGGGAAGCACCCCTGGACCAATCCAGTCATGATTTTCAGGTTCAGTGTAGGGCAATGCAGAGAACACCCTAAGGTGGCCACGTTCGGGAAGGAACACATTTGCATTCCCGCAGGGACCCGGAACCCCTGGAATCCCAGCTCTGCCACTTCCTGGTTTCATCTTCAGCTATGGTTGGGCAGACCCATCACAGGGTGATGTAAGAGCCTGCGAGGGGGCCCTGCATGAGGCACACCGTCCCCATGCCTGGCACAAAGTGGCAGGTGGTCATTTCAGCTTCTTCTCTCGACACCAGGGGCCCTCAACTCAAAAATATGAGAGCACACACATCCAAAGGGATGCTGAGGCTATTAGATCCGGGTCTCCATGTCTGCTGCTGCTGCTGTGAAAAATTACGGTGCTTCCACTCCCTTCCACGCTGTGATTTTCCTCTTTGTCCCTCTGCAGGGCGCAGCCCTGGCCAGCAGGCCCCACGGCTGTCTAAAGAACATCAGTAAACAGTTTGGAAAGAGACAGATGGCTTTGCCAGCACAGGTTCCCTCCTTCCCCTCCAGCCACTACCCTCAGAGGAGTGCTGAGCACAGAGCTGAAGACTCCCAGAGCTAAAACCTAACAGGAGAGAAAACATGGGGCCTTGAAGACATTCAGAGAAAGATCCAGAAAGTCCTCAGAGTGGGGTCCGAGTTGTAAAATTAACCCTGCAGCCATTTTCTGAGAGCCTACCGTGGGTTACACACAGAGCCAGGGTCTCACGCTGGCAGCAGCTGTATGAGAGAGAGGCCAGAGGAGTCGAAGAGAAGCGGAAGAGAGCCCAAAGGGCAACCTACTGAGAACACATTCGGTCCGACCAGTCCCCACTTTCTGGAAACTCAGAATTCACCATCAGTAAGAGAATACCAGTTCAGATTGCAGGTCTCCATGAAAACCTCTCATTTTCTTTATTGAGCACGTTCTCCCGCATCCTGGTGCGGGATCCCGGCCAGTTCAAGCTGGCTGGCTCCGTCGACAGCTGGCCAGACAAGGCTGGTGCCCAGTGACCACAGGGCAATCCTCCAGACCCCAGACGAGCCGCTCTGCCTGCAAAGCAGGCTTCTATATACTACAGCCTTCCACCCCCAGCAAGGGACCCAGGGGATGCAGCTGGGTCCAGCCACAGGTCTGAGCAGCAGGCCGCAGCCACCCCAAGCTGCAAATGGAAGATCAGCAACTGGCTGTATCTAAAACAAACAGGACAGAGCACTGATCACAAAAAGGCCTCGACAGAGCCAAAAATAACCTTACTTGTTTCAAGAGGATTCTCAGGATCGAAGCACATACAACTCCATCAGCAGAAAAAGAAAAATCAATGGAGCAGAAAACCAGATCAGCCCAACAGGGACCGGGACTCCAAGAGATTCCCCACAGACACACACACACACACACACACACAGCCCATCCAAACCCCACACCCGCCCCACCCTCTTCTTACTCCAATCTTACAAACTGTGCCTGGATCTTAAAACCCAGTCCCATCACCCCCAAAGTTATATACACAATTCTATGGGTTTGATCCCAAGAGTCAGACCACGGATTAGGAGGCCAAAATGAGCACCAGAGTATATTTATCCTTGGGAAGCCAAGGAAGCAAGAGTGCACTGAAGGATCAGAAAATGAAGCTGGGGTAAGATGCACACAGGAACCTATGGATGAGTAATGATGGGTGATGTCTGCCATCAAAGCCAGGCAAATCAGAACAGGTGTGGCTGTGCTTCAGCCCTGGATAAAATCTTTACCCCTGTCGATTTGCAGTGGCCCACTGAGTCAGAACTGCCTGTCACCTCACTTCCTCCTAATTCCTATTTTCACCTGCTCTGACTTGCATTCGGGCCGACGGTTAGCAAGAGAACCTGACACTTTCTATGGCCTGGGAGCAGCTAGCACATCTTGGGTTCTCCAGACGTGTCTCGTAACTCTTCCAGGTCAGGAACAGTCGGGGTGGCAGGGAATTCCCAAGACACAGATCAATCTCTACTGAAAACATCCGTACCAGACAGCAGAGATGGCCCCCACTTAATACCATCCCCATTGCCTAGAGTAAGTAGCATGATCAAAGGGCAAGGAGATCACTGCCCAGGGCACCATGGTCCCAACCCAGAGAGTATTCCCACAAGAAGCACACCACTCCAGAACCAAAGGAACGGCCGCCTACCATCCCCACACACTGCCCCTCCCAACCCAACTGCAGTCCAAACACTGGGAATCTGCATTCAGGAGAAAGTGGGGGGATGGCATTTGTTCAGGCACAAGAGGAGCATGAATCCTTCCTGTCCAGCGTGAAAATCAATCCAAAAAAGGTTATCTACCTATTTCTCCCTTGGCCAACAACCCCTTTTCTTTTCAATCGTTTCCAGCCAGAGGGCAGGTGTGCCCACCCAAGGTGGTGGAGGTACCCACCTGCGTCTCCATGGAAGGTGCCATCCTGAGGCAGCCTGCCAGACAAGCTGTCCCCATCGCTGGGCCAGATCTGCCCGGTCTTGCGGACGCCCACGATGGTGGCCTCCGACACGATGACCTGGCCCTGCCGGTGCCGCTTCTGGCACTGCGGCGTCGGGGGGCTGCTGCTGTCAAAGGATTGCTGTGAGTTCTGTGAGGGTGACCGGCTCTTGTCTCGAAACATGCGGTAGGTGGTGGGGCTGGGGGACACGCGGCTGGACTGGCCGGAGGAGAAGTCCTCCTCGCTGGAGGTGAGGTTCTCGTTGGAGCTGCAATCTGGCGTGTAGCCCCCTCCGCTGTCCTCAAAGCTCCGAGGGGAGTAGGACCTGCGGGGCCAGGTAAGGCGCTTCTCCTGCTCCGAGGTGCTCTGGCTACGCAGGAGCGGGCCCTTGCCCTCCCCTTCCATCATCATACCCCCAACGTAGATGCTCTGGTAGGGCTGGTACTCCAGGGGCGGCCAAGGGGGTCTGCTGCCACCGTTGGCATTGATCAGGTTGTCCTTCAGGAAGCGGGGGTTCAGCTCCGCGTCCTCGTAGTCGCCGTCGAGGCCGCAGCTGCTCTCCGAAGTACGGCCCCGGTTAGAGGACCTGGGTGCGTCCCCCAGGCTCGGCCCGGTGGTGCCGTGCTGGGACTTCTTACGCTCCATCTGCATCGCTTGGCTGCCCAGGGAGCTGATCCGGTCGGACACTTCTTTGTCGTTGACCTTCACCAGACCGCGCTCATGGTGAAACTCGACGTTTACGTAGAAGGGCTTCTCGGTGTCCGCGGCTCCGGGCTGGCCGTGGCCCTTGCGGATCCTCTCAAAGTTGGACCTGAGGGCCGCCACGCTGGTGGGGGGCCCGCGGTCTTCCCGGTCCGCGGCCGCGGCGGCTCCGGGCCTGCGGGCGGCCCCGGGCCTGGCCTTGCTCGGGGAGCCCTCTCCGTCGGGTCGGGCCTCGGGCTCCTCGGCGGGCGGCGGGTCGGCGCCGTCGGCGGGCGCGGGCGGCGGGCGCTGTGCGGACGCGCGGGGCTCGGCGGCGCCGTCGGGGGGTTGCGCCGCGCGTCGGAAGCCCCAGCGCTGCCGGTCGTAGCTCTTCTTCTCCTTGGCCAGCAGCGTCTGCAGGTAGATCATGCGGAAGCGCTCCTGGTTCACCTCCTGCTCCAGGCGCCGGATGGAGGCCTTGCAGCGCTCCAGTTCCTGCTCGATGTCGCCCACCGAGCGCAGCTCCATGCGCGGCGGCTCCGAGTCCGGGAACTGCGCCTTCCACGCCTCAGCGAAGCCCACAGGGTCCACCATGGCGCGGCCGGCCTCACCTGCACCGCCCGGCTGCGCGCAGGGCCCGCCTCAGCGGCGGCTCGGCGACCTCTCCAGGCCCGGCCCCAGGCGCCGGGCGGCCCCCATGTCCCCGCGCAGCGGTGGCGGCGGCGGCGGCCGAACAATGCCCGCCCCCTCCCGGGCTGCAGGTGAGGCGGCGGGCTCGGCTCCCCGGGGCGGCGCGGGGCGCGGGGGAGGGCGCGCGCGAGGGGGGCGGGCGCGCGCGAGGGCGGGGGAAGGGCGCGGGGCTGCGCGCGCCGCTATTGTGTGCGGGGCTTCTCCGCGCGGCGCGGCGCGGGCGCTGCCCTCCGCTCGGCCCGGCGCCGCTAGCCCATGGCCGCCGCCCGCGCGCTCCTCTGCTCTCGCTCCCGCGCCTCGCCCCGGCCGCCGCCGCCTCCCGGGGGCTGCGCTCGGCCCGGCCCGCTTTCGCCGCACTCCTGCCCGGCCCGCACTCGGCGCCGCAGGAAGGGGAGGGCCGGGGGGCGGTGGCCGTGGCGCGGCTGACGGAGCCCGGCGGGCCTCTTAAAGGGGCCGCGCCGAGGGCTCGGGGGGGGGGGGGGGGGGCGGGGGGGGTGAACTGTGGGTGGGGGGAGAGGCTGCCTAGGAGCCGCGCCCCCACCCAGCCCCTGTCCTCCCTCGGTCTCCGCGCTTGGGGAGACTCTGTCCCAGGCGGTGGCCAAACCCAGCTGTACCACGCAGAGGCCATGGCGAATTCTGCACTCCTGGAGCAGAAACACCTGGATCTTCACTTCCCCACAGCCCGGCAGCCACTCTCCAGCTTTGGGGCTGAGCGCTCTGGGGGCCACCCTCCTGGCCCCTATGCGCACAAGAGCCTGGAGTGGCAGGTCACCTAGGGAAGCAGGGTGGGCTAGGTTGGGCCGCCAAGACCAACAGCGCTTATGTGCCCACGGGTCCCAGCACTGTGGGCTTGGGGTGGGTGATGCATCAGCTGCCACAGGGCATTGTCGCAGAGATAATCGATAGGAATTTTTCCCCCAGGTCACTCAACACCCACATGGCCTTCCCTGTGGTCCTGAGCTGTATGTTTGTCCACTGGCCTCTCCTGAGCTTCAGAGGCCAGGGAAGTTTTTCCCGGATTGCCTGACTCAGAGCTTATGTGTTTAGTCTCCCTTTAAGGGGGTCGTCTTTGGATTGGGTGGAATACAGGACAGTCTAGAGCCAGCAGTGAAACAAAATCATCTCTGGCACTCCAGAGATATTAAACACACAGCAGAGAGCACACGTCAGGTGGTCTGATGGGCACCAAATGAAAATACCCAAACCAGCTTGCTGGGTGGGAGAAGAGGAAACAGGATTTGTCAACCAAAGAACTGGGCCTGGGTCCTGATCACCACTGCCTCTGTTCCTCAGTTTCCTTTGGCATTGAAATGAGAACAAGGATACCTGTCTCTGGGGGCTGTTGTCCCTGCATGGATGTAAGGTGTAATCTTGCCCCCACTCCGGGTCCAGTGCCACCCAGAAGAGATGCCCCAGCATCTAATCTAGAAGAAACAGAGCCCAGGGCTATTAGCCAGTCCAGCCTGGCTGGGGTTCACATCTTCCCCACTCCAGGTTTGTGACCTGAGCAGTTCTTTTCCCTTCTCTGAGCCTCAGTTTTGCCCCCATATATAAAATGTGAGCACCATGTGTAAAGCACCCAGTTGGGGCAAACATGAAACCCACCCTGATAAATGGTATGTGATGCTCCATCCACGACTGCTTGTTAAGGCTGGTGCTCTGGGAGATGGCCTTGGAGGGTTACTGGAAAACTCTTGGGCCCTGACATCCAGGTGCTTCTAGGCACAGCTCACTGCCGCCCTCTGCAGGCCTCTCCACCCTCCTGCTCTCTCTCCTATTTCGAGGCCCTCTGTCCCCTTACCCAACTCCTTTACTTTGCAGAACCCCCTCAAGGCAGGCAAGTCCTCCTGTAAAGCCTGTTTTGCAGTCAAAGAAACAGAATGAGTTGATGTCCTGACATTGGGGCTGGACAGGCGAGGCTGGAATCCTAGTAGTACTCACATCCTCAATGACCTTTTCTTTAAAATGGGAATAAGTCCTGACCTCACAGGGTTTGGCACATAGCTGCTTATGATCAATATTAGCTGCCTTCCTCAGGTGACCTGCTCAGGTCACCCAGTAAGTTGGGTCAGACAGGCTTCCAGAACCCCATTATCTGGCTGTCTCCAGAGAGAATTCCAAAAGCACATACTGCTTTCTTCCCTTGCTGATGGAGCCCCTCCATTTCCAGGGCAGGGAATTGTGGGCTCATCAGGGACTTTATCATTAACCACCTGGGAAAGAAAAGGATACTTTGCGGAGAATGGGGGGGGGGGGCTTCATCTGTCAGTGGGGTGTCGCTTTCTCTGGTTTGCAGGCCCCAATTCAGCCCCGCCTCCAATATTGTACATAAGCAAACTTAACTCAGAAACCGGAAGATAGTGGCTATCTGCCCTGTGAGATAGCTTCTTCTGGCCCAAGGACACTCCTCTCATCCTTGGTTCTTTCCTGAAAACACTTCCACCCTGGGTCTCTGGTCTTTTCCTGCAGAGCTTTCTTATCATCCTTCCCTCCCCCAGGGAGGAAGGAGTGAGGAGGAACGTGGGGCCCAGATACAATCCCCCATTAGGTGTCTGTCCCCAGCTAGATCTAAATTCCCAAGACGGAACTCTGTCTATTCAGTTCGCCCCGTGACTCCCCAGTGCTCAACACATAGTAGATGCTCAGCCAGCGCTTGCCAAAAGAGGAATCTGACGTGTGTGTGTGTGTGTGTGTGTGTGTGTGTGTGGCCTGGAGGAACACACAACATGGAGAGAAAGATAGACATGAGTGGGGGAGGAAAGGATAAGACAGGCAGAGCCAGGCCGTATCAGGGTTGTGTGTGCTGTGTGGGGATCCAGGACAGGGAAGAGGTCTGGGGAGGCCTGCCAGGAGAGGTGACATCTGAGTTTGTCCTAAAGATGAGGAGCAGGAAGGCAAAGACAGAGAGACTTCAAAGTTCTAGGTATGTTTGAGGCACAGTAAGGTTAGGAGAGGAGGCTGTTATGGGTGGCAGGAAGAGACATCAGAGGCAAGGTAGGACCTTTCAGGATTGTAAGAAGTTTGGGTTTTATTCTAAATGCAAGGAAAAGCCTCTGAAAGGTTCTGAGCCTGTAGTGTCTGGTGGAATTTTCCACCAGGATGAACATGTTCTACACTCTATACTGAACAAGACAGCAGCCACTAGCTTCCCCATGCGATCACTAGGCATTCAAAATGTGGCTGCTGCAGCTGAAGAACTGGAAAAATCTAGTTTGGTTTAAAATTAAGTTTGGGGGCTGGGGCACCTGGGTGGCTCAGTTGGTTGAGTGTTTGATTTTGGCTCAGGTCATGATCTCACAGTTCATGGGTTAGAGGCCACCGCCTCTAACCAGCCCCAGTTGCGCTCTGTGCTGACGGCTCAGAGCTTGGAGCCTGCTTCGGATTCTGTGTCTCCCTCTCTCTGCCCCTCCCCTGCTTGTGTTCTCTCTCTCTCTCAAAAATGAAGAAACATTCTTAAAAAATTAAAATTTAGTTTGGGGGTGCCTGACTGGCTCAGTCCACGGAGCATGCATCCCTTGATCTCAGGGTTGTGGGAGGGAGATTGAGAGAGAGAGAGAGAGAGAGAGAGAGAGAGAGAGAGAGAGAGATTATCCCAAGTAGGCTTCATGCTCAGCATGGAGCCGATGTCGGGATTGATCTCACAACCTCAAGATCATGACCTAAGCCGATATCAAGAGTAGGACGCGCAACCAACTAAACCACCTGAGTGCCCCAAGTTTGATATAATTTTAATTAATTTAAAATCAAGTAGCCACAGTATCTGCCATAAACAGTGGAGTGACTTGCTCAAATTTGTTTTGTGGACAGGTGAGAGGTGGGAGGTGGAAGCAGGGTAAGTGGACAGGGGCTGTGCCACGGGTCCAGGTGAGGGGTTCTGGTGACTCAGACCCAGGCTAGGGGGAAGCAAGGCACTAGAGAGGGGTTCAGTTTCCAGGTTTGTTCTGTATGTGTAGATAGATTGGATATGGAGGCAGGAAGGGGGAATGTGATGGGGAAACTGGGGTGCCCATGTGAGGCTTCAAGTGTCTATAGCTCATCTACAGAGGGGAGTCAGGTAGAAAGAGTGTGAGTCTGGGGTACCGAGGAGCCATCAAGAGCAGAGACAGAGGGGCGCCTGGGTGGCTCAGTTGGTTGAGTGGCCGACTTCGGTTCAGGTCATGATCTCACGGTCCGTGAGTTCGAGCCCCGCGTCGGGCTCTGTGCTGGCAGCTGGAGCCTGGAGCCTACTTTGGATTCTGTGTCTCCCTCTCTCTCTGCTCCTCCCCTGCTTGTGCTCTATCTCTCTCTGTCTCTCAAAAATAAATAAATGTTAAAAAAAAAAAAAGCAGAGACAGAAGTGGGAGAGTTATGTTAGTGGGAACAATGAGAGAGTTAGTGTTTATGGCCATAGGGCTGGAGACTCTCCCCGAACCCCTGGGAGGACTAGGTGAAGAAGGATTAGGGACAGGACTAGGAGGGAATTAGAGGCAGAGAAACTGAGAGGCACTGGCCAGAGAAGTGACAGGGATCCAAGAGTCCTGAGAGGTCTAGATCGAGTGAAGAAGGCAGGGCCCCTGTGATGACTGCCAAGTTCTCAGGTGGCAGTACCCTGGGTCTGGCACTATGAGGCCAGCAGAGCCAAGGTGGGCCTCAGAGCCTGGCTGCAGAAGCTGGAAGCTGATGCTGGCTCATGGAGCCTTCCAAGGGATTCATCAGGCGGAGGGGACTTCACCAGGGGCTCTGCAAGCCCCAAGTAGCAAGTGACATTTATTTTCTTCATCATTATGCTTTTCTAAATTCTTCATAATGAAAATGTCTATCTTTTGTAATGAGAAAATAGATTTTGTTTTTTGTTTTTTATTTTTTATATCTATATGAAGGTATAACGGATGTGCAATAAGCTGTGCATATTTGAAGTGTGCGCTTTGATGAGTTTTGACATCTGTGAAACCATCACCACCATCTGATAACAGACATGCCCATCACTCCCAATAGATGGTGGTTATGTGGCTCTGTAGTTTATTTAAAAATCAAACACACACAACACATTGTGTTAAAAAAAATCACACACACACACACACACACACACACACACACACACACACACCTCAGGCACTCTCAGTCATCCCTGAGCCCAGATGGAGATGCTGGCAAAACCCTCCCCAAGACTACCTGGCTGCCTTTTCCCTCTTTCCCTTTACTGGAAGGAGAGTCTGGGACCCAACACCTCCCTCTGCTGGAAAGAATGCAGAACTTCCAATGTGTCAAAACTGGCTCTGGGAAACAACCCAATGTCCATCAACAGATGAATAACATGTTACTCAGAATGTGGTACATCCATACAGAATGTGGAATATTATTCAGCCATAAAAAGGAATGCAGTACTGATACTACAACACGGATAAACCTTGAAAGACTTCGGCTAAGTAAAAGAAGGCTATCCTAAAAGGCCACATACTATATGATTCTATTTATGCGAAATGTTCAGAATGGACAAATCTATAGAAATAGAAAGTAGGGAGGTGCCTGGGTGGTTCAGTTGGTTAAGCGTCCGTCTGACTCTTGATTTTGGCTCGAGTCATGATCTTGCAGTTTGTGGGATTGAGCCCCACGTTGGACTTCGTGTGCTGACAGTGAGGAGCCTGCTTGTGATTCTTTTTCCCTCTCTCTCTGCCCCTCCCCTGCTTATGCTGCTCTCTCTCTCTCTCTCAAAATAAATAAATAAACTTAAAAAATAAATAAATAAAGTAGGTTGGTGATTGCCTGGGCATAAGGAGGTGAGAGGAATGGGGAGTGACTGTTAATGGTCATTGAGTTTCTTTTTGAAAATGTCATAGAACTAGATAGTGGTGATTTTTGTACAACTTTGTGAATACATTATAAACCACTCAATTATACACCTGAAATGAGTGAATTGCATGATAGGTAAATTATAAGTCAATAAGGCTGTTATATTAAAAAACAAACATCACTAAGGGTAAGTTAAACCAGCCCTTGGGTATAAGCAGCCCCTGGTCCTGCTCACTGAGGGGTAAGAAGGAGCATTTTTCTAGCATGTCTTTTAATGCTTCCATCAGACCAGGGATTTACCCCCACTCCACAGATGAAGACATGTTTCCAGGTCACACATCCCTTCAGCTGTGGGCAGGCTTGACACTGTCTTCCAGCTCAAGAGCCTACGTTCTTTGCATCATTCTAAAGTCAGAAGGCCCCACTGGTATGAAACCAGGAAGAGACTGACGTCATTCAAACTTCTATTTGTTCATTGTAAAATGGACTGGCCACCCCTGTCCTGGGGGACTTCCAGGCACCAGGTCTGCCAGCTGTGGTTGGACGGGATGTGCACTGCACAAGGGCACTCATCAAAGGGGGCAGGATTCCCAGCTTAGACCTGGTAGATATGAATATCAGTGGTGACAGCAATTGTAAAAAGGTGTATTTTCTTACAAAATCACTTTATAACGGCAGTTTTCTAACATAGGGATATCAAACGCTTTGAGCAAGAAGTGCTAGTTTTAAATTGAGGTGAAATCACATAACAAAATTCGCCATTTTAAAGTGAACAATTCAGAGAGATTTTGTGTATTCACAATGTTGTGCAACCATACAGCTTGTATCCAGTTCAAAAATATTTTCATCACCCAAAAGGAGACTCCACATCCATTAAGCAATGGCTCCCCATATTTCCCTCTCTCCAGCCCCTGACAACCACTAATCTCCTTTCTGTCTGGACATTTCATATGAATGGATTCATATAATGTGTGACCTCTTGTGTTTGGCTTCTTTCATTTAGCATAGTGTTTTTTAAAAATTAAAAAAAAGTGTATTTTGATGCTTAGTTTTGAGAGAGAGAGAGAGAGAGAGCAAGTGGGGGACAGCAGAGAGAGAGAGGGAGACACAGAATCTAAAACAGGCTCCAGGCTCTGAGCTGTCAGCACAGAGCCCAATGCGGGGCTCAAACTCATGAACCATGAGAGCATGACCTGAACTGAAGTCTTGAGCCAAAGTTCGATGCTTAACTGAGTGAGCCACCCAGGCACCCCAATGTTTGTTTTCGAGAGAGAGAATACACATGAGAGTGGCGAGTGGGGGAAGGGCAGAGAGAGGGAGACAGAGGATCCAAAGCAGGCTCCAGGCTGACAGCAGAGAGCCCTATGTGAGCCTCGAACTCACGGAGTCTTGACATCATGACCTGAGCCGAAGTCGGACGTCTAACCAACTGAGCCACCCAGGTGCCCCTCATTAAGCGCAGTGTTTTTAAGGTTCAACCATGTTGTAGCCTGTATTAGTGCTTCACTCCTTTTTAAGGATGTAAATATTCCATTGTATGGATATACAACATTCTTTTTTTTGTAAGTTTATTTTTATTTTATTTTGAGAGAGAGAGAGTGCGTGCAGGAGGGGCAGAGAGAGAGGGAGAGAGAGAGAATCCCAAGCATGCTCTGCATTGTCAGCACAGAGCCCAATGCAGGGCTGGAACTCATGAACCGTGAGATCATGACCTGAGATGAAACCAAGAATCAGATGCTTAACCACCTGAGCCACCCAGGCGCCCCTGGATTTACCACATTGTGTTTACCCATTCATCTATTGGTGGACATTTGGTAGTGTGAATAATGCTGCTCTGAACATGTGTGCACATGTACTTGTTTGAATCCTTGTTTTCAATTCCTAGGAAGGGGATTTCTGGACCACATGGCAAGTCTATGGTTAACTCTTTAAGGAAGTTCGCGGGTACCTTTTCCGCGGGTACAAAGGCACTTTGTGGGCACAATGGCTTTGCCCATGAGACAGTCTTCGGGCTTCCATCCACCCAGCCCTTGCCAGCTGCCCAGCCTGGGGCTAGGGTCTCCATAGATGTGACTTGCTTCCGCCCTCACAGCCACAGAGAAAAGGGCTCAGAGAGGCACAGTGATCCCTTAGTAACACAGCAATAAGTAGGGGTCACAAGTGCCCAAGTCCCAAATTGGTGTCCTGGACCACTGTGCCATCAGGTGGGATTGTCAGACGTGGTTTTTAGACAGCAAGGCTTTCTGCTGTAACACCTACCCTAAGACCAACTTGAAAATCTGGGCCTTTTCTTGCTCCTTCCCTGTCCTGACTGTACCCTCGTCCTCACTAGCTCTGGGGGCTGGAGGCCAAAGGAGGGCTCCCTTCAAGCAGGATGTGGCCATGTGACCCCCATCTGTCATCCATCATCTGTCATCTGTCAGCCCTTGGGAGCTGCAGGCAAGAACAGAAAACTAGGGCGATCAATACAGCTGTTCTTTAGCCTGTTTGCTTGTGCTGTACTGGACAGTGCGTGGCTGGGCACCTCCTCCAGACCGCCAGCCCCAGGCCCAGAGTGGGGAGCAGCGACCTCTGTGGGACTTCCTTGGCCAAGGTTTCCCAATGAGTGAGTGTGTGGGCCTTCCCTCCCAGGCCCCCCTCAACTTAACTCCACCTGCTTTCTGCAGAATCAATTATTGATGAGGCCCCTACAGCTAGGGAGTCCCAGGGGGGGTCTCCTGGCTGTCATTTCCAGCTTTCACAGAGACAAGATGAGCTTGTTCCTGAAAGCATGGCCTGTGAGATGATCTAGGCTGTGGCTACCAGTGGTCGGAGGCCCAGAGCACCCTCAGGCCAGGGGGTGCCACCCACCTGTGGGGCACAAGGGAGCCCTGGGGCTGCTTTGTTTCCCAGACCACCCACCATGTGTTCCTGAACAGAGTAGGGAGTAAGCAGAGCGAAGGGCCTGTAGACAGCAGGCTGGGGTGCAGGCTCAGACAGGTGGCTGGCTGGTGGTCCTGAATGCTGGGGAGGCGTCTGGATGTGGGGGTGGAGGCCAGGAAGGATCTGGGCTGCCTGGAAAGAGGCGGAGGCGGTGTGACAGCCACATTTCCCGTCTGCCGATCAACTTCCCTCAGGGGAAGGCCCGACATATGGGAGGTGACATTGGGAGCCACAGCAGATGGCAGAGGAGCCCAGGAGCTGCTGGGAGGGGGTCTCATATCAGGGCAGCGCCTGAAGTCCTGGGCTTCTTGGGCAACGGTGTACCCAGGGCCCCCCCCCCCAATCTTCAGGAGCCCTTTCTCCCCCAGAAGAGGAGAGGAGGGTCCTCCCTAAGCTGCATGCTGCTTCTTCTGAAAGCTCCCCCCACCCCATGCCTTCTCTCGGTCCCTGCCCTGGGCTTCCTTGGTCGCCGTGTCCCCCTGTAGACTCTGAACTCCTTGTGAACCTGGTCCTTTCCCAGGTACGTTAATTCTCATCTGTGCGAATGTATGAACGTAAGTGACCCTCTGTCCATGTCTGTGTCCCAGTTACCTAGATCTTAGGTAACCTGAGGTCTCCCTGCTTAGCATGCCCTGGGTCTCTCTGGAGAATGAGGTTCATTTGGGGGTGGCTCCCATCTCACCCCTCAGCTGAAGTGAGAGTTGAATGGATCTTCAGTCTTTCCCCACCCACTCTAGTGGCCCAAAGCAGGGCTAGGGGAAGAAAGAGGCCAGCAGGTGCCCAGGACACAAGATTAGGGAGGTTGGGAGCAAGTGCCCCACTCTGAGTCACTGGGGAGGCTTTGTCACGTCACATGGCTGCAGGGCTGGGGGAAGGCTGACCCAAACTGTGGAGGCTCAGGGAGCAGGGGGTGACAGAGGAAGGGATTGGTTAGCTCATTTCCTGGCTCTGCTGGGGACCCTGAGGAGGGCTGGGTGCAGTTGAGGACATGCGAATAAACCCCTTTTAGGGGTCACAACCCTGGGCAACAGGGCACTGGGACCACCTGACTGGGGGACCCATGTAAGGGACACAGCATCCCAAAACTGAGGCTGCTTGGCAGGGAAACGGGGCTGAGGGACAAGCCATTTCTGAACCACTTGTGTTGTCCTGTTTCTGCCCCAGAAATTACAGCCAAGTCTTGAGGTGTTTGAAGAGAATGTCTTTGTCAGCTTGTCAAGTGATTCTGACAGAGGAGACTCTGAATCAACCGGTGGGAAACAACCAAGCACACAGTGGACAGCATGGGGAAAGTTTAATAAAGGGCCACGTACAGAGAGTGGGCACACACAACATACTGTGGTTGGTTCTAGCTCAGGAGCTAGCAACAGGACACCTTTATTGTCGCCCCCCCCCAACCCTGGGGCCTGAAGGGGTGAGGGGAGGGAGCCATTGGAGAGCGCCAGCCCACTGTGACCGGCCTCCTCCGTCCCGTGACACTTTCTGTTGTGTGCCACAGCCCTGGTCCTAATGTGACCTGCCTGCCCCCCAAGATTGTGTCTAGTGGATCAAGCTGGGGACCCACGCCACAGAAGGGCCAGCAAGTCCTCTTTGGGAATCCTGAGTGTGTGAAGCTACATCTATAAGATGGTCACTGAAGCACCTTCGGTAAAAGCTAAAACATGGACACAAACCAAATGTCTCCCTCAGGGGACAGGGCACTTGGGACTCTGGTCCATCACGGGAAGGAAAACGGCAGCTGTTAAAGAACAAGTAGGTTCGGTGTGTGGAGAGGGCTCCTGCAGGTTGACAAGAATGCAGGCTGCCAGGCAGCATGTGTGGTGGAAGCTCATTCTGGTTAAACAAACAAGCCCACAACCATGGTTGTGCTGCCCAGGAATAGTCTGGGAGGATTCCCACAGCCATTAACAATGCTTACTTCCAGGGACAGGAGGGGGACTTTTAGTCTATATACAAAGCTTTGTAGTGTCTTGTTTTGGCTTATCACAAGTGTGTACATAATTCCTTTGTGTGATTTATATAAAGAAGTATTTTATAGCTATAAAAAAAAGACAGCTAAAATGTGAAGGGAGAATGAACAGAAAAAAGATGCCAGGTTCTTCCCCAACCAGCATTTGGCAGTTGCTATCAGCCGATGAACGCCACTGGGCACTTGCAGTGTGCCAGGCACTGTATGGGGTACTGTTTGGGGCACTGACCAGAACAGCTGTTTGCAAAATGCTCACCTGAGAAGCAGGTAGGAAGTGCCCAGATGTACCCACCTGCTTGTGGCACGGGGTGGGCAGGGATGAGCAGGCACCCACCCAGGGCCGCGGAGTGTGGGGTGGGTGGGGGTAGTCAATAGCTCCCACAGAAGAGTAAGATGAGGGTATAGAGAGAGCGGGCACTCTGGGAAGGAGCTGGGGAAGGGGTGCCTGGGTTGTTCCTTCTGGTTCTGGATGTGCAGGACAGGGTGGTGTAGGTGAGGAGCCTGCTAGACTCTGGAGGGCCTCTGATATCCTCGAAAGATACGTGGATGCCACCACAAAGGTCCTGAGAGGCACACACCCAGCATTTTCTTGTTTTCCA
Organism: Neofelis nebulosa; assembly: GCF_028018385.1. NCBI lineage: Eukaryota > Metazoa > Chordata > Mammalia > Carnivora > Felidae > Neofelis > Neofelis nebulosa. The sequence goes on along the minus strand of NC_080792.1, from coordinate 76,018,085 downwards.
GGCCCTTCCTGTGTAGGCCGGAGGGAGAGAGGGATGGCAGGGCAACCGTGGACACCAGCTCAGCAGTGTCTGGGTGACCATTGCTGGTAACAGCAGGGCAGTGCCATGCACATTGGATGTAGTAGGAATTTACCTCAGGGGCAGCTGGGAAGCCTTCTTCCCATAGCACAGCTAGGGAAACTCATTGTCCAGGTGGGCCAGAGGGGCATGAATAGCCTATTCTGCACATTCTCACCCACTGACCAATAGGACAGGATCCCAGGGATCAAAGGCGAGCCAAAGATGACCCCTTGGCCAAAAGGGGCCTGAGAGACCATCTTGTCCATTCTCCTCCAGAGGGGCAAGGCTGCTGAGGGATCCCATAAGTCTGTGGCAGAGGGACAGTGGACGATGAAGCCTGGGGCTCCGAGGCCCAGAACTTCAAGTCCTGTTGAGAACAGAAAAGTCCCAAGCAGGGATGACAGGTGGATTTTCCCTCATATGCTGACTTTGACAAGTCCTGCTTGCCTGGACCACTTAGATGAGAAGGATTCTGAGGCCAACCCAGGAAAGCTGGGAGAGTGCCTACATGGGCAGCTGATGTGTGCCGAGGGTAAGAGATAGTGGGGCACAAGTGTCTCATATCTGTAGTCCTGAGGCCTCTCAAGGCCAGGTGAATCTATAGGAGGGACTGGCCTTCCAGATGATCACCACAGTATACCCACAGCTGGGCAGTGAGAGGCTCCTGGGCAGCCAGAGCAGGTCTTTCCTGGCTCCTGACCTGCTAACGACAAGTGGCTGAGCTCTGGGGCTCAGCATGGTGCATGGGCAGACACGGATGGCTTCCTATCACCCCTCCACGGTCATGGAAGGCACTGTCCATGCATGTGCAGGGAGTAGAGGCTTCGGATGCAGGCCCCAGCTAACAGCAACCCAGGCTGGAGGATGTCTTGCTCTCCTGGGTCTCGGGTGGACTCCCCTCCATTCCTGTAAGGTTGGAAAAAGTCACATGGCCTCAACTAAGCACCTGTAGCTGACACTGGGCAGCCTCCCTCCCCTGCCACTGGTACCCTCTGGTGACTCCACCGGTCCCAGCTGAGCTTGACCTCCTGAGCCTCTCAATCAAGGCCCTGATTACCTGGCACAGGCTGAGAGGCCTAGGATGTATTCTAGGTGGCGGAACAGCATGGGCAGAGACACAGACTAGAAGAGCCAAAGCCCGGACACATCCATGCAGCCAGGGATGCCCAGCCTGGCTCATGAGGAAGCTGCTGGAAGGGCAAGGAGAGCCAGGGAGGGAGTCTGAGCTGGCAGGCAGGGTCAGGGAGGCTGTGGGCCTGAGGTCCGAGTAATGGCAAAAAGGATAGCCCAGAGAGGACAGCACAGGGGGACGAGTTAAGGGAATGGGCTCTTGGGACAGGGGGATGGTGGACATAGATTTTAGGCTGCAAGCCTGCTCCCCAGTCCCCACCCTGCTGTCTGTACGCACGGATGAGGTCTCCGTCGCCGACCTGGAGCTGGGCACTACTCCTCCTCTCCAAGTCCTGCAGAACCGACTGCTCGAATGCCAGGGCAGCTACGCGGCTGAAGAACGCCTTCACATTCTCCCCTGTGGGCCCAAGAGATAGCCCTGACCCTGTCGCCTCTCCCCTCACCCACAGACGAATTTGTGAGCCAACAGGTGCGGGAGCCAGGGTGGCCCGCCTGTGGGGCTTCCTGAGGCGGCACAGTGCAAGGGATGGGGCGGGCTGGCCCGGCCTCCCACCTCAGGGGGCTCTGGGGCCCCCTGCCCTGGCAGCTCCCTCAAATCTGAGGCTTGGTTTCCCAGCATCTACTCTTCCAACTATTCGCCACTGAACATCTCCTGTGGGCCAGGCACTGGGATGTGTGGAGATCAGAGGGTGTCTGCTCTCTTGTCACTTTTGAGCACCTATCCAGTGAGCAGTTGTGAAGATTAATGTTCTGTCAACTTCCACATGGAGACTTTGTGTATCCTCCTCCAGGTGGAGGAGAGCACCCACCTGGGCACAGGGCTAGATTCCAACTCCTGACATGCACATGACCCTTGTGCAGCTAACAACCTATACAACTGCTCAGGGCAATCCTGCTTGGCCCATAGGAGAATTCTCAACGAATGTGCTGTTACTCTAAGAGGGTGGGTTCTCATAGGCACAGTGGATGTTGTCAGGAAGGGGCAGAGGGAACTGGGCATGGCCATTGCCACACTCTTATCTGTGTCAGGCTGGAAGTTGTGCTTCCACCCGTGGTGCCTATCCCACCATTACCTCACCAAGTCCCTGGCCAGATGTTTATCGCAGCCCCTCACCCAGGGCAAGGACTACAAGGCATAATGCCTGAGTCCCCAGAGCCACTGGGGCCTTCTATGAGCTATGCAATAACTGCATGTTATTTCATTTCATCCCTGGCAACAACCTGTGTTTTTAAAGTGTGTCCTTTGCTTCTCTGCATTTTCTAACTTTTCCACCATGAATACACATGGCTTTTATAATTTAAGACATGTTTTTTTGTTTAATATATGAAATTTATTGTCAAATTGGTTTCCATAAAAGACAACATGTTTTTACAGTAAAAACAAGATGAGATAGAAAGCATCACCCATTTCTCAGATGAGGACACTGAGGCTGAGAGATGTTAGGCATCTTGCCAGGGCTGAAGTAAACAGTGGCTCATGGGTGAAGGTGGCACAGGGACCGAGGGCTCACTGTGGCTGGGGCCCAGTGTGGCTGGAGGACAGATGGGTGGGATGTGGATGAGGGCCAGGGGGCCATGAGCAGTGTTGCAGTGTCTTTCACGATGACACCCGGGGAAGGGGTGGGAGCCCCCAGTTACTGGACCCTTCTATGTGCCAGGAGGTACCTCTTACCCGGCTACCTCAGGTGGGGGGTGGGCAGAATGGTGCAGTGGTTACAGGTGAGGGCTATATTCCAATCCCAGCCCTGCCACTTCCTCCCTATGATGCTGGACATGACCCACAGGGATAAAATGGATCTGACTCAAGGAGGGAGGGGGCTGCATTACAGAACACAAGCATAGGGCCAGGTGTCGCTATTCCTGTTGCCCATGGGGGAGGGCTCCTAGTGTGCCTTTAGGGATGGGAGACTCCTCTCAAGCAATGGAAGGCCCTGCATCGTCACCAGCACAGCTGGCTGTGACTCAAGGATTCCACAGAGACACAGAAGGAAGCTCTGCACGCACTGTGGCAACTCACCTGTCTTAGCTGACACCGACCAGTACTCCGCCCGCATCTCGCTGGCCAGGCGCACAGCCTCCACTTCTGCCTGCTCACATGCAGCCCCTGACTGGGAGAAGCAGCCCTCCTGACCCAGCTTTCCAGGCCCTCCCTGTGGGGAGGCACTTCCTACTGGGCCTCCTCCCTCCCCATGTCACCCTGGGATGGGCAGCCTCAGTGCACGGGTGGGGGTACACATCCCCAGGGGTGAGACCCCAGTGATCCCTCAGACAAGACAAAACAGGAACAGGGAACTCAGGTGCCCCTAACTTTCCGCTCCTGGCCTCCAAATCCCCATCTAGGCATGTCAGCACCACCCTCCATTCTCCAAGCTTAGGCTGAAAGTGGATGCATTTTCCCGGGCGCCATCCTAAGCCTCTAGCTCTGGCGTGCTCACCAGAAGGTCCTTCTTGGTTCCCACGAGGAACACGAAGCAGGAGCCCGGCTCGTTCTCCCTTAGCGCATCCTCCAGCCACTGCCTGGAATGCACAGAAGGAAGACAGGCTGAGGAGGACATCCGTCTCCCTAGAGACGTCTGAAGAAGACCAGGGAATGGAGGGTACAGACCTGGGTCCACCCCAGAGCTGGGAGCATTGAGCCTCCAGTTGCAGGGAGGGCACCTAGACCCAGCTGGCTGAGTGGGGCGCTGGTCCTGCCACCAGCTGGACTGAAGGTGGGTGGGGATGCAAAAGCACTTGTCAGGGGAGGTGAAGACCCTGCCCTGGCAGCGCCCTCACCCTGTGTCAGCTTGGGTGAGTGCTGTCCTTTCATCAACTTAAACAATCACCCCAGCCTCCCTCACGGGGTTTGGGAGAAGCTGGATACGAATGCCCCAAGCCCAAGTGAGGTGAAAGGACTTTGGTCAATTCCCAATTCCCAGCAGAAGCAGATGGCCTCCCAGAATTGGTCATGTTACCAGGTCTCCTGACTGATCTCTACCCAAGACAGCAAATACTATCCCTTCAGACAGGACTGGATATACGTCATTTGTAGGACCCAGGGCAAAGTGAAAATGTGAGGCCCCTCCTCCAGCAATTATTAAAGCTTTCAAGATGGTGACAGCAGAGCATTAAAGCAAATGCAGGCTCAGGGCGCCTGGTGGGGCTCAGTCAATTAAACGTCCGACTTCAGCTCAGGTCATGCTTTCATGGTTTGTGAGTTCGAGCCCGCATCAGGCTCCCTGCTGTCAGTGCAGAGCCCACTCCAGAAACTCTGTCTCCCTCTCTCTCTGCCCTTCCTCCATGCACACTCTCAAAATAAATAAGCATTAAAAAAAAAAAAAAAAAAAAAGAAAAGCAAAGGCAGGACCTTGTGAGTGCTGGCCCCAGTATGACTGGGCTGCCCGTGTATCCTGAACTGGCCCTGCCTTCAGCAGATGGATGCAAATTTTAAAGGATAATTTGGCAAATTGGACAGTAAGTGGCCTGTGGGCAGTCAGTTCTGACAAGTGAGCCTGGTCATGTGCACCCACCAATGGGGGCCCAGCTCGTGGGTGTTCCCAAACCCAAGAGGACCACAGGGGCCACAGAGTCCCAGACTTGCCTGGTATGCTCCAGAGTCTGCACATCAGTGAGGTCAAAGGCTGTGATGATCACTGTACACACAGGGAGAAGCCAAGAGCAGGTCAGCAACAGGTGAGGCCAACATGGTGTGACCAGGAAGGGCTCCCCTCATGCAGCTCCCTGCTCCCCAGGAGAAACCCAGAGAGGAGCCTGGCTCCCACACAACTGCCAGAGTGGCCCCCCAGGCAGTCGGCTCTGGTCCCCACTGTGGGGGCTGGGGAAGAGACACTCCATAGCTGCCCCTTGGGACCTACCTACCCACCACCCTTTCCAACCCATATCCAGAGGTCCAGCCCCAGGGGTTATCCAGGGAGGCAAGATGAGCTCATGGGCTCCTGTGTTCAAACTTCTCTTCTGCCACTTACAGCTGAGGGAGCTCAGATGAGGGTTTTAACTGCTGAGAGCCTCAGTTTCCCCATCTGTGAAGTGGTGAGAATGATATCTCAGGCTCTCAGGGTTGCCGTGAGGATTAAGCAAGAACAGCTATTTTACAAGCTCTTGATCTAGGGCCTGATGCAGGGATTTTGACCAATGGCAGCTATGGCTATGAGGACAATTAGCAACAACCAGCTTTAGGAAAACAATTTCTGAGGAGCAAGGTAGACAGAAAATTGGGAGATGCAGCCGCTGCCCCCTAGGTGCCTCTCCTCAATGGCTCCGCCCTGGACCCGTTTTGTCCAGGGTCTCCAGGAGCCCGTTGGGAGTCCTGAGGGAAGCCCCATGTGGAGGACATTCCAGAGTGGCCCTGGGGAAGTGAGCGGGGCTGGGCAGAACCTTCCTCTGCACCTTGGCTGAAGGTTGTAGGAGGCCGCCTGAGGCAGAAAAGAATGGAAATGAAGGAGGACACTGAGGACCTTGATGGTGGTGGGCCAGGGTGCAGTTCCCAGGGGTGTCCCGGTGCCTCACACCTCATCCTCAGGGCGTGTCATGCCCCTGAGAAGACGTGCCAGTGCAGGAACTCCAACCCACAGCCAAAGTGCTCATGGTTTGTTTCCTGTTTTTGCTTTTCTCAAATCTCAAATGGAAACTTGTAATTTCTTTACACCAGTACTGAGTAGACATAACTGTGCCTCAAAACTTGAGCCTGGTTCTGGAGCCTGTGAGCGGTTCTCATGTCTCCATTGAAACCCCTTCTTCCTGGGAAGCTGGGGTTGGAGTGGGGAGCTTATGCTGCTGCCTACTGCCTGGGAGGCCTGCCCAGTGCCTGGGCCACCCCCCACTACCCCCCATCCGCAGGTGCAGTCCTCCTGTGGCCCTGCCACTCCTCCCCTCCAGCCTAGCCTCCCTGCACCTCCTCCAGGAGACGACTATGCTCTTCTTTTCTTTTTAGGGGGTTTCTAGACATGCATCTGCTTCTCTGAGCATCCTTCTGAGCTAAAACTGTGGCTGAGACTCACAGGGAGCAGCCACCAGCACAGGGTCCCTGAAGGATGTGACTGCGGAGGCCAACCACAGGCCGGGCTGGCTGGAAGGCAGTTTCTTCATCCCAGAGGACTGGCCAGGAATTTTCTCAGTGGTCCTCGGAGGACAGATTTGGTGTCTGTGTGGAGGACCTGGACTTCTTGTTATAAGCCCAGTGGGAGCCTCCTGCTGTACGTGGTTGAGGGCCCCACCATTGTCATCACCCAGATGCTCACCCTGGGCACCCCGGTAGTAGGCAGATGCAATGCACTTGAACTTCTCCTGCCCTGCTGTGTCCCAGCTGTGTGGTGGCAGAGACAGAAAGGGAAACAAAGAGGTGGCAGATTAAGCAATTGCAGTGGTCTGAGCCAGCAGGCTAGTGGGGCTGTGGGTGGGCAGGCCTGAGGGCCCGTCCCAGCTACCAGCCAGTAGTCCCCGCCCACCAATTCCTCATGATCTCTTCCTAAGGTGCCCCATGGGGGAGCTTCCTGGCTGGATTCACCATGCCAGTGGAGGAGGGGGCATGGCCCAAGTAGTTCTACTGCCTGGATAAATGGAGTTGTAGCTTAGTCCCTTTGGACGATGCCATTAAAAAAGAGAGTGTGTTCCCTGATATGCTTGCTCTGAAGATGTGGAAATCCACCTGCAGGGGAGGCCCTGTGAATGGGAATGGGGCTCCAGGCTAGGCTGCCAGCTATGGATCTGCCCTTGCTCATGTGTGGCTGGGCCATGGCTTCAACATTCTGTACTGCAGCAGAGGGGATGCTCAGGTTTCTGGGTGGGGGGGTGGGAGTATATAACAGGGACATGGTTTGCATCTCCTGGGTGACTCTGAGCTCTGGCTCTCTGGAGGGGCACAGCCCTGACTTTATGGAAAAGAATGCCACAATTGATTAATGATGTCTGCCATGAGCACACTATAGGAGAGGGGGACACCCATGCTGAGATCTACTTGCTCTGGTTTAGAACCAGGCAGGTGATCAATATGCAGGCCTAAGCCTGAAAATCCACTCCCTTTTAAAAATAATAGATCGGGGTGCCTGGGTGGCTCAGTCGGTTGAGCATCTGACTTCGGCTCGGGTCATGATCTCACAGTTCGTGGGTTCAAGCCCTGCACTAGGCTCTGTGCTGACAGCTCAGAGCCTGAAGCCTGCTTTGGATTCTGTGTGTGTGTGTGTCCCTGTCTGCCCCTCTCCTGCTCATGCTCTCACTCTGTCTCTCAAAAATAAATAAATGTTAAAAAAATAAAATAAATAAATAGATCAGAATTTAACTCTTCAGCGAATGGAAAAGTAGACAAGCCATGAATAAGACCTCAAAAGTCTGAAATGTTTTCATGTGATTCAGCATGACGCAGAACATTTTGACTCTATTCTTTCATTAATTCATTCATATTGTCTTTCTTTTTTTTTTTTTTTTAATTTTTTTTTTTTTTAACGTTTATTTATTTTTGAGACAGAGAGAGACACAGCATGAACGGGGGAGGGGCAGAGAGAGAGGGAGACACAGAATCGGAAGCAAGCTCCAGGCTCTGAGCCATCAGCCCAGAGCCCGACGCGGGGCTCGAACTCACGGACTGCGAGATCGTGACCTGAGCTGAAGTCGGACGCTTAACCGACTGAGCCACCCAGGCGCCCCGTCATTCATATTGTCTTTCATTTCTGAAGATGACTCTGGATGGGAAGCTGGAGGGTGGCCTGGAGGTGGGGCCAGATGGATAGCTAGCAGTGGCCTCAATGTAGGACAATAAGAAGCCAAGCCAGGACAGTATCTGTTCTAGTTAGATGTGGCCAGTGGCCACAACGGGGAGCCCAGCACAGGCCATTCTCTGCACAGCTCCACCTAGGCTGCCCCATCAGCTCTGTGCTCCTCAGCTCTCCTGGCACCAGAGCCCCTTGATCCCCCAGCCCTGCATTTTCACAGCCTCTTCTGCTCTGGTCTGGCCCTGTACTCTCCCTTGTGCAAGATTCAGCAGTGCCACCTGTATCACTAGGACTGCACTGGGGCTGTCCTCAGGGAAGCAGACATTATCATGATAGAGTTAGGAGCTGAGGTCTATGGGAGGGTGACCTCCATCTTGATGACCATAGATTCCCCGGCTAAGCCCAAGCAGGGCATAGAGGATGGAGAAATGAAACCAGAGGAGCAGGGGTGAACCCCAGGGAGAGAGAAAAGAGAAGGGGACCAGGACAGAGGCAGTAGGCAAGAGGAGGTATAGGAGCAGCTGGGCAGAGAGCATAGAATGTGCCATGCAGGGCAGCTTGGAAGCGGGGAGGAAGCCACACAGGAGAGGGTAGGGCTGGTGACACAGAGAGGCCTGCAGTATCCTCCAGGTGCCAGAGGAGAAGGAAGGTAAGGTCCAGAGCTCTAGTGGGAAAGTGTGAGGCTGGGGAAAAGACTCTGGGCTGTTCTGAGGGAAACTGGAGGGAGAGGCTGAAGCCAGTGGGTCACTGACAGGCAGAGACATGGGGTCTGGCAGGGAAGCAGACAGACAGAGGGAGATGGAGCAGAGCGAGGGCAGGGGGTGGGGGTGGGGGTGGTACATCAGGCCTGAGGAAGGCACATGGACTAGGTGCCTTTTGGCTCCATTTTCCAGATGAGAACAGATGCTCACAGGCCTGAGATGACTGGGATCACCAGGGGCCAGGCTGACCTGGACCCGGAGCCAGAACCTGAGGGGTGGGCATTAAGAGAGAATGAGGGTGAGTAGGCTCATTGGTCTGTGAGGCCTTTCCCAGGTCTGATGACCAATGTGAGACACCCATGGGGACTGAGGGAGTATACAGGGCCTCGGGGAACTGGAGAAGTCCAGTTTCACATAACTGTTCCTGTTTGTCCAGACAGGTCCTCACTGGGCACCACAGGGCACAGTCAACAAGGAGCTTACCAAGGCTTTCCCCAAGGGTCTCCTCCGCAAAGCCCACCCATGAGCCACACAGGAAATGCTGTGACATGATGGCGACTTACATTTGGAGGCTATAGGGAATCCCAGCAATCTCAAAGCGCTCGATTTCAAAGTCTACCCCAATGGTGGCCTTGTAGTCACGGTCAAAAACATTCTTGCAAAACCTGCGGGAGTTGAGGGAGTCATCAGAGAGGCTGTGTGTGGAAGCTTTGCTCACGACAGCCAAAGTCTGCAGGCAATGAAAAATTCACCCTGTAGGGAATATAAGGAGATGATGGTTCACAGGGATAGACCCTAGATGGAATGAGCTGCCAACAAGAGCTTTGTGGGGGTGGAGCAGCAGCCTGGAAGGCAAACACTGCAGGTCAGGGCCAATGAGGTATGAGCCCGTGGTCCCAGGGTATGGTGTCATGAATGCCAGGCTCCTGGGATGCTGCGCCTTCCTCCTGACCTGCCACTCCCTGGTTCCCTGTACCCCCTCTGGAGACATGGTTCCCATCAGCCAAGCAGTTTGGACTACAACAAAGTTATATGGGCCTCCCAGGCAAAAGTGTGACAACCGGTGCTGGGAGGTGTGGCGGCAGGCATACCTGTGGATGAGGCTGGTCTTGCCCACGTAGAGATCGCCAACGACAACCACCTTGGAGAGTCTGAGCCTGTGAGGGATATGGGTGTGTTGCTCTCAAGCTTGGCCACAGAGCATCTTCACACATATGGGCCCTTCCTTCCCTGAGCTCCCCACTCATGAACCACCCCTCAATCCTTGACAGGGGACAGGCCACCTGCTGAGACACTCTGGGATGTCTAGCCCCATCCCTGGTATTCAAAGGGGAGGGCAGGAGGGTCTGCATTTGTTCTGGGGACTCTGCCGTTTCTGGGGCCATACCCTTGTGCCACTGGGCCAAGCTCTGTCATGAGGATAAGAATTGGGCATGATGAGAGGCTGAGTCTTGGGCTGACGGGGTGGAGGGAGGAGTCCTAGGTGGTGTGATTTATAAGCTGGGGGTGCAGTAAGGAACCAGGAGCCACTGATGCAGACATAACACCCATGTGCAGGGAATACAGGCATGGGGGAAGAGAGCCCCTGCGTGCTCATACCCCCCCTGGGGCTGCATGGGCTCTTGCTCTTTGCAAGCAGGTGCTCCCTGGCCAGGACACCATGGCCACCAACTGCCTTGGAGGTATCTGCAAGGTCCAGGCAGGCCCCAAGAGGTGAGGAGTGGACAGGAGTCGGACCAGGACACGGCACCAGGCTGTGGCTTGAGGCCAACCGGCTCTGAAGTTCTTGGGCTCCCCGGGGACCCTGCTCACTGAGAACAGCCACAGCCTCACCCTGTGTGTGTCCTGCACTCCCTGCGGCAGCATGCCTGGGACTCCTGGTGATACTTTAAGTTTCTGCAGCTCGCGCCACAGGAGCTCAATGGGGAAACATCTGACCAGGCACTCCCTCTGCCGGCAGACCGCGAGAAGGCACTTGTGTCACCTGGTGACCCGGTGTAGTTCCCCTGGTCATGTCCGAGAGTGCAGCAGCTGTGTCTTCTCTGCTCCCAGCTGGCTTCTAGTTCTGGAGCAGGGCGGCCCTGACTCCACTTCCCAGATGAAGGAGTAAAGGTACTGCTGAAGTACTGTGGGGGTACCCACTGTGCCTCAGTTTCTGCACGTCCCAGAGCTGTTGTTAAGGGTCAGAGCGGTCATCTGCGTGAAGCACCTTATAAGGTACCAGTATGTCCTAACTGGTGGCCAATGCTCTCAGCCCATGACCATGGCTGCTTTGGCTATTCTGACCTGAGCGCAGCCTCACCTTGTGCCACCTTGGGAGCCTCAGTGCTGGGTGTCCGCTGCCACCTCACTATACCGTGCGACACCTGTGAGCTCAGCGGACTGCCTGAGCAGACTGTGAGCTCCTCAGGAGGAGAGGCAGAAGCAGGCCCTGGTCCCTGTGTGCCAAGAGGAGTAACTGCTAACTCCCTGTGCTGGCAGAGCTGGCTGCTGCCAAGGCAGGAATGAGGCGGTGCCAGGCACTACAGGAATGAGGTGGTACCAGGTGCTGCCGAGGAGGGAACAGGACAGACACGGCCCATGCCCTCACAGGCTAGGTCTCGTGAGGAATCCAGATAGGCAAACTCGGAATTCTGTGAGCTAAGTCCTTGGGACCCAGAAGCACACAGGAGGGGCACCCCACCCAGCCCAGGCTGGGGAGCAGGGGTGATGGGGGACTCCCCTGACACTAGACTGTGAGCTGAAAGAGTAGGAAAGACATTCCAGACAGAGCAAGCAGACATACACGGAGAGAGACCTCAGGCTGAAAAGTCATGGCGTGACTTACTGAGAAAAGGGAAAGTCGTTCTCTATGGCAGAGGTGGGTCAAGCAAAGCCAGATCAAAATCCCCATCAGCTCCAGGCCTGTACTGGGCTGCACAGGTGTCATCTCTGTGTTTCATTTGTTCGTTCATACATTCATCCATGCATTCGTTCCTTCTTGCCACCTCCCCACACATCCTGCACCCCCTGGCATGTGGCGTCACTCACCCGACGGTCCCCGTGTTCCTGCTCTGGCAGGTGCTGCTGACCTGCCCGTGAAAGTGCTCCTTGAGCTGCAGGCAGGCGTCAGGGGTGTACCACTGGAGAAAGACAGACAAACAGGGGGGCACCGTACCCTGTGAAGCCACGGCTCCATCACCAAGCAGGGCAGCGAGGTGGTGACTTGTTTCCCAGCATTCTCTCCCGCCCCAGCCTTGAAGCTCCAGCTTCATTAGCTTTCTCTGATCCCTCTGTCACATCTGTCTTCTATCCCATCAGTGGCCCTGAGGCTCCAGGGTCTTGTGAGTCCTGAGGAGCAACAGCAGAGGCCAGGCCAGACCAAAGGACCCAGGTGGTGACTTGGAGAGCTGGGTCTAGCCTGGGGCAGCTGTGCCTTTGCTGTGGGCATGTGGCAGATCTCTGTCCTCTCGGGGCCCCTCAGGGTGAGATGAGGGGTGGGCTATGAGGGCCCTTTTAGCCTCCAAGGTCCTTCCATACTTTCTGCAGATCTTGGGTGCCATTTTTCTTTAAAAATATGCATATGTGCACATGGGAAATGTCCTGGAGGGCTCTTTTCATCTTCCACATTTCTTGGAAGGCAAAACTGGGCTATGGTTTAAGAGTACGATCTCTCTTAAACAGGAAGAGGAGGACCTGTGTCCACTCTTAGCTGCTGTGTGATCTCAGACAGCTGTCTAATGTCTCTGAACTTTAATTTCCCCATCTGTTAAGACTTCAGAAGCCTGAAGGCATAGAATGAAATCATGTTGTAAAGCCATCAGGGCAGACCCAGCCTGGCACATATTAAGTGCTCAGCAAATGTTCACAGCTATTAAGAGGTCATGACACATGTTGAGTGCACTTTTGTTTTATAATTGGAAAAGACGATATTAAACAAGCTGAAGGTGACTGTTATGTTTTACTCTCAGATTGGCGGAGGCTAAGGATAGAACATGGTAAGGACACGGGGAGAAGGGCATCGTTGGAAGCTGTTGGTGTTCTCTGCTATGATATGGTAGTAGTCCCCCGGGCCGCCCTCTGTGTCCTTCAGAGGGGCACTGCTTGGACCCACAGCTCCCCTATGGCAAGAGCTCCACCTCCTCCCTTAGCCCTAGTATTTCTTCTGCGTTCCCAGGCACTGAGATGGGCTCTTCCCTGGCCCATGTGCCCCCACAGCTCCATGTGGGACAGAGGAAGCAGGGACAGTGGAAGGAGCTTTACAAAAGGGTAAGTCACAACATCTCAGTAGGCCCGTTTCCTCATCGGTAAAGTGGGGATACTCATAACAGCAGCTCTTCATATGGTCGTTGAAGGATCAAAGGGGTAATGCAGGTGAACAGCTTAGCCCCGTGGCCCACATTCATGTGGAACAGTGTCAGCTACTTTAGGAGAAAGCTGGCTGCTTTTTCTTGTCGACTTCCATGTCGGCTTCAAAACAGGGGCCAGCCTGGCCAAAGTGGTCATTAGAGGAATCCCACCATTTTGGATGCACTGAAGAAATGTAATAAGGAAGACTGGGCAGGAAGCGTGGGCTGATTTTGGATACAGGGAAACTGAGGCACAGAGTAACAGGAGTTACTGACCATGAATTTCTCAGGTGTGAAATGGTGTGGCCCTGGGATACAAGATGAAATGCCACAGATGGGAGTGGGGAGAATATTACCCTCTGTGAAAACACGATGGATGCCCCAGGGTAGGGGAAGGTTGGAGCTCTGGAGTCAGACCCACATCAAGTCCTGGCTCTGCCACACCCAGCTGTGTGATGCCAGGCAGCTCTCCCTACTTCTCTGAACCTTGTTGGTCTTCTCTGTAAACGGGGTCCTCTGTCCCTGAACTGTTTTGTGCCCATCACACTTCCCTTCCTTTTGCCTCATGAAACATCTGTGTCCATCATCCCTGGTTACCACTGTCAAGCTTTCTAGGGAAGCAATTGCCTGGGCTTCTGTTGAGATGGAAAATTCTGGGGGAATTGTCCACAGATCTGAGGCACCACAGCTTTCTCTGTGGGTGTGTAGAGGAAGAAAAGGTGAGAAGATATGGTTGCAGACCCAAGTTACCCAAAGTCCTACAGCCATCTCCTTCCTCCTTAACAGTCTGGGCACAGAACTCAAGAAAAGAGGTCACTCTACAGAGAGGATTTTTCCCTCCATGCCTGTCCCAAGTCACATGGAGGCAACCACTGACAGCAGCATCTCATGTGTCCTTCCAGAGGTATTTTTGGCATGTACAAACACATACATTTGTTTTCTCCCCTCTCCTTTTTTCCACCCATGGAAGTACACTACACACTGTTCCCTTCCTTGCATTTTACTTAATTGACTTTAGCCATTACTGCACATCAGCTCCTGAAGGGAAGGAAGCCTCATTCTTCCTCACGTCTGTTATGAAGTAGCATTTTGCTGTTGAAGCAGCCCCCTCTGGAGGACATTTACATTGTGTCTGACCTGTTTTACAAATTGCTTCAATGCCTGGCCTTGAATGGCTGGATCAGAAGGCAGGGGCAGCACAAAGGTGGGAAATACTGTCTCACTGCCCTCTATAGGGGTTGTACTGATTTGCATCCCCTGATGCAATTAACACTGGATTTTAATACACATGGCAGAGAGCTGTGGGTTTTCAGCAGGAACCAAGTTGAATGGTAAAGAGGGACACCCCCGGATTTGGTTTCAGGAAACTAGAATACTATTTTGATAACAGTAGTAATAATGAGAAAGGCAGAAATACCCACAACGCGGGTAAGGGAGCTCCCATTTACCAAGAGCCAGGCACCCAGTGTGAGAGGAGTTATCCTTATGTATCAGCAGCTGAGAGGTTGAGTGACGTGCCCACAGTCACACAGTTAAATGACAGAGTCAGGATTCACACCCAGGACTGTCTGACAGCAAAGTCTGTGCCTTTAACCTCCATGCCACCCTGTCTCCTGGTGTCACCCTTAACTTGCTGGTCCACTTTGGGAGAGTCAACACCAAATCTCCCTGCTTCTCTAAACTCTGGTAAGTTCCCAGGGTCTGTTAGTGAGGGACTGATCTCCTAGGCTCCTGTGCTTTGTTTCCAGTGATGAATGCAGGTGGGGAAATGTGGATTTGGACATGAAACACACATAAAGGGCTGGCCTAATGACTCTCTACCTTAGGGAAGCTGGTGATGATGCGGTCCCGGCTCACAGGTGGCCCCAAAGGCGTCAGGGAGGACCTCATCCTTCCAGAATGTCCTGTGGACCCAACCAGGGGAGAGTTAGGGAGCTGTGCAAAACCCTGGGGACTCAGCCTCAAGTTTATGTTTAACTTCTCAGCAGCTTTAAACATTGATCCTGGCTTCCTTCTCAGTCAGGGATACTGGCCAGAGGTCATCTCTTTCCATCTGCAGACAGTATGGTTGGGGTGGGGGTGGAGAGGACCAGGCTTTCCTAGTCCTGCCTGGGAGTCAGGAAGACCTGGGTCTCCTTCTGCCAGGTATCCAACCAGGAGAGGCTGCTCTCTGAACTTATCACTGGGGTGCGAGTGAGGCATTGCACAAACGTTGAGCTGTGCATCATGGCCCAGGTGGAGGAAGTGGAATTGCGGTGGTGAGGGGTGGTCCCTTGCTCCTAGTCTCTAAGGGATTAAGGTTTGGGTGGTGGTGGGGGGCTTAGGTTACAGCCCACAGGCGTTTCCCTGTACCCCCTCACCATGCCCAGCACCTGGCCCCTCAGGCCTATTCAACAGTCCTGCATCTTCTGTCTTCCCCCTTTCCCCACGAGGGTGGCCTTGGCCGAGGCCTTAACCAGGCCTATCGTCCTCCCGGATCTAATCTGACTCTCCTTCAGGACCAACACGGGCCTGGCCCGAGGTGGGCGCTCAGGGAATGAGGCCCCGGGGCTGCAGGCCTCCGCTTTCAGGTTACCTCGGTGAGAGGTGGGCGGGGGCGCGGAGCCCTCCCAAATAGGGCCTCCGGGACAAGCCCATACGGGGGCGAACGAGGTTGGGGCAAGGGTATGGCGGACTCACCCACGGAGGTTGCGAAGGCTCCAGAAGCTTGGTGACCTGGTCAGGCTGGGCCCCGGGCAGCGATCACCATGACAACGAGCACCACGCGAGACCCGCCGGCTTCTGACGAATCCAGGGCGTCGGGGACGGGGTCTGGGCGGGGCTCACAGCGGAAAGAGTCCCACACGCAGATAGCGCAGTCGGTCACCGTAGCAACCGCAGCCTCTTGGGGAACGGCAGAACCCTCCAGGACACTGCACAGGCGCCTGCGATCACCTTGGTAACAAGGGCCGGAACTGGCAGGCAGGCTGTGGGAGGGGGGGCAGGGCGGGTCCAGGGGCGGGGCCGAGGCCCTAGGGGTGGGGCTGAGCGTGGAGAGACTCGCGCACCCGCCTCCGTGGGATAGGTGGTGGCTCAAAGGAACGGATAGAGATTATGTGAAGTATTTAAATATTTATTTTCAGAATATTAAATATGATTTTTTATGGTTGTCTAAATTTTTTATGTTTTTCTTTATATATTGGTATGAAGGGATCTCCAAGATCCCTTGACTTCTTGTTCTCACAACCCATATCTGACTTATCGGTACATCCAGTAGGTTCTACCCTGAAAATTTGTCCAGTATCCTCTTACTCTCTTCCACTTCCACTAGTATTGCCCATGTCCCAGCCATTATCTTCTCTCCCTGCAGCTGGTCGCCTTGCCTTCACCCTTGCCCCTGACCTATTCCCAGCTCAGCAACCCCAGGGATCCTCCGGTTAAAACAGATCAGATCATGGCAATCTTCCAATGCCTCCTCATCTCTTCAGAGTAATAAAGTCTTTACAATGGTCCAAGAGGCTTCACCTAATTTGCTCTGGCCTTATTTCCTCTCTTACCTTCTTCTTCTTCTTCTTCTTCTTCTTCTTCTTCTTCTTCAATTTATTTTATTTTAGGCACACCTGGGTGGCTCAGTCAGTTAAGCCACCGACTTCAGTTCAGGTCATGATCTCATGGTTCATGGGTTGGAGCCCCATGTGGGGCTCTGTGCTGACAGCTCAGAGCCTGGAGCCTACTTGGGATTCTGTGCCTCCCTCTCTCTATGCCCCTCACCTGCTCATGCTTTGTCTCTCTCTGTCTCTCAAAAATGAATAGATGTTAAAAATTGTTTTAATAAAATAATTTTTTATTAAATTTTTTTTTTTAAATTTTAGAGAGAGAGAGCACATCGGGGAGAGAGGCAGAGGGAGAGAGAGAGAGAATTTTAAGCAGGTGCCACTCGGAGCCCGATGTGAGGCTTGATCCCATGACCCTGGGATCATGACCTGGGCTGAAATCAAGAGTCAGATGCTCAACCAACTGAGTCACCCAGGAGACCCTCCTCTCTTATCTTCTACTGTTTACTCCCCAACCCCCCATCCCACACAGGCTCCACTGGCCTTGTTGCTGTTCCTGCAATGCACCAGGCACTGGGGTATTTGCACACTGGCTGTTCCCTAGGTCTGGAATGCTCTTTCCCCGGATATTCACATTGCTCCCCTTCTTCAGCTTCTTCAAGTTTGCTCAGATAACACCTCTAGATGAGGCCTCCCCAAAGCAGCCTATTTACAATGGCAGCATTCTCCCAACCCCTTAATTCTGCTCTGTTTCCCCCAAGCACTTACCATTTTCTAACATATTATATAATTTATTGTTAATGTTGATTGCCTATCTCCCTCCACTGGCAGCAGTGAGAGCAGGGGTATTTGTTTATTTCATCCATGTATTGCATTGGCTAAACAGTGTGCCTGGACAGAGCAGACATTTAGTGAGTGTTAAGTGAGTAAATGAATATTAAATTAAAAAAAAAAAAGAAGGTGGAGAACACTGTTTGAATCATATTTACTTGTATAAGTTTAGCTGAGCTGTGGAAAGCTACCAGTGGTTGTTACAAGTGAAGACAACCAGTTGGCTGGGGGCTGAGAAAGGAGGGAGACATTTTACTTTCATACTTTCTAGATTTTCCTCTATGTGCATATATTGCCTATTCAATAAATAACTCAAATGAAAATAAACAATTTGGGACACAGAGAATAAATAAGATCCCCCATCTCTGGCCCTGCAAAGTCAGACTTGATTATTTTGGTGTGTTTCCCTCCTTCAAGTCTTTCCCCCAGACACCTCCTCTCTGCAATCAGGGCATAAGAACTCTTGCTGTAGCATTGGCATTTAATTGGAGTCCAGCCCCCTGCAGTGGCCTACCATTTATTGACCTTAATCTGCATAGTTCTGAATCTAATGATGCCTGAATATCATATGGCTGGCTTCTGGAGCTCATTTTATAATTAATTTCTGTAATTAATGGCTGTTTATAAGCTGACCTGAGTCACTGAGCTCCTGTAAGCTAATTTCTGTTTGAAGAGTGAGGCATGTGGGCTAGATGGCCTCCAGAGGCACTTGTAAGACTGAGTAATCACAAAATGAGAGAGTAGTTAGCTTTGGAGAGGAGGATGGGGTATGTGATAGGGAAAGAGGATGCAGGCGTTGATAATGTCTGGTGGTGAATTCATAGATCGTTGTTACATTTTTATGCTTCATAAATTAACATATATATATAGCGTAATGTTATGTGTATCTTTAAGAACACAACAAAAAAGAGATTGAAAAATAATAAAATACAAGGATAATTAAAAAAAAAAAAAAAAACAGGGGCGCCTGGGTGGCTCAGTCGGTTAAGCGGCCGACTTCGGCTCAGGTCATGATCTCGCGGTCCATGAGTTAGAGCCCCGCGTCGGGCTCTGTGCTGACAGCTCAGAGCCTGGAGCCTGTTTCAGATTCTGTGTCTCCCTCTCTCTGACCCTCCCCCATTCATGCTCTGTCTCTCTCTGTCTCAAAAATAAATAAACATTAAAAAAAAAAATTAAAAAAAAAAAAAGACTCCAGGGGCGCCTGGGTGGCTCAGTCGGTTGAGTGTCCAACTTGGGCTCAGGTCATGATCTCATAGTTTGTGAGTTCGAGCCCCATGTGGGGCTCTGTGCTGACAGCTCAGAGCCTGGAGCCTACTTCAGATTCTGTCTCTTTCTCTCTCTCTCTCTTTCTCTCTCTCTCTCTCTCTCTGCCCCTCCCCTGCTCACACTCTGTCTCTCTCTCTATCAAAAATAAATGAACATTAGCAAAAAAACTTTTAAAAAAAGAGACTCTGTAACCAGATTCTGAGAGGCCTAGGGTACCCAGTTTTGAGAATCTACTTGATTTAGCTTCCTGATTTCACAGATAAGGAATCTTAGACTCAAAAAATCAAAAGAATTTGCCTAGTGAGTTAGAACTATAATTGGAACCCAGATTTTCTGAACTCCTAGCCCAGTGCTCTCTACACCACCATCCTAAAAAAGCTAAGAGGCTCTGGCTTAGAGAGATCTTTTATGATTAGGTCCTTGGAAGGACAGCAGTAGGGGGCAGATCTCCACATCACCATATGGGATCCTTGGCCACAACAGATTAAGTCGTGGTTAGTTATCTTCATTTCAAAGCTAAATGTGCTGGAGGCTGATGCTTGGTGCCTTTGTTAAATTTCAGTGCTGAAGACTCAGGCTTAGGGGGTGAACTTATGTGAGTTGCTCTACCTCCTCCTATGCCTCAGTTTACCCAGCTATAAAATGGACCTGACCCTGTACTTCAAGGGTTTGTGGTGAGGATCACACAAGATGGTGAAGGTGCTTTGTAGATTATAAATCTTGATTCAAGCCCATTAACCATTCATTTATTCTACATTTACTGAAAGCCTTCTAGTATATTCCTGGCACTGGAAAGACAAGTAAACAGGATTGACATGGTCTCTACCCTCAGGGAAGTTGGAGTCTGCAGGAGGAAACAGAAATAAGTAGAGAATTAGAGGAGAAAGTTTGCCAATGGGATAATTAAGCTGTGGGAACATTTACTAATTTGGAATTGGGGAGAGGATAGGCTTCATGGAGGAAGTGTATACCAGTAGCTGTGTCCTGAAGGACAAAGAGGTGGTCAGTGTTACAAGTAGCTCAGGCTGCAGAAAAGAGTTGACCATTTGGGAAATTAGAATCCAGCATGACTGAAGGAGGCCCATGACCCCGAGGCTTAAGTGGCAGGCTAGGAGTTTGGAATCTATCCTGAGACCAGTGGGGAGCCACAGGAGGGTTTTATGCAGGTGATGGCTGGGTCTGGCTTGCTTTCAAGAACAATTACTCCAGCCAGTAATGTGTTGCATCCACTTCAGGAGCCTATCTGTGTCATTACCAGGTAGTCGGCAAGTAGATAAGGAACATGGGCCAGGGCTAGACGGTCCCGGGATCAGGCCTGTGTGGTTTGAAGGAAGGTACTGAACCTCTCCGAAGTTTCTGTCTGTGAACTGGAGTTTGCTCTGAGGATTAAAGACATGCAATGCTCAATTCAGAGCGTACAATCGCTTCCTTTCCCTTCCCTTCCTTTTTGTACCATGAACAAAACTGAGCTGCCTTTGTTCTTCACAATAACCCTGTAAAGTATCTTCATCCCCATTTCACAGCTTGTCCCAGCCCGGGGCCGTTCGCGCCTGCGCGTTAGGCACTGAGGACGCCACGGGGGGTAGCTTGGCAACCTGGTCGCCTGGCAACGGCGTGCGCTTCCGGGACCACGCGCTGAGGCAGGTGAGCCAGCGGCCGCCAAAGGGAACAGGGGGTCCCCAGACCCATCCAGTAGGGTTCACATTGGGCTCATGTTCTCTTATCCCAAGGTTCTCTCACCTGGCTGGACTCCCTAACCCATGCTCCTTAGAGGAGGGCAGGCCCCTGTCCCCAGCACCCATTGTTCCTTGCCGGGGGAGTCCAGAAATGGCCACGTTCCTTCCATCTAGGCCCCTTCCCCTCTTTCCCTGTGGTTTGGTGCCCAGAATCAGAGTCTGGCTCATCTCTTTTACGGGAGTTGACCATTCCTACTGGAGTTAACTGTCACTGCGACTAATCGCAGTAACCACCACCACTATAATAGTAACCCCAGAGGACATATCCCGAGCCTGGTGTGCCAGGCCCACGAGTAACAGTTCATATGACAACTCCAGTAGGGAAGGAGGTGCTATTATCACCTCTCTTCTGCAGCTGTAGAAAGACACAGACAGACATAACTTGTCAAGGGCAACCTATGGCCTAAGTCTGAAGTCTGTTCTTAACTACAGCTGAACCTTTGAACTACCTAGGGCTTAGGAGTGCCAACGCTACCCTTTTCTCACAGTCAAAAACCCATGTATAACTTCTGACTCCCTCCTTAACTACTAGTATGCCCACTGTTGACCAGAAGCCTTAGCAATAACATAAAGTCAATTAACATGTATGTTATGTTATATTTATTATATATTATATTCTTACAATAAAGGAAGCTGGAGGAAAGGAAATGTTATTAAGAAAAGCGTAAGGGGGGGGGGTGCCTGGGTGGCTAATTCGGTTAAGCATCCGACTCTTGATTTCTGCTCAGGTCATGATCTCATAGTTCATGAGATTGAGCCTCATGTTGGGCTCTGCAGTGCGGAACCTGCTTGGGATTCTCTCTCTCCCCCTCTCTCTCGCTCTCAAAGTAAATAAACATTTTTTAAAAAAGAAAAGCATAGGGGCACCTGGATAGCTCAGTCGGATGCTTTACCAATCTGAGCTCCGGTCATAATCTCACGGTTGGTGAGTTCCTGACCCGTTTTGGGCTCCACACTGACAATGAGGAGCCTGCTTGGAATTCTCTCTCTCTTCCCCTCTCTCTGCCTCTCCCCAACTTGTGTGCGCAGGTGCGTGCTCACTCTCTTTCAAAATAAATGAACTAAAAAAAAAAAAAGAAAGCATAAGGGAGGGAAAATACATTATATAAAAAGTATTTATGCAAAAGTGTATTATGTAAAAAAGTACTATATTATAAAAAACCCACGTGTAAGTGGACCCGTGAAGTTCAAACCTGTGTTGTTCAAGGGTCAGCTGTACTAGCCACACTGCTTATAGTCGCTCAAAGTATGTATGTGTGTAATAAAAATAAATCACACTTTAACCTTAATTCCTTTTTTGTGGATGTGTCAGGAGCATCTGGATATGGGTCCCTGATGGATGAATGAAGTAGACCTGGATTTGAACCTTGGCTACTGGCCTTATCAGTTCCATGACCTGAAGCAAACTCCCAACCTTAAGCCTCAACTACTTCCTTTGTAAAATTGGGATAATGCAAGTCCCCTCCTTCTGGAGTAGTTGAGTTAGATACTAGATATTGCTGGCAGAAGATAACTACTACACGTGGTGACCATATTAATGTTTGCTTTTTTGGTTTGTTTTGTGTCTTTGGTGCCTTTACAGGCCCCAGCCTATAAAGTACTGGTGGTTTCCTCTGTCATTATGGGTGGGAGAACCCTGGAGTTTGCAGTGTGGGCTACTATTTACCTTTACTGTGACCTTGAGCAGATTCCTTCATTGTTCTCAGCCTCAGTTTGCTCATCTGTAAAATGGAAGCAAACATATCCCCCCGGCTGCCCTTACAGTTTTGAGAATCAAATGAGAAGTAGCTTCTAAATCACAGTAGTAGTAACAACAACTTTTTGGATTCTCTCAATCAGTGGTTTCTGCAGAGCTTTGTTTTGGAAGCTAGAGAGTTGCCCTCTGCAGGCGTGGAAAGATGGCCCATGCCTGGATCTCCATGTACCTGCCCCCCGACATCAACCCCACCCAGGCTGCCATTGCCTATGGCTGTCGGGCCCTGCCCAAGCTGAACGAGGAGCTGCAGTCAGAGGACCTGCTGACGAGGCAGAAAGCCCTCATGGCTCTGTGCGACCTTATGCATGACCCTGAGCATGTCTATGTGGCCATTGACACAGGTGAGAGTGTCACAGCCCAGGTAACCATGACTAGGATGGACGGACAGTGGCTCAAGGTGGGAGGTGCTGCGGCTACCTGGCCCCTTTACCGCATCCCTCCTGGCTGGTCAGTCAGTCCCTGCCCAGACACCACTCGTGTCCCACCCAGAGCCACAAATCAGCCCCCTCTGCTATGGCTCAACCAGGTGGCCACAAATGCACCAAACAGTTCTGTTTATGTATCTAATTCACAAAGCTGTCACAAAAGATAGGCACACACCTTATGAAAACCACACGTATATCTGGGAGCTCTATGTCCCTTGTGTCCCACTCTTCTAATTCTCAAAATAAGACTTGAGGTGACTTTCATGGCATGGTCACACCTTTCTCAGATCAGGCACATGATGGATGAACTGCTTCTTCTCCCTCCAGCCTTAGTGGAAGGGCTAGTTAATTCCAGCTTTGCCTGAGGTTCCTAGAACCAGGGCCCAGGACACTGGGTGGAGCTTCAGTAATAAGGGTTGCTATTTAATAAGCCTGACCCTGGGCCGGCATCACCCCAGTGCAGAGCCTGTGTTGTCTTAATCCTAATAGCACCTGCTTTGGGAGGGAAGATTAGAAAACTGACAGATAAAAATCAGAGACTCAGAGGAGGGGAATGAGGCTAGGGTTGCCAGATAAATAAATAAAGCAGGATTTTTATTTGTTCAACCTGGCATCTCTAGGTGTAACCTATTCACAGGTAGGACTACTTTGGGCCTGGAATGAGAATTTGACCCCTCAGTCTCTCTAAAGGCAAAGGCCATTTTCTTAATCCTGCAGTAGACTGTGAGAGGAGGCATTGGTGGGAAGCCTGCAGGGCTTTAGATAAAACGCCCCCCCCCCACCATGTGAGCCTTTGTAGCACACAGAGACCCCTTTGGTGACTCTGAAATATTTTGTAACTGACATGATTCCCTGAGGCCTGAAAGCAGCAGAGCCTCTGGTAGTCTCTTGCTGCCCAACGTTGGCTCACCTGTTGACTGCTAGGTTCATTGATTTCTGAGAATGGTAAATGTTCAAAGGTTTTTGTGCCTTGCAGGCTGCCTGGAGAGCCTGAAAGCTTTGCTGAAGGATAACAATGACATGGTGCGGATAAAGACCACTGAGGTGCTCTACATCATGGCGACCCATAATGTGGGCAGGTGGGCAGCTGTCTCTGGAAACCAATGTCATGCTTTGGAGCCACATCACTCCCCTGGGTGGCATGCCCTTGGGTGACCTTGAGCACTCTGAATTTTGGTTTATCAGTTTGTGTGTATCCGGGGGAGGGAGGGGGTGCTTTCCCATATCAGTTCAGTTCACCCTCTTGACCTGGGATCACTAGGTTTACCTGGTATTGAAAACAGAACCAAGGGGCCCCTGGGTGGCTCAGTCAGTTAAGCATCTGACTCTTAATTTCGGCTCAGGTCATGATCTTGTGGTTGTGAGATTGAGCCCCACATCAGGCTCTCTGTGCTGGGTGTGAAGCCTGCTTAAGATTCTCTCTCCCTCTGCTGCTCCCCTGCTCGCTCGTGTGCTCTCTCAGAAAGAAAGAAAGAAAGAAAGAAAGAAAGAAAGAAAGAAAACAGACCTGAGAATCACAAGCAGCCCTCAAGCCCTGCCCAGGCACTGATGCCCAGTGTGCACATGTCCAAAAAGAAGGAATAGAAGGGCAGGGTGCTCAGTGTCTCCCGGCTTGTTTGACGTAAACAACAGATGGTCCTTTACAGAAGCTTGAGATCTTTTCAGCGGTGTCAGGGCATCTTACAAAACTCAAGGTTGCTCAGTCCTGCCTCTTCCCAAGCTCTCTGTGCCTCAGTGTCCTCATCTGCAACTGCTCATTGGGGCAGTTGACACTTAGAGGCAAGGGGGGTGAAGCACCTCTCATTCTTCTGCTCCTTTGTTCTCTTTCTGGACTGCCATGGACATTGGGTAGTAACCCCCAAAAAGAGCTGACAGATGCTGTGAGGACAGGTACTTGGAACCTGGGCAAGTACAAGGAAACTGTGAGCATAGCGAGGGTGCCTGTAGGTTTGTTTAGTGGCAGTGGGAGGTTGGGGAGGTTGTGTGGGATTCCTGGATATGGCCACATTAGCAGGGGTGGGGAAAGGGGACACACAGCGAAGAAACTGTCACTGATCAAGGACCTGCTATGGTCTGGCCCACATACTCCTTCAGCATCCACTATCCCTCACACTGCCACCTCCAGGCATGGGGAGGAGAACTAAGTGACCAGGGTACAGGATTCTAACACACTGGCTCGCTCCACCACACCACAATGGACAGAGAATGCAAAGGGCCAAAGATAACCTAGGCCAGCTTGAGAAGTTTGCCTGAGTTCTGTGGTGATCTTATAACTTACAGCCAGTAGCTTGTGGAGCCCGTCAAGCTCTAAGTACCTGCTCATGTTGAAACCCTTGTGCCTCTTGCACCCACACAAATAGCAACAGGAAGAGGAGATAAGGGTGGCAGCCCAAGGCTCGACATCTTGTCACCCTGAGGAGTTCATGTGACAGCCCACGAATGGGAGAGCCTCACGGGAGGACTAGCTCCCCCTGCCTGCCTCTTCCTTGCTTGCTGGTGAATGGGGCAGCTGCCCTCAGGGCAGACACAGCAGACTTGCAGAGCAGGAGTGATGTGGAGGGGTGACCAGGCACTGACTGAGGAGGGCAGGACACCTCATGATGGGTGGTCAGAAAAGGTCCCTGCAACCTGGGTATCCCGCTGTGATTTTCTTGTCCCAGAACAACTCAGAACTCGCCACATGGTTAAGTCCTGGCCATCACAGCAGGAGCACAATTGGTTGGGCACTTCCTGCGTGCCAGGCACTGGGCACAGGCCTCACAGTGAGTTCTCACTTATTTCTGATCCCAGGCCTGAGAGAGGTGACCTCAGAAGCCCTCACCATATGCAGTTGGTTAATGAGAAGAAATGGTTACAAAGCCAGGAATTGAAGAAATTGTACATTCCCTTTAAACTGTTCATTAAAATTTTTTTTTAATGTTCATTTATTTATTTTGAGAGAGAACAAGTGGGGGAGGGGCAGAGAGAGAGAGAGAGAGAGAGTCCCAAGGAGAGATTCTCGATGTGGGGCTCAAGCCCACGAACTGTGACATCATGACCTGAGCCAAAATCAGGAGTCACACACTTAACTGACTGAGCCACCCAGGCACCCCTAAACTGTTCGTTTTAACTCCAAACACAAATAATTAGGCATTCACCAATCCCTGTGTGTCACCCAGGCCTCTTCTTGGGTGTGGGCCCACTGGTTGGTGTTTCCCGTCATCTCTTTTGCTTAAACCACACCTGTAACATCATCTAATTTGCAGCTTTGGTTTCTTTAAGATAGAGTGGAGAACTCAGACATTAATGGAGTAATCTGCATGTAAAAACCTTCTAGAATCTTTTATGATCATCTCACTTTTTTTTTTTTTTGAGACTCACTTTTGAGTCTTCCTGAAGCAATCAACTTTGTTTTCATAAGGAATTAAAAAAAAAACCCACAAAACTCTTCTCACATCTAATTGGCTTACCTAATAGCTAATTAACTTACATAATTATAACAACAAACATAACAGGCACACATAGGTTTGGATACCAGCATCTGGCTGTTGGCAAGCTCACAATTCAGCTGGGAGAAAAGGAAGAGGCTTTGAGGGGCGGGGCTTGCAGAGCCTGGAGCTTCAGGGGGTGTGTGCCCTGGTGGGTGCAGCCCCGATTCAGGGTGGGTCAGTTGTGAGGCTCTGCTGCCTCATCATCCTCATTTTACAGGCTCACAAGAGTGAAAGGAAGGATCCAGGCGCACAAAATGCAGTTGGAGTCCTAGCTAAGGAAGGGGCAGAGCCGCATGATTCCAGTGCGTGGTTCTTTCCACTGCCACCCAAGCCACACTCCTGGCCTCTAGGGATTCTGTAATATATGGTCCACCTCTGGCCTTTTTCTTCTTTCAGGAAGCCAGAGGGATGTGGTCTGCACCAACCAGCACAGGCTCAGTCAGGCTCCAGGTGGGGTTGCGGGTGGGCAACTTCCCCCTGGTTTTTACTGGATCCTCTCTGGGCATGGTCTTAATTATGTCTAAATCTGACTTCTCTTCCCCAGAGAGGGCTTTTTAGAGCACGATGTCATCCTTGCCTTGTCCTACCTGCTGAACGACCCTCAGTCAGCCTGCCGGAAGAACCTGCACCTGGCGTTCAAGCATGTGGCTCAGCTACCTTCAGGTAGGCTCTCAGTGGGCACTCAGGTGGCCCCTTGGTCTCCACTCTAGGTCACTCATGTGCCCTGCTGCAGATCATGGTCTAAAGCACGTTTTTTAAAAAAGGTATAATTTTATTAAGATACATCATACATATCAAAAAGGCACAAATCATACATGAAGGTTTTATTACATTGTACCAAGTGGACATGCCATGGAATCACTACCCAGATTAAGAAATTTGTACATATCACCACCACTCTGAAAACTTCCCACATGCCCCATACCAGTTTCTACCCCTCATCCAAAGGTGAACAGTATCTTCTATTCATAAGACCACAGATTAGTTTATGCCTTTTCTTAAACTTTACATCAGTGGAAACATATAGGCTGAAATATTTTGTTTCTAGCTTTCTTTTTGCTCAATGTTTTATCTCTGAGATCCACGTATGGTTTTTGCTGATTTGCACTGGAGTATGGTATTCATGTTATATGAGTATACGATTCCAGTTTATTTATCCACTCTGTTGCTGACGGACATTTGAATCATGTCAAGTGTATGGATACCAAGAATAGAGTGTCTGTAAACATCCTCATGTCTTTTGATGGATTGCGTAGAGGCATTTCTTTTGAGACATACCTAAGAGTGGAATTGCTGGGGATAGGATAAGATTATGTTCAGCTTTAGAAGGTACCACCAATGGTTTTCTAAAATAGTTACACCAATTTACACTCCCACTAGCAGTGTCTTAGAGTTCCACATGCTCTCTATCCTCACCCACACTTGATCTTTCCTGGCTCTTTATTTTAGCTATTTTGGTGGGTGGGTGTGTGGTAGTATCTCATTTTGGTTTTAATTTGTGTTTTCCTGATGATTATAGCCCTGTAAATGTCTTCCTTTGTGAAGTGCCATTGCATGTTTAAGGATTAAAGAAGGCCTGCCCCAAAGGCCCCTCTACCCTCAGGGTCAAGGTCCCCTTCACCTGACTGTTTCTGCTAATTAGATGCAGAGTCCAGGGTGATGGCCACCCACCTGCTGCAGCTCGAGAGTTGAGATCTTGTGTCAGAATGACATTGCCTTGTCACATGGTGCAATGAACATTTTTGAATGGGGGGCTTATTCCAAAAGGCATGATATCAAGGTCTTCAAGGGGGTGCTTTAAAATTAAAGTTGGGCAAAAAGGCATTGCAGCCCAGGAGTGAGACAGCCCTAGGTTCCCTCTGCCCTCCCCCTTGTTCCTTGCATGCCCCTGGATGGATTATTTCCTCATCTCTAAAGTGAGGCTGATACTACCTGCCTCGGAGACCTGAAGTGAAGGCAAGTGAGAAGATGCTTGCCAAGCATGTAGTGTATCACCCTGCACGAAACACGCCATAAACATCAAGTCCACATGTGAACACTCTCTGAGTTGAGGGTCCCAGAGAGAGATGACTATGGGATCAGGTGCGGAGAGGTGGACAAAACAGAGCGAGCCCTTGGGGGCCTGGGATTGCTGCTCATCCGGGAGGCACGCCTTCTTCCAGCTGGGCTGGGCATGTGAGACCAGATGACAGAAGCTTCTGGTAGTTTTTTTGTTTTTTTTTTTTTAAAAGACCTGCTTATCCCTGGCCATATCCCAAGCCAACAGAATCTGTTTCTGGGAATGGGCACACATATCTTCTCAAATGCACCTTGGCTGATTCTCCCTCGAGGCCATGGTTGAGGGCCACTGGAATACTGGGATGTCTATGAAGCTCCAATGCTCAGAGCGGAACTAAGTAAATGCCCTGTGCTCACCATGGAGCAACTCTCCTTGAGGTGTGGAGCTCCCAGCCAGCCCTCTTAAATGATTGTGACCTGTTTAAGCACTCAGAGAAATACAGAGACAATAATAAGAAACATTGAGTACCATCATGGCTTTGCTAAGTCTTAACCTTCTGCCGTATTTCATATTTGCTTGGTATTTTTGTTTTTAAAAAAAGTAATGACAGTCAAAGCACCCTGTGAAGCTCCCCACCTCCCCACCCAAGCACCCTTTCTCCTGCCCTCCCTGGAGCCACCAATAATTTCCGAGTATATCCCTAACGCATGGCTTTATAATTTACCATGAATGTAGTTATTTGGTGATCTTGCCTTGCATGTTTTAAAACTATGTAAATGGATCTTACTGAATGTATACCCTTGCTACTTAGAGAACCTAATGTTATAATTTTGAGATTTATCCATGTTCTGTCATGGGCTCCGTTTTCCTATTTTATCTGTGGCGTGCCCTTCTGGTGTTTGACCAGACGCTTACTCCTGCTCAGCTGATGCGGCGTGCTGGTTGTCTCTGATCCTGAGCATTCCCGCTCAGATTTTCCTGGAGTCCCTCCAAGGCCTCTGCTGGAGGAGAGCATCCTTGTGGGGGTGGGAGAATGCATGGCCTTCAGCTTGGCCAGATGCTGCAATTGCTTCCCAGCCCACCCTCCTCCAGCCGAAGAGAGCCTGGTGCACATCCTCACCAGCAACCTGATGGTGTGCTGTGCTGTTTCACTATTGTGTGGCTTTGCCATCCCCTGTGACTGGGAGAGGCGGCATCTTTCCTCTGCCTGGCGCCACTTGTGTCTCCTCTCCTGCCCAGTGCCTCCCCGGAGCCTGAGCACATTCTGTTGAGTTGTTTTTCCATTTCTTATTGATTTGAGGGAGTGTTTCATATATCCTGGATTCCAACCCTTTGTTGGTTACATACACTGCAAACACCATTTCCTGGGTTGTTTGCATGGTTTTTCACTGTTTATTTCCTTATTCATTGGCCCAGAAGTTTTTCGTGTGTGTGCATGTGTGTGTGCATGTTTGTGTCTGGTGCTTAAGAGCTCATGAAGATAGTCTGTCCTATTTTGTTCTAAAAGTGTAAGGGTTTTGCTTTTTACATTTAGCTGGTGAAGGTACCTGAATTGGATTTTTGTTTGTTTCTAGGTCTTCTTGTATAGCCCTTGCCAGTCCTACACTGTCTTGATTACAAAAGCTCTATGGTGATCTGTGTTCTGGTGGGAAGGGCCCCGCCCCATCTC
The DNA here is from genome assembly GCF_028018385.1 of Neofelis nebulosa. Lineage (NCBI taxonomy): Eukaryota > Metazoa > Chordata > Mammalia > Carnivora > Felidae > Neofelis > Neofelis nebulosa. The sequence goes on along the minus strand of NC_080792.1, from coordinate 75,988,476 downwards.
CTTTCTGCAAAGTTGTTCTGGAATGCACAATCACTGGGCCCACCACGAGGAGTAGGGGGGCTGTGGTTCTGACAAGTCTGACTGGGGGCCCCAGCGGTGAGCCTTGGCCTTCTGTCACAGGATCTCTTGGCTGCTACTCCTTGTCTCTGGCGTGTCTGGAAGGGAGGCCTGGGACACTCTGGTGAGGAATGTGCAGTAGTGGTGGGTGGGGGTAGCTGGAGGGAGAAAGGGAGACACACAGTGTGCCAGACACCGCAAGAGGTCTGCCTGGGGGAACTCAGCACGATGGCTTCTGGGTTAGACAGTATGGCTGTGTCCTAGGTGGTGTCCTCACTGGGCCACTGGGTGGGGTGAGTGGATCCACTTCAGTGGTCCCACTCTTAACCAGGGTGTGGCCTTGGGCAGTAACATAGCCTGTCAGAGCCTCAGCTTCATTACCGAGCACGGGAATATGTGTGCCTCTGTGGTCTGCTGGGATAGTCGGAACTCAGACAGCTCTCCTACTGGTGGTCATTGGTATGGGTTTTCTATCCACTGCCACACCAGAAGGCACCCTCTGTACAGAGTGCCTGGCACTCAACAAATGTTGGCATTTAGGTTTTATGCCGTATTTTAAAGGATCATTTGTTAGTTATTTGCCACAATGCACTTCCTCCCTTCTTTCATTAATTACATAGTTGTGTGTTGGGCCCTTGCTCTGTTCCAGCCACTGTGTCTCACTTGCTTCGTCTGTAGTGTTGGGTATCTGTGGGGGGGAAGTAGGTCTTCCCTGAGTCCTTGGTGTCTGGCCAGATCTGGCCTAGTGTGTGGTTTCCCAGAGTAACCAGCAGGGGGTACCACAGGATCGATGACTGCCTGACAGAGCCTGGCTGTCAGGCCCCAGGGTGGTGCAAGTCAGGCATGGGAGAAACCAGGATTGGAGAGGCAAATACCATGCAGAAGCCTCCAGGCCACGTTCCCTGTCAGCCGGGCCCTAAGTGACCACTGGGGATTCTGGGGGAATCTCTGTTCCCTTGTTTCTGCTAACCGCACACAGAAACAGGTCTCGTTTTGTGGCCAGGCGTGCTGTAGGAGAGAACTCTAATGCCGAAATTGAGGATTCTTCTGTAACTGGACTTTGGGATGTAGCTGAATAGTACCGGGGACCTGGAAGTGTCTCCCTTCCAGCCCCACTGGCCATGACCCAGGCCCCTTGGGCCCTATGACAGTGGCCCGGAACCAGGATGACTGGGTGCACCTGTGAGACTGAACTCTGAGCTGCTGGCCCAGCTGTGGCAGGACCACGGTGTGGGGACTGCTGTGTCCCCTACACACTGTGTGCAGCCTGGCTTGGGTGAAGCCGTGAGGGCTAAAACAGGTGTCCCTCCCTACCCAGAGGAGAGCACCAGCTGGGGAGGGAGCTAGGGATGTGAGTCCTCTCCTATGGACACTGGCTCTTCAGCTTCAGAAAGGAGCAGGGTGGGCCTGGGGAGGGACAGGGCATGCCAGGCATGATGTTGGATGCTGTTCTGATCTTGGCAGTTTTGAGGTGCAGGGGAACATCAGAGCTGAAGCAGTGGGAATAGCAGAAGCCTAGGGATAGGGGGTGCTGGAGAAGCAAAACAGGATGTTTCTCACCCTTCCACAGTGTGCCTCAGCCAGGCAGCCTTAGCCAGGCAAGCTGCTGCACCCCTTTCTCTCCTTGAAGGCTGCCTCGGGAGGTGGCCCAGAGTAGCCTCCTGCTCCTCCTAGACCTGACACCACAGAGTACAGGGATGGGGCTGGCTGCCTCAGGGGGGTGGGTCTTTCCTTTCTCACCTGCCTTTAGGATGGGATGCACCCGGCCCCAGGCACATCCTCAGCCTGACAGTCCTTGGTGGGCAGTTGCCCCCTTCCCAGACTTAGCAAATGACGATGCCCACCAGTGGGGACACTGCCCACCTGGTTCCCAGCCTGGTGCACCTGCATGATGCCTCCTCTCCTCACCCTCTGCACACACTTGCCTGCTCCAGCCAGAAGAGTCTTTCCCTGTCTGGCCTAGTCAAGGCTGGCCACTGTCCCAGCAGCTATCCTTGTGGTCTCTCTGGGGGTGGGCCATCTTTCTCAGCCTTCTCTATGAGGTCTTTGTAATATACCCAGGCGGTTTGGGACAGCTTGTTACACAAAGAGGGTCAAGACTTTCCGGTGCATGCGCTGGGCAGTACCAGCTGGCCCCTGGCCTTGGACCTACCTCAGCACTGAAGCCCCTCGCCCAGCTCATCTCTTAGTGAGGTGAGCCCCCAGGGTGCCATCCAGCCTTGGTGGGGCCCCCTTGTCCTCATGGTGTACTGCACCCCTCCCTAGCACCTGCCCCTGAGTCGGCAGACCTATAGCCCATGCCTATTTGTCCTAGATGGCCAGGGCCTTGCATGGGCTCCAGGGAAGGTGGACAGATGGAGCACTGCCCCTGGGGTCCCAGGCCTGGTTGGGTCACTTGCTACACAGTGTGATGCCAGGAAGTCATTCCCCCTCCTGGTCTCTGCTTTCTCCTCTATAAAATCGAATCAGTAATCTCAGTGTCCTGAGAGTGGAGGAGGCTGGGATCAGACGAGTGGGTACGGGGCTCAGCGCAGGGCCATGTGGTGTGCAGTCACTGAGGGGAGCTGGGGTTATTGTCACTGACCCATCACACTATCTTGGACGACCGAGAGAACTACAGGGGAGGATGGCAATACCCCCATGAGCCCACAGGGCAGTGTGCCCTGTAAGAGAGCGTCTTTTGTCTTCCTGTCAACCCTGGCCTCCTCTCACTGGTCCCTCTGCTGCTGGTCCTAGAGCTCATTTCTCTCTGGCCAATGCCACCATTGGTGGACCTTTCCTGGGCCTTTCTTTGGCTTAGCATGTGCCTTCCCCATACTGGGAACTGTTTGGGCACAGTAGAGAAAGGAGGTGGGTCAGAATGTGCCAGGTACCCTTCCCACCTTGCCCTGGAGTGAGCACTTTATGCAGTAGAGTGTGGGAAGGAGGGGACATGCAACACCCAGAAGGCTGAGCCCCGAGGGATAGACAGTTCTTGGACTTCAAGGGTGGGGAAAGGCACATGAGCATGATTAGCAGAACAAGAGGCAGACATAGCATGCCCACGAGAGGAAGAACCAGCACAGACAGAGGGTGACTAGACTTATCGTGGGGATCATTTCATAACATATATAAAAATACTGAATTATTGGGGCACCTGAGTGGCTCAGTTGATTGAGCATCCGACTTCGGCTCTGGTCATGATCTCGTGGATTGTGAGTTCGAGCCCTATATCGGGCTCTCTGCTGTCCGCGCAGAGCCCGCTTCAGATCCTCTTTCCCTCTCTCTCTCTGCACCTCCCCTGCCCCCACTCTCAAAAATAAACATTAAAAAAAACCTCTCAATCCCTATGATGTATACTTGAAACTAAGAGGATTGTATGTCAATTATACTTCAATAAAAACAGTCAGCCCATGAAATGAAAAAAAAACCTCACTGAATGCATGGTCTCCAAAATGTGGAAGAGAAGAATATAGAACACATACGTACCAGAGTTGATGAAAGGAGGCAGGGAGGGGTAGTTCATGTAAGTTTAAAAAAAAAAAAAATCAATGCTGATAGATTGCAGCAGAGGGCGGGCCATTGAAGAGTCTGCCCACTGGGCTCTGGGGACCAGGCTCTGGGAACTGGGAGGACTGTCCCAGGGAAGGCACCTCCCATCCCTGAGCACATCAGGAGAGAAGGCAGAATCCTTCTATTTTCCTTCTATCTGTGTATTTTTAGGTGAAGGATGCTCATGGTGAAATTACTGCTCTTTTCACAGTTGGCATTAAAAGCGTAAAATAAGTCTCAAAGATTTTAAGTCACACGCTATTTCTTCTTATACAAAAGTCCCCTTGGGTTTTTGCTGTTTGGTGATGTGGGAAGGCGTGAAGGGAATCCCCACGAGGCTCGTGGTGGGGGAGGGAGAAAGCCCAATCTGTATGTGTCTGCACGCTGTGTGTCTGCGTGTGTGCGTGCGTGTGCATCTCCACTTGCTGGTCCTCACTTAGGGCTTTGTGTGGGTCCTGCATTTGAGGAGGAGGTGCAGAGTGGCTCTGGGCTCCCCATGGGATGCTGTCTGTCTGGTGCAGAATGATCAGGGGCAAAGCCAGACAAGAACCCCAGGCTTGGGAAGCCCTTGCCTCTCTGTTCCGCCAATCCCTGACCTTGACCTTGGACACCTTTTCTCATCTGTAAAATGGGGCACAGCTAACAACCTGCTACCGTAGAGATGTTAAAATAATCTGTAAGGAGCCTAGTGCAGACTGAACAAAGTTGCTTGAATACTAACTAGTGCTTTCCACCGCATGGAGATGCCTCTAACCACACAAGCCAGGGTGGGCAAACGGTGGGATAGTGGGGGGACCCCTCCTCCCCACACCTTGTAGGACCCACCCTATACTCTTGGGCATTGTCAGCACCCTCCAGGCTCTCTACCTCTTCCACTCTGTGGGGATGAGTCTGACTCTGGCAGAGGTGTCTTTAGGGTATGACGGGTCTGGGTGTTGGTGCAGCCTGGGCCATTGCTGGGCAGGGGTCTTGGAGCCATCATCACCCCTGAACCTCAGCTCCTCCAGACACAGGGTCCTGGCAGGCCTCCCCCTGTCTTGATTTCCAAATGATTCTGCCTAAATGTGTGGGTTAGGGGAGAGAAAAAGCACCCTGGGCACGGAAGGTGTCTCTGGGCACCCTCCCAGATGTCAGCCGCACACATACAGCACATCAGGACAAGGCTCAGCTCATTCAGGGTATTTTATTTTCTTAAAGTAGACAATCTTTAACTTTCATACAATCACCAGCTCCTCTTTCCCTCTGTACATCTCTTAAAGTCCTTGGCTGTGATTCCACACGCTGACCTTGGACATATAGGTACCGAACAGAGGCTAAGAGAAAAGGAGATTTGGCAAGGGCTCTGGCGGTGCCTTCCCTCTCAACAGCGGGGGTTCATATTTACATGCGGCCCTTGGCCAAGGTCCTTCCATGATGGTGGGTGCCACAGGCCCTGGGACATGAAGGGCCAGAGTGCGAGGTCCCAGCAGGGCCTCCCTCAGGCTACAACGCTCGCTGAGCCTTCACAGGACTTGTAGCTGCTCTCAGCCCATCTCAGGTGTAAGGTGTGCAGGGGCCAGGGCCCCATCTCTTGCTTCCCCTTCCTCCACTTGCAAAGCCAATGGATAATTTACTCTTTAAATACCAAAGACATTTAGCTATTGTTCATTCGCTCCTAGGTGAGGAACCTTCTTTAAATACATCACATTTATTTTCTGAAATAAAAACGAAGCAGAAATCGCACCAGTAACAAGAGGACGCTGCACAGGCTTATGTACAACGCGGCCCCACGAGGCTGCCACAGGGCGGCCATCCGCCCCAGTGTCGCTCGGGAGCAGAGGGACAGACTCATCCAGATAACAACTTTTACACTCAGCAAGCCAGACACAAAAAGGACCACCTGAAAAAAAAATATGTTTTGAAAATCTGCATTTTAAAAAAGAATACTCAACTGCATTTGAAATTTTCCATATTTCTGCGAAACACCACGAGATTTGGCCAAAAAAAAGGATGTCAGAGAAGAAAAACCAGGTTTTGATTTATAAAACATCAGACTAGTAGAAGAAAAGCTGGAACCCAGCTGGCCTAGTTTGAAACAAATCGTGCCACTCATGTTATTGTGTGGATTTTTGCTGCATATTTTGAAGCTGTTTAAAAAGAGCTGTGAGTGGCTAGAGGTCTGGTTAGTGCTGTTATCTGGCCTTGCACCCTGGTTCCAGAACGAACGTGGTACAGAGTAGGCCAGCAGTAGGCGTGGCCAGCAGGGAAGGCGCGTGGACCCTGCTCTGGTCCTCCCTCCTGGTCAGCAGCAAGGTCCTCAGTCCCAAGCTTGGGCAGAGCTGGCTTCCTCCAGATGACCCAGCCGCCTCTCCTCATAGTCCCACGAGGACCCCCATGCAGAGTGGGGCCGGCTCGGGAAGGCAAAGTGAAGGGGGCATAAAGGGCTCATAGTGAACATGGTGACAACTGCTTAAGTCTTCAAGAGGCCTCAACGCTTTGGGGAACTTTACCATCTCCAGATTGTGTGTGTGCATATGTGTGTGTGTGTGTGTGTGTGTGTGTCTACCTACCTAGCAATCTATCCGTATATATTTATGTTTGCGGAAATGTGGGGGCCAAGGAGGTGGAGGGCCGGGGGGGGGGACATTTTTCAGGTCCCCCGTTTTCTGCCCCTAGGCTGGGTCTCCCTAGCACGAGTGGGGGTGTGACACCCCAGGGGTTTCGCCACAGGCAAACTGGCCTGCCCAGCTCCTCAGCAAAGGCCTATGTACTTGAGATTGTTCTGTATGATGACGTCTGTCACCGCGTCGAAAACAAACTGGATGTTACTGGTGTCGGTGGCGCAGGTGAAGTGGGAGTAGATCTCCTTGGTCTCCTTGTTGCGGTTCAGGTCCTCGAACTGCCGCTGGATGTAGACAGCGGCCTCCTCGTAGGTGTTCTGGCCCTTGTACTCAGGGAAGCAGATGGTGAGCGGGATGCGCCGGATCTTCTCCGCCAGCAGGTCCTTCTTGTTCAGGAAGAGGATGAGTGAGGTGTTGATGAACCAGTTGTTGTTACAGATGGAATCAAAAAGGCGCAGGCTCTCTGCCATTCGACTCTGCAGGCAGGAAAATGCTGGTGTTAATCAGGGGATGCAGCAAGGAAAGGCCCTAGACCCACAGCCCTTCAGAGAGAAAGGCCCCTTGGGAAGGTCTCCCAGCCCAGCACTGGCCCTGCAAAATTCACCCTTTTATTGGGAAGTCTTCCTCTGAGAGGCCAAGTCTGTCTTCACCTGCCTCCCACGGGCTCTGGAGCCCCTACAGTGGCTGGCACCGCCCTCCGTGCCCTGACACTTGTTAGTAATGGGCTCTTCTGCTTCATCGGTGCCTCCTCTGTGGCTCGGGGCTGCTTCATGGCCTCCCTTAGCGGCAGGGACCTGGGCAACTCCAAGCTCATAGCTAAGGGCCCCATCCCCTGCCACCCCACGCTGGCTCAAGTCCCCCATGCTGCCATCGCATCTCCCTCAATGTGAGCGTGGCCAGCTTCCTGCCCAGCCAGCAGCTCCAGCCCGCTAGGGCTTGGGCCAGTCCTCTAAGCCTCGACCCTGCCACGTGGTGCCGTCAGTCCTCAGCCAGATCTGTGAACTAACAGCCTGTGCTTCCAAAACCGAAGGCTCCAGTCTAGAGAGCTGGGGAAGGCTCAGGCCCCTCTGCCCCGCCCAGGTCATTGCGCTCATGTGAGGACAGAGGCCTACCAGGCTCAGTGACCAGAGTGTGGCAATGGCCCTTATTTACCCCCTTCTTTCTGAGGACCTTAAATGGGTTGTAGTAACTGAGTTTTTAGGGAACATAATGTATTTGTCTGACTCCCAAACTCACCACTCACCATTTCCACAGAGAACTGACAATTCTAGCTGCTAAAAAGAACTGCTGGTGAGTTACTATGGTGAAAGCTGCCCCTCGTTTTAAAATAAAACGAACAAGCCAAATGTCCGAAGAAAGCCCGGAACTAGTTTAGTTTAGATCCAGGGTGTCGGAATTAAGGACTTTCTGACTAGATTATATCACCGGTGACAGGGTAACAACAAAGGAAGCTGCAGCTGGTGCTGATGGTGTGGCCATGGCATGCCAGTTTGTTCAGTCCTTACACCTTCTGATTCCCATTTTACAGATGAAGAAACTGAGGCTTGGAGAGGCAGGAAATGTGCTCCATGTTCCACAACCAGGAGTTCAGGCTCACTTGGAGGGTGGATGGGCAGCACTGTTGGACCCAAGTGAGATCACCCCAGGTGGGGCTGTCCAGGAGGATGCCACAGTGAAACCCTGCTCTCCCAGAGATCCTGAATTGTCTGAGATACACAGTCTAATAGCATCAGTGCTAGGAAGGAACCAGGTTGAGTGGGGAGAGGATGCCCAGAGGTACTTGTCATTACTCTCCAACCTCAGAGAAGCGGTCTTCAGATCCCGTATTCCACCTTGGAGAAGAGGTTTTCCAAAACCAATCTTGTGCCTTCTTTAGAATGAGCTAAGAAATACCAGAAACCCTGGAAAGTGGGTGGTTTCAGGTCTTGGGGAAGCAGGGGCGGGGGGGACCCTTCTCCAGAGAGAAACAAGATGCAGGATTCCCATCCCCAGCAGTGCCTGGAGGAGTCACATGATGTTCCCAAAAGTGAGATAAGTGGTGGTCTAGGAATGTTACATTCTGCTGGAGACTAATTAGCTCTAATGGATTTCTGGAAGCCACACTGTAAAGCCTAACAGAGCTATCAATTCTCACAGGAATGATGTCATAATCAGGGGCTGTGCTTCTGACCCCAAACTTCACATCAGATAAATAACAGAAACAGTCATTAGCACGTATGCATGAATTCAATGAGCAAACACTTGCTGAGCATGCCCTAAGGGCCAGTGACAGGCCCCAGCTCTCATGTCAGGTGATGGAGCCATGACAGGTGCCCAGGACTCAGAGGGGGACGGGCTGGCCACCAGCAGGTAGGACCCAGCAGGCCAGTTCCCAGGGTATGGAGCTGGTGTTCATGGAGTGGGGGCCAGGCAGAGAGGCCAGGACACAGCCAGGCTCCTAGAATGGGTATCTATCTGCTGGGTCACCTGGGGTGAGAGCCAAGGTAGCCCTTATACCTGGTCCAAGCCCAGCAGCTCTGGGCAGGCTGTAGAGTCTGGGAAGTGGAGGGGCAGGAGGGTGTTCTCAGCATGCTGAAACAGCGCGTATGTGCTTGGCCGGTGCTCATGCCGAGGCCTCTGCTGGTCGGTCCTTTGAGGGCAGGCCCTGCGTGGCACTGAAGGGGTCAACGGGCCACAGGGCCCCTCCCACCCCATGGCCATCTCAGCTGCTCTTTCTGTTCAATATCCACCCCAGGTTCCTGACTTCAGCCCCAACTGACCAGTCCTTCCTGTCCCATGTGAACCTCTGCCCCACAGACAGCTCTTGGCAGACTTTTTGGTCCTTAGACATCTCCCTGAGCCTCATGTTCCTCTGTACTTGAAAATCTGGGAACTCAGGCACTTTCCTCACAGGGCAGCCATGCCCTTGACAGTGCCTCACAAACGCTCATAGGATCACTACTGCCTAGGACCACAGAACAGGAGTCTCCTTCTTGCTTTTGTGTTTTTTGGGGGCTCAGGTTTCCTGCTTGTCTCTCTTCCTTGGGATAAACCATGGGTAATCACGCTGGCCATCATTTACACACCTGCGAGATGATAGGCATCAAAGAATAACCACAAAACCTCTATCTGTGTAGATGCCCTGCCTGCATGGGCCCTGCCAGGCAGGATTCAGCACAGCCTGCAGAAGGCACTGACTGGGTACTGGCTTGTAGAAACGCAAATGACCTTCAGAGCTTGTGAAGCACCAGGCTAGATGCTGCACTCCACCTGTTATCCCCTACTGCTCTCTGGGTGCTAATGGCCCACAAGGGGTGCCACTTGGCCAGGACCCCCTGTAGCTGCAAATGAGGCCCCTTGGCTGAGGAGAGCTGGTGACGGTGGGCAGAGTGGAGCTGGAGTCCCCTGGCCTTTTGACTCGGTGCCCTCAGTGCTACTGTCACTGTCGTGTGCTCACTCCTTCATTCCAAGCGCTCCCAGGTGGGCAGAGCAGTGTCCTGACACCTCAAAGCATAAATCATTGAAAAAGGAACGTGCTATTTTGGGCTGTAACTCTGGAAACTGTGTGAAGCTTGCATGAGTGTGAGTATGGGAGGAATGCCACTGGTGTACTTCCCCGCCCAGCTTCCAGGGCCTCCCTTCCCCTCCTCTCCACGTTCTGCTCGCTATGGCCTCACCTAAGACCGCTTCTTCCTGGAAGCTCCTCTACTTCCGCCCCCATATCCCTGTTCACCTCGCAGCAGCACATGTCTGGCTATGCGTCCTGCACCAGGGTAAAGTCCCAGCCCCTCAGTCTGGCCTTTAGGGCTTCCCCTGGTACCTCTCTTTACAGCCCTCGGTAGGTATGCACAGCCTGGACACCAGCTGTGGCCCCATTCTTCTGCTCCTCGGCCTGGGTGGGGCTCCCCCATGTCGCTTAGTTCCCCTATGACTCTGCCCACTTGATATCATGGGTCAGAGCTGCCGCAGAGGGCCCCAAAGGTGGTAAGAGAAAACTGGGCACCATCCTCTTGAGGTCCAACTGGGCCGCTGGGCCCCTACGGCAAATGAAGGCAGGGGCAACTTTGGGATCATCGCTAGTATATCACCCCCTTGTCCTGTGAAATTTCCATTAGCCTGACACAAACATCCTCTTGGACCCAGAATCTGAGAGGCCACCTCTGCAGCCCATGGCTGTGCTGTGAGCAGGAGGCTACAGATTTCACACGTGGGGAGATGGGGGCCCAGACAGGCTGACTCCCAGGGCTCCGTTAAGAGCCCTGTATCTCCAACAACCGCTTGCTCTTCCAGGAAGAAGCCCTTCTTGCCTTTACCGCTCCAGCTGCCAGTGGAGCAGTCATGGTTGTTTCACCCAGGAGGCAACACACCCATTAGCAGCTGCCTGCAATGCCAGCCGGGGGCTCTGAGGCCCACCCAGCTCTCCCCAGGGCCTGCTCACCAGAAAAATGGCACTTTCTAGGAGTCTGGGATTTGTCTGCGCATTCATTTATATAAATAACATGGAGCAGATGATTCCCATCAGAAGCTTATGCAGTGGCGGGAATCTTACTGCCCAATAGTGAGAAATGAGTGATTTGCAACAAAGCATGTCAGACAGCAAGAGGCAGTTGGGTGGCTGGATGTAATCCCTGGGGTGGTAAAGAAGTAATTTCTTGGCCATTTGCAAAAAGAAAGCTCCTGCTTGGACAGGTCCAAATATACTCAGTGTCACTGAATGAACTTTCTCCCAGGGTGGCCTGTGGATGTCACCAGGCTGGACCTAATGGCCTGTTGCTAAGGAGCTAGCTGGCCTGTGAGTCTGGAGTCTCTGTTCAGTGCTGAACTTGGCAGCAGAGGCCTTCACCAGGCACATGGCTACCATGTGATAGCACCCATGGTCGCCTGGATGGGACCAGCTACATTTTGAGGCCAACAGCCAGGGTGAGCTGGGATGCAAAGGAGAGCCTGCATGTGGTGGTGGTGGTGGTGGTGGTGGGGGGAGTTGGTACGTTGCCCCTTGGTTCTGATTCTCTACGATGGCTCTCCTTGTGTCACAAAAGGGCTGTCCCCTATCCCTGGTTACAAGTACTGGGTCTGGAGCCAGGTGCCTGGTGTTCACTGTCACCACCAGTGTTTGATGTGCCTTGGACAAGTCATTTCTTCTCTCTGGGCCTTGGTTTCCTCATCTGTAAAATGGGATGGTCATGGCGTTCAATGTCAAGATAACTGTGAGGAGGAATAAAAGTGCTGATATGAGAAGAGCCCAGATCTACTGGGCCTTTTCCCATGGCTGCTGCTGCTGCCCACTGGGCACTCTCCCGTGTCACTCACTGCCCCTTGCCCCGGCACAGGGCTGTCTGTTGTCTCCTTTCACCTCTCAGTGGAAGACCCACCTCCCTCAAGGAGGCCTGCGTCCTTGCAGTAGGTTCCCTTAGCTTTTTAGTGGGGCACAGGACAGCCCCAAGTGCCAGGCTGAGCACCTCCAGTTACCATCGTTTCCCTGATTTAACAGGTCAGGCCCATGAGCTTTGTCATGACAAGGCAGACTTTGGTTTCCTTGCGTGCTGGCTGGGTGGGAGAGGGCTGTCCCAGAAATCCAACCTGGAACCCAATCATGGACACTCAGGTACAGCTGCTGCACTTTGCACATGAGGATAATGGGCCCTGCTACAGGCAAAAGGGTCTGTCCAAACGTTTCCCGCACAGCCTCTTCCAGAACATCTGCCTCCTACTGACTTGAGAGCTCACTGGCCTGCCTGAGGTAGAGGGGTCAGTGGGTGTCCTCCAGCCGTGGTCCTGGGTCCCTCTCTGAATTCTGGTTCCTTGCATGGCTGGGGCAGGGAGCACTGCTCAGCCCCCTAAGGCACTGTAGTTTCTAGAGGGAGGTAGGGGAACAGGGTAAGGGAGCTGGCTAAGGACTACCAGGTTACCAGCCCAGCCTGCCTTGGGTCTTTCTAACTTGTCTCTCTAGGGGGCTCATTTCAGTCTCCTGCACTCTTGGGCCATCCTCCCTGCCTCCCGAAGCCTGAGCCAGTTTCTGGTCTTGTGCAGTTTGCCTCCACAGTCTGTGATAGAGAGTGTGGGGTCCTGTGTGCAGCATATCTGCAACTCAACAGGCTTCTGGGGCGGACGAGGGGTGGGGCCTGTTTTTGTAGCTGGGTACCTTACACCATAGCCTGACCAACCCACACAGCAACATACATGTCACTTTCCAGCAGCACCAAACGGTGGGCAGGCAGGCAAGAGAAAGAGGCCCAGGGCCTCAGAGACTCAAGGTCTGACCTCTAACCACCGCACCTCTCCTGATGGCCACCCAGACCTTCGGGTGCCCACAGGGCGGTGCCCTTCCTGTTCTCTCCTCACAGGCCACCACAGGTGTTCTGTTAGGACCCAGGTCCTGTATGTGGTGATTCACTGACCACCACTGGGACTGAGGACTAAGCTGTGGGGAAGGGGCATGGGCATGCTCTGAAACCTTCTCAATTCCCAGATTTATTGACTGAGCTCCTGGGGCTAAAGCTGGACTCCTCAGAGGGGCATGCTGGCCTTTCATGATGTGGGTGCTCTCATCTTTCTCCCAGCCCCCACCTCCACGTCACTCCTTGTTCCTGGCCCTCACCTGCTCCGCAGTACCTTACACAGGCTGTCTTTAGTCTGTGTCACTCTGGGCAAAATGCTGGTCTCTCAGTGCCTCAACCCCTCATCTGTGAGAAGGTAGTAAGAGCAGCCTCATCAAAAGGTGTGGCTTTTAATGGAGAAAATGCACACAAAGACTCATACGGTTTCCATCATTGGTTGTGGGGCCCTGGGTCCTCCACCTGTCTCTTGGGCCTTGAGGCCCCATCTAGCTGTCGGGTGGGCGGAGCCATAGGCATGCTGCATGGCCCCTGTCTAGATACAGGCGCTTAGCCAACCTTGCTGCCTTGTTATTATCACACAGGTCCCCCACTATTCTGTTGCAAGAAGAGGTAGGCTGTATGGATGCTGCTCCTTGCTCCCTCTAGGGTCCCCAGAAAGTGGAGTCCCCACACTACAGGTGGCCTTGGTTTCCATACCAGCTCCCAGCTCTGTAGTCCTCCTGGGATACTGGTCCAGTCCACCCTGTTCCCAGTGCCCTCTTCTCTTATGTGGACACACATTCTAGGGGGGTGTGGGACCAGCACCTCCTGACCCTCCAGGGTCACACTGGTTTTGGGCAGCCATATGCAAATGCTGACTCATGCTAGACATGCCATCAACTAGACCCTTGGAACATGGGGAAGGCCAAATGGGGGCCTGATGGGTAAATCTGAGTGGGGGATATGCCAGGAGGTGGTAGCATGTGTTATGTTGTGTGGCTGGGGAAGGCTCTGTGCTGACCCGTCCTGTCTCCTTGTCTGCTCACTCTTCACCAGCTTCCCACTCTCCAGGGTCCGGCACAGGGCTCACTGTGGTCACAGCACAGGGCACGGCCAGCTGGTATCCACAGAGGTCTCCAGCTTTAGACCTCACACAAAATGCAGGGGATGTCAAGGTTTCAACTCTTCCCAGCACTAGCCTGAACCCTAGGGTCAAGTTGACCTGGAAACTTCGGCCTGTCAACACTTCAACACCCCTTCACTACTGAGCCCCTGCAATCCTCACTCCTTCCTTATCTCCCTGGTAGATCCTCTCCAGGTGCCCTTTTGCATGAGATGCTGTTCTAAGCATAAGGGAGACAGAGAGGAGAGCCAATGGTTCTGTCATCAATGAGCTTGTCCTGGGCAGGATGGAATGAATGAAGTGGTGTGGCTGTGGAGCGGTCAACAAGGGTCAGAATCCTTGATATGTGAGTCACCAGCTCTCAGCTGTTCTGAGCCTCAGTTTCTCCACCTGTAAAACGAGGTTGAGTAGCGTGCCTCCTCACAAGGTGGCTGAGGACTGAAATGTGACATTCAGGGAAAGCTAAGTCCCCATGCCCAGACACTGTGGCTGCTAGCAGCCATCAGGGGTATGACTGAGCCAAAAGAGGAGGCTTCCTGGAGCAGGGGGTATCTCTACCGGGCCTTATAGGGGGTAGGGCTCCGAAAGGAAAAAGGAAGGGCAGGGAAAGGCCCTGGAGTAAAGACCAGCCAAGGCATAGAGCTGCTGTGTGGGTAAGCTGGGAGGGGTGGTAGAAGGGATGCAGCAGGGGGCCAAGGCCTTGGCACTGGCTCAGCTGGGGCCTCAGAGCCCAGGTGGGACTCAGTTTCCTCATCTCTAATATGAGGTCTCAGTTTTGCTATAACCTGGAAAGCTCAAGTCTGCCTGTTGTAGAAAAGCCTGGAGTGTTTGTTCATGGGAACTGTGAATTCGGCTTTTCACACTGGAAGTAAGGCTGGAGGCTGGGCTATGCACATGAATGAATTCCATTCACCATGGATGGAGCCAGCCCCATAGCTGCCCACCCTGCAGCTGAGCCACCGGGCCTAGCCCCGGGCAACAGAGTGCCAGGTGCCAAGGGCGCCAAGGGTGGGACCTGGGCACTGAGGCTGCCTGGCAGCGCCATGGCCGGATGGGCCAAGGGGGAGGTTTCATATGGGGCTGGACATCAAATTGGCACCCTTCACAAAGTAACAGCCAAGCCTCTGGCCCCTCTGGGCTCCCTCTGTGGTGGAAGCTTGGGGGCACCAAAGACGGGGGCTCCCCGTCAGCTGGCAGGGCATGGTCTGAAGGGTGGGGCATTGCTGACCCGGTGAGTGGTATGTCCCAGTGGGCAGTCTGGTGCCCACCCTCAGTGCAGTGCCAACTGCCTCTTCCCACTGCATCGCCAGCAGAAGCAGGTGAGGCCCGGAATCCTGTGCTCTGGGACTGGTGGGCGGGAGGAGCCTCCGAGACTTCCCTGGCCCATCCTGAACCCTACCAAGGTGAAGTTGGCTTTGCTGTCTCCAGACTTTTCCAGCAGAAATAGGGGGAGTGGGCCCCACCCTCAGACCTATGCCCCAAGATACTGGCTGGAAGGAGCAAGGGGTGGGTAGGACCTGTGTTAGGTGTGTTTGCAGCTGTGGACTGGTGTAAAGACAAGGTTCTGCCTCCAGAGTAAAACCACTCCAAGGATGGCGTCAGTCAGTCAGGGAAACAGCTTATTCTTTGTCTCCAAAGAAGTGGGGCGGCAGGTCTTTGGCGCTAAGACAAACATATGTGTATGTTTCTCTTCCTGTAAAGCTGCAGAGAAGTCTAGAGTGGCCAGGGGATGCTCAGATGGCCCTGCCAGGTGGCTATGAAAACGAGGCTGATCTAGGGATGAGGAAGAGGCCAGCCTGGGCCCAGACTGCAGGCTGCCCATTGGCTCAAAACCCTTTGCTTCCCCAGCCAGTTCATAAGTCCACTGAGGGTCCTCATTCTTCCAGGGTTCAATTCCCATTTAGGCTCTAGCTTGTCCAAGAGGAGCTCACCCTGGCTTGGATCTACCCTCAATTTGAGGGGTACAGGCAGAAGGCCTCCCCCGGGGAAAGGGTGGTGGTGGCAAGAAACAGAGCAAGAGCCCCATCCTGAGCTGGAGGCCTCCTCACACCGTACCTTGGGGGCTGTCCCTAAGGGAAGCAGTGGAAGAGGGACAGGTACTGTTAGGGGCAGGAGACAGGGTGGGATCTGGGGGCAAGAAGGATGCTAGACCAGCAGAACCTCATCTAGGCACAAGGCCCTGTGCTGTTTTCACAAAGATGCTGTTTGGTCAACGTTCGGATACTCCGCTCTCCTTTCAGAGGAGTTACGGACTCAGTGAGGAACCGGGGTCAAACAGCATATCTGGGCTTCAAGACATCCTTTGCCATTCACCTCTGCTGAGAAGCATCTCCAGCCAACATCCTGCCTGTCTCTACACCCCACCACACCCCACACTGAAATCAGGCAGTGCCCAAGACTTTCTGAGGTGTCCCTCTGCGGCTGGGCTGAGCTCACCTCCCTTGCCTGGTGGGAGCCTAGAGATTTGTGGCTGTGCCCCTGACCGGCAGACAGACGGCTATGTTGCAGGGAAGTCTCTCTTGGGCTTTGCCACTCTCCTTTTGAGCCGGAGGGGGAGGCCACTGTACACACTCCCCTGAACTCAAGGAGCTTGGGATGCAGTTGGGAGGTGATGGTAGGAGGAAGGGATGGGCAGACAGACAAAAACCACTCAGTGAGGCAGCACGACTGCTCCTGCTTGGCAGAGGCCCAGTGCGGGAGCAGGGGGAGGAGGCCTGAGTCATTTCGGCTCATGCCTGCAGGGATGGGGACAGGATGCTCGGAGCTCCCCAGGCAGCCCCAGCTCAAGGTTGTTGCCTGCTGGAACCCATGTTTCTTTACCTTGTCCCCTGCCGCATGGTATGTGTCCCCTCATTGGAACTGTCTCCCGGAAGGCAGGGCCTGTGTATTAGGCTCACCCAGGCCTGGATGGAAACCACCATAACTGTGCAGACAAGAGGGCAGATGTGGTTATGGTCCAGCTGCCAACAGGGAGACAGTGGGTAAGGAGGCCTCTGAGTTGCCCTCTGTGCTCACCAAGCTGAGAGCATGGCAGCCCCTGGGGTCCTTCCAAATGCTGAGCTGCTGAGAGTCTGTCATAGCAGCTGCCACCCAGGGTGGCTGCTCCCCTCCCTCTGTTGAGCCGAGTACTCAGATGCTCAGCAGACTCACTGCTGTTTCCATGACAACTGAGGAGAAAGCCTCCACCCTCAGAGCCTCACACAGCAACACAGACCGATGGCGGGAGGCTGCCGATCCTTGAGCTGGGCCAGGAGTCCCTTCCCAGGGGCACACGGGCCTGGCCCTGGCTGGCTGGAATGACCAATATTGTCCATCACTATCTACTTGTTGGGGGGTAGGGGAGGGTCTTTGGGAGCTGAGTGGACCCCACTCTTCCTGAGGGACAGGGTAGTGGACAGAGAAGAGGGGAGGTCCTTCTGTGACCTACTCCTGGCTGGAGCACCCCTGGGTGGAGGGGGCCTCCCGATGGAAGAGGAGGTGAGGTGCTGGTAGTGTCACTGAAGGTTGTGTCACTGATAGTGTCTGGCCCTTGGCAGAGTTAGCCTGTGGCAGTGTTAACCTCAACAATTGCCCCTGATGGCTCTGGGCCTTGCTTCTTCCTTTGTGTGGAGGCTACCCTGATGCCTAGATGTCCAGTTCTGTTCATCTCAGAGAAGAGGCTTGTAAGGGGCTCCCAGACATGCCACGGAGGGAAGCCACAGTGGGGTTCTTCCTGATATTTCCATTTTACATAGAAACTGGGGCTCAGAGGGTTAACCTGGACTGCCCAGGCCCCGCTGCTGGGCCTACCACCCCCATCACCCAAGGAGAGCCCCCCGTACAACGACAGCCACCCAGGCCTGGTCATCCCCCACTGCTATTGGCTTCAGGAAAGGGGGACGTGTCTGGGGACAGAGCTGGATGACCAGGGTCACTTCCAAACCAATCTGGTTAGCATTTCCTACTTCTTCCTCCCACAAACCTAAATGCTGCCATGCCAGACTAGAGAACTGGATTAATAAGGCTAATGAATCAATGAGCCCCTGACTGCCTCCAGAGCCAATGTGCAGGGACAGCACAGAGAGGAAAGCCACCAGGGCAATGTGGGCAAGCCAGGAAGCACTGTTGCTCACCCTCGTCCCCTCCTCCAAGGCATTCAGGACCCCTGGGGTGAGCAGCACTCCCCCTCAGGACAGCCCTGCTTCCCACTGCTGCCAGGCCCAGGTCGGTTGCACCCACCCCCCAAACTTAGGCCCTCAAGGCCCTGGAGATGCGCTGCCCCCATAGCTGTGTGTAAACCCTCCAGATGCCCAGGCTGAGACAGACGGACACAGCCCTGTCCACACATAGGGACAGCAGCTCATGCCCCTCCTTCCCCTCTATCTGTCGCAGCAACTGGGGGCTTCCTCTCCTCAGCACCCCCACACCCTCCCACTTGATGTCTTCCTATCCCATCCTGTTCTCATGTCCCTGGGCCCAGCCACAGGCCTCCCCAGTGTAGGCCATGGTTACCCCTGCTCTCTGACCCTTGGTCAGATGTCCACTCAGATCAGCACCCACCCCTCTTCCATCTGACCCCTTTATCTCTCTGACTTACCAGCTTTAGGGCTCCCTGGGTGGCATGTGTGGATAGGCTGAAAGGGTCAGCAGCTGAACCCTTAGCAAGTCAGGAAGCAACCCTACAGGGTGAGGGCCTGAGTGAGGAGCCCTCAGACTGTCTGCTCCAACAGGGCTACCCACCCACTCTGCGGCCAGATCCATGGAGGGCTGCCTTGGTTCTCCTTGAGCTTTACCTTACCTGAGAGCCTTGGGTCCTGCGAGCCATCAGACGGCAGTTACTTTGGGCTATCATGCAATGAGTCACAACAGAAATGTGGTCAATAGGCAATAATGAGAGAAGGCTGGAGGCCCAGTGTCCCACCCACTGAGCACCACTGTTTGGGTGCAGCAGCACTGAGATGCAAGCCCAACCTCCCCTGGCTGCTTCGGCTGCCCTTTTCTCCGGACCTCAGTCAGTCCCTTGGATACACCTTAAGCTCCTACCGAATGTAGTGCACACTCCTGCCTCAAGGGACAGAGAAGAGCAAGGAGCAGTCCTGGCTTATGAAAACCGAGTCTCCCTAGGGGAAGGACACACATGCCACCAACTGTCCGGCACCACCCCATGCAAGCTTGAGGGCAGGTGGCACGGAGTGGGGTGTGCCAGCTGGGCTGGGCACTGATGAATGAGCTGATTTCTGCCACTAGGGGAGGAGGCGGCACCCCAGGCCATGGGCACAACCCTAGCAGAGGCCAGGTGTGTGTGTGGGGCTACGGTGTGCAGAGGGCCCAGTGTCAGGCTGTGGGCTCTGCCCGCATCCTGTCCCATCGATGGTACTTCCAGACACACCTGGAAGCTGTCCACACCTCTCCTTCCCAGTGCTACCATCTCTTGCCAGACTGTCTCCCTGCTTCTGCTCCGTGACTCTGTCATGGCCCTACCACTGCAAAGCCTAACCCTTCCAGTCGCTTCTATCACAGTGGATGATACCATGCTTTCCGCCAGCTCCCTGACTCATCCTGCCCCTCCCCGCCTGAGGGCCTCCACCACTGCTATGCTTTTCCTTCCCTTGGGTTCCCACAGAGAGGATCAGCTCCCCAAGGCCTTCTGTGAGCCCCCTATCTGAAGCACCCGCCCTAGTCACTACCTTCATTTGCTACACAGCTTCAGGCCCAATTGGATCCTGCTCTTGGTATTGCTCATCATCTGCCATGAACACAGTGCCCCGTCCGTCAGGGGCACTGGTCTCTCCAGTGCCCGGCCAGGGTGGTCTGCTGGACGCAGGGTGATGGCAGCAGGGCCAGATGGTGCACGCTGTTGGCAAACTTATTGGCATCACAGCCGTGTGCGGGGCTGGGGTGGGGTGGGAGGAGCCGTGGGTGCAGAGTGCCCCTGCCCCACAAATGGCCTGCAGGCCTCATACTGCCCCTGGCCTCCTCCCCTGCCCAGGACCCCAAATGTGTGGCAGGGACTACTGAGGACAGCAGGGCTGGGCCTCCCTCTCTGAGACAGGCCTTATGCTGCCCTGGTCTTTCACAGACAGTTGGCCTGTGTTCTTTCTCACTTCAGCTCAGTTGTTCAGTGGCTCAGTCTGGCAAAACTAGCCGAAAAGGTGTTTGCTAAGTAGGCGCTCTTCTGGCTTTAAAATGATCAGGAACTGCCTGATCCTGTGTCTTGGTGGATGTGGTCTCAGGTTTTATTTTCCTACTTCAGCCCCTTGTGGCCAACCCCAGGGGGTTCTGTGTAGAGGCCCCAGGCCCCGACTCCACTGGTGTGTTCCCATCCACACCTTGTGAGGTGGGTCTGCCTGGCACCTGCTCCTATCACCCCCAGCCTCTGCTGCCACCTGGGGACGGACAGTCCTGGGGCCACACAACTCCCTGGCTAGAGTGGAGATTAGCATGTGACACAAAAAGATTAGCAACTCAGGGTGGCACACCTCATGCCCTTGGACAGTCCATGTTTTCATGGGGCCCCTGACCTTCCTATCACCTTGTCCTCTCCTTCTCTTCCCCAGATCTCTCCTGCCCCAGGGCCCAGCTTGCTGCATGTCCAGGCAGGGAGGGAGGGGGACAGGAGGCTCAGAAGTGGCCCATTTTAAAGTGCTCAGCCCTGCAGGCCTTGGGCCAGCAACGGATGGGGCTTCTCTGGGTTGGGGGTGTGTTTCGACCAGTCCAGAAGTCAGAGTCATTGCTTGCCTGTCCCTTTGCCCCCCAATCCAGTGACAATTGCAACGCTCATAGTAACAGCACTGGCCAGGCCTGCTACTCAAACAGCAAAGCCTGTTTAAACAAGATAACAGGCTGCCAGTAAAGCTGAAATTCGGGTCCTAATAGCCTAAAACCCTCCGAACCTGCCAGAAACGGGAGACAGCTACTTTCTGCCTCCCATAGCAGTTCAGCTTTGGACCGCCCGCTGCTGATGCTTCTCACCCAGCTCGGCACCCACCCTCCACCCCCCTTCTGTGGGCCATTTTGTCTGCTGGCCCCTGTTTTCCCCATGTATACATGGAGGGGACTAGGGAGACCCAAAGTAATAGCAAGGGTGGCAGCCTCCCAGTCCCTGAACTCTCATGCCCTGGGCAGGGGAGAGCCATGGGTCCTTATAAGGTGGTAGAGAGAGGGACCAGCTGAGCAGCCTGAAGTTTCCTCATCCGTGTGGTGGGGGCCACACCCCGCCAGGGTGAGGGTCTTAGAGGTTTGTGTGCAGGGCCCCATGGCTGCATCTGGGGGTCTAGTCTCTGTCCTCTGACCTGCCTTCGTCTTCCCACCTGGATGTCAGCCCCTGGAGAGAAAGGGCTGGGGCCTGGGTGCCACCGACTCTCCCAGGGTGCCTGCCTGGCACAGGGCTGAGAACCAACGTGCCTGAATACAATTGTGGTCAGCCCAGCTTGCCCCCTTCCATTTCTTCTGTGGCTAACCACAACCCACACAGCCATCCGAGCTCTGAGTGCATGCTGTGCCCCAGCCCCATGGATTGCCCAAACTCCCCAGGAGGTGCGCAAGGGACAAGGGGCCGGGAGCTATGCCACTGGGCCAGCCTGGACCTGGGCAATCTAGGCCACACAAAGCCCTGGGGCTCCCAATTGCTGAGCTGTCCCCTGAGAGTCTGAGTGGGTGTCACCAGCACCCCAGACACACACACATCACTTGGTTTTGCTTTCTGCTCTCACTGAACCTCGGAATCGACTTACAGGATCTTAAAGCCAGAAAGGACCAGAAAGGACCATCCCTCTCCCACAAGTATCTGCAGAGCCCTGGGGTGACAGGACCCTGGGGCTAGTGTGACATGGGTGGTGAGCAGCCTGTCACTTGAGGGGACAGATTAGGTATGAGAAACAACTCCCAGTTTGGGGTAGCAAATTCCCAGGGCAACACTGGAAACATCTTCTCTGAAAGGTTCCTGGAGTTCCCATATTCTGCTCTCTCACTTCACATCCAGCCCCAAACATGGGAGGGGCCCCTGGGCCACCCAGCAGATTATTGGCAGTACTGGATGAAGTCTAGGCTGTGGCCCCACCTGCCCTCACCTTAACCCCCTGCCCCCCCCCACCGCCTCAGGCAGGAGCACGTCTTTTAAAGCCCCAATGCATTTTTGCTTTAGCTGAAATGAGAACTGTTTCCTATTTGTTTTTGTGTTAAATCTTGCCAGCTTGATCTAAGTCCCCCTGCTGTCAGTCACCGATGGGAAATTAGCAAACAGCAGAATGCAGGTTCGTGAAGACTGGAAACTGGCAACACAGATTACAGGCCTGGCCCAGGGCTTGCAGACCATCACTGTCACTGAGGGAGGAAACAGAGCACAAAAAACTCTCCCAACTTTAGCTCCAGAGGACTCCTCTGGAACCTACTAGCCTAACACCCTTGTCTAACTCTGTTCAACAAGGAGCATGCTTCCGTACTCCTGGGCATACTCCTGCACTCCTGGGCCATACCTCCAGGAGCAAAGGCTGCTGAAACCACTGGCAGCCAGTTCCTGCAGAGACATGGGAAACTGGGGACAGGGTTGGTGGGGTGGGGGGCGGGGGGAGATGTCCCCATTAAGACACCTTAAGGGGGAACCTCTGGCTGTGGGTCATTACTGTCCTAACCCTGGCTTCTCCATCTGCAGGGGATGAGGGAGGCTAGTGCAATCTTCTGGGTCTTCTAGGATCTCAGCTCCGTTGAGAATCTGATCAGTGGCAGAGGCTCTCCAAGGAAGGATTGCCCATGCATGTGTGTTGGTGCAGCCACACAATGGGAGTGTGATTTAGGGAATTCTGCAGGCCCATGGGACCCTCCATGGATCCCAAGCACTGCCAAAACAGGGGCCTCCCCCTGGGAATGGCTGTTGCTGGCCCAGTGCCTGACACTGCATTTGCCCGAGGTGGTGGCTGCTGGCTTTATCCTGCCCAGGAGGGTGTTCCTGTCATTGACAGGAAACTGTACCTGTCATTGGTTCATTGATACACCCTGTACCCTGCTAGGTTCTCAGCAGCAGACAGTGCTTTCTTGGTGCTCACTCTGGCCAGCTCTGTCCAACCCTCTCAGGTCGTTTACAGGTGAGGTAGAGAGGTGAGACAAAGTGGGTGGTGTTCCATTTTTGGCCTCAAGTCCTCGTCTTCACTCGGGAGACAGTCTTGGTCTTCAGGATGTGCAGCTCATGTGTCATTGCCCCCTGGGCGGCCCCCAAACACCTCACCCCACCTCCACCTGTGCCCACCTGCTTCACCAGGGCTGTGCCAGCCCATCCTCCCAGACAGGCAGTGTCGGGGGAGAGAATGGGGTGGCCCAGGGTGACGCCCAGGTAAGGCCACAGGTGGGTAGGACAGTCTGGGCCTAGTTACAGAGCCAGAGCAGTTCTGCCTTGCAGACAGAGCACTAGGTGGGAACAGGGACAAGATTTGAGGGAAGGGTGAGCCAGGGGCCAGCTAGTCAGTGGTCACAGTCACAGTCTCACTGACTGTAGGCTAGACTCACACACTGTGAGAGCTCTGGGGGAAGTCAGGCCTCCAACTTCCACAGGTTCCTTGCTGACCAGATGAGACCTCCTGCCCCGCCCCCCCCCCCCCCCCCCCCCCGTCAATACCACTGTAGTCAGGGGAACTGGGATGCCCCTAGGAGGAACCTGTCCTGTCCCAGACCTGGCAGTGCCCCAGTGCCTTTGCTCTGAGAGCTTTGTGCCAGGTTCCCCGGTCAGGACGGGTACAAAAAGCCAAAGTGTCTGAGTGTCAGAGCAGAGCATGATAGGCCTGTCCAGCACTGCCCTCATCCTGATTCAGTGGGGTCTGTAGCCTCTGTGATATGATGTGATGTCATGTCTTAAGAGGCACTTGAAGCCTGGCCCTGGGAGGGGTGTGTGGGATTGAGGGGGGAGGTGGGCAGGATGGCTACCGATAGGCTCCCTGGGGAGCAGACTACCCTGGGGAACCAGTCTCAGCTCAGGCCACACATGGCCCCAGCCTGCTATATGGTGGGCCGGCCTTAGCTTTGGCGGAAGGGGGGGGCGTTGCTCAGCTATATGCAGGCTCAGCCCACTTGCTTGTCCAGGGGGAGGTCATGGCAATTTCTCATGAGAGGAAAATGAAATGGCAGGATGGTACCATGTTCCCCATGGGCCTGTGCTGATTCCCATACCACCTTCCCTGTCACTCAAACCAGGGTCTAAACTCCAGTGCCTGTACTCTCCAACAGAGCACCAGCCCCACAGTTCCAGGTGCTGAGGCACCAAAAACAGGCACAGGTAATGGCAAATATCATCAAGACTATGTCTTGTCCTTGAGCTGAGGGGCTGTTTCACTTTACAGATGAGGAAGTCAAGACTGGATCAGATCATCCAAGCTGAGAATGGGCAGGACCAGGGGCCTCATCTGGCCAGGTACTGCTCCCTTTTGCCTTCTGGGATCCTGTCCTTGGGCAGAGAAGGCTAAAAAAGGAGCCAAAGGGGATGTACCTGGGAGCCCAGTGGGCACTGTACAAAGCACCATGGAGTAGAAGTCTCCACTTAGTGCCTTTCCTACTGGCCCAAGGGTGGGAAGCCACCCAAGAACCAAAGGTTGCCTCAGTCAGCCCAGGGCCTTTGGCTGAATGGGTTTATTAATGAAATTAGAGAAAGTGCATGAGCCAGGGCTATGCCAACTGGAGGTGAGGAAGGCAGGATTAGAGTGAGCTGTGGCCCGGGCTCCTGGGCCAGCCTGAGCGTTTGTTCTCTGGATCTGAGGACATGTGTCCAGTCGGGAGCCATGTGCAAGGGGAGTAGGAGTGCCTTTTGCTCCACTGTCAGATACCCAGGGCCCCTCCCCTTCCCTCAGCTGACTGCTACTCTAATCTCCCCAGAAACTCTAGACTGTCAGAGCCAGTGGGGCCTCAGGGGCCCTACAGATGGGTAAAAAGGGGTCCTGCAGGTAACCTGTTAGCACAGAAGCATTTCTGGTGTTGTTCAGGGCAGTTGAGGGACTCCCCTGGGTTGCAGACATCCTATGTCCCCATCTCTGCAGGTTACTGAGGGTCCCCAGCTCAGCTTGGCCCCCACTACTCTCAGCCTCTTTCCTTCAGTCTGTTTTTTCTTTTTTTATAATCTTTTTTTTTTTTTTTTTTTAATTTAGAGAGAGAGAGAGAGAGAGAGAGAGAGAGAGAGAGAGAGAGACAATGCGAGCAGGGGAAGGGCAGAGAGAGAGGGAGATAAAGAATCTGAATCAGGCTCCAGGCTCTGAGCTCCGGGCTCTGAGCACAGAGCCCGATGTGGTGCTCCAACCTACAAACCGCGAGATCAAAACCTGAGCTCAAGTCGGTCAACCAAATGACTGAGCCACCCAGGCAACCCTGCAGTCTGTTCTTGATAAGTGGACAAGTTGTTTTTCAGTTCTCGGATTATAGAAATCCCTTAAAACAATAATAATCTGTGTCTTAAAACCCAGAGCTGTTCTGATGTGTGCGTAAGGAGCAGAGCTAATGCGCTGGGGAAATTAATTACCCCACTGGTCTGGGTAGCCAAGTCGGATGCGGGCTGGGAAGTGTTACCATTGAAGCACAGAATGGAGACATTCTGTGGTCAGCTGAAGGGGCGTCCTCTAGAGCAGATCATGTGGCAGAGGGGGAAATGCACAGATTGTGGGAGATGCAATGGCCCCAGCAGACCCCGGCTCCACCATCCCAGGGTATGCAGGCACCAATGCCCATCCCAGACTGCTGGGGATTGTTTGCAGCACCCGGGACCTTGGCTCTCCTGCAGGGTAGTCAGTGCCCTAGTTCTCCATGCCCCCTTCAAACAGCCCCTGGGTCTTGCCTTTACTGGCTGCTCCCACAGCCCCCACAGCCAGGCTGGATTCTGCAAGGTCCACATTGAATACAGATTACCACCCCTACCTTTATCCCAATCCACCCAGGCCCTGATCCTGATGCCTCGGCCCCCCTTCTCTCCTGCAAGTTCGTCTCTGGGGCAGAGGAGGCCCTTCTGGCTTCTCTAAACCCAGACAGCTGCTTCACAGGGGTGCCTTGAGGCCAGCGACAGCGAGCATGGGGCCAGTGGAAATGGGTGCTGGCCGAGCCACCCCAGCCCTTCAGGGGCTGCG
The DNA here is from genome assembly GCF_028018385.1 of Neofelis nebulosa. NCBI lineage: Eukaryota > Metazoa > Chordata > Mammalia > Carnivora > Felidae > Neofelis > Neofelis nebulosa. Next base: position 75,962,801 of record NC_080792.1, on the reverse strand, counting down.
TGATATCATTCTCATCTGACCTCAGAGGAGGAAGGGACACAATCATTTCTGTCCCTAGATGGTGAGCTTCTTGCACATAAGAGGTGTGTAAGAAACGCTTCCTGAATGAGTATCACAGGGCTTGTCTTCTCAGATGGAGAAGAATACTGGACAGGCCCTGGCTCGAGCAGATGGTCTTACGTTAGTCTGCTAACGTGCTGACAGAGAGAAAGCAGAACTACCCAGCTCGGAGTCTGCTTCTCTGCGCAGAAAGGATTCTCGTAAATCTGCCTGGGGAGAGTGGGAGGGGGAGCCCAGGACGAGCGTGGAGTCACTCTGGCAAATTACTGTTCTCAAGCGGGATGAACGTGAACAGAAATAACACCTGCGGTCACAGGGCCGGAGTAGGGAAATGCTGAGGAGGCTGAAAAAGGGGGACACTGCCTAGCTTTTCAAAAAGACACAGACGGTGAATCCTGTAATTCACCTATCAATGAGGCTGCCTGGAAGGGGCTCTTCTGGCTAGGCTTTGGGGTCACTGGCTGCAGTAGGCTGGTGAGTGTTTAACAGCAGGTTGGGAGGACCCTGATTTGTAGCATCCACCAATTTCTGTGGTGTGAATACGTTCTCCTGGATGATTTTAAGCTACCAACACGATGTCTAACAGCTAGCTCATCAACTTCTTACAAATTGAAAATTTGACACTTATGAGCTGGTACTGGGCAGCTCTGGCCCTCCGGTGGGCTGGTGTGCAGAGAGGGAGGCTCTGTTGCCGCCACCTTGGCTTTCAGTGTCCTCTGAGGCAAGTAGTGGGCCAACTCTGCCGGCACAGTGCTGACAGTGCCTGCTTGCCCCCCTCCCTCCTGGTTCGTCAGCACTAGGGCAAGAAGCCGACCCCAACTCGCCTATGAGGGAGGCCCATGATGGAGCCCAAGTTAGTCGACTTCCTGTTTGGGGAGGGCCACCAGGCTCAGAGATCTGAGGAGCGCTGTGGAGGTCCCTATTGCAGATTCTGCCAAAGCGTGTGGCAGTCTGTCACAGTGGAAGAGGGGGAGGGATGGGGATCACATTCCAGATATGCTTAGTGACAGCCTGTGCCTGGGGGGAAAGGGGCCTCCAGTGACACAGCAGGAGGTGACCACCATGGAGGTGTGGCTGATATGCTCAATGGCAGAGCTGGGTCCCAAGGATGAGGAGGTATGGGATAAATGAAAGGCTGTATTAGGATCCCAAAGTTCCACTATACAGAACGGAGCAGGGATGGAGGAGCTGGCCATGCTGAGCAGCAGGTGGGCCTGAGCCCTGGGCTGAGGTTCATCCTTCTGTTTGGCTGGTATGGGACTGCAGACTTACTCCGGGCAAGGAGCCAAGCACAAAGGTAGACAGGAAATGGGAGCCCGTGGAAGTTCTCAGTGCAACAGGGATGAAGGAACATAGGAAAGACCTATTGACAATGGCCTCAGTGGCTGCATGTCTCCCTGGGAACACAGGAAAGGAAGTCTCAGCCCAAGGAACTGACATATCAGTTGGCAAGATCTATGGATCACATATAGGCATCAGGCTGTGCTGCAGGGGAGTGACAGCTGATGGCTGCTGCCTTCTCTACGCTCCCTCCACTTCACCTCTGCCCATCATGGGCTGGAGCCAACACTCCGTGGGGACTCATTTGAAGCTCAGGGTGGCCACACACTGAGTGGGGGCCATGGGCTCACTCCCAGGGTTCACTGAGGTGAGAACCAGATGGCCTTAGCCCTGTTAGGACTATGACAAGGGCTGGGCAACAGAGCAAGGACCTTGGATGGGCCCAGAGCCTGAGGAGCCCACATGGAGGCAGAGGGACTGTTCACAGGTACTGACAGCACCTCTGGGCCACCAGAAATCCAGTTGTGAATGCATGTGTGCCTGTCCCCCTTGCAGCCAGCCACAGAGAGAGAACTGGTCTAATCTGTGGGAGGGATGCCGCTGGGGAGAGTGTGTGGCCAGCTGAGCCCTGTGCCCACCTGTACCTGCCATGGGAGGCACTGTCATGGCCCAGCTCTCTTACTGCCTTTGCTCTTCAGAGCAGCTCAGATCTGTGCCTGGGGTTGTCCACTCCAAGGAACCCAGGCCCCTCTGCCAGCCAGGCCCTGCCTCCTGGCTCTGGTCCAAGAGGTCTCTGATGTCCCAGGGTCATCCACAATTTGTGGAGGTTGCAACAAATTGGATGTGGCCCTGGAACATCATGAGACTGGAAGGAGCTGCTCAGGGAGACCAGTGCCTGGGGGGCAGGAGGAAGGCCAGTGGCCTCCATGCAGGTCAATGGCATGCCTCCCTGGAATTGTCCCAAGTCCCCATGGCACAATTCCTGGATCTATGTCCTTGACCAGTCAGGAGCATGAGGCAGAGTGGGGATGTACTCTGCTCAGGCTGCCTGTGGTCCTGGTACTGATGGCGTGGGGGCAGGGTCAACTCTGACAGCCACTCAACTGTCCTGAGCCCAAGGGTGGAAACCAGTCCCCGCCCCAAGGCCTTCCGTGGAGCACCCCTGTACCTACAGGATGTGGGGATTCTGGAGTCCCCTGGAATCTCTGAGGGAGCACTGCAACTCCCCATCCTCTGAGAGCCCAGGGACACATGATGCATGATCTCTAGGCCTCAGTTTCCTTACTTGCAAAACTGGCTGGTTAGGGACACTAAAGGATATATGAAGTCCCTTCTAAATCTAAGCAGAAGTATCATCCATATCTGGCTATTTCTCATTCTAATCACCTCCTTTGGACCAGCTCTGTGATCACCAGCTCTGTTAACAATAGGTAGAAGCCTGTCTTCCTGCAATACAGTGCATCACCTTTAACATGCCATTTTGTGACACAACACAATGTTTTAAAGTGCCAAAACCAGTTCCCTTTAGGGCTGAATGATAAAGCAGTCCTAGGGTGTGGGTACACAGTTTGTAAGACAGCCTTGAGCAGCCCCCTCCTCTGGGGCACACTGCACAGGCCACCCCTTAGGGCCCAGCACTTTCAGGGGCTCCCCAGAAGGGCTGAGTGTCCCAGTGGCTGTGCACCCAGAAGATGGGACTCTGAACTCTGGCTCTTCCCCAGCCTGCATGCTTCCTGCCCAGTCCAGTCTGCTGAGCACCACTGTGTGCCAACCCTGTGCCCATAGCACATGCCATCTAGGGTGGGTGGATGACAGGGCTGTGGGCCTGTGACCTGTCTGTAGTTCAGCTCCCCTGGGAACTGAGGGCCCCAGGATGAGGAGGAGGCCCCAGCTGAGGGCCAGAGCTAGGCAGAGGTAACATCGATAGTCTAGAGTCTGGTTATGTAGCCCCCGCCACCTGCTGAACCTGACCCCCTAAAGGGCATGTTCCTGTGTTCTACCCATCGCCCTAGGGACCCTCCTCAATACACATCAACCAGCTGTCTGTTGGATAAGCAGTGGGGATGCCAGGGTTCCCACACTGAGCCTTGCCATGGCCCAGAGCACCTGTGGTCACAGTTGGTCCTAGATGAAAGCAAATCAAGGGACACCCCTGGGAACTGCTACCTGCCAGGTTCTGAAGGAGAGGCAGGTATCCCAAGGCAACATGAGGGTTTGTAGAAATGATGCTGCAACTATGCTGGATGTGTGCCCCTCTCCCCACCAGCCACCCCCCTCCCTACCCCCCCAATAGCTCTTTGTGCTGCTTGGATGGTTGGGCTCACCTTGGCGTCTGGCCTTGAGTCTAGGCCTTACATCTGCACAGCAGGTACACAGCAGGTGCACAACACGTGCACAACAGACCCTCTACAGGGCTGGGAACACTAACAGCTCCACCAGAAAATGGGTAACTAGTGAGCTCCCTGTGGGTTTTCACATGAGAACACTTTGACACTTCCTAGGCAGGCCTTTTAATCTGCCCCTTCTGAAGAATACCCATACCATTAAGCAGCGGCAGAGTCCATTAGCAGATCCACAGGGGCAGAGATTCAGTAGCAAATGCCCACCCTCTGTGCCTTCCCACGGTTCCCAGCAGGGTGTTGGGGCCCTACCTGGTGGGATGTGTGATGAGAAGTTGGGTGAGACGCCCACAGGGGGGCCTTGGGCACATAGCCTCTTGGGGCTATCACAGTGGGATAGGTGCTTAGTTGGTACACCTCTGCGCCTGAGGGGGGGCCATGGCTGAGCTTCTGAGTTTAAAGCTCTGTCTTTCTTTACTCCTGGAAGAGGCCAGGGACAGGCCCAGAAGGAAGGCGGAGCTGCCAGGAAATGGCTTTCCCAGAAAAGGTAGGCCCGAGGCTGGGGCCCTGGTGTGGCCCCAGGCTGTAGGTGTGGCTCAGGGAGGGATCATGACCTGTCCTAAGCCCGGGCACTCCCATCTATTCCCCCACCAGTGACTGGGACAATAGGCACAGCCACCCCACAGGATCAGTCAGGTGACACATCCCTGTGCTCTCTGAGGGGGTCCCATGTGGCGATAGTAGAGGCCCACCTGACTCTGGAGGCCCCAGGTGCCTGCTGGTACTGTATAGGGGCATGGGGCCCCAGGTAGGCCCGAGGACCCATTAAATCCTTCCAGGATGAGGGTGGGGAATCACAATCAAGGCTGGGCCTGGCTTCTTGCATCTGCTCGTTGCCATGTTCCACGGACACCCGGAATCTGCCTCCCCCTGCCCAGGTGCTGCCCTGCGCTTGCTGTAGCCCTCCACAGCCCTCCACAGCCCTCCACGCCCAGGAGCCTAGAGATCCTGACGTTACCCTTGGCAACGTGCTGACGCAGATGCCAGCGGGCGGTGGGTGGGGGGAGGTGGTGGTGGTGGCTGTGGCTCGTTTGCCAGGCATGGGGGCGGGGGGCTCTGCCAGCCCGCTGTCAGAGGGAAGACGAGACCTTGAGAGCCGAGCCGGGGAGAAGAGCTCTGGGGAGCCATGTCCAGAGCCTGGCACCGGGCCCCCAGGTTCCCTTGGCTTCTGCAAAAATCACCATGGCTGGTTCTTGGCTGCCTTGCTTTTGCTGCGGCCCAGGGAAGACAGTTCAGGGCCCTAGAAAAGAAGGCATGGGTAGCAGTCCTGTCCCATCCCCTATGGTGGCACTTGCCTTGGCCGGGCAGGAGGAGGACAGGGGCACAGAAGAGGTGGGCCAGCGGTGGTGACGGGAGCTGCCTGCAGGCGCCGGCAGAGGCAGGCTCTGCTTTCTGCCTGGCCCGGCTCTCCCCTGGGCTGTCAGCCTACCACAGCGGCCAGCCGGCTGGAGGAATCACGGAGGGTATTGTCTTTCCTCGGCAGCCTGTTTGTTTTCCATCCCGAGATATTGCTGGTAGAGCATGAAAGGTCACAACTATTTGGAATCCAGTGAATTTCCAGCCCCACTTGAGTTTCTCATGAGGAATTTCCTTTTCTGGGGAACAACTACCTCCCCAGGCCTGCTGAGACCAGGGTGGCAGCAGTGGTGGGGTGCAGGACTGGCTGCTAGTCCCTCCCTTCAGAAAATGCCCTGAGCAGCTCCAGAGCCTGGCAAATGCAGGCTTCCCAGAAACACCCCTCCCCCCCTGCAAGCCAGGCCAGCAGCTGCCAACACCGCCCAGGGCTGCCCACTGTGCCGCCACAGGGACAGGGCTGGGAGTAGGCTAGTGATGCGAGGGCCTGTGTGGGGCTGCCTGTGCAGTCCTTTGTCCACCCAGCCCAACTGGGCAGCCATTCACTTGCCCACGAGAGGGGACCCACCTGTACTGACAGGCTGTAATGGAGGGGTGTGCTGGTGTTGGGGTCAGGGAAGGCCTTTCAAGAAGGTAACACCTGAGATGAGACCTGAAGAACTGGGGCAGGCAGAGACAGGGTGGTCACACACTTAAGGCTGGATACAGCAGAGCATGTGAGTGAAACAAGCCCACGAAGGTCAGAGGAGAGAGGGGAGGGGCAGCAAGGAGGCAGGCATAGGCCAGGTGGAGCCGGTGGGGCCTCAGGCAGGAGAAGGCCTGGGCTCAGGCCCATCTTTAAGGACACTTGGGTGGCCTCCTGGCTGATAGGTTCAGAGAGCAGAGATAATAACCAAATCCCTCCATGAAGCACATGACCAGCTCAGGCCCCAGGCATCCTGCCTCCCACGTCCTGCCACACCTGTGGGCACTGGCTTGGTTGACAGAACCTCCCAACAGACGATCTGGGAGCCTGGCCCATTGCTGGAGGAATTTGCCATGCTTGCTCTGGAGATGACAAATGAGGCAGCCCCAAGATCCGAGGAAGATCTGGGAAGGTCCCAGAGCACAGGCTACCACCAGCCTCAGGACACAGCAGACACAGGCAGAAGCCTGGAGAGCTGACCACAGGAGTACCGTGTTCTGGGGCCTCACCTGAGCAACTTGCTTTGCATCATGGCCTGGTCAGCCCCGAGTCCTCTGCTCACAGCAATGCCTCATCAAAGAGCCTGACCTCGCCCGTCAGCTGGGATGTTCTTTCTGCCCAGAACCACACATGGCACTGAAGTGGGTGCAGGCAGAAGAATAAGAGGAACTAGAACCCCTAGAGACCACATAGTACTGGGAGCAAGGCAGGCCCTGCCCCGCGGATGCGGTGTCCTCAGCCCAGACACCCTCATACCATCACTGCCTGGCACGGCCCTGGAGAGACCCCTGGATGCATACAGGAGAGACGAGGGGAGCCCTGCCTCTGTCTCCGTAACTACCTGCAGCTGTTTCTTTCCTCTTCTCCAAGAGGCCGGGCTTCCTTGAAAACCTGACGAAAGCTGAAGACCTTCTCTCTATCCAGAAAAATGCTCAGGCACCTGGCAGGATGGCCACAGCGCGTAGCCATCCACAGACTTTCTTGGGGCCACAGGGCCAACTAAGACTCCCAGCTAAACCCAAAGAATAAAGCCACCACCTGCCTTAAAAAAAGACTGAGTGAAGGACTAAGCTCCTTCCTTGCCATTGCCCTGGTTTCCTGAACACTGTAGGGTCAGCCCCCCATCCCTGCCATTTCTCAGCATGGTGGGTCCCCCTGATGACTATTGTCACCCTTTCCCCTGCCAGCCCACCGACTCCCTGAGCTGCTGGCACCCATAGTCCCATACCACCTACAGCTACTTGCAGACTTCTGTTTGCCCCCATGCCCCCCACCTCCAGGATCAAAGATCTCTTAAGAGCAGATTCCAGGTCTTTGCTCAGTGCTTCTGCCGGGCACAACACCTCCTCTGCAGGACAGCCGGGTGGGGCAGCCTTAGCCAATCCCATCCCATCTGGCTGCTCAGCCTCCACCACCACCCCTGGGCGCCCAAGGAGACTGTATTGCTTGTGCACTGGGCCTTTGCCTTGGTTGAGCTGCATCGGTTGCCCACCCTCTCCTTGCCAGCGGCCTGGCTCCCTTCCCTGCCCAGGCTCCCCATCGAGCCCCTCACTGGCTCAGCACCAACCCTGATTGTACCTCCCTACGCTACATACAGTCTCTGGGGCCTCCACCCACCGCATGCCTTTGAGCCTCCTGCCCCACACAGTGGTTCTCAGCCTGGGCTGAGGGCCTGAGAGAATCCCCATACCCACCCAAATCCTGGGGATCAAACCTCAGAAATAGTTCTTAACCCTGTCACCGCCAGACTCCCAGGATCCAGATGGGGTTGTGGGGCCATGGCTGCAGTTCCCAGGACCCACAGTGCCAGGGATTGGCAGGAGTTTTGTGTATTTACTGAATTGCCACATGGACCAACAACTGGATCCCTAGCTTGGGCCTTGTCTCCACTCTCATCCTGCAGATCTGTCAACCTCCCTCCCAGCCTCCAGCGTTACCCTCCCCCACACCTGAATGCCCCCCAACATCACCTGAAGTGAAGCCCCTCACAGGGCCGAGCTTCCCCAGTGACCTCCAGGTGTCCTCTGGGCTCCAAGCAACATGCTCTTGGGGCTGTGAAGCAGACCCCACTCAGCAAAGGGATGGCTCTCCATGCCTAGAGTATTTCAGGTATAGGGTGTGGGCTGCTCACGGCACTCAGGTGGGGGCTACCTGGGCACCTAGGGTCTATGAGCACCTAGAGGGCAGTGCTGTCAGCAGCTGGATGAGGGCATCCATACTCGGTGGAGCCCGAGGGTATGGTGGTTACTCAGAGGGTATTCAGAGCTCTGAGGGACTGTCAGGGTACTGAGGTCAGAACGGGACCTGCCCATGCTGGGGCAGCCACTGAGAAAGGTGACAGCAGACACTACTCCAAGGTCCTGTAGTGGCTGTGATACCCAGCACATTGCACACTGTGCTCCCAAAGACAGCACGTCGCTGGAACCACCCTGGCTCCCCTTCTGACTGCAGCCTCTCCTGTCCTGCCCTGCCCATACCCTCAAGCCCACCCCCTTCCCAGGAGCCAGCGGTGGTAGGAACAAGGAGAAGAAAAGCCTGGCACACTCACCGTCTGGTTGTCCTCATAGAGTTTCAGGTCGTAGCCACTAAGCTCCACACAGAAGATGATGGCTGTGACGCCCTCAAAACAGTGGATCCATTTTTTGCGCTCTGATCTCTGCCCACCCACGTCCACCATCTTGAAGGTGAGCTCCTTGAAGGTGAATTTGTTCTCCACTATGCCCGTGGTCATGTCCCGGGAGCGCAGAATGTCCTCAACAGTGGGGATATAGTCGGGCGCGGCAATGCGCTCCAGGTCGTTCAGGTAGTAGGCGGCGTTGTCCTCCAGGTGGTACTCGCTGGAGCGGCCGAAGCAGGCCTGTGCCCCGGGGTCGGCCCACAGCCGCCGCATGACCCCCAGCAGCTCGGGTGTGATTTCACCCTTGCTCTCGGCAGGGCCCGTCAGCGCGAAGAGCTGGACTGCGTCGTAGGCGCGGTCCGGGTTATGGAAGTCGATCTTGAGGGCGGCCAGGGCACGGATGATGCGGGTCAGCGAGTCGATGGCGTTGTAGATGATGAGGGGCTTGTACTCCTTGCAGGCCTCTAGGTTGAAGCCACCACTGTGGATGATCTTCATCTGCTTCACGATGGTGCTCTTGCCCGAGTTGCTGGTGCCCAGCAGGAGCAGCTTGATCTCACGGCGCTGCCGCTGGCTCTCTGAGCGCAGGTGGCGGTCAATTCTCCGGGACCGCCGCGCCGCCTCTTTCTCCTCTGAGCTTTGCCGACATCCCATGGTCCGGCAGCGGCGGGCCCAGATGCAGAGCAGGGGACGGGGCACCTCTCCCTGTTGCTACCAAGCAGGGGACGCTGAGATGCAGGCCGGGTATGCCCGGCAGACGGAGCCCTGCGCCCTGGAAGCGCTCAGTGCGGGTGGGGGGGCGAGGCTGTGCCACGCTGCAGCCCCTGCCCCAGCACCTCTTCTCCGGCTGGCATGGCGATCTTCTGTTGTGAGGAGGTGGCCGAGCCCTCCCTCTAGTGACACTCCACCTTCCCAGGCCAATGCGGGGCCTGATACGCTGTAGTCATTCCCTGTTCTCCGACGGTGGGAAGCTGTACTGTAGCGGCTGCCTAGGCTGCTGCCGTCTGGTTGCTGGTTGCTGTGGCGATGCTGCTAAGTGCGGCTGGAAGGCCAGCCACTGGTGCCGCGGGTGCTCCCTGCGGCCCCCCTGCCTTGGGCATCCGCCCTTCACCTGCCAACACAGAGAAGAGGGTGAGCCTCCTCCCACTGCAGGCTGGGTGGGAAAGGGTCAGACCTCGGATGTCGTCAGGAAGCAGCCTGGGGAAGAGTGAATCAAACCCCCTCCCTTCCTCCGAACTCTGCTGAGTCGTGCCCAAACCACAGCAAAACAAACGTGCCTGGGAGCCACGCCCCACACCCCTCCTGGTGAGCCAGTTTGCCTGAAGCCTGGTGCTTGAGGAAAGGGTACCCAGAGCCATACCAGCGTTTTCAGAGTGAGGGAGTGAGTACGGAGCCCTGCCACCCCTCCCTGCCCACTGGACCCAGGCAACCTCCCCCTCCCAGAGCCTCAGTCTCTGGGTCAGGTGGTCATTAGGATTCAATATGGCAATCCTGCTGTGATGTCCCTCCCACGGCCTCCCTCACCCTCTACTACACCTGCTGGGACTGTACCCACATGTGCCACAGCATCAATGGGTCTTGGCCCCTCCTTGGTTTATGGTGAGGTCCCATGCCAGAGTAACTGGATGACCCCCACTCACCACCAGCTCTCAGGAGCTAAGTCACTCCTGCTCTCCCAGGGCAGGACATTCACCAGGAGGAGGCTGGCCAGGCCTGGCAGCAAGCAGACAGGCAGGGAACAGAGCAAGGTGGAGACCCCAGGCTGGGAGCACCACGGGGTAGATAGCAGCCTGGCTCCTGGTGGGTGAGGGGGAGGGAGGCTCAGGCTAGGTGGGCCCAGTTAGGGGAGCAGGGGCTGGGGGGTGGGATGCAGGGCAGCAGCCATATGTGGGAAGCAAGACAGGCCAGAGTATGTCTGAGGGCATCAGGAAATGCTGAGTTCAGGGCAAGGCAAGGGGGCAGCCCACCGGCTTCCTGGTTTCAGGCCAAGTCTATCATGTCCCTGCCTCCCACCTTGATGGTCAGTAAGGAACAGTTGTGCCCATGCCCTAGGCAGGGCCTCAGCACCTCAGTGCCCAGCCCTAGCCAGCCACCTGCTGACCTAGGATGCCCGAATGCTCTTCCTGGGCCTCCCCCATTGACCTATGAGCAGCTGAGCCAGAGCCCTCCCCTCCAGGGCAGTCCCAAAGCTCAGGCTCTGCTCTCCCCACCTGGGAGCCTGCCCCACACAACTCTTGCCTCCTTCTTCCAACCTCTGTCCCAGCCTGGCTGCCCCCTGCAGCCTCCTCATTCTGCCATGGCCAGTGTCCTCCCCTCTAATGTCCCCATTCCCCTCATGGTAGGTCCTGGTTGGGAAGGACCCAAGGGCCTCATCTCGTTTCTCCACCGGTCCATCCTCCCAGCTGGCCTCTGTGCCTGCTAGACCTGGCAATTCTTCTCCAAAGCAGGCCCTGAGGGCCTGATCTTTCCCTGGCTCACCTGCCTCTGTGGCCAGGGGCCCTGTAAGCACCTCTCACACCACCTCTCCCCCTCAGTAGAAACTTCATGTGCCCCCAGTGCTTCCAGGATGATGAGTCTCATCCCAGCTGTGTGGCCTGGGCACTTGACTCCACATCACAGAGCCTGTCCCTCACTGGTCACAAGCATCTGTTAGAGATGAAGTGTTCAGTGCAGAGCCTAGTCCCCAGCCAGTGGCAGCCAGTGCCCCAGTGTCCTCATCACTTGTGGGTGCCTGTCCCCTGAGGCCTGGAGCAGCACAGTACCCTGCATACCACGGGAACTCAGTAAGCACTGGTGGGAGAGAGGACGGGAAAGACTCAGGCTTGAAGAGACTGAGGAACTTTGCCGCTTTTCCACAGTCCCATCAGACTGAGGATGGGGGACATGCTGGGTATGTACCCCTGTGTAAGCAGAGGTCAGGGAAGGGATTTGAGCAGCAGTGAGTTCCACATGGTGGAATTACATGGGATTTTTTTCTTCTTTGCATTTTACCATATTTCTTGTATCTTCTTGATGAACTTTTGTTGTAAGAAAGGTTTTGTAAACAAGAGTCAGGGCTTTAACAAGGCCCTGTCTCTCATGCTACCCAGGACTTGCCTCTCTCCACCCTGGACTCTGAGTGTGTGGAGCAGGGACCCAGTGGCTGCTCCTTGGTCCCTACTGATGACCCAGAAGCCCCCTGGGTGTAGAAAGAAGTCCAAAGTCCCCAGCAGCTGCCGCCCAGGGCACCACTCCTGCAGGAGTGCTGATGCCCTCCCTCCTGAAGGCAATGCCAGACAGGTTGGGGGTGCCCCATGTTGTCATTACTGTTTTCCTCAATTTGTGCTTGAAAATCTAAGGTATACCCAGGCCCCAAGTGACCAATTCTCTCTCAGTTGGTTAGTGACAGGGACAAAGATCATCCAGAAGGGCAGGTTCCTTCCACCATTTACTGTCACCTAGACAAGCAGCAACAAGGCACCAGGTCTCCATGCCTTGGGGCACCCTGCAGTGACCCCACTCTTGGGACATGGTCTAGCCCAGACAGGTGACATGGCCTGAGGTCGTGCAGGCCAGTCCTCTGCCTCCATGCAGAGCTGCACCCAAACAGACCAAGACATTGGCCACTTCCTTGCAGTGCCGCACATGATCACCCTGCCTCCAGATCCTTCTCAAACCCAAATCCTTCCCCTTGCAACTTCGGCCCGCGGACCTCTCCAGGCCCAGCACAGGCTGTGCTCTGGAGGGCTGGCTCAGTCACCCCAGGCTGCTCATCAGTGGCCCCCTCGCCTTGCTCCTATACCAGAACTCCACCTATTCTTCACAGGCCAGCTCACACGTGGCTGCCACCCCGCCAGCAGGGCACCTTGTCCCTGCCTGTGGCCTGAGTCTCTTTCTACTGTGTCCTTTCTTTCTCTGGTCTCTCCTCCTTTCTTTCTCTGGTCTCTCCTGGGGTTTCCTTAAAAAATGGTGATGCCCTTACGAAACACCATATACAAAAATTAACTTAAAGCAGATCAAAGACTTAAATATAAGACCTAAAATGACAGAACTCGTAGAAGAAAGCAGAGGTCAAGAGCTGCATGAACTTGAATTTAACAATGATCTCTTGGATATGACACCAAAGGCACAGGCAACAAAAGAAAAAAATAGCAGGGGCACCTGGGTGGCTCATTTGGTTAAGTGTCTAAACTTCGGCTCAGGTCATGATCTCATAGTTTGTGGGTTCAAGCCCTACATCGGGCTCTGTGCTGACAGCTTGGGGCCTGGAGTCTGCTTTGGATTCTGTGTGTGTTTCTCTCTCTCTGCCCCTCCCCCACTCATGCTCTGTCTCTCTCTCTCAAAAATAATAAACATTAAAAAATTTAAGAAAAGAAAAATTAGACAAACAGGACTCCATCAAAAATAAATTTTGTGCATAAAAAGGCACTATCAACAGGTAAAAGGGCAACCTACAGGATGGAAGAGACTACATGCGATTCCTATATCTGATAAAGGATTAATATCTAGAATATACAGAGAACTAAAACTTGGCCACAAAACAACCTGATTCGAAATTGGGTAAAGGACTTGAATGGACGTTTCTCCGAAGAAAATAAGTGGCCAAGAAGTACATGAAAAGAAGCTCAACATCAAGGACCATTAGGGGAATGCAAATCAAAACCACAGTAAGATATTACCTCATACCTATACAAATGACTACTATATTGAAAAAAAAAAACAACAACAACAAGAAAAGAATAAGCAGAAATTAGATCCCTTGTTCAGTGTTGGTAGAAATATAAAATGGTGCAGCTGCTATGGAAAACAGTATGGCGGTTCCTCCTCAAAAAATTAAAAATAGAAGGGTGCCTGAGTGGCTCAGTCAGTTAAGCATCTGACTCTTGATTTCAGCTCAGGTCAGGATCTCATGGTTCATGAGTTCGAGCCCCATGTCAGGCTCTGCACTGATGGTGTGGAGCCTGCTTGGGGTTCTCTCTCTCCCTCTTTCTCTGCCCCTCCTCCACTTGCTCCCTCTCTCAAAATAAATAAATAAACTTTAAAAAAAAAGTAAAAATGGGGTGCCGGGGTGGCTCAGTCATTTAAGCGTCCGACTTCAGCTCAGGTCATGATCTCACACTCCGTGAGTTCAAGCCCCACGTCGGGCTCTGTGCTGACAGCTCAGAGCCTGGAGCCTGCTTCACCTTCTGTGTCTCCCCCTCTCTCTGCCCCTCCCCTGCTCATGCTCTGTCTCCCTCTGTCTCAAAAATAAGTAAAAACATTAAAAAAAATTTTTTTTAAAGTAAAAATAGGATTACCAGCAATTCCACTCCTGGGTATTTACACAAAAGAATGGAAATCAAGGTCTTGAGGACATTTTTGTACACCTGTGCTCATAACCATATTATTCACAATAGCTAAGAAGTAGAAACAATCCAAGCGTCCATTGGCAGATAAATGGATAAGTAAAATGTGATGCACCCATACAAGGGAATATTATTCAGCCTTTAAAATGAAAGACACATGCTTCAACATGGATGAACTTTGAGGACTTTATGCTCAGTGAAATAAGCCCGTCACAAAAGGACACTGTATGATTCCATGTATATGAGATCCTTAGGGCCATCAAATTCAGAGATAGATGGTTGCACAACATTAGTGATGTATTTAATACCACTGAACTGTACACTTAAAAATGGTTAAAATGGTAAGTTTTACATTACATCTATTTTAACACCCAAAAAACCCCCAAACAATAACAAAACAAAACAAAAAAACACACAAGTCTTACGGGTAAGCCACTCCAAAAATAAAAATAGTGAGGAGGCCAACTTGTGCAAGAGAAAGAGGCAGGCTCCTGCCTGGTCCTGGCTTCACCCACCAGTGGAAGGTCACTTAGGGGCCACATCATCCGTCCTGTGGACTGGAACACCTGACCTAGTGGCCCTCAGCTGGTACCAAGATTCATGAGAGGGTGAATCTCGCAAACCCAGCCTTCGGTCCAAAGCTGCCTTATCCAAGGAGGTGTGACTTGTGTTTTGGAATGACCCCAAGGCTAAGGGCCGAGCTTCTGAGAATCAGGAGAGCAGTTTAGGGGCAGTGGGTGGGGAGCCTGGGGCTGGCCACGTGGTCCTTGACCAGGGCAGCCACAAGGGAACATGGGAGTAGAGGGGAAAGAAACACAGTCAGGTGGCGACTGTGTGCACTGGGCCAAGTCTGGGAGCTTCTGCCATCTGCATGGGGCAGCCCCCAACAGTCACATCCGAGGTGGGTCCCTCTATTAGAGGTACCCTCTTCCTTCAGATCACCAGAATCAAACAAGCAGAAGGCCCACTCGGAATTCTCCCTGCGGCTCTGCAGGGCTTGGCCACATTCCAGGGTGTATAGAACCGGTGGTGGGGAACAGGGGTATGCACTGACATAAGGAGGGAGGCCTGTGAACAGGAGCTTTGGCCAAGGTCCAAATGGGACCTCAAGACAATCCCATTCTGAGGGTCAGCTTCTTTGCCTTTATGTGAGGCTCCTGCCAGTCCTATCTCTTTTAGTCTACTCTGGGCTTTAGTGGGCTTCTTTAGGACTCCCCGTCAGCCTAAAGACAAAGGGCCAAGGGCAGGACGACCACATTGTTTCCTGGTTCAGTAAGTGCTCACGGTTCCCCAGGGCCTGACACCCACAGTCCCCCACCACAGCACTGCTGGGTCTGGCTGGAAACTGAGCAAATGGGTGAGGGAAAGAGTGCCAGGCAGAGGAAAGGCATGTGCAAAGGCCCTGTGGGCGAGGGGAGAGATGAATCATGGTGTGACTGGGGAGATGAAGGAAGGTCAGAGTGGCTGGACAGAGAGCGGAGTCACAGGTGAGAGGATGAGGCAGGGTTGATCAGAGGTGCCCACTGTGTAGGTGCATATTTGTGACCATGTGGGTTGAGTGTGTGTGTATGTGTGTGTGTGTGAGTGTGTGTGTCTGGGGTTGCACACTTGCAGATGTGTGTATGTGCCTGTTTGCAGGACTGTGTATGTGTGTGTGTGAGCACTGGTCTAGGTATGTGCCTGTGTGCAGGTCCGTGTATGTGTGTGGGAAAATGTAAGTGCTTGCCCAGGTCTGTGTGCGGCTAGCTGTGGTGTGCCTGCAGCAGAGTGTACAGGGAGAGAAGGTATGGGTTACAGTGTGGAGCTGGGCTGGGGTGAGCGAGAGGGGCTGAGGGGAGGAGTCAGGGGTTACTTACCACTTACTGGGGCTGGGGCTTTGAGCCTGGCATTGGGGTGGGGTTAGGGGGCACTGTTGAACGAAGCCAAGACCCATGCCTGAGTTTTCACAGGTGGAGGGAAGTCAGAATCAGGCCAAAGGCAGCAAATTGATGGAGAAGGGTACCAAGCTGCAGAGTCGGGTCGGGGGCGCTGGGGTGAAGGCTGCAGGTCTGTGAAGGCAGGCAGGGCCTGCTTCCTGACAAGTGACAGGTGACCATGAGCAGGTGGTGAGGGGAGTGTAACTGCTGGGTCAAAGGCCCTGAGGTGAAAATGTGCCTGGCCAGTCTGAGAGACAGGAAAGAAGGTGGGTAGCTGGCATTGAATGTGAGGGGCTGACAGTAGGAGGTCACTGTAAGGGGTTCTGCTGTTTCTCTGAGCAAGTTGGAAGCCAACCAGAGTGTGAGTGAGGAGTGCCCTATCTGAATAGAACAGGGTGGGCTCCTACATGTAGTTATCCAGGTGACAGGGCAGCAGCATGGGCAAGGGCTAGGGGTGGGGGAGGCAGGGCTGTATGGTGGACAGTGCCTGGTGACGGAGTGGGGTTGGTAACACTTACGTCCACTACTGTCCTCGCTCACGGCTGAGTTAAGGGCCAGGACAGAGCAGGGCCTTGTCCTGTGCAGCACCTTGCTTTTCTTGTGTGCATTTGTGCATGCTCCCCTACAGAGAAAGAGAGCCTAGGGCCAAGGTCACCAAGGTGTTGCCCAAGCCAGGCTAAGCCAGGGGTCTCCAAGGAGAGAAGACAGCTTATCAGCTTACAGGCTTGGAGAAGGCCTGGCCTTGGCAGGTGGGACTCGCTCATCACCAGGAGGGAGGTGGAAACAAGAAGCCAAGCCCCTCACTCTGTGGACTCCCTCCTTACCCAAGGAAAGCCCACTCCAAGCTGAGACGCTGAGTCCTGGGCTGTCAGAAAGGGGTAAATCGGGGGTGGGGGGGCAGAATTTGGTCCCATTGAGGAGGTAGGCCCACATCTAGACTGAATAAATGGAGAAGCATGGTTGTGTTTGATGCCCAAGCAGAAGCCACTCAGATGGCCAGCTGTGGGCGAACAGGGATAGAACCCCAGAGGCAGAGGGCAGCCCAAGTCTCAGGGCCAGCAGGCAGGGTGAGACCACATACCCAGGGTACCAGCAGGCCCCCGGTTTTCTTGCAGACATGACACACGTGCCCCATTGGAGAGTGCTCAGCCCCAGTGTGGGGATCAGCAAGCAGTCTGAGGTCCTGGGCCTTTCCATTCCCCCAGAGCTGCCCACTTGTCGCCCCCCATGGAGGCCAAGCATCAGCCTGCCTGGGCAGGGCTATGACTCAGCACTACTGTCCCCTGGCCCCGCACCCCGCCCCAGGGTATGTCACCCTCTCTAGCACTGCTGTGCCCACCAGCCAGCACCCTACGGGTGTGTTACTGGCCCCATCTGCATGCATCGCCCTAATGGTCTGGTTGCCAGAGCCTGGCAGAATCTTCACGGTGCCGTATCCTTGTGTCCTTGGACCGTCAGGGATAACTATGGGCTGGGCCTGGGAAGGGTCTGTCCCAAGGAAGCTGGGCATCGTGGTGTCAAGGCCAGGCTTGGCTTTACTTTCCAAGCCCACACTCTGCCTCCTTAGGCTGCTGAGGCCAGCCATGGTGGGGGACACAGCCGGCATCTCTCTCATGTGTGGGTCAACCCTTCCCTTTCCATATGTGGGACAGGTGGTGCCCACCCGTCCTCATATACACGTCCTGTCGAATCGGCCTTATATCGTCCCAGGGACATGGGTATGACCATACACATGTAGGAACTAGGGTTTGAGGAGCAGGGGGTGCTTCCTCAGGGCTGCCTGGCTGGCAGCCTGTGGGGCTCAGCCTCCACTGGGGCCTCCGACTTCTGTCCCCACGACACAACCCACTTACCTGCTGTGACTTACTCAAAGTTTCTCTTTAAATTGACTTGCATTTTTAAGTACTTTAAAAATGACTTTGTATTCATACTTAAATGGAAGCTGAGGTTGCTGTAGGCAGAAGGAACCTAAACTGTAAGCTGGTGTCGCTGCTGCCTGCAGGGACGCTGGCCGTGGAAGGGCCAGCGGGGCGCTGGCTGTTTGTTAAACAACTGGGATTAGCACGCTGGAGGGTGTGAGAGCCACACTGGCACCAAACTGAGATTTTCTCCTTGAAGGAAAGGGATTGAGAGAGAAATGAGAAAGGATCACCCTCCTCACGGGGAGGGCAGCTGCTGCTCACAGCTGTGGCCTCAGGCCACCTTGTATGATCTGGAGGTGCAGATGGATACACAGGGAACCCAGGCCCAGAGGTCCTCTAGCTGGGACCCCCGGGCTGAGACAGTGGGGTAGGAGTGCCAGCCCCACATCCCTTGTCCTCACTTAGGCTAGAGACCATCTCTCGTCTCAGGAAAGAACACCACTCTGACCTCAGGAAGTCACCCCCTCTTCTGCTCAGTTCCATCTGCCTGTTCATCAGGGCACCTTCTGCTGCTTCTCCCATCACTAAATGACCTAGCACGAGGTGCAGTGGGCATCTGTAACCAGGCCTGAGGCCTTCTACACTCAGATCCAAATGGGCAATCAATCAATCAATCAATCAATCAACCAACCACTAGGCCCCAGACGATCATCACTGCACCCTCTGGGAATCAAGCCTAGTGTGTGGCAGCTCAGCTCTGGACTCGGGGACATGGGCAGGGGAGGCGTGGAACAAGCTGAGTCTGTGCCTAGAGGAGCTCATATCCTGGCTGGGGAGACCATGAGCAAATAAGTGTGAGAGGCCATTTTTGATAAATGGCAGTGCCGTGGAGAAGAGGGAGCAGAGGCATGTGGCGGGAAGATCCAGGGAGGTGACAAGACATGATTGTAAGAAGCCACTGTCATGTAAGGGTGGGAGAGGGGGCCAGAGCAGGAGGCAGGCAGGGTGAGGACACCTGAGGGGGACACTGCCACAACTGCTCAGTTGGGCAGCAAAGACCTGCCTGGCCTGGGCCCAGCTCACAGCAGGCCCACCTGAGCAACATCCTTCCCATGGTTCCCTAGGGAGTGGCTCAGTGACGGCTGCCATGGCAGGGACCAACTCCTCTCAGGGGCCAGAGGGCAGAAACTGTGCCCACTGAGACCTTATTTCTCCCATGAAAGTGCCTTTGGTGGTGGTGATGGCGGGTGCATCAACCTGCACCCAAGAACTGTGGGCAGTCTGCTGCCAGTCCCTAGGTGGGACCCTGGACATGTGGGCTCCCCAGAAAGGCCGGCAAGGCAAGGCCCAGGAGTACGGCTGAATGCAACATGTCTCCCCCACTTTAGAGCTTGTGGGCCTGACCAGCATCACGTATAGCAGAATCTGGGTCGGCCCATTCCAAATGCTCCAATGGTTTTGGACACAACACATATTTCTGGACTAAAAAGTCTTATCTTCCTGAGGAGATAAAAGCCCCTGCTTGCCTTGGTGCCAGTAACACTGGATGGAGGACAGGGATAGGCCACCCTCCTAGGAGTTGCCCTCTGGGGAAAGCTGGCCTCCACACCCCACCACTTCCTTCCTGGGATCCCCCACTCCCCCACCAGAAGCCTGGTCCCTGCCTCCCTGGCTGCGTTCCCCACTCCCCTGTCACAGTGCCCTGCCCCAGCCCACCCCACTGAAAACATCCCCCTCTGGGGCCAAGCAAGAGCTTCCCCCACTGTGAGAGCCCCCTCACTGTTGCAGCACCAGGCAGCCCCCTTGGAGCCTGAGGGACTTGGTGGAGACTTGCCGCCTGGCCCTGTGTGACCTTGAGCTAAGTATCATGTGCTACTGGCTCGGCACTGGGACTGGACTTCACCCTGGGAGAGTCCAGCAGGGATGCCCAGGACTGGCCCTTCATAGGCCTCTGGGCCGCTGGCTGCCTTGCAGGTGACTTCCCTGAGCATACCCACCATGCCCTCAGGTCGGTCTGACCTCCTATTCGAGGCCCACCTTACCCTCCCTCTCCTTCTCTGTTGCCAGCTCTGTAAAGATGTGTAGAACAGATGGATGGGTAGATGGATGAACACCAAAAATTACTGGTTCACAGCTCCAAAGCTTCCCAGCACTCCCTTCTGAGTGGGTTACCTCACATGACCTTGCCTATAGTCCTGTGTGGTCTACTGCCATCCACACCGGGCCTCTGAGACCCCAGCAGGGGACTCTGACCCCTCTGCTGGTGCCTAACCTCCCCCAAATGTCCCAGGGCATTTCACCCACCCCTCCCCAAACTGCAGGCAAGAGTCCTCCTGAGCCTTCCTGCCTCCCCCTCCTACCACCCCTGGGAGTTCACCCTGCCCTTTCCCGCCTCAGCTGGTTTGTAATCCCACCCAAAACTCTACCCTGACCGTTTCTCATCCTGCTGAAAATAAGAGAGGAGCCCGGGGAAGGCATGGGGAGAGAGAGCACACCCGTGCACCCCACCCCTCCCACCCAGTGCACCAGCATCTCCTGGTCTCTCTCACACTGAGAAACCCCACACTTCCCTGCAAGTTGCTCCTGGACTCTCCCCTGGAGTGGTCCTGAGGAAGGGGCTTCCAGGTTGGCTTGCCCAGGAGAGAACTCTACAGTGTGGGCAAGCAGACCTTCCCCTGCCCTTGTCTGTTACTGACCCATCATTTACAAGCTTTTCAGGTAGACAGACCTACCGCTCCTTGTTCTAAGGTTAAAAAAAACAACAAAAACCCAACCCTGTAGATCCCACCAGGGGTGCGTGCGTGCATGCGTGTGTGTGTGTGTGTGTGTATTTATTATAGGTATATTTTCAAGATCGGTTAATGACCAAAAGTTGCCATCAAAGTTGGGACTTCTGGCTGGTTGGCATATTGAAATATGACTTAACACAGGGAGTCATAAGAAATGATAATACGAACTTTAAACATTTTAATTTAACTTAAGACAGATAATCATACATTCCTTTGCCAATTTTGGGGGCGGGCCATCTTTTCTCAGAGCACAGGCTCACTTATTGGAGTTACTGTCACTGTTCCTTCTCAAACCAGAGCACATTATGTGTGAGGTCCAGTTGGCTTTCTCCGGGCAGTGTGAGGTTGCAAAGTACCCAGGACCTGAATCCTAGGTTGTCATGGCTCTCTGTCTCCAGTCTCACAGTTTGGTCTTGCCCAAACCAAACCTAATCACAGCTTGTACTGAGGCTTTCCAAAGCATCCACTGAATTTCCACAGAATCCCTCTTTACGTTCATATTTCATCAGTGTGTATGGTGTTCAAGGATGTAGTCACAATGACAAGTACAACTGGCACACACAGGTTTGGGCCAAACACCAGTGACTCAAAGGGATGGCTGCCAAAGTGCAGGACACTGGCTCCCTGCTGTTCTGGAGCATTTGGCCGGCACGCTTTATCGTGAGAACAGAGCATGCCCATTCATCCAGTGAGCATTGGTGACGGGGGTAAAAGGGTTAGAGCTTGCTTAGAGCACCAAGATTTCTACAAGTTCATAAATGACTCTGCATTTCATTGATCGCAACAGCTTCTTTGAAAAAATGGTAGCATGTGCACACGTGAGACACTTCTGTGCTGGGGAAACAGGACTCTGTGTGTTGGGTTCTTTGCAGCCACTCCACAGCTACCGGGCCTCAGGCCATTGGATTAGCTTATCCATGTCCCCCCAGCCTGCCTGACCGGCCTGGCACAGGCAGACCCACAGCGAGTCTCCTCTTAAAAGCAGCCCCCCTTTCTTTGCCTCTTCCTAGCTCCCTGCTTATTTCGGAGCCAGAGTCTGAGCAGATGGGGGAAGGACCAAGGTTGGGTGCACAGTGTCCCCAGCTGCAGAGAGGCCCCAACAAATGGCTCTACCCCAGCTAGGCAGCCTCTCAGCCTTAGGGCACTGAAGACGGCCAGGGAGGCCCTTCCCTATGGCCCTGTACTGTCCTGTGGCTCTGGATGCCCTCAGCCTTCTAGCCCACAGCTGCTAAGGCTGACGAGATGAGATGTGATAGCATCGCCTGAGGAACACTGACTCAGGAGGAAATCAGGCCAGAGATTTCTGAGCCAAGAGTAAATAAATAAATAAAAATGAAAAGGTTCCACATACAAGGAGGAGGGAGGCACAGATGTGCAGGGAAGACATGTGGCCTTTACTAAAAGCCGAGTGGAAGGGGTTGCTGCCTGGGGTGGAGCCTGGCTCCCGGTTTCCATAGGGAAGGTAACTGCTGACTTTTAGTCAGGCCCGTGGGCTGGGTAAAGACTCTGATTTAACCACTCTGGGTCTCTTGCCCTGCAATTTCCTGCCTCTGAGTGTGGAATCCCAAGATCCTACCCCCCACTCCAGCTATCGTCCCCCCAGGCCAGACCCTCTCTGCTGAGGGCTCTATGGACCAGGCAAGTGCATAGCTCCTTCCCCGAGCCCCTTCTGCCTCCGTGCAGCTCCTTTTTTTTTTTTTTTTTTTTTTTTTTTAATCTTTCTCACCTGAAAGGTGAGCACCACCCTTTTTCTTCCTTGACCTTCCCCACAGCCTGCTTCCCAAGCCTTCTGAACTCACGTAGGCCTGCAGGCTGTGAGTCTGGGGCCCCTGCAGGTCACTCTCAGTGGCTGGTACTGGTCCTCCCATCTATGCCGGGCAAGCCCTAGGAGTCTCTAAGTCTGCGGTAACCTCTGACCCTGTTGATGAAGTTCTCAAAAAGCAGAGCCTGAGATGGCGATTCTTGGGCATGTGACTGGTCCAGGGAGCAGGTTCAGGAGACAGGGAGACAGGACAGGGCCAGGCAGGGAACCAGGCAAAGGTGTGGTTTCAGCCACCTTCTTGGTGTGGCCTGATCCCAGGGAGCTGTGGAGACTAAATGAAATCAAGGCTGTCCCACCTTGAGGGACAGGACAGGGCCTCCCAGGGCCCAAGGCTCTTTTCCAGCAAGGGGTGCAGCTGTGAGCAGGCAACACTGATGTGGTAGGGGACAGTGTGCCGACAGGAAAGGGGATCTGGGGGCATATGTGGCATGTGTCTACTGCATGCTCTGCTCTGCATCCCTCTGTCCCCTGCCCCCACTCCTTCTGACAGAACCCAGTGCCTCAGGTCAGGGCTAGGCCTGGCTGGCCTCAGAGGAGCCCTCTGTCTGAAATCCAGCCACCAGCCTCCAACCCCCCAGCCCCTCACTGGGACTGCCACAGTGACCTCTCAGGCACCTTTGCTCTCTCCTGGCCTCTGCACTCTGTGCTCCCCCAGCAGCCAGGGGGATCCTTGTCAGACTGTAAGACAGAGCATCTCTCCTGTGCTCAAAACCTTCCCACAGCTGGCCATCTTAGTTCTGAGCCAGAGCCTGAGTCCTCCCAGGGCCCCAGGGCTCTGTGACCCTGCATCTCCCCCCACCCTGCCGTGCCCCCTCCACTTTCCATGCTGGGTGCACTGGCCCTCCTGCTGTCCCTTGAGTATCATCCACAATCTCAACTCCGGGCTTCTGCACTGGCTGTTCCCTCCACCTGGAACACTCTTTGTCTAGAGAGCCAATCCATTCTTTCCCCAAATGGCTCAGATGTCCCCAACTCAAGAAGCCTCCCTTGCCCATTCTATTTATGACTCCCCAAACATCCCACAACACTGTGTTTTCTACCAGGGCACACAGCTTCCTTACCGTGTTTACTGCCCCCCCTTGCCCCCATCACACTTACCCCGCTCCCCATTCACACTTGTGAATGCCGGCTTCGCAGGGCAGGGACGTT
Source organism: Neofelis nebulosa (assembly GCF_028018385.1). NCBI lineage: Eukaryota > Metazoa > Chordata > Mammalia > Carnivora > Felidae > Neofelis > Neofelis nebulosa. The sequence continues at coordinate 75,939,544 of NC_080792.1, read as the reverse complement.
GGTCTGTGTGCCAATGATGTGTCCTACAGGCCCAGGAGTACCCGGCAGGAAGCAGGTGCTAATAAATCCACCCCAGCCCTTTGTACTGAATGAGGGAGGGGCCAACTCATCACAGGGAGGGGACAGCCAGGGACTTCTGGGAAGTCTTCTGGAAAGGCCCTGGGCCTCCCCCAGATGAACACGGTAGATGTGTGGCCACCTCCCACCTAGTCTTGGCCAACCCTGATACTGCTCTGCCTCTGAGCCCTCAGCCCAGATGTCCCTTCATCTGGTAAGCCCATAAGAACTGGGCTTCCGTTGCTGCCACCGGAAACTTGCCCCCACCCCAACTCCATCCCTCCCTCAAGGCCCTGAGGCCCCTTCACAAACCCTGGTCCTCACCCTTGGCCTCCCCACCCAGCTCCAGCCTTTCTGTGCCAGTGACAGAACACAGCCTGGGGCTGCAGCTCTTCCTTTGCCCCAGTCCTCAGCAGCCACAGTGGCCATACCCCCACACCCCCTCCACACCGGTCCTCCACCCCTCGCCTGCCCCAGGAGAGCCCCAGAACAGCCAGCAAGACAAGATGAACACACCCAGAAACTCAGGCCACGTAGGAACTGAGCCCAGTTGAGGAGCTGGAGGAGCCAGGGCAGGGATGGTGGGTGCAGTGTGGCTGTGGGGCTTCCTGGAGGAGGCGGGTGGGGTTGGGGCCTCAGACAGTGCCGTCAGTGTTTTTGCGCCCTCTTCCCTGCCATGAGGTGGGGCAGGGCTGGGGATGTGCGTGCATACGTGCGTGGCGTTATCATAGAGGAAATCAATGCCTGGCACTGGCCCAGTGTTTAAGGGAAATGAATAGATTTTGGCCGAGGACAAAGAGAGTTTGATTAATCAAAAATTGGATAATGGAGGCAACACTCTAATTATTTTTCTTCCCAGCATTTTATCGAGAAATATGTTTGCACAGCATATCAGAGGTAACAGAGTGGGTGGGGGGGGGGTGACCATGCTGGAGGAAAGCCCAGCCTGGGGACAGGGCCACCGCACCCCACATGTGCTGATGTGGAGGCTGGCTGGCTGGTCCTGGTGGTTACTCCATGGGGCCACAGGAAGCAAGAGGGGACATGTGGTGCAGGCCTGAGGCTGCACACAGCTGGGGCAGCTTGGGTCACAGCAAAAGGGGTGGGCAGGGTTGCTTGCTGACATGGTGGCCAGGGGGAGTGGAGGTGCGGCTCCACCAGCTCAGGTCACTGGGACCTCCTGCAGGGTGAAGGCTGCAGGTGTCAAGTACTCCAACCCATGGTCAAGGAGGGTCTTTGGAAGTCCCTTTGGGCAGTTTGGAGCAGTTTCTCATGTTCACCTTGGTGAGCTGCCCTGTGGCTGAGGTCAGATAGGACGACCGGGCCCCACAGGACCTTCTCATAGCCCTCCCTTGTCACTCACCTCCTCCTCCTGCACTGTCCCCACCACTACAACACCGTTTCTGTGGTCACCTAGTCTCCTAACTCCAGGCAGCCTTCTTGGAGCTCAGCATGAGGCTCACTAAATTGCTCATTCATTCATTCAGGGTACAGAAAGAGGCTGCCATGGGAAGAAACATGCGTAGGGTCCTGGGTTGCCTGTTAGACTCAGGAGGCTGGTGGAGGAAGCACTGAAGAGGAGACGAGTCCTCACCTAATCTGGGGGATCAGAGTCAGTGTCTGGGAGAAGGGAGAGATGAAGGAGAGATGAAGGATGAGCTGAAGCTTCTAGGCAAGAGTCATGGTGTAGTGGGCGGGGTCAGCCAGTCCTTGGCAAACACATCTGAGTCTAAATCCTCCCTCCAATACCCACCATGGACATCACTCGTCAACCATGACCACTTTCCCTCTGAGTCATAACATAGCCCCAGAATCCTTCTCAACACTCTGTGCTTTGGACAGTCACTCCAGAGTTGGTACAAGAAATGAAAACTATCTATACCCTTGACCAAGGCCAATTTAAAGGTGAGGACACTAGACCCAGACAGTGAAGAGGCTTCACCAGCGTCAGCATTACAGGGAGAGCTGGGACTAGAACCCAGGTCTCCTGATTTCCTCTCCAGTGCTTTTCCCCCTGCACGAAGCGGCTCTGCTGAGCTGGTCTTGGGGCACAGGCCATAGAAAGGCCATTCAGCCATCACATGGTCACTGCAGACACGTGTTCCTTTCCTACCACTGGGATCTGGTCTTGCTCTCTTACAACAGTTTCCTATGGACATGCCCCTATTTGTCATGACCATATGAAACCTCTACGTCTGACCAAGGACTTGCCAGGTCATACCATATCACTGAGGGGCCAGGTGTCAAACTGAGGCATCTGATTTCCAGTGGCAGGGACCCATGCCTATGATGGCAGCATGAGAAGTGAGGCACTCACCTGCCTTGGCTTGTGAGCGAACCACAGTCGGGCCTCACTGGTGCACAGCCAGTGGTGTCCACCTATAGGTGATTTGTGTTTGTTGGCCAAACCTTAAGGCCAAAGACACACCTCTTGGGATCAGAGGGTTGAGCTGGAGCACTGGTTCTCCAGTGTGAGGACTATAGCCACTAGGAAGCCCAGCCCTCTGCATGAACGTGGCTCAAAAGATCATGTTAGCCCTGACCACTTGCCAGTATTCATTTACCCCTTGAACAGCCATTTCTTGAGGCCCTACTATGGCCAGGCCAGGCTCTGGGGCTGGATTCTCAGTGGCAAACAGCCAATGAAGGTCTTGACCTTACAGAGCTTACATTCAGATCCAGGAGAGAGATAGTATATAAAATAAATAAAACAGGTAATAGGTTATATTGTGATGAGTGCTAAGGGGAGAAATAGAGGCAATTACCCACTTGGGAAAGCCACCCCATCTTCCCACGTCTCAGTCTCCTTGACTATGAGGACAAAACTGAGGTAAAAATCAGCCCCTTCTTGGAGGTGTTGGTAGTGGAAAGATAAGTGAGCCTCTGCCCTTCGAAGGCACTAGCTCACTGTAATCCACAGCAGGTTCTGCTGCTGTCCTCATGAATGCCTGTGTTTGGGCTCTGGGGGAAATGTGCATAACTGAGCCTACTGTCCTCTGCTCCAACACCACAACCTTGACCTCCCTGGCTCACAGGGGCATAGAGCCTTGCTGAAGGGCTCAGGGCTCAGATCCTGGAACCCTGCCTGGAAAGCTCTCCATTCCAGAGGTTGGGGAGGGCTATTCAGTTGGGGCAGGGTCTCTTTCTGAAACGTTTGCTCTGACCACTGTCTGCACAGCCAGAAAAGGCACAGCCGGCCTGGACAAACCCTCGGGGAAGGGTGTGTTTCTGGCTAGAGGCTGCTGGAAGGAATGCCGGGCTTGACACTGTTTGTAAGGCCTCTCCCTGCACCGTGGTTTTTTTTTTTTTTTTTTTTTTTTTTTTTTAATGTTTTTTATTTATTTTTGGGACAGAGAGAGACAGAGCATGAACGGGGGAGGGGCAGAGAGTGAGGGAGACACCGAATCGGAAACAGGCTCCAGGCTCCGAGCCATCAGCCCAGAGCCTGACGCGGGGCTCGAACTCACGGACCGCGAGATCGTGACCTGGCTGAAGTCGGACGCTTAACCGACTGCGCCACCCAGGTGCCCCTGCACCGTGGTTTTTAACAGTCTCGCCTCTTAGCACTTTTTGATGGATTCTCCAGGGATGTCTCTAAAAGAGTGTTATACCTTAATTTAGAAGCAAATAACTCAAAACTCTGTGATATACCAGGTTCCTTCGGAAAAGGGATGAACTCAAGGAAGCCATTGTTGTATGAAGCCAACTACGTGCCAACAGGACTGCCCAGCCCTCAGCCCTTGAACTGTGCCTCCCTCCCGAGGTTAAGGGACAGAGGGGGAGGAAGCAACACTCACAGGAGGCCAAAGTGAGGCTTGCAGGCTGGCTCCGACTGACCCTAGTGGCCCCAAGTGCCAAACACAGCCCGTGTGCCCAACTGCCCAAGGGAGAAGGGGGAACATGGTGGCAGGCCCGTGGAACTGCCCTCCCAGTGCCATAACCAGGCTTCATGGGCAAGCACTTGGGCAGTCAGTCAGGGCCCCATGCCTCGTGTAATGCTCTACTGTCTTGAAATGTTTAACAACTTTTACCAAGGGCCCACAAATCATATAGCTGGTCCTACCCCTGTTGCTCAGTCCCCATGCACTCCACGCATACCTTGGGGTTTGCCTCAGAGGCCCCGCTCTCCTGAGAACACCCTCTTCCACAGTCTTCCTCCACTCCACGTGGCCACTCCACTCCACTCCATGTGGCCATCATGATTGTGCTCCCACCTCACTTGCTGGTCAATCTTTTTCAATCTCTTTTCTGGAAGCTCCTTCTCGGCTCATGCTCTGAGAGGTGAAGGCCCTGAGGCCTGACCCAGCCCCTCTGGTCCCACCTACCCTTGATCCTCAAGTGACCTTGGCCAGTCCCTGGCTTCCCATACACCTGGTGCCAAGGACTCCGGGTTTCTACCCCCAGCCTCGCTCGCCCCTCTGACCGCCACATGTGTCCATGTCTACCAGGTCTAACCTAATTTCCAATTTCCTACCTCTCATGATGGAGTCCGCATCTTCCTTCTCTGCCAATGCCACTGCCATCCCTCCAGCTGTCCATGCTTCCCGTCCATCATTAGATCCTCTTTAAAATAAACCCCATCCAACCACTTCTCATGACCCCTACTCCTCCCACTGCACTGGGTCAGCAGCCTCCTGCCCCTGACTGCTGTAACAGCCCCTCACTCCCCGCCCCCCCCCCCCCCCGTCTTGCCCCCATGTCCATCAACCACACAGGTCTTTTAACAGCAGAATTAGTTTCAGTATCTCCTCTTCTCCAAGCTTTCTCTCCTCTTCCTGCCTCACTGGGGCCTGCCTGACCTCCTCCGTAAACCACCCTACCCTACTGGGCTCTGGCTACCTGGCTTTCTGGTGAGGCCTCCAGCAGCAGAAGTGGGTCAGCCTCAGTGCCTATGCACCTGCCACCCTCTTTCCTGGTGCTCTTCCTTGTCAGTCATGACTCACCCGTCACTCTCCATGGCACTGTGCCAATGGTCCCTCCATGCAAAGGGACCCCCTGACCCTCTCCCATCCCCCTCCCATTTAATTTGGTTCTCTTCACAGCACCTACCTTACCTGGCATTCAGTTACCCAGGTGTTGTGTCAGCCTCTCTGAGACTGCTGTGAGCACCATGAGAGCAGACGCTGCATCTGTCCTGCTCCTTGCCATATCCCTGTGCCTGGCACAGTGCCTAGTACTCGGCAGGTTCTGGTAAATATTAGCCAAAGGAATGAATGAATGTGCGAACCATTTCTGTTTCCTCGGGCTCTGTACGGAGGGCTGACATCTCCCATGTGCTCCAGGAGCCATCAGATGGTCCCTGTGGTTAGTCCCTGTCAGTTCACTACCGCGAGCATCTTCCCTGCCAGTGTGGATGTGTCTGGCCCCGTGGCCAGACACACGGGGAGGTCCCATGCAGGGATAGGTGCAGGGACAGGGCAGGGAACTCTTGGCTCTGTTTATGGATGAAGACAAAGAAGCTCAGTCAGCACAGGGTTGGGCCAGGGGTGATAGGGCCAGGGCCTGACCCAGGTCTTTGGAGGCCTCAACTGGAGGGCCCCCCGAACCTGCTTTGGGGCATCTGGGCCTTTCCACGTCAATCCCCGGTCTGCCTAAGCTGTGTCCGGCCACTGCTCTGGGGCTGATCCTCAGCATTTGCCATGATGCCCCTATCCATTTCCTTTTGCCCTCTTTCCTGCCAACCACAGCGCCTGCAGGCATGTGTCTGGAGGCTCAGTTACCCCAGCTTTCCTTCCTGGGGTTGTGGGAGAGCAGTATGCTAATCTTCTTCTTCCAGAGTTCTTGCAAGCCCAGCCATGGTCAGCAGCAGTGAGAACATCCTATACCCACACAGCATTTTAGGTCTTCCGAGTGCTAGCAAGAGACAGGATAGGGCTGCCTCATCCTCACATCCAGGGACGGAAGGCACGGCACACACTGCCATCACAGGTATGTACGCATGAGGAAAACACACAGAAAAACATGCTGTTCAGGCCACACCCCGAGTCTCAGGCCAGCCCTCCCACCATTCAGTCGTCCATCCCACTGGTCTCTTACAGGGGCCCTTGCCAAGTCCACCTGGTTACCCAGAAGTTCCTGAAATCACCCTAGAAGCTTCTGAGATCTGGACCAAGGAATTCCTGAGACTCCACGAAACAGAAGAGCTGAGAGGTTGGGCACAGAGGGAGGAATCCATTCCATATCCCAAATCTAGCATCCCACAGACTCCTGCCAGAGTCAGAATGTGGCCTGGCAACAGGCACAAGAGTGAAGTGGCTCTATCCCTCTTGGCATAATCTGCACCCCTATGAGGGCAGGCAGGCCCTGCTCTCACTGCAGCAACATGGGCTTCAGCCAAAAGCTGAAAGTGAGTGTGTGTTAGGAGTTTGGGGGGGGGGGGCGGAATGCCACATACATGAGTAACAAACAGCCCCTTCAGAGGGAGAGCGAAAACATCCCCGGGTATGAGCAAGTGAGCAGATCTAGGGCAGAAAGTGACACTGGCCTTCCAAGGAGGAGGGACTATGTCTTATTTACCTCCTGTCTCAGAAAATCAACGTCTGTTAGAGGGACACACAAGAGTTTTAAACCAAATGCCAGTGTCTTGTCCCTGGAGCACGAGGAACGTTGAAGGCACACCACTTCATCTGAACATGGCCAGGCCTTCCCATTCAATCAGCCCCTAAATGGAGACTCCCAAGCCTCCCTGTTACAGTTCACAAACATCCACGCCCCAAAGGGGCAGAGTCTCCAACTAAATATCATTCTCCATCCTGGCTAGGAAGGGGGCCAGGCTGTTGGTGACCCAGTACCCTGGCCTTGCCCATGAGACAAGGTGCCTGGAAGGGCAGTCTAGGTTGCAAGGAGACCCCAGAGTCTTTCAAGCTCTTCCCCAAGCCCACCCCAGCTCCTAGGTCACAGAGCTACTCCCTTTTACAGATGAAGAAACTGTGGCCTACCTGGAATAGCCACAACTAACAAGCAGTGGGGTGTTCCATTTCCTCAGCTCCTTTAGCTCCTGTGCACCTCTCACCCACCTTTCCCACCACACCACCTATGTCTTCCCAAGCACATCCTGTGCTCCTTCCAGACCCAACTGCCTGAGTGCCCTCTCTGTGGTTTGTTCCACTTTCTTCCCTCTGCCCACAATGCCCACCCCATATGTGCTCATGTCCTTCAAGCTCCAGTTCAAATGTCACTTTGCCCACAGGCCCATCTGACTCCAGCCCAGACCTCATCTCTAAGGTCCCTCCAGAGGCCCTGGCACCCACACTCAGGGTTGGGAGACATTTCTCCCCTGTGGGGTGGTGCGTCGGTCTCAGGAGGGCAGGCCTAGTCCACTCCTACCTCACCGCCAGGCTCTGGGGGAGCAAATGCTCAGTAAATATTTGTTTAATCGAATTTGGCCAAGGAGCCTCCTCTAGACAGAGCCCAAGGCAGCCGGACTCACTCCCCAGAGCAGGGAAATCACTTGGGCAGAAGGGAGTCCATCGGGGGCTGGGATGCCTCACCAAAACAGGCAGACCTCGCCTACCAGGCGGGTCCCTCCATCCTGAGACAGGGACTCTAGGGAACCCTGGTCTCCGCACTGCCTTCTCTCTTGTAACAGAGATCCTCAATTCTCGGCCTAGGCGGAGTCCTGCCATCATCACCAAGGCAGGCTCAGCACCGCCCTGCAGGCAGAGCCCCCGTGGATCTCCCGCAGGATACGGAGCCCCAGCCCCGAGGCCCTCACACCCCTCCCCCCAAACACCCCAACACCCCCACCGCCTTTTAAGGGAAAAAAATATTGAGCCAGGAACATATCACAATCGCAGCAGGTCGATACTCATCTCTTGCTCTAAACGCTTCCAAAAGGACCTGCTCTCTGCAAGACCGGTGACGGAAAACTGCGAGCCACTCGGCCCCGGGCCCAGGCCTCCGGGGCCCTCTCCTTCGTTTCAGCCAAGGCCACAGGTCGGCGCTCCTGCGGCCCGGGGTCGCCTCCTCCCCGCTCCCCTGGGAGGGAGACCCCGCCTCAGCGCCTCTCCCGCAGGTCTCCTGGCCCCGGCTCCGCACGGGCAGCTTTTTTTTTGGGGGGGGGGGGGGGGGCGACGCGGCATCCCCGGCAGCCCTTGCCCACCTCCCAGGCCCGCGGCCACCCCCTCCTGCCAGCTCCTCGGCCCAGTGGCGCCCCTTCCCAGCACCTGCCCGGCCCGTGGTCTCCCCCTGTCCACCTCGCAGGCATCCCCACCCTGGTCGCCCCCACCCCGGCCGGGCATCCCTTTCGCTGCTCCCCGGCGCCCCCCGCCCAGGCGGATCCCTAGCACAAAGGCCCGGGTGGGGCCCCGGGTGGGGGTGGGGTGGACGCCCCAGCCGCGTCCCCGGCCCCCCGAGGTTCAGCGTGTGCCCCGGCCGCGGGTCCGCTCACTCACCTCCGGGCCGCCGCACGGTGCATCGGCCGAGCTGCTCCGGGTGGGGCGGGGCGGGGCGGCGAGCGCGGGCCGCGGCGCCCTCGTTCCGCACTACGCGGGCGGCGGCACCCGCGCGGGGACGTGACCGGACCGCGGGCGGCGCACACCCTCCGGCCGGCTAGGCTCCCTCCGCCCGCTCTCCCGCGCCGCCCGCCGCCCGCCCGCGGGTCCGCCCGCCCCGCGCAGCGCTGCCGCCGGCAGGGGGCGGAGCCGCGAGCGCAGCGCGTTGCCAGGCCAACCGCGGGCGGGGGTGCCGCGCGCCCGCCGGTGACCACGCGCTGGGCGCCACCGCCCCGCCACGAGCGCCGGCTCTCTTCCCATTGGGCAAGAGCGGCTGACCGATGCATATGAGGCCCAATGGCAACGGGCAGGGGTGGAGCCACGGCGCCGCGCGCGCCGCAGTCCCGCACGAGCTGGCGCTGCCCGTACAGGCGTCCCCGGGACCTGGTTGAGCGAAGGCACGGCTCCGAGCTAGCAGGACTGCTTCTCAAAGAGCCAGAGACAGAGCTTAAGAGTGGCGGAAGGCCCGGGCCCCCGCTCGCCTCCCCCAGTTTGTATTCGAACCCAGCTTGGCACTAAACTCCGCCACCTTGGGCAACTAACTGACCTCTGTGAGCCTGTTTTGCAAAGTGGGGCTAGTGGCACCTGCTTCCCTGAATTGTCGCGACCAACCGCTGGAACGTGTGCAAGGCTATGAGGCTATTCAAACCCTAAAGGTTTACACCAATGAGGTTAGTGCAGCGATGGGAGGGACATTAGTCATCTTTGCTGCTTGCTACCCCAGCGTGAAGGGGCTTTTTAAAGGGTCCCTGGCAATCCTGGCTATAGAAGGTTGCCTGGAAAAGGAGGAGAGGAGGAAGGGTCCAGGATGTGTCCCTTAGATCAGAGAGGCAGGAGGGAGCCAGCCAGCTCAGTTAAGGCCAGGACCCCCGCCGCCTTTTAGAAGCTTGTGGAAGGTAGAAGGCATCCAACCGGCAGCAAAATGTACCTGAGCCAGTCTGCCAAATTCTTTCAATTTCCGGGGAGGCCCATTTGTGGGCCCCAACGCCAGGAGTCCCTCACTCCTGTGCTTAAAAGACTTGGGCCAGAGAACCAAGATATTAATGCCACTCCTTGTCTTTTCCATCATTGTAACTTGAAGCTTGGTGTATTCTAGAGCATCCCTGGTGAAATGCAGATTCTCCTAGGGACACCTTCCTTATCAATTTACACCCTCATGGTCACATTGCAAGGATCACCCAACACCTGGCAGGAGCACTGGAATTGATCATTGGCAAGGGTGGATTGGGTGGTCATCCCAGTCCAGGTTTGTGGTTTGAAGGCAGGGGTGGGGGTCCCATTCTGCAGGCTGGACGCTGTAGCATTGCAACATTATCCCATAACCTTTCTGGGAATGTTTCCTCTGCTTTTTGAGATGGAGACTGTTGGACTACATATCCTGTGACATGACATGCCCACCTGTGAAGAAGTTGCCCAGATTCTCAGGGACAGGACAGATGTTGGTGATGGGCATCCCGAGGTGAACCTAGACCTGGCACAGCGCTGGCTGGAGGTGGTCAGTGAGAACTAAAGGAAGGTGGCCAAAATTGTGGGGCTCCTCTGGGTGCATGCCCTCAAACCCCCAGCCTGCATCAGGCTGGGCCCCTGCCCACAGGACCACTCAGAGGCCAATGGATGTGATACCAGGAAGACGATTGGCACAGGCCCTGCCCTGATGTGGATCAGAGGTGAGAGGGGGTGAGGGTGAAGCACAGACCCAGCTCTGTTGCCTGTACACCCTTGGGCGAGTTATTTCACCTGGATGAGCCTCAGTTTCCTTTTCTGTCAAAGGGGACACTAATAGACTGTCCTTAGTGATTCTGAGGGGAAGTGCACGTAGGCACATGTCTAGAGATGGGTGAGGGCAGTTTCTGTTGTAGGATTGGGGTCAGAATTGAGCTGTTTGCAGAGGCAAACTAGATGTTAGTGTAGATGACCCTCTACAGCAGTCCGGGCATAAGATCGGAGCTAGCCCATGAAGCAGCCCAGTGGAGCTGGCTGCTACCTCCCTCACCTGACCCTAGGGGCCACTAATGATTGTAACCCTTCATACAGCAATTATTTGTTGATGACCTCCTCTGCACAGACACAGTTCTAGGATTTAGACAGGCCCGACCCTGCCTGTGGACCTTCCTGTCTGTGGGGCAGTAATCCACCATTACTCTTGCCTCACGGAGGAGAGCCCTCCCCAGAACCCTGGGCACACATGCAGGGGGAGAACTGGGCACTGGGACAGCAGAATGGAGGTGGCCTGTGACCTGGGACAGGAGAGAAGCATGTTCCAAGGTGGGGGATGTGCTGGATGTGAAGGAGCTATGATGATTGGAGGAACCCATGGGAGACCAGCATGGCTGGAGCCAGCAAGCAAGTGTGGGTGCCAGAATACAAAGCTGGAGTGGAGCTGGGGACAGTTGAACCGGGCCAGTGGCCCTTATGCAAGATTGGGGATGTTGACCTAAGAACCACCGGAGAGTTTTAAGATTAGCTTTTTATTTTATTTTAATTTTTAATTTTTGTTTATTCATTTATTTTATTTAGAAAGAGCATGAGTTGGGGAGAGGGGCAGAGGGAGGAGGGGAATCTTAAGTAGGCTCCATGCTCAGCATAAAGCCCAATGCAGGGCTCGATCCCATGATCCTGGGATCGTGACTGAACTGAAATTAAGAGTCGGACACTCAATTGTGCCACCCAGGTGCCTCTAGCTTTTAATGTCTTTATTTTTTTAAAAAATTGTTTTAAGTGTATTTATTTATTTTGAGAGAGAAAGAGAGAGCATGAGCAGGGGAAGGGCTGAGAGAGAGGGAGAGAAAGAATCCCAATCAGGCTCCTCACTGTCAGTGCAGGGCCAGGTGTGGGGCTTGAACCCACAAACCATGACATCATGATCTGAGCTGAAGCCAAGAGCCAGATGCTCAACCTACTGAGCCACCCAGGTGCCCCCATTTTTTTTTTTTTGAGAGAGAGAGAGAGAGAGAGAGAGAGAGAGAGAGAGAGAGAGAGAACAAGCAGTAGAGGGAGAGAGAGAGAAATCTCAAGCAGGCTCCACACCCAGCGTGGAGCCTGATGTGAGGCTCAATCCTATGATCCTGAGATCATGATCTGAACCAAAACCAAGAGACGCTTAACTGACTGAGCCACCCAGGCACCTGAGATGGTGTAGGTTGTCTTAATATGCAGAATCAAATAACAAAAATGTCAACTATTCATCCCAGAGAAAATAAGAAAGCAGAGATTCTGCATGAAGCTGAGTTCAGCATAGGGCTGCAGGATCACTGAGCGACAGAGTGTGTCAGGAGAGGGCCATGTGGTGGCTGCAGCCATGACAAAGAGCTGGCTCTGGCAGGGGGAGCAGAGTGGGGAGGGTGGGGGCCAAGGAAGAGGCCCCCATGAGAAGAGGTGCTGGAGGAAGGGTGGTGCTTGCTAAGCACATGAAGGACCAGTGGGAGAGGTAGCCAGGAAACCAGCAAGTAGAGGGTCCTGGAGCCTCAGGAAGAGTGTCTTGAGAGGTAAGATGGGGTCAGCCACATCATATGCTATTGAGAGGCCCAGTAAGCTAAGGACAGGGATGTGTCCTCATGAACAAAGGTGGGCACAGTTGGGGGTCAGTGTGCCAGCAGTTCAAGGCATGGAGGCCACATGAGGCTAACACTGGACAGGTGGGTCCCCCTGAGGTGCAGATGCCCTGGGGGCTGGGGCTGGTGCCCCATCCTCAGTCCTTCCTAGCCAGGAAAACAGGACCAAGAGATAACAGCTTGGGGCTCTGTGGTGAAAAGAGGAAGGGGGCCCTAGTGATTAAGCCTTGGACTTCACCAATCCTGCAGGGACAGATGGCTGAGGAGTGGCCTCTCCAAGTGGTATCAACCTATCTCCAGAAAATGACCAAAACTCAGTCACAGAGCATTCCATGCCTGGGCATCATGTCCCTTCAGTTCCAGAGCAACTGGTGGAGCTTTCTGGCTCATCAGTCACTGAATCCGTCCTGGCACACCAGCCATGCCAGACCGGGGGCCCTCCCCAAATACACCCATGCCTCGTGCCTTTGCCCTTCTGCCCCATGAGGCCCAGCTCCCCTGGGCCTACCTTCCTGCATGCCCAGAGTGCCTAGGACGCTGGAACTCCTCATCTATGCGAGTATGAACCTGTCTCGTCACGACTGGTCCCGGGCAGATTGTGCCATTGGTCTCCCCACTACCCGAAGATGGGGGTGGTGGCATCTTGCTAGTCTCTGGATGCAGGCAACAGCACCCTCCTGTCTGGCTCTTCTCCCGGCTTGACCTGCTCTCCCAAGCCCCTCTGGCTGACTCTCAGGCTGTGGCGGGGCTGAGTGGGTTTCTCCAGTTTATTTCCTTGGGGTCTGTGCAACCCCCCCAGCCCCAACTTGAACAAGCCGTTGCAGATCTGGGTTAGTTATAAATAGCCAGGCCTGCAACTCTCCTTTTAGCTGAAAAGCAAAGTGAACGAGCAGAGAGAGACACACCCGGCACGCGTTTTATTTTTAATCTTCTCCCTCTGTCTCAGAATGAACTGGGGTCCCAGTGCTCAGCATTTCTAGGAGCAGAAGCCCAAGACAAATGCCTGGGGCCCTGGCTTTGCCCCTGTCTGCTGTGTGATCTTGGGCACTTGAGTTGCCACTCTGGGCCTTGGTTTCCTCACCAAGGGAGAGAGCAGTGGAGGTGATCACCTCCAACAGTAGGACTTGGACTGTCCTCCTCTGCCCTTCCCCCTCCCCCCCTGCCCCCGCCTGTGCCCAACAACACCTTTGGGAGGAGAGGGTCCCTGGAAAGCCTAGGTGCAAGTGAGGCCCCAGTCAGGCCCCAAATTGGCATGATGCACAAATTCCTCATCCCCAGCTCTTTGCTTGGGTGTCCCCCAGCTAGGAACTTTCTTCCTCTATGCAAAATCTTTCCAGCCAGCCAAATCCTTGAAATATCGAATGTTACCTCCCTGTGGTGAGCTAGGAAGGGGCTGTCTGGGTCACGTTGTGTCTGAGTTGGACCCGGGGCTGGGGCAGATAGGGAGCCTGTGGGCAGGTGCCTGGGAAATGGCAGGTGGGAAATGGACCTGGAGCAGTCCAGGTGTGTGGTCTGGCAGTGCCCTGATGGGGAGGGTGAGGCTGAAGGGGAGAGACAGAGGCTGTGTTCCTGCAGGGCAGGGACTGTGCAGCTTTTGTTTTTGTATCACACTCCTCTAGTGGATCTCAGTGATGGTGGAGTCCCTTATTATGCTAGGCCCAGCTGTTTTGGGCTTAAGATGATAGTCCCTTACAGAGAACATGTTCCCACCCACTACCCATTGGCATTGCACAACTCCTTGCCAGCTAGGCTGGTTTCAATAATGAGGAAACCAGGCTCAGAGAAGTTAAGTAACTTGTCTAAAGTCACACAGCTGGATATATTTAGGAGTCCAAGCTAGGCACTTTTGGAAATCCGTGTGTATTAAATCTTAAAAAGCCTAGTACTCTTTTTTTTTTTTTTTTAAACCGTGTATTTATTTTGAGAGAGAGCATACATGCAAATGGGGGAGGGGTCGAGAGAGAGAATCTCAAGCAGACCCTGTACTGTCAGCACAGAGCCCGACGCGGGGCTCCATCTCACGAACTGTGAGATCATGACCTGAGCTGAAATCAAGAGTTGGAAAGTTAACTAACTGAGCCACCCAGGCGCCCCAAAAAGCCTAGTCCTCTTAAAGCAATGGGAAACTGCTTTTCCTGGTGTCATGAATGCCCTGAGAACAAATAGGGCAGACCTACTTCTTCCACCATGACACCCCAGTGAGAACCTGGCCAGGGAACTGGGAGCCACTGGACACGCATCTGTGCCTCTCCGCCCCCTCACCCTGGGGGCACTTGCCATTTGACATCCTCAGGAAGTGAGGGAGGAAGGCTGGGGTGATGTCTTCAAAGAGGAAATCCCTGGTGCTAATTGGCACTTAGAGACCTTTCGGCTAATTAACCTGTTTATTTGTCTCTCTAGAGCAAATTAGAGGGTTTAGCTGGGGAGGCGGAAGAGAGAGGTGTTGCTGGTGGCCACCTCCATGGGGGCTATATATGGCTTCTTGGTGGGTGGTGTGGGCCACTGGGGAGGCCAGGAAGAGGGCTGGGAGGTGGGCTGGGAAGAGTGTGGGCTGCCCTTCCATCAGTGCCCTGCTCACTTCCCAGTAATGGCTGCTATGGGAGCAATTCTGGGCACATGGGAGTTAGGCCCCTTGGGGGTGCCGCCCGGGGTTGGTTCCAGGTTCCCCTCCAGACATCTGCCGGAGGGAGGAGGAGCTAGCTGGAAGGAGGGAAGTGGAGTCCATCCTTGGGGAGGCTCACCACACTGCTTCTTCCAGCCCCAGCGCCCCAGCCATGCTGCCATGTGGAGTTCCCCTTTCTGAGGGGGCTTTTTTAGACCTCTTTGGCCAGAGTCCATGGACTTCCTGTCATCTTGGGTTGGAGACACAGCTCTTTTTGTATATAAGATGCCAGCCTGTTAGCTTCTACCTCAGACTTGATTGCAAGGTCTTTTCCCTTTCCCCAAGGGCTGGCCAGACTGGTCTGGGGTTTCCAGCAGCTTAGAGAGGTTTCAAGTGGGAAGGAGGGGTTTGGGTGGTCCCCCCTCCTTCCTTCTGGTGCAGGGTGGGGAAGGGAGGGAAGCTTCTATGCCTGGCCATGCAGGGATGGCTGTTGTGCTCACACAGGATGGCCGCTGCTTCTCAGGCTACTGAACACCTGTTGAATGCCTGTAACTGATGTCCCCCCAGTTACAGGTGACAACAAGGCTGGCACCTTTGGGGGTTCTCCAGGGCTGTGTGGTTCCCACTCTGGCTTGTCATCCATAGCCTCCTGCTAGCTGCTCAGGGGCCCAGGAGCCAGAGGCATTTGCAAACCTCCCCTGCCCCACCAGCTCTGCAGAACTTTCCTGGCTCCTGCTTGCTGCCCAGAATGGGTAAGGGGGGCTGGCCCACACTCAGTGCCCTTTCCTGTTCTGCAGGAGCCCAGGGCATTGTCAACAGTGGCCTGATCCCCTCACTCGTGTGGAAGCTGCAGAGGGAGGAGGAAGAGATCCAGGGGCTCCTCTTGGACACACTGGCGGCCTGCCTGATGGAGGATGCCACCGAGGCGCTGGGTAGCCACGTGGTGCCCTTCCTGAAGCAGAAGCTCCTTAGCACCAATGATGACATTCGCAGCAAAGCTGCCCGCACACTCATTGCGGTCAGGTGAGCCTGGCCCGAGTGGATGGAGCAGGGAGGGTGGGAGTGGCCGGCCCTGGGGCTTCTGCTGAGGCTCAGAAAAGGCAACCGAGCTGCCCCCAGCCCTGCAGCAAGCCAGCCTGCCCTGGAGGTCCAGGGAGCCCACCTCAGGGCCTGCTTCCCCTGGCCTGCTTGTGCCCTGGGGGAGAAGGACCCTCTCCCCTGGGGTGGCCACAGCCCTGTTGGCCTGAGGGTGTCCTAGGTTTAGCACTCACAGTCCTGCATCCCAGGAAGCCCCCAGTCCTGGGGAGCATGAGATGGTTGTTTACCCCCTCCCTGTGAGGAGGGCAAGCACAGGAGAACTGGTGGTGACAGGGGTCACTGAGTGTTCCCTATGTGCCCGGCATTACCTACAGACTGCACATTTAGACATTCCTCCAAGGAAGGTGAGTATCTCCGTTTATAGGTAAGGAAATGAAGGCACAGGGGACCCAGGGTTACACAGAATCATAGTCTAAATCCTGGCCTGGAGCCTGAGGGAGCACAAAGCCTCAGAGCTGGGAGGAAGGGCGGTAGGGAGGCAGCATGTGAGCCTGGACACAGATGTTCCCCAAGGATGGGTGGTCCCTCGTCCCCCCCAAGTCCATGCCTTAGATATGGCCACCTGCCTTCATCCTGACACCTCTTGCCTCCCTGAGGCCTAGCTTTCCCTCCATCTGGGATTCTCTCTAGAAACCCAGGCCATCGTTTCTACAAGTGTGGCCCTTGATCCAGACCCCTGGGAGCTTATGAACATGGAGATTCTGGGGCCCCACCCCAGGCCCATCACCATCTGCTCTTTGCTCAGAGGTCCCCTTCCAGGGAAGCCTCTAAGGACCATACCTGCTCTGGAAACTGGCAGCCTCCACCAACCTGCATGTGCTTTGCACTATTCCCTCCTGTTTTGTGTGTCACTCCCAAGGGGAGTTCCTGAGGACAGGGCTTTGCTCTGTTTGCCGCTTGGGACTAGGGGTTCAAAACAGGGGGAGCTTTGGTCCCCTAGGAGACAGGCAGCACTGTCTGGAGACATTTTTAGTTGTTCCAATGTTGGGGAGAAGGGGCACTCCTGGCATCGAGGGGGTAGTAGCCAGGGATGCTGTTGAGCATCCCACAATGTAAGGGACACAAGAACCATCCAGCCCCAACATCAGTGGTGCTGAGCTGGTACAACCCTGCTCTGGCCTCAGCATCTGGCCTCAGGGCCTGCAAGGTGCTCGGGCAGCCCTGGCTGTGGGAATGAATGAACACATGGGACCCCTGCAGGCGGGCCTCAGGACTCTGCATCTTTGATCAAGCTCCCAAGGGGAGCTCATGGGGAGTCCATCATGTACATTTTCACAGCTTTGTACAGTGCCAGGATTAGAAGTGACTTACAGCATCCTCTCTCCTGAGGGTGGCTCTCTACCGGTGTCTCCCTGGCAGCTTGCTGCCATTTGTGTGGCTGAGCCCATCCATGGTAGCTCTGGCTCTTACATGGAGTCAAAATGAGTGTCCTTGTGGTTTGCACCCCTGGGTCCTGCTGCTCCCCATTTTGGAGCTGGGGGGAACATGTCTGGTTTTTTTTTCATGTGATACCTTAGGACAAATCTCCATCACCCACCCCACCCTGGCTCCTCTGTGGGTTTGCCTTCAGTGGCCACAGGCCATGCTCCCAGGTTGTCTGAGTGTGGGGGGTGAGACCCAAATCTGTGCTCCCTGGTGCCTTGGTACCCATTGGCTAAGCCTGGACCACTAGGGATAGTCCCAACACAAGTCTTTCTGGTGTCCCCTGGGGTGGTCCTGGGCCCTGCTCACCTCCTCTTGCAAAAGTGAAGCCACATAGTTGTTCCCTCTCTGGTCTAGCATCCCTCTGGAGGGCAAGAACCAGGTGTGGCAGCATGACGTCATCCCCATCCTGGTGCACCTGCTGAAGGACAGCGTGGAGGAGGTGCAGGCCAATGCCGCCGGGGCCCTCATGTATGCCACGGTGACAACTCAAGGTGAGGCAGCTTGCTGGCCAGGTGCATCCCCTGTGTAGGTGGTGGAGCTTACTGGGCAGTGGGAGGGTCACTGCAGCCTCCAGCATGCTGGCTGTCCCTACAGGCTTTCCAGAACTCTCGTTTTGTGCTCAGCATCCTACTGTCCCCTCCCTGCCCCACCAAAATACTTTCCCGGCCTGTTGTTGAAGTCCTTTCAAGTTTCGGCCCGAGGCTCCACCCTCCTTCTTCTTCCTGGCCACAGTAGGCCACCTACCTGTGGTCCCTCCTGGTCACTCCCATTAGGACCTCTGTCCCCTCCTGCCAGGCTGTTCCCTGGGACTGGAATTCCCACCTCCAACCCAGGGCGCTTGTAAGCCTGGATTCTGGGATTAATTATGTCGTTTGACATCCTTGATTTGGTTATCTTGAGCCCTAGGCAAACAACTGGAGCCTTGCTTTCATGGGTTTTTAAAAAATTTTTTAAATCTTTATTTTTGAGAGAGAGAGAGAGAGAGAGACAGAAACAGAGAGTGAGTGGGACAGGGGCAGAGAGAGAGGGAGACACAGAATCTGAAGCAGGCTCCAGGTTCTGTCAGAGAAGAGTACAGAACCCGATGTGGGGCTCGAACTCATAAACTGTGAGATCATGACTTGAGCCGAAGTCGACGATTAACTGACTGAGCCACCCAGGCACTCCTTCATGGTGTTTTTTTTTTTTTTAATCAAAATTACTTTTTTCAATGGGTGGGGTAGGCAGCAAATAAGAGTATGAGATTACCTCTCCCACCTGGGGAACCCCAGCCAGTCAGGCTTCCATGTTAAGTTATCCAACCCTGGGCTAACAGGAGCTACTGGGCTGGTTTCCCCACCTGGAGGCCAGGGTGGGTAATCCCACTTGACCTCTGAAAGCTGTCTGTCCTTCCCCATGCTCACAATTGCCTGTACCAGCCCTATGCCCCGTGCTTTCTTGGTGTTCCACAGAGGACTGACTGGGTCTGACTCTCAATCAGCATGCTGTAAAGCCCCCCAGAATTGGCCTCTCAGCCATTCCCCACTAGACCCTAATGGTGGAATTTGAGACATACCAGAGGAGGAGAGGTTGGGGCCTTCCTGGAGCCACAGCCTCCTTTCGATTATGCAGTGAGGATGCTGACCATCAGGGCAGGGGCTCCCCCCAGCACATTTATTTCTTGGGCATCCTCAGTGCTGTGTCTCATTTGGGCTTCCTGTGGGAGTTCTTGGAGGGCCGGAGGGCTCATGGTGGGCCCAGGTAACAGCTAGAACCTAGGGATGTGGGGCCACTTTTCACAAAGCTGGCACTCCAGCCAAGGGTCCCCAAGCCCCTGCCATGTGCCAGGCCCTGTGCTTGGTGGTGGGGACCTGGACATCTCAGCCTCTGGTGAACATTGGTGGGAGTGGCAGAGGGTTGATGATATAGAAGAGAAGCATGGCATGTGGTGGCCCAGGGCAGGGGCTGAGCCTCCTCTGGGAGGGGCATGGGTGTTGATCCAAGGGACAGTGGGAGTCAGCACGGCGGAGGGTAGCTGGACAGGTCTCAGCATTAAGAGAAGAGTACATTGGGGTGCCTGGGTGGCTCAGTTGGTTGAGCGTCTGGCTTCTGCTCAGGTCACGATCTCACGGTCTGTGAGTTTTAGCCCCGCGTCGGGCTCTGTGCTGACAGCTCAGAACCTGGAGCCTGTTTCAGATTCTGTGTCTCCCTCTCTCTCTGCTCCTCCCCTGCTCGTGCTCTGTCTCTCTCTCTCTCTGTCTCTCTCTCTCTGTCTCAAAAATAAGTAAACATTAAAAAATTAAAAAAAAAAAAAAGAGAAGAGTACATTAAGCACAGCAGGAAGGATGGGAGGCAGGGGGCAACCATCTGGCCTTTTAGCAGGCCAGGACAGCGGGGAGGTAGTGAAGGTTAAGGAGCAATGTCTTCTTTACACATTAATGTCTGTGCCCTCCACTAGACTGTAAGCACCAAGAGGGAGAGAACTATGTGAGTTTTTGTGCCTGACACAGAGTAGGTGCTCAAGAAGCATTTGCCACATAAATCAACAATTGGGTTTTACTTTTTGTGTTTCCTTGTGAAAACTGGATTGCCGGAGAGGCATCAGGGTGGTTGGGGAGAAGCCTGTTGAGGGGCTGGAGGGGCAGGAGATGAAGAGGGCAAGGTGGGAGGCAAAGGAAGATGCTAGGCCTTCGAGGGAGTGAGGAATGGCACCTCCCCTGAGGCCAGATGCCAGGATTGGGCTGGGGTGAGAGGAGGTAGAACAGGAGGCCCCCTGAGGAACGCGTGGTGTTGGTGGCCCACAGGAAAGTATGCTGCCCTGGACACAGAAGCCATCCACCCACTCCTGAGCCTGCTTGGCTCATCCTTGAGCAAGGCACGGTTGAATGCCACCAAGGCCCTCACCATGCTGGCTGAGGCCCCCGAGGGCCGCAAGTTTCTGCAATCTCGTGTGCCCGTCTTCCGTGTCCTGGAGGATGACACCAGTGAGGCCGTGCGGCGGGCAGCACAGATCGCTGTCAAAGTCATTGAGTGGAAACCCTGAACCTTTTACTGGGCCAGATCTGATAAGCTGCATGCCTGAATAAATGGGCTGAATCTCTTTATCTTGCGTCTGAATGGCACTTTATATTCCTGGAGTGTGGTCACATCTTCCATTTCCTGCAAAGGGGAAATACCCGGCCTCAAAGGACTGGGTCATGGTGGCCAGGCAAGGAGGCATGGGCTAAGTCCAATGCCCAGGGATGGGAGGGTGGCATTCTGGCTCTCTGCTGGGGCCAAGAGTCCCCACAGAAGGTAGACAGCAGAGCTAGGCCCTCCAGAGACAAGGAGGGGCCGAAGTTGGATTGGGAGAAGAAAGGCAGTTGGATCTGGCACAACCCAAGTTTCAGACATTTGAGTGACCAGGCCCTTAGGTGTGGCTGGATACTGCCCTGTTCAGCCAGTTCTTCCCCCTTCTCACAATGGGTGTCAGGAGGGAAGGTCACAGTGCCAGCCTATGTGGGCTCTTTCAGGGGGAATGTGAGTTGTATGAGGCCCCCTAGAGATGCCACCCAGGACAGATATCTTCCCCCAGAAACAAGAAGTCTTAAGAGTAAACTCCCAGCTGGCCTATGCCAACCATACCCCAGCCCCACAGCAGCCCTCTGCCCAGCCTTCCACCTGGGCCTCCACCTGTCTCCACTTGCCTCTCTTCTCCCCCAAGTGAAACTGGCAAATGAAGCTGGAGAGCTTGGAGGGGTTGGAGGAGAAGCCAGGCTGTGGAGAGTATGAGGCTTGGGAACCCTTTAATCTCCTCCAGCCTTCCCTGCCTGGTCTGGCAGGATGATGATTCTCAAGCCAGTTCTGACCTCTGTTCTAGAAGCTTCAGGAGGGTAGCTTAGCTTCAGGGGAGCTTTTTGAGGCTCCCTGACTCAAATGAGGCTTTCCTCCATTATAGCGCCAACCTGCAACCTATTTCATATTCCTGGGACAGAACCTCCCAGGCTCATGGAATGTCCACTTCTCCCAGAATAAACGTTATCAGCAGAACCAGAGTCCTCAAGTGAGCACCTTCTTATAGTTCTTTCAGTGACTGGGGCTTTCACTTTCCTAGAAGCAACAGAGAAGTTTGTGTCCCTGGAATTAGAGGATTAGCCCAAGTAGGTGCTCTTGTTCTAAAAGGGACTGGCTGCTGAGCCCATCTGGGGTTTCAGGTAAGTCTCATTCTCAAAACCGGCCCCATAGGAGGAAACCTTTTCTCCCTCAGGAAAACAGGTGCTTGAGGACCCCCACTTCTTCATGTCCCCTTCCCACCTCAACCCATGGCAAGCTGGCTTCACATCTACTACCTCACCAAAGATCTCTGGCCAGGGTCACTGACTGCCTTGCTGCCAACACCCTGTGCTCTTTGTGTTTGATCCACGCTGTGGCCCAGGTGTGGATACTCCCTTCCTGTAGCAGCTGTCTTGGGCCCCCTTCCAAGGCTCTGGCTGTGCTCTCTTTGGTCTCCTTTATAAAACTCCCTTTCTCTACATGACCAGTAGTGTTGGCATTTCTCACAGCTTTGTCTAGGCCTGCTCTCCTCCCACTCTGCCACACAATCTCACCTTCCTGGTATGGGCCTTCTCTACCAGGTTCTCTTCTTAGCTAGGCTTGCCCACTGCCTTGTCTCCCCCAAATCTGGGCCTGCAGCCCCAGCCTCTCTCCTAAGTTCTGAACCCTTCTATCCAACTTAACATCTATCCTTAAATGTCTCCAGGCAAGAGTTAATGCCAATCCTTCACAAACTGTTCTGAGAAACAGAAGAGGAAGGGACACTTCCCAACTCGTTCTATGAAGCTAATTTTACCCCCATACCCAAACCAGACAAAAACATTACAAGAAAAGAAAATTATAGACCAATATCCTTCATGAATATAGACCTAAAAACTCAACAAAATATCAGCAAACCAAATCCAGCCACACTAAAAAAGCATTATACACCATGATGAACTGGAATTTATTCCAGGAATGCAAGGTTGGTTTAACATATGAAAATGAATCAATGTAACACATAACTACAATAAGGACAGAAATCACATAAACATCTTAATAGATGCAGAAAAAGCATTTGATGAAATCCAATACCCATTTCTAAAAAAAAAAAAAATCCAAACTAGGAATAGAAGGGAACATCTGCAAAAAGTCATAGCTAATATCATTCTCAATTCTGAGAGCCTGGATGAGTTCCCCCTAAGATCAGGATATCTGCTCTCACTACTTCTATTCAACACTGTACTGAAGATTCTAGCCAAAGCAATTAGGGAAGAAAATGAAATGAAAAGCATCCAGATTAGAAAGAAAAAAGTAAACTATCTCTTTTTGCAGACTACATGATCTTGTACATGGAAAATCTCAAGGAATACACTTAAAAACTATTAGAACTAATCAATGAGTTCAGCAAAGTTGACAAAGAAAACAACTCCATTTATAATAGCATCAAAAAGAATAAAATACCTAGGAATAAATCTAACAAAAGAAGTGCAAAACTGGAGTACAAAAAATAAAACATTGTTGAAAGAAATGAAAGAGGACCTAAATAAATGGAAAGACATCCTATGTTCATGGAACAGAAGACGTACTATTGTCAAGATGGCAATAAGTACCTTCATGCAACTCAAACTCAACATGTCCCAAATGGTGCTCAACTTTTCTCCCACATCCACTCCTTTTCCAGTGTGGCCTGTCTTTGGAATTGGTGCACCCTTTGCCTGCATGCTTAACACAGAGAGTCATCCTGGCCTCAACCTCCAGAAGTCTAGTCAGTCAAGTCCCGTTACTTCTGATTGCTGGCTTCTCTTGATGCCATTCCCTTCTCTTTTCTTCTTTGCCACTAACTTGCCTGGGTTGCTCTAAACAGCCTCCTAGCGGGTGTTCTTGCTTCCCTTTAATCTTTCCAGCAACAGCCAGCAAATCTGGAACCTGTCACTTCCTCACTGAAGCTCCCAAGAACTTATGATCCCAAAGTATATAAAACAAATCAGGCCTATGCTCACCTTGCCCTCCCTGTGGCCCACTGTTCTCCTATGCATAAGCCATGTCTTGGCATCCTCAACCATGCTTTCCACTCTTGTGTCATGACTTTCCACATGTTGTCCTTTCTGTTGTCCAGTGCACTGACTTCCTTCTTTGGCCAGGGGAGGCCTTTCTTGACTCAGACTAGGTGGGCCTCCTTGTTGTATACACAACTCATGGAGAGCCAGTGTGTATCTTTGGTATCAGGCAGGGCTGTTCCAGGCCCTATGCCCATTCCCAATGTACTCAGTTCCCTTGCTGAGCCTGTCTCTTCCCCTATGAGATGTGGTTAATTCTAGTCCTTCCACAAAGTGTGGTTCTATGGCTTGAATGTGATAATGCACTTACCCCTGGCAACAAAATAGTAGGCCATATTAAATGCTGGCTATCATGGCTAGTGTTTCACTCTCTGCTTCCTATGCTGTATTCACAACTATTTCCTTGTAGCGGCTGGCACATAGTAGGCACTCAAAAATGTCAGCTGAAGGGATAAACTAGGGAGGAGAGACTGCATGTGAGTGTGCCTTGAGTGTGATTTTTGTGATCTGGGTGGGCCTCTGCCAAATCACTTTAAGGCACCTGGAACTTTAAAGACACATATTATTGATTTTTGAGAAGAAGGAAGAGGAAGGAGCAGCTTATGGAGTCCCTGCAGAAACACAGCCTCAGAGTGGCCTATACTTGACAGCTAAAGGAGTTTAGCTCCTGGATCCAATGCCCAATAACATGCCAATTGTAGGTAGACTGGGAAGGACTGGGAAGAGCTCAAGAAGGAGGAAGTTTTCCTTTCCACCTGCCCTCCAGGGGTGCGGTATGTCTTTAGCCAGACAATGCTGAGTTGTTGAGAGGACTGTTTCACTGAACAGAGACTGCTTCAGCTCCACCAGTGGTCCAGACAGGAGCCGAAGTCCCACCCGTGGGCAGCCTCGGCTTCAGCTGGTCTGTGAGGTCTTTGGCAGTGGGCACAGCACCTGTAGGTGGGAACCCCACGTGGGGGTGAGGCTTACATTACATGGCATCTTTGCCAGCAGGGCATACCTTTAAAAGGAGGAGAGAACAAAGCAAATGGAGGTTGGGCATAGGAAGGAAATGGTTACAGTGAAGTAAACACAAGCAAAAATCTCAAATATATCTAGAAATAAAAAGCCAAAATTAAATTTAAAGTGAAAGTCAGTGTTTATGCAGTAGAGCCATTTGGAGAAAATGACTCATTTTGTAAAGGAACAGATGTTCTCATTTGCATAGTCTCTGGAGTCGCAAATGGACTTCACCCTGTCCCCTCAGCATGCATGCCCTGCAGCTGGTGGCACTTGATTTGTGACACTGAGGGAGTGTTTACATTAGTGTAATCCTTGGTCCCATATCCATGAGTCTCCCGGTAGGAAACACTTTCTCCACTGGATGATGAGGGACTCTGGAAGAGGCTGTGGTTTGCTTGCTCTTCCCAGAAACCCCTGGGCCCCAGCTGCCTTAGTAGTAGTAGATGTGCAACAGGACTATGGTCAATATCAAGAGGAACCCACTGACATTGGTAATTTCTCTCCTGAAGGGGATCTCTGACATGTCATCATACTTTGTCCCTTCCCACATGTCACTGTGGTTTGTCCCTTCTAATATGTCACCACTCTCTGTCCCTATATGTACATCATGGCACTCTGTCTCTTCCAAAGTGGCACTGTGCTCTGTCCCTTCAGACGTTCCACAGCACTTTGTCCCTTCAGACCTGTCATGGCACTTTGTCCCTTCCAATATATGCTCTGTCCCTTCCGATATGGTACCACACTCCATCCTCTCCTTGGCTACTTCTTCTGGGGCCAGTTTGGGGCCAGGCTGTGGCTCCAGTCCACAGAATGCATTCCACGCTTTCCAGAAGCAGCCCTGGGTCTCCTCAAATGCATCTGGAATAGAGGGAACAGGCAAAGGTCAGGATCACAGGCCAGGACACAAGAAGGACTTTCTATGGTGTCATATCTCAGCAGTCCCAGAGAAAGACCAAAAGACTCTCTCCAATATGATCAGTCCTCGGCCCCTGCTATGGAACATCTACCACCATCCTCAGAGACATGGGAGAGTGGGATAAGGGGCTTTGGGAGTTTGTCAGGAGTGGGGTGGGAACTGTCTGGGGCCATGCTTGCCTTCTACTGGCAGAGCCTTCAACAGGGCCCAGATCCTGGAATGCCTACCCTTCTCTGTCTTAGGCACATGGCCGAACACAGTTTGGTAGGTTTAGGGCACAGGACTGCTCCTCTGAATCTGCCTCCCCAGTCGCTACTCTCTAGAGGATGGAAGAAATCCCCTGATTTCTGGACACTGCTCTCCTTGGCAAGCTCTCAGAGAATGTTTTCCTCAGGCAGGTATCAGTCTCACGGCCTGGCCCAAAATAAGGTACTCCGGGCACTTGAAGGGGAAATCACTGATGCTTTTCAGGAGGCAAAGGAGGGAAGTCTAGGATTTATAGGGAATTTTCCATTCAAATTAGTCAGAATGCCTTTCTGGGACTTAAAATTGCTCCCTGTCTGTCTGTACAGCTCCTGCTGGCTGCTCCTTTGGCCTGTTCAGGCTCGGGTCAGCACCACGGCTAGCTCCAGCACACCCATGTGGGTCCAGCGGCTGCCTGCAAACAGTTTCCTCCTTGATTACCAGATGGGCATATCTCAGTTCGAGTGTGCACCCAACAGTGTTCGTTGCGACCTGTTCTCTGTCTCATTCTGTTGGGCAGCATCCATGCCAGCCGTGTCCCGAGGCTGAGGTAGCACCATGGATGACAGAACCCATCAGCCAGGGACAGAGGAGCCTCTGTTACACAGGGAGGGCTGCTGCAGCAGGAGGACCTCAAAGCCAGGGACACAGATCTCTGCTGCCAGTGCTAAGAAGTCCTGAGTGGCACATTCTCAACACCCATGTTATCATATTGTCATGCAGCTGCCAGGCCCAAGAGGCTACTGTATGTAAAAGGCAACTGATCATTTTGATGATGGCTCAAGGGTTATATGATGGGCAGTGGAATGGCCAGTGGCCGAGAGCACACATTTTAGAGTCAAACTTGCCCAGGTTCACATTGGTGCGCTATTTCTGCCTGATTATCTGTGGACCTGGGGCAAGTTACTTAACTGTTCAGTGCCTCAGTTTCCCCATCTCTAAGTGGGGATAATAATTGTACCTATCACACACACCTATCACACCACCTGGCACATCCCAAGTGAGCAGTAAATATTAGCCACTGTCATTATCATCATCATCATCATCATCATCATCATCCACCCATGACTATGGAGAGAGGAAGAAGAGGAACGGGAGGTGCACCAAGAACAAGCACCTGGCACCTAACAAGCCCGTTTCCCCCCACCAAGAGAAGAGACATTCCCAGAGAATCCTACATCCTCCAGGTGTGTGGGACAACCTTGCTTAGGATAGGCCACTCTTCTGCTCTGCACCTGCCCCCAGGGCCTCCTCTGCAGATGACAAGAGGGAGCCTGGGGCCTCTTTGGGCTCTGAACTTCCCTAGCAGTGGTGGAGGGGGGCCCCAGAAGGCTGCCTCCTCCCCTAAACTCACAGCCTCCCTGGGTACTCTCTGCCTGAGACTCAGGACTAATCTCATTAGGCCTTTATCCCTGTTTGCGTCAGGGCCACAAGAAGCTCAGGTCACCCCCCACCCCCACCCCCACCCATGGCCCCAACACTCCTTTTCTGACCCCATCTGCCGAAAACCTTCCTCTGGGCCTTCTGGAGTCCCCCCCCACCCCCGGAACATTCTGCTTCTGCTTGCTGGGACTGAAATCTAACTGTCCTCAGACCTCTTTTCCCGGAGCCCTCTCTCCCTCCCCTCCCTCAGGTTTCTCTTATTAAGGCAGGGCATCATCTCTATGTGGCTAAATCCAATGGCCAGTCCTAAGGCTTCATCTTTCTTCACTCATCAGTGTTTGCCTCTCCTCCAATGGCTTCTCCTGGGGTGTCTCTTGCTTCTGCCTGGGCCAGATCCCTGTCTCCTCCCCCTGCCCCTCCCTTCCAAAGGTGGCTCACTGTGTCTGCTGCCTCTCCCCAGCCCAGAAGCCTCTCCATAGATGTCCAGAGGCATCTCAACCTCAACAGACACCCCAGAGGGGGCCTCTGCCTGGA
Organism: Neofelis nebulosa; assembly: GCF_028018385.1. Classification (NCBI taxonomy): domain Eukaryota; kingdom Metazoa; phylum Chordata; class Mammalia; order Carnivora; family Felidae; genus Neofelis; species Neofelis nebulosa. The sequence continues at coordinate 75,912,191 of NC_080792.1, read as the reverse complement.
AAAGCATTTCTGAGAGGAGGGACCATGGGGCAGTACAGGCCACATCCACCCAAAACACTATCAACCAGGACCTCCTGCAGGGTTTGGATCCTTCTCACCTGGGTGTGCTTGGGGTGCTGGTCTCCTCCTTTGTATTTCTGCATCCAGATCTACCCTTTCCTCTTGACTATTTCGTAAACTCCAACAGAGCCGGTGGAGCTGGGGAGAGAGCAGGGGGCATGTCACCATCTAGGGCCCTGTCACACAGACTGTACCCGGTCACAGCCAGAAGCTGGGCACCAGGGTCTCCATGGGCTGAGATGAGACCTGGTTGTTCAACTCCAACAAGAGACAGAAGGAACATGGGGTAGGGAAAGCATGGCACTTGGGGACCTTGGATTTCAATTCTGGCTCTGATACTGTGTGCTTGCATGGCTTTGGCACAGGGGACACAAACTGTCTGGGGCTCAGTGTCCTTCAACTATATAGTAGGGGTAGGAGAAAAAGTGCTCAGAGCTCCTTCCAGTTCTAAGAGTCCAGGAACCTGTGCCCTTCAGGATGAGAGCAGCCGCCTGTTACCTTGGTCTGCTTCTTCCGGTGGAGGAGGAGGCCCTCTGACTGGATGAGTGGACAGGGCAGACCCGGGAGCTGCTTTCCTTCAAAGAGCCCCTCCTGCCTGTGAGAGTTGAGCACTAACCCAGCCCAGAAGAGGCTTTACCTGGTTTACCTGGCCCCCCACTGAGCTTAGTTAGACTCAATAAGGCATTTGCAGATGCAGAAGGAAGTGTCCCTTCCCTTCTGCTCTGTGACTTTGCTCTTGTCCTGAAAACACACATGGAAACTTTGGGAAGTAACAAAATCCAGCCAATTGTTGTTGTTGCTGTTTTTAAGGGCCAACTAAACGAACATTTCCACCAAGCCTATCCTGGAATAGATTTTGATCTATTGTACCAGACTCATTATATTTGAATCCCAGCATCCCCACCCCAACATATGGCAGGAATATGAACAGGCTGGGTTGGCCCCTCTCTGGCCAGCCCACTCCAAGACCTGCCTGAGCCCCACCTCTCAGACTAAAATGTTGGAACTAAAATTCTGTTGTATTAATAACAGAGACTGGGTTTAGCCTCTAATTGCTTCCTGATGATGCCATATGTGTATATTTGCCTTCCCAACGACACTATCAGCCCCTTTGGAAGAGGTTGCTGGGTGCACTAGAAGAGCCTGGGTTCATGTGCTGTCCCTGTTGTCCCACCTCCTCTGGTAGGCGGTGAGAAGAGGGCCTGGCCCACTGACACTGATCCATAAGTTCCAGTTCTCCTGTTCACTTCTCCCTCCCTTGTTGGCAGCTGCTTTGTGTTCTCCAGAGCACCTGGCACACTGGGAGGCAGGTGGTAAACAATCAACAAATACTTGGCTGCTTGAGAAGTGGGCACAACCAAACAGTTGAGAGGAAGAGAACAGCAAAGAACACAATCTAGACAATTAAGACCCTGAGCAACAGGAAATCAAGTTCCCCACCCACCGCCGGATTCTCAAGGCGCTGGGAGCTGGGCAGTCTCCCAGCTGTCACTGATGCAGCGGGTGTGCACATCCCACACCCCTGGTTGTCCTCCCCATATGCTCTAGCCCTCTTCCAACTGGGCTCTGTGCACAAGAGAGGAGTGAATCAATTGGAAACCACTGACCAGGAAGCATGGCCAGAGGGAAAACCCAAGATTGAGGGGGAGACCCTGAGGCAGTCTTCTGAGTTCAAGGCTTTTACCCAGAACCCAGGAAAAGCTGCAAAACAGGCATGTAGATCTCATAGACTCATCTTCCTTCTGATCTCCTCCCTAAACTTCAGACACAGTAGGGCTTTCTGGCTTGGCCAAGTCCCTGTCCTGCGAAGCCTACTGGCCATGCTGATGGAGGTGATGTAGGGGAGCCAGGTTGGGGCCCAACCCTACCACTTACCTATTTGTGGTACCTTGGGCTTAATTTCTTGACTTAATTTCTTGACTTAATTTCTCTGGGCCCAGACTTCCTATATTCCAATTGGGGTGACTGATATCTACTTCCTGGGAGATGGGAACAGCAGCTCAGGAGAAGGCTGAGAGGCACCCAGTCCTGAGATGAGCCACCAGAGGCCTCCAGTATTCCAGTCCCCTCCCCCTTCCTGATGGCTTAATTCCCTGAGGATGGGTGGAAGCTGGGACTGCTCTGATTACATTAATTCACACTGAGGTTAGTGAACTTAACACTTCTAAGGAAAATTTGCATCTTAAAAGCCAAACTTCTCATTCTAAGTGAATATCTAATTGGTGAATTGTTGGAAAGTCTTTTAGGTTAGTTTTTATAGCAGGGCCCTTTCTCTGTTCTTTGCCTATTACTGACCCATCCCCCAAGCCCAGTCCCTAGCCCTCCCTCTTTTCAAAAAGAATGCAGGAATTCAGTCACTCTCTCCCAAACCAGCAGAGCCTAGTTACTGCTCACGGGGACTCTGGGACTGAGGGTTGGTCCCAGAAAACCTCACGACAGCACTTACATGTTTATCGGGAACTGGGTCCGTGAATAAGGAGATCCCCAGGATGGTGAAAAGGCTGACTATGAAGAGGATTACAGCAAAGTAGAGGTAGTGCATGCCACAGATGATCAGGGGGCACTTGCTGTTTGCCCCACAGCTCCAGGGTCCGTAGGCAAACTCAGACAACATTCGAGAGAAGCCAATCAGAAGTCCTCCGGTCAGCCCCCAGAAGGCACCCTGCCAAAGGAGGAGCCCCAAGAGAGTCATCTGGAGGGGATGGGTGGTGAGACAGACCATCAGCCTCACCTCCCCACCAGTTGAGTTCTGAAATTAAAATCATCATCGTAACAAAGGCTTTAAATATCTTGTGGAAGGAAGCAGAATGTAAGCACCAGTGAGGAGGCCATGCCTTCTTGGGCTGAACCAAGACCTGAGACCCCTGCACTTTCTCTTAGGTCAATCAGAGAACTTGAGAAACACTGGAAACGCTTTTAAGTAAGATCATAAAAAGGCATCTCAAACATCATGTGTCCGAAAGGCTGTGGTGACACCTCCATCTCCCTGGTTGCTCAGGTTGAAACCCCAGGAGTCATCCCTGGTCCCCTTATTTCCATCCTGCCCTACCACCAACCTATCAGCAAATGCTGTTGGCTCTGCCTCCAAAGTATATCTGGAATCCCATCACCCTATGGCTACCGCCCTAATCCTGAAACTGCCATCTTCTCTCACATAGGTGGCTTCCCTTCCTGGCCCCTGCCTGCCCACTGTCCTCACAGAAAAGTGAGCTCTTCAAAGCATGCATTAGAGAATGCCTTGTCTCTGCTTAAACTCTCCAGTGGCTTCTCATGGCCTGCCATCAGAATAAATCTCCACCCTACCCATCAGTTGACTTCACCTGGCTCTGCCACTCTCCCCTTGGTCATTCCACTTTAGCCACTGCATGCAAACTTCCTCCTGCATGTTTAACCTGCCTGTTTTGCTCTTGGCTCAGGCCTTTGCACTTGCCCTTCCCTCTGCTTGGGTCTCTCCCTAGATCTTGGTATTTCTGGCTCATCCTTCAAGGTTCAGATTCAAGGTCACTTTCTTAGAAGTCTTCTCCTACCACTTTGGCTAAGGTCCTTGTATCCCCCCTACCTCTAGTGCCTGCCTTGCCACCCTCTACTATCATTTTTTTATCTTTTAAACAATACTGCATCACTATCAGAAATCTTTATCTGCTTATTGGGTATAATCTGTCTCCTCCAGCCAGACTGTCCACACTTTAAGAGTAAGGACTTCATCTTGGCTCTAGAGCTGTATCTGGAGCTTGACTTAGATGGAGATGGATGTCAGAGGAGACAGAAGATATGGTACATGGGCAAACATCTTGGAAAAAGGCCTAAAACCAAAAGCCAGGTGGACGATCCACAGGAACAATTTATTGAAGGAGATGTGCAGAACGGGAAGATCTAGAAACAGATGGACAGCAGAAGCCAGATGAGCATGCCATCTGAAGCAGAGTGGAGGAGAAGGCCTAGAGAAACTCTCTAGGTCAAAGGGGTACCTGCAATTGCTTGTAACCTTGGACAAGGGGTGTCAGGGGAACCCCTGAGCAGATTCCCAATTTTCTTTGGCAGTAGGCTCCAATACCTCAATGCTGGTGTCATCATTGGGAGGCAGATTCTCATGACAGCCTGACCCTCTTGCCCATGCCCTTGCCAGCAGAGCAGAGGGCAGCAGCTCTGGCATCTGCAGAGTCCAGCCACCCTGCCCCTCACATTCTTGGTGCTAAGTTGAGTCTTGGTGAGCTGAGCAGAGCAAGGAGCTCTGGCAGGTTGGTCTAGAGGATTGGACACCTGAGATGGGCCTATAGGAAGCACCAGCCATGTGGAAGAGTAAGAAGATATTCCTGGCAAAGCAAACAGTGTATGCAAGTGAAGGGAGAACAGAGAAGGCATAGGACAGTTAGGTAATCAGCACTGCAAATCAATTGGAGTAGCTGGGGCCCAGGGGCTGTGCATGGAGAGGGCAAGGGCCAAGAGGTAGGCAAAAGCCAGATCACATGACACCTTAGACACTGTGCTCAGGAAATTGTGCAAGGCCCAGCTACTCGGTGCTGCTAGGGGAAACAAGTTATGACTCAAATAACAAACAAAATATTCTAGCAAACCATGCTTTCAAAGTCTTATTGATAAAATGATTGAATCATTAGTAGGAATCTTTAGTTTAAAGTGTGAATGGAAGATATGGTCTTCACTATAGGAAGGGTGAAAGGAGCTCATGACTGTACATCCCCCTGTGACCCTGAAATCACTGAGTATGACGCATCCATGTACAGAGGCAACAGAATTATATTTTCCTACAACCAGATATGTGTGAAGAAGGAGCATGCACACTGCATCATCTATGTCATGGTTAAAAGTGGATTACATTGTAAAGGGAAGAAAAACAAATTAGAGCTCACCTTTTCCCTGAATGCATGAGGGAGCTCAGACTAAGTCTACCCAGGAGGAAATAATCTCTTGGAAAGCAATGATGCAATGGTGTGAACTCTTGAAGCACAAGAAACCCTTCTAGGGCAGCTGTTGCAAAGACAACTATGATGTGAAGGCAAGTCCTCACACTCTGTCTTGCAGTGGCCATGCCAACACCTACCTACCTTTTCAGTGACTCTCTTGCAAAATACAGCAAGCAGGAAGATGGCAGCAATGGGCGGGGTCAAGTAGCTCATAACTGCATGTGTGTATTCAAATAGTCGTTCACTGTATTCTGTTTCCATAATAGGGACCCAGAGGATAGTGACAGCAAGTAATATTATAACAAAAAACCTGTAAATTATACCAATAGTCAATGGCAATTTGATGAGCTTTATTCCCCCCGCCAGTAAAATATCTATAAACCATGAACTATTAGCTCAATTATTCCTTAGATTAAATTCAGATGCCCATTCATAAATGTGGAACAGAGGAGACAGCTACATACCTAAATACTGATAGAACCATAAAGCTGCAGATAAAAATCATTTAACTTCTGAACAAATAAAACTGTCCATTTGCCTGTTACTAGACCATGGATAGATTTTCACCACATTTGGAGGGTGTGTTTGGTCAGTCATGCTTACATTATAGTACATGGAAAATATCAAATTCTTGAGGATAGCATGCTATAAGACATTTCAGACAGATTAGTACAGCACATAATTTTGAAGATTTTGAGAAGTTCAGAAACTTATTTAAATTTTGCTAAAAATTTTATGAAACTGAGTGGAGGCTCCAAATGTTCATTATTTTTTCTTAAAAATTTTTAAATGTTTATTTTTGAGAGAGACAGAGAGACAGAGTGTGAGCAGGGGAGGAAAAGAGAGAGAGGGAGACATGAATCTGAAGCAGGCTCCAGGCTCCGAGCTGTGAGCACAGAGCCTGACGTGGGGCTAGAACTCATGAACCGCGAGTTCCTGACCTGAGCCAAAGTTGGATGCTTAACTGACTAAGCCACACAGGTACCCCCATTATTTTTTCTAAGTAAAAGATTGTAAAATATGTATTGATATATAAAATTACACTAGATTACATGTCATCCCAATGATGAATAAATCTTAGTTCTGTATCAACAAGGGCTTAAAAATTATAATTTAGAGTGAATGACTATAAGATATGAAGGACTAATTCCTTGATAATCAAAGAAGACACAAGGATGTGAATTCCCACCCAAGTAATGATGTGATAGTTTGCATGAGACTAATCCTCCCACAGTAACAATGATAAGTTGGGGGCCAAATATTAAACTGCAACACTCAGGGAGCCAAAAAGCAGGCGGAAATGGGAAAGGATTTAATCCTTGAAAGAATACAACCATAGTGGATGCTATCTACACTACCCAGCTTTTCTTCTGAAGGCTCTTCCTAGTTTTCATGGTGTGGGTGGCTAGAAATTAGCAGAGAGCCTCACTATTACTAGGTTGGGGTATAAGAAGATAGAGGATGGGGGGGCGCCTGGGTGGCTCAGTCGGTTGGGCGTCTGACTTCGGCTCAGGTCATGATCTCACGGTCCGTGAGTTCGAGCCCCGCGTTGGGCTCTGTGCTGACAGCTCAGAGCCTGGAGCCTGCTTCAGATTCTGTGTCTCCCTCTCTCTGACCCTCCCCTGTTCATGCTCTGTCTCTCTCTGTCTCAAAAATAAACATTAAAAAAAAATTAAAAAAAAAGAAAAAAAAAGAAGATAGAGGATGGGGATTCAGAGTGGTTGAAAATGCTATGGGGGAATTTTAGAAAGGAGGGAGCTACTGAACAAGGGGGTCCAATCTGTGCATACACTTCCCTTATATCCTTGGCTGATCCCCAAACTATACATGTGTGGGAGAATCTCCAAATAGTCTATCAACAAGTGGCTGCTGGAAGGTTGAAAGAGTTGAGCAGACTTCAGTGGCTGCCTACACTGGGAGAGACAGAAATTGGGAGTTGGAATCTCATAGAGTTAGAGGGCCTGTCTAACCACCTTAGGCTTTTCACTGAAACTCCTGAAGGGCCATGCCTTAGAAGTAGAGACTAAATCCCAAGACTAAGAATTTGCCATAAGACTGAGTGAAACTGAAACAGACCCACCCTAATAAAGTATAAAAACAGACCTCTGCAAGTTTAAGGTGATCAGCTAGTAATTTACCCACATGCTTGAACCAATACACTTTAGAAGACCATGATCAGAGTCTCTACAATAATGTATTTATTCACAACATTCAGTATACAATAAAATTTACTAGGCATGGGAAGAAATAAGAAAATGTGATCTTTAGTCAAGAAAAAAGGCAACTGATAGACCCCAAGATGGCTCAGATATTAAAATCAGCAAAGACTTCAAAGCAGCTATTTTTATAGCTACATTAAAAGACTTAAAAGAAATGACGGTTATGAGAGAATAGATGGGAAGTCATAATAGAAAACTGGAAACTATAAAAAGTTTAAAAAGGAACCAAAATAAAAATTTTAGAACTGAAATTCCAGTTCAATATATGACATGAAAAATTCACTGGTTGGCCTTAACAAATTGTAAATGGTATAAGAAAGGGCCAATAAACCCAGAGGCAGACTGATAGAAATCTAAACTGAAGAACATAGGGAAACTTTAAAAAAATTTAAACACACCTCAGTGATCTGCGAGACAATATCAAGAGGGCTAATATGTGCGTAAACAAAGTCATAAAGAGGAGAGATGAAACAGAAAAATCGACAAAGAAACAATGATCAAAAATTTCTCCACTTTGGTGAAAACCATTTATGTACATATTCATATGCTCAGCAAAACCAAATCATGATAAATATAAACACATGCACACATACCCTTAAGCATATCATAACAAAACTGCTCAAAACCAAAAATGAGAAAATCTTGAAAGCCACAGGGGGAATAAAAAACATTATAAATAGAAAGCAGCACTATGAGTTTTGGTGACTTCTTATCAGAAATAAGAGGTCAGAAGAGAATGAAAGAGCATCTTTAAAGTGGTGAGCAAAGTACTGCCAATTCAGAATTATATACCCAGCAAAAATATCTTTCAAAAACAGACAAAACGAAAACATTTTCCAATAACCAAAAGCTGAGAGAATCTGTCACCAACAGACCTGCATTATGAGACGTGCTGAAGAAAATTCTTCAGGGTGAAGGGAAATTACAGAGATGGAAACTTAAACCGAAGGTTGTAATGATGAGCACCAAAAAGGTAAAATATATGGGTAAATATAAAATGCTATATATTTATTTTTTCTTATTTTAATTTAGTTTATTTATTTTTTTAATGTTTATTTTTGAGAGAAAGAGACAGAGTGTGAGTGGAAGAGGGGCAGAGAGAGGGAGACACAGAATTCAAAATAGGCTCCAGGCTTCAAGCTATCAGCACAAAGCCCGACATGGGGCTTGAGCCCACAGATTGTGAGATCATGACCTGAGCTGAAGTCAGCCGTTTAACTAACTGAGCCACCCAGGTGCCCCTATTTTAATTTAGTTTAAAGGCAACTGACTGCTTACAGCAAAAAATTATATTGCTATCACTATACTATATAGCAATTATATACACACATATATATATGGGGTTTATAATGCACAGAGAGATAAAATATATGACAAGCATAATGTAAAAGATGGAAGGAGAAAATGGCATATACTGTTGTAGGGTACTTACATTTGACATAAAATGATAGAGTATTAACTCTAAGTAGACTAAGATAGATTAATAATGCCTATTGTAATGCCTAGAACAACCAAAAGAAATTAAAAACTATTTCTAATCATATTAATGATGATGTTAAATGCAGATGGACTTAACTCTCAAATTAAAAGGCAGAGACTGTGGGTGCCTGGGTGGCTCAGTTGATTGAGCGTCTTGACTTTGGCTCAGGTCATGATCTTGCAGTTTGTGAGTTCAAGTCCCACACTGGGCTCTGGTGCTGACAGCTCAGAGCCTGGAGCTTGCTTTGGATTCTGTGTCTCCCTCTCTCTCCACCCCACCTCTGCTTGTGCTCTGTCTCTCTCTGTCTTTCAAAACTGAATAAACATAAAAAAAATTTTTTTAAGGCAGAGATTGTCAGATTAGATATAAAAATCAAGGTTCAACTATATCTGCTTTACAAGGCACTCACTTTAAATATATTTAAATGTTAAAAGTAAAATAGATTACAAACACTAAGCATAAGAAAGCCAGTGTGGGCTATATTAATAACAAAGTAAGCCTCAAGACAAGGAGTATTATTAGAGACAAAAAGCTACATTTCATAACGGTGAAAGCATTAATTCCTCAGGAAACCATAACAAACATAAATATGTAAGCACCTAATACTAATACTTCAATATGTATAAAGCAAAAATACTCAGAGAATTGCAGTGAGGGAGAAATGACAACTACACAATCACAACTGAAGATTTTAATACCCTTCTCTCATTATAGAATATACTGAATGTATATACGTATAGATATAACATACACACATCATATACATAAAATTATATATACAATATATAACAGAACTAGACAAAAATTAAGAATACAGAAATGTCAACACATTTCAAAAGATTAAAATGTCATATAGAGTACATTCTTGGATCACAGCAGAATAACTTAGATATCAGTAACAATAAAATAGGAAAGTGCCCACTACTTGGACATCCAACAGCACACTTCTAAATAACCCATTAACAAAGGAAAAAATCGCAAGGAAATTAGAAAATATTTTGGACAGAATGAAAATGAAAACACAACCTATCAAAACTTGTGGGATGCAGCTAAGGCAGGCCTTAGAGGGAAATTTATAGCTTTAAATGGTAATAATAAAAAATAAGAAAGGTTTTAAGGCAATGATCTGAATTTTTACTTTAAGAAGCTATAAAAAAGAAGAGCAGTGTAAATTCAGAGTAAATTTAAAAAAAAAACAAAGAAAGAAAAGAAAAACAGAAATTGATGGGGGAAAAAACCCCACAAAAACCAAAAGAATCAACAATTCCAAAAGTTGGTTCTTTGGAAAGATTATTAAAATTGAAAATCCCATAGGCAAATTTTATCAAAAGAAAGATAACCCCCCACCACAAATTACCAATATCAAGAATGAGAGTTGGATTATTGCTAAAGATCCTACAGATTTTATTTATTTTTTTTTTAATTTTTTTTTCAACGTTTTTTATTTATTTTTGGGACAGAGAGAGACAGAGCATGAACGGGGGAGGGGCAGAGAGAGAGGGAGACACAGAATTGGAAACAGGCTCCAGGCTCCGAGCCATCAGCCCAGAGCCTGACGCGGGGCTCGAACTCACGGACCGCGAGATCGTGACCTGGCTGAAGTCGGACGCTTAACCGACTGCGCCACCCAGGCGCCCCAGATCCTACAGATTTTAAACGGATAATGAAATTATGGGAGGTGCTCAGAGCCATCCCAGTGAAGATGCTTCTGAACATCCTGCTTACCAGTATATCAGGGAATGCAAAAACCATGCTAGGCAAATAACCTGCACCAAGATCAGGACTGAAATACACTACTTGGGTGATTTAGCTTGACAAGACTGATTACCAGATGTCATGAATGCAGTCTGGCAAGATGGCTTCTCCTAAAAGCATGTCAAAAAATGCAGAGATGATGGCACAAATCCTTAAAGGTATGGAGATTACAGAATATGAGTTAAAAGTTATAAATCAGATGTTGGGAGTTTGCATTCTTTTTTGTTTCAATGTTTTATTTATTTTTGAGAGAGAGAGAGAGAGCAGGGCAGGGGCAGAGAGAGAGAGGGAGATGTAGAATCCAAAGCAGGCTTCAGGCTCCAAGCTGAGCTGTCAGCACAGAGCCTGACATGGGGCTCAAACTCACAAACTGTAAGACAATGACCTGAGCCAAAGTCAGACACTTTAACTGACTGAGCCACCCGGCACCCCTGGAGTTTGCATTCTGAGATGTGACCACAATTCTAGATGATGCAAAAATTTGTTTAAGCTATGTTAATAAAGGTACAGTTGATGCAAATGTGAGTAGCAATCGAGTGTCATGCTGACCATTTTTTTTTCTTATAAGCATTATTTTTTTACCGTTCAGTCAGATATACATCTGAAATAGATTTTGTGTATGGTGTGAAGTAAGAGTCAGCATTCTTTTTTCCATGAATAGCCAAATCACCCAGGACCATTTATTGAAAATCCTTCTCCCCATCAATTTCTCTACTGCATTATACTGGAATCTTTGCCATAAATCAGGAGACTGTGTATCTGTGGGCCTTCTGTATTCTGTCTGTACTATATTCCATTGATTTAGACAAATCAAATTTGATACAAATATTTGTACCCAAATCACATTGTCTAATCAGTATCACTTCATAATAGATACTGGTATCTGTTAACTTAAATTCTCCAGCTTTGTTCATTTTCAGGAATTGCTTTGGCCTTTCTTTTCTTCTTCTTCTCCTTTTTTTTGGTTTTGGCTTTCTTTGCTCTTTGCATGTCTGTCTTAATTTTAGAACTGGTTTGCCAATTTTTACATGCACAAATAAATCTACTGCAATTTTGACAAGGATTACTTTGAATATGTAGAATAATATGAAAGGAATATAGTGTCAATATTGAATCTTCTAATTCCTGGATATGGTATATTCCTTTATATACTTCAGTCTCATTAATTTCTCTCAACAATGCTTTGTAATTTTCAGCAATTTTCTCACTTTTGTGAGATTTATTCCTAAGTGTTTGATATGGTTTAATGACACTACAAATGATAATGTGTAAAATATGATTAATTCTTATATCTTGATCTTGTACCAGTCTTGTTAAATTCACTTTTAAATTTTAGCAGTTTGTCTATAAAGTCTTTTATGATAATTTTATTTCTATCCCCATGCCATTTATTTCCTTTTCTTACCTTTTTGTGCAGGATAGTACAACTCCAGCAAAACTTTGAATAAAAGTGGTTGTGGTGGACATTTGTGTCTAGTTCCCAATCACAGGGGAAAATATTTTCAGATGTAAACATAAAGTATGATATATACTATAGGTTTTTTAATATATATGTATATTAAAATATATATATTTAAAAGCCAGAGTAAAGAAGTGCCTTTAAATTCCTAATTTTCTAAGATGAAACAATAAATAAATAGGCATTAAACATTCTAAATTATTTTCATCTGTTGTGATGATTGTATTATTTTCTCCTGTTTTCAGTTAATGTGGTCAAGTACGTTGATTGATTTTTGAATTAAAAAAACTATTCTTGCATTCCTGGAATAAACCCCAGATGGTCATGGTCTATTTTTCTTTTTCTATGTTACTGGACCTGCAAATATTCTGCTTAAAATTTCTGCATCTATGTTCATATTGGCATGGTATGTATTTTACCATGTTTTCTTTAAGCTTGCCTCAATCATATTTTAAAGATATCTCTTTTCAATGAGTTCTCAGGATACAAAATGAACATACAGTAGTGTACAAAATCAGTAATGTTTCTATACACTAACAATGAGTTACCTGAAAAAGAAATAAAGAAGACAATCCCATTTATAATAGCATCAAAAACAATAAAATACTTAGGAATAAATTTGAACAAGGAGGTGAAAGATTTCTACACTGAAAACTCTAAGATGTTGATAAAAGAAATTGAAGAAGACATAAATAAACAGAAAGATATCTTGTGTTCATGGACTAGATGAATTAATATTGTTAAAATGTCCATACTACTTAAAGCCATCTGTGGATTCAGTGCACTCCTTATCAAGATTCTAACGGCATTTTTTTTTTTAACAGAACTAGAAAAAGTAATCCTAAAATTTGTTTGGAATGACAAAAGACCCTGAATAGCCAAAGGAATCCCGAGAAAGAAGAACAAAGCTAGAGGAATCACACTTCTTGATTTCAAACTATATTACAAAGCTATAGTAATCCAAATAGTATGGTACTGGAATACAAAGAGATGCATAAACCAATAGAGCAGAATTGAGAGTCCAGAAATAAACCCATACATATACAGCCAACTAATATTGGACAAGGGAGCCAAGAACACTCAATGAAGGTGGTCTCTTCAATAAATTTGTCCTGGGAAAATAGGATATTCACATGCAAAAAAATAAAACTAGATCCCTATCTTATACCACTCACAAAAATTAACTCAAAATGGATTAAAGATGGGGCACCTGGGTGGCTCAGTCAGTTAAGCATCTGACTTCGCCTCAGGTCATGATCTCACCATTTGTGAGTTTGAGCCCCGTGTCAGGCTCTGTACTGACAGCTCAGAGGCTGGAGCCTGCTTCAGATTCTGTGTCTCCCTCTCTCTCTGCCCTTGCCCCACTCGTACTCTCTCTCTCTCTCAAAAATAAACAAACATTAAAAAATTAAAAATGGATTAAAGACTTAAATATGAGACCTGAAACTATAACTCTCAGGAGAAAAGATAGGAAATAAGCTCCTTGATATGGGTTTTAGCAATGGTTTTTTGGATATGACTCCAAAATCTCAAGGAACAAAAGCAAAAATAAACAAATAGAACTAGGTCACGCTAAAAAGCTTCTGCATAACACAAGAAACAACAAAATGAAAAGGCAACCACAGAATGGGATAAAATATTTGCAAACAACACATCTGATAAGGGGTTAATATCCAAAATATATAAGGAACTTATACAACTCAATAGCAAAACAAAATATAACATATTCCAAGTAATCCAATTAAAATCTGAGCAGGGGCGCCTAGGTGGCTCAGTTGGTTGAGTGTCCAGCTCGATTTTGGCTCAGGTCATGATCCTAGGGTCATGGGATTGAGCCCTGTGTCAGGCTCCATATTGAGTGTGGAGCCTGCTGAAGATTCTCTCTCTCCCTCTCTCTCTCCCCCTCTGCCCCTCTCCCCTGCTTACACTCTCTCTCTCTCAAATAAAAAAAAACCTGGGCAAAAGACCTGAATAGACATTTTTTCCAAAGAAGGTATTCGAATGGCCCATAGGTACATGAAAATGTGCTCAACATCACTAATCGTCAGGGACATGCATATCAAAACCACAGTGAACTATCATCTCATACCTGCTGGATAGCTATTCTCAAAAATGCAAGAGATAACAAATACTAAGTATTGATGAGGATGCAGAGGAACAGGATCCCTTGTATACTGTATGCTGGAATGCAAACTGATGAAGCCACTATGCAAAACAACATGGAGGTTCCTCAAAAATTAAAAATTGAATTACCATATAATATAGCAATACTACTTGTGGGTATATATTTGAAGGAAACCAAATCACTGTTATGAAAAGATATCTGTACCCTCATGTTCATTGCAGCTTTATTTACAGTAGCTAAGCCATGGAAACAATCTAAAGGTCCACTGACAGATGTTTGGATAAAGAAAATATATGGATACACAATGGAATATTATTCAGTCAAAAAAAGGAAAGAAATCCTGCCATTTGTGACAACATGGATGGACCTTAAGGGCATCATGCTAGGTGAAATAAATCAGACAGAGGAAGACAAATACCGTATGATCTCACTTACAGGTGGAATCTAAAAACACCAAACTCCTAGAAACAGACAGCAGATTGGAGGCTGCCAGAGGTGAAGAGGGTATGGAAGAAATGGATAATGGAGGTTAAAGGCACGAGCTTCCAGTTATAAGAAAAATAACTTCTGGGATGCAATGTCCAGCATGGGGATTATAGCTAACAACACTGTATTGTATATTCAAAAGTTGCTGGGATGGCAGATTTTTAAAATTCTCATCACAAAAAAATATGTACCTATGCGTGATGATGGGTATTAACTGAATTAATTGTGGAACTTCTTGAACCTCTGGGTAATGATCCACCAGTTTTGGAAAATCTTGGCCATTATCTTTTCAAAATTGCTTCTACCCAAACTATTCCTCTCTTTCTGTGATTCCAAGTGACATATATATTATTCTTATGATTGCATTCCATGTATATCTTCATTTTGTGCGTGTGTTTCATTTTTGATATTGTCAATTGATCCATTGCCAATCCATTAATTATCTGCTATATCCAATCGTTAACCCATCCAAGTTCTTAATTTCAGATATTTATTTTTCTTTTTTTAAGTTTATTTATTTATTTTGAGTGAGAGAGAGGGAGAGAAAGAGAGAGAGAAAACATGAGTTGAGGCACAGAGAGAGACAGAGAGAATCCCTATGGAGTAAAGACAGCAACTATGTTTTACACACATACATCCCCCACCCCATGCCTGGCATGATGGTTAACAGCATGGTCCTGAGATGGACATGTTCTCCTACTTACTGCGTGATGTCAGGTAGACCAATTTCCTTCTCTGAGCCACTCTCCCCCCATTGATTGGTAAGATGAGAATAAGTAAAACTTACCTTTAAAGGTTGTCATGAGGACTAAATGAGACAATGAGGTAATTCTGTAAATTTCCTCACAAGGACTTTTTGGGGGGGGGTACATTAAACTATGCTAGCATTTTTTAATCATCGTGATTATTATTTTTTCCCAAATGGAAACAAGTTTCTTTGTGATTTTAAAAACAATACATCATCATTGCAAAACTGCAGCAAAAAAGTACAACCATACTGTATTTAAACAAAATAATTCTTATATACAGTATGATAGCCTAATTTTTCACATAATCACTTCTGGTGGGCATTGTTTTCATTGACAGCAGAAACTAGCATGGTTAGAGGAGTCCTTCACCTTCCTGTTACCATGAGCTCCTTTTCAGTGGCCATAGGCCGAATCTGGGTATAGATGTCCATTGTGAACAGGGTGCTGGCACAGTTGAAAATAGAAGTCAGGGAGGACATGAGAGAGGCCCATAGTGCGGACAGCATCAAGCCTCGTATGCCTAGAAGAGAAGGGACATTTCCTGGACCTCCAGCTCTCTGGCCATGCCAGGAGATGCCTTAGGCCTCCCAAGGCACTTTTCTATATACTACATTTTCTCCTACAAAAAACATTCAAATTTTATTTGGAGTGGCATTCCATCTAAAATAGATTAAAGCATTACATTTGTCCTTGCTTTGTGATGAAACTTACTGGTTTCCTGCACTGTCTTTATATAATAATGAGAGTTAATATCTCTTGGGTGGTTATTTTGTGCCAGAATATTTCCTTGGGCATTAGCCTGTACCATCTTCCCTACAGCCCTGTGAGATGGACTCCACTGCTGCCTCACTTTTACAGATGAGAAGCCAGTGGCTCAGAGAAGGTTCAGACTGGAGGCAAGGGATGTGACTCCTTGTGTCCCAGTGTCCTCATCTCTAAAGTGGGCATAAAAGTACCTATCACACAGGGCTGTTGTTAAGATTAAGTTAAGCAGATGGGTTAACAGAGAGAAAGCACTCATAAAATGTGAGCTATTAACATAACAATCTAATATTTTCACATGAAAGGCTATCCTACTGCAGGGACTTGACTCTGCAGAATGATTTCTACGTGTTGATGGGAGAGCCTGAGGCTTAACTGGAGCCTGAGCTGGAGGCCCACTGCAGCAAGGTTCCCAGTGTATTCTGTAGGCTACTGGGCCAGGCAAAGACTGGTGTCCTTGCATCTACCTCCCTTCAGGTGCCCTGCAGTTGACCCTCACTTGAAGCCCTGGGTGCTTTAGGATGGGCTCAGCTGCGTAACCTGGACAACTTCCTTCCTGAACTGTGCAATGGTCAGTATTTCTCTCACTCAGATTCCATCTCTATTGGATTTTATGGAAATAGCTCAACTTTGATCTCTAGAGCTCTTACTGATCTTTAGAGCTAATATGGGATTTAAAAAATGTTTGGCCATCTCCATGGGATTTGAGGAAGTAGTTGAGATGAACACACAGACTCACTGTTAATTTGCAGTGAAAGCCATCTCACTGTTGGTGAACTGTCCATCTCCCTGACCACCCAGTGGACATAAGCTCTTTGAGATCAGGGCTAGGTATTGCTCATCTCTGCCTTCTCATTGCTTAGGACGATGCCTGGCACAGAGTGGAGCCCTCCAGCGGAATGAGTGAGTAAAAGCTTGAGTTAAGCAGGGGAAGTGAATAATGCAAATCGTGGGCATGAGCTAGCTGTGCCTCTGAGAGTATATACCTTGTGTGAGCGTGTGAGAGATGATGGAGAAGGAGGCCCGGCTCCTTCCCTCAGGGCAAGCAAAGCTCCATCTACATCACTAATGTCCCCCCTACTTCACAGCCAACATTTCCACCCAGAAAGATGGGCTGCCTGGTAGATCAGCCACCCCCAGCTTTCACACTGCTAACTATCCACTTAAAGCCTGAGGGCACAGGTTCCAATGGGGACACAGATGATGTGGTTTCCATGGCAGGGCCCATCTCTTACCTTCGGGAAGCAGCTCTACCACCAGCACCGGGTAGGCAATGGAGCTGCAACCAGTTCTGGTGCCACAGAACCTCTCACATACTGAAGGTACAACACATGCCACTTTATCTGCAAGGGGAGGTAACAGTCAGGTCACACCAACATGTTGGCCTTAGAGCTCTAGAATCTGAGTTGAAGGAAAGGGAAGCAAATTAGGAATCCTATGTGGATGTCAGATTGGTCTACTGGTGACAGCTCCAATTCATGATCCTTCTCAGGAGGATCACTCCTTAGGAGCTTGGGGTAGAGGCAAGGGCTAGGAATTAGGCTCCTAGGAGCCAGATCAATCAGGGCTTCTACCAATTCACTGCTTGACCCCACGCATGTCATATGGCCTCGACATGCCTTTCAGTGACCACTGCTAGGTGACAGATTATTCATCCACATACTAATGTGTGAACAACTCATAACCTTATTTGCTTAGCCCTCACAGGAGTGTTATTTCAGAGTATTTGGGAAGGAATTTTGGACCAAGGGAAGGAAAGGGAGTGAATGTGATATGTTGTTTAAGAGCTTAAATTAGGAATATAAAGTTATAATCTGATATAAAGTTACCCAAAACAACAAATCAACTTTTATGACAAAGAAGCAGGATATTGCCCCAGTTTATGGGGCAAGCTATTTACTGGGGACAGCTATCGAGCCTAAGCACTGGTTACCAAACATCTTGAGGAAGACTAATACTAAAGCTTGATTAGAAACTCAAGGGGGCAGCTGCATCCATTTACATCTTCCCACTCTCCCTGCCTCCTGCTTCGGGTAACAGAACCTCTGTGACACTTGGGGTGGTATAGGAAGGGCCCAGGAGCCAGGCCTGGCCATTCTGGAAGTTCCTTCCCCTTGGCTACAAGACTGGTCCCTATCACTAAGTGAGTTCACTAAGACTCCTCTAGGATTTTTGCTGGAACTATAGGGAAAAGAAACACTTGGTGGGTATTGTTGAGCTGGTGGGATAGAGGTCTGCTGCAGTTGGTGACCACTTTGCCAACAGAAGGCCTGAGGATGACACTAGCTCTGAAGAAAGAGGAGCTAAAAAGGTGCATGTCATGTTCAACCAAGGGCCCCAAATAATACAGTGTCCTAAACAGAAAAACAGATTTCAAGAACCACACCTTGGCAGTTGGCAGTGTCTGGCTCCCAGCTCTGGCCAGGGGAGAGACCCAGAATCTAGGGCCAAGAGCACTTGGGTTATTGGAAAAGCATATTCTTCCAGGAACATGGACAGGTGCCAAGCTTCCATGATAAGTGGCTTTCTGGCTTTATACACCTGGCATGTGCAAATGGATATGTGAATCTGGCCATTTCTGAGGACTAGGAACAGGTGGTTCCTGGCTCTTCTCACCCCAAGGGCTCTCCACCAGTGCATCCCATCAACTCTGTTCACCCCTTGGTCAGAAGGCTGGAGAGAGTTGGGGTTCTCGAAACCCACTCCAGCTAGAGGGAGAGGCCATTCCCCACTCTTTTCCCCTCTCCCTAAGTAGTTTCTTCTCTAGAGTCCAAGATATATGTGACTCTTCCCAGTCTTCTTCTTTAGTGAGCAGGGTGGTCTCTGCTGTGGAGTGGGTTAGGGAGGCAGGTCCACAAAGCCCAGGACATTCTGGAGTCCTAGAGAGCACAGCAGCATATTTCTTAACCAATGAGGAGGCATGAGACCCCCAAATGCCACCTGACAGTCAAAGACCAAATCTGGGAATGCTGAAACAAGGCCTTTCTCTCTGTTAAAACTGGAAGAGAATTAGGATTAAAAAGAGGCATGCCTCGGGGCAGAACGAAGGATGAATTAGGCTTAGAGATGTCTCCTGCACCTGTTACTTAGCAATAAAAAGTGTTTTACATTCTGTTTGGCCTTGTCAAAGATCAGCAGCAGAAGATTCCCATGGAAGCCATCTGCTTTGCGATAGTGGCTGCACCTATCAGAGAAAGTGCTCCATGAAGGTTTAATGAATAAACAAACCTGGTACCTTGAGAGACAGTACGGCTAGTAAGACAAGGTTGAAATGGGAATAAGACATCCACAGAATTATGATAGCTCATTAAGGGAAACAGAGATGCTTTAATGGCATTTAGTAGAAAGAACGTGGGCCTGAGTCAGACCCACTTTGGGGGTTTACATAAAGCTCCCCCTCTGACAAGCCCTCCTCAAGGTCTAAGTGAGCAGTGATAGCATCTTTCAGATCCCCAGCACAGCACCTGGCACAAAGGCGTGCATGCCATGATGATGCATCAGTGCAAGGGGAGTAAGTAAGCCTTCCTGCAGATTGTGCCTCCAAGCCCTGGCAGAGACTGGGCTCTGGCTGCATGGAGCATTGGTCAGCTCTTCCCTGCCTGAACTCTTCGCACGGAATTTCTCTCTTGCCACCTACATCCATGGTCTCTGCCAGACTTCTGTTCGGCGGCATCCCTAATCCGAACCCCTTAGCTCCCTAGAAAGGAATCTGGGGCATCTCAACACCTCCCAATACTGTGGGAGGCCTGATGACCCTAAACATCCTCTAGATCTCTAAGAAAACAGAAGATCAGTGTGAACACATCAGAATTAAGAATTTACCCGGGAACAAGATGCGGCTGATCATTCCCGGCATCACTATGCTAAACATGGGCAGCAGCTTCAGGTACCCACAAAGGACGCAGCCGCCTCTCACATGAGACATGTTCTTCCCTGCCAGGCATCGCTGGACAAAAATCTGCCAAGGAAACACAGATGGGTGAGGTGGGGGGTGGAGCTATCAGTGAATCAAGTGTGGGCTACCATGGCACAGACAGGATAACTGTGACCTGCTGCAGCAGCAGGATGTGCCCTCTGGTGGGTTCTTGCTAAGCTGCTCACCCGAATCGTCCAGGCATCTTCAGGGTAGGCAGGGCCAGAGGAGATGCACGTGACCAATAGCATGTTTTGCTCAGTGCACAGTTGCCTGAAGGGGCAGGAATGGTGTGCGTGACCTTGGCCTCATTGTTAGCACTGCAAACCAATTACAGAGGCACAGTGCTTATGAACTGTCCCCTGGCAAGGACGAGACTCCCTCCTAGAGGGCACAGACTGTCCCTGTGGGGCCAGAAGGAAGAGGGCCCTTGTGACATCAATCAAAGCAAAGGGTCCCCGGCACCAAATGAATTTTCAGAACTGGGACTAACTTTGTTCATCTAAATTGAAATGAACCAATATAGATCTTTAAAATGCAAAATCTCCTAGGAGATGTCTCACGACCCATTTCATAGTGCTCCTGCCATAAGAAGCAGTGTGCACTCAGGCCAAACAGAATGCTACAGCTGGCAGGTGGAGAAGCACTTAAGAAAGCACATAAAGACATGGTCCGGTGAATCACAACAATGCAGTATTATGTATGTACTCAAAGTTCGTTTCTGAAAAACATTTAGATAATGTGAAAAATGCTCACAGTGTGATGGTAACTAAAAGGCATACAGGATCCAACAGCAGGCTGTACACCGTGGCTCTGTACTGAGAAAAAAAGTGCACAGGAATAAAGTGACATGGTTAGAGTGGTTAATCCTGGCATGGTAAAATTAGCAGGCAGGATGGTCATCTTTATGCTTTGTTTATTGTCCAAATGCATCATTTTAATAATAGGAGGAAGAGCCCCAAAGTGGTGCTTCTCATGCAACAGGTACTGTTTCTCAGGAGGTCCACTGGTATCCTGTTGCTGGCCTCTCAGTGAACGCAGGCTTCCACTTGAGTGGGTGTGGGTGGGCAGCCAGGCTGCACTTCCTGGTCTTTACTTAGCCCAGTGCACAGAAGAGCCAGTCTCTCAAGAGAGGGGATGAAGGAGGAGGGCAAGGACAGAAAGTTGGCTCTCATTCTGAGGCAAGGGTGATCAGAAAGGCAGTACATCATCCATGTAGGAAGTCCTAAGCACTTTTGTACATTATCATATATTACAAAGTGGGGCAAGGAGAGGACTATTGTTTAAAAATGGTGGTGGCCCAAAGTTAATTTTCCTTCCCTCAGATTGTTTGCTTCTCTTTTAATCAAACATTTTTCTTAAGTCACTTTCTTTGCTAGTTAGAAGTTATGTATTCTACTTCTGTGTATTTAATAACGACCTGTAAAATTTTCACATAGATACAACTTCAAGTCTACAAACACAAGTCTTCACATCAACATCCCCACCCTTCTGAACAATTTAGAGTCCACAGACAGATTTAACTCCAAATTGTGGTCCAATATTTTAGTTTTGTTCTATTTTTCACTTCCTGTACTTGTAATTATTATTTTTCAGCCCATTTGCTCAGGACCTGTCACTATCTTTGCTATTTTTCTTGCTCATGAGTATTTCTTTTCTTTTCTTTTCTTTTTTTTTTTTTTTTAACGTACATCCTTCAGTCCTTCTTTAGGGAAGGTTATGTCTTAATTTTGCCCTTGGTCATGAATAATACCTTAGCTGGGCATGTACTTTAGAGGTGACAGTTTCCTCAATGCCTTTGAAAATTTTACTCCTCTGCCATGGGTTATATGTCTGCAGCTGAGAAGCCTGTTGTTGGTATAACTGTCTTCTTTCATCAGTAATCTTTCCTCTTAGGTACCTTTCAAAATCTCCTTGTCTTCGATGTTCTGAACTTTCATTATGGTTTCATTCCATTTCTTTGTGTGGATTTGTAAATTATTTCTGCTTGAGATTCACTGTGATTCTGGAATCCAATGCTTCCTGCTCTTTTAGCAATGGCAAAACTTCTCAGCCACTTTCTCTTAAAATATTGCTTCTCTCTCCTTTTCTTCTGGAGCTCCAACGAGATATATTTTAATCCTGATTCTCTCTTCCATGTCACTTTGTTTCCCTTTCATACTTTCCAGCTTTGTGCTTTCAATTTCTTCAGTTATCTCTTTCAGATGACTATTTTTTCCCCTTCAGCTATGCTTAATCTGCTAGTTTTTTAATGTTTATTTAAGTAACCTCTACAGCTAATGTGATCTACGACTCTGAGATCAAGAGTTGCATGCTCCTCCCACTGAGCCAGCCAGGTGCTCCTTTAATCTGCTATTTTAACAGCTACTGAGTTTCACATTTCAGCAAGCCTATTTTTCATATCTAGAAGTTTGATTATTCAAATCTGACTGATCATTTTGGTAGAATGGTGTTAATGTTTTTAGTTCCATTTTTATTTCTTTAAACTTTTTTTTTTTGTATTTGGTATCGTATACCTCAATGTTCTGAAGTTTGGGGGTATTAATTCTGCTGTTTCTGGCTCAAGGTGGTTTGATTCTTCCGTGTCTTCTAATTTCAGCTTAGGGGCTCATGTTGGGCAGGCATTCATTTGTGGGAATCCTGCAAGACCTCGGCTGAGGGTGCATCTCTCCAGGGAAAATCTGCCATTACTCCTGCCGGGTCAATGTGTAACAAATTTTGGATGAGTTTATGTTCATTTCTTCCCATGGGATTTCCCTGACAATTCAGGGAATTAAATTAAATTAAAAATTTAAATTAAACACCTAAATGTATAGGAAGGCGTCTTCCCTTGTGAGTTCTCAGGGGAGATTTTTCTTCCTCCTGGGGCCCAGGTTGATTTTGTTTGTTTGTTTGTTTGTTTGTTTTCAGCTATTTCTCGTTGCTGGTGGGCAGATATTTTCCCAGTCCACCTTTTCACTGAGGTAACAACCTTCACTCTTCACCACTCATGAACTCAAGGCCTTTCTCCTGTTCTCACCTGGCCAGTTAAACCTAAGCCTCGGAAATCCTGGCTTGGCAAATGCTCTCAGGGCACCATAGGTGTTAGTGTCAGCTTAACTCTCTCTCTCTTTTAAATGTTTATTTACTTATTTTTGAGAGATAGAAAGAGATAGAGAATATGAGCAAGGGAGGGGTAGAGAGGAGAGAGAGAATTCCAAGCAGGATCCACCCTGTCAGTGCAGAGCCCAACATGGGGCTCAAACTCACCAACCATGAGATCATGACCTGAGGTGAAACCAAGAGTCAGATGCTTAACCAACTGAGCCACCCAGGTGCCCCTCAGCGTAACTCTCTTGAGTTCACTACTCTCTTTGGTTTTTTGGCCTCTGGAGATTTCCTCCTTTCTTATGAGCTTTGCTATGACTACAAAAAGATGCTTGTTACATTTTACCCAGTAGAACTAGAAAATTTTGTTATGGGAGGTAGTTCAGGAATTCTAGTTTACCCATTGTCAGAAGTGAAAGGCCAGGGGCAACTTTTAAATTTGCAGAAGAAACTGAAAAGAAAAATACAGAAATATCAATAAACATGTGATAAATAGATCGGCAAAAATACAAATAAAAAAAATCCTCAGAGCTATATTAGAGAGAATACCCATGTATTGTGCTCTGGATCTCATTTCTTGTCTTTCCACTCACTACATTTTAAAGACCCTTTAGTGTTGCTACAGGTCATCTAGTCCATTGCTCTCATGACTGCACGGTATTCCACAGTCTTACTGCCCCCATGCCATTTTATCTACCCACTTAGGAGTAACCAGCACAATCAACATTGTGATCAACATTGCATATTATAGTCCCTCATGAACTTGCATGAGGATATTTTAGGTAGCTTCTGAGGAACACCACTGCTAGCTCAGAGTACGATATACTTACTTTTATAAAATACTGCTGGATTACCCTCCAGAACAGATCACACCAGTCTATACTTCCACCAGAAGTGCACGAGTTTTTTTTGTTTTTGTTTTTGTTTTTTGAGAGAGACAGAGATAGTTTAAGTGGGGGAAGGGCAGAGAGAGAGGGAGACAGAGAATCCCAAGCAGGCTCCACACAGTCAACACAGAGCCCAACTTGGGGCCTGAATTCATGAAACCACGAGATTATGACCTGAGCTGAAACCAAGAGCTGGGTGCTTAACTGGCTGAGCCACCCAGGAGCCCTTGTGTGAGGGCTGACCTGGGCATTATCAATCTTTCTAATTTTGCCAGGCTTCTTGTGGTTTTAAGCTGTACTTATGTGATAACTCTGGGTTATATGCTTGTTAGCATTAATGCTTGTTTCAATTTCCTTTTTTATAAATGGCCTGTCATTATCTTTTGCCCACATTTCTATTGGAGCTCCTTTTTCTTATGGATTTGCTATTGTTTCTTATTCATGATAAATCCAATAATCTTCTCTAATCTGTCATCTGTTGACTTTATCTATGATACTCTTTGTTAAAAAGTACTTATTATGTATGGGCCCCTGGGTGGCTCAGTCGGTTAAGTATCTACCTCTTGGTTTTGGCCCAGGTCATGATCTCAAAGTTCGTGGGCTTGAGCCCTGTGTTGGGCTCTATGCTGACCAGATTCTCTCTTTCTCCTTTGGGATTCTCCCTCCCTCCCTCTCTCTCTGCCCCTCCCCTGCTCATATGCTCACCAATACTCTTTCTCTCTTTCAAAAATAAACTTATAGAAGTAAAAAATAAAAAGTACTTATATGTAATGTAATCAAACCAGTATGATTTGTACTCCCTGATATGTCTTAAAAAATATTCTGTTATCTTCCTTAGATGCATAGTTTCACTTCCCACATTTAAGTCTTTAACCCACCTGAAGTCTACCTTTGTACTAAGTGCTGGCTGGGGGTGAAGTTTTGTTACTCCAGATAGTCCATTGGTTTTCTAACAACTAAGTTTTCTAACAAAGAGTATGTATCTCCCCCATTTCTTTCTTTCTTTCTTTCTTTCTTTCTTTCTTTCTTTCTTTCTTTCTTTCTTTCTCTTTCTTTCTTTCTTTCTTTCTTTCTTTCTTTCTTTCTTTCTTTCTTTCTTTCTTTCTTTCTCTCTCTTTCTTTCTTTCTTTCTTTCTTTCTTTCTTTCTTTCTTTCTTTCTTTCTTTCTTTCTTTTCATTTAGTTAGTTAGTTAGTTAGTTTTATTTTAAGTTAGGCTCCAAGCCCAACCTGGGGCTTGAATTTATGACCCTGAGATCAAGAGTCTGTATGCTCTACTAACTGAGCCAGCCAGGTGCCCCACACCCCTGTTGATTTCTGAAGCCTCCTTAGATACATATTAAATTCCTATAAGTACATAAATCTGCCTGACCTCTTTATTCTGTTCCATTAGTCTGTGTGTCTATTCTTGGATATTTCAAACTATTTTTATTATTGCTACCTTGTAGATGTTGAAATATCTGGTTTGGCAAGTTCTCTCCCTTTGTTGTTCAGTTTCAAACTTGGGTTAGGGATTTATAGCATTTCCTTCTTCCACAACATGTTTAAACCTTTTTTTTATTGTGATATAAATATGAAAGTATTTTTTTATTGTGATATAAATATGAAAGTACACGGTAGCACATTAACAGCATACAGTCTAACACCCATCCAAATCGAGATGGAACATTGCAGGTACCCCAGAAGCCTCCCTGTGGCTCTTTTTTTGTTTTGTTTTGTTTTTTTGCAAAAATTAATGTGAAATTCACATAATATATAGTTAACCATTTTAAAGTGAACAATTCAGGAGCATTTAGTGCATTCCCAATCTTATGCAATTACCACCTCTCTCTACTTTCAAAACTTTTTCATCACCCCAGAAGAACAAACACATCCATTAAACTGTCCCCCTCCATTCCTTCTCTCCCAGCCCCTGGCAAGCACTAATTGGATTTCCATCTCTATGGATTTGCCTACTCTGGACATTTCATATAAAAGGAATCATACATTAGGTGATCTTTCTGTCTGGCTTCTTCCACTTAGTATAATGTTTCCGAGATCCATCTAGGTTGTAGTATGTGTTCCTACTTCATTCCTTTATATGGCTGAATAATATTCCGATGAATGGATACACATTCTGTTTTATTAATTCATTGGTGGGTGAACATTTAGATTGTTTCCACCTTGTGGTACTTGTGAATAATGCTGCTACATGGGACTTTTTTTCATCTCAACCCCTTCCCTTGCTCCAGATATGACTGCTTTCATGACTACTTTATTTCTTCCTTGCTTTTCTTTATATATATGCCAATTACTATGTATTCCTAAATGACACAAGTTAGCACTGCCTGTGTTAAACTTTATAAAAATGTAATCATGCAGTGCCTAGCCTTCTGTGTCTAAAATCAAGCTGTGAAGATTCATCCATGTTATTGTGTATAGCTGTACTTTCTTTTCATTTCTCTATTGCCTTTGCACCATGTGAATATTTCACAGCTTATTTAATGAGCTACCATTGATAGTGAGCCATATAATATTCAGAATAAATTTGAGTCCTTAAAAAAATCCAACTGAAATAGTGATTGGTTACATTTAATTTACAGACTCAGTTGGGGAAAACTGACATGTTTTTCATGTGATAATGATGGGAAGAAGGAAACAATGAAAATAGATGATGGGTTATAATGGGACTGTGAGTGAAATTCCTTTTAAACAGAATTTCTTATGAAGTTCTTTAGGCAATAAGTAAAGACTGGAAGGGAAACCTGATCACTGAGTGCAGTCAGGCCCGCTGTTGCCTATAGAGACTGGTAAAGCCTAGAATGCAATGAGACCGACCAGCCTCCAATGTAGTCACTTCACCTGCACCACGTCTAATTACCTGATCAGTGCACCAGTAGTATAAGGAGAGGGTGGAGACGCCAAAGACAATTCCAGGCCATGGGAGGTCTCCAGTGACGGGATCTCGGAAGATATGGAAAAAATCCAGGCGAGGAATAAAACACTCTGGCTTGGCAGTCCAATTTCCTTCATGGATTGGGTCTGGCTTACTATGTGGGTATTTATTCAGTAGCTCCTGGTATCCTCCCACTTCCTGAAAGGCTTAAAACATGATAAAATTTATCAGTATCTTACACCACACAATAACATATGTTTGAAGACCCAAGATTACAAAGTGAGACCCAGTTTCATTGACTGTACCTAGTATAAAAAGCACAATGGACTGAAAAATAGTCAAAACTGTATGTGCCTAAAAAAAGACATCATCTCTTCCAAAGAGAAATGGGAGTACAGTGGACATTGGTGGTTGTGTGCGCCCCCCCCTCCACTCCAGCTTCTGGTAGCAGAACCCCTCTTTCCAGTTGCATTCCATCCTGTGTCGCTTGGGTGGGCCTCATCAAACTGTCCACCATTCCAATATGGCATGTGCCCCAGGCCTGGCCAATGCTCTGTCCCATGGGCAACAGCTGATGTGTCAGGAATAGATATGAGACCCAAACTGGGCTAATCAGAATCTGTCCCAGGAGACTTCTGCTTAAGGAACCAAAAAAGCCTTCTTCCTTTCTTTGGGGTTCTGAGCTAGTCTGGCAGTTTGAAGCTCTCTTGTTTACCTGGTTCATTCAGAACCCTGGATCTAGGCATAACTGAAGGTACTGTGCCCCTGGAATTTTTACTTACGTGAGCCAAGAAGGTATTTACTTGCTTATGCTAGTTTTGAACTAAAGTTCTATCACAAGCTTTCTAAAGAATCTTGGCTAGAATAGAAATTAATATTCACTTTCCTGCAATGCCAACAAAATGTTTATAAAATGTCATATTTGAAATTTTCCTCAGTCATAGCATTCATCTGTCAATATCCTAAGTGGTATACAATCTTAACATTAAAAAAAATGTTTTTAAAAGGCACAAAACACCCATAGTTCCACTTAACTAAAAAATTCCCTTTATTTTGGCATATTAAAACATGTTCCTTTGATACAGATTTGATTATTGAAATGTGTTCAGAATCATTTAGAGTTGAAAGTAGTCAATAAAAGAATACTGAGTGAAGACACCTCATGGCACTTCTATAAATGAATTCCATATGGATTAAAAGAAAGCAAAATACTAAACTACAAAGTTATTAGAAAAAAACAGAATATCTTCATCAACTACAGAACTAGAGAGTTGAGTTAGTCTACCTTCTTAGACAAGTCACAAAAAGGAAGAGGAAAGTTGGTAAATTTGACCTCTCAAAATTTAAAATTTATATGACTGAAATCAAGTTAAAAATCTGTCAGGCCAAAAGAAGAAATTTGTGTCATGTATAAAGAACTCTTATACACCAATAGCCAAGGGAAACTACTCAGAAGAAATATAGTAGAGAATATGAGTGGGTAATTTACAAAAGAGGAACTCCAAATGGCCACTAAGTATATAAAATGATGCTTAACTTCACCAGTCTCTAGAAACTTCCAGTTAAAACAAGAATGAGATACTTTTTTTTTCCTTCCCCTATTTGGCAAATTTTTAAAAAGGCTTAAAACATCAATTATTGGCTCTAAGGGTAGGGAACACATATTCTGACATATATTGCTGAGAATATAAGTTAATACAGCCACTTTGGAGGATAATTTAGGGTATGTCTCAACAAAGCTGGGTTTATTCCAGGAATTCAAGATTGAGTTAACACTGAAAAATAATTCAATATAATTCACCATGTTAACAGAATAAGGGAGAAAAATAATATAATCATCTCAGTAAATGTGGAAGAAACACTTGCTACAATTCAAAACCTGTTCATGATAGGGGTACCTGGGTGGCTCAGTCGGTTAGGCATCCAACTCTTGATTTCAACTCAGGTCATGTTCTCACAGTTCATGAGTATGAGCCTCATGTCGGGCTCTGTGCTGACAGCACAGAGCCTGCTTGCAATTCTCTCTCTCTCCCTCTCTCTCTGCCCTTCCCCCACTGGCGTGCTCTTGCTCTTGCTCTCCCTCCCTCTCTCTCAAAATAAATAACTTAAAAAAAAAAAAACACGTTCATGATAATTCTAGCCAACTAGGACTAGAAGGGAACTTGTTAGCCTGGCAAAGAGTATTTACCAAAAATTGACAGCAAATGATTTATTTAATGGTGAAATATCCAAAGATTTCTCTCTAAATTGGCAAAGAGACAAGGATGTCTGTTGTCTCTACTTCTATTCAACACTGTACTAATGACCCTGGCCAGTGCAATAGGCAAGAAAAGGAAACAAAAGGTATAAAGTTTGGAAAGCAAGGGAAAAAAAGATAACTTCTTGACCTGGGTACTTGTTACCAGGCTGTGTTCACTTTGTGATATCTCATCTAGCTACATACTTTGACTTGTGCACTTCTCAATAAAGTTTACTACAAATACAAAAACAAAAAGATTTAATAGATCTCCATTCACGGACATAGAAATTTGCCCAAGATATAGAACCAGTGGTGGAATAACAGGCTGCAAAATTTTGTTTTGATTCTGTTAAAATATGTCTCTCATAGATTAAAAAAAAGATTGTATACATGAAGAATATATCTGGAAGGATATACACAAAACTAATAATACTAGTTGTCTCTGGAGAGTTGAATTGAGAAACTGAGAGCAATGAATATTTCACTGTGTACCTTTTTGTTTTGTTTACCTTGTGTGTGTACTACATAAAAATTAAAAACAAAAAATTGCAACTGGATGTGTATGGGGTCTCATGGTGACTAGTTTGGACAATACTCATTTGGATGTATAAGATCTTGTATATTTTTAAAAGAAAACAATTATTCCATTAGTTTAAAATAGTTTACCTACCAACATGAATGCCCTAATTATAAAAAAATCCCATTACATTTCTCAGAAAAAGTCTTAGTCTGTTTGGGCAGTTATAAGAAAATACCATAGGTTGGGTGACTTACAAACTGCAAATATTTACCTCCCATGGCTCTGGAGGCTAGGAAGTCTGAGGTCAAGTGCTGGATGATTGGGTGTCTAGTGAGGATCCCCTTCCTGGCTCATACATGGCTATCTTCTCAATGTGTCCTCAAATGGTGGAAAAAGTGAGGGGGCTCTAATACTAGGATACTAATGCCATTCATGAGTGCTCTGCTCTTATGACCTAATCAGTTCCCAATGGCTTCGCCTTGGGGGTTAGGATTTCAACATATGAATTTTGGGAGGGAGACGAATATTCAGTCTATAAGAGTAAAGAATATATAATTACTTAGAGATATAATTGCTAACATTAAGTGGAATATTCCACCTGCTCCTAAAGTTTAGTCAGATGTCATTTTCAACTATTGGGGTGAGGGTGGCAGATTTTAAAAATGTTGATGTTTAACACTAGTACACAATTAAAAACAATGGCTTAGTGTGTTCTATAGTTTAGGGTTTTGTCATTCAAATTAGTCAGTGCTTCCCAATTCATTAAAAAAATTCCTTAGATTATGCATGATGTGTATTTTGTGTTTCAGCAATATAGCTCTGAGTACACCTCATGGCACACTAATGCTTACTGAATGTTAAGAGTGAGGACTACGTGACTCTGTTTGATTCTATCATTTCTCATTCAATGGGGCTCAACAACATGCTTTACGGAACCACAGTCCTTCAACTGTATTCACGTACCATTTCAATAATTTTTCAATACCTGAGACAAGAGTTTTTCCTTCTAGATTTATGTAAGACCAATCTCTGACCCATGGAGCAGTGGGTAACACCATCCTCACTGAGGTCATTATCTTAGCTAGTGGGAGAAAACTATCATTTTAAGGTTAAATGTATTTGCCATTACAGGTATTATAATATGTTAGTTCACATAGTGGAATTTGGTGTTTAGAGACTCAGCTATGATTTCTGCTCTTAGTGTGTCTCATGAGCAAGTTACTTAACTGAATAACTCAGTTTCCTCATCTGTAAAATGGGGATAACAATAGTAGTTATGCATCACAGTGATGTGAAGATTAATATGGATAAATGCCTACGTGGTACCTGATACTCGATTTCTGTTAGCTATTATTTTCATTCTTACCACTTAATAAGCACCTACCATATGCCTCAGACTGCACACTGTGTGCAGGATACAATGGTTTTGGTTCTTAAGAAGTTCTGGAGCTGAGGGGTATGATTTATTTATATGACACAATTAATGAACAATCAAGGTATGTATCACAAAAATATCAAGGTGTGTGTAGTAGTGATTTGAGTCCACAGAAGAAAAGACATGTAGATGGAATAATAACAGAATCACATTTTTGGAGGTGGGTCTTCTGTTGACCTTGATGGGTAGATTTAACTGTGTGGATGAAAAGGGGAGGGGCTTATAACTGCAGAGGAAGAGCATGGGCTGAGGCACGGAGGTGGGGATGAGTGTGGTGGGCCAGTCGATCACTGTCCCAAAGCACTACAGTTTGTCATTACCACTTCTATGTCTTCTGAAGTGAGCAAAGGTTTACTTCTCAACTTTTTGTGTGACCTGAGATAATGCTCTAAGGGATCTGAGGGCCTCAGTCTCCTCATCTGCAAAAGATGAAAGTGCTGAAATGGCCCCAGACAGCAATCAGACTGGAAGATTCCAGCCATGGTGCCCAGTCTTCCAAGATTGACTTACCAAAGACCATTAACAAGATTGATCCCAGAACCATAACAGCAGCATGTAAGGTATCAGTATAAACTACAGCTGCAAAACCACCTGAATAGGTAGGAGAAAGAGAAACAAAAGCAACATTTGAGACTCTCTGCTGCAAGTCACTTCTGTATCCCTATTCTACATGCTTGTCTCCTTCCAGATCTCTCCATTCACACCTTTGTACCTTTAAGTCAGTAGGTCTTACAATAACATGCTTAGTCTTGGTACATCCTGTGTTCTCTCTTTAACATCCCTCATGATCTTTTGTTGGATTCTTATCTTGCCCTTCTATGTCCCAATTTCCCTTTACTTCCCATTTTTTGGATGAATGAAAAGCTGGTAGTTTTCCTAAGCAAAAAAGTACATCTTTAATCACAAAATCTCAGTTTGGAAGCAACAGTTAGCAGCATCTCTGGTCTCAACCTGCTAGATGCCAGCAGCACCACCACCCCTCCCTGGTTGGGACAACCCAAAATGTATCCAGACATTACCAAATGTCACCTAGGAAGAAACCCCCAACTCCCACTCCCTTGTGCATTGAGAGCCATTAATTGAGTGCATTCCATTCCCTACCCTGATCCTCCTCACTAAGACAGTGGTAAACTGCCAGGGACACTCACCAGCATCCAAGATTTGCACTGTGGCTGGAAAAAACAAGTGATGAGGGCCCCCGCTCTCAAAACTTAGGCAGAGACTCTGGGACAGAATTGCCTACATAAAAGATGCTATCTGATGGCCTGACCAGGTTACCAGGTGACCAGGATGACTGAAGCTGCTGCCTCCCCCTAATTCCTTTTCTGTTTCTACTCTTTTACTTAGCAGCCTTCAGTGTCAGATGATGGCCCGCTCCAAACATGATCACTGCCATCCTTGCCAATGCCCTTAGAAAGCCCCCACTGGCCTGATCTGATTTCTAGAGGTAGTATGTCACTTAGGCACCCTGCCTCCATTATTTTCACTGTTCCACCCCCTCAGGCCTAGCAGTATGATCTATAGACTTAGGGAAAATGCAAAAGCTGAGACCCTCTGCCTCCTTGTCTACTAGCACTCCACTATAAGTAGTAGAGCTTTGGGGCGCCCGGGGTGGCTCAGTCGGTTAAGCATCTGACTTTGGGTCATGTCATGATCTCATAGCTCGTGGGTTCAAGCCCTGCGTCAGGCTCCAGGCTGACCGCTCAGAGCCTGGAGTCTGCTTCGAATTCTGTGTCTCCCCCTCTCTCTGCAATTCCCCCACTCACACTCTCTCTCTCTCAAAAATAAACATTAAAAAAAAAAGTAGAGCTTTTGTGTCGGTATAAATACCTGTGTGGTTACAGTAACCTCACCTGTGATGGTATAAATGCCCATAATTGTCAGCAAGATTATGGTGGCCAGGTAGACGTCCAACCCCAAAACCAGTCTCATGAACATGGCACCAGTACAGATCTCCACCTGAAATGAGTACAAAGGAAACAGGCTGCATTTTCATTTCCAGCTCAATCAACAGCAGTATCATAAAGACCCTAGAAGCCATCTGCAGGAAGTGGTCTATGGTTAGCACATTCACTCCGTCACTAATGGACATGGGGTGAGGCCTACCCAAGTTCTGTTGGGAAAAAAGGCTTATGCCCCATGAGTTCAACCAAGGTCAGCACTTTTAGGGCTTGGGTCAATCCAATGAATTCAGTTCATACAAAACTTAGCCTATTCCTCTCTAGACCCTTAGAACAGGGAACATGCTCAGAGAGTGAGCTGTTCTTATAGTTCTGCCATTGGAAGAGGCAAAGGGGACAGCTCAACAGGGGCTGGTAAGTTTTTTCTCTAAAAGACCAGATAATAAATACTGTAGGCTTTGCAGGCCACATACTGCCACTGCTTTCCACAACCATTTAAAACTATAAAAAGCCATTCTCAGCTCAAGGACTGTACAAAGCAGAACATTAGGTTGATTGGCCTACAGGCTGGATTTGTTGATCCCTGGTTTGGCTGGCACTGATTTTAAAGCATCTGCATATCATTTAACTGGCTAATCTCTTGCCTAGTTATTCTGGTCTCCAAAGTAGGGATGCAATGGGCAGAGATCCTCCCTTTATTCATCTATCCATTTATTCACCAAATGTTTACTGTGCACCAGCATAGCAGATACTCGACAGGGTTCAGAAGACACGGGGCTACTAAAACTCAGTTGCTGCCCCCAAGAAGCTTATATTTAGTGACAGAAACTAAATAGGCAATTTCTATGTAGTGTGATAGGTGATACTCACATTGTATATCTGTATGCATGCGTGCATTTATTTATTTATTTATTTATTTATAGTTTTTATTATAGAGACAGTATGAGTGGGGGAATGGGGCAGAGGAAGAGAGAGAAAGGATCTTAAGCAGGCTCCACCCTCAGTATACAGCTCGATCACATGACCCTGGGATCATGACCTGAGCCAAAATTAAGAGTTGGACACTCAACCAACTGAGCCACCCAGACGCCCCTCATTCAGTCAGTTAAACACACACACACACACACACATTTATCAAGTGCCTTAGGTGCCAATAATTTTCTCAGCACAGTGGGTAATGCAGTGAACAAGCCAGGCAAGGCTCTCGGCCTCAACAAGCTTGCACTGAAGTGGAGAAGGCAGATAATCAGAAAGGTAACAGATAAATTATTCTCACATGGTAACAAGTATTACAAAAAACCCCACCAAAACATAACAATGAAATAGAGATTGACTAGGTACACCCATGGAAGGCTTATTCAAGGAGGTGATATTTGAAAATTTTTTTTGAGGGGGGGTACATTCTAGACACAGTGTGAAACAAATGTCAGGGGCTTTCAGTGGGAATAAGATTGGCAGGTTTGAGAAACATAAGGCAGGCAGTGGGGCCAGAGCCTGGTGAGAACAGGGGAGGAGACCAGGAGACAAGGCTGGAGAGGCAGGGACTAGAACAGAACATCCTCACAGATCATAACAAGGGGCTTAGGTTTTCTTGAAAGGGTGGTGGAAATTCCTGGATTGTTTTAAGCAGAGGAGTGACATCACTTTATGACATGACATAGATTAAGGCCAAGGTTCTCTAGAAACGCAGAGGGACCTGTAACTGAGGCTTGGGAGACAAATAAGATGCCCCTGCCTTTATTTTTTGCAAAGTATTACTAAGCTATTTTTTTTCTCTGCTCTAGCTTAGACAGAAGAAAACGTAAGTAACTTATGGGGCCACAGAGTGAACTGCTGACACCAATCTAGCACCATCCTACCTACTGAATTTTTGTTGTTTTGTTTTGTTTCTTGGGCTGGGCTTTTATATAACTCACCGAGATCTTATTGAAGATATAGAGGAATAAGTACAGAATAGCAAGGAGGAACTGGATCCGGAAGCCACCAAACCTCTTCCTCAAATATTCTGGCATTGTCATCACCTGTACAAGCAATAAGAGAAGTCACCACCAGGCAGAGTGCCAGAAGAGGCAGACCCACAGGGATGCGCCTTGATCACAATGTGCTGGTCATCATAGAGACACAGCTGATGGTGGGGGGGGGCGGTGCCCAGGGATAGAAGTTGCAGCAGGGTCACCCACTCTGGCTTTGGATTCCATGCCACCTGTTAAGATGGGGGAAATAAGAAAGGAGAAGCAATAGTATTGTCTTCAAGAAGCAATCTCCTGAAAGTAGGAGGAAATCTAGCCATTTGAAGATGTCTCATGATGACAAATCACTTTCATGAAATAATCCTAGAGCAAATTCAAATACCTTATCACATACTACAAATATAACAAGTACTCAGGAGAGACAGAATTTGGGGCGCCTGGGTGCTCAGTCGGTTAAGCAACCAACTTCGGCTCATTTCAGGATCTCACGGTTTGTGAGTTCGAGCCCCGCGTCGGCTCTGTGTTGACAGCTCAGAGCCTGGAGCCTGCTTCGGATTCTGTGTCTCCTTCTCTCTCTGCTCTTTCCCCGCTCATGCTCTGTCTCTCTCTCTCTCTCTCCTTCAAAAAGAAATAAAAACATTAAAAAAAAAATTTTAAGGAGAGACAGAATTTGACTCAACAGCTCTCCAACCTGGTCATCTGTGCCCATGCTCTCATGTGTGTGCTGTTTGCCCCAAACAATCCTGTTCATTTCGATTTCCATGGTCTCAGGCTGCGTGCACCCCACGACAGGGATGCACGCATGCACAAGATGTCTCTTTGTTCATTAGATGCTTGGACCCAAGTGCAGTGCCAGGCTCACAGTAGGTGAATAAATGTTTGTTAAATGTATACTGTCCCATGGGGCGCCTGGGTGGCGCAGTCGGTTAAGCGTCCGACTTCAGCCAGGTCACGATCTCGCGGTCCGTGAGTTCGAGCCCCGCGTCAGGCTCTGGGCTGATGGCTCAGAGCCTGGAGCCTGTTTCCGATTCTGTGTCTCCCTCTCTCTCTGCCCCTCCCCCGTTCATGCTCTGTCTCTCTCTGTCCCAAAAATAAATAAAAAACGTTGAAAAAAAATTAAAAAAAATGTATACTGTCCCACTTCTATCCCAAGTATCCTCATATGGGCTGCTGTCACAGAGTGTAACAGAATGGCTTAAGCAACAGAAATATTATTATCTCTCAGTTCTGAAGGCTAGAAGTTCAAGGTGTCAGCAGGCTTGGTTCCTTCTAGGGGCCGTGAGGGAAGGATCTGTCGAGGCCTCTCTCCTTGGTTTGTTGATGGCTGTCATCTCCCTGTGTCTTCCTATTCTCTTTCCTTTGTACATGTCTGTGTCCAAATTTCCCCTTCTTATAAAGTCATACTGGATTAGGGCCCACCCTAATCATTTCCTTTTATTACTTTGAAGATCTATTACTTTGAAGCTCCCCCCAGGTGCCTCACAAAATATTAATCATTCATAATGCCCTCCATAAACCCCCTAGGGTTTGCAGTTAAGGCCTTCAACCCACCCTTGGTCCTAGCTGTCCCCACGGATTTGCTTTTCTAGAATTTTAAATAAATAGAATCATTTACTATGTACTTTTTAATGTCCTGCTTCTTTCACTGGCCTCATGTTCTTGGTTGAGATTCAACCACATTGTTGCATGATCCCTCTTTCATGCTGAGTAGTATACCACATCACATGTTGTTTTTCTACTCTCTTACTGTAATTTAGATTATTTCTAGATTTGGCTATTAGGAACACAATTGCTATGAAGCTTCATGTACAAATTTGTGTGTATACAAATGTTTTCATCTCTCTGGGGTTGGTAAAGATCTATGTCCAGGGAAATACTACTGACTGGGTGGTCAGGTTTAATTTGTGAACAAACTGCCAAAGTGTCACGGCCATGTGATTCTGTATTCCCTCAAGAAATGTATGAATCCCATTTGCCCCACACCCTCTCCAGCTCTTCTCCTCTTAGTCATTCTGGAACAGTGGTATCTTAAGTAGCATTTTCCTACTATAAAAAAAAAATATATCTTTCAAAGAGTTAAAGGTTATGGGGCACCTGGGTGGCTCAGTTAGTTAAGCATCCAACTCTTTTTTTTTTTTAATGTTTATTTCTGAGACAGAGCATGAGTGGGGGAGGGGCTGAGAGAGAGGCAGACACAGAATCCGAAGCAGGCTCCAGGCTCCGAGCTGTCAGCACAGAGCCTGACGTTGGGCTCGAACCCACAAACCGTGAGATCATGACCTGAGCCAAAGTCGGTCGCTCAACCGACTGAGCCACCCAGGCGCCCCAACATCCAACTCCTGATCTCGGCTCAGGTCATGATCTTGCAGTTTGTGAGACTGAGCCCCATGTCGGGCTGCAAGTTGACAGCGCATAAGCTGCTTGGGACTCTCTCTCTCCCTCTGCCTCTTCCCTGCTCAGGTGCACTCTCTCCCTCTCTCAAAATAAATAAATAAACTTAAAAAAATAAAATTTTAGGGGTGCCTTGGTGGCTCAGTTGGTTAAGTGTCCAGCTCTTGACTTTGGCTCATGTCATGATCTCATGGTTTGTGAGTTTGAGTCCCACATCGGGCTCTGTTCTGGAAACAGAGCCTGCTTGGGATTCTTTCTTCCCCTCCCCCCCAACTTGTGCTCTGTTTCCCTCTCTCTCAAAATAAAAAAATTTTAAATGTTTATTTATTTTGAGACAGAGAGAGAGAGAGAGAGAGAGAGAGAGACTGAGTGCGAGTGGGGGAGGGGCAGAGAGAGGGAGACACAGAATCTGAACCAGGCTCCAGGCTCTGATCTGTCAGCACAGACAGAGCCCGACATGGGGCTTGAACTCACGAACTGCAAGATCATGACCTGAGCTGAAGTATGACACTTAACCAACTGAGCCACCCAGGTGCCCCTAAAAATAAATACATAAACTTAAAAACAAAAATTTTATTTTGAAGTCCCATATATCAATTTCCTCCTTTATGGTTTTAGGTTTTTTTGTGTTCTGGTTGAGAAATCTTTCCCTACTTAATCACTTTATTCTTCTTTATTTTGTTTTGCAATAAGGTTTTTTTAAATTAGCTTTAGGTGTACAAATAATTATTTGATATTTGTATATATTTCATCTACATTTTTGAAGAGTACTTTTGCTGGATATGGAATTCGTGGTTGACATATTTTTATTCCTTTCAGTATTTACATATGTCATCCTAATGTTTTCTGGCTTCCATTGTATCTGATCAGAAGTCATCCATTACCTGTATCATTTCCTCCCTGCATATAATGTATTTTCTTTTAGTTCTCTCAAAATGTCCTCTTTATCTTTACTTTTAGCAGTTTGACTATGATGTTAACCTAGGTGTAGCTTTGTGTTCATTGGTGTTTGTTAAGCTTTTTGCATGGAAAATTAACATTTTTCACCACACTTGGGATACTTTCTTACTATTTCTTCAAAAAATTTTTTTCTGCCTCTTTCTTGCTCTCCTTTCTGGGATACCAATTACATGTACGTTGGACTACTTGATATTGTATCACAGGTCTCTGAGGCTTTGCTCCTTTTTCTTCAAATTTTTTTCCCTTCTGTTCTTTCTCTTGGGTAATTCTTATTGAATTCACTGATTCTCTCTTTTGTCATTTTTTTGGTGCTGTTGAGTTCCTCCTATGTATTTTTCATTTCAGCTAGTGTGCTTTTTAACTTTAGAATTTCCATTTGGTTCTCTTCTATAGTTTCAGTTTCTCTGTTGAGAGGCTCTATTTGTTCATTCATTAGTATCACATTTTCCTTTATTTCTTTGAACATATTTATAATAGTAGGTTCAAAACCTTTTTTTGTTAAATCAACATCCGGGCCTGCTCATTTATTTACTGCTTTTTCTTCTGGAGTGTGGGTCACATTTATATTGCAATTTCTTTGTGTGTCTAATAATTCCTGGTTGCAGACTGGCCATCATAGATCATATGATGTAGCATTCCACAATCTGCTTTGTTCTTCTGAAGATTGCTGTTTCTTGTTGTTGTTGTTGTTGTTGTTTTGTAGGCAATTAACTTACCTGGACTCAAACTGCAACATCTTTCATGTCATCCCACCTCCCACTCCTACACTGAAGTTTATAGTTGCTGATGTCTATGATTGTTTTTTCAGCTTCTAGCTGCTGCTAATTTAGCCTGGTCCTATGGAGGTTTTCTTTGCACTTGAGTAGTCTCACAGTCAGTCAAGGTTTCATGCAGAATTTATGCCAAGTTTATAAATTTTGATTTATACTCAAAGTTAATTGTCTCAAAGAGTCTCCCTTGTTTTTGGTGCTCCCACAAAAGTTTCCTGTTGCTTTGTTAGCCCCCTGTTCTCTCCTCTGTTGTGGGTAAGACTTGTTCTCCACTGCCTACATTGTGTGGGTTGGGGAATGTACTCAGTCCTAGGCACTGTAAAGTCACAGATCTCACACGTATAGCTCTGTCTCTGTAAGACAGAGCTCCCTTTGGTTTCTGTCTTTTTTTTTTTTTTTTTTTGGCTCCCTGGGTTCTCATGCATGCATCTGTACTTTGGTGGTCAGCCAGGGATCTGAGCTTTTTCTATCTTACTTTAAAATCCCCCTCTACCTCAAGGACATAAAGATATTCTATACTTCCTTATAAAAATTCAAAATCTTTTGCCTTTCCTATTTAAGTCTTTAATCAATCTAAAATTATTTTTGTGTATAATAGGGATCCAATTTAATTTTTTTCATATGATAATCAATTGACCCTCCTTTACTCAGTGATCTGCAGTGCCATTGATGTCATAAACCAAGTCCATGTATATGAGCGTTCCTTAGTTATTTCTCTTTTACACTTGTCAGTGTTTTAATTCTTGTGTCAATACCATACTGTCTTAATTACTATAGCTTTATAGTAAGTCTTGATATTTGAGGGCAAATCTTTATTATTTTTCGTTGATAGGAGTATCTTTGCTACTTTTATGCTTTTTTACATACATTTTCTTTTTTCCAGCATTATGGATATATAATAACATACAACATTGTGTAAGTTTAAGGTGTACAACACAATTTGATATACATATACTTGCAAAATGATTATCACAGTAAGTGATATCTATATACATATACTTGCAAAGTGATTATCACAGTAAATATCTCCATCACCTCATATAATTACCTTTTTTTTAATGGTGAGAACTTTTGAGATTTACTCTCTTACAACTTCTAAGCATATAACACAGTATTGTTAATGATAGTTACCACACTACTTAAAAAAAATCCTTGTAGCCATTCTGTGCCTTTTGATTGGAGAATTTAATTCCTTTATATTTAAAGTAATTATTGAAAGATAAGGACTTAAATGCTATCTTACTCATTGTTTTCTGGCAGTTTTGTAGTTCCCTTGTTATTTTCTTCCTCATGCTGTCTTCCTTTGCAAATTGATGATTTTCCATGGAAGTATGCTTTCATTTCCTCCTATTTATCTTTTGTGTATGTACTGTAACTTTTTGCTTTTTTGTTACCATGGGGTTTACATAAAATGTCTCATAGATGTAATAGTCTATTTCAAGGTGATAAATTTGATCACATACAAAAACTGTACCTTTTACTCCCCACCTCAACATTTTATGTTTTGATGTTATAATTTCTTTTTATATTATGTATCCATTAACAAATAATTATA
The DNA here is from genome assembly GCF_028018385.1 of Neofelis nebulosa. Taxonomy (NCBI): domain Eukaryota; kingdom Metazoa; phylum Chordata; class Mammalia; order Carnivora; family Felidae; genus Neofelis; species Neofelis nebulosa. The sequence continues at coordinate 75,871,673 of NC_080792.1, read as the reverse complement.
GCTATATTTTAATATTTTTATTTTTTTATTATTTTTATATATTTATTTTGAGAGAGATACAGAGAGCGTGAGCAGAGGAGGGACAGAGAGAGAGACACAGAATCCGAAGCACGTTCCAGGCTCTGAGCTGTCAGCACAGAGCCTGACATGGGGCTCCAACCCACAAACTGCAAGGTCATGCCCTGAGCCAAAGTTGGACACTTAATGTTCTGAGCCACCCAGGCACACCTAATTATTTTTATTTTTTAATATGTATTTAGTTGAGAGAGAGAGCAAGCAAGTGGGGGAAAGGCAGAGGGAGAGGGAATCTTAAACAGGCTCTATGCCCAGCAAAGAGACTGATGTGGGTCTCAGTCTCACGACTGTGAGATCATGACCTGAGCCAAAATCAAGAGTCAGATGCTTAACCAACTGAGCTATCCAGGTGCCCCTCTCCTTCATTTCTAAAGGATAACTTTACCAGGTAAAGTATACTTGGTTGGCAGGGTTTTTTTTCCATCACTTTAAATATATCATCCCACTCTTTCTTGGCCTGCAAGGCTTCTGCTAAGAAATCTGCAGATATCATTATGGAGGTTCCCATGTATGTGAAGACTTTTCTCTTGTTTAAAAAATTTTCCCTTTGATTTTAGACACTTTCATTACAAGAAAAAGAATATAGTTTTAGGTTGAAATTTGGTGGGGGGACCCATAGGCTTTATGATCTTGGATATCCAAATCTCTTCCCAGATTTGGGAAGTTCTCAGCCATTATTTCTTAAAATAAGCTTTCTGTCCCTTTCTCCCTCTCTTGTCCCTCTGGGAGCCCCTGAAGTGTATATTGTTTTTCTTAATGGTATCCCATAGTCTCATAGACTTTCTTAACTTTTTCATTGTCCCCCTTGAGTGAATTATTTCAAATGACCCGTCTTCTACTTCACAGATTCTTCTGCTGGATCCAGCCTGCTATTTATGTGATCTATTGCACTTTTCATTTCATTCATTGTATTCTCCAGCCCCAGAATTTGTTTGATTATTTTCATGATCTCTCTCTGCTAAACTTCTCATTTCCCCCATGTATTGTTTTCCTTATTTTATTGAATTGTCTTTCTGTATTTTCTTGTACCTCACCAAGCTTCTTTCAAACAACTATTTTGCATTCTTTATCAAACAAATCTCAGATCTCCATTTCTTTGGCATTGGTTACTAGAAAACTGTACTCCTCTGGTGGTGCCATGTTTCATTGATTTTTCATGTTCCTCAAAAAAAATTTTTTTTAGGTAGGTTCCATGCCCAGTGTGGAGCCCAATGTGGGGCTTGAACCCATGGCCCTGAGATCAAGACCTGAGCTGAGATCAAGACTTGTACACTTAACTGACTAAACCACCCAGATGGCCCCATGTTTCTCACATTTTGTATTACTGTCTTTGAGGAAGCAGTCACCTCCACATCTTTACTGACTGGCTTTAGGAGAGAAATACCTTCTCTAAGCTCTGCTAGAAATTCCAAGGCTTTCTCAGACTTTTTCTATGGATATACCTGCTCCACATTTCTTGTTCCTTTTTGGGGGGAATCCTTTTTAAGATTATATGTCTTCTCTTGATCCTGCAAAGCCAGGCCAAGTTCTGACAGCCTCCCTTTGCTTGCTTTCCCTAGGGCAATGCTGAATGCTCAAGTTAGTGTGCTTTCCTCAATCCCACAGAGTCAGTATGGCTTTCTGTGAATGCTCACTAACTTTCTACAAAAAACACTTGCTCTTGCCACCATCAGGGATGCAGAAAGAGAGCTGGCCAGAGGGTGGAGGTGCATGTGGGTGAGGTGTGTGGCATGCTGGGGTGCCCTTGGGCCAATTGAGGGGATCTATAGGTGAGGAGACCCCAGCGGCTCACTGGCAGGCTTCCTGATAAGTCTGCAAAGTAATTAGTAGGATTCATGTTCCTCTGATCATGGCTGAGAGCCATGGCTGCTGTTTTCTCAGCCACTCCCCAGCCTCCTAGATGTGCGGCACACCTCCATATTCTGGATGGGATGAGAAACAAGTGGGTCCTCTTGGCAGACTTCTGCACAACTAGATTGCTGAGCACTTACTCCCATACTCTCAATTTCCCCTGTGGGAGAAATTTCAGGCTGAGAAGGTCTCTCCTGGCACTTAGCTGTGCCACCTTGGGGAAGGGGTGGGACATAGGTACACTGAAACTCTTCCTCTCACTCTCTTCATTACATCCAGTCTTCGATTTTCTTTTTTCCAACAGTGTGCTAGAACTTCTCTAGTGGAATTCTGGTCTTCCACAAAGGCCCTCTTATCTGTGGGTGATTACTGAATTGGTGTTCTTTGAGGGAAGATGGCAGAAAGCTCTTATTCCACCATGTTGATGATGTTATTCCACATATCTTCACAGATGTGCAGGCCAGATGGTCTCTGTTCTCTCTCAGCTGGTCACTGACATGTATTTATCCCCTTATCTCCTACATACATTTTATTATAAATTTTTTTAAGTTTATTTATTTATTTTTGAGAGAGAGAGAGAAAGCATGAGTATGAAGAGAGGAGAGGCAGAGAGAGAAGGAGAGAGGAAGAGAGAGGGAATTCCAAACAAGCTCTGCAATATCAGCATGGAGTCCGACATGGGGCTTAAATTCATGAACCATGAGATCATGACCTGAGCTGAAATCAAGAGTTGGACACTTAACCAACTAAACCACCCAGCTGTCCCCTACATACATTTTAGAATCAGCATGTCAAGTTTCTAAAAAAATTCTGTTTGGAATTCATTCCCAGCACAGACTAATTTGGAGAGAACTAACATTTTTAGGATATTGTCTTCTAGTAATTAACATAGTTGTTCGTTTCATTTATTTAGGTCTTATTTTTAGATAAAGTTTTCAAACGTTTTCTGTAAAAGCCCTTAAAAGTGAACCCTTGAATAAGGTCCAGAGGGAAACAGCAGGCAATTACCAGCATCTGTGTACCCAAGGCCGAGTGATGTTATTTCAGGCATTTCTCAGGGTTTAGGGAAGTCAGTAAAACGATCAAAAGACTGAGAAGTTTAACTTGCCTCCAGGATATGTTTATGTACACATGAAATATTTGTAAGAAAAAATACTATAGAGAACAGAGTAACTGATAATGGCTACTCACCCCAGCCTTAATGTAAATAGGAGAAAATATCCAACCAAGAACACACAGCAGAAACGGAGCCTGAAACCAAGAAAGAGAATTACATTAGGGTTCCATCTAGGGCAAGCTCTTAAATGAGATGCAAGCTCAGTGACTTCTGTTTTGAGTCTAACAAATGTATCAGTACTGGGGAACCTTATAAACAACAGCCCAAGCACCTTCTAGTACAATAAACTACTTACAGGCACTTGATCTTTGCCTATGAAAGAGTGCCTTCTTAATTTGGTGGGGGGGGGGGGGGAGGGGGAGGGGGAGGTTTAACTGAGCCAATTTTCAAGGTATTTATTTTTACTATTGTTTGTCTACTTCCAGAGAGGAACAAAGGTGGCTTATATATAGAAGATAGTTAAAAAAAAAAAAAAAAAAAGAAGTATCAGAAACCATTCAGAGAAATGAGGGAGAAACTCTACCAAAATTTCATACAAGTTATTGAAAATAAGGAATAAATTTGGCTCTGGCTTTCTTACAAAGAAGGGGTAAGGTAAGTTGAATTTATAAAGAAGATGCTAGTAAATTCTGAGAAGTAAATGGTGGTAAAGGCCAGGGCTTTTTGCTAGGTTTGAAATTGACTCTGCTAGAAGTGTCGTTTATTTTTGTAGTCTATAAGGAGAAAGATTAGACTCAGAAAGTAGGGAGCTTTCTGATTTACCCAGAAAAGTCAGATGGTTTATACAGAAATAAGTTAATAAGCCCAAGACTTATAAATTCACTTATATTTAGGTGAACAAATTCTATGTTCTACAACAAATATATCCCACAGATTAAATAAATAATCCATTTAATAGGTTTTATGGTTCAAACCTGGTATTCTTAGGAGGTCATTTAGGAATTTTGTAGTAATTAGTTGAATATCCTGAAGAGCACAGTTGAGCCCATTCTCAATACATACTTCAAATATACACATGCATATACATACACACATACATGTACATATAGACACATATACACATATATATCTGTATGTATATCTACACATAAACATGTATGTACACATATATTTAAATGTTAATATGGTCTTTTCTCTTTTTCCTCCCTGGATGGTCTCCTAAAAGTTCTTTGTTCATTGTATTCCCATAGCCCTTGGGATGTAAACATTCTCTGTCTCTTCATTAACTTCATTAACTAAGAAGAATGAAAACTAGCACAATCATTTTGAAAATCAAAGACTTGGTTCTTTTCTTCTGTGACTTCTAAGAGGTCTTCAATATTTACCAGAGGTAGAAAGCAAGTTTTTATATTTAGGAGTTTTATTTGGACAATAATAAAGAGGGAGGTTAGTTGCTGCACAAGGTATTACTTACATTCCATTCAAAGGCCCCAGTAGCAATCCCTGAAGTCGCTCCTATTCCAGCCAGGCCCATGAAGTGGCCACTGCCAATACTGGAGGCAAAAAGAGAAGCGCCTATCTGAAAATCAAAAGGTGATTACCTAGCAGAATTATCAGTCCAACTCCAAGAATTCATTTTCACAAATGTAAACTGAATTTTCCATTTTCTCAAAGGGGATTATTCCCTGGGCAGAATTCCCATTTATGTTTCTTCTACACAAACACCCTACCTACAAATTAGAAGCCAAGTAAGAAGAGAGAACATGAAAAAAGAATGGCCATTCTTACATTGCCACATTTCACATGCTCCACCCACTTACTTGCAATTCCCTAATGCAGAAATATTAGCAGAGTGCAATTTCATCATTGTCTAAATAATTTAAAAATATCAATAATCTAACTGGTTGTAAGTGATTGGTTAAAATACTAAGGTGCATGAATATGATGAAATACAATGTAGCATACAGAAAGAATAAAGGAGCTTTTCATTAAACAATAAGGTAAGCAGTATGTATGATATAATCTCATTAAAATTTTATGTGTGCATCTTACACTTGCACAGATATATGCTTATATATGCATGGGAACGGTTCTGGTTATATATATATATATATATATATATATATATATATATATCAAAATATTTCTGGAGTTATGGTTATAGAGATATTCTCCATGAGGAGAAAATTTCAAGTTCTATACTTAGACTATAACTTTTGGGCTTTTTACAATCAACATCTGTTACTTTCAAAAGAAAAAATTCCTAGAGGTATTTAAATGAGCAAAATCCCTCCTAAACCAATAACAGCTTTTTAATTGAGTAGAGATAGCCACTCCATTCAAAACAAAAATCCAACTATGATGCCTTTGACATGAGATAGATTTTAAACTAAATTATCAAGAGAGGTTGAAAATAATGAAGCCTTTTAGGTAAAAACAAACACCTCATCACTGACAATATTGACATAGGATAAAGTAGTATTCAAGATCAAAAGTATTAGGGGCCCCTGGGGGCTCAGTCAGTTAGGCATCCACTCTTGATTTTGGCTCAGATTCATAGGTTCAAGCCCCACGTCAGGCTCTGTGCTGGCGGGGCAGTCTGCTTGGGATTCTCTCTCTCTCTCTCTCTCTCTCTTTCTACCTCTCCTCATAAATAAACATAATAATAAAAAATTTTTTTTAAAGTAACTTTATAGTTACCTTATAGAACTACCTTTTACAAGGTAAAATGCACTAATAAGCCATCGTTGAGAACATACAGATATCAAATACCTTAACAGGGACAATTGTAAGGCAAAAAAGTCTTAGAAGTGGCACATAATAAATACTCAAATAATAGTAGTTATTTTTATTATTAAGAATGTTCACTACATTTACCATAATAGTTAAAAATTATATACAGTCTAATTTGCCCAATAATATGGTATTTAAATGGTGGCATGTGCATATGATGTAACACTATGCAACTGTATATAAATATAAAATAAATCTACCTATCTATGTTTATACAGATGTTGGAAGTTGCTAGCATGTTATTAAATTAAAAGATAGCTTTAAAAGGCACCATTTGTTAATTTAATAACTACTAATAAATGTCCATTGCCAACTATGCCCAGGCACTGTTCTAGGTATTAGGGATACATTAGTGAGTAAACTAGACAAAAATCCCTACTCTCATGAAGTCAACATTCTTTTGGGAAAAAGAGAATAAACAAAATAAATTAGAAAATTATTTTATAGCATGATAGTAATAAATACTATAGAGGAAAAAAAACTGGAGAGGTGGATAGGAAGTACTGGGAAATTGGGTGGTCAGGGTAGACTGTCTGAGAGGAGTTGAAGAAGACCAGAAGAGGTGGGGGCATAAGCCATGGGGATTCTGGGGAGAGTGCTCCAGCCAGAGAAAGCATCAGGGGCAAAGGCCCTGAGGCAGAAACACAGCTGGGTTGTTCAAGGACACTGGCTAGAGGTGGGGAACAGGCATCCTGGGAGGCAAGGTCAGAGAGGTAACGAGGTACAGGACATCTGTGCCCTACTACAGGCCACTGTAAGGGGCTGGACTTTCATTTTGGGTGACATAGGCACCCCAACAGGGTTTTAAGCAGAAAAGTGACATGGTCTGACTTGAGTTTTAATAGGCTCTCTTTAGCTGCTCTGTTGAGATTGCATATAGAAGAGCCAAGGTAGAAGGAGGGAGCTCAACAAGCTATTATACTTAATCCAGGTGAGAGACAATAGCAGCATGGACCTGGAGGCAGAGTTGATGGGAAGTGGTCAGGTTTGAAAGATATTTTTTAGATCGAGTCGCAGGATTTCCTAATAGATGGGATGTTGGGTACAAGAGAAACTAAAGCATCCAACAAGCCTCCATGTTTGTTAACCAGAGCAACCAGAAGATGGAGTGTTGCTATTCAGGAGAAAAGAAAGGTGGTGAGAGAAGCAGATTTGCTGAGGGAAGTCCAGGGCTCCCTTTGGGGCTTGTTCAGTTTGAGATACCTGATAGACCTCTCAAGTGCAGTGTCAAACAGTACAGGTGTCATGTGTGAGTCTGGAGTTCACATGAGAGACCTGTGATTTGTTAGCATGTAACTGGTATTCAATGCCATGAGCTAGACGAGTTGCCAAGTATTTGAGTGTGATTGGAGAGAAGCAGTCAGGCGTGGGCCCTGGGGACTTCCAGTGTTAAGAAGCGAGGGAGATGGGGAAAACCAGCTGGGGAGACTGACCATGAGCAGCTGGGGAGGCAGCTGGAAAGGAGGAGAGCAAGGTGACAAAACAGGGAGGGAGGGAAGAAGGGCTAAGAGCCTCAGAGTTTCACCACTGCCAAGCCAGCTTAGATGAGCACTGAGAACTGGGCACAAGAATAAGCCATGTACAATTGGAAAAAAAAAAAAAAAAAAAAAAAAAAAAAGGAGAGAAGGAAAAGTCAGTCACGTGGAGGGCCTCAACAAGAGCAGCTGATACCCATCAGGTATCTGCTAATAAGAATATAAAACAAAAAAGATAGCCAGAGTGGCAAAAATCATTCTTTTAGTTTCCTTTACTAATACCATAAAATATTTTGTTCATGAAGCAATAACCCTAACAATGAAAAGAGAAGCCACAGCAAAGAGATTAATAAATCATAACATACGTAAACATTGGGAGGGCAAAGCATGTTACTGTCTCTTGGAAACCGTTAGAAGTGTCAGTTTTATGAGGTAATATGGGAAAGATTGTCATTTCTCTAGGTACAGAAAACATGACTACAGGTCTAAGTGGCTCAGGCAAAAGACTGGGGGTCTCACAGCTCAGGAAGAGGCTGTGTTGCTGGAATCCTCTGCAGAAAAATAAACTAAGGTAGGAGGCCCATTGCAAACATTTTTTTGCTGCATTCAATCTCTTTCTAAAGCAGGTTTACAAAAAAAAAAAGAAGATTCAAGTATAATTCAGAGAGTTAAATGCCAGGAAAATGCTTTTCCCCAAATCTCTCAGCTAAGAGGCAAAGCCATTTCTGCTAGGTTGTTGGATCCATCAGAGTAAGTGTACTTTCCTTTTCCCTTTGAATAAAGGCAATTTCTCCTTCTGAGACAAGATTTCTCTCTTTGAAGTGCTACCCCAGTGTGAAAAAAAAATCTTTGCCAAAAGACTGGTTAACATTTGAGGGCAAAGAATATTAATGAGTAAGGGCCTGCTTCTTATATAATTCTCTAAATGTACCTTACATTCCTGTGCTGGAAATGCATGTACATTTTTACATGTACATGTACATTTTACATGTACATTTTACAGTTAATTTTTTTTAATGTTTGTTTATTTTTGAGAGAGAGAGTGTGAGGTGGGAAAGGGCAGACAGACAGGGAGACACAGAATCCAAAGCAGGCTTCAGGCTCCGAGCTGTCAGCACAGAGCCCCACGCAGGGCTTGAATTCATGAGCTATGAGATCACAACCTGAGCTGAAGTTGGACACTTAACTGACTGAGCCACCCAGGCGCCCCTATTTTTACATAATAAGTTATAAAGCAGCACTGGCTCAGGCTTGCCTTGGGTCCTAGGAGGTTGGGCCCTTCTGGTGACCCACATCTTCCTCCTCCCTGGGGCACTCCTACCCACTCTATCCTGGGTACAGGGTCATGGACAGGCAGCTGCCTCTTCTGCTGTGGGGGTTTTGAGGCACTCCTCTTGGATGGAGTCACTTTGAATAATGAATAATACATAAAAGACAAGAAATGGTTTCTACCCTGCCTCCCTCCATCTAGCATCATGCTGTTCCATACCCAAGCTTTGGTATATGCTGTTCCTTCTGCCTGGGATGCCCTCACACTCTATCTGCAAACACCTACTCCACCTCCAAATCCTGCTCAGATAACCCTACCTCTAGAAGACCTTTCCCGTCTTGTACCCCCTCCACCCAGCAAGCCTGAGTTTACCTTTCATCAGTATCTGGCCTGTGCACCTCCCACCAGACTCACTGCTGTCCTGCACTGTAACATGATGCAATTTGCTGGATACACATATAACTCCCTTTCTAGATTGCGGGCTTCCAGCAGGCAAGACTGTCTATTCCCCACCTGTGTCCTGGAACCTAGAACAATGCTTTGTACATACCAGGCACCTAATAAATGGTTAGTGAATTAAACTGAGTTGAATGAAAACATTTTGGTAAGAAACTACTTACGAGTTAAGCAAACTCTAATGAAATGACTTTCCCAATTTAGCAACTTCAAATTATTTTTGGTATAAGATATCTACATTAAAGTAACAGACAAGTTAACATGTGGCCGCCTAAGCGGATTGCCACATGCAAACCTTACTCACCGACCACCATGCTAGATTGCGGCCAGCCAGGAAGAAGTCGTCTACTGTCCCACGACTGCTTGACAGGATAGCCTTAAAAATAAATGAACAATAGAAATACAAGAAACAAACTGCTCCAAAGACACAGATCTCTCAAACGATCACCTTCATTTATCCATAAATCTCTTTAGCAGAGACCCCCCAAATCCATTTTCCCTTTCTTTCTTTTTAGGAATAGAAGCCCCTACTCACTGGGTTACTCTGGCCACCCAGCAGGAGACTACAGTCTCTTCTAGCTCTGATTGTGTGGACATCTCCATTTCTCTACACTTCTGAGAAATTAATATTGCTTTATTTTTTTCCCCAACTAGTTAACCAGTGTCATAGCTTCTAGCAGAGTCTGGGAGATGAGTGGTTAGTGAATGTATGGATCAGTGAGGAATGGCAAACCTGAACAGGCGCCCAGCTTCTTCCAGAACAGCTGTCACTCTGCCATTATTACAGTGTCCTTCCAACACATCCAAGTCCTCTCTACTCAGGCTCCCCAGCTCTGATTCCCAGACTCTGATGTGGCCAAAAGACAATCCTGGGGATTTCCTGGAATGCCTAGGACTGGCATGACCTAAGGATGACAGCTGATTGACAGAAATATGTTTCTGTGGGAAGAGTGAACTTAAAAACTGCCGTCTGAGGGGTGCCTGGGTGGCTCGGTTGGTCAAGCGTCTTGACTCTTGATTTCAGCTCAGGCCATGATCTCACAGTTCCTAGGATCGAGTCCTGCTGGGCATGGAGCCTGCTTGGAATTCTCTCTCTCTCCCTCTCTCTCTGCCCCTCCCCTGCTTTCTCTCTCTCTCAAAATAAATAAATAAACATTAAAAAAATCCTGCCATCTGAGGTATCTATATTATAATGCAATTTTCTCACATCATAAAGCCTCAAACCAAAGAAACAACTCTCCAAATCAGACACATTAGGTTAGTCTCACCTCATCTAGTCACTAAATATTTACCAAGGGTCTACTATGTGCAGAGCTGAACTTTTTAAGGAAAGCATCAGCTGGGAAACTTTTAAAAGGACTTAAAAAAATTCATCTGTTCTCAGAATAAAAGCATCCTCGCTTTCCACAAAGAGAGGACGAGACAGTAAGAAAAGCAGATCCTGGGGAGAAGGTGGCTTAAGTGCCTGTCCCTGCCTCTTCCTTCCTCCATGCTCTCTTCTTGGAATAATAACACCACCACAGCAGCCAGGCTGGTGGGGGAAGAAGATACAACCAACTCTTTCTCAAAGATCTCTGGGCTGAGACTGATAAAAAGAGAAAAACAAAAACAAAAACAAAGTGTAAGTTTTTTCCCTTTAGCATCCTATAAGAGCCAAGACACTAGCAGCAAAGACTGATTTCTCAGTTCCCTGGGGGACTCAGCGGACAGGAGTTGATGAATGCTTTCAGAAAGAAGTCCCATCTGTGTGAATGTGGGCAATTTGGTTCAGCAAGAAAAGGGTGGTTTAATAACTGGAAGAAAATAAAGCTAGATTCATCCATTGAATCATACATAAAAATAATTTTCAGATGTTCTAGAGATTTAAATATGAAAAAACTATAAACTATTAGAAGAAAATTTGGGATAATATTTGTACAAATTTGGAATGGGAGAAAACTTTCCTAAGAAAAGCAGGAAATCTAGAAGATGCAAAGGAAAAGAGAGATAGTTGACTTCTTCAAGGTGAACAAAAACTCAAATGACAGAAAGACACCATTAATAGTTTAGACCAGTGGCTCTCAACAGAGATGATTTTTTTCCCCAACCACTCAGGGGATATTTGGCAGTGTCTGGTTACATTTTTGGTTATGAATGGGCAGGCGTCAAGGATACTTCTAAGCATCCTATTATGCACAGGACAGATACCCACAATGAATTATCTGGTCCCAAATATAAGTAGTAAACACTGGTTTGGACAAATGACAGCTTGGGGAAAACAGATGAGCAAGTCAAATGACAAAGAAGTTGATAAAAGCAAACAACACAGATAAAAAATGGCAAATAAAAAGATGCTCAACCTCACTAGGAGTCTAGGAAGTACAAATTAAAGCTACAAAGACATACCACTGTCCACCCATCAGGCTGGCAAAACACACACACACACACACACACACAGTAATGAGCAAGTCTTGGGGGAAAGAGCATGATCATATCCTGCTTGTGAAAAATGTAAATCTCAACAAGCTCTGGAGATTAGCATTTAGTAATATCTACTAAAATTTCAAATAAATGTATACTTCTGACCCAGCACTTCCAATTTTGGGAATCCATGCTACACAGATTAAAAGTACCAACACAACAATACCTGGCATCAAAACCAATACCTGGCAACAATCTAAGTGTAGATTAGTAGGGAAGAGCTGGATAGTATCTATTTGTGGGGACAACTAGGCAGTTAATAACAACATAAGCAGTATCTCTATCCATTGACCTAAAGGATTCTCTCCATATATAGTAAGTGGGGGAAAAGGCAGGCTGCAGAGTAATGTGTATGATACGATCACATCTTCTATAAAGACAAAACACAAAATTCTACGTGTGTCTGCATGTTTGGATAAGCACTGAGAAAGGGGAGGGATACATGACCCATGGTTATCTCAGAGGGATGGGAATGGATGGGGGAAGAATAGTAACTTATTCTTTATTTATGCATCTTTTCGCTCTTACAATGAGCATGTTAATATTTTCCTAATTAAAAACAATGTAAGATTATCCAAAAGAACAAATGGAAAGATAATACAAAGAAGGGAAAAGATCAGAGCATTCTGGATAACTATGTATGTTTTATGGCTCCCAGAACAGAAGGAACAGCAGGTTTCTTTAGGAAATGACCAGATGGCTTACCAGTCCTCTGACCTTGGCCAGACTTAGGCCCCAACTGAGTCTGGGACAAAACTGGGTGGGGGCTTCCCAATTCAATGAGAGCACTAGAAGAAGGATCCAAAAATAAGTACTCATTACTCAGAGACCCTGTGTCTTTGGGTACTTAGAAGGATGTTTCTCATAACTGAGGCCAATTAAAAAAAAATCCTCAGTTTGAATGATCTGGATAAACACCCCAGATTTCTCCTTTATGTTTGGAATAAAGAGCCTATATTTTCTCTTCTGGTACAAAGTTCTCTTAATAGGATGGAGACCATGTCTCCATTACTCTATCTGCTTACTAGCAGCATAGTGACTTAGTGTAAGCCCTCAAAAAGAGTGTCCAGTGATCGTATTTTGAAAGGCACAGTAAGATTCTGCACAGTAAGATCCTGCTCGTAACCTGGTGAAGTGTCCCAAAGTAAAGGTCACATGGGCATGAAAGCTTCAGCTGGGTGGGGGCCACCCAGAATGAAAACTCTCCCATTGGTTTAGTGAATGGTGGCAGTCACCAGATATTCCTTCTTGGTGAAGCAGGCCAGGCAGAGGCTTCTGATGGTTAACAACTTATCGGAGGGGTGACACCATGACACCAACCAAAGCTGTCATACCCATCTGATCTTTCACTGGAATGCAGGCCTGTCCCAGGGTAGCATGGTTAAAAGACACCTTTTTGAGTGCTTACGTACTAAGCTCTAGTGGGCAGATGGCAATAAAGGAGACATGGTCTCCACCCTCTTAAAAGAAGCTTGTACGAAGAAATAAGCTTTTTATTCAGATTTAAAGGGAACACTTAGAGCCCTAAGTTACTAGTGACCTTTGAGATTTTGCTAGCAAGGCAAAGGGATTAAGATCATGAGTCAGATCAGACAGCTCTAGGTTCAAATCTGGACCCAATCTTTCCCTGGTTACTTAAATTCTTTGAGCCTCAGTTTCCTCAACTGGGGAATTAGTGGGAATGACAGTATGTTATTCACAGCAGGGTTGTGAGGACATGAACTTGAAGCACTCACAGCAGACCTGTCACTTAAAGGCCTAATCAGAGATAGCCGTCACTATTATCACCATCATCATCATGATCTTAACAGCGCCTGCTTATCAAACACCTCTCAGGTTCCAGGCAGCGATCACGGGGGAGGGATTTGAGCCTGCTCATTTATTTGGGTGGTGGGGGGGGGGGGGACACGTGAGATTAATCAATATGGCTCCATTACTGAGGATTTGCATTTATTTACCTTTGGCTGGAGGGTAGGAAGTAGGTAGGCACAGGGAGAGTGGAGAGGTCTCCACCGGCCAACAAGGGCTGTGCATAGGCTGGGGCAGGATACTGGGGCGGGATGCAAGGTCGGGGACCAGGTGACTGGCAGGGAGGGGGTCAAACCCAGCCTGGGATCCAGGGCCCCGCCTTCCCCTCTGGGCCCCGACGACGTACCCACAGCCCGATGCCCAGGACCAACAGGAAGTACAAAACCATCACCAGGATGTCTAGGGCGCTAGTGACGCCGAAGCCCAAAGCATTCCAGCTAGAGATGTCGCCATACCACGAAAAGCTCATGGTGGCGCCTCTGGGCCAGGTGAGTGGTGCGGGCTATCAGAGGAGGCGGCAACGGCTCTCACTTTGGCTTCGGCTGTGGCTCTGCCACCGTAGTGCGTCACGGGAAGGGCCGCGGGGCAGCCTGGGAGTTACCTGCAGGCCTCGCGGCCCAGCGCGGCCAAGTCCCCTCCTCCCCCCTCCCCCCACCCTCCCAGGTTGGGGATCCCGGCTTCCATAGGGGTTGGTCTATTTAGTGAGAAAACGAAAAGCCTTTCCTCACTGCTGTACCAGGTACAACACCTCCCCCCCCCCCCCCCCCCATTCCCCTGGGTGCGCTGCACTTCCTGGAACTTAGACTTCGAGTTGGGCTGGACTGGGCCAAGCGTGAGTTAACAGGGGCAGGATCAGTCGCTGTGCATCTTTCTGAGCCATCCTTGGGGCCTGCAGCAAAGTGAGAAGCCCGTGATACTGCCATTGTCTTTATTTTTGCGTTAATTTGGATTTAGTAAAACAATTACATTAGGATATTATTTCTCGAGTCCTGACTTTTTCGATGCCCCCTTAAATTCTGCACCAAGGAAAATGCCTCACTCGCCTCACCCTAGTCAGGGTCCTACTTGGGCCAACTGATTTCAGAGGGGCCCCAGCTTTTTGCAATTTGATCTTTCGCTGGTGATGTGAGCATCTTTAGTCTGGGCCAAGCGTTACTCTCCTTGATGTTTCTGCCAAAGATGTTTTTCTGCTAAATTGTACTTTTTGAAATTTTGGTTAATAATACTAACAACAAAAAATACTAGTAACAATAATAATAGCTAACATAATAGTTCTTGCTAGATTTCCTTCTTTGCACTTTGCACATGTTAACTCATTTGATTCTCACAATAAGCAAGTTGAATTTATGACCACAAGGATGGGGGGCTGCTGGGGGGGGGGGTGTTGCTTATACTGGCTGGTAGCCATTTAGAGGTCTATGATCACGGCCTCCTGAGCAGAATTCTGTAATCCTAGTTCAGTGCTGTTCAAAAGAAATATACTATGAATCACAGATGTTATTTAATTTTTTTTCCAGCTTTATTAAGGTATGATTGACAAATAAAAATTGTGTGTATTTAAGATGTAGGTGATGTTTTGACAAATTACCATAATCTAACATATCAATCACTTCCCATCATTACCATTTCGTGTGTGTGTGTGTGTGTGTGTGTGTGTGGTAAGAACACTTGAGATCTACTCTGTTAGCAAATTTCAAGTATGCAGTACATTATAATTGACTGTAGTCACCATGTCATACACTAGGTCTCTTGAATTTATTCATTTTATAACTGCAAATTTGTACCCTTTGATTAATATCTCCCCTTTCCCCCCAGGCCCACCCTCGCTTCTGGTAACCACCATTCAGTCTCTGTGAGTTTGGCTTTTATTATTGTTATTTTTTTAGATTTCACATATAGGTGAGATCATATAATGCCTTTCTGTGCCTAGTTTATTTCACTCAGCATAATGTCTTCCAGGTTTATCCATGCTATTGCAAATGGCAAGATTTTCTTCTTTTGTGAGGCTGAATAATATTCCATTATGTCCATATATATCACATTTTCTTTACTCATTCATCTGCCCCTGGATGCTTAGGTTGCTTCCATATCTTGGCTACTGTATAACGCTGCAGTGAACATGGGGGTGCAGGTATCTCTTTGAGATAGTGACTTTATTTCCTTTGGATACATACCCAGAAGTGGGATTGCTGAATCATGTAATAGTCTTTTTTAATGTTTTGAGGAACCTCTATGCTCTATTCCATAGAGGCTGTGCCAATTTACATTCTCACTAATATTTTTTCCCTTTTCTCTACATCTTTGCCAGTATTTGTTATCTCTTGTCTTTTTGATAATAGCCATCCTACCAAGTGTGAGGTGATATCTTATTGTGGTTTTGATTTATATTTACTTGATGATGAATGATGTTGAGCATCTTTTCATATGCCTGTTGGTCATTTGTATGTCTTCTTTGGAAAAGTCTCTATTCAGGGTCTTTGTCCACCATTTAACCAGTTGTTTTTGTGATATTGAGTTTATGGGTTCCTTATGTATTTTGGATATTAATCCCTTATCAGATATAGGTATACCTTTGGAGATCTTGAGGTTCAGTTCCAGACAACTGCAATAAAGCGAAAATTGCAATAAAGTGAGTCAAATGAATGGTTTGGTTTCCCAGTGCATATAAAAGTTATGTTTACAGCATATTGTAGTCTATTAAGTATGCAATAGCATTATATCTAAAAAAATGCACATAACTTAATAAAAAATACTTCTGGCTAAATAATGCTAACCATCATCTGAGCTTTCAGCAAGTCATAATCATAATCACACATCACCATAACAGATATAATAATAATGAGAAAGTTTGAAATATTGTGAGAATTACCAAAATGTGGCACAGAGACATGAAGTGCACAAATACTGTTGGAAAAATGGTGTTAATGGACTTGTTCAACTCAGAGTTTCCACAACCTTCACCTTGTAAAAAAAGTGTGCAAGAAAGTGGAGTGCAATAAAATGAGGTCTGCCTGTATAGAGTTTGCAAATATTTTCTGCCATTCTGTAGGTTGCTTTTTCATATTGTTGATTGTTTCCTTGGCTGTGTCCCAGATATAATTTTAAATTTTCTAGTAGCCACATTAAAAAAAAGTAAAAGAAACAGGTGAAATTAGTTTAAATAATATATTTTGTTTAACCCATTATATTCAAAATATTACCATTTCAATGTAATTAATGTCAACATGGTTGAGATATTTTATATTCTTTTTTCCACATTAAGTCTTCAAAATCTGGTATATATTTTACACTTACAGCACATCTCAGTTCACATGCTAACTTTTCACCAGAAGTACTTGATCTATATTTAGATTTAATAAAAATTTTAAACTGTTTATTTATTTATTTCTGAGAGTGGGGAGGTGCAGAGAGGGAGAGAGAGAATCCCAAGCAGGTTCCATGCTGTCAGTGCAGAGCCCAACTTGGGGCTTGATCTAATGCACTGTGAGATCATGACCTGAGCCGAAATCAAGAGTTGGATGCTTAACTGACTGCGCCACCCAGGTGTCCGTAGGTTTAAGAAAATTTACCTTTGGGGCGCCTGGGTGGCGCAGTCGGTTAAGCGTCCGACTTCAGCCAGGTCACGATCTCGCGGTCCGTGAGTTCGAGCCCCGCGTCAGGCTCTGGGCTGATGGCTCGGAGCCTGGAGCCTGTTTCCGATTCTGTGTCTCCCTCTCTCTCTCTGCCCCTCCCCCGTTCATGCTCTGTCTCTCTCTGTCCCAAAAATAAATAAAAAACGTTGAAAAAAAAAATTTAAAAAGAAAATTTACCTTTGAAAAAGTAAATTCACATACCAAGTTGTTCTACATATACTTAAAAGTTTTCCAGTAACTGAACTAAGTACCCAAATTTCAAACAGTTTGTCATTAACTTACAAACTGTTTCATCTTTTTGTGAGAATTTATTTGACTTGGAAGCAAAAGCATATCCTTTTCAAAACTACAACTGTCCAAGTTAATTCACTAGCTCTGTTGTCAATGCAATATTATTAACAATGAATTCAAAGAGGCATTACATAGTTTGAAAAACATTTCTAAACTGATCAGTAACACAAAGCATTCTTCAAATTTTTCTTGTAGTTTTTGCTGCCAATTACAGAACAGCCAGTTGACAATTAAAATCTTTGACCTATTGAGTCATGTTAGGAGAATGCATAAGATCATTATTACTGATCTGTGTCGTAAAGTTCCAATT
Source organism: Neofelis nebulosa (assembly GCF_028018385.1). Classification (NCBI taxonomy): domain Eukaryota; kingdom Metazoa; phylum Chordata; class Mammalia; order Carnivora; family Felidae; genus Neofelis; species Neofelis nebulosa. The sequence goes on along the minus strand of NC_080792.1, from coordinate 75,854,194 downwards.
TCAACATAAATTTTTATGCTTGGCTAGCTATATTACAAATAAGTTTTTCCCTTCTTTGACTATTCAAATTTGGCCAGTTCATACATAGTACACGTTAGTGAAAGGATGGGTACAGACTGCCGGTTTTTGTCTTTGATTATTGGATATTTAACAAGCATTCCTTTTATTTCAAGGAAATCTTGAATTGCAGTTGACATTACAGTAATTGTGAAGTTTTCAAGACTTGCCCAATGAGCATTGGCAAAAGCACAACTTCATTAAATTCACTGCCTTCTATTTCTTTGAGCAGTTCTATAAGATGATTATTCATATTATTCGCACATATATATTAAATGATCTTCAGAACTGTATCCATCCATGACTGTCCCTAGAGTCTGCTATAAAAACTAAGCGCAAGTTTTTTTTTTTTAAGTATTTATTTATTTTTGGGGGGAGAGCGCAGGCAGAGGAGGGGCAGAGAGAAGAGGACAGAGGATCCAAAGCCTGTGCTGACAGGCTGACAGCAGTGAGCCCGATGTGGGGCTTGAACTCATGAACCACGAGATCATGACCTGAGCCAAAATTGGATGCTCAACCGACTGAGCCACCCAGGTGTTATTTCAGTGGTTGTTTTAGAGCTTATAATATATATCTTTAACTTAACCCAAGTGATATTATTTCACCTCATATATAAGAACTTTACAGTTGTATGCTTCCATTTCTCCTCTCCAGTCTTTGTGATATTGTCATGCATTGTACTTTCTATTTGTTATAAATTTTAAATTATACATCTTATTTCTTTTTAAAATGGTTTGTTATCCTTAAAAGAGATTTAAATAATAATTTAAAAATCTTTATATTTACTCGCACCATTACCATTTCTGGCACTCTTCATTCCTTTGTGTAGATCCAGACTTCCAGCTTGTGTCATTTTTCTTTTGCTCGAGTGATTTCCTGTAACATCTCTTGTGTGCGAGTCTGCTGGTGATACATTCTTTCAGCTTTTATATGTCTGAAAAATCTTTACTTAGCCATCTTTTTGAAAGATATTTTTTTTTAACGTTTTTATTTATTTTTGGGACAGAGAGAGACAGACAGAGCATGAACGGGGGAGGGGCAGAGAGAGAGGGAGACACAGAATCGGAAACAGGCTCCAGGCTCCGAGCCATCAGCCCAGAGCCCGATGCGGGGCTGGAACTCAGGGACCGCGAGATGGTGACCTGAGCCGAAGTCGGACGCTTAACCGACTGCACCACCCAAGCGCCCTGAAAGATATTTTTACTAAGTGAATTCCAGGAGGATACTTTTTTCTTTCAGTACTTTTAAGATCTTGCTCTACCATCTTCTAGATTCATCAATTTTGATGAGAAATTTGCTGTCATCCTTATCTTTGTTTCTCTGTACATAATGTGTATTTTTTCCTCTGGCCACTTTTAAGATTTTCTCTTAAAGGAGTTGGTTTAAGAAATGTGATGATTAAGATGTGCCTTGTTAGGGTTTTCTTTATGTTTTTGTGATTATGTTTGTTAAATTTCTTACATGTGTTGGCATATAGTTTTCATCAAATTAAGAAAACTTTCTGCCATTTTTTTCAAATGCCTCCCTTCTCTTTCAGAGGCTCCCAGAACATGCATATTACATCACTTGAAGTTATCCCCCATGTTACTGATGTTCTGTTTATTTTTCAATCCAGATTCAATTCCAAATTTCAATTCTTTTCTTCTGTAATTTCTAATCTATCATTGATCTCATTTTCATCACAGATGTAGTTCTTGAACTTTAGTTATAAAAAAACTTTTCCATATACTTACCTAACATATTTGATCTTTCCTGAAGCTTCTTGCACGTGTAAAATGGCATAACAGCTGCTGTGGGGACACCTGGGTGGCTCAGTTGGTTAAGGGTCCAACTTCGGCTCAGGTCATGATCTCGGTTTGTGGGTTCAAGCTCTGAGTTGGGCTCTGTGGTGTGTGGAGCCTGCTTGGGATTCTCTCTCCCTCTTTCTCTGCCCCTCCCCTGCTCATGCTCTTTCTTTCTCTCAAAATAAATAAATAAAATTAAAAAAAATTGCTGTAATGTCCTTGTCTATTCATTTATTATCTATGTCAATTCTGGGTCAGTTTTGATTAGTTGATTTTCCCCTGATTATGGATCATGTTTTCCCTCTTCTTTGCATGCCCGGTCATTTGTGGTTGAATGACAGACATTGTGAATTGTATTTTGTTGGGTGCTAGATATTTTTGTACTCCTACAAACATTATTGAGTTTTGTTCTGGTGTGTGGTTAAATTACTTGGAAACAGCTTAATCAATTCCAGACTTGCTCTTGAGATTTTTTTTTTCCAGGTGAGATCACAGGAGTGTTAAGGCTAATTCCCTGCTACTCAGGCAAACTCTTCTGAGTACTGCACCCAGGCTTTATAATTCTGAGGTTTTTCATGCTCACTGGTGAGAACAGGCATTATTTTCAGCTCTGAATTTTCTCTGGGTATTGGTCTCTCTAATTGTTTTTTTGTAGGTTTTCCTTGGCCTCAGGTAGTTTCCTCAAAGGCTTACACTGATCACCACTTAGTTGAATACTTGAGGGTGACCCTCTGAAGATTTGCCAAATTTTCTTCTGTTCAGCACTCTCTTTTCTGACACTCTGTCCTATGAACTCCAGCTGCTTTGGATCCTGGAGCATCTTTATCTCTTTAACTCAGGAGGACCACTGGGGTCTGCCTGTATTCTCCCCACTCAGCCTGGAAACTCTCTCCAGAGAGTAATCTGGAGGCAATTGCAGGGCTCACCTTGTTTGTTTCTCATTCCTTCTTTCATTGCCTGATGTCCAGTGATTCAACAACCATTTTTTCATGTATTTTGCTTCATTTTTTCCCCCATTGTTTCATGCGGGGGAGTAAATCTGATTCCTACTACTATATATTAGCCAGAATATCCTTTCCTTAAAAAAAGTACCCAGATTTATTGAGATACAATTCACATATCATACATTCCAAATATTTAAAGTGTTCAATTTGGTGGTTTTTTGTATACTCACAACTCACAGAGTTGTGCAAATATAACTACAATCAATTTTAGAACATTTTAATCATCCCAGAAAGAAACCCCATACACTTTAGCTGTTACCCCATCTCCACTAATTCACCCATTCCATCCCAGACCTAGATTTGCACATTCTAGACATTTCATGTACATAGAACCATACAATATGTAGCCTTTGGTGTCTGGCTTTTTTACACTTAGTAGAATGTTTTCAAGTTTGTGAAAATGTTCTAAAATTGATAAAATATTCTAAAATTCATAACTTTGGGCTATTATAACTAATACCGTTTTGAACATACATGTATATGTTTCTGTGTAGACACATGGTTTCCTTTCTCTTTGGTATATGCCTAGGAGTGGAATTGCTGGGTCATATCATAACTCTGTGTTTTGCTTTCGGAGGGAATGCCAGACTGTTTTCCTGTGTTGCTGCATCAGGGTTGTTCCCACCAGTGACATATGAGGGTTCTGATTACTCCGCATCCTCACCAGCACTTTTATTGTTTACCTTTTTGATTATAGCCATCCAAATATGTTTGAAGTAGTATCTCATTGCAGTTTTAATCTAATATAGACTAAATGACTAATCATGTTGAACATATTTTCATTTGGTTATTGGCTATTTGTATATCTTTCATGGAGAAGTGTCTATTTGGGTCTTTTGTACATTTTTTTAGTTGGGATGTCTTTTTATTGTTGAGTTGTAAGAGTTCTCTATGTATTCTGGGCACAAGTCCCTTGTCAAATATATGATTTGTGAATATTTTTCCCATTCTGTGACTTGTCTTTTCATTTTCTTGATGGTATCTCTGAAGCACAGAAGTTTTTAATTTTGATAAATTCCAGTTTATGTATTGTTTTCATTTGTTGTTCATGCTTTTGGTATTATATCTGAGAGATCATTTGCCTAATCCAAAGTCATAAAGATTTACCCATATGTTTTCTTTTAAGAGTGTTATAGTTTTAGCTCTTACATCTAGACTTTTGATCTGTTTTGAATTAATTTTTCTAAATGCGGTGAGGTAGGGGTCCAATGTAATTCTTTTACATGTGGATATAATTTTCCCATCACCATTTGTTGAGAAGACTATTCTTTCCCCATTGAATGGTCTTGGCACCTTTATCAAAAATCAACTGACCATTGAAATATGGTTTTATTTCTAGACTCTTAATTATGTTCCACTGATCTATATATGTATCCCTCTGTTATCACCACATTGTCTTGATTATTATTGATGAGGGATTGTAAGGCAATCTGTCACCCTGCAAACAAACCTGCTCCCCCACCCCAGGTGGGATATGTATGATATTCCTCAGGCACTTCTGGCTGCCCAAGAACAAAGGAAAGGACAGAAAACAAATGGTTAAACTGATAGAGTCTTCCAGGTTGCAAATATCTTACTAAAATTATAAGAAAAGGGCAGTCTTATCAATAGCCTAATCTCCAGGACTCCTTACACTCTTGATAATGCTTTGCTAGAAGGAAAACAACCTTAGCTTGACAACAGCTAGGTCCTGTAATCTGTAAGTCATTTTTAGCATATGGAAATCCCTTAAAAAAATTTCCTCTTGATTTATCTCCCGCAACTCCATAGTATATACCCCTCTTCACAACCCCAGTGCAGCTCTTTCTGCCTACGTGTCCTGTCCCTGTGCTTTAATAAAATCACCTTTTTGCACCAAAGATGTATTTCAGAATTCTTTCTTGACCATTGGCTCTGAAACCTTCACCACCCCCCCCCCCCAAAACCCTATCATTATTGCTTTGTAAATAGGTTTTAAAATAGGGAATTGTGAGTCTTTCAACCTTGGTTTCTTTCAAGATTGTTTGACTATTTTGGGTCATTTGAGTTTTCATATTATTTTTAGGATCAGCTTTCTAATTTCTACAAAGAAGCCAGATGGGGTTCTTAAAAGGATTGAGTTGAATCTGTAGATTTTGGAGAGCATTGTCATGTTATCAATAGCATCTCATCCATGCACATAGGATATAGCTCTATTTATTTAGGTCTTCTTTAATTTCTTTCCACACTAATTTATATAGTGGTTTTCAGAGTATAAAATTTTCCACTACATTTGTTAAATATATTCCCAAGTATGTATTCATTTTGATCTTATTGTAAATGGAATTATTTTTTTACTTTCGTTTTTGGATTGTTCATTGCTAGTGTGTAGAAATACAATTGAGTTTTTCCAGCTTTATTGCAGTATAATTGACAAATAAAAGTTGCATATATTTATGGTATACAATATGATGTTTTGATACATGTATACATTGTGAAATGATAACTACAATCAAGCTAATTAACATATCCATCACCTCACATAGTTGTAATTTTGTGTGTGTGTGTGTGTGTGGTGAGAACATTTGTTTTCTTATCAAATTTTAAGTATACAATATAGTATACTATAGCTATCATGCTATACATTAGATCTCCAGAATTTATTCATCCTGAATAATTGAAACTTTGTACCCTAACATCTCATAACTGATTTTTGTATATTGATCTTATATCCTGCAATTTTGCTGAACTAAATTAGCCCTAGTAGTGTTTTTGTGGATTTCTTAGGATTTACTATATATGAGGTCACATCATCTGTAAATAGAGATAGTTTTTACTTCTTTCCTTTCAATCTGGATGCCTTTTTTCTTTTTTTTTCCTTGTCTAATTGCCCAGGCTAGAACCTCTTTCCCCAACCAGGCCCATCTGATAAGCTTCACTCATCGCAGCTGATTGCTTTGTCATTTTCAACAATGCCATGGGGCATACATTGCTTCACAGACTGATCCAATTAAATTTAGCTTCATTTGCCAGGATAGTTTTTGAGGTCAGTGTTTGAGATTTGTTCTGACCCCAGGAGGGCTCTTCTTAGTTGTCTCTTTTTCCTGATTTTCCCTGGTAAATTAGCTGGCCTATGGTCTAGTTTATCTCTCTAGTGAAGTTAACAGTCTTCTCTTAATTGCATTTTACCACAGGTCTGTTGTTTTGAGAGTGTCTTTAGGTTTGAGCTTCCTCCTACTCTGTTGCAAATAAAGCCAGTTCACTTGGGAAGGGCTTCAGAGATCTTTGTTTTGTCCTGCCTTTCCCCCTGAGCAAAATCTCAGTCTTAGCTCTGAGCCTGGGGCAGGGTCTGTGGTGGCTTCTCTCTGAGTGACAACTCTGCTTTAGGAACTGGGCACTCATCCAGGGGCCTTTGATCTTCTTGGCTTGCTGCAATGTCCACTTTATGAGTAAGCTTCAGCAAGGGTGACGTGTATCCCAGTATTTCAGTGTGTCCTCTCCAAGGTAGAGCGTCTGTCACAGTGAATGCTTGTAAGGGTTAAATTGTAGTGTAGGGCTAATGCTTAGCTTGAAAAATAACAGCTTTGTGTTGACATTGAAGGTTAAGAGATAACAGCCTTGCTTTACTCTTATAAATTACGCCTCATACTCTTGTAAATTAGGCTTCACCAATTAAGGAAACAAAAGTTCAAAGAAAAGAGCATCAGAGGCAGGGTCAAGGAGATCCACTGGTTGCATCTTAGAGGCAGAAAGTCTAAAGTAAACACCTCATTAGGCAACTGTTTCTAACTCATCTGGAAATTGTTTCTTTGTTCTGTTCCCAGGTGATGATAAAACGATGTGATCGGTTATAAAAACTCTGTACCCCGGCTGTTCGAGGCCGCACTCTTATCAAGAGTGTTGGTCCCGATCGGTCGGCCTTGCCTCTCATTGTAATAAACTTTGTTGTGACTGTCACTGGTGCCCGTAGCATTCTGTTTCAGGAGTCGTGTGGATGCAACATTTGGTGCATTGGCCGGGAAAGTTAAAGGTCTGAAACAGGGCCCTTTCTTGGATTGTTCCGCAGGAAAGTTAAAGGTCTGAAACAGGGCCCTTTCCTCGGATTGTTCCGCCAGAAAGTTAAAGGTCTGAAACAGGGCCCTTTCTGCGGATTGCTCTGCCGACCCCTGGGAAGAAGCTCGGGATTGGGAGAGGTAAGGAATTCTTGGGGGCGCGCCATTTGGATGACTCAGGAGGGTCTGCTGGACGCGGCTATAGACCCAGAGTCAGGGATCCTACCGGGACGCTGGTGGACCCCATTTGGTTTGGTTTTTGTCAAGAAGGATCCTATTTTCAGGTGGCTGCCACGGCCTACTGGCCTAGAGATCTCAAATTTGTGTTTTCTTCGTGTCTTAATTGTCTTCTTCCTGTTGACTGTCTGTGCGCTTGTCAATTCTGCCTATCTTTGTCATGGGTCAAAATCAGAGTACCCCCACCCCTCTGAGTCTCATACTAACCCATTTCCAGGACTATAGGAGAGCTGCCTCAGTTTTCGGCCTCCACGTTAAGAAGTCAGTCCTTCGAACTCTCTGCGAGGTGGAATGGACCAGCTTTCAGGTGGAATGGCCTCCACAGGGGACCTTTGACCTTACATTGATATATAAGGTTCATGATATTGTCTTTTCTAGGCACGAAGACCAAATCCCATATATTGGGGCATGGAGGACCCTCATCGAAAACCCTCCAGATTGGTTAAAACTTCTCCTTCCCCTTTCCCCTTGCCTCCCTAAAGTACAGGCTTTACCACTCAAAGGCAGCCCATCTGGAGCTCAAAATAAGAATCTTGACGGGACTAAGCGGCTGCCCCTTCTATCACCTGCACCAGAGGAAGAAGAAGAAACTTACTGCCCGCCGCCCTATAGTTCTCGCTCAAAAAATACAAGTCAGGATGCTTCAGATCAGGAGGCAAGCCCGAGTCAGGACACTCCCCTGAGCCCATCTCATACCCGGTCAGGGACTCCCTTTCATCCCCCTCCCACTGCTCTACCCCTTCGTCCAGGGCCACCCCTGCAGGGTGAAGTCCGACCCTTTATGACTTATGTACCCTTCTCCACTAGCGACCTTTATAATTGGAAGCTTCAAAACCCCTCATTCTCAGAGAAACCCCAAACCTTAATTTCTCTTCTTGAAACCATATTTGTGACCCATCAGCCAACCTGGGATGACTGCCAGCAGCTCTTGCAGGTTCTCTTCACCACGGAGGAGCGAGATAAGATCTGTCGTGAGGCCCAGAAGTTAGTGATGGGGCCAAACGGGCAACCCACCGTGGATCCTGCTGTGCTGGAGGAAGTTTTTCCTTCCTCGCATCCTGAGAATTGGGACCCAAACACTCCTCACGGTAGGCAATCATTAACCCTATTTCGCCAGACTCTACTGGGAGGTCTCCGAGCGGCCGCCCGCCGGCCCACAAACATGTCTAAGGTAACAGAAGTAATTCAGGGAGCTGGGGAAAGCCCCTCGGCCTTCTTAGAAAGGCTCATGGAGGCGTACCGCACCTTTACCCCTATTGACCCTGAGGCACCTGAAAATAGAAGGGCATTAAATCTGGCTTTTGTCTCACAGGCAGCCCCAGACATTCGGAAAAAGTTACAAAAATTAGATGGGTTTGAAGGAGAAAATTTATCTGAGTTAGTTGAAATAGCCCAAAAGGTTTTCAACAATAGGGATTCTCAGGAAGAAAGACAGACAAAAAAATTAAGCAGGGTGGTGGCAGCCGTCCTGGATGCCCGTGAGGGAAGAGGACCCAGAACGCCCAAAGAATTCTGGTCTGAACAAAAGAAAAAAGATAAACAAAGGGTTAAAGTGTCACTGGGAAAAAATCAGTGTGCATATTGCAAACAAGAGGGACACTGGAAAAAGGATTGCCCCAACTTAGCCCAACGCAAAACTGGGCCACCCCAGGTATCTGTGATGGGAGTCGATTTCGACTGACGGGGCCACGGCTCGGTGGCCCCTTCTGAGCCGTTGGTTACTGTTAATATAGGGGGCCAACCTAAGACCTTCTTGGTGGACACTGGGGCAACCTTTTCAGTTTTAAAACAAGATCCTGGCCCCACCAGGCAACGGGCAACCCTGGTGCAAGGAACAACTGGGTCCCAGACTTGTAAATGGACCACTGAACGACAAGTAGATTTAGGCCGTAAAACTGTTACACATTCTTTCCTAATCATGCCTGAATGCCCCTACCCTGGATTACTAGGTAGAGACCTACTGCATAAACTAACGGCTTCTTTGAAATTCACTGAAGGGGGTATGCATATTAAAGTCGGCCAGGATGGCCCAACAACGGTAATGGTGACTGTGCCACTTGGGGAAGAGGGCCTGCTCACTCCAGTGCCTAATGAAAATGTTCATGCAGTCGATCCCCTCCTTAAAAGCCTCCAGGCGGATTTTCCCCAGGTATGGGCTGAAACTAATCCACCTGGGCTGGCAATTCATCAAGCTCCCATAATAGTGGAACTTAAGGCATCCGCACTTCCGGTAAGACTAAAACAATATCCCATGTCCCGGGAGGCTAGGCGGGGAATCGCTATTCACATCAAGCGTTTGCGCGACTCTGGCATTTTGATCCCATGCAAGTCGCCATGGAATACTCCGCTTCTTCCTGTCCGGAAGCCTAATTCATCCGATTTCCGGCCAGTTCAAGACCTAAGAGCAGTAAACGCCAGGGTAATGGACATTCATCCCACTGTACCCAACCCTTATACTCTCCTTAGTCTGCTTCCCCCTTCTCAGGTGTATTATACAGTTCTGGACTTAAAAGATGCCTTCTTTGCCATCCCGCTGGCCCCACAAAGCCAGCCACTGTTTGCATTTGAATGGACTGATCCTGAAGAGGGAAAAGCCGGACAGCTCACCTGGACGTGACTCCCCCAGGGATTTAAAAATTCTCCTACTCTTTTTAATGAAGCCCTGCACCAAGATTTAGAGCCATTTCGGATTTCCAACCCACAGGTAACTCTATTGCAATATGTTGATGATATTTTGCTGGCGGCCCCTTCTCATTTAGAATGCCTGAATGCCACCAAAGGACTCTTGAGTCTTCTACAAAAACTGGGGTACCGAGTGTCAGCCAGAAAAGCACAGGTCTGTCGTACTGCAGTGACCTATCTAGGTTACAACCTTAAAAAAGGTAAGCACTACCTTGGTGAACAAAGAATTCGGGCCATACTCGATATTCCTCAGCCTAAAACTCGCAAACAAGTCTGCAAGTTCCTTGGGGCGGCAGGCTACTGCAGACTATGGATACCTGGCTTTGCTGAACTGGCAGCCCCTTTGTATGCCACCCTCAAAGGGTCTCCAGAATCCTTCATGTGGGGAGAGACTCAAACCAAAGCCTTCCAAGCCTTACGAGATGCTCTCATGACCCCACCAGCCTTGGCCCTGCCAGATCCCACCAAGCCATACCATTTGTTTGTAGCTGAAAAAGGGGGGGTAGCCAAGGGAGTTCTGACACAGCGTCTAGGACCTTGGCGCCGACCTGTGGCTTATTTATCAAAACGGCTGGATCCAGTTGCTTCCGGGTGGCCTCCATGCATTCGACAAATTGCTGCCACTGCGCTTCTAGTTAAAGATGCAGACAAACTAACCTTAGGGCAAGCATTGTCTGTCACGGGGCCCCATGAAGTGGAAACTTTACTGCGGGCTCCCCCAGAGTGATGGCTGTCAAATGCTCGGATTACCCAATATCAAGCATTGCTACTTGACCAGCCCCGAATACATTTTTGTGCTCCCACAACCTTAAACCCAGCCACTTTGCTGCCTGAAGGACAGAATCCCCCTCTACACTCTTGCCCAGAAACCTTGGCAACGATCTCGTCCCTCCGCTCTGATCTTACGGACATTCCTTTACATGACCCTGATATCAGCACGTTTTCAGATGGCAGTAGTTTTGTGTTTCAAGGGCAAAGGTATGCCGGTGCTGCGGTGACGACAGACCGTGAAGTTTTATGGCAACAGACCCTTTCCCCAGGAACTTCAGCCCAACGCGCAGAGCTCATCGCACTAACAAAAGCCCTAAAACTTGGAAGAAACAAGTCAGTTAACATTTATACGGACAGCCGCTATGCTTTTGCAACCGCGCATGTACACGGATCCATTTATCAAGAGCGTGGTCTCCTCACAGCAGAAGGCAAGGCCATCAAAAATAAAGCTGAAATTTTAGATCTTCTAGCAGCCATCTGGGAACCTGCGAGGCTGGCAATCATTCACTGCCTGGGACATCAAAAAGGCAACTCCCTAGAGGCAGTCGGAAACCGCCTGGCTGATGCAGCAGCCCGAGAAGCTGCCCTAACTAAAAGTGAAAGTGCCTTGGAGCTACCGATCTTGACAGAGCCCCTGCTTCCACTGGAGCCCAGTTACACTCCTAAAGATTTGGAGTGGATTTCCAGAAAAGGGGGAAGTAGGATGCCGGGACAAAAGTGGTTTCAGGATCCTGAAGGAGACTTAGTCTGGGTCAAAAGGCACGAGCCTAAAACCCTGGAGCCGCGCTGGAAAGGACCACACACCGTGATTCTGACTACACCCACGGCCGTGAAGGTAGATGGTGTCCGAACCTGGATTCATCACTCTCAGGTTAAGAAAAGCTGCGTGAAGGCGGGAACAACCCAGACTGATGCAGAACCAGATAACAAAGAGCAATGGAAGGTTCAAAGGCATCCAGAAGATCCTTTAAAGCTAAGACTGATGCGGGAATAATAATAATTTTCTGGGTTTGTATGGTGATAAGTGTGGGGGACTGTATGGAATTGCATCCCCTATCTTTTTGGCCATACCAATGGGAACTCAGGGACAGTGTCACGGGAAAGGTGATAGTATCTAATACCTCTTCCACTGTGCCTTGTTTTTTGTTTGATTTATGCGACTTGGTGGGGGACTCATGGGGGACTCTAGTTACTAATTATAAACAGCCAATGGGCTTCGCTCCTCCGGTCCCCGAAAACCCCTATATGGTTACCTATGGATGTGGACACAGGGATCAAGAACAAAAATTGGCTAACATACCAGGGTTATACAGTTGCCCTGCAAATAGAAAGGTCGAATGTGAAGGAAAAGGCCAATACCATTGTGCAAAATGGGGTTGTGAAACGCTGGCCCCCTGGCTGGCAGGACAGGGCCATGAACCCTTAATCACCCTCCTTAGAACTCCAGATCCCAAATGTAAGACTCAAGGAAAATGTAACCCAACAAAAATATGTTTAAAAAAGGTTTCTAGTTCCAGTACCTTTTCCTCTTCCTGGGACACTGGACACACTTGGGGTCTCAGGATGTATGCTCCAGGAGTTGACAAGGGCATTTCCTTTACTATACAACGGGTTAAAAGAAAAACTCCACCCAATCCGGTAGGGCCAAACAAGGATATGATTTTACACCCCCCACTCTTTCCGACTGTCCCTTCCCAACCTACCCCGCAATCGGGTGCCCCCACAAAGTTGGAATTACCAACTACAGGTCATATCCAGAACCCGTTCTCCCCTGAGATGCATTGGCTAGATGTAGTAGATTTTATGTATGCTTGGCTAAATTCATCTCACACCGAGATTGTACAAGATTGTTGGCTGTGCTTAAACCCTAAACCCCCATATTATGTGGGAGTGGCTACAAATGCTAGCATTGGACAAGACATAGAAAAGCATGTTGTGAAATTGCTAAATCCAAGCACGACATTGTGCCCTTGGGGTTCATGACCAATTTTAACCCTAGGAGACCTCCAACGTCAGGGTTGGTGTATAGTGTCCCAAGAATATAATTGGCAGAACTCCCCTTACAAAAACTCTTGTGCAGAAGTGTATATTCCAAGTAGTTCAGATACTGATAGCGCCCAAAATATAGCATACCGAGCCCTTACTGGAGCCTGGTTTGCTTGCTCATCAGGAATTACCCCCTGCATTGCAGCCGCATACTTTGGGGTCGGCACCCAAGAGATTTGTATCCTAGTTCATATTCTCCCACAAATATACCTATATAGCGGAGAAGCAGGGAGAGAACACTTACGTCTCTTTGAAGGACATTCCAGGGTAAAAAGGGCAGCACCAGTCCTCATTCCACTCCTAGTGGGACTGGGAATTGCAGGATCCACAGCTATTGGAACTGCTGGACTCATTGTGGGGGACCAAAATTTCAAAACTGTAAGCAAGCAAGTGGACCGAGACCTAGGCTACTTGGAAACTTCAATTTCTCGGCTAGAACACCAAGTAGACTCTTTAGCCGAGGTTGTATTACAAAACAGAAGAGGGCTTGATTTACTCTTCATGAAGGAAGGGGGCCTCTGCGTGGCCCTCGGAGAAACATGCTGTTTTTATGCGAACAATTGCGGAGTAATCCGAGACACTCTCAGTTTGGTCAGGGATAATCTTAGGGCCAGGGAACGTGCCAGGGAAGCCAGCAATAATTGGTATCAGAGTTTGTTCTCTTGGTCCCCCTGGCTCACATCATTGCTTACAGCCGTAGCTGGGCCACTGCTATTGTTACTTCTCGGGTTAACTATTGGCCCGTGCATTATCAATTGGTTAGTACAATATGTCAAGAAGTGAGTTAGTGAAATAAAAATTATGATGATCAGGTCCAATTATATCCCCTTAGTTCCTAATGATGAATCAAGGGATTGATTCACTGACAAGAAAAGGGGGAAATGTAAGGGTTAAATTGTAGTGTAGGGCTAATGCTTAGCTTGAAAAATAACAGCTTTGTGTTGACATTGAAGGTTAAGAGATAACAGCCTTGCTTTACTCTTATAAATTACGCCTCATACTCTTGTAAATTAGGCTTCACCAATTAAGGAAACAAAAGTTCAAAGAAAAGAGCATCAGAGGCAGGGTCAAGGAGATCCACTGGTTGCATCTTAGAGGCAGAAAGTCTAAAGTAAACACCTCATTAGGCAACTGTTTCTAACTCATCTGGAAATTGTTTCTTTGTTCTGTTCCCAGGTGATGATAAAACGATGTGATCGGTTATAAAAACTCTGTACCCCGGCTGTTCGAGGCCGCACTCTTATCAAGAGTGTTGGTCCCGATCGGTCGGCCTTGCCTCTCATTGTAATAAACTTTGTTGTGACTGTCGCTGGTGCCCGTAGCATTCTGTTTCAGGAGTCGTGTGGATGCAACATGCTGAGCGGGACAGAGCCCCCAACCTCTCCCTGGAATTTAGTATCTGCAGTAGGTAGCTGGGGCTGGGGGGTGAAAAATGCTGATGGACTGCCCTTCTCCGGAGGATACTATAACTTTTAAGTTGGAGTTGGTTGAGGTGGGTGCCCTGTGTTTCTTGGCTGCACTTGCCAGGAATGGTGTTTCTAATCACATTGGGCTGGGAGGGGGGGAACCCCCAACCTGAGTGGAAACCTGGGGGGGGGGGGAAGGGAACAGGTTATGATCGAAATGCTACAGACTCTCACTTCTTTTGCCAGGTTTTAGTAGATGCTCTTGAATAAATATTTCTCTCTCTTTTTTTTATTTCCAAAGATATTTTATTTACTTATTAAAAAATTTTTTTAAACATGAAATATATTGTCAAATTGGTTTCCATACAACACCCAGTGCTCATCCCAACAGGTGCCCTCCTCAATGCCCATCATCCACTCTCCCCCTGCCTCCCACCCCCCATCAACCCTTAGTTTTTGAATAAATATTTCATTAGCTGTATGCCCTCAGGTCTGTTTCCAGAAACTATAAATATAAATATGTAAACGTATATATAAAGACGTATATATACACATATATGTATATATAGACTTTAAATGTTTATGTATAAAAATATATATTATTTCTTAAAATTTATGTATATTTTAAGAATATATATAATAAGTATAAATAAAAAATTATATATATATATATATATATATATATATATATATATATACATTTAAAAATTTCCAGTTTTCCTGCAGAGTGGATCTGTGCAGCTCTTCGTGTTGCCATTTCAAAAGTTAAACTCTTAAATAAAATAAATAAACAAAAAACTCAACAAAACAAAACAAAAGTGGAACTCTCCCTCTCCCCAGATGGTTTTTGAAACTCTGGAAATAAATGCCCAGCTGAATGCTTACACAACTTCTACTGCAGAAAAGACTTGAGGATTGATGCCCCAGTGAGTCAAACCTCTTACCTCCTTTCTTAATTAAAAAAAAAAAGAATGTTTTTTTTTTTTTTTTTGCTAGCCACACATTAATTTGTAGAGTAAAAACTCTTGTTACCTTGAATTTTAATTTTCCTAGCTCTTTTGTCATAAAAGGGTACTCATAATCTAGCTAGATCCTAAAGCAGGATTCTCTTAGGATTGGATTCATTCTGGGGCGCCTGGGTGGCGCAGTCGGTTAAGCGTCCGACTTCAGCCAGGTCACGATCTCGCGGTCCGTGAGTTCGAGCCCCGCGTCGGGCTCTGGGCTGATGGCTCGGAGCCTGGAGCCTGTTTCCGATTCTGTGTCTCCCTCTCTCTCTGCCCCTCCCCCGTTCATGCTCTGTCTCTCTCTGTCCCAAAAATAAATAAAAAATGTTAAAAAAAAAAAAAAGGATTGGATTCATTCTTTCCACCCTTTTGGGGGACAGGGGCACATGGGAAACAACCTTGTTTGAGGTGCCCATGTTCTTCCAGCATTCACCCCACCTAGTGGGCAAATTTTATATAGACAACTTTGAGTCTAGATTAGATTTAGTAGTCTCTGGTACCCTCCAGTGATAAATCACAGTAGCACAGTGATTTCTGGTCATTAGATTATATTCGTGAAGTGAATTGATTTTTTTTTAAGTTTATTTATTTATTTAGAGAGAGAGAGTGGGGAAGGGCAGAGAGAGGGGGAAGGGAGAGAGAATCCCAAGCAGGCTTCATGCTCCCAGTACAGAGGCCAACATGGGACTTGAAATCACCAACCTGAGTGGAAACCAGGAGTCATATGCCTAACTGAGCCACCCAGGCGTCCTTGGTGAAGTGGATGTAGTACATCAAAGGATGTAGCACATCCATATGCCTCCTCTGTTGGGGTTCCTATGATTCCAGATCCTTTTTTTCCCCATTCCACAGAGCAGTAGGGGATCATCTTAATGGTCGAGAACAAATTATTCCCACCCATTTTATTCTAGCAGAGAAGGCATCCACTGGGATTGACCTAATTACAGGTGTCCTACCACCCCAGCCCTCTCTCTATTGTTTGTCAGACCAAACTACCTGAATTTGTGACCCAAAGGTTGAGAAGCCTACTGTCTTTGTGGTCAGTCCAAAGCTATGATCTTGTACTCCTGAGCTGCATCCTATGCTGTGTTTAGTTTAATTGGACATCCAGTCCACGGACTCTAGTTATTATTTTATTCAAGAAGGATCATTTAGAAAAAAAAAAGATCCAACCTCCTTGGTGGTAGTTTGTCCTAGAATGTTGGTTTTAATTATTGCAGGCCAAATCTCTTCTGCCTTCTCACCTTACTTGAGATTTCCCATATGAAAAGCCCTAAAACTGATCTAGGGATAATCATTTTTGAAAAACATGACACTCCCCGAAGTCAGAAGTTCTACATTCAGAGACATCATTAGGGGTGTGGAGAGATGACAGAATGATTTCCTCCATCCATGCAACCTGGAGACAGGGAAATATTTAAAGAGAGAAAGGTGAACATCTGGCCTTGGCCTCATCATATGAAGCCTCTGGCAGGGGCAAGGGTAGAGGAAAATTGATGCCCTCTTTTTTCACATGCAATACAGCCTGTGTGGGCTCTTGCACACATACCTACCTCATCGTCCTTAACTAGAGCTATAGGCCTGAGGCATTTGCAAGAGTGTTTATATATGGTTCTAAGTTGTCACAGCTACTGGGTGCATCAGAAATTTCTTTTTAAAAAATTTTTAAATTTATCTAAAAAAAATTTACATCCAAGTTACTTGGCATATAGTGCAACGATGATTTCAGGAGTAGATTCCTTAGTGCCCCTTATCCATTTAGCCCACCCCCCCCACAGCCCTCCAGTAACCCTCTGTTTGTTCTTCATATTTAAGAGTCTCTTATGTTTTGTCCCCCTCCCTGCTTTTATATTATTTTTTCTTCCCTTCCCTTATGTTCATCTGTTCTGTATGCTAAAGTCCTCATATGAGTGAAATCATATGATATTTGTCTTTCTCTGACTAATTTCGCTTAGCATAATACCCTCTAGTTCCATCCATGTAGTTGCAAATGGAAAGATTTCATTCTTTTTGATTGCCAAGTAATACTCCATTGTATATATATACCACATCTTCTTTATCCATTCATCCATTGATGGACATTTGGGCTCTTTCCATACTTCGGCTATTGTTGATAATGTTGCCATAAACATTGGGGTGCATGTGCCCCTTTGAAAGCATACCTGTATCCCTTGGATAAATACCTTGTAGTGCAATTGCTGGGTCATAGGGTAGTTCTATTTTTACTTTTTTTTTTTTAATTTTTTTTTGACGTTTATTTATTTTTGAGACAGAGAGAGACAGAGCATGAACGGGGGAGGGGCAGAGAGAGAGGGAGACAGAATCGGAAACAGGCTCCAGGCTCTGAGCCATCAGCCCAGAGCCCGACGCGGGGCTCGAACTCACGGACTGCGAGATCGTGACCTGAGCTGAAGTCGGACGCTCAACCGACTGAGCCACCCAGGCGCCCCTATTTTTACTTTTTTGAGGAACCTCCATACTATTTTCCAGAGTGGCTGCACGAGTTTGCATTCCCACCAACAGTGCAAAAGAGATCCTCTTTCTCCACATCCTCACCAACATCTGTTGTTGCCTGAGTTGTTAATGTTAGCCATTCTGACGGGTGTGAGGTGGTATCTCATTGTGGTTTTGGTTTGTATTTCCCTGATGATGAGTGATGTTGAACATTTTTTCATGTGTCATTTGGCCATCTGGATGTCTTCTTTGGAGAAGTGTCTATTCATGTATTTTTCCCATTTCTTCACTGGATTATTTGTTTTTCTTCTGTTGAGTTTGATAAATTCTCTATAGATTTTGGATACTAACCCTTTATCTGATATGTCATTTGCAAACATCTTCTCCCATTCTGTTGGTTGCCTTTTAGTTTTGATGATTGTTTCCTTCACTATGCAGAAGCTTTTTATTTTGATGAGGTTCCAATAGTTCATTTTTGCTTTTGCTTCCCTTGCCTCTGGAGACGTGTTGAGTAAGTAGTCGCTGCGGCCAAAGTCAAAGAGGTTTTTGCCTGCTTTCTCCTCAAGGATTTTGATGGGTTCCTGTCTTACATTGAGGTCTTTCATCCATTTTGAGTTTATTTTTGTGTATGGTGTAAGAAAGGTCCAGGTTCATTTTTCTGCGCGTCACTATCCAGTTTTCCCAGCACCACTTGGTGAAGAGACTGCCTTTATTCCCTTGGATATTCTTTCCTGCTTTGTCAAAGACTAGTTGGCCATACATTTGTGGGTCCATTTCTGGGTTCTCTATTCTGTTCCATTGATTTGAGTGTCTGTTTTTGTGCCAGTACCATACTGTCTTGATGATTATGGTTTGTAATACAGCTTAAAATCTGGGATTGTGATGCCTCCTGCTTTGGTTTTCTTTTCCAAGATTGCTTTGGCTATTTGGGGTCTTTTCTGGTTCCAAACAAATTTTAGGATTGTTTGTTCTAGCTCTGTGAAGAATGCTGGTGTTATTTTGATAGATATTGCATTGAATATGAAGATTGCTTTGGGTAGTATTGACATTTTAATAATATTTGTTCTTCCTATCCAGGAGCATGGAATCTTTTTCCATTTTTTTGTGTCTTCTTCAATATTTTCATAAGCTTTCTATAGTTTTCAGTGTATAGATTTTTCACCTCTTTGGTTAGATTTATTCCTAGGTATGTTATGGTTTTTGGTGCAATTGTAAATGGGATCGATACCTTGATTTCTCTTTCTGTTGCTTCATTGTTGATGTTTAGGAATGCAACCGATTTCTGTGCATTGATTTTATATCCTGCCACTTTGCTGAATTCACGAATCAGCTCTAGCAGTTTTTTGGTGTAATCTTTTGGGTTTTCCATATAGAGCATCATGTCGTCTGCAAGGAGTGAAAGTTTGACTTCCTCCTTGACGATTTGGATGCCTTTATTTCTTTGTGTTGTCTGATTGCTGGGATTAAGACTTCCAATACTATGTTGAATAGCAGTGGCAAGAGTGGACATCCCTGTCTTGTTCCTGACCTTAGGGGGAAAGCTCTCAGTTTTTCCCCATTGAGAATGATATTAGCGTTGGGTCGTTCTTATATGGCTTTTATGATCTCCAGGTATGATCCTTCTGTCCCTACTTTCTGGAGGGTTTTTATCAAGAAAGGATGCTGTATTTTGTCAAATGCTTTCTCTGCATCTATTGAGAGGATCATGTGGTTCTTGTCCTTTTATTGATGTGATGAATCACACTGATAGTTTTGCGGATATTGAACCAGCCCTACATCCCAGGTATAAATCCCACTTGGTCGTGGTGAATAATTTTTTTTAATGTATTGTTGGATCCAGTTGGCTAATATCTTGTTGAGGATTTTTGCATCCTTGTACATTAGGGAAATTGGTCTATAGTTCTCCTTTTTAGTGGGTATTTGTCTGGTTTTGGAATCAAGGTAACGCTGGCTTTATAGAAAGAGTTTGGAAGTTTTCCTTCCATTTCTATTTTTTGGAACGGCTTCAAGAGAATAGGTGTTAACTCTTCCTTAAACGTTTAGTAGAATTCCCCTGGAAAGCCATCTAGCCCTGGACTCTTGTGTTTTGGGAGATTTTTGACTTCTAATTTAATTTCTTTACTGGTTATGGGTCTTTTCAACTTTTCTATTTCTTCCTGTTTCCGTTTTGGTAGTGTATATGTTTCTAGGAAGTTGTCCATTTCTTCCAGATTTCCCATTTTATTGGCATATAATTGCTCATAATATTCTCTTATTATTGTTTGTATTTCTGCTGTGTTGCTTGTGATCTCTCCTCTTTCATTCTTGGTTTTATTTATTTGGGTCCTTTCCTTTTTCTTTTTGATCAAACCGGCTAGGGGTTTATTAATGTTGTTAATTCTTTCAAAGAACAAGCTTCTGGTTTCATTGATCTATTCTACTGTTTTTTGTTTGTTTGTTTGTTTGTTTGTTTCAATAGCATTGATTTTTGCTTTGATCTCAATTATTTCCTGTCTTCTGCTGGTTTGAGGTTTTATTTGCTGTTCTTTTTCCAGGTCTTTAAGGTGTAAGGTTAGGTTGTGTGTCTGTGATCTTTCTGTCTTCTTTAGGAAGGCCTGGATTGCTATATACATCCCTCTTATGACTGCCTTTGCAGAGTTCCAGAGGTTTTGGGCTGTGATGTTATCATTTTCATTGGCTTCTATGTACTTTTTAATTTCTGCTTTAACTTCTTGGTTAGCCCATTCATTCCTTAGTAGGATGGTCTTTAGTCTTCAAGTATTTGTTATCTTTCCACATTTTTTCTTGTGGCTGACTTCTAGTTTCAGAGCATTGTGGTCTGAAAATCTGCACGGTATGATCTCAATCTTTTTGTACTTGTTGAGGGCTGATTTATGTACCAGTATGTGATCTATACTGGAGAACGTTCCATGTGTACTGGAGAAGAATGTATATTCTGCTGCTTTAGGATGAAATGTTCTGAATATTTCTGGTAAGTCCATCTGGTCCAGTGTGTCATTCAAAGCCATTGTTTCCTTGTTGATTTTCTGTTTAGATGATCTGTCCATTGTTGTAAGTGGGGTGTTGAAGTCCCCTCTTATTATGGTATTATTATCAATGAGTTTATGTTTGTGATTAATTGATTTATATATTTGAGTGCCTTCACATTTGGAGCATAAATGTTTACAATTGTTAGATCTTCTTGGTGGATAGACCCCTTAATTATGATATAATGCCCTTCTTCATCTCTTGTTACAGTCTTTAAAGTCTGGATTGTCTGATATAAGTATGGCTATTCTGGCTTTCTTTTGTCCACCATTAGCATGATAGATGGTTCTCCATCCCCTTACTTTCAATCTGAAGGTGTCTTTAGGTCTAAAGTGGGTCTCTTGTAAACAGCATATAGATGGATCTTGTTTTCTTATCCATTCTGTTACCGTATGTTTTGATTGGAGCATTAATCCATTGACGTTTAGAGTGAGTACTGTAAGATATGAGTTTATTGCCATTATGTTTCTTTTAGATTTGGAGTTTCTGGTGGTGTTCTGTGGTCCTTTCTAGTCTTTGTTGCTTTTGGTCTTTTTTTGTTTCCTTGTCTTTTCTCCCTCAGAGAGTCCCCCTTAAAATTTCTTGCAGGGTAGTTTAGTGGTCATGAACTTCCTGTGAAAATGAATACAATGAAATAGAATAAAATGAAATGATGGAAGTAAAACAGAATTTGAAAAATTTACAAAAAAGTATTGTAGAAAAAAATACTTTTATTGAAAATTGAAAATAAAAATACATTTTTTCTCTTTCCCTATTCAAGAAAAAGAAACGAAACGAAAAAGAAAGAAAAAAAAAGAAAGTTGAATAGATGGACCAGCGAACAGACTGAAATACCATTGAAATCACATTGTCTTCCCCTAGGTGTCAAACTATGAAACACTTTATAGTCTGTAAACTAAGCAGGTGGAGAGACTTGTGTTCCTGAAGAGCAAGGTTGGCCCAGTTGCGTGGGGCTTAGTGTAATGGCTCCATTCTCCACTAGATGGTGCTGCTTAGCTTACTGGGGTGGATTATTGTGGAGCTTGTAGGTGTGTATGTGCATGGGCCGGAGGGGCAAAAATGGCGTCACCCAGCTACCCCCAGTCTCTAGTATTAGAACTCTGTTCTCCCTGATCGGCAGTCACGCATCCTTCCTTTGTCTCCGGTCCGTCCACTCCCTGCATTTACACTGCGACCAAGCCGTCAGTTTGCCAGGTAGCACCTCCCTCCTGCATTTTATCTCAGATGCGGCTGTGTTTCCTGACCCCTCGCTTCTGAGGGACTGTGGCTTTGACCCACTCAGACCCTCTGGGAGAGGGTCTCACAGAGCAATGGCCGGGTGCTGGCCCCACCCAGGAACGTTCCGCGGGACCGTGCTGTTGCTGATGCTGGGTGCCAGCCCGCCCCAGAAAAAGTTCATGTGATCATGCAGCAGCAGCCCTTCAGGGATTGTGGAAAATCACAACACGCATCTGGCACCAGGCTTCACTCTTAACGACCTTGTTCCAGCACCAGCGAATGTGCTTGTTCTCTGGGGTCTGCTGGGACTGGGCACAGCCTCTACCAAATGTCCTTCCATCAGGGGAACCGCCTCTCCCGTGTGGCCCCAGGACTGCCTGGACTTCACTCTGCTCCCGGGGATTCGCCCTTCCCACCAGAGCACCGCCAGGTATCGAGCTGCAGAGTTTCAGGCTCTGTGCTCCCCCTGTTTATAGTCTTAATGGAATTTAAACCCTCTCCTTTCTCCTTTCTCCCTTTTTAGTTCAGTCCCTGTGGCTGTTTCCACTTTTACATTTTCTCTCCAGCTTCTGTTTTTTTTTTTGGGGGGGGGTGCTTTTCCTGTACTTCCCCCCACCCCGTCCCCAGTCTCTGTCCTCTCTCTGCAAGCAGAAACAGCTCCCTGCCCTCTGCGGCTTCTCTCTTCTCCAGTTCACGTCTCTGCGCCACATACCCGCCGAGTTCTCTGGTTCAGGTTGTGCAGATTGTGGTGTTGTTAATCCTCAATTCAGTTTTTTAGGTGTGCAGGCTGGTTTAGTGTTGATCTGGCTGTATTTCATGGATGCAAGATGCAAAAGAAACTTGCATGCTGCTCTGCCATCTTCAGAAATTTCTGATTTCTTTTATACACCTCTGGACAGGCTGCTCTAACTTAGCTGTCCTGGGATTAAATCTCACGAATCCTGGGAGATCTTGTACTTGATGCTGCTCATCGGAGAGGGAACCTACATCCATTCTTCGTTCCCTCCCCACATTGGCTGTCCTGCGTTCTCACTGGCTGATCTGTCCCACCTGATTTAACCCCAGTTTGGATTGATCACAGTTGGGTTGTTTGGTCATCACAGTTGCCTTCAGGTGTTCCCTGTGGCTGTTTGCATTGTACAGGACCCGATGCCTGGAGGTCTCACCTGTTAGAACTCAGAGGACATGGGATGGAGTGGAGGGGGGTGAGCCCAGAAGTTTTGGGAAAGCCAGATGCAAAATATTGAACTGTATCCCCCAGGAAGGCAGTTTTCTCAAGAAGTTTTTGATAAAGACTACCCCCAAATGATCAGTCTTATTTCCTATGGAGTGGGTTTCTTATTTTAGCTAATGGTAATTGATTTCTACCTGTACTGGGGGGGTTATGTTATGTTTGCGTTAATAATTTTTCCCACGCCCCCACGCCATGCCCAGGTCCCTTTAGGTTTTATCTGACTGTATGGGGTCACAGGTGAGTGAGGTGTATCTATATACCCTGAACTAATTCCCTCATGGTACCTCCCCTTTCCCATCTCCCACTTCCCTCTGGAAGAAGGTGTTTTTTATTTTGGTTTTGGCTTTTAGATCCAATGATAGCAACAGTTGGGAAATCACCCTGCTTTCAGGCCATCTTTTGATGCCATGTTGTGTCAATTTGGGCCGAGTTTGATCAGGAAACATTTACTATAAAGAGTTAACTCATCAAAAGGGTAAAAGAAGGTGCTGAGAGGTGCACTAATGTACTACCCACTACCTCTAGGCGAAATGAGGCTGGACAATAAATAAACTAAGGGCTTAGGAGAGGGACTCCATACAAGGCTGAGATTCAGACCCTTCCCAAGAGGGCTTTGCAGAGATATGCAGCCTCCAGAGGGAGAGAAACGGGTCATAGGGTGTTGGCCAGAGCTGGTCCCTAGAAATGGTTCATCATTGCAGAGGGCATGGGGTGGGGTGGACAAGTCTTCAGGAGTAGCTCCTGGGGTGGGGAGACATTTGCTTGGGGATACAGCCAGAGCGGGTGTGTAGAAATAGCAGCCAGGGATTTATGTTTGAATTAATACTTTTTCTCCACATTGCCCCTCCAAGGGATCTGGAAAAAATGGACTCCTGGACTAAGCAGAAGCATTCTAGAAGAATATACTATTGAAAGGATTCAAAGATAAATTGATTGATTGATTGATGTTTATTATTGAGAGGGGTGGGGCAGAGAAAGCAAGAGACACAGAATCTGAAACAGCTCCAGGCTCCTAGCTGTTAGCACAGAGCCTGATGTGGGGGCTCAAATCCATGAACTGTGAGCTCAATGACCTGAGCCAAAGTCGGATGTTTAACTGACTGAGCCACCCAGGAGCCTCAAAGATAAACGTTTAGCAGTCAGCAGTCTGTTGGGGATTGGGGTGGCCAAGAGTTAAGTGTAATGTTTTTCTATTCCAGAGGCTACCCTCATTTCTCCACCTGTCCTACCACAGGTGGGGATATAAGGCTCTGAGATCTGGGAGCCAAGGGTTACACATGAAACAGAGGGTAGTCTTGGATCAAAGAAAGCGTTGGGTTATGGGGCCAAATTCCAGGTCCCAGGAGGGAAGACTCATCATGAACAAATGTGGCCAGATATGTTAGCTCGGTGACTCTTGTGCTAGGGATGCTGTGGTGACTGCTTTGGATTTATACGCTGTTCTGGTAATTCTCCATCGGGTGTAGACTGGTGGGTGGTCTGCAGTGGTGACCTGCTGGCATGACGTGGGAATTTACTGTCATAGAAGTTCACTTCTTATTCCAACCCTGGGAGCCACTTCTGCCCAACAGGGAGGAAGACACCATCCTGATGCTTCCCAGGCACTGAATCTTTTCTGGAGATGGTGGACCCCAGGAATGAATAAGACAGAGGGGAGAAACCCTTGGGAGGTAGGGGTGAGGTGGGGATGGGGTTTCCCACTTCTTTTCCCACCCTCTAGACACTTCTCTATGTGATCTGGGATTTGCTTGGCTCTGCCACCGGGTGTCGCTGTCTAGTCATTCAGAAGCACAGGGAGCTGACTATTGCTGGCCCAGACCAGAGAAAGAAGGACCAGGCCTCTGCAGTTAGTCAGTGGTGTGTTGGAGACTGCTTGCACCAGCTCACGAGAATTATTGATTGAACACATTTCTTCTGTGTTCGGTGAAGCCCCTTAGTAGCTCGAAATCAACCATGGAGGGAGTAGTTACACCATGGAAATTGGCAAATGCTACAATTAGGGCTTCCCCCTCCACCCTGCCAACATAGACTCGCTGAGTGGGTTGTTCAACATTTACCAGCAAACCACTGGGTGTAGTAACAGTTTAGTGACATGGGCTGGGAAACTGAGTCTTGGGGAGTTTATTAGATTAGTGGCAGAACTGGAAAAGAACCCTACTGTGTGTGAAGCACTGCATTAGGTGTGCTTGGAGAAAACAAGGGTGAATGAGTCTGTCTCCTTTGCTCACTGTGAAGAGGGAGATTAAAGACGTTTTGCAGTGGGAGCCTTACCTGGCATCTGGCACACAAGTGGGATTTTGCCTGCATTATCTCAGAGCTATAAGGGAGGGTTGCTGTAAGAACATGGGGGCAAAAAAGGAAAACACTTGGTAATGTCTTCTGGTGGGAAGTAGGACCCCCACACTGCTGGTGGGCGTGTGAATTAGTGCAGCCACAACAGGGGGCAGGAAAAGTGAAAAATATGCATTCCTTTTTACTCAGTGGCTCCACCTCTGGGTGTATTTGGAACAGCATTATTTGCTAATTGCTGCATTATTTGTAGCAGCAAAAAATTGGAAACCTAAATGCCTAGTATATGCCATGAATATAGTATATATCATTTACCAGTATATTATATATACCTATGTGCATAATGATATATATGTGTATAGTGATATATATGTGTGTATAGCGATATATATGTATAAAATGGTATTTATGTGTATAGTGATATATATAAATATACATGTAAATAGTGACATATACGTATATATGTATATGACATATATGTCATATCTATATCTATATATCTATATATCTATATCTATATATCTATTTATCTGGTGATGCCTGTGACAGTTTTTCCAGACTCCAGTCATGCAACCTGGAGAATTATGCCTCATATTGCCCTAGTTTGTATAATAATAAAGACTTTATTATTTAGCACCCCCAAAAAGTATATACATTTGTAAAAAAATATATATGCTTATGTAAACAGGTATACATATGTATAGTGTTACCTTTATAAGATGGACTATTCAGCAATTAGGATGCATAAACTAGATATTATTATTATGGCTAGATTTCAAGAACATAATGTTGAGTGGAAAAAATGTAGCTAAATAATATGTATGGCATAAACCTTTTCTTTTAAATTTGGAAACACATTCAAATTTCTTATCACAGCTTAACATGACTTGTTATCATTTATGTGTATAAGTGTGTTTGTTTATGATCTCTCCCTTTTTTAAATGTAAGGCAAGGACTTTGTTGTGTTCATTTCTATGTTCACTTCTGTTTCTACGCTGTTCATGTATAATTGTACACTCACTTTGGAAAACAGTTTGGTGGTTGCTTAAAAAGTTAAGCAGCCAACTACATCTACCATATACCCAGTCATTCCACCCCTAAGGATATACCCAAGAGAAAAGACAGCATATGTTTATACAAAGACTCATACACAATGTTTATTAGAACACTGCTTGGCAGTAAATGATCGTTAAAGACTTGACTGAATGGATGAATGAATGGATGCATGAATATTTCAGAAAGGAAAAGGTGTAGTCTGAGTGGGGAGGCTGTGCGACATCAGCTGGCAATGCAAAGATTCTCAGGCAGTGCAAACCAAAATCTTGCCAGAGGGCCTGGGCAAGGGCTAGTGTGCAGAAGTGGCCCACCCTGGCCCTGAAGGTGTGAGAGGTGTGAGAGGCCCTGAAGGTGTTGGAGCTGGTCAGTCAGGGCTGCTGAGGTGAAACTGGGCCTTTGACACACCTGCCCACTGACATCTGTACTCAATAAAAAGGAAGGAAAATGAGTGAGGTGCCCTTTTGTTGGTATGGCCTTGCAGTATCCCCCCAGCACCCTCTATTGGCAAAGTCTAGCTTTGCACCAGCTGGCAAGACAACTTTCTATCCAATAGATGCACCTATCTCTACACCCTTGCTCTCCCAAATGAGGAGGCATGTGCTCCCAAGAGTCATTGTACCATAGCCAATTATATTAATTTCTCCTCAAAGTCAATCACAATTCCACTGAATATTCTGCTAACCTCCAACAACTTGTATGTAAAATGATAATAAGCAGAAAAGAGAAAATAATAAATACAAATGCATATATACATATAACAAGCAAAAAAAAGCGTAAGTTTTTTTTTATTGGTCATGAATAGAGTTGCCAGATAAAATACAGGTGCTGAAACAATGAATAGTTTTTAGTATAGGTATGTCCCAAATATTGCATAGGATATACTTATACTAAAAAGCTTATTTGTTGTTTACCTGAAATCCATCTATATTATTTGCTAAGTCTGATGATCCTAGTCATGAGGCCATAGTTGATATCTATGGCTTTTATTCCTCTACCAATTCGATATTTCTCTTTTCCTTAGCTAGGACCTCAGCTGGTCATGGATCCTCACCTGGTGGTTAAGGGGGAGATCTAAACCCTCATTCTTTTTTTTTTTTTTTAATTTTTTTAATGTTTATTTATTTTTGACAGAGAGAGAGACAGAGCATGAGCAGGGGAGGGGCAGAGAGAGAGGGAGACACAGAATCGAAAGCAGGCTCCAGGCTCTGAGCTGCCAGCACAGAGCCCGATGCGGGGCTCGAACTCACAGACCGCGAGATCATGACCTGAGCCTAAGTCAGACGCTCAACCGACTGAGCCACCCAGGTGCCCCTAAACCCTCATTCTTAAAGGCTCTGAATATTAAGAAGCACTAAGGTGCTTAGTGCTTTGGTAGACAAGGCTCCTCTGCCCCCACTGTGTAGCACCAACCTGATCTCTCCTTAGTAATCTGGATGAATCTGCCCCACCAGTAGAGTAGCCCCTTTCTCTGTCTGTTGGTTTCAGTTCAATAGAACCATTGTAGTGTGCCCTGGTGGAAGGATTATCTTCTTGGGAACTCATTTTCCAAAGCAGCAGAGCTCAAAGCTGCCAACACAGGAAGAAAACATTCCCTGAGTGAATTATTAGGATTAATTGTAAAAGAAGCCACTCTCAGGTCTATCCCTTGATTCCCAGACTTGTGTATCCTGGCTCTGGGGGAGACTGCATCATATAAGTGTTTCTGATTCACAGCATAAACTGCATCCTATAAGACAGAAGCCCATATTTCATGGTTAACTTGTGCCATAACTGAGTCTTCAGTAAGCCACTCCACTTTTAAATAGGCCAGCAGCTTCTGGGTGATGGGGTATGAGATAAGACCAGTTAATTCCATACATTTCTTTTGTGGTAGAATATATTCTTTGATTAGACCCTGCTGTGGGGGAATGCTATGGTGGTAGTTAAGGCATCCCAAGAGTCCAAAGATGGTGTTACTGGAAGAAGCATTACAGGCAGGAAAGGCAAATACATATCCAGAATTTGTGCTCCTTCCATGATGGAAGGAGTGCGATGGAACCAACCTGTCACCAGGTGGCTGGCTTGGTTCCTCAGGGAATGGTGCTATGCTAGGGCTCCTAGTTGGTTTCTGCTCTTGGCAAATTAGCCACTAGGTGGCAGCAGTAGCCAGGTCAGCCTTGATAAACCCACTGGGCAAACATTAGTGGCTGGGAATGATGCTGCCTGACATCATGAAGTGTATCATTTTGTCCACATGATTAGTGAGCTCTCCTCCACCGAGAGTGTTCATATGTCACTGATGATATGGGATGGGACTGGCTTCACATGCTGTCTACTCTAAGAGGTGTATCCCTATACTTCTTCTCATTCTTTGTCATTAATTTTCAAATACGGACCCTTGATCTTTCTGAGTCCCTGACTGTCTCAGTCTGCTTGGGTTGCCATAACAAAATACCATAGACTGAGGGGCTTGAAAAACAGACACTTATTTGTCACTAGAGGCTGGAAGGTCTGAGATTGAGGTACTGAAAGATTCAGTTCCTGTTGAGGACTCTCTTTCTGGCTTGAAGACACTCGCCTTCTCACTGTGTACTTACATGACCTTTACTAGGTATGTGAATGTGTGGAGGGGAAGAGAGATAGAGATAGATAGAAAGAGAGAGAGCATTCTCTTTTCTTATAATCTCATCACAAGGGTCTATTCATGACCTCGCCAAAACCTAACTCCTAAAGACCCACCTCCAAATACAATCATAATGGTGGTTAGGCCTTCAACATCTGAATTTGGAGGGGCCTGGGAACAAATATTTACCCTATAACACGACCATCCAGACAAACCACTGGCAGCTCTTAATCACTGTGAACCCAGATTTCTTGCCATCTCTCAATCCGGGCTAAGTAGACCTGAAATGTACCTCTCAGTCTTCTATTCCTGGGAATGCTATTCTCTACTTCTGTCTTTCAGGGTCACCCCTGAGTGCAGCTGCAGGTGGCCACTTTCAGGTAGTACCAGCATATTGTGCAGACCCATCAGAAACCAGGTTCAAGACCACCTTCTTTGGATGTGTCATGTGCAGGGGTGAAGACCTGCCCTACTGAAGCTGTTTTGCCTTCATGAGGGAAGCCAGCCAATGTAGGGATAAAGTTAGAGCAGGGAGAATCCTAGAGGAACAGGGCTAGGACCTCTGGGTTCATGTAGCTCTGAGGGTTCCATGTCTGGATTCCCAGTTATGTGAGCCAATAATTCTTTCCTTGTTTGAAGCCACTTTTTGGTGTGTTCCACATGATCACTGACTGACAATGCCCATTAACAGAGGTCTGCACACATGCTCTGGAAGCATGGAGAGCTGCCCAGTAATTCTGCCCCAGCCTCAAATATTGGAGAGAAAAGGCAAAGAAGTTCCATCATACAAAGGCACCTAAAATGTTGGAAACGTAAGGAGCCCAGACATTACTCTTATGCAGTGTAAATGCTTGGTACACATTTCACAAATGAATGTTGCATGAAGAAAGCCATTTGGAGAAGAGTTTCCGTTTACAGGAGTGGTGGGCTAGGTTATTCAGATAAATTAAATATAAATGGATGGAAAAATACTGCATAATTCCTACTGCGGAAAGGAAAGCTGGTGTAGTTATATTGATATCATATTGAAAAGCTTTATGGCCAAGAAGCATTACCTGAAATAACTTGAAGAGGAAGATAGCAGATTGGAATACTTAACTGACTTGACCTAATAGATTTATTTATAGGACATGAATCCAAAATTACAGTATGTATATTCCCTCCAAGCAGAAAGGGCCATTGACAAAAGTGGACCATATACTGGTTTATAAAGCAAGCTTAAATTTCAAGTGACGGAAATCATTCAGCACATGTTTTCTAAGAAAAATACTAGAAATCAATGACAAAGAAATACTAGATATCCTCATGTGTTTGGATGCCTTTTATTTCTTTTTCTTGTCTGATTGCTGTGCCTAGAACTTCCAGTACTTTCTTGACTAAAAGTGGTGAGAATGGACATCCTTGTTCCTGATCTTAGGGGAAAATCTCTCAGGTTTTCATCATTGAGTATGATGTTTAGACATCTTTTTATGTTTGGAAATAAATAAGTATGCTCCCCATGGTTTAGAGAAGGACTAAAATGAGAAATAAAATGGCATTTTGAACTGAACAATGAAATCCCTACATAAAAACCTAAGGGACACAGCTAATGTGGTACACAGAAGAAAACTAATTTAAGGAAACCTTAAAATGTTTATATAAATTTGACAGAAAATAAAAAGGCTGAAAATTAATGAGCCAAGCATATACTCAGCAAAGCTAGAAAAGAACAAAATAATCCCAAAGAAAAATAGAATGAAGGCAGACAGGAAAGGAAATACAAATACTGAAGAAATAGATAATAAACATTCAGTATTTATGATACAACAAGAGAGCACAGTTTGGTTGCTTTATGATACAACTGAAATTGAAAATTATTTGGTGAATTAATCAAGAGCTAAAGAAAGAAGGCAAAAATTATGCAAATCAGGAATGAAAAAGGGGACATTTTTTTCCAGACACGGAATACCCAAAATGGATAATGACAGTCTATTATAACAGCATTATGACAATCATTTGACATGAAATGAGAACATTCCTAGAAAAATCTAATCCAACATGTATATTTGACTCAAGGAGAAATAGAAAATCTCAGTTCTTCAAAAGGCATTGAACCAGGGCGCTCGGGTGGCTCAGTCGGTTAAGCATCTGACTCTTGACTTTGGTTCGGGTTATGATCTCACGGTTTGTGGGTTTGAGCCCCAAATCAGGCTCTGCATGACAGTACAGAGCCTGCTTGGGATTCTCTCTCTCTTGTTCTCTCTCTGCCCTCCACCCCGATTGCACTGTCTCTCTCAAAATAAATAAATACACTTTAAAAAAAAGGCATTGAATCAGTAGCCCAAAATTTTCCCACAAAGAAAACTGTCTTGGAGAGCTTCACTCGTCAGCACTTCTAACCTTACACAGGTTCTTTCAGAGAAGAAGACAATTCTTTTGGAGAATAAACATTGTCTCATTTTATGAAACTAACACAACCTTAATTGTGAAACCTGACAAGTGCAGCAAAAGAAAAATTATAGCTCTCTCTTAGGAATAAATACAGATGCAAATATTTTAAACACAGTATAAGCAGACTGAATTCCAGCTATACTGCAGGATATTACATAAAGGATAAGTCTGGTTCATGCATTCTGAGAATGCAAGATTGGTTGAACACTAGAAAATCTATGCAATTTACAACATTAAAAAAAAAAAAACCCAAACACCATATAATAAAATCCAATACGTGACTTTAAAAAACCCATCATACAAGGAATATGACAGAACTTCCTTGATCTATGAGAGAATCTTTAAAGAAAATTCTAGCAGGCATTGTGTTTCATAATGAAATGGTTAAAAATATCTCTGTGATAAGACAAGGATGCCCATTTCCCCCCCCCCCTGCTGTTGCACCTGTATTACAGTACCAGCAGAGGGAGTAAGCAAGGCAAATAAATAAAATATTAAGAATTGAGAAAACAGTAACAAATTGTTGTTATTCACAGATGATATGCTTAAGTGTGTAGCAAATCCCACAGAATGTACAGATAAATTAATAGAACCTATAAAAAAGTGCAACAGATTTACCAGATCCAATATCAAAAATGGAAATGTATCTCTATACATCAGCCAATGATTAGAAAGTGACATCTGAGAAGGCTACAATTTACAACTCATTAAAAATATCAGTTAACTAGGGACTAATCTAAAGAGATGTCCAAGCCGCTTGTCTACAGGGAAAAGTCTACATGCAACTTCATTGTGAAGTATTAAAACCTATTAATGGAAGAAGGAAAGGCTATTGATGGATTGAAAGATTCAATGTGGTAGGATGTCAATTTTCCCCCAAGTGATTGGTAAATTCCCCTGAGAACTTGTTCAAGGTGCAAACTTTCTGTACCTTTTTAAGCGGACAAAAGTTGGGAAGCTGATTCTAAGAGAAGCTTAGATCCTCTTGCCCGAGATGAGTGCTCTTCTCCTTCCTGGCCTTCTGGGCAACTTCAAGGTTATAAACAAGGACGACCTGGTTTGGGGCACCTGGGTGGCTCAGTCAGTTAAGCTTTGGCTCAGGTCATGATCTTGCTGTTTGTGAGTTCCTGCCCCACGTTGGGCTCTGTGCTGACAGCTCAGAGCCTGGAGCCTGCTTCGGGTTCTGTGTGTGTGTGTGTGTGTGTGTGTGTGTGTCTCTCTCTCTGACCCTCCCTCACTCAGGCTCTGTCTCTGTCTCTCAAAAATAAATAAATATTAAAAAAAAAAAAAAAAAGAAAGAAGAAGAAGGACCTGGTTCTTTCCATCGCCCACTCAGAATTCTACCTCTCTATCCTGGAGGACCTAGAATCTGGGTCTTCTTTTTCCCAACGCAGGAGGTGACCTGGTGAAGTCCCTGTTATGGACACATCACTGGCCCAGCTTCTGCCCAGAGTGTGGATCCCAGGGAGGAATTCCAAGGCTCCACTACGAGCGCAGGGAGGGGCTCCAGTGCATGGGGACCCAAACGAGCTAGCAGAGACCAGGATGGCAGGGCGGGCTCAGGGTGACCAAGTGACTGAGTGACGGGAAACTGAGGCTCTAGAATCTAGGGTCATACTAGGCAGGGCAGAATGGGGACCAGGACAGCGGGGTTTAGTGACTGTTGATTGACGCCCATGGGCTTTAACCACCACCAGTGGGTTCTCTTTAACCATCACCAGTGTCGACAAGTGTGGTTGGGGGGCATGCACACCACTGAGGGAGTAACCTGGGAGTGCCAACAATCCAAGGAAGGGCGCGAACATGGTGAGTGGGGCTGTGGCCTGTCGCCGGGTGGTAAATTAGTCCAGTTGCTCTGAGAGCTGGCTGCAGCTCATAGTGAAAGTGAACATACACACCCCGTGTCCTGGTGGTTGCAGGAATATAGATGCTCTGTGTCCCTGCAGTTCCAGGTCTGGGGTGTGCACCAGAGATGTCCAGGGGTTCCCTGGGCCAGTGTTTGTGGAGGAATGGGACCTGCCCAAATGTTTATCCATCGCCTAGGATGGCCAGTGCCATGCTGTCTAGTCACACACTGAACCCTGAGCTCAGTGGTTAGAGCCTGCTTGGTTATATGTAGGAAGTTAGAAGGAGTAGGATAAAGTCAACATGATGTTCAGGTACATTTGAAAACTTGCTCCAATGGGGCGCCTGGGTGGCTCAGTCAGTTAAGTATCTGACTCGTGATTTTGGCTCAGGTCATGATCTCACTGTTCCTGAGATTGAGCCGGAGTTGGGCTCTATGGTGACAGCATGGAGCCTGCTTGGGATTCTCTCTTTTTCCCTCTCTCTGCCCATCCTCCACTCATTCTCTCTGTCTCTCTCTCTCACTCTCAAAAAGAAAAAAAGAAAACTTGGAACAAAATACAAGGTGCTAAGTATGAGCTGCAAGTCCCCAGGGACAGCTGACTCCCTCTCCTGCCAGAATTCTGCCCTTCCTTGGATCAGGTCACACTGGCCTCCTTGCTGTTCTAGCAACTTGTCAGGCACATCCCACCCCAGGGCCTTTGCACTTACTGTTCTTTCTGCAGGGAGCACTCTTCCCCAAAGGCATCTTCCTTGGCTGGTCCTCTCACTTCCTTCAGGGGTGGCCTCTCCTGACCATCTAAACTAACAGTTACCACTCTTTCCCTTCAACCCCTTTCTTTTCCTAAAGAACTCATCACACTACATATTACAGCATAATGTGTTGTTTGTTCTGGCCTCTGGAACCCACTGGAACTTTGCTCTGGGACTTGGTCTCTGAGGCCACAGCCGTGTCCCCAGGGCCTAAAGTATTGTCAGGCTTTGGAGCAGATCAGCTGCTTCCTGGGGAATGAATGGTGCTTGTTTTCTTTCCAGGAAGTAGGGAGAGCATGGGACTTGCGGTGGGGGTGGAAAAAAGTGGAGTCCAGCTTGACCAATTGTTTTTCTTCTCTTAGGAAAAGAAGTGAGCTAGTTGGCCACAGGTTAGCGTGTGTTGCTTCTGTGTGACAGGTCTATGTTGGTATTCTTTGTATTTTTGTGTTTCCATAAAGTGCAGCCCCCTCCCCTCCCAACCCCCTCCCATCTAGCACAGAGGAGACCCCTCTCAGGGACCCTATTGTTTGGAAATTCCTCTTCCCCAAGGAGCCTTTTTCCCTCATGGGGGGCCATGCACCTTTCATGTGAGGGAGGTGGGGGTTTGAGATCCTCAGCTCCTCAGTCCCAGCCCCTCCCCTGGGAGCAGGCTCCGTCTCTGCGCTCTAGCAGGACCCTGGGAACTGGAATGAATTGGAATCTGAGCACCTAGGCCTCGTGGGCGAGAACACTGGCCTGGAAGTCAGGGACCAGGGCTCCATGTTACCTTCTGTATAGCCTTGGCCAAGTCCCCTCTGTGGAAGGAGAGAATAATCTTCCCAGACTTGGGCATCTGGGAGTTCTGATTCCTGTGGTTATTACCAGTTTGACTGTGACCTTTCAGAGAAGTGACAACAGCAGCCACTAGAGGGCACTGTCAGTTTGAGGTTTGGTGCCTGTACCAGTGTGTGGATGTGTGAGCATGTGCGTGAGGGTGTGACTTGTGTGTGCATATGCATTTGTGTGAGTGTGAATGTGAGTGTGTGTGTGTGTGGTACATTGTACAGGGACACTCGGGGCCGTTGACCAGAAATGTGGCTGGGATACCTCCCTTATGGCCCATGGAGGACAGTGAGGGAGGTGGTGACATCCCCCGTGTGGGTGACACCTTTGCAGTGTGCACCGTGACTGTCTGGCTGGGCCCTCAACCACTCGGCAATTGGCAATCATGCTTCTGGGGTCAGCTCCTGACACGCCTGAGCTCCTCTCTGCAGGAGGGACCTGAGGCCCTTTGGGCTGGGAGAGTGCTGAGAGCAGAGGGGCTGGCCTATTAGGAGAGACCTGAGATGTGAGGTGTGGGGCAGTGTGGTCACTCTGTTCCCTGAGGCCTGGAAGGAAGGGCTGTAGGAGGGGACAGCTTTTTCTCTGAGACACTGTGCATCCTTCATGTTTACAACGGATAAGCACCAGGCACCACTCCCCCGGCCCCCTAGTATGCTGTCTGCTCAGGGTGGGACTGAGACCTACTTACAGAAAGATCACACAGGGATCCCTGTGGGTGTTGCCCCTGAGCCTGGACCTTGGCTGGTGGAATCTTGAGTGAGAAGCTGAGAGACTGGGCTGCGATGCTCAGCCTTGAATGTGCTGCAGCTCTGCAGGCCCAGACGAAGGTAGGCAGGCACTGGGTTTGCATGAATGAAGCCAGCCTGAGGCCTGTTGACCAGAGAGGAGCCTGAGGCTGGGAGACCTGGAGTGGAGAATGCTGACTTTCTGGACTTGACTGCAGACCCTGAGGGATTTTCAGCCCAGAGTAGTTGATGCTGAGTTTCAGGGTGCAGGTCATAGGTCTGGAGCCCAGCAGAGAGAGGGCCCCCTCAGGGCCAAGGGCATGTGAGTGCCATGTTGGGGAGAGCACTGGCTTTGAGTCTGGTGGCCGGGCTCACAGTGTGACCCTGGCAAGCCCTTTGCCCTCTGCAGGCCACAGTTTCTCCTGTGAAAGCTGAGTGGGTAGAGCCCAGTCTCTAAGGTCCCAGCTCTTCCCCAGTGACACCCCTCAACATCCCCTCTGGTTCCTGGGGCAGCTGGGGCCCCTGATGGGCCTGACAACCCAGGCTTTGAGACCCCTCCCCCAGGGTAAGCCCCAGGCTGTGCTGCTGGAGGTGCTGGGGCTGGAGGTTTCCCCTCCAACCTCCACATCAAGGGCAGCTTCCCCAGGAAGACCACACTTGGGTCTCTGGCCTCAGACACTGAGGGGCCCTGTGTTATCTGGGGCAGAGGAGACCAAATCCCTCCCAGGGTCCTGACTGTGGAGACCAGCATCAGGGCCTCCCATGCCTTCCCACAGCCCTACATGTGCAGACCCCACAGACCCCGGCCCATAGTCCCCGACTCGCAGCCCTCACACCCTCCCAGCACCTCCAGAACAGCCAGAGGACGAGCTCACAGCCCCGAGCTTCTCCTCCCACCTGGAGCTCGGGGCTGCCAAGGAGACACAGAGCAACCATCGGGGAGAGGGGTCTGAGACCTCCTGAGGAGGGGCCACCAGGAACTCGGAAGAAGCCCTGGAGCCCCTCTCTGCCCCCTGCCTCAGAGCAGAGCAGGAGTCAGGGTGGGACAGGTAGGAGGGCAGCGTCCTCAGGTGCCTGTCTGTCCTTGCCCTTGCTGTCCCTTCCTTAGGTTCCAGGGGGGCCTTCAGGGCTCTGAGAGGTGGGGTGCTGCCTTCTGGAAGTCAGTCTGTAGCATGCTTCCAGAGGCTTAGACAGGCACGACCTTTGATCAATGTGGCAATGGTCAACCTGAAGTCAGGGGTGGGACGTGAGCAGGGGGGTCGAGGCCAGGGGCATTGGCTGTGTCCTGTGCAAACTGTGGTACCCGGTGGGTCCTGAGACAGGCTTTTAGAGCTGCACATTCACAAATGTGATGCACGCCAAGGTTTACCTGCCCCTGGGTGGGTGTGTTGTTCAGCAACAAAAGGAAAAGCTCTCCATGTGTCTATCTATCATCTATTGTCTGTTTGTTGCCTACGTGAAATGCAAGGTCAAGTCTGGAAGGACATACTCCACGTATGACCACCACAGTCTCCAGGCTGTGCTGGCAACTTCTTTATGCTGTTCTTCTGTTTTATTTTAGAAGAATCTTTGAATTCCTTTTTGTAATCAGAAAAAAAACTAAGCTGTCTCCATTTTTAAAAACAAAACAAATCAAAACAACGTGGGTTGCATGTTGATAGAACTCCGGAGAAACCCTAACTCGGCTCCAGAGGTGGTGGCGGGCTGGCTCTGGAGGCCAGGCGCACAGCCTGGTGGTGGCTCCTCCGGGAGTGAAAAGGAGCCTCGTCAGCATGGGTGGATGGCAAAGGCGCAGTGTTGAGAGAGAGAAAACACACGCAGCCTCACTGAATCTATATGAAGTTAAAAAACAGGCGAAGCTGACAAACAGTTGGTTCAAGGGCACCCGGAGGACATAAAACTATTGGACAAAGTGTAGAGATGGCTAACGCAAGGGCTCCTGAGGTCCTGGTCACGGTCAGAGCCTGTGGGGCTAGTTCATGGAAAGTTCACATCATGTAGAGTTCGCCATTTAAAAATGAACAGTTCGGTCATCTAGTACATTCACAATGTTGTGCAACTGTTACCGCTGTTATTACTATTTAGACAGACAGACACATTTTATTTATTTTGTGGTTGCTACAGTTTACAGTGAAAATACGATTAAAATATCCTTCAAAATAGTAGCATTGGCTCCTCTGGGTGAGGTATGAGGGGTGTTTGGTTTTGTTTTGTTTTTCCCCTCTTGTTTGTTTTTCTTGCTTTTCATGTTGTTTACAGTAAGCAGTTATTATTTTAAAACTGAAGACCAAGACCGATAAACTCTGTTTTGAGAGGAACTTAGAATAACAAACAAGGTGATTCTTCCTTAGGCTGAGCTGACACCTGTGTCCCTGTAGCGCATCTACTTCCTGTTGTGTCCACCTGGGCCTGGAGTCTGGGCCCCCAGAGGTGCCCGAATCTCTCTGCTAGGATGGCCCTGAAGTAGGAGTGAAATCTCTTCCGGGCTCGGCAAACTCCTTCCTGCATTATCTGTTCCACGTCCTCTGGCCGGCGCCTCGTCACACTCATGTTTGATCAGCTCTTTTTGTTTCGGACTCTGGTTTTGTTGATTTTTGTTAACACTCCTGAACTAGAACTGCAGGTCCCTGGGGAGTGGGCCGAGTTGTTTTTCCACCAGCCACTACCTCTTTCTCCCTCAACTTTAATATTATTCTGAGAGTAGAACAATTTTGAGAGACGAATTTAAAAACAAAGTTGAAATTCCACCACAATCCCACTGCTTCATCCAAATGGTGGCCCCTGCTGTTTCTATTCCTATCCCCACCCACCCCAGACCTGGAAGCCTCTTCCAGGTGGTGGTGACACTATCTCAGGCCTGTGTTCCAGGGCAGGGCCCTGCTCCTGGGCAGGGAAGTTCTCATAGTGGACTGAATCCCTGTGTGCTTTGCTATCCCTTGATTCACCAAGTGCTCTTGGGTGAGCCTCTGGCCTTATTTTCCTAAATGAGGGTCTTAGATTGGATCGGTGTGGTTAACCTCCAGGCACAAAGCCCTGGACCTCTCCCCACAATGCACATTTATACAGAAAAATTTCAGGGTTTTGTGAACTCGTGAGTTAGGCATCCTAGAACACCTCAGGCCTCCAGGGCATCCTACTGTGGGGAGAGAGCAGTTGAGCCTCTTTTTTGTGACTCCAGACAGCAGACCTCACATCCATTATTTTAGCCCTGCCAGGTGCTGTGCTGAGTGCTTTCCAGAATTATCCTCCTGAATCCTCACACAGCCCCGAGGGATCATCATCATCACCTGCACATGACAGAGGAGGACACAGAGAAGACAGTCACCTGCTTAAGGTCATGTACTTGGAAAGTGGTGGAGCCAGGACTAGAACCCAGGTTTGTCTGGGCTCCAGGCTCCAAGCTCCAAGCTCAGGCTCTTCTCACAAGCTGTGATCCAACCTCCAGCGGGGACTCAGCTCGATGCTCTGCAGGGTCTGTCCACACCAAGAACACAGCTGGGAAACTCTTTGGAGTTCCAAAAGCACCTTCGTGCCTGCCCATCCTTTTAGTTGACTTCCCAGCAGCTGAGCTGGTGAGGTGGGCAGGGCAGATACTGACCGACATCTTTGTTGCCTGTGAGGGGACAAAGCCTAAAGACATTCAGGTGGTCATGGCCCCAAGGTCACACTCAAGTCAGAATCAGCATCAGAACCCAAATGTTGGGTTCAGTCACTTTGCACAGAGCTGCCAGGGGCCAAAGATTCTGTGTTTCTCATGGTTAGGATCTTCCCAGCCACCTAACTATCTGTCTACTGATTCACCCATCCAAAACTAACCTACCCAAGAACCCATCAGTACATTGACTCCTCTACCCACCCATCAGTTATCCATCCACACATCCATTCATTCATCACCAGTCATCATGTGCACACACATCCATCTCTTCCTTCCTGCTCCCCTCATTTGAATTGTGTATTGAGAGCCTTGTAACTCCCTGGCCCTGAGCTGGGAGTAAGGTGAACAGTCTGCATACCTGGAAGGAGTCACATCTTTCCCTTTGTCAATGGGGGTCCTGGAAGGGGCAGCTGAGGCAGGCAGCAGGCAGACTGGAGTGGTAGCTGTTGAATTGCTATTCTTTTGGGCTCTAGGTCACAGCACCCGACTCACTGAATTGGGCTAAAAACTTGTGGAGAAAGTGAGGAGTGAACAGCTGGGATACAGTGTCTGTCCACATGTTACTTATAGACGAGATAGCTGGCAGCGTAGGCTTCAATGTAGAGTTTCTTTTGAGATTTTGTGAATGTAAGAAATGACATATCTACAAGTTACTATGTTACTAACATAAACAAGATTAGAATTAACGAACTATAGGTACTGTAGAGTGAGGCTCCAGTAACAATTTCTAACCTGTTTCTGTGATTCATTGAACCACGCATACTGGGAAGGGATTTATGCACATTTCTCGTGCATTCTGCATTAATGGACATAGGAGGTAGCAACTAATGTGCTCAATACTGACTGGATCAGAACACGGGGAGAGGAAGTGATTGCCAAGGTACATTGTCATCTGTGTGGCAGAGAAGTTTGTCAACCTAGGTCTTCCAACCTATGCATACTAGATAATTCTTCCTGTCCAAGGAACTGAGGAAAATTCTCAAAGTTTATTCTTGTCTGCTTCAGAAGGTGCTTCTTTCCATCATATCTGCTGATTCTGGACTGACCTTGCCTCACGCTAATCTGCTTTATGTGTAGGAAGCTTTTATTACTCTTTGCAGAAATTGCTTAAACTCTTGGTTTGCAATTGCTCACTCTTCTGTTTTCAACTGCTTTCCTCTAATCTTCCTTGCCAAATGCCTGCTGCTAGGTAGGTATTCACCACTCCCAGAATACCTTCTTTCTTTTATTAGTAGCTTAGCAGCTTCCCTTCTGCTTTCTGACCCTGTGTGGAGCTGGAGCTAGAATGGAGTATTGTGAATGTGGACAGGACCTGAGATTTAGGGGAAAGAGTCCATATTAGTATTGTAATGACTCTTTCCATATACATGTCCCCTGTTGTATCACTGCCCGAGAGAATAGCCCTCTGTCTCTCCATTAATGTTATCCCAAACCCTGCACTTGGCAGGTCATGGGCGTAGCAGGTGAGCAAGAAATATTTGCTGGATGTTAAGGGTTGAAAAAAAAAGACACTTCCTTAAGTGAGGAAAACTTCATTTTTCATAATTATACAATAAATGTATAATCACTGTAGAAAATCATAAAAGTCCAATGTGCAAAGTGAAAACCAACCTTACCTAAAGTTTCAGCCACAGGTAGCCCCAGCTCACAGATACAGGTATGGATGTAACTATGGATACAGAGACAGAGACACATGTTCACACGTGTCACATCTTGTCTTGTGACCTCTTTGGGATAACATCATGTTCAAGACTTCAGATGCTGTTCAAATCTTCCAATACGCCATTTTTAGAGGATCATTGATCTTAATCAGTTTCTTGTTTTGTTTTCTGATTATGAAAGTAATACATGTTTGGGGCGCCTGGGTGGCTCAGTTGGCTGAGCTCCAACTCTTGATTTTGGCTCAGGTCATGATCTCATAGTTGTGAGATCAAGCCCCATGTTGGTCTCTGCACTCACAGCAGGAGCCTGCTTGGGATTCTCTCTCTCCTTTCTCTCTGCCCCTTCCTCTCTCTCTCTCTGTCTCTCTGTCTCTCTGTCTCTCTCTCTTATAAAAAATAACAAATAAAAATAACACATTTTCTTTGAGAAATCAGAAAATACAGAAAAGAATGAAGAGGAAAATAAAGCAAACATCTGATCTCACTACCAGAGAGGAGTCCTGTTAGTATGTTGGTGTGTATGCTTCCAGACTTTTCTCTGCATGCAGTCATGTCCTTTTCACAAGGATGGGCTCAGATGAGACCTTCTCTTGTCATCCACCTGCGTGCCACTGTTCCCCACTGTGGAATTGGTCCACAGCACTTATCTGGGGCTATTTGGAGCTGTGAAATTTGGCTGTCTGAACGTATGGCTGTTAGAAAGCTGCTACAGGGTGCACTGTGCTGGTGATGAATCTCTACCAGCAGGACTTAGGGTCAAAGGGAAGTGCATTAACAGGCCAGGACACAGGGGATGAATTTCCTCTGGAAAGGCTGGGCTGTGTCTCCCTGAGTCCCTTTGGAATCATGGGGTCTTGGGAAATCAGGATGCTTGTGCTCACCCACTGGTCCTGTCATCTGTTCATTCTGCTGCTGGGAGGACCTGAGGCTGGGGTT
Organism: Neofelis nebulosa; assembly: GCF_028018385.1. Lineage (NCBI taxonomy): Eukaryota > Metazoa > Chordata > Mammalia > Carnivora > Felidae > Neofelis > Neofelis nebulosa. Next base: position 75,812,486 of record NC_080792.1, on the reverse strand, counting down.
CCAGTCCCTAGGTGCTCCGTCCAGTGCTGATTCCTTCTGTGACCCTGGTTATCCCTTCCTTGGGGCCCTACTGGCAATGGAGGACCACCACTGGCTGGTTCTTAGATGCCTTGAGGCTGGGCCCTCCAGGACTCCAGGTCTCAAAGTTGAGCTCGGGGAGGCAGCCAGGGGGCAGCACCACGACCAGCCAGAGCTGGAGGGGGCTGGGTTGGGGAGGGCTCTGCTACCCCCACCTGGGAGCTGCACAAACATCCGGCTGTAGCCTTGAAACTGCCCCTGTCCTAGTCCCTGGCCACACCTGGCCCTGTTTGTCACACGTCCCACGCCCTACTGGCTGCAGGCTGGGTTTCTCTTCCCCTTACTTCTTTCTTTTGGTTACCCCTGAGTTCTGGTTTCAGCCAACGCGGGGTTAACTTTAGCCTGGGGATTCCCGTAGGTGGCCAGCTGCAGGCAGGGCCATGACTCGGCCTCCCTTGCCCAGATCCCCTCCCCAACCTAACTTCCACCTTGGACCTCACTGTCCCTGCAGGTCCAGGGCCTCCCTGTGCAACCTCTTCATCCAGAATCCTAGTTTTCTTACGGGTTCTGGCCCTTGGGGCTTCTCACCTAGCTCTCCTTGAGCAGACAGGAAAGTTGGGGCCCACAGAGGGGAAGGGACTTGCCCAGGGTCACATAGCATGTCAGCAGCATCCCCTGGGCAAGAGCCTAGGAAATGACAGCAATAGGTGGGGGTTGGTGAAGGGCACCATGGGTTAGGCACATCATAGGCATCATCTTAAATCTCTACACCTACCCTGTTGGGGGGAGACTAGTTATCTCCCCCTTGTATAGATGAGGAAACTGAGGAGACACAAATCACCCAAGGTCAAGGGTAGAGAATGGCTGTGTGTGCGTGGGGAGCCCTGCCTGCCAGCCCTGGGATCTGGGCTTCTACTGCAGAGTCTCCCCAAGGCCCTTAGCCTGCTGGTCCTCCCTCCTCTCAGCAGTGGGGCAGAGGAGCTGTCCGAGGGGTCTGTAACCCTGGCTCTGCCTGACATTCACTTTTGGGCCCCTTTTCTGTACACCTGAAAGGGAGTTGTGGCTGCAGAATGATAGAGGGAAGCCATCCCATGTGAGCATATCTGATGCCTGGCAGAGGACAGCTCTCCATACAGAACACCCCTATGTGAACTCAGGCAGGCCCTGTTCTCTGCTGGCCTCAGTTTCTCCACCCATCAGATGAGAGGCTGGGAGTTGGGACATGTGGGAGCTGGCCCTGGCTCACTCTGTGATGTTAACCATTTTGAGCCTCAGTTTTCCCACCTGTGAAATCGGATGATGATCCTGGCTGTCAGTCTCACAGAATCCCTGAGTGGCTCAGCTGAATACCACATGTCACCATGTTTTGTAAATGGTACAGGGACAACAGGCCACTCAATAGGGTCTCAGGGATTTGTTGCCTTTTGGAATCGAAGATCTAGTCAGTGCTGAGGCCTTCAGGGCCCTACCCCTATGCTTCTGTTAGGCTTCAGGGCTCTGGACAAATCCTGAATGCCTCTCTGGCCCTGCCCTGGCCTGCCTCCCAGCATCCTCTGGATGCCCCCTCTCCTCTGCCTGATGCTCACTGTCTATGTCTTATTCTCTTTCCTTCCCAGGTCAGGGCTCAATCATGTGGCACAGAATGCCAGGGTTTTCTGGGTGGTGAGCAGGATGGTGGGCCAGGCAGCATGGGAGACTGGAGTCTGGGATCTTTGAGGTGGAGGGTCAGGGTGTTTCATTGTAGCCTGAGAGCACCAGCTGAGGGGTGCTGCAGTCCCACTCTGTGCCTTTGCTCATGCTGACCCCCCAGGATGTCCTCCCTACCTCTGTCCTTCCAGCTCTGGGGGTCTACCTCCCAGGCCCTGTTTTGAGGTTGCCAAAGTTGCTGCTGCCACCAGACCCCATTTTCCTACTGTGCAGGACACCCAGAATCCCCCACTCCTTGTCTTCTCCACCAATGTTTGTTGGGGAGGAGGGTCTCATCTGTACTGAAGCTCTGGGCTGGGCAGGGATGAGTGTCCATCATTTTAGCTTCACCCCCAGGACGTTACCTGGGCCAGGCATGTATGGGTCTGTCGTGGGTAGGTGGGGGGGTGATGTGAGTGAACAGTGTTGATGAGGTGATTGCCCATGTCTGGAGTGAGGGCCACACTCTCCCAGGCTCATCAGTAGGGGCACTCGCCCTAGGCCTGCCCACGGGATACTTCACATCTCCTGTGTCAGGTGATGTGGTATTCTGGCAGATGCCAGTAGGCCTGGCTCCTGGCTTCCCTGGGCTGGGGGAGTTACTGGTGGTACCCCCCAAGAATGAGCTGGTAGAAGATATTTGCCATCTTTGGGGGTGAATCCAGGCATATGTGATGGGGTCCTGGGTTCTTATTCCCCATCCCTATCAAGACCTCAGAGCCTTGGAATGTCCTAGGAATATCTCTGATTGGAGAAGGACAGGGAGGAGAGGAGAAAAGGGGAAGTCAACCTGGAGGGTAGATCAAGAAGGTCTATAATGGGGGTGGGGAGAGCTTGGGGAGTTTGGCTACCCACTGGGCAGGGGGCCTGTCTGTCATACCTTTGCCCTTAGTGTCTAGACCTAGCACTCAGTACATGGTCAGACTAGGCAGTGAATGGCAGCTGAAGCCCCTCTTCCAAAGGTGAAGCAGGTACTTTCCAGGTCTCACTTTGACTTTGGCTAGACCAGTCCCACCTTTCCTGGGACATGGGCAGTTGAGAACCCCTCACAGGCCAGGCCCCCAGAAAGCCTCAGGGAGGCTTCATGGATGAATGGGTAGATAGATGATGAATGGATGGACAGACAAACAGATGGATGTATGGACAGAGATATAAGTGACTGACCCATCTGAGGTCCTGACCACTGGGGAAGGACCCCATGAGGCCTCTTGAGGGACAGCTGTGCTTCTAGGCTACCCAGACCCTGGGCTCCCAGAGTAGTGACTGCGAGGGTCTACATTTCTCCCCCCTTCCCTCTACTCGGCCCAATCCCCAGAGTTCTAGGTCTGGGAGCAGCAGGTCAGGCGTGACCAAGTGTCTCATGTCTAGCCCTGGCTACCATGACCACTCAGGGCTCCTCTGAGCAACAAGAGTCTGGCTGTGTCCCACATTCAGTGGCATATCCATCTGTGGCACTTAGGAAGGTTCATGGGGCATCCCGAGGAGGGGGCAGAATTGACATAGGACAGAATACTGCTCCTGAATGTTGACTGTGATCTCAAACCCTGCCCGGCTCAGGCCTGGGCACAGGGGCTTGGGGGGCCTTGATGCTGGGATGCAGGCCCCTTCTCCAGCTGGGCTTGTGGAATCTTCTGCAGCTGGACCCCCTCCCTCCTCTGGGGAGGAGGCACCTGCTACTCGGGCAGGAGTTGGGGCCAGTTTGGGTTTCCCCAGCTATTTTGGGCATTAGGGATTCTTGGTTTCACCAGGCCAGCTGCATGGGGGTGAAGGTGCCAGGCCCCTGAGGTGCTGGCTGGGGTTGGAAAAGCCCCATGATAATGGCAACAACAATAAACCACGGAGACAAGCAAAACATCCACTTTTCCATCTGATTGGCCTTCCCTTCCCTCCAGGGGGTGAGGTTCCATTATTATCAACCAGGCTGTACAGAGGGGAAACTGAGGCCCCAAGCAGCCAATTATAGCTACAGGGACCTGGCTCTGAGTCAGGGCTCCTCCTGGCCCCCTGGCCTCCTCTAGCTGCTTGGGTGTGAGACCCTGGCCAGATGCTGCCTGGCTCCTTCACCCTACTTTATTTTCTCCATGGCACAAACTCTGTCTCCTGTATGACACCATTCATTTATCTGTTAGGCTTGTTTCTGTCTCCCTCAAATGTGAGTGCTGCAAGTAAGACTGTGCCTGCCTTGTCCCCACTGTGGTTTCTGCACATAATAGGCATCTAGGGAAGACATGCTGACCAGGTGACTTTGTTCTGGGTCAGAGGCCTCATCCATGCTGTGCCTTGGTCCACACTGGAACTGAGTTGGAGCTCCTGTCTGACTAGGGACAGCTGAGAATGGGGTTCCCCTGGCCGCTCTGGAGTCCCACCTTCTCTAGCCTGCTCTGCCCTGCAAACCTGGACCCAGCATCCCTTCCCTCACAGAGCCGCTCTTGGCTGCCTGGCCCATGGCAGCCTTTCTGTCCTCTGCTGGCAGCCAGGCTGGGTCTGGCCAGTTTCCTTTCTCCTCCCTGGGGTGGTCAGGAGACCCCAACACCTCCCCATGAAGGCTGGGCACTGGGTGGGCAGGAACTGCCTGACCCAGTGAGGGTGCATGGCAGGTCTAGGCTCTGGATCAGCAAAGCACTGGGCATAGCGTATGCTTAGTGGAACACTCGGTGGCTGTTGGCCCTAACATGAAATGTCTCTGGTCTGGACACTGAAGAGCAGGAGGGACCTGGGGCCGAGTCAAGGGTGTTGATATGGCCACAGGAAGAGGGTGTGACCACAAAGGGATGCCCTGGTAGGTCATGCTGACCATCAGCTACTCTGTCCCCAGAGTGGACACAGGGGCTTCTGATGACCCTAGCTCTGTGATGCTGTCCACAAAAGTCACTCAGTCCTGCCCCTGGTCTCTGTCCTTGTTTCCCCAAGACATTCTCCTTGATACCAACTGGATTCCTGGAGACAAGGGCTGCCAGAGGACCTGTCCCTTGTTGGTCCCCATACATGCTATAGTGTCATTGGGTGGGAAATAAAGTCAGGGTCACACCGTGGTCTCTCATGGGCTAGGCTGGTGTGAACTCACACCCAAGGGCTCTGGGAGGGGCCCACAGAGACCAGGAACCTCATGGTGACCCCCAGGTATGGCCCCTGGTGAGGCCATCCTGGCAGCTGCATGTCCGTCCCATGGTGGTGCCTCTGTCAAGGCCTGACCCATTGAGCACTTGATGGTGCTGCATGATGTCTGGTACAGCTGACTGCAGGGCCTCATGGTTGGCTTTCTGCCCCCTGCCCCCCAATTATAACTCATTATAAAGAGCATCATTCATTCAGCAAACAGGAGCTCACAAAACTTATCATCTAGGGGCATCTGGGTGGCTCAGTCAGTTAAGCGTCTGACTCTTGATTTCAGCTCAGGTCATGAATTCACAGTTTGTGAGTTTGAGGCCTGTGTCAGGCTCTACCCTGACAGTGCAGAGCCTGCTTGGGATTCTCTTTCTCTCTCTCTCTCTCTCTCTCTCTCTGCCCCTCCCCTGCTCATTCTCTCTCTTTCTCTCTCTCAAAAAAAAAAAACAAACCTTAAAAAACCAAATTTATCATCTAAATTGAGACATTTCTGGGAGTGGAAGGAGGACTATTAATAACTACACCAGGACACAGGCCTGAACCGGTAATATCCAGGACACAGGTCCCCCCTCCAACACTCCCTTCCAGACCCAGGTGTTCTGTTTTGGGGGTGACTGTCACTTGCGGGGTTCCTGCCCAAATAGAATTAGGTTTGTTGTGGTCCCAAGTGATCGACTGGCTTTTTAGAAAAACTGGCCCTGCCCCAACCCCAGTACCCTCTGTGACAGCTGAGGCCATCTGCAGTTTCTCAAGGTATCTGAATAGGAGCAGAGGTTCCCCCAGATTACCCTAGAAAGTCCTCACAAAGGTGTCCTGTGCAAGGTGCCTCTGGGGACTTTGGACTACAATGTTCGGGAAAGACCTGGCCAGCTCTGTGGATGCTAGTTTCGGATGCTCCCTATGTGTGCAGCCGGGGACACCTGCCACCTGGCCCCTGTCCTCCCACACATCCTGTTCAGGAGCCACATGGAGGAGGTTAGATGTGTGATCATACAGGAAGATGTGGAACCTTTGCTGAGGCCACAGAGACCTCAGAGAAGAGGCTGATATGTAGGGAGGGAGGGAGGGTGAAGGAGAGTCCACTCTGAGATGTGGATTGTCATTGTGCTGTCTCGTGTGTCACTAAGCCATTACAGTGGGCATTACAGTGGGCAGGTGACTGTTCGACACCCCGGGAAACTGTATTTTCCAGGTGGCTGGAAACCTGGGTTTGGATCTTTGTGCTGGGGTGTGGGTGTTCTTGGTGTCCATATCCCCAGAAGACACAGGCTGGGGACAGACCCCATTCTCAGTGCTGCCAGGCTCAGTGAATACTGTGGGGGTGAAGGATGAGGGTGTCTCCTGTGTAGGCTTGGCTGAGCAGCACTGCCTACGTGCCTGTGCAGGCCTCACAGGGGGGCTGGGCAGATGGGAGTGTCTTGCAGCTCAGCTCCTTAGGAGTCCTGGGCTTCCCCAGGGCCCAGAGAAGACACCTCCCTCCCTTCCCCCCAGGGCCCAGAGCTGACACCTCCCTCCCCTCCCCCAGGGCCCAGAGCTGACACCTCCCTCGCCTCCCCACAGGGCCCTAAGCTATCACCTCCTTCTCCTCTCCCCCAGGGCCCTGAGCAGCAGCAACCTCTCTTCCCCTCCCCCCAGCGTTCCTCTGCCCTGCCCTGCCCTGCCTGAGGCTATTCTGGGCTCTGGCTTTTGGTCTGAGAAGGAAGCCACAGCTTCCTTACCCTATCTGACTCAGTCCTCTCCTTGAGCCCAGGCATCCAGCAGGCAGGAGGCCCAGAAGGGAGAGGGCTGCCCAAGGTCACAGGACAGGGGCAGGCCAAGCTCCCCTCCCCTGACCTGCTACTCTTCTCTTATTTTGTGAGGCGTTCATCCTGTGTGGACCTGCTTGCTTGGTGTCCTGGGGCAGTCACTTCTTCAAGGGAGGGATGACCCTGCTCTGAACTGGGCAGGGCAGCCCCAGTGTGACCCGCCTGGTCAGTGACCTTCAGGGAAATGGACTATGACAGCTCTAAGGGTCCATGAGGGACCGTGATGGCAGGTGGAGGCATCCTGCTGATGTTTCTGTTGGTTCAGTTTTAAGTGAGCAAAATCTGTTGCATCAGATGCTCCCTTGGCTGGGAGCTGATCTGGGGAACTCAAGGATGAGGGTGGGCAAGGGATACAGGAGTGCTGATGCATAGGGGCGCTTGTACCCCAATGTTTATAGTAGCACTTTCAACAATAGCCAAATTATGGAAAGAGCCTAAATGTCCATCAATTGATGAATGAAATTGTGGTTTATATACACAATGGAATACTATGTGGCAATGAGAAAGAATGAAATATGGCCTTTTGTGGCAAAGTGGATGGAACTGGAGAGTGTTATGCTAAGTGAAATAAGTCATACAGAGAAAGACAGATACCATATGTTTTCACTCTTATGTGGATCCTGAGAAACTTAACAGAAGACCATGAGGGAGGGGAAGAAAAAAAAAGGTTACAGAGGGAGGGAGCCAAAATATAAGAGACTCTTAAAAACTGAGAACAAACTGAGGGTTGATGGGGGGTGGGAGGGAGAGAAGGGTGGGTGATGGGCATTGAGGAGGGCACCTGTTGGGATGAGCACTGGGTGTTGTATGGAAACCAATTTGACAATAAATTTCATATTTAAAAAAATAAATAAAAAAATAAAATATTTATAGCCATAAAAAAAAAAAAAGGATGAGGGTGGGGGTCAGCAGTAGTCTCCACAGTTGTCTCCTTATAGCACATGAGCTCTTCTGGGGCAGGTGGTCTTTGTCCCTTGCACCCAGCTCTGGCCCACAGCAGTGCTCACTGAGGGTTTGTTGAATGAATGAATGTGTGAATGAATGAATGACATGTGTTGGGATGAGCTGCTGTGGAAAGATCCTGGGGAGCAGGTCAACAGCAACTCACCATGTGGCCCTAGCAGTGCCCTTCCTCACACCGTCAGAGCCTCAATTCTTTGTAAAATAGATATACAGCACCCACGCCTGCTTTGCTTTGTGGATTCAGAGTCCTCCCATGACTCCCCTCCTGCCTGCATCCTACCCACACTAAATCAATATAGAACGAAGAACTCAGGTTCTAAAGACCCTTAAGGATGCCCCTGATTTCTGGAGGTTGTGGGGTTCTATGTGCCCAGCACCTTTTCCTGGTCTGACACAGACACAGCCTCCTCCTATGGGACAGTGGCCTCAGGTTGGGGATCCCTGAACACCAGCAGGAACCAGGCAGGTGCAGCTTCCTGTCTGGCATGGGGGGAGGTGCGGTGACTTGGGTCAGGAAGCCTGGGTGTCTATCCTCTGTGTGGCCTTGACCAGTTCTGGGAACCTCTGTCTCTTCATCCCTAAGGTGTGTGTGTGTGTGTGTGTGTGTGTGTGTGTGTGTGTGTGTGTAGGGGTATTAGCACCTGCCTGTGTGTGTTGACAGGGGTGGGGGTCTGGGAATCACACAGGTAGAGCATGTCAGACATCAGAAGCAGTGCTCAGCGAGGGGACACTGTCCATATGGCCCATGAGAAAACAACTGTGGCAGAGCAGGGGACAATCCCACTGCTGGGCAGCAGTCCTGGAGGGGCCCAGTGATGTTGACCCAGCACTCAGTCAAGCCTCTGTGGAATGGAGGGAGGTGTGGCCCCCACCTCAGCCCCTCCCCTCTGCCTCCCATCAAGCTGACTCAGGTTGTTGGGCTCTATTGGGGCAGGGCACCACCATCCGAAGTGAGGTCAGCAGCCTGGTTGAGTTGTGGAGCCCAGGGCCAGGCTGGGAGATAGGGCCCATTAAAAAAACAACAACAATAACAAAAACAAACAACAAAAAGCCCTTTTTAGATCCAGTTTATGACTTAGAAAGAGTGGCTGATGGGGCCAGCTCCCTGTGACCCTGAGTGGCAATACCAGAACAAAGTGGATGGAGGAGGATAGAGGATAGAGAAGAAGGCTCAGGAGAGGGACCTTGGGGGCCTGAGGATTTCAAGATGGGGAGAATGGTGTGTGGTTCTCAAGTCCACCTAGAGGTCGGCAGAGGGGAAGACTGTGAGGAGACAGTTGGATTAGGGCACTTAAGGGCCATCGATGATACCCTGGCAAATGTAGGGGAGAGGTGGGGTGACAGGGAGACCAGCTAGTTTGAGACAAGGTAAAGGGGCCATGGAGCCCCGGAGTCCTTAGAGTCATGCTATAGGGGGCAGGTGAGAGGTAGGTAGCAACAGGAGAGAAGGTGGCATCCGAGATGAGTTCTGGGGTTGGAGAAAGAGTGGGTTTACTGCCAGAGGGACAGGAGAAGGTGACTGGAAGGTCGATTGGCCTGGATGTGCCATCCTGGAGGGTCAGAGTGTGCATAGGTGAAGGGGTGCCTGGAGGGGTATCCTGGGGCACCAGGTGGTCTACTCTGGAGTGACTGAGTGCCTTGGAAGTCACCGGGGATGCCTAATAACCGAGGGAGGTCAGAGGCCCTGACGGACTGTCCAGTGACCCAGCTTTACGGGGGGTTTCCCACACAGTCTGTTAGAGGATGGGTTCACATACTGATGCCCCATTATTTTCTTACTGGGAAATAGAATCTTCAAGAGTTTGTCTGGTTACAGATGGGCCATTCCTAGGCCAGGCATTTCATTACTTCTGGGTCACTTCTTCCGCCTGGGATCATGTCTGTGGTCCTGTCATGGCCATCTTGGGAGGGATGGTGGCTCCTCACATTGAGATGTTGAGGCCTGAAATCTGGTGCTGGGCCTGAGAAGCTGCTCTCTGATAGAGATGGAGTAGGGGCCCTGAGGCTGCCATGACTGCTGGCTGTTACCGCTGCAGCCAGACCAGTCAGGGCCAGGGGAAGGGGACTGGAGTGGCATGCATTTACAGTGATGGCAGGGAAATGGGTGTCACTGAGATTTCATTAAGGGGACTTGGGTGGGAAAGTTTTTAGGAGTTGGGTCCCAGAGGCTAATCACCCTCCAGCCCTGCCATGCCACACTTCCTCACAGGGTGTCTGTCCATCCTGGAGCCTGAAGGTTCCAGAAGTCAGGTCCCCTCTGCTGAATGCCCTTCTGCACCTTCCCCTGGAGGTTTGGTGACATCTCAGGGCAGCAGATGGAATCCTAGAGGAAATGGGAGTGCCAGAAGGTTCTCAGCAGGAAAGGGCAGAGGTGAAAGTGGACTGAGGTGGGGGGAGCCAAGAACAGAATGGGAAAGCAGCCTGCTGTCCTCACCTGTCAGGGTGTGTGCCATCTGGAGAATTCCACTTGATTCAATGGCTCCATTCAACAGCCAGCCCTGAAGCAGTGGCTGTGCTTGGCACTAGACCCCCTTTCCCTGGACCCCCATTCAGAGAGTTTTGTGTGCTTTTCCATGAGGAGATTATCCCCCCTGACTGAAGGTGTTACCGAGAATCCCTGGATCCTGAGGGGGAGCAGCTAGCACAAGGGAGTCAGGGGATTAGGCTGGAGAAGCCAGCTGCCAGGGACTGAGTCTTCTGGTGGTGTGGCAGCCAAGGGTGAGCCCTGCTGTGACCTTCACCTCCCAGGACTGAGACTGAGGTGGGGTCTCCAGGAGGAGGAGACCTTCTTTTGGCCCCTCCCCTGCATGCCCTGACCCTGATTTTTGACCCAGAGGAAGGTGAAGAAGCATGAGGAATGCAGACACTCCAACCTGAGGCCCTGTCCCCCTCAGTCCCTCATTGGTCCCTACAACTCTGTCCTCTTAAGCCGTGGGTCCTGGGGCAGGGAGGTGAGTCCAGGGGGACTCAGAGCTCTCCAGGGATAAAGCTGGACAAATCTGGAGGGCCCAGCTTGGGTGGGCAGGGTGCTGAGGGTGGCCTGGGACCCGGGGTCAGATGACATCTGGAGTAGGTGGTGTTGGGGTGTCCAGGTTCAGTTCTTGCTGTGACCTTGGGCAGGTCACTCAGGGTCTCTGGGCTCTGGTGTCTCCATCCATAGGACAAGGATCATAATAGGATCTTCTTCCAAGGGCAGTTTGATGACTGACAAGTAAGGCCTAGAGAGCATTTAGCTGGGGACCAGTTGGAAGAAATGCCCCAAAGCCATAGCTAAAATCAAAGTCCTTTTCCTGTGACCCTAGGAGGAGAAGGGACTGAAAGAGGCAGGTGGGGTGGGGTGGGTGCGGTGCGGGGTGAGCCTGGGCCAAGGAGGCCCTAGGTGTGGCCCAGACTGGGCAGGATGCAGGGAGGGAGAGGAACATGGGAGAAAGTTCCCAGACCCCTAGAAAACTGAGCAATAGTGTTGTGGTCAGCTTGAAAAGAAAAGCTAATAAAAACAAGATAAAAGGGACCAGCCAGATGCCCAAGGCTGGATATTCCCCTTGCATACTTTTGGCTTCTGTAATCTTGTTTGCCTCCTGTGTCCACCAACTGTCAGATAGCACCACTGATAAGTGCTCCCTCCCCTTTTTCTTTTGTCTCTCAACCCCCTACCATCCCAGCCATAAAAGGAGGCTGATACCAAGGTTCAGGGCTCAGCCTTTGGAGGTGACTCTGCTGGGCAGGCACTGGTGCACAATAAACAGTCTTTTCTGATTCCTTGAGTGTGTGTGCCTTGTCTCTTCCTGTGTGCCAAGTATTTGCTGTAACAAGCTGAATAAGGCCCCCAAAGGTGTCCATGTCCTAACCCCCAGAACCCGTTCCTTTACCTGGTATCAGAGATTTTGCAGATGTGATAGAATTAAGGACCTTGAGGTGGGGAGATGATTCTGAATTATGTGAGTGGCCCCAGGTAGGGTCTTCCCAAGGGAAGAGGGAGGTGGGAGGCTCAGAGAGAGAGAGGAGATGTGGCAGTGGAAGCAGAGGTCAGAGAACAAGTGACAGAGACTTGAAGATGCCACTGAAGCCTTGACAGGAGGGAAGGAGGGGTTGAAAGTCCAGGAATGCAGACAAGGATCCAGAGGAATCTGGAGTCCCCAGAAGGGGTGGCCCTGTGACACCTGGATTTCTGCCTTCGGGACCCATTTCAGACTTCTGACCTTCAGACCTATAAGAGAATAAGTGTGTGTTGTTTTCAGGCACTCAGTTTGTAATGATTTGTGACAGCAGCCATAGGAAATGAGCTCAAGGAGCCAAGGGACAGATTTCCCCAGGACACTTAGTGTGGCCCCTGCCCACAATGACATGCCTGGCCCATCCCCCTCTAGCCCCTCATAGTGCAGGGGAGGAGTGGGAGCCCAGGGATCCAGCAGGAAGGGCTGAGGGTCCTTGGTCCTTTCACCACCCCTCATTGTCAGAAAGCAGCCAGAACCCCAGACCCCCAAAGCCCCCAGTGCCACCAAGGAAGTCCCCGGATGGATGCTGGTTTTCCCAATAACATCCAGGATTGAATGGAGATAGTTCTGAATAAATGATGCTCCATCCCCCTCCCCAGAAGATGGCAGGTGACTTTCTGAGCCACACACCTGAGATAGTACCCCATCTTTCTTTGGCAGAGTTGGGTCATGAGTGGGGGAGTGGCTCATAGGTCCTGGAATACCCAAGGGGCTATCAGGAGGAGTAGGAGTGGGCTTAGAGATGCAGTGGATGCAGGGAGCTGTGATTTTGTGCCAAGGGTCCATTCTGGATCCAAGGGCAGGAGCTTGCCTGGCTGAGCCACACTGGGGCAAATCAGGGAACTGAAACCATGTAAGCACCCCCACACCACCTGGTGATGGTGACCTGGTAGTAAAGGAGACAGAGGACTCCCTATGCAGAAGCAGCTATAGCCTCCTCATGGTCATTGCCATATGCTGAGACTGCCAGGTAGTTATCTGTATGTCAGAGCCTGATTCCCATCAATGGGAAGGCCTCGGGTAAAACACGTCCCCACTTTTTATTATGGTACAAGATGCCTGAGACAGCACTGAGACACCAGTTTCCTGCCAGCAAAGGCTGTGTTTATTCTCAGAGAAATTAGGAGGCACTTATTTCCCTCCTTGCATTGATTCCTGGGGAGCTCAGAGCTCATTTTGGCAAGTACCTGAACCTCGGGGCAGGCCTTTTATGGGACAGTTTCCTTCCTGGCTTCCTCCTATTCCTCTTATATCTCTGAACCTGTCATCACGTGAGAAATCAGAGTGGTCCCCAGATTTAAGAGCCTGTGGAGCCAAATTACTGGAATGTCCTGAACTCTATGGGTGCTCCAGCCTGAGGGAGTGACATGGAGTGGGTAAAAGTGGGTGGGAGCTGAGCTGGGCAGAGGGGGAGGAGGGCATACAGGAGGTGAGGACCAGGAGCAGAGGGGGTCCAGGCCAAAGGAAAGAGAGGATACTGGGGGTGTAGAGGGTCCCCACAAAGTCAGGGAGGGAGGGCTTATCTGGAAGTCAGCAGCCCTGGCCAACTCAGACCAGGGAGGTAGCAGGGAGTGGGCATAGCTGTGTGCTGGAGGAGGAATGGGGGAAGGAGGGGACAGAGGTACTGAGGTTCTAGTGACCAGACTCCTTCAGGTGACCAGACTCCTCATGTCCTGACTAGTTTCCTGGGAGATGCCCCCAGGAAGACCGTGAATGTTTTTGTTTCCCCTCAGGTTGCTTTCCCACTGGGTGCCAAGGATTGCACGCACCTCACCTTGAGGATCCTGGAAGGTTGCAAATTAAATATGAGACCAAAAAAGAATGAACAGAGAGCAATGGTTTCTGATTGACAAAAGGACATTGTATTGAGAGCTGATTCAGTGTAGGGAGCAGGGCTGGGGATGATGGGCATGGGGCCTGGAAAGACCCCTCATGTTTGTCAGGGGAATCCCAGTGCCTGAATCAGGGAAGCTCTGGCACCCTGTCTTTCGTCTTAGTCTCTCTGCAGGTTCACCCATCCTCATAACTCACCATCCCACCCCTGAGCTCCTCTGGTCCTGGCTGGCATCAGCCTTGAGACCTTGTATCAACTTGGGAAAACCATCTGTCCTACAGCATCGGGCTGTCTGAGATCTCCCCCCAGGTAACCATCCCTAGTATCTTCATATAGGGCTTCTGTCTGTCTGGCTTGGTCTATCTGTATTCAATAGGGTTTCTGTTTTTCAGGTTCTCCTCCCTTCCAAGGAGGAGCTTCTTACCTCACAGTCCCAGACAGTGAGACCCCAGGATTCCAGGGAGGAGCTGAGACACCAACAAGGAGGCCCTGGGGAACCATAGGCAGTGGGGCCCCAAGACCACTGGGGGTGGACATGGTCAGTACAAGAATGGTAAATATAGGGAAGGTCCAGAAGGTGGGTTATCCTGTCCTGCTGGCCTGTCTTCTATTCTGAAACATTCTCTGAGCTATTCTGGATAAGAATGAAAATATCCCATATAGAAAAATGAGGACTCCTTCTACCCTAGCGGCTGGAGGAGATGGTTAACTGGAGAGAGAGCTCTGAGTCATAGTGAGGAAAGGTAGGAAGAGGTCACTGGAACTGGCCCATTCTGTCCCCACCAGGTGCTTCAGAGCAGGAATAGGCTACAGGCAGTGGGATGGCCAGACAAAAAGGTGAAGGTTCCAGAATGCCAGAGTGATTCAGACCTCAGCCACACTCAGGACAGAAAGGAAAGAAAAATGCTCTCAAATTTGACTCTGGTCCCCAAAGACAGAGAATGGGGGAGACTCACCTAGTATCGTCACCTGGGTCCCTCCATTGAACACATAGCACAGTGATACAGCCTTGAACACAAACCCTCTGTCACCCTGGCACCATACCCTCTCCCCACCAAACCCAGGCCCATCTGCAGCTGCTTGGGAGGCTCAGAGTCCAGCCTCCTCTTTGTGGGGGTTGGGCTGGCCCATGGGAGCTTGAGACGGGGCCCCCCTCCCCAATGCACCTTCCCTTCCTCATGGGGTGAGCTTCCCTCCAGCCCCCACCATGGAGGGGTAGGAGGGAATGCCTGAGTGACGTATCATAACTCAGGTAGCTCCTGGCAGGAGCTCTGTGTATGGCTCAGCTTGCTTGGGGAATGCTACCTGGGAGCACAGGTAGCACAGTTGGACAGCACAGTTTCCAACACAGACATCACGGGGCCTGTGCCTTCTGCAGAGCTGAGGCCCATGGAGGGCTCTGGATGCCACCACATGTCCTAGGTACATGCCCAACATGGCCATGTGTGCAATAGCAGGTGTTCCTGTGTCATGGTGTGTTCGTGCAAGTTTATTGGGTGTGTGTGCATGTGTAGTCTGTCTGTGTGACAAGGAGCCTAGACCTGCCATCCTGAGCTAGCTCCTAGCACAACAGACTTCCTGGTTCTCAGGGCCCATTCACAACGCCTAAGAAGGTGAGTCAGTTCACAGTTCAAATATGCCCAAGGTACAATCCAGAATGTAATCTAGACATTGAACTAATGGCCTCAGTGACCACCCAGGACATTTTGGTTTAGTGCTTGTGATGGCGTCAGCAGTGGATGGACTCTAAGGGGTCCCTGCCTCCCAGGGCCTTGAATACAGCTGGGCCTCCCGTGACACATGTGGGTGGAGGGGCCCCCAGTGTAAGTGTGGGTTTGAGTGGCCAGGGTCCAAGAACTGAGGGTTCTGTAGTAAGTATGACAGAGATGTCTGTGCGAGGGACACAGGACAGTGTCCCTGGGGAGACAGGAGAGGGGGGCTGATAAGAAAGGGAGAATGTTCTAGTCTGTGACGATGTGGAGTGTCTGTATGAGGTAGGAAACCAAGAAAACATGGCATCAAGTGAGGGCATTCATGGAAGTAGAGTGGGACATCTCAGGAGGGGGACTAATACCAGACAGTGAGGACCCAGGTCCAGAGAGGAGCTCAAACATTATATAAGAGTCCATGGGGAGCCAAGAGCAGTGGACTTCTGTGTTGCTGATGGCTGATGCGGTCCATGCAAGAAAAGTAAGCATAGAAATATGGCAGAGGATGGTCTATCTGGATTCTGCTGTTTGTATCTCCTCTTCTGGAATATTCTCTGGCAATTCTGGCTGAGAGTAAAACTACTCCTCAAAATAAAAATGAGGATGATTTCTGCGGGTTCCTCTCCAACAAACCCAAAACAATGATGGTCCCAAAGATGGTTGATTCAGGACAAAAAATGTTAAACCCAAATAACCAGAGAGCAAATTTATGACTGAATAAAGACAATTTATTGAGCATTGATTGGGTGCTGGCAGAAAGGCTGGGATAATCCTGTCTCAGGGAAGTCCCTCCTGGAGGTCCTGTGGTTCTAGGCCTCATTGGGTGGGTGGGGGTCTTGTGACCTAAGAGCACTCTGCAGGGACCACTCTCTTCTCCAGGTGCTCCCCTCATACGTGACCTGGCAGGTGTAGCTGCTTCTAGATTTCCACTGGTCAGGTGACAGGCTCAGGAAACTGCTGGCCATGTACTTGTTGCTCTGTTTGGAGGGCTTGGTGGTCTCCACACCCTGGGTGACGGGGGTGCCATTTGCCTTCCAGGCCACTGTCAAGTCACTGGGGTAGAAGTCACTGATGAGGCACACCAGGGTAGCCTTGTTGGCACTGAGCTCTTCAGAGGAGGGTGGGAAGAGTGTGACCTAGGGGACCGACTTGGGCTGACCTGTGGGGCGGGGGAGTGGTAGTAAGTCAGAGATCAGGTGTCCATGGCTGAAGCTCCTATCTCAGTCCTGATGTGGGGAACAGCTCTGTCATGTCCATGGCTCAAGTGCCCCAGCTGGCTGAGTTCAGGTCAGCCATGGGTAGGGTCACTCACCTTCTGTTGGAATGAATCCGACTGCCACATTCAGTAGTGTCCCTCCTATGGCCTCAGACTCTCTCCAGGTCACATGTCCTCCTAATCCACACAGTCCTCCCCTGGGACTTGGTGACACTGGCACTGAGGCCTGCTTTCCCTTGTGAATCTGTTTACCCTTGGATGTTGGTATCACTGCCATAATGCCAAGTCACTTACCCAGTTACTGTATAGCTGGTCTGTCCTTGGTGTAGGGCTGTATTCCCATTTGAAAAGTAGGTTTCCTGCCCCCAGAGCCCCTCACACCATCATTGCAGCCTCCCAACAGGGACCCTCCCTAGGGATGCTGAGTGGGTAAGAAGTGGGAGTCCCTGGGGGCGCCTGGGTGGCTCAGTCGGTTAAGCATCCGACTTCAGCTCAGGTCACAATCTCGCAGTCCGCGAGTTCGAGCCCCGCGTCGGGCTCTGGGCTGATGGCTCAGAGCCTGGAGCCTGCTTCCGATTCTGTGTCTCCCTCTCTCTCTGCCCCTCCCCCGTTCATGCTGTGTCTCTCTCTGTCTCAAAAATAAATAAAAACGTTAAGAAAAAAAAATTTATAAAAAAAAAGAAGTGGGAGTCCCTGGAGTTGGATTCCAGGGAGTCCTGTAGATGGAGGGTTTGTAGGTGAGGTGAATTTTCAGTTCTGAGGGATCTCCCTGTTCTGTGAATTGATGCTGGGGACTCTTGACTGCCATGTCTGGAAGCCTGGCAGTCAGTGTCCCTATCACCTGTCCGTATCAGGGGACTCTGTCCCCATATATCTGCTCATGGCTCTTTCCTGCTGTGGTGGGCCATGAAGGGATGTACCTGTGCTGCCTGAGTGTCCTGACTGAAGGATACGGTCCTGAGACCTGTCCTGTTTCTGGTGTCCTGTCTGTGCCTATGGAGGTAGAAGGTCCCAGCACCAGGACCCCTTTTCCTCTGACGTTCTCCCTTAATCCTTGAACCCCTTGTCCCACTTCCTCCTCCGTGTCTCCTAGTACCCAGACCAAGGCTCTCCTCACTGTGATTCAGGAAGTCCTCTGCCTGGGACACCCTGAGGATGGAACCCAGTGTCTGAGCCATCCCCCAAATCCACATCCCATGGCCCCTCTGGCAGCCCAAACCCCAGTCACATGCACTTCATCCCTCAATTCTCGGACTCTTTGAGCCCAGATACCCTAAATGGGGAGGCGACCATCCCCGAGTCTAGAGGACAAGGTTCCCACGAGGAGAGAGCTGGAGCCACAGTGAGGTCTGAATTCAGGTCTAGATCAGGAACAGTTTACAGGGATGGTCCCCTGTAGCCCTGACCAGACAACTGACAAGTCAAGACTGGTGGAGGCTATGAGGGGCAGATAAAAGAGGCAAAACTTACAGACCCCCCAGACCTTCAGCCTAAGCCCAGGTCACAGTAGAAAGCACAATAGCCTGAAATTGTACACTGGATCTGAAAGAGGAGGAAAAGGGGGAAAACTCACTGAGGACAGTCAGACAGGTCCCTCTACCGAAAATAGGACACTGTGACACAGCTTGGAACACAAACCCTCTGTCAGTCCCTCCACCCCTGACCCAGGCCAACCTGTAGCTGCCCAGGAGACCCAAAGCCCAGCCTCCTTGTTGCGGGTGCTGGCTGGGCAGATGGGTGGGTGATGGGGATAATCGCTGGTGACCTGGATTTTCAGTTCCATGGAGGGTTCAGATTCCATCCTCAGTCATGGGGAGGGGTGGAGAGACCCTCTTTAGGTATGGCATCAGAATTCAGCTAACACCATCCTTAGGAAGGTGCTGTGTGCTCTCCTCAGTCTGTGTCAGGATGTCATTGTAGAAGGGGTGAGCAAGGGTGTTTCAGCACAGAGGTGATGGAGCTGAGAGCCCTTTGCAGAGTTGGGACTCATGAGGAAGGTCCTGGATGTATCACTACATCGTCCACACAGGAAACAGTGGAGGTTTGGGGTCAGGAATGGAAAGCGTTGAGAGGAGACTCATGTTTCCCCCCAGCATTTAGATCCTTCTATAGGGTCCTGAGCTCCTGAATCCCTGCCTTTGGCTGGTTCTTCTAGAAGGTGGCATGATCACTGTTTAGTCTCTGTCCTTAGCCCCATGAGGAGCGTTGTCATGCCATAGGGGTATGTGGGCTGAATGTAAGCTGGATAGACCTGGTGGGTCCATCGTGCTTGGGGAGGCATGCACTGGGTCCAACAATTTCGCCCTGAGCTGATGTGTGGGAGTCTGTGCTGGTCCCTTGAACTGACTGAGAATCACACATGCCCCCACATACAGGAGCATCACTAGCACAGGGTGGCCCCACCACACAGGACAGATACTGTTTCCCTACACTGGACCATGACTTTGTGAGGGTCTCTTTTACCCAGGGCCCTGGCCTGCATCCAGGCCCAGGGCTGTTACCTGCAGAGCTCACACAGGAGACACACAGGTCTGGCATTCTTTCTGTGACACAGTTGCACACTAAGCCAGCACTCCTGCTGTCTTTCCTGATTTGCTCTCACTTCATCTCTCAACTCCCTCACACCAGCTCATGAGGTTGCTTTTCTCACTCCACCTAGACCCCAATCTGCAGGGCCTTCTATTGTCACTGGCTGGCGTTGAAGCTTCTATAGGGACTAAGTTTTCTTTGTTCATGTCCCATCCTGGGATGTAGTGCAACATCTTCTACCCCAGGTTGTCTTGATGCTTCCATGGAGATGTTCACCATGGGAGTGTTATAAATGAACCAATGGTTCTGTGATCATCATGTGTGTGCATGTATGTTTCTGTTTATTGGTACCTGTGTGTGTGCTTGTGTATGTTATGATCAGATCCCACACTGAGATCCTAAGAAGATGAGTCAGTTGAGAAACCTGTCAGCAGCCCATTCCCAAAATGGGAGCCTTGATTTATAACATAGAGGCCCCAGGCAGGTTACATAAGCACAAGTGGGTTTATGGGTTGGCCTGGCCTCAACAGGTCCTGGAGAGCATAGCTGGTGTCTGTCTCCCAGAAAACTTGGATGCAAGTGGGAACCAAGAGACAATGTTGTGTGGAGGTGCCAGCAATGGGAGAGTGGGTGTGAGTGACCAGCGTCCAGTCAGAAGGTCCTGTAGTAAGTGTTGCAGGGAGTTGGTGGTGGTGCGGGGAGACATGTGATTGTTCCTGGGGTAGGAACAGAGGTTCTCATAAGGAAGGGAGGAACATTCCCATGTGGAGAATGTTCACATGGGGTAGGAAACCAGGGAAAACATGGCATTGAGTCGGGGTCTAGAAAAAGAGAAGAATGGACACATAAGAGGGGGCAAGTTGTAGACAGTGTGGTGCCAGGTACAGGGAGAAGCTCAGGATTATCCTAGAAATCATGGGGACCCAAGATCAGTGAGGGCAGCCATGACTGGCAGTGGACATGGTTCACACAAGAAGCAAAGTATGCAGACATTGTGGTGGATAGTTTCTCTTGTTTCCGCTGATTGTATCTCCTGCTGAGGAATATTCTCAGACAATTTTGGCTGAGAATTAAACTACCCCTCAAAAAACATGAGGAAGCCAATCTTTCTGTGGACTCCTTTCCCAAGAGGCCAAAAGAGTGATTTCCCCCCCTAAAGATGGTTGAGCTCAGAACACAAAAAGTTAACTCTAAAAGACCAGAAAGCATGATTTCTGATTGAGTAAGAGACGTTTTATTGAGCAACGATTGGGTGCTGGGAGAAGGGCTGGAATGGTCTTGGTACAAGGGGAATCGTTCCTGGAGGCTCAATGGCTGCACATCCCCTTGGGTGGGTGTGGGTCTCAGGCACCTAAGAGCACTCTGCAGGGACCACTCTCTTCTCCACGGTGCTCCCCTCATGCGTGACCTGGCAGGTGTAGCTGCTTCTGGATTTCCACTGGTCCGCTGACAGGCTCAGGTAGCTGCTGGCCGCGTACTTGTTGTTGCTCTGTTTGGAGGGCTTGGTGGTCTCCACGCCCTGGGTGACGGGGGTGCCGTCTGCCTTCCAGGCCACCGTCAAGCCACTGGGGTAGAAGTCACTGATGAGGCACACCAGGGTGGCCTTGTTGGCACTGAGCTCCTCATTGGAGGGTGGGAAGAGTGTGACCGAGGGGGCCGACTTGGGCTGACCTGTGGGGCAGGGGAGAGGCAGTAAGTCACAGATCAGGTGTCCATGGCTGAAGCTCCTACCTCAGTCCTGATGTGGGGAACAGCTCTGTCATGTCCATGGCTTGGGTCTCAAGGGCTCCAGCTGGCTGAGTTCAGGTCAGCCATGGGTAGGGTCACTCACCTTCTGTTGGAATGAATCTGACTGCCACCTTCAGTAGTGTCTGGGTCCCTCCATGGCCTCAGACTCTCTCCCGGTCACATATCCTCCTAATCCACACAGTCCTCCCCTGGGACTTGGTGGCACTGGCACTGAGACCTGCTTTCCCTTGTGAATCTGTCTGCCCTTGGATGTTGGTATCACTGCCATGATGCCAAGTCACTTACCCAGTTACTGTATAGCTGGTCTGTCCTTGTTGCAGGGCTGTGTTCCCATTTGAAAAGTAGGTTTCCTGCCCCCAGAGCCCCTCACACCATCATTGCAGCCTTGCCCACCTCCCAACAGGGACCCCCCGCTGGCGATTCTGAGTGGGTAAGAAGTAGGAGTTCTTAAAGCTGGATTCCAGGGAGTCTTCAAGTGTAGACTGGAGAGTTTTCAGGTGAGGTGAATTTTCAGTTTTGATGTCAGGCCGTGTCTGTTCTGAAGGGTCTCCCTATTCTGTGAGGTTTTCTGGTGGGTCTGTCTAAACATTTACTGTTTCTGGAAGCCTGGCAGTCACTGCCCCTGTCACCTCTCCCTATCAGGGGACTCTGACCCCATGTATCTGCTCACAGAGCTCTCTTGCTGTGGCATGCTGTGAAGGGATGTACCCCTGCTGGCTGAGTGTCCTAACAGGACACTTTCCTGAGACTTGTCCTGATCTTGGTGTCCTTACTGTTCCTCTAGAGGTGGAAGGTCCCTGAACCCTGGGGCCATTCTCTTCTGACAACCTCCCTCCCCCAGACCCCCTTGTCCCATTTCCACCTCCATGTCTCCAAGTCCCCAGACCAATGCTCTGCTCGCTGTGCTTCAGGCAGCCCTCCAGCTGGGACAAGCTGAAGACAGAATGCTATGCCTGAGCCGTCCCCAGAATCCTTCCCACACCCCACAGCCCTGCTTGCAGCCCGAGTGCCCCACTTCCTTGCCTTCACCCCTCTCTTCTCCTCAGACTCTTAGAACCCAGCTTTAATGATGAGCTATGTCTATTTTGAAGGGTCTCCTTGTTCTGTGACGTTTACTGGGGGTCTGTCTGTCTTCAGATTGCTGAGTGCCTAGCAAGCCCTGTCCCTGTCACCTGTCCGTATCTCGAGATCCTGACCCCCCATATCTATCTGCTCAGGAGGCTTTCCTGTGGTGGCGAAGGCATTTACTTTGTTGCCTGAGTGTCCTGAGACCTTTCCTGTGCTGAGGTCCTGACTGTCCCTGTGGAGGTGGAATGTCCCAGGACCCAGGGCCCACCTCTGCTCTGATGTCCAGGCTTCTTCCTTGACCCCTTGTCCCACTTCCTCCTTCATGCCTCCAAGTTCCCAGACCAAGGCTCTCCTCACTGTGCTTCAGGGAGTCCTCTGCCTGGGACCCCCTGAGGAGGAACCCGGTGCCTGAGCCATCCCCAGAATCCTTCCCACACTCCACGTTCCCTCTGGCAGCATGAACCCCCAGTCACTTGCCCTTCACCCTCAATTCTCATCAGACTCTTGGAGCCCAGAGACCCTGAGTGGAGAGCTGACCATCCTGAGTCCAGAGGAGAAGGTTCCCATAGGGAGAGAGCTGGAGCCCCGGTGAGGCCTGAGTTCAGGTCTCCTGAGATCAGGAAGGGTTCATGGGAATGGTCCCCTGTAGCCCTGACCACCATCTAACAAGATGGGACCGGTTAGAGGTGATGAGGGGCAGACAAAAGAGGCAAAACTTACAGACGCCACGGACCGTTGGCCTGATCCCAGGTCACAAAAGAAAGCAGATAAAAATAGCCCCAAATTGCATACTGGATCCAAAAGAGGATGGAAAGTGGGAGACTTACCGAGGACGGTCAGATGGGTCCCTCCGCCGAACAGAATACACTGTGACACAGCCTGGAACACAAACCCTCTGTCAGCCCCTCCACCCCTGACCCAGGCCCACCTGCAGCTGCATGGGAGGCCCAAGCCCAGCCTCCTTGTCACGGGTGCTGGCTGGGCAGATGGGTGGGTGACAGGGGTGACCCCTGGGGACCTGGAATTTCAGTTCCATGGAGGTTTCAGATTCCATCCATCCTCAGTCATGGGGAGGGGTTGAGACACCTCCTCTAGATATTGCATTGGAATTCCCAAGTAACGCCATCCTTAGGAAGGGGCTGTGTTCTCTCCTCAGTCTGTATCAAGATGTCATTGTGAAAGGGGTGAGCAGGGCTGTTTTAGCACAGAGGTGATGGAACTGTGAGCCCTTTGCAGACTTGGGACTCATGCGGAGGGTCCTAGATATGCCATCACATCCTCAGCACAGGAAACCATGGAGGATTGGGGTCAGGATAGGGAAGTGTTGGGAGGAGAATCATGTTTCCCCAGCACTTAGATCCCTCTCTAGGGTTCTGATCTCCTGAATCGCTGCCTTTGTCTGGTTCTTCTAGCGTCATCACTGTTTACTCCCTGTCCTGAGCCCCATGAGGGCAGCTATCATGGTGTAGGGGTGTGTGGGCTGAATATAAGCTGGTTAGACCTGGTGGGCGCCTGGTGGTTTAGGAGGCTGTCACTACGTCCTACAATTTCGCCCTCAGCCGGAGTGTTGGAATCTGTGCCTGACCCTTGAAGTGAGTGAGAATCACACATGCTCCATGTACAGGAGCATCACTGGCACAGGGTCACCTCACCAAGCAGGACGCACATACCATACCTCTGCACTGGACCTTCACATTGTGAGGAGGGTCCCTGACACCCAGGGCCTTCACCTGCATCCTGGCCTAGGGACATCACTTGCAGAGCTCACACAGGGGACACACAGGCCTGGCATCCTTCTTTCTATGACACATTGGCACATTGGCATGCTGAGCCAGAACTATGACTGTCTTCCTTGACTTACTCTTGATTAGTGTGTAAACACCCTCCCAGCAGCTCATGAAGTTGCTTGTCTCTCTCCAGCCTTGAGTAGAATCCCTGGGACCTTCTATTGCTACTGGCTGGCTCTGGTAGGGATGACAGAGATGGAGTTGTCTTTGTTCATGTCATATCCTGGCTCCCTGTGCAACAACTTTTGCCTCAGCTCCTCCTGATCTTTCCATAGACATGCCCACCATGGCAGTGTTATAAATGGACCAATGGCTCTGTGATCATCATGTGTGTGCATGTATGTTTCTGTTCATTGATACCTGTGTGTATACTTGTGTGTGTTATGATCAGATCCCACACTGAGCTCCTAAGTCGATAGATGAGTCAGTTGAGAAACGTGTCAGCAGCCTATTTCTAGAATCTGATCCTTGATTTATAACAGAGGCCCCAGGTGGGTTATTGAAACACAAGTCGTGGGCTCTTGGCTTGGCCTGGACTTGGTGGGGTCCCAGAGGGTATAGCTGGAGTCTGTGTCCCAGAGACCTTGGATGCAAGTATGAACTAAGAGACACTGGGAGGGGGAGGTGCCAGCAATGGGAGTGTGGGTGTGAGTGACCTGCGTCCAGGCAGATAGTCCTGTAGTAAGTGTGACAGGGAGTCAGTCGAGGGGGAACATGTGATTGTTCCCGGGGAGGTAGGAACAGGGGTTCTCATAAGGAAGGGAGGTGGCTCTAGGCTGGTATGATGGGGAATGTCCACATGGGGTAGGAAATGAAGGAAAATGTGCACTGAGTGGGGGCCTATAGGAAGAGGAGAGTGGGAATGTTCAGAGGAGGGCTTCTTGTAGACTGTGAGGTGCAAGGTCCAGGGAGAAATTCAGGAATTATCTAAGAAATTGTGGGGACCTGATATCGGGCAGGGCAGCTAGGACTGGAAGTAGACATGGTTCACACAAGAATGAAAGCTAGAGACATTGTGGAGGATGGTCTCTTTAATATCTGCTGTTTTGATGTGCTGTTCAGAATTCTCTGGCAATTCTGGCTGAGAGCAAAACAACGCCTCATGAAACATGAGGACGCCTTCTGTGGGCTTCTTTCCCAAGGCCAAAAGAATCATGTCCCCCCCTCCCCCACCTTAAGATGGTTGAATTCTGGACCAAAATGTTAAACCCTAATTACCAGACAGTCTGAATTCTGATTGAATAAAAGACATTTTATTGAACATTGACTGGGTGCTGGGAGAAGGGCTGGGATGATTCTGGTGCAAGGGGAATCCTTCCTGGAGGTCCTGTGGCTCTAAGCCCTTTGAGTGGGTAGGGGGTACCATGACCTAAGAGCACTCTGTGAGGACCACTGTTTTCTCCATGGTGCTCCCCTTGTGTGTGACCTGGCAGGTGTAGCTGCTACGAGATTTCTACTGGTCTGGTGACAGGTTCAGGTAGCTGCTGGCCGTGTACTTGTTGTTGCTCTGTTTGGAGGGCTTGGTGGTCTCCACACCCTGGGTGATGGGGGTGCCATCTGCCTTCCAGGCACCATCAAGCCGCTGGGGTAGAAGTCACTGGTGAGGCATACCAGGGTGGCCTTGTTGGTGCTGAGCTCCTCAGAGGAGGGTGGGAAGAGGGTAACTGAGGGCTAGGACTTGGGCTGACCTGTGGGGTGGGTGAGGGGCAGGAGTTCAGAGGTTAAGCATCAACTGTGGGCTCTCTTACCCTCGGTCTTCTTTGAGGTACAAGTTCCTGAGCATCCATTCAGGTCCCCAGTTCCCACTGTGTGTCTGCATATCCATGTTGAGGCAGTTGGGGGGGGGGTAGGTTAAGGTGTTTCTCAATCATCTCCCATCTGTTCTGGGAACTTTTGAGGGGCATTCCTGTCACCACCCCTCCCGACATTCTCCTGGAACCTTTCCTTCCACACAGACAATGAACTCTCACTGTCCTGCTCCTGCCTCCTCTGACATTTTTTTTTAAATTTTTTTTAACGTTGATTTATTTTTTTTTTTTGAGACAGAGAGAGACAGAGCATGAACGGGGGAGGGGCAGAGAGAGAGGGAGACACAGAATCGGAAGCAAGCTCCAGGCTCCGAGCCATCAGCCCAGAGCCCGACGCGGGGCTCGAACTCACGGACCACGAGATCGCGACCTGAGCTGAAGTCGGATGCCCAACCGACTGAGCCACCCAGGCGCCCCTCCTCTGACATTTTGACAGTGTCTGTCTCGGCTCTACATTTGTCTGTCTGTGGCTAGGGTTATGATGTGAGCTCTCTCACCTCCCATTGACTCGTCCCGTGGACCATTCTATCCTGACACTGTTGTGCTGGGAATTTCAGGGTCTTGGGCTAAAGGGTCTGTTTTTACCCAGATGTGTCTTTCCTGGGCCGTCCGTGATGGGGTAGGATCCTTGCTGATCATACAGATTCTGTCTGACTGGCCTTGTGTCTCTCTCATTCCATTGTCTTTCTGCAGCCTCGTCCTGCAGCCATGTCCTGCAAATTTGTTTACCATTAAAACCTTCAATCCAAAGATTCTGCCTCTCTTTGGGGCAGGAAGTATGTCCTGCAGACACTTCAGTGTTCGCCTTGTTCTCACATCCCGTCATTCTGTGACCCTTTCTTTGGCACCTTCTCTTTCTTCCATCGTCCTCCTCCTTGCTGGTTTCCCTGAGTCCCCTGGCCAGCTCAGGGCTCTGAGCTTCCCCAAGAGGCCTGGGGGAACAGCTCCATCCCTGCACCATTGCTGGCCCTGGATCCTGAATGCCAGAGCTCTGGGCCCTGCCCTGAACCTCTGACCTGTGTGTCCTCAGACATGGCCCTGAGGGTGCTGTGTCCCTGTAAATTCTCCACATGGTTACCCCCACAATGTTCCCTGTTCTCTCTTCCCTTTTAGATGGGGACCTTAGTGACTCCCTGAGACAAAGGTGGACTGACATGAGGCCAGACAGGAGAGGAAGGAACAGAGCACATTTAGGACCCAGTATGACCTTGGCAGACAAAGAGCGGAGTCTGTAGGTCGTCCCACTTATACTCCTGCCTCTGGGGATAGAGGTAAAGTTCTGATGGTACATGGGAGGAAGAGGAAAGCCCCAGGCTCTGGGGTCCTGGGTGAAAGCATGACAATAGGCTTAGGGAAGACACAGAAATGAACAGAAAAAGGAGAAACTTGTTCAGACCTCTGGGAGAGCAGGGAAGGAAGGAGAAGATGAGACTCACCTAGTACAGTCAGCTGGGTTCCATCGCCAAACACCCAACACTGTGATATAGTCTCATACAAAATCCCTGGCACAGGTCAGCCCTGCCCCATCCCTTACCCCCCCCCCCCACCTGCAGCTGTGTTGGAGGAAGTGAGGGCACTGCTCCAGGCTGGTGGTGTCTGCAAAGCAGGGGGGGCCACACATCCCCCATTCCTAGCAGATAATAAGACCAATGTCCCCACATGAAAGGCAACAGGATCCTTGCAAGCAGTTCTTCCAAAGGAAGTTGGTAACTGATCTGCTGTTTCTACTTACTATCTCCTATGGATTGGGGTGAGTTTGTGGAGGTCTTTTGTGTCATTGTGAGTCAGGTTCCATGGAAATAAACCGGACATCCCTTCTCTGTAAGTTCAAACAATCCTAATTCCTTGGTGAGACCATGAGTTGAAGGCAGTGCATGTCCCCTCACTCACAAACCTCCCTTTCCAGGGAGAAGCAGGTTGGCCTATGGTATAGGCCATTGGAAACTTCCTGTATCCCCTACTGTCACATATGGGGGCTCAGCCTTATCTTCCCAGGAATGTCCTAGTTTGGGACAGTCCTACGTGAAGTCTGTCCTGTGGGACATGCCAGCCTGTGTCAATGTGACCTTTGGAGTACCCCAGAGATACCCCAATCTGGTCTCATGTTGGGGAGGGTCTGGTGTGTGACTGCTGCTTTCCTTCTTTCAAAGGTCTTAAATGCCACCTGACACTAAATGGAACTGGCATCAGTGACTGATTTCAGGCCTGGGGTGGGTAGGCACAGAAGAGATGAGAAAAGATGGTATGTGGTCCATCAGAAAGCAGGAGCTGTAGAGCTCACCTGGGGTCATGTGAGTGTACCAGAAGGTACCTGAAGAGATCCCACTGGACCAATGTCCATATGTGTAGCCACATTGCCATCATGCCTAGGGGCCTACCTTGGTGCCACCCCCTAAGCCCATCAGGTGAAGCCCAGAGTGCACCAGGTCAGCAGACAATAATGCTTCAGCAGGGGAAAATGGAGGGAGAAGGTCATCATTCTGTAAAGTAGGGAGCAGAAAGGGGGAGTTTATATTTCTTTGTCATAATATATGAAGGTCGCTGTGGGGAGAATAAAGAGCAGATGAAGGCACTCTCCTCATGGGCACATTGTAGCCTTCATGGGAGAAGGAAGACAGAAATGAAATATTCCCATGCTGCATCCTTCCCATTTGATTGATGGTGTCATTGAACATCAAGGCAGCTAATGCTACCTAAAAAGATCCACTTGACTGAGGTCCTTTGATGCAAAGTGACCAACAGTCTTGGGAAGTGATTTTGCCAAGTCCAAGCTGGACCTCCTGAAGCCTCTGAGCCAGATGCCCTTTGCAGGAAGAGGAGGCGGAGAGAATGGTTCGGGTACAGCTATGGGAGGCTGTGGCTGCATCCCCACCGTGGGAGAGTCCCAGGACCAACAGCCCTTCCTAGAAGGAAGGACGCAAGCCATTGCCAGGACCCAAGCCACTTCCTTGGAAGGAAAAGTAGAGGGGTTGGATAGATTCTTACAGACCCAACAGACCTGAAGACACATCCACCAATCACAGTGTCAAATGTTACTCAATACTCATAAAAATAAGGAAGTAAGAACACCACCAGCAACATCAAAAATAAAACTTCATGAATTCACTTATGATACCTATGAGGCTTTTTGATGAGAAATGGACTATTGTCTTGCTATTACGAAGTTCCGATGGTTTCTGCTTAGATTTGATAATGATGTTGTAGTTGTAGCTCAGGTCCTGTCTTTCCAGTTCACAAATGAATTGTATACAGAACAAATGGTATGATCTTGAATTTGCTTCAAAATGCTGCATAAGGGAAGACCTCAGACTAGGTCACCTGGGACTCTGGCACCTGGTTGATAGGAACATGGGGTTTCTCCCTTGCCTTCTGTCTCTTCAGTTTGTGGAGTTCATAATGAACACTTAAAACAATGAATAGAAGAGTTTGTCTAGGAGTGGCAGTGGCTATGGATGCGGGAGAGGTGGGTATTATGTCATTCTCCCCAGCAGAACCATTGGAATGAGGGAGGCCTGAGTGGTCCCTTGTTCCTTTGGGGTCTTAGTTTTCCCATCTGTGGAATGGGTTCATGTAGATGCTGATCCCAAAGTTTCTATTATCTCCTAGGTAGATTTGGGGACTTTTGGCTGCTAAAAAGCTCCTTGGGGGCCCCTGTCTCTGACCCACTGTTGCCCTGGAGCATGCTATCATTGGAGGATCTGTCCCTGGGCATTCCTGCCCACAAGCAAGTCTGGTGAAGGCAGCTCCCGGACCCTGATGAGCTGAAGGCTCAGACAGGGTATCTGTCCAACCTAGGACTGGAGGACTGGCAGAGTGAGCATGGCTTGCACCTCTGAGAGGCTGACATGAGTGCCTCAGGCCCTGTAGTGAGTGTGTCCATGACACAAAGCTACAGGTGCACTCTGTACACGGCCATGGTGTTGCAGGCTGGAAGAATCCTCAGGGCCTGGTGTCCGGGGTTGCTGAAAACTCTGGGAAGCTTGGCCTTGCCATGGGCCTCTGGCTGGTCTGACCTCCCTTAACTGTACTCCTGAATTTGAAATGACTCTGTCTTTTGGACAATCAGTGGCAGCCCTTTGTGTGGCTGAGATGGTGCCCTTTCCTATTCACCTTGTTGTTCCGTGACCCCCGCACAGGTTATGAAGTCTGATATCATCTGCTCCATCCATAACCCAAACATAACTAATGTGTCTGGTGTCCAGACTTTCATGACTGAGGTCTCAGGCAGTGCCAGGGTGACGCTAAGCCTCACTGACCACACACAAATCTGAACAGATCCATTGTCTGCAGGACCCTCCTTGTTTCTGCCTGATCCCCACTGGGACCCCAGTCTGTCTCACTGGGCCCATCTCCATTCCCATGGGGACAAGGACTGCAACCGTTGAGTTGGGACCATTTGTTCTTCAGGCCATGGCTGACAAGCACACAGGGAAAGTGGGTAAATAGGTTCTCACTTGACAAGTCTATCCCTAATTACTGAGGCTTACCCAGAGTTACGCGGAACAGTGAATGCACACCAGATATGTCAGTGATATGTGCTAAGGTCTTTATTGAGCACAAGTAGAAATAGGGAGGGCGTGTGACCTGCCTGGTCTGAGCTGATCCAGGGGTTGGTTCTCAGGGCTACACAGTGGGCTGGGGAAGGGGTGTCTGGTGAGGAAGGCCCCCATCCCGGAAGCCTTGGGAACCTAAGAGCACTCTGCAGGGACCACACTCTTCTCCACGCTGGTCCCCTCGTGCGTGACCTGGCAGGTGAATCTGCTGTGAGATTTCCACTGGTTCGGTGACAGGCTCAGGTAGCTGCTGGCCGCGTACTTGTTGTTGCTCTGTTTGGAGGGCTTGGTGGTCTCCACGCCCTGGGTGACGGGGGTGCCGTCTGCCTTCCAGGCCACCGTCAAGCCACTGGGGTAGAAGTCACTGATGAGGCACACCAGGGTGGCCTTGTTGGCGCTGAGCTCCTCATTGGAGGGTGGAAAGAGGGTAACTGAGGGCGCGGACTTGGGCTGACCTGTGGGGCAAGGGAGAGGTAACAAGTCAGAGTTCACATGCTTATTCAGTCAGCTCCTATCTCTGTCCTGAAGTGGGATACAGCTCTGTCATATCTAAAGCTTGGTCCTCAGTTGCCCCTTGCTCCCTGTGGTCTGGTCAGCGGTGGGTAAGGTCACTCACCTTCTGTTGGAGAGAAACTGAGTGTCCATCTGTTGGGAGATCTGAGCCCAACTGTGGCTTTCGTCCCTCTTCAGGTTCAACTGTACTCATCACTTTCCTAATTGCCTCTAGGCTCCCGTGTTACTGACTTTTATCGTGCTTGACACCTAATCTTTCCCTGTGGAACCTGTCTGTCCTGTGGCATGTCCTGCCAGGTCCATCTCCAAGGGGTGCTCATGCAGGTATCTGTCTGTCCTGGTGTTAAGCTCTCATCCCCTTCCGGGAGGGGGTTTCTTGGCCACATTCCCACTGATCCCTCATTGCAGCCCCTGCCCACCTCCTGACAAAGACCCTCTAAGGTTGCCTGAGGGGGAGAGAGTGTCTGCCCTTGGGCCGGAATCTAGCCTAGCAGGTGGAGGCTTTCTGGAAGAGGTGAATCTGCTGTTCTGAGGCTGGAGCTGGGGCTTCTCTGAGGGGTCACTTTGCATGTGAAGTTATCTTGGGGCGTCTGCTGTGCTAGCATCACAGTGTGCCTGTCATTGGCAGCCATCCTTGTCTCCTGTCCCTGAGGAGCCACCAGCCCCAGTATCTGCTCAGGGGTCTCTCCTCCAACGTTAATATGGGTGGGACAAGCTTTGGGGCCTGAGTGTCCTGAGCCCTGTCCTGCGTGAGGAGGTCCTGTGTGTCCTGGAGAAGGATGAGGGACCCAGCACTCTGAGGCCACCTTGTCCTAGGAAATCCTCCTTCTGTTCTTGTTTCCCTTGCCTTGGGTTCCCTTTTATTCCACGGCCAACCAAGAGTTCCTCCCAAAGCCTCTCAGTAGCTCCCACCTAGAACCCAGAGAGCATAGAACCCAAGTGTGATTGATACACACTTGGACAGATGAGCTATGCAAGCATCCTTTACTGGTCCTATGGCCCTTGTGCCCCAGCCCAGGTTCCCCAGTCCTGTGTTCCTTCAGTCCCTCATTTCCCCACATCTGGGGGATGACAGACCCCAAGGAAGCTGATTGTGTCAGAGTCCAGAGGAGAAGCCCCCTGAGAGTGCTCTGGGTCACAGTGAGGGGGAACAGGAAGGGGTCCTTGGGACTGACCTGAGCTTCCCCGACCAGGAGTCTGACAAGAGAGAACAAGCTAAAGTGGTGAGGGACAGCCCCAAACTGTGAAGGTCCCAGACCTTAGAGAGTTTCAGACCCCAAGCACAGTCATCACAGAAAGAAGAGAAAAATTCCCCCAATTTTCACTCTGGTTGCCAAAGAGAGAGAAAGGGGGAGACTCACCGAGGACGGTCACCTTGGTCCCTCCGCCGAAAATATAACACAGTGATACAGCTTTGAACACAAACCCTCTGTCAGCCCTGGCACCCTTCCCCCTCCCCCAGGCCCACCTGCAGCTGCTTGGGAGGCTCAGAGTCCAGCCTCCTCTATGTGGGGGTTGGGCTGGCCCATGGGAGCTTGAGACGGGGCACCCCCTCCCCAATGCACCTTCCCTTCCTCATGGGGTGAGCTTCCCCCCAGCCCCCACCATGGTGGGGTAGGAGGGAATGCCTGAGTGACATATCATAACTCAGGTAGCTCCTGGCAGGAGCTCTGTGTATGGCTCAGCTTGCTTGGGGAATGCTACCTGGGAGATCAGACAGCACAGTTTCCAACACAGACATCATGGGGCCTGTGCCTTCTGCAGAGCTCAAGCCCATGGAGGGTTCTGGATGCCACCACATGTCCTAGACACATGCCCAACATGGCCACATGTGCAATGGCAGGCGTGTGTGTGTGTGTGTGTCCTGGTGTGTGCACACAAGTGTATTGTGTGTGTGTGCATGTCTATTCTGTCTGTGTGACTAGGGGCCTAGACCTGCCCTTCTGAGCTAGCTCTGCTAGCTAGCTAGCAGTGGAGTCTTCCTGGTTCTCAAGGCCCATTCCCAACTTCCCAGAAAATGACTGTGCGCACAGATGGATCCGTGACACAATGCAGAATGGGATCTTGACATGGATTCATGGCCCCAATGAATACGCATGGACATTTTAACTTTAGTGGTATTTTGTGCATAGCTCCAAGGTGTCTCTGTCTCCCAGGGGCCTTGAATACAACTGGGTCCTCCGTGACACATGTGGAAGGAGAGGCCCCCAGTGGGAGTGTGGGAGATACTGACCAGGGTCTAGAGACTGAGTTTCCTGTAATGAGTGCAGCAGGGCAGGTCTGGGGAAGGGAACAGTGCAGTGTTCCCAGGGAGGCAGGGGCACGGGGCCCCTGTGGAAGGAAGGATTCTCTAGGATGTGATGATGGGAAGTTTCCAAATGTGTAAGAAACCACAAAAGGCATGGCCTTGCATGGGGGCCTTCAAGGAAGGGAGACATCCCAGTGAGTTGGGCTGGTCCCAGTGAATAAGGTCCCAGGACCGGAGTGGAGACTGGAAACGAACCAAGAGGCCATGGGAATCAAGGGCTATGATCCTGAAAATGGTTGGGGTGGAAATGGCCTACAGAAGTCTATCAAGATCCACAGGTGTGGGACTTGGTACTCTGGGTCTTGCTGCTTCCGTTGCGAGTACAGAATATTGTGTGTGCAAATTTGGGTGAGTGGGAATCTGTTCCACAAAGAAATATGGGGCTGCTCTGCTGGCTCTTCCCCATAAAGCCAGTGAACCTGTGTTCACTCCAAGGATGGTTGAGTTCAGGGCACAAAATGTTAAACACAAATGACCAGATAGTGCGATTTCTGATTGAATAAAGGACATTTTATTGAGCATTGATTGAATGAAGGGAGAAGGGCTGGAATCATCCTGGTGCAAGGGGAATCCTTCCTGTAGGTCCAATGGCTGCACACACCCTTGGGTTGGTGAGGGTCTTGGGGACCTAAGAGCTCTCTGCAGGGACCACATTCTTCTCCATAGTGCTTCCCTGGTACGTGACCTGGCAGGTGAAGCTGCTGAGAGATTTCCACTTGTCAGGTGACAGGCTTATGTAGCTGCTGGCCCTTACTTGTTGTTGCCCTGTTTGGAGGGCTTGGTGGTTTCCATGCCCTGGTAACAGGGGTTCCGTCTGCCTTCTAGGCCACCGTCAAGATGCTGGGGTAGAAGTTATTCATTAGGTGGTCTTGTTGTTGCTGAGCTCCTCAAGGGAGGGTGGGATGAGGGTAACTGAGGGTGAGGACTTGAGCTGACCTGTGGGGTGGGGGAGGGACAGGAGGTCAGAAGCTCAGCTTCCACGTTTGGGGTCACTTCACTTGACATCGGCCTTCATGTGGGTACAGGTACCTGAACATTCAGTCAGGCACCCAGTTCTCGCTCTGCGTCCATGTGAATCCATGTCGGGGTGGGTGGGTGGGTTAAGGCGTTATTCAATCATCTCCCCACGTTTGCTGGGGACCTTTGAGGTGGATTCCTATCACCACCCATCCTGAGACTCTTCTGAGATCTTTCCTTCCACGCAGACATCTAACTCTCACTGTCCTGCTCCTGCCTCCTCTGACTTTTGACAGTGTCTGTCTCAGCTCTACTTTTGTCCTCTGTGGCCAGTGCTATTACGTGAGCTCTCTGACCTCCTATTGGCTCATCCTGTGGACCATTGTATCTTGAGTCTTGTGTGAGGTCTTTGCCCTAAGGGTCTGTTTTTACTCAGATGTGTCTCTCCTGGGCTGTCCCTGATGGGGTAGGATCCTTGCTGATCATACAGAGTGTGTCTGCGTGGCCTTGCATCACTCTCAATCCATAGCCTTTCTGCAGCCCCAGTCCCCGTGTCCTGCAAATCGGTCATTTCACTAGAGCTTTCATGCCATAGGTTCTCCTGTGTTTGTTGCAGATGTGTGTCCTGCAAGGACTCAAGAGTCCACTCATGTCTCACATCTTCTCATTCCATGACTCTTTCTCCGGCATCTATTCCTACAAGCTCCATCCTGCCTCTGGCAAGTTTGTCTGAGTCCCCAGGCCAACTCTATATGGCCACTCCATAAGGCCTGGGGGGAGGTCCACCTGCACCACTGCTGACTCTGGACCCCGATCCCCAGGCTCTGCCCTGAACCTTGTCATTTGTGTCCTCAGCCTTGGCTCTGAGGGTGCCTGACCCAGTAAATACTCCACATTGTCACCCCCTCAATGCTCCCTGTTCTCTCTTCCCTTTTTTATGGGTACCCTTAGTGAGTCCCAGAGACAAAGGTTGTCCAAGGCCTTACAACAGTAGACAGAAACGAGCACATGTGGGACCCAGGATGACCCGGCGGACACACAGATGAATTTTTAGCTCATCCCGACCATCCTCTGCCTCTCAGTTGGTAGGGGAGGGGCTGTGTTGACCAGAGAAGCAAGCAGGACAGTGTAGAGGGAGGGAAGGAGAGCAGGGTCCCAGGGACTGGGGTCCCAGACGAAAGAGTGAACAAGTTGAGAAAAGACACATAAAGAAAAAAAATAGCAGAAAATTTCCCAAAAATGTGGGAAGGTAGGGAAAGAGGGAGATGAGACTCACCTAGGATGGTCACCCGGGTCCCTTCGCCCAAAAGAAAACACTGTGATACATGCTAATACAAAAACCAATGCCTGGGAGTCCCTGCCCCACCCCCTAGACCCCCTACTTGCAGCTGTGATGGAGGAGGTGGGGGCACTGCTCCATGCTGGTGTCTTTTCAGTGGGGGGCCACAGGTCTTCCTCTTCTAGTGGATAACAGGGTCAATGTCCCTATGTGTGCAGCCACAGGATCCTGGAATCAAGTCTTCCAAAGAAGTAAGTGTCTGAATGCTGTTCCAACCTATAACTCCTAGGAATTGGAATGAGTTTGTGGAGGGCCTCTCTGTCACTTGCAAGGATCTCTGGATTTGAAAAGGAAATCGCTTCTCTATATGTTGAAACATCCTAATTTTTTGGTGAGACAATCAGGTGAGGGAGGGAGTTTAACCTTCATCCGAAACTTTTCTCTGCAGGTGATAGCAGGTTGGCCTGTGTGCATGGGCCACTGGAAACTTCCTATGCCCCCAACCATGATTCCATAGAGCTCAGCTTTATTTTCCAAGGGGATGTCCTAGTTTGGGACTGTCCCAAGTGAAGTCTGTCCTGTGTTGTGGGACATGTCAGCTTATGTCCTGGTGACTTGGGGAACAGCCCTAGCCAAACCCCTATCTAGTGCCATGTTGGGGAAGGTTGGCTGTGTGACTGTTGCTCTGCTTGTTTCAAGGAGTCTTAAATTCCATCTGCCACAAAAAAGAACTGGCATCAGTGACCACTTTCAGGCCTGGAGCGGGTAGGCACAAGTGAAGTAGAATATGTTGTCCATCAGATAGCAGGAGCTATAGAGATCACCTGGGGTCTTGTGAATGTACCCAGGAGCCACCTGAAGAGGCTTCGACTAGACCAATGTCCATAGATGCTGCTACATTTCCATATGTATAGTGGACAACCCAATGCATTCCACCAGCCTTTCTGGTCAATCCCACCATGTACCAGGTTACCAAATAGAAATGAGTCATCAGGGGAGGGTGGAGGGAGCAGGTCATCATCCTGTGAAGTAGGGAAGAGCAGTGAACAGTGCACATTTCTTCTTTTCCCTGCACATGAAAGGTACTCCCCACATGGGTACGTGGCAGCCCTCCCAGGAGAAGGAGGACAGAAATGAAATATTGCCATGATGCACCCTTTCCATCTGTAGGACGGAGCCATTGAACATCAAAGCAGCTAATCCTACCTAAAAAGGTCCACTCGATGTGGGTCCTTTGATGCAAAGTAGCCAACTGTCCAGGGAGGTGATTCTGACGTTGTACAAACTGGACCTCCTGAAGGATCTGATGCCAGAAGCCCTTTGCAGGATGAGGAAGCAGAGAGGATGGCTCAGATACAACTCTGGGAGGTTGTGGCTGCATCCCCACCATGGGACAGTCCCACGACCAGCAGCTCAGCCCCCGAAGCTCCTTCCTTGCAAGGAAAAGTAGAGTGATTTGGGAGATTCTTACAGATCCAAGACACGTGAAGACATATACCACAATCACACTGTCAAATGTTATTCAATACTCAGAAAGAGAAAAGGAAGTCCCCCCAAATAATGATAGCATCAACAATATAATTCCATGCATTCTCTTGTGACAAGTTTGAGATCTTTGATGATAAGTATTTTGGTGGTTAAGGATTTATTCTCAGTGTCTACATCGGCTTGATCATGCTACTTTAGTTTCTGTTTAGGCCTTTATCTTCTGGTACACAGATGAAATCATTATTGAGAAAAAGATATGATATCTGGAATTTGCTTCCAAATATTGCATAACAGAGCAATTATCTTGTTATTGCGTCAGCATCATCAAGGTATTGATAGATTGGGACCTAGTTGATGGGAACATGGAAGTATTCTTCTTCCTCTATCTCCCTTTTTTGGTGTTTTCATTTATCTTTAATGCACACTTCACAAGAAAATTACAAGAAGAGATGATAGTGTGGGGCAGTACCAGATGTGGGGTGATTTTGGCATTCTACAGCAGGGTCATGGATATGAGTTAGACCTAGGTGGCCTTCTCCCTCATTTGGGGCTCAGCATTCAGATCCATGAAATGTGGCCAGCGGTTGCTGTGGGATACTAGGACCCCCTAATATCCTTCTCCCTCTTAGGCTTCCCTAGGGCGGGGGTGGCCGGGATAAAACTCTAAGGGGTCCCTGTGCTCTCAGAACTCCTGGGCTTTTTAGGCTCTGTCCCTGGGCTGACCTGGCTCCCTTGCAGGTCTGGTGAAGGCAGCTCCTTGTCTGTGATGAGCTGGAGACGTAAACAGAGGGCTGGTTGTGCCTGCATCTCTACGAGGCTGACCTCTACTGCTTCAGTGACCTCAGAATGAGTATGTCTCTGATAGGAGTCCACAGGTGCATTCAGTATTCAGCCACAGTGAGTGATGGAGGCTTGTGCATTGGCAGTTCAGTGGGCCCTGAGTACCTGGGGAAGGGGATCCTTACTTTGCTGTAGCCTTCAGGCCATACAACTCTGCCTGGGCTGGTCTGCACCAGCTGAACTATACTCCTGAATTCAAATTGGCTCCCTCTCTTTGGGATAATCATTGGCTGCCCATTATGTGCTCAAGAAGGTGTCCTTTGTCATTTACTCAGTTCTCCATGTCTCTACCACATACAGGGTCATATCATCGCGTTCATCTATAACCTAACCATAAAGTAACTCTCTCCTTGATCTCAGTTCCGATGTTGAGACTTCAGGATTGAGGTCCCAGCTCCTCTGTTCGGGTCCCTTTGAGCCTGACCTTGACCTAGGCCCAAAACCACATAGACTGGTTGTCCTTGTGCCTCATCCTGACCTCAAGTTCCCAGCACTAGTGCGGGTGAACACTGCTGTCTTGAAGAGTGTTCCAGGGCTTCCAGAGTTGGTTGGGAGAGTCAAGTAGGTTCGGGAAGGGATAGGCTACAAGATGTGAAACTGTTTCCCAGTAGGCCTTGTTAGCATCTTTACTCACCTAACATGAATTATGAGTTTGAGAAATGTACTTCTAAGATGCTTTCCATGGCTTCCTGCTAACGGGCCAACCATGGACCCCCTCGTTTGTTAGTCATTCTCCCCTCTGGGTCACTTGTATGGAACTGGGAAGTTCACTTCTGTTCCTAAAGACCATTGTTTCTGCTCAAGGACCTCGTTCCTCCTTACTGTTGCTTCTGCCCACTGCTGGCTCCTGGGACTCTCCTTGTTTCTCCCTGATACCCTGCAGGCCCTCCCTGGTCCTTCTCACTCAGTTTCTCCCTCTCCAGGTGGCAAGGACTGCATCCTGGGCGCTGGTACTACAGGATTATTTCCTACTCTGGGTCGTACCCAGGGGGATACAGCATCAATGGGGTGCTTTTAGGGTTAGTTGGGTGGATGGCGGTTAGATAGAATCTCATACCATTACTGTCCCTTCTCTTAATTACTAAGCCTTTAACCCAGACATAACAGACAGAGAATTCACATCAGAAATGTTGAATGATAAATGACAAGTTCTTTATTGAGCACAAATAGAAACCAGGAGGGTGTGTGACCTTCCTGGTCTGAGCTGATCCAGGAGTTGGCTCTCAGGGGTACATGGTGAGCTGGGGAAGGTGTATCTGGGTGAGGAAGGCCTCCATCCCTGACAGTCTCGGGGACCTAAGAACACTCTGCGGGGACCACACTCTTCTCCACGCTGGTCCCCTCGTGCGTGACCTGGCAGGTGAATCTGCTGCGAGATTTCCACTGGTCCGGTGACAGGCTCAGGTAGCTGCTGGCCGCGTACTTGTTGTTGCTCTGTTTGGAGGGCTTGGTGGTCTCCACGCCCTGGGTGACGGGGGTGCCGTCTGCCTTCCAGGCCACCGTCAAGCCGCTGGGGTAGAAGTCACTGATGAGGCACACCAGGGTGGCCTTGTTGGCGCTGAGCTCCTCATTGGAGGGTGGGAAGAGTGTGACCGAGGGGGCCGACTTGGGCTGACCTGTGGGGCAGGGGAGAGGCAGTAAGTCACAGATCAGGTGTCCATGGCTGAAGCTCCTACCTCAGTCCTGATGTGGGGAACAGCTCTGTCATGTCCATGGCTTGGGTCTCAAGGGCTCCAGCTGGCTGAGTTCAGGTCAGCCATGGGTAGGGTCACTCACCTTCTGTTGGAATGAATCTGACTGCCACATTCAGTAGTGTGTGGGTCCCTCCATGGCCTCAGACTCTCTTCCGGTCACATGTCCTCCTAATCCACACAGTCCTCCCCCTGGGACTTGGTGGCACTGGCTCTGAGACCTGCTTTCCCTTGTGATTCTGTCTGTCATGGACGTTGGCATCACTGCCATATCCGCCAGGTCCCTTACCTGGTTACCCTGTGTCTCGTCTGTCCTTGTTGCAGGGCTGTGTTCCCATTTGAAAAGTAGGTTTCCTGCCCCCAGAGCCCCTCACACCATCATTGCAGCCTTGCCCACCTCCCAACAGGGACCCCCCGCTGGCGATTCTGAGTGGGTAAGAAGTAGGAGTTCTTAAAGCTGGATTCCAGGGAGTCTTGTAGATGGAGAGTTTTCAGGTGAGGTGAATTTTCAGTTTTGAGGTTAGACCATGTCTTTTCTGAAGGGTCTCCCTATTCTGTGAGGTTTTCTGGTGGGTCTGTCTAAACACTTACTGTTTCTGGAAGCCTGGCAGTCACTGCCCCTGTCACCTCTCCCTATCAGGGGACTCTGACCCCATGTATCTGCTCACAGAGCTCTCTTGCTGTGGCATGCTGTGAAGGGATGTACCCCTGCTGGCTGAGTGTCCTAACAGGACACTTTCCTGAGACTTGTCCTGATCTTGGTGTCCTTACTGTTCCTCTAGAGGTGGAAGGTCCCTGAACCCTGGGGCCATTCTCTTCTGACAACCTCCCTCCCCCTGACCCCCTTGTCCCATTTCCACCTCCATGTCTCCAAGTCCCCAGACCAATGCTCTGCTCGCTGTGCTTCAGGCAGCCCTCCAGCTGGGATGAGCTGAAGACAGAATGCTATGCCTGAATGTCCCCAGAATCCTTCCCACACCCCACAGCCCTGCTTGCAGCCTGAGTGCCCCACTTCCTTGCCTTCACCCCTCTCTTCTCCTCAGACTCTTAGAACCCAGCTTTAATGATGAGCTATGTCTATTTTGAAGGGTCTCCCTGTTCTGTGATGTTTACTGGGGGTCTGTCTGTCTTCAGATTGCTGAGTGCCTGGCAAGCCCTGTCCCTGTCACCTGTCCGTATCTCGAGATCCTGACCCCACATATCTATCTGCTAAGGCTTTCCTGTGGTGGTGAAGGTATTTACCTTTGTTGCCTGAGTCTCCTGACATCTGTCCTATTGCTAGTGTCCTGAGTGTCCCTGTAGAGGTAGAAGGTCCCAGCACCTAGGGCCCCTTTCTGCTCTGATGTCATCCCTTCCTCCTTGACCCCCTTGTCCCCCTTCCTCTTCTATGTCCAAGTTTTCAGACCAAGGCTCTCCTCACTGTGCTTCAGGCACTCCTCTGCCTGGGACCTCCCGAGGATGGAACCAGTGCCTGAGCCATCCCCAGAATACTTCCCATACCCCACGGTCCTTCTGGCAGCATGAACACCCATTCACTTGCCCTTTACTCCTCATTCTCCTCAGGCTCTTTGAGCCCAGAAATTCTGAGTGGGGAGCCCACCATCCCTGAGTCCAGAGGAGAAGGTTCCCATGGGGAGAAAGCTGGAGCCATAGTGAGGCTTGAGTTCAGGTCTAGATCAGGAATGGTTAATAGGGATGGTCCCCTATAGCCCTGACCACACATCGACAAGATGGGACCAGTGGAGGCGATGAAGGGTAGACAAAAGAGGCAAAACTTACAGACCCCACAGACCTTCAGCCTAAGCCCAGGTCACAATAGAAAGCAGAGAAAAATAGCCTGAAATTATACACTGCATCCAAAAGAGGAGGGAAAAGGGGAGACTCACCGAGGACGGTCAGACGGGTCCCTCCGCCGAATATAGGACACTGTGATACAGCCTTGAACATAAACCCTCTGTCAGCCCCTCCACCGCTGACCCAGGCCCACCTGCAGCTGCACGCGAGACCCAAAGCCCTGCCTCCTTGTCACGGGTGTTGGTCAGGCAGATGGGTGGGTGATGGGGGTGCCCCCTGGGGACCTGGAATTTCAGTTCCATGGGGGGTTCAGATTCTCTCCATCCTCAGTTATGGGGAGGGGTTGGAGAGACCCCTCTAGATATGGCATTGGAATTCCCAGATAATGCCGTCCTTAGGAAGGTGCTGTGTTCTCTCAATCTGTGTCAGGATGTCATTGTGGAAGGGGTGAGCAGGCTACTTCAGCACAGAGGTGATGGAGCTGGGAGTGCTTTGCAGAGTTGGGACTCGTGGGGATGGTCCTGGATATGCCATCACATCCTCAGCACAGGAAACCATGGAGGATTGGAGTCAGGAATGGGAAGTGTTGGGAGGAGACTCATGTTTCCCTCAGCACTTAGATCCTTCTGTAGGGTCCTGAGCTCCCGAATTCCTGCCTTTGGTTTGTTCTTCCAATGGTACAGTGGATGGTTACTGCTTAGTCCCTGTCCTGAGTGCCATGAGGGCAGCTGTCACGCTGTAGGGGTTTGTGGGCTGAATATAAGCTGGATAGACCTGGTGGCCCCTGGTGTGTGGGCTACAGTCACTACGTCCTACAACTTTGCCCTGAGCTGAAGTGTTGAGGCGTGTGTCTGACCCTTGAACTGACTGAGAATCACAAATGCCCCACATACAGAAGCATCACTAGTACTGGCTGGTCCCCATGAAGCAAGACACATACTGTACCTCTGCCTTACACCTTCACGTTCTGAGGAGGGACACTGACAACCAGTGCCTCACCTGAATCATGGCCTGGGACATCACCTGCAGAGCTCACACAGGTCTGGCATCCTTCTTTCTGTGACAAATTGGCATACTGAGCCAGAACTCTGGCCGTCTTCCTTGATCTGCTCTTGATTAGTGTGTAAACACCTTGCCAACAGCTCATGAGGTTGCTTGTCTTGCTCCAGCCTAGATAAGAATCCCCGGGGCCTTCTACTGCTACTGGCTGACTCTGGTAGGGATGACAGA
This sequence comes from Neofelis nebulosa, assembly GCF_028018385.1. NCBI lineage: Eukaryota > Metazoa > Chordata > Mammalia > Carnivora > Felidae > Neofelis > Neofelis nebulosa. Next base: position 75,770,561 of record NC_080792.1, on the reverse strand, counting down.
GATGGAGCTGTCTTTGTTCATGTCCCATTCTGGCTCCCTGTGCAACACCTTCTACCCCAGCTCCTCCTGATCTTTCCTGTGTGTGTGGTTGTGTGTGTGTTATGATCAGATCCCACACTGAGTTTATGGGGTTTCTCCCTTGCCTCTGTCTCTGAGTTTGTGTAGTTCATAATGAACATTTAAAACAACGAATGGAAGAGTTTGTCTAGGGGTGGCAGTGGTTCTGGGTAGGTTAAATATTCCCCAGCAGGACCATTGGAATGAGGGAAGCCTGAGTGTTCCCCCTTTGTTCCTTGGGGTCTTAGCTTTCCCAACTGTGGAACAGGTTCATGTAGATGCTGATCCCAAAGTTTCTATCATCTCATAGGTAGATTTGGGGACTGTTCACTGCTTAAAAACTCCTGGGGGCCCCTGTTCTCTGACCCACTCTTGCCCCAGAGCATGCTGTCCTTGGAGGCTCTGTTCCTGGGCATTCCTGCCCCCCAACAAGTCTGGTGAAGGCAGCTCCCGGACCCTGATGAGCTGAAGGCTCAGACAGGGTATCTGTCCAACTTAGGACTGGAGAACTGGCAGAGTGAGTGTGGCCTGCACCTCTGAGAGGCTGACATGAGTGCCTCAGGCCCTGTAGTGAGTGTGTCCATGACACAAAGCTACAGGTGCACTCTGTACACGGCCATGGTGTTGGAGGCTGGAAGAATCCTCAGGGCCTGGTGTCCGGGGTTGCTGAAAACTCTGGGAAGCTTGGCCTTGCCATGGGCCTCTGGCTGGTCTGACCTCCCTTAACTGTACTCCTGAATTTGAAATGACTCTGTCTTTTGGACAATCAGTGGCAGCCCTTTGTGTGGCTGAGATGGTGCCCTTTCCTATTCACCTTGTTGTTCCGTGACCCCCGCACAGGTTATGAAGTCTGATATCATCTGCTCCATCCATAACCCAAACATAACTAATGTGTCTGGTGTCCAGACTTTCATGACTGAGGTCTCAGGCAGTGCCAGGGTGACGCTAAGCCTCACTGACCACACACAAATCTGAACAGATCCATTGTCTGCAGGACCCTCCTTGTTTCTGCCTGATCCCCACTGGGACCCCAGTCTGTCTCACTGGGCCCATCTCCATTCCCATGGGGACAAGGACTGCAACCGTTGAGTTGGGACCATTTGTTCTTCAGGCCATGGCTGACAAGCACACAGGGAAAGTGGGTAAATAGGTTCTCACTTGACAAGTCTATCCCTAATTACTGAGGCTTACCCAGAGTTACGCGGAACAGTGAATGCACACCAGATATGTCAGTGATATGTGCTAAGGTCTTTATTGAGCACAAGTAGAAATAGGGAGGGCGTGTGACCTGCCTGGTCTGAGCTGATCCAGGGGTTGGTTCTCAGGGCTACACAGTGGGCTGGGGAAGGGGTGTCTGGTGAGGAAAGCCCCCATCCCGGAAGCCTTGGGAACCTAAGAGCACTCTGCAGGGACCACACTCTTCTCCACGCTGGTCCCCTCGTGCGTGACCTGGCAGGTGAATCTGCTGTGAGATTTCCACTGGTTCGGTGACAGGCTCAGGTAGCTGCTGGCCGCGTACTTGTTGTTGCTCTGTTTGGAGGGCTTGGTGGTCTCCACGCCCTGGGTGACGGGGGTGCCGTCTGCCTTCCAGGCCACCGTCAAGCCACTGGGGTAGAAGTCACTGATGAGGCACACCAGGGTGGCCTTGTTGGCGCTGAGCTCCTCATTGGAGGGTGGAAAGAGGGTAACTGAGGGCGCGGACTTGGGCTGACCTGTGGGGCAAGGGAGAGGTAACAAGTCAGAGTTCACATGCTTATTCAGTCAGCTCCTATCTCTGTCCTGAAGTGGGATACAGCTCTGTCATATCTAAAGCTTGGTCCTCAGTTGCCCCTTGCTCCCTGTGGTCTGGTCAGCGGTGGGTAAGGTCACTCACCTTCTGTTGGAGAGAAACTGAGTGTCCATCTGTTGGGAGATCTGAGCCCAACTGTGGCTTTCGTCCCTCTTCAGGTTCAACTGTACTCATCACTTTCCTAATTGCCTCTAGGCTCCCGTGTTACTGACTTTTATCGTGCTTGACACCTAATCTTTCCCTGTGGAACCTGTCTGTCCTGTGGCATGTCCTGCCAGGTCCATCTCCAAGGGGTGCTCATGCAGGTATCTGTCTGTCCTGGTGTTAAGCTCTCATCCCCTTCCGGGAGGGGGTTTCTTGGCCACATTCCCACTGATCCCTCATTGCAGCCCCTGCCCACCTCCTGACAAAGACCCTCTAAGGTTGCCTGAGGGGGAGAGAGTGTCTGCCCTTGGGCCGGAATCTAGCCTAGCAGGTGGAGGCTTTCTGGAAGAGGTGAATCTGCTGTTCTGAGGCTGGAGCTGGGGCTTCTCTGAGGGGTCACTTTGCATGTGAAGTTATCTTGGGGCGTCTGCTGTGCTAGCATCACAGTGTGCCTGTCATTGGCAGCCATCCTTGTCTCCTGTCCCTGAGGAGTCACCAGCCCCAGTATCTGCTCAGGGGTCTCTCCTCCAACATTAATATGGGTGGGACAAGCTTTGGGGCCTGAGTGTCCTGAGCCCTGTCCTGCGTGAGGAGGTCCTGTGTGTCCTGGAGAAGGATGAGGGACCCAGCACTCTGAGGCCACCTTGTCCTAGGAAATCCTCCTTCTGTTCTTGTTTCCCTTGCCTTGGGTTCCCTTTTATTCCACGGCCAACCAAGAGTTCCTCCCAAAGCCTCTCAGTAGCTCCCACCTAGAACCCAGAGAGCATAGAACCCAAGTGTGATTGATACACACTTGGACAGATGAGCTATGCAAGCATCCTTTACTGGTCCTATGGCCCTTGTGCCCCAGCCCAGGTTCCCCAGTCCTGTGTTCCTTCAGTCCCTCATTTCCCCACATCTGGGGGATGACAGACCCCAAGGAAGCTGATTGTGTCAGAGTCCAGAGGAGAAGCCCCCTGAGAGTGCTCTGGGTCACAGTGAGGGGGAACAGGAAGGGGTCCTTGGGACTGACCTGAGCTTCCCCGACCAGGAGTCTGACAAGAGAGAACAAGCTAAAGTGGTGAGGGACAGCCCCAAACTGTGAAGGTCCCAGACCTTAGAGAGTTTCAGACCCCAAGCACAGTCATCACAGAAAGAAGAGAAAAATTCCCCCAATTTTCACTCTGGTTGCCAAAGAGAGAGAAAGGGGGAGACTCACCGAGGACGGTCACCTTGGTCCCTCCGCCGAAAATATAACACAGTGATACAGCTTTGAACACAAACCCTCTGTCAGCCCTGGCACCCTTCCCCCTCCCCCAGGCCCACCTGCAGCTGCTTGGGAGGCTCAGAGTCCAGCCTCCTCTATGTGGGGGTTGGGCTGGCCCATGGGAGCTTGAGACGGGGCACCCCCTCCCCAATGCACCTTCCCTTCCTCATGGGGTGAGCTTCCCCCCAGCCCCCACCATGGTGGGGTAGGAGGGAATGCCTGAGTGACATATCATAACTCAGGTAGCTCCTGGCAGGAGCTCTGTGTATGGCTCAGCTTGCTTGGGGAATGCTACCTGGGAGATCAGACAGCACAGTTTCCAACACAGACATCATGGGGCCTGTGCCTTCTGCAGAGCTGAGGCCCATGGAGGGTTCTGGATGCCACCACATGTCCTAGACACATGCCCAACATGGCCACATGTGCAATGGCAGACGTGTGTGTGTGTGTGTCCTGGTGTGTGCACACAAGTGTATTGTGTGTGTGTGTGCATGTCTATTCTGTCTGTGTGACTAGGGGCCTAGACCTGCCCTTCTGAGCTAGCTCTGCTAGCTAGCTAGCAGTGGAGTCTTCCTGGTTCTCAAGGCCCATTCCCAACTTCCCAGAAAATGACTGTGCGCACAGATGGATCCGTGACACAATGCAGAATGGGATCTTGACATGGATTCATGGCCCCAATGAATACGCATGGACATTTTAACTTTAGTGGTATTTTGTGCATAGCTCCAAGGTGTCTCTGTCTCCCAGGGGCCTTGAATACAACTGGGTCCTCCGTGACACATGTGGAAGGAGAGGCCCCCAGTGGGAGTGTGGGAGATACTGACCAGGGTCTAGAGACTGAGTTTCCTGTAATGAGTGCAGCAGGGCAGGTCTGGGGAAGGGAACAGTGCAGTGTTCCCAGGGAGGCAGGGGCACGGGGCCCCTGTGGAAGGAAGGATTCTCTAGGATGTGATGATGGGAAGTTTCCAAATGTGTAAGAAACCACAAAAGGCATGGCCTTGCATGGGGGCCTTCAAGGAAGGGAGACATCCCAGTGAGTTGGGCTGGTCCCAGTGAATAAGGTCCCAGGACCGGAGTGGAGACTGGAAACGAACCAAGAGGCCATGGGAATCAAGGGCTATGATCCTGAAAATGGTTGGGGTGGAAATGGCCTACAGAAGTCTATCAAGATCCACAGGTGTGGGACTTGGTACTCTGGGTCTTGCTGCTTCCGTTGCGAGTACAGAATATTGTGTGTGCAAATTTGGGTGAGTGGGAATCTGTTCCACAAAGAAATATGGGGCTGCTCTGCTGGCTCTTCCCCATAAAGCCAGTGAACCTGTGTTCACTCCAAGGATGGTTGAGTTCAGGGCACAAAATGTTAAACACAAATGACCAGATAGTGCGATTTCTGATTGAATAAAGGACATTTTATTGAGCATTGATTGAATGAAGGGAGAAGGGCTGGAATCATCCTGGTGCAAGGGGAATCCTTCCTGTAGGTCCAATGGCTGCACACACCCTTGGGTTGGTGAGGGTCTTGGGGACCTAAGAGCTCTCTGCAGGGACCACATTCTTCTCCATAGTGCTTCCCTGGTACGTGACCTGGCAGGTGAAGCTGCTGAGAGATTTCCACTTGTCAGGTGACAGGCTTATGTAGCTGCTGGCCCTTACTTGTTGTTGCCCTGTTTGGAGGGCTTGGTGGTTTCCATGCCCTGGTAACAGGGGTTCCGTCTGCCTTCTAGGCCACCGTCAAGATGCTGGGGTAGAAGTTATTCATTAGGTGGTCTTGTTGTTGCTGAGCTCCTCAAGGGAGGGTGGGATGAGGGTAACTGAGGGTGAGGACTTGAGCTGACCTGTGGGGTGGGGGAGGGACAGGAGGTCAGAAGCTCAGCTTCCACGTTTGGGGTCACTTCACTTGACATCGGCCTTCATGTGGGTACAGGTACCTGAACATTCAGTCAGGCACCCAGTTCTCGCTCTGCGTCCATGTGAATCCATGTCGGGGTGGGTGGGTGGGTTAAGGCGTTATTCAATCATCTCCCCACGTTTGCTGGGGACCTTTGAGGTGGATTCCTATCACCACCCATCCTGAGACTCTTCTGAGATCTTTCCTTCCACGCAGACATCTAACTCTCACTGTCCTGCTCCTGCCTCCTCTGACTTTTGACAGTGTCTGTCTCAGCTCTACTTTTGTCCTCTGTGGCCAGTGCTATTACGTGAGCTCTCTGACCTCCTATTGGCTCATCCTGTGGACCATTGTATCTTGAGTCTTGTGTGAGGTCTTTGCCCTAAGGGTCTGTTTTTACTCAGATGTGTCTCTCCTGGGCTGTCCCTGATGGGGTAGGATCCTTGCTGATCATACAGAGTGTGTCTGCGTGGCCTTGCATCACTCTCAATCCATAGCCTTTCTGCAGCCCCAGTCCCCGTGTCCTGCAAATCGGTCATTTCACTAGAGCTTTCATGCCATAGGTTCTCCTGTGTTTGTTGCAGATGTGTGTCCTGCAAGGACTCAAGAGTCCACTCATGTCTCACATCTTCTCATTCCATGACTCTTTCTCCGGCATCTATTCCTACAAGCTCCATCCTGCCTCTGGCAAGTTTGTCTGAGTCCCCAGGCCAACTCTATATGGCCACTCCATAAGGCCTGGGGGGAGGTCCACCTGCACCACTGCTGACTCTGGACCCCGATCCCCAGGCTCTGCCCTGAACCTTGTCATTTGTGTCCTCAGCCTTGGCTCTGAGGGTGCCTGACCCAGTAAATACTCCACATTGTCACCCCCTCAATGCTCCCTGTTCTCTCTTCCCTTTTTTATGGGTACCCTTAGTGAGTCCCAGAGACAAAGGTTGTCCAAGGCCTTACAACAGTAGACAGAAACGAGCACATGTGGGACCCAGGATGACCCGGCGGACACACAGATGAATTTTTAGCTCATCCCGACCATCCTCTGCCTCTCAGTTGGTAGGGGAGGGGCTGTGTTGACCAGAGAAGCAAGCAGGACAGTGTAGAGGGAGGGAAGGAGAGCAGGGTCCCAGGGACTGGGGTCCCAGACGAAAGAGTGAACAAGTTGAGAAAAGACACATAAAGAAAAAAAATAGCAGAAAATTTCCCAAAAATGTGGGAAGGTAGGGAAAGAGGGAGATGAGACTCACCTAGGATGGTCACCCGGGTCCCTTCGCCCAAAAGAAAACACTGTGATACATGCTAATACAAAAACCAATGCCTGGGAGTCCCTGCCCCACCCCCTAGACCCCCTACTTGCAGCTGTGATGGAGGAGGTGGGGGCACTGCTCCATGCTGGTGTCTTTTCAGTGGGGGGCCACAGGTCTTCCTCTTCTAGTGGATAACAGGGTCAATGTCCCTATGTGTGCAGCCACAGGATCCTGGAATCAAGTCTTCCAAAGAAGTAAGTGTCTGAATGCTGTTCCAACCTATAACTCCTAGGAATTGGAATGAGTTTGTGGAGGGCCTCTCTGTCACTTGCAAGGATCTCTGGATTTGAAAAGGAAATCGCTTCTCTATATGTTGAAACATCCTAATTTTTTGGTGAGACAATCAGGTGAGGGAGGGAGTTTAACCTTCATCCGAAACTTTTCTCTGCAGGTGATAGCAGGTTGGCCTGTGTGCATGGGCCACTGGAAACTTCCTATGCCCCCAACCATGATTCCATAGAGCTCAGCTTTATTTTCCAAGGGGATGTCCTAGTTTGGGACTGTCCCAAGTGAAGTCTGTCCTGTGTTGTGGGACATGTCAGCTTATGTCCTGGTGACTTGGGGAACAGCCCTAGCCAAACCCCTATCTAGTGCCATGTTGGGGAAGGTTGGCTGTGTGACTGTTGCTCTGCTTGTTTCAAGGAGTCTTAAATTCCATCTGCCACAAAAAAGAACTGGCATCAGTGACCACTTTCAGGCCTGGAGCGGGTAGGCACAAGTGAAGTAGAATATGTTGTCCATCAGATAGCAGGAGCTATAGAGATCACCTGGGGTCTTGTGAATGTACCCAGGAGCCACCTGAAGAGGCTTCGACTAGACCAATGTCCATAGATGCTGCTACATTTCCATATGTATAGTGGACAACCCAATGCATTCCACCAGCCTTTCTGGTCAATCCCACCATGTACCAGGTTACCAAATAGAAATGAGTCATCAGGGGAGGGTGGAGGGAGCAGGTCATCATCCTGTGAAGTAGGGAAGAGCAGTGAACAGTGCACATTTCTTCTTTTCCCTGCACATGAAAGGTACTCCCCACATGGGTACGTGGCAGCCCTCCCAGGAGAAGGAGGACAGAAATGAAATATTGCCATGATGCACCCTTTCCATCTGTAGGACGGAGCCATTGAACATCAAAGCAGCTAATCCTACCTAAAAAGGTCCACTCGATGTGGGTCCTTTGATGCAAAGTAGCCAACTGTCCAGGGAGGTGATTCTGACGTTGTACAAACTGGACCTCCTGAAGGATCTGATGCCAGAAGCCCTTTGCAGGATGAGGAAGCAGAGAGGATGGCTCAGATACAACTCTGGGAGGTTGTGGCTGCATCCCCACCATGGGACAGTCCCACGACCAGCAGCTCAGCCCCCGAAGCTCCTTCCTTGCAAGGAAAAGTAGAGTGATTTGGGAGATTCTTACAGATCCAAGACACGTGAAGACATATACCACAATCACACTGTCAAATGTTATTCAATACTCAGAAAGAGAAAAGGAAGTCCCCCCAAATAATGATAGCATCAACAATATAATTCCATGCATTCACTTGTGACAAGTTTGAGATCTTTGATGATAAGTATTTTGGTGGTTAAGGATTTATTCTCAGTGTCTACATCGGCTTGATCATGCTACTTTAGTTTCTGTTTAGGCCTTTATCTTCTGGTACACAGATGAAATCATTATTGAGAAAAAGATATGACATCTGGAATTTGCTTCCAAATATTGCATAACAGAGCAATTATCTTGTTATTGCGTCAGCATCATCAGGGTATTGATAGATTGGGACCTAGTTGATGGGAACATGGAGGTATTCTTCTTCCTCTATCTCCCTTTTTTGGTGTTTTCATTTATCTTTAATGCACACTTCACAAGAAAATTACAAGAAGAGATGATAGTGTGGGGCAGTACCAGATGTGGGGTGATTTTGGCATTCTACAGCAGGGTCATGGATATGAGTTAGACCTAGGTGGCCTTCTCCCTCATTTGGGGCTCAGCATTCAGATCCATGAAATGTGGCCAGCGGTTGCTGTGGGATACTAGGACCCCCTAATATCCTTCTCCCTCTTAGGCTTCCCTAGGGCGGGGGTGGCCGGGATAAAACTCTAAGGGGTCCCTGTGCTCTCAGAACTCCTGGGCTTTTTAGGCTCTGTCCCTGGGCTGACCTGGCTCCCTTGCAGGTCTGGTGAAGGCAGCTCCTTGTCTGTGATGAGCTGGAGACGTAAACAGAGGGCTGGTTGTGCCTGCATCTCTACGAGGCTGACCTCTACTGCTTCAGTGACCTCAGAATGAGTATGTCTCTGATAGGAGTCCACAGGTGCATTCAGTATTCAGCCACAGTGAGTGATGGAGGCTTGTGCATTGGCAGTTCAGTGGGCCCTGAGTACCTGGGGAAGGGGATCCTTACTTTGCTGTAGCCTTCAGGCCATACAACTCTGCCTGGGCTGGTCTGCACCAGCTGAACTATACTCCTGAATTCAAATTGGCTCCCTCTCTTTGGGATAATCATTGGCTGCCCATTATGTGCTCAAGAAGGTGTCCTTTGTCATTTACTCAGTTCTCCATGTCTCTACCACATACAGGGTCATATCATCGCGTTCATCTATAACCTAACCATAAAGTAACTCTCTCCTTGATCTCAGTTCCGATGTTGAGACTTCAGGATTGAGGTCCCAGCTCCTCTGTTCGGGTCCCTTTGAGCCTGACCTTGACCTAGGCCCAAAACCACATAGACTGGTTGTCCTTGTGCCTCATCCTGACCTCAAGTTCCCAGCACTAGTGCGGGTGAACACTGCTGTCTTGAAGAGTGTTCCAGGGCTTCCAGAGTTGGTTGGGAGAGTCAAGTAGGTTCGGGAAGGGATAGGCTACAAGATGTGAAACTGTTTCCCAGTAGGCCTTGTTAGCATCTTTACTCACCTAACATGAATTATGAGTTTGAGAAATGTACTTCTAAGATGCTTTCCATGGCTTCCTGCTAACGGGCCAACCATGGACCCCCTCGTTTGTTAGTCATTCTCCCCTCTGGGTCACTTGTATGGAACTGGGAAGTTCACTTCTGTTCCTAAAGACCATTGTTTCTGCTCAAGGACCTCGTTCCTCCTTACTGTTGCTTCTGCCCACTGCTGGCTCCTGGGACTCTCCTTGTTTCTCCCTGATACCCTGCAGGCCCTCCCTGGTCCTTCTCACTCAGTTTCTCCCTCTCCAGGTGGCAAGGACTGCATCCTGGGCGCTGGTACTACAGGATTATTTCCTACTCTGGGTCGTACCCAGGGGGATACAGCATCAATGGGGTGCTTTTAGGGTTAGTTGGGTGGATGGCGGTTAGATAGAATCTCATACCATTACTGTCCCTTCTCTTAATTACTAAGCCTTTAACCCAGACATAACAGACAGAGAATTCACATCAGAAATGTTGAATGATAAATGACAAGTTCTTTATTGAGCACAAATAGAAACCAGGAGGGTGTGTGACCTTCCTGGTCTGAGCTGATCCAGGAGTTGGCTCTCAGGGGTACATGGTGAGCTGGGGAAGGTGTATCTGGGTGAGGAAGGCCTCCATCCCTGACAGTCTCGGGGACCTAAGAACACTCTGCGGGGACCACACTCTTCTCCACGCTGGTCCCCTCGTGCGTGACCTGGCAGGTGAATCTGCTGCGAGATTTCCACTGGTCCGGTGACAGGCTCAGGTAGCTGCTGGCCGCGTACTTGTTGTTGCTCTGTTTGGAGGGCTTGGTGGTCTCCACGCCCTGGGTGACGGGGGTGCCGTCTGCCTTCCAGGCCACCGTCAAGCCGCTGGGGTAGAAGTCACTGATGAGGCACACCAGGGTGGCCTTGTTGGCGCTGAGCTCCTCATTGGAGGGTGGGAAGAGTGTGACCGAGGGGGCCGACTTGGGCTGACCTGTGGGGCAGGGGAGAGGCAGTAAGTCACAGATCAGGTGTCCATGGCTGAAGCTCCTACCTCAGTCCTGATGTGGGGAACAGCTCTGTCATGTCCATGGCTTGGGTCTCAAGGGCTCCAGCTGGCTGAGTTCAGGTCAGCCATGGGTAGGGTCACTCACCTTCTGTTGGAATGAATCTGACTGCCACATTCAGTAGTGTGTGGGTCCCTCCATGGCCTCAGACTCTCTTCCGGTCACATGTCCTCCTAATCCACACAGTCCTCCCCCTGGGACTTGGTGGCACTGGCTCTGAGACCTGCTTTCCCTTGTGATTCTGTCTGTCATGGACGTTGGCATCACTGCCATATCCGCCAGGTCCCTTACCTGGTTACCCTGTGTCTAGTCTGTCCTTGTTGCAGGGCTGTGTTCCCATTTGAAAAGTAGGTTTCCTGCCCCCAGAGCCCCTCACACCATCATTGCAGCCTTGCCCACCTCCCAACAGGACCCCCACCCCCGACCCCGGGGATTCTGAGTGGGTAAGAAGTGGGAGTTCCTGGAGCTGGATTCCAGGGAGTCTTGTAAGATGGAGAGTTTTCAGGTGAGGTAAATTTTCAGTTTTGAGGTTAGACCATGTCTTTTCTGAAGGGTCTCCCTGTTCTGTGAAGTTTATTTGGGTGTCTGTCTGTTTACCATTTCTGGAAGGCTGGCAGTCAACGTCCCTGTCACCTGTCCCTATTAGCAGACTCTGATCCATGTATCTGCTCATGGACCACACCTCCCTTAGAGGACACTCTCCTGAGACCTGTTCTGATCTTGGTGTCCTTACTGTTCCTCTAGAGGTGGAAAGTCCCAGTACCCTTGGGCCCTTCTCTTCTGACAACCTGCCTCCTCTTTCACCCCCTTGTCCCACTTCCACCTCCATGTCCCCAAGTCCCGAGACCAATGCTCTGCTCTCTGTGCTTCAGGCAGCCCTCCAGCTGGGATGAGCCAAAGACAGAATACTATGCCTGAATGTCCCCAGTATCCTTCTCACACCCCGTGGCCCTGCTAGCAGCCCAAGCTCCCCACTTCTTTGCCTTCACCCCTCAATTCTCCTTGGACTCGCGGAACCCAATTTTAAGGATGGGCTATGTCTCTTCTGAAGGGTCTCCCTGTTCTGTGAAGTTTACTGGGGGTCTGTCCATCGTTAGATTTCTGAGGTCTTGGCAAGACCTGTCACCTTTTCCTACCTTGAGACCCTGGCCCAACGTATCTATCTGCTCAGGAGGCTTTCCTGCGGTGGTGAAGGCATTTACTTTGCTGCCTGAGTGTCCTGAGACTGTCCTGTTGCTGGCTTCCTGAGTGTCCCTATGGAGGTGGAAGGCCCAGAACCCATGGCCCCCTTCTCCTGTGATGTCCTTCCTTTCTTCCTGACCCCCTTGTCCCACTTCCTTCTCCATGTCTCCAAGTACCGAGACCAAGGCTGTCCTCACTGTTCATCAGGCAGTTCTCTGCCTTGGATCCCCCAAGGATGGAAACCGGTGCCCGAGCCATCCCCAGAATCCTTCCCACACCTCACAGTCCCTCTGGCAGCAGGAATCCCTACTCATTTGCCCTTCACCCTCAATTCTCCTCGGACTCTTGGAGCCCAGAGACATTGAGTGGTGAGCTGACCATCCCTGAGTGCAGAGGAGAAGATTTCCTTGGGGAGAGAGCTGGAGTCACAGTGAGGACTGAGTTCGGGTCTAGATTAGGAAGGGCTCACGGGGATGCCCCCTGTAGCCCTGAGCACTTCTGACAATATGGGGCCAGTGGAGGAGATAAGGGGAAGATAAAAGTGGCAAAACTTACAGACCCCACATACCTTCAGCCTGAGCCCAGGTCACAATAGAAAGCAGAAGAAAATCACCTGAAATTGTATACTGGAGCCAAAAGAGGAGGAAAGGGGAGACTCACCGAGGACGGTCAGATGGGTCCCTCCGCCGAAGAAAGCACACTGTGACACAGCCTGGAACACAAACCCTCTGTCAGCCCCTCCACCCCTGACCCAGGCCCACCTGCAGCTGCACGGGAGGCCCAAAGCCCAGCCTTCTTGTCACGGGTGCTGGTCAGGCAGATGGGTGGGTGATGGGGGTGACGCCTGGGGACCTGGAATCAGTTCCACGGAGGGTTCAGAATCCATCTATCCTCAATCATGGGGGAGGGGATGGAGAGATGCTCTTTAGGTATGGCATCAGAATTCAGCTAACATCATGCTTAGGAAGATGCCGTGTGCTCTCCTCAGTCTGTGTCAGGATGTCATTGTAGAAGGGGTGAGCAGGGGTGTTTCAGCACAGAGGTGATGGAGCTGGGAGCCCTTTGCGGAGTTGGGACTCATGGGGAGAATCCTGGATATGCCACTCCATCATCTGCAAGGGAAACAGTGGAGGTTTGGGGTCAGGAATGGAAAGTGTTGGGAGGAGAATCATGTTTCCCCCAGCACTTAGATCTCTCTCTTAGCCCCGATGTCCCAAATCGCTGCCTTTGGCTGGTTCTTTAGGAAGGTAGCATGGTCACTGTTTAGTGCCTATCCTGAGCTGTGAGGGCAACTGTCACGGTATAGGGAGATGTGGGCTGAATATAAGCTGGATAGACGTGTTGGGCCCCTGGTGTATGTGGGTGCAGTCACTACATCCTACAATTTTGCCCTGAGTGGAAATGTCAGAGTCTGTGCCTAGCCTTGAACTGACTGAGAATCACACATGGCCCACATACAGGAGCATCACTAGCACAGGGTTCCCCCACCAAGCTGGAAACCATACTGTACCTCTGCACTGGACCTTCACATTGAGGAAGCTCTCTGACACCTATGGCCTTCTCCTGCATCCTTGCCTTGGGATGTCACCTGCAGAGCTCACAATAGGGGACACACAGGTCTGGCATCCTTCTTTCTTTGTCACGTTGGCACACTGAGCTAGAACTCTGACTGGCTTCCTCGATCTGCTCTCGATGAGTGCGTAAACACCCTTCCAGCTTCTCATGAGGTTTCTTGTCTCACTCCAGCACAAATAGAATCCTGGAGCCTTCTATTGCTAGTGGCTGGCTCTGGTAGGGATGACAGAGATGGAATTGTCTCTGTTCATGCCATATCCTGGCTCCCTGTGCAGCCCCTTCTACCCCAGCTCCTCCTGATCTTTCCATAGAGATGCCCACCATGGCAGTGTTGTAAATGGACCAGTGTCCCCGTGATCATCATGAGTGTGCATGTATGTTTCTGTTTGTTGGGACCTGTGTGTGTGCTTGTGTGTGTGTTATGATCAGATACTACACTGAACTCCTAAGTAGATGAGTCAGTTGAGAAACCTGTCAACTGCGCATTTCCAGAATGTGAGTCTTGATTTATAACAGACACCCTAGGCAGGTTAATGAAAGACAAATGATGGGCTCATTGGTTGGCCTGGCCTCGGAGGGGTCCCAGAAAGCAAAGCTGGAGTCTGTTTCCCAGAGAACTTGGATGTAGTGTGAACCAAGAGACACTGGTGGGGTGAGATGCCAGCAGTGGGAGTGTGGGTGTGAGTGACCAGTGCCCAGGCAGGGGCTCCTATAGTGAGTGTGAGAGGGAGTCTGTGGGAGGAGGACAGTCAGTGTTCCTGGGGAGGTAGGAGCAGGTGTTCTCATGAGAGAGGGAGGAGGCTCTAGGTTGTGACAGTGGGGAATGTCTACATGGGGTAGGAAACCAGGGAAAAGCTGGCAGTGAGTGGGGGTCTATAGGAAGAGGAGAGTGGGAATATTCAGAGGAGGGCTTCTTGTAGATGGTGAGGTGCCAGGTCCAGGGAGAAACTGAGGAATTATCCAAGAAATCCAGGGGATCTGGTATCAGTGGGGGAAGCTATGACTGGCAGTGGGCATGGTTAACACAAGAAGGAAAGCTAGAGACATTGTGGAGGATGGTCTCTTTAATTTCTGTTGTTTTGATCTCCTGTTCAGGAGTATTGTGTGACAATTCTGGCTGAGAGCAAAATAACCCCTCATGAAACATGAGGAAGCGTTCACTGGGCTCTTTTCCCAAGGCCAAAAGAATCCTGTTTTCCCCCAAAGATGGTTGAGTTCTGGACTGAAATGTTAAGCCCAAATTACCAGACAGCCTGAATTCTGATTGAATAAAGAACATTTTATTGAGCATGATTGGGTGCTGGGAGGAGGGCTGGCATGATCCTGGTGCAAGGGGAATCCTTCCTGGAGGTCCTGTGGCTCTAAGCCCTTTGAGTGGGTAGGGGATGTCTTGACCTAAGAGCACTCCTCAGGGACCACATTCTTCTCCATGGTGCTCCCCTCGTGTGTGAACTGGCAGGTGAATCTGCTGTGAGATTTTTACTTGTCAGGCAACAACCTCAGGTAGCTGCTGGCTGCATACTTGTTGTTCTGTTTGGAGGGGTTGGTGGTCTCCACGCCCTGGGTGACAGGGGTGCTGTCTGCCTTCCAGGCTACCATCAAGCCGCTGGGGTAGAAGTCACTGATGAGGCACGCCAGGGTGGCCTTGTTATTGCTGAGCTCCTCAGGGGAGGGTGGGCTGAGGGTAACTGAGGGCGAGGACTTGGGCTGACCTGTGGGGTAGGGGAGGGACAGGAGGTCAGAAGCTCAGCTTCCACGTTTGGGGTCACTTCACTTGACATCGGCCTTCATGTGGGTACAGGTACCTGAACATTCAGTCAGGCCTCCAGTTCCCCTTCTGTGTCCATGTGAATCCATGTTGTGGGGTGGTGGGGTGGGTTAAGGCATTATTCAATCATCTCCCCACCTTTGCTGGGAACCTTTGAGGTGGATTCCTATCACCACCCATCCCGAGACTCTTCTGAGATCTTTCCTTCCACGCAGACATCTAACTCTCACTGTCCTGCTCCTGCCTCCTCTGACTTTTGACAGTGTCTGTCTCAGCTCTACTTTTGTCCTCTGTGGCCAGTGCTATTACGTGAGCTCTCTGACCTCCTATTGGCTCATCCTGTGGGCCATTGTATCTTGAGTCTTGTGTGAGGTCTTTGCCCTAAGAGGTCTGTTTTTACTCAGATGTGTCTCCTGGGCTGTCCCTGATGGGGCAGGATCCTTGCTGATCATACAGAGTGTGTGCGTGAGCTTGCATCACTCTCAATCCATAGCCTTTCTGCAGCCCCAGTCCCCATGTCCTGCAAATCGGTCATTTCACTAGAGCTTTCATGCCATAGGTTCTCCTGTGTTTGTTGCAGATGTGTGTCCTGCAGGGACTCAAGAGTCCACTCATGTCTCACATCTTCTCATTCCATGACTCTTTCTCTGGCATCTACTCCTACAAGCTCCATCCTGCCTCTGGCAAGTTTGTCTGAGTCCCCATGCCAGCTCGGGAGTGTATACGGCACCCCATGAGGCCTGTGGGGAGCTCTACTTGCACCATTGCTTACTCTGGACCCTGAGTCCCTGAGCACCGGGCCTTCTCCTGAGCCTTGTGTGTGTCCTCAGCCTTGGCCCATAGCATGCCGCGTCCCTGTAATATCTCTACATGGTTACTCCCCTCAATGCTCCCCCTTCTCTCTTCCCTTTTATTTGAGGACCCTTAGTGACTCCCAGAGACAAAGGTTGTCCAACAGGAGGCCTTACAAAGGTGGACAGAAAAGAGCACATACGGGACCCAGGATGACCCGGTGGACACATAGTTGAGTTTGTAGGTCATCCTGACCATCCCTTGCCTCTCACATAGCAGTGGATGGGCTGTGATGACCAAAGAAACAAGGAGGACAGTGTGTAGTGGGAGGGAAGATCAGGGTCCCAGGGACTGGTGTCCAAAATTAGGGAATTGTCAAATTGAGAAAAAACACATAAAGAAAAAAAAAATAGACAATTACTCCCAACATCTGGGAGAACATGGAAGGAGGGAGAAGATGAGACTCACCTAGGATGGTCACCCAGGTCCCTTCGCCGAAAACAAAACATGGCGATACAGGCTAATACAAAAACCACTGCCTGGGAATCCCTGCCCCACCCCTTAGAAACCCACCTACAGTTGTGATGGAAGAAGTGGGGGGCACTGCTCCATACTAGTGTCTGCTCAGTGGGGGACAAAGCTCTTCCACCCCTAGCAGATAACAGGATCAATGTCCCCATTTTGCAGCCACAGGATCCTTGGAATCCTTTCTTCCAAAGGAAGTTGGAGTCTGATCTGCTGTTTCTACCTCTATATCCTGGGAATTGGAATGAGTTTGTGGAGGGCTTCTGTGTCACCCTGAGTAACAATCTGTGGAACTGAAGAGGAAATCCCTTCTCTGTATGTTCAAACAATCCTAATTCTTTGGTGAGACCAGGAGGTGATGGCAGAGAGTATACCCTTTCTCCCAAACCTTCCTCTGCAGGGAACATCAGGTGGGCCTGTGTGTATGGTCCACTGGAAACTTCCTATGCCCCCAATCATCATTTCAGAGTCCTCAGCCTTATATTCCCAGGGGATGTCCTAGTTTGGGACTGTGCCATGTGAGGTCTGTCCTTGTCCTGTGGGACATTCCAGGCTTTGTCCAGATGACCTTGGAAACAGCCCCAGCCAAACTATTCCCATGTTGGGGAGGGGCCTCTGTGTGACTGTTGCTCTGCTTTATTCGGGGGGCTTAAACGCTCCCTGCCATGAAATGGAACTGGTATCAGTGACCACATTCAGGCCTGGGGTGGGTAGGCACAAGTGAAGTAGAATATGTTGTCCATCAGATAGCAGGAGCTATAGAGATCATCTGGGGTCACATGAGTGTACCCAGGAGCCACCTGAAGGGCTCTGACTGGACTAATGTCCATAGATACAACCTCATTACCATATGTATAGTGGACAACCCCATGCATTCCACCAGCCTATCTCCTCAATCCCAGCATGTACCAGGTCACCAAATAGAAATGAGTCAGCAGGGGAGGGTGGAGGGAGCAGGTCATCATCCTGTGAAGTAGGGAAGAGCAGGGAACAGTGCACATTTCTTCTTTTCCCTGCACATGAAAGGTACTCCCCACATGGGTACATGGCAGCCCTCCCAGGAGAAGGAGGACAGAAATGAAATATTGCCGTGATGCACCCTGTCCATCGGATGGACGGAGTCATTGAACATCAAAGCAGCTAATCCTACCTAAAAAGGTCCACTCGATGTGGGTCCTTTGATGCAAAGTAGCCAACTGTCCAGGGAGGTGATTCTGACGTTGTACAAACTGGACCTCCTGAAGGATCTGATGCCAGAAGCCCTTTGCAGGATGAGGAAGCAGAGAGGATGGCTCAGATACAACTCTGGGAGGTTGTGGCTGCATCCCCACCATGGGAGAGTCCCAGCACCTGCAGCTCAGCCCCTTAGTCCCTTCCTTGCAAGGAAAAGTAGAGTGATGGGGGATTCTTACAGACCCAACAGTCCTGAAGACACCCGACCCCCACAATCACAGTGTCAAATGATTTTCAATACTCAGAAAGAGAAAAGGAAATACCCCCAAATAGCAATAACATCAACAATATAATTCCATGCATTCACTTGTGACAAGTTTGAGGTCTTCACTGATAAGTATTTTCATTGTTAAGGATTTACAGTTTCTACATCGGTTTGATCATGCTACTTTAGTTTCTGTTTAGGCCTTTATCTTCTGGTACACAGATGAAATCATTATTGAGAAAAAGATATGATATCTGGAATTTGTTTCCAAATATTGCATAAGAGAGCAATTATTTTGTTGTGTCAGCATCATCAGGGAATTGATAGATTGGGACCTGGTTGATGGGAACATGGAGGTACTCTTATTCCTCTGTCTCCCTATTTTGGTGTTTTCATTTTTCCTTAATGCACACTTAGAAGAAACTTACAAGAAGAGATGATTAGTGTGGGGCAGTATCAGAGGTGGGGTGATTTTGGCATTCTACAGCAGGGTTATGAGTTAGACTTGGGTGGCCTTCTCCCACATGTGGTCCAAGCACTCAGATCCATGACATGGGGCCAGCAGGTGCTGTGGCATACTAGGACCCCCTAATCTCCCTTCTCCCTCTTCGGCTTCCCTAGGGCAGGAGTGGCTGGGATAAAACTCTAAGGGTTCCCTGTGCTCTCAGAATTCCTGGGCTTTGTAGGCTCTTCTCTGGTCTGATCTGGCTTCCTTGCAGGTCACGTGAAAGCAACTCCTTGTCTCTGATGAGCTGGAGACATAGACAGGGGGCTTGTTGTGCCGGCATCTCTGTGAGAACGACCTCGCCTGCTTCACTGACCTGGGAGTGAGTGTGTCTCTGATACCAGGCTACAGATGCACTCAGGATTGAGCCACAGTGAGTGAAGGAGGCTCAGGCATAGGAGGCTCAGTGGACCCTGAATACCTGGGGAAGGGGATCCTGACTTTGCGATAGCCCTCAGGCCACACTCATTCTGCCTGACTTGGTCTGCACCAGCTGAACTATACTCCTGAATACGAATTGGCTCCCCTCTTTGGGATAATCGTGGCTGCCCATTATGTGCCCAGGATGGCCTCCTTTGTCATTTACTCAGTTCTCCATGTCCCCACCACTTGCAGGCTGATATCATCAACTTCATTTATAACCTAACCATAGAGTAAATCTCCTTGATCTCAGTTTAGATGATGAGACTCTTCATGACTGAGGTCCCAGCCCCCTGTTAGGGTCTCTTTGAGCCTGACCTTGACTGAGGCCCAACAGAACATAGACTGTTGTCCTTGTGCCTCAGCCTGACCTCAAGTAGTAACACAACTGTCTTGAAGAGTGTTCCAGAGCTTCCTCAGTTGGTTAGGAGAATCAACTAGGTTCAGGAAGGGTTAGGCTACAAGATATGAAACTGTTTCTCTGTAGGACTTGTTAGTGTCTTTACTCACCTAACGTGTATTGTGAAAGTTTGAGAAATGTACTTCTAAGATGCATTGTTCAGAGCTTTCCATGGCTCCCTGCTAAGGTGCCAACCATGGACCCCTCACTTGGTAGTCACTCTCCCCTCTGGGTCACCCTGTATGGAACCAGGAAGTTCACCTCTGTTCCTAAAGACCACTGTTTCTGCTCAAGGACCTCGTTCCTCCTTATTGTTGCTTCTGCCCACTGCTGGCTCCTGGGACTCTCCTTGCTCCTCCCTGACACCCTATGGGGACCCCTGGTCCTTCTCACTCAGTTTTTCTCCCTTTCCAGGGGGCAAAGACTGCATCCTGGGGGCTGGTATGGCAGGACTATTTTCTACTCTGGGTCACACCCAGGGGGATACAGAGTCAATGGAGTCCTTTTAGGGTTAGTTGGGTGGATGGCGGTTAGATAGAATCACGTGTCATAACTGTCCCTTCTCTTAATTACTAAGCCATTAACTCAGACATAACCAGACAGAGAATTCACATCAAAAATGTTGAATGATAAACAATAAGTTCTTTATTGAGCACAAATAGAAACCAGGAGGGTGTGTGACCTTCCTGGTCTGAGCTGATCCAGGAGTTGGCTCTCAGGGGTACATGGTGAGCTGGGGAAGGTGTATCTGGGTGAGGAAGGCCTCCATCCCTGACAGTCTCGGGGACCTAAGAACACTCTGCGGGGACCACACTCTTCTCCACAGTGCTCCCCTCGTGCGTGACCTGGCAGGTGAATCTGCTGCGAGATTTCCACTGGTCCGGTGACAGGCTCAGGTAGCTGCTGGCCGCGTACTTGTTGTTGCTCTGTTTGGAGGGCTTGGTGGTCTCCACGCCCTGGGTGACGGGGGAGCCATCTGCCTTCCAGGCCACCGTCAAGCCTCTGGGGTAGAAGTCATTGATGAGGCACACCAGGGTGGCCTTGTTGGCACCGAGCTCCTCATTGGAGGGTGGGAAGAGAGTGACCGAGGGGGCTGACTTGGGCTGACCTGTGGGGTGGGGGAGGGAAAAGAGGTCAGAGGCTCAGCATCCACCATGGGGTCACTTGACCTTAGTCTTCATGTGGGAATAGGTTCTTGAACATCCAATCAGGCCCCTAGTGCACAGTCTGTGTCCACGGGTTCATGTCAAGGGTGGGGGTGGGTTAAGGTGTTCCTCAAAAATCTCCCCACCTGTGCTGGGAGTCTTTGAGTTGAATTTCTGTCACCACCCATCCTGAGACTCTCCTGGCACCTGTCCTCCCACAGAGACATTGAACTCTCACTGTCCTGCCCCTGCCTCCTGTGACATGCTGACAGTGACTGTCTGGGCTCTATGTTTGTCCCTCTATGGTCAGGATTATGATGTGAGCTCTCTGACCTCCATTGAATCATCCTGTATACCATTCTGATCTGACACTTCTGTGCTGGGGAAGTGAGAGTCTTTGTCCTAAGAGATCTGTTTTTACCCAGATGTGTCTCTCCTGGGCTGTCCCTGATTGGGTAGGATTCTTGCTGATAATAGAGTGTCTGCCTGTGTCTCTTGTGTCTCTCTCATTCCATTGTCTTCTGCAGCCTTGCCCTCCATGTCCTGCAAATCAGTCATATCACTAGAGCCTTCATTCCATAGATTCTGCCTCTCTTTGGGGTATGAAGTATTTCCTGCAAGGACTCAAGTGTTCATCCAGTTCTCACATCCTTTCATTCCATGACCCTTTCCCTGGCACCTTCTCTTCTCCCCACTGTCCTCCCTCTTGCTGGTTTCCTTGAGTTTTCAGGACACCTCAGGGTTCTGCCTTGCAGCCACATGAGGCCTGGGGGTGGGGTTAGCTGCTCCACTGGTACACCATTGACCACCCCAGATCCTGAGTCGCATAGTTCCAGGGCCCTGTTTTAAACGTCTGACCCATGTGTCCCCAGCCTTAGCCCTGAGGGTGCCGTGTCCCTGCAAATTCTCCACATGGTCACCCCCTCAATGCTTCCTGTTCTTTCTTCCATTTTCTATGGGGACTCTTAGTGACTCCCAGATATAAAAAAGGTCCAACACAAGACCAGACAGGAGAGGACAGAACAGAGTACATGGGGGTCCCAGGATGACCCCGGCAGACAGATTTTAGATTTTAGGTCATTCCACCATTCCCTATGCCTCAGGTAGGAGGTGCGGGGTTATGATGAACAAAGAAGCAAGCACGACAGTCGGTACAGGGAAGGGAGGAGAGCAGGGTCCTAGGGGCTGAGGTGCCGGGTGAAAGAGTAACCAAGACTTTTATATAAGATACACAGAGAAAAAAAAACAGTCAAAAAATGCCCAAATGTCTGGAACAGCAGGGGAGCAGGGAGAAGATGAGACTCACCTAGGACGCTCAGCTGGGTACCTCCGCCGAACACCCAACACTGTGATACAGGCTCATGCAAAAACCCCGTCCATGGGAGGCCCTCCCCCAATCCCAGCCCCCCACGTGCAGCTGTGATGGAGGAAGTGAGGGTACTGCTTCAGGCTGGTGTCTGCTCAACAGAGGAGCCACATGTCCCACACCCATATCAGAATAGCACCAATGTCCCCATGTGTACAGCAATAGGATCCTTGGAATCAATTCTTCCAATGGAAGTTGGTATCTGATTTGCTGCTTCTACCACTATCTCTTGGATATTGGAGTGAGTTTGTGGAAGGCTTTTGTGTCATTGTGAGTTATTTTCCATGGAAATGAACAGGACATCTCTTTTCTGTATGTTCAAACATTGTAATACCCTGGGGAGATGTGAGGTGAGGGTGGAGGGAGTACCCTCCCTCCCAAAGGATCCTTTGCAGGGAGAAAGAGTTGGACTGTGTATGGACATTGGCAACTAACTATGTCCCAAGACATAACTTCAGAGGGCTCTGTCTTATTATCCCAGGGGATGTGCTAGTTTGGGATTGTTGTAAGTGATGTGTGGCCTGGTCCTGTAAGACATGCCAGCCTGTGTCCAGGTGACCTTGGGAGCAGCCCCAGCCAAGCCCCAATCTGAGCTCATGTTGGGGAGGGTCTGGTATGTGACTGCTGCTATGCTTCTCTTAAAGAGTCTTAAATGCCACCTCCCACGAAATGAAACTGGCATCAGTGACCAATTTCAGGCCTGGGCAGGTATGCACAAGATGAAATAGAATATTTTTTCCCTCAGAAAGCTGGAGCTGTTGAGATCTCCTGGGGTCATGTGAGTGTACCCAGGAGCCACCTGAATAGACTCCCAGTGGACGAATGTCCATATGGGCAGACATGAAGCCATCATGCAGTGTGGACAACACTGGTACATTCCCAAAATCGGATCCATTGAATCCCAGCATGTACCAGGTCGCCAAATAAAAATGAGTCAGCAGGGGAGGGTGGAGGGAGCAGGTCATCATCCTGTGAAGTAGGGAGAAGCAGGGAACGGTGCACATTTCTTCTTTTCCCTGCACATGAAAGGCACTCCCCACCTAGGTATGTGGCAGCCCTCCCAGGAGAAGGAGGACAGAAATGAAATATTGCTGTGATGCACCCGGTCCATCAGATGGACGGAGTCTTTGAACATCAAAGCAGCTAATCCTACCTAAAAAGGTTCACTTGATGTGGGTCTTTGATGCAAAGTAGCCAACTGTCCAGGGAGGTGATTCTGATGTCGTACAAACTGGACCTCCTGAAGGATCTGATGCCAGAAGCCCTTTGCAGGATGAGGAAGCAGAGAGGATGGCTCAGATACAACTCTGGGAGGCTGTGGCTGCATCCCCACCATGGGAGAATCCCAGGACCAGCCGCTCAGCCCCTTAGTCCCTTCTTTGCAAGGAAAAGTAGAGTGATGGGGGATTCTTACAGACCCAACAGTCCTGAAGACACCCGACCCCCACAATCACAGTGTCAAATGATTTTCAATACTCAGAAAGAGAAAAGGAAATACCCCCAAATAGCAATAACATCAACAATATAATTCCATGCATTCACTTGTGACAAGTTTGAGGTCTTCACTGATAAGTATTTTCATTGTTAAGGATTTACAGTTTCTACATCGGTTTGATCATGCTACTTTAGTTTCTGTTTAGGCCTTTATCTTCTGGTACACAGATGAAATCATTATTGAGAAAAAGATATGATATCTGGAATTTGTTTCCAAATATTGCATAAGAGAGCAATTATTTTGTTGTGTCAGCATCATCAGGGAATTGATAGATTGGGACCTGGTTGATGGGAACATGGAGGTACTCTTATTCCTCTGTCTCCCTATTTTGGTGTTTTCATTTTTCCTTAATGCACACTTAGAAGAAACTTACAAGAAGAGATGATTAGTGTGGGGCAGTATCAGAGATGGATGATTTTGGCATTCTACAGAAGGGTCATGGACATGAGTTAGACATGGGTGGCCTTCTCCCACATGTGGTCTCACAGATCTCAGAAACCATAAAGAAAAAATTAAACTAATCTGACACATAAAAATTAAAAACAGCTTTATGGTGAAAGACCCCATCAACAAAAGGCATAAAACACACCAGGGAACAATATTTACAACTATGTACTTAACAACGAGTTAATATCCCAAGTATATGAAGGGTTTCTATAGATCCATAAGAAAATACAACCAACTGAATGGAGAAACAGGCAAAATTACAACTGGTAAATAAATTCACAGTAGAAATAAAATCAGACAATAAAAAAATGAAAGGAAAACAAGTTTTACCAATGATCAAATAACCAATTAAACAACAAACATAGGCTCACTTATATTCATTGGATGAGCAAAAAAAAAAAAAGATCAACAATATCACATTATTGTCAAGGATGTAGAGGAAAGGGCACCATCATTCACTGCAGTGAATATAAGCTGGAACCTTTCAGAAGGACATTTGGGCATTGCCTAGGAACATTCCCCAAACACATTCTCTCTGATCGAGCAATTCCACTTTGAGCTATTTATCCATAGTAGATACTTAAGTGCACTTTATACAAGCACACATAACACATGCACACATATGTGAGGATTTTCATTGCGGCATCACTTGTGATTTATATTTTTAAATGGAAACAACCTAAATGTCCATTAATAAGGGGATAATTAAATACAATCTGGTTCATCCAAACTTCGAGGTCTTACAAAGCCATTACAAGAACATGGGAGATCTATCCAAATTGAGATAGAAAATATCAGTAACACATTGTTTAAAAAGCTTATTCCAGGGTATGGTTTCATTTTAAAAAAAAATCCCAATACCAACTAGGTGTGTGTGTGTGTGTGTGTGTGTGTGTGTGTGTGTGTGTGTGTGTGTCAGGGACATATACACATAGGAGAAGCATTGGAAATGTATTGACCAACCTGACAGTGGCCGTCTCTGGAGAATGGGTTTTAGGGTAAGATGTGTGGGGATGGTAAGCAGAAACATTGGATTTTTTCTTTATATACTTCTGTGGTTAATCTTTTTTATTTTTATTTTTATTTTTTTTACAACAAGTACATGTTACTCTTGTATTAAAAATTATTTTGGGGGCACCTGAGTGGCTCAGTTGGTTGAGCATCCAACTTTGGCTCAGGTCATGATCTTGTGGTTTGTGAGTTCGAGCCCCACGTCAGGCTCTGTGCTGACTCAGAGCCTGGAGCCTGCTTCAGATTCTGTGTCTCCCTCTCTCTCTGCCCCTTTCCCACTCACACTCTGTCTGTCTGTCTCTCTCAAAAAGAAATGAACTTAAACAAATTATTTTAGGGGCACCTGGGTAGCTCAGTTGGTTGACTGACTTTGGCTCAGGTCATGATCTCCCGGTTCAAAAGTTCGAGCCCCACATCAGGCTTGCTGCTGTCAGTCTGTCAGTGCAGAGCCTGCTTCAGATCCTCTGTCCCCCTCTCTCTGCCCCTCCCAAAAAAATAAATTAAAAAAATTATTTTAGAAGCTTGTGCTCTCCCAAAAAAATAAATTAAAAATTATTTTAGAAGATAAAAACCAAATATATCTTCCTGTGAACATTTTCAAAAGTATAGAAAATTAGAAAGCAAAGTTTTAAATTAGGTGAAGTTCCATTAGCCAGAGACACACCATTGACATTTTTCTATTATTTCGGGCAGGCTTTTGAAAATGTACACATACTTTAAAAACCCACACATAGTTTTGAGGGTTTGTGGAAGATTCCTTATGATTGATGTTCTATACTGTATTTGGCCACACCCTTTCTGCTGGATATTTAGATTATTTCCAGTTTTCTCCCACCATTAGTAATGTTGAGCTAGTCATTCTTGTTTATAAACCTTTTGTTATATCTTGGATTATTTTCACCTCTCCCCCACCATGAATTCATAGAAGTGGAATTGCACAATTTAAATAAATATACTTAAAAAATGACTTGCTGCATATTGTTAAAATGGTTGTACATTTTGGACTTCTATAGACAGTCCATGAGAGTGCCCATTCCTCCCGATCAACCTCTGGTACAGTCACTTTAAATTCACTTGCTAATTTCATAGGTGGTCTTGGTACCTGATCCTTCCTCCCCATCCCCAAGATGCAGGCTTTGGCCGTTGTTTCTCCTGGGTCCTTAATCTGGCCTCACATCAATCTCCTATCTGGAGCCGTTTTTCCAAACATGAATCCGACTGTGACAGTCTGCTACCTAAATCCCTCGACAACTCTTCTGGACTCCAAGATCAAGGATGCAGCACATTAAGACACTGCACGCAGCACAGAGTGCCCTGTTGTGCCTGCACAACCTCTCTCTCTCCTCAGCCCAGGCCGCTCCGGGTGCCTGGAGTGGTCACATCACGTGTCAGTGACTCTTCACCTGTCAGACCAATTTGATTGTCCCCACGCCTGGACATGACCCCCTTGGTTTAGGCCCACCCACTCTGGGTCCCCAGGCCTGACGCCTGTGAATATTTATGAATGAGTTGCAGAGTGGACATCCTTGGTGGAGACTCAGACAAGCCCTTACTCCCCTCTCTAACTGCCTGGCAGAGCACCCCTTCAGAATGTTGCACCATTTTGTTTCAACACAGGACATGCTGATGAGGTCACAGGGTTCAGTCCTCTGGCTTCTTACCAGTGCTGGGACTGTGCCTATGTGCTGTGTGACCTTGGGAAGGTCACCTTACCTCTTTGGACCTCTATCTTCCTCTGCAAGATGAGGATAACAGCAGGATCTGACTTGTGGGGCTACAGAGGGCGTTTCTGCCCCTAAAACGATTAGTGCCTGCTGGGCACATCCTGCTCCTGCCTGCCTCTTTCTGCCCTACCCAGAGGACAAGGGTGAGGCAGGTGCAGCACTATCCAAAATTTAAGGGATGCCCAAAACTCCGTCATCAAGACGCACGATATTTTAATACAGATTACAGAATTGTATTTAATTATTAAATATATTTTTATATTTAATATAATTATTAAATATATTAATAATAATTAAATATAAAAATATTAAATATATTAATTAAATATATTTAATACAGAATTGAAAGTATTACAAACAAAAAATCAATGCAAAAAAATCCACGCAAGACAGATGTCAGCACTTTAAATACAGCCGGTGTCTACCCAGGCCCCTTCTCTCTGGCCCATTCTTCCTTCTCCCCCCTCTTCCCCTCACTGCTGCTCTCCTCTTCGGATGTCCACTCCTGGCTCCCACCTTAGGGAACTCCACATCCTCCCCTGCCGTGATCTTTTGGCTCCTTACCTTAGGCTCCTTCCCTCTGGGGCTCTGCTCGATGATGCTGTGTTGTGGGCAGCAGGCCATGGGTGCCCATGGCCAGGTGTAGCAGCAGTAGGGGACAGTGCTGCCTGGGGCCAGGGCTCTGTCCCCCAGGAGCCTCACAGCACACTTGGCCTGTCTCGGGCCTCATCTGCCCTCAGGGTGGAAGCTCGGCTTGAACTTCCAGGAGAGGGGCTGGCAGGTGCCTCAGGTCCCTCTTGTTGGCAGCAGCAGTCCCAGTGTGCCTGGCCCACATAGTCTTGTCCTCTGTCTGGGCCTTCTCTGGTCCCTGCACTCAGTGCCCAGTCCTCTCCAGGGCCCATGGCTGTTACCCCTGGAGATCTCCCTCAGAGTGACATCTGCCAGCTGCCCGGCTGTGGTTAGATTCTGGGCTCCACCCCCTCCCACTGAAGCCAGCCCACAGTTCCCGCCCCTGGGGCCCTGGGTGGGGAATACCTGACCTGCCTTATTTCCATATTCCTAAGCGTGACCCAGGTCTGTGGAGCATCTCCTTGGGACTTGAAAAGACCACAGCAAGCAGTTGAGTGCCCAGTGAATCAGGAATCACCAAGGCCTGAGTTCCTTGGGGTGGGACTGGGGCTAGGGCTTCTCTTCTGACCAGTCCCCCAGACTGGGTCCCTGCACACTCCACTTCCTTGGCAGGGTTGGTCAAGCCTGGCTGGTTTCCCTCTGGTCATCTCAGCTTCTCAGCCAGTCAAGGGCCCTGCAGGGAGTGATTCTATATCCCTCACTCAAGGAGTAATGTCAGGCTCATGAATGTTGAAACCTAGCCTTAGGTCACCTCTGGGCCTCATTTTCCTCATCTGTAAAATGGACACAGTTCCTCTGTAGCAGGGCAGTCATGAAGATGAATGAGATCATGTGAATGCTAAGCCCCAGTATGTAGCAGGTGTTGAATGAATGTCCATTCCCTTTCCACCATCCTCGGACTTTGGGCTTTAGAATAACTGTTGGCATGTCCTGGGGGGCGTTTCCCTGTATTACAAGTGAGAAAACTAAGGTCCAGAGAAGATGAACGCTGGGGCCAAAGGTGTTCTGGGAGTGGGCTGCAGGGTGATCTAGAATCTAGGAGTGAGCTCCTCCCCTGCATTGCAGCCCTTTGTCCACCTGGAAGGCACATGCTTTGGTTCCAAGGGAGGTGGGGTTTGGGTTCTGTTGGGCAGAGGTGCAGGAGGGATGGACTGCACAGGTGCTTTGGGCTGGGGGCCATTGGAAAGCCCAGGAATATAATACGTAATGCAATGAGGCTGAGGCAGACAGCGGGGCCGGCTGCTGGCTGAGCTGAGATCATTTCACCTATTTGAGGATGAAGAAATTGATGTTCAAGCAGATTCTATACAGACGGCTGGCCCTTGCACGGCTCCAGGACATGCTTTGTTGATGTCTGTGCATCAGCTCTCTGGGCCTGGTGAAGTCTCACTGCTCGGTGAAGAGAGAATTGAAAGCAGCAGGTTGTAGGATCCCGCCTGTCATCCAGCGCCTCTCTTGCTTTCCAGTTGCCTTTTCTGCCACAAGGTCTTTTAATACACCTGCTCAAATCTGGGTTGCAGCCCCTCAGGGCTTCTAGTTTCTGTTTCAGCAGCCCTAAATGAGGCCTCCCAGGCCTGCCAAAGTGACTTTCCTGGGAGGTCCCTTTAAGAGTTGTGTGTCCCATGTTTTGAGTCAGTCACTCCTTAACTTTCCGGCTACATTTGGCAGGAGATCATCCTATCCATGGGATGAGGCCCACGCCTGCCTCTGACCTTGGGTTCCTGGTACCATGGGGGCTGGAGTGGCATGTGCCCTAGGAGTCCAGACCGAAGCTGTTCCCTCCTGGCACCCCTGTGTGGGTGTGACACTCACCTACTACCCAGGGCCCAGAAGCTGTGGTTCTCTGGGGGACAGCCCCAGGTCTTGGGAAGAAGGGGCTCTCCCTAAAGGCAGCATCCCCAGCTGTGCCTCTTTTCCCCCACCCCTGCACCTGCCACAGCCTCTGGGCCGCCACTGCCACAAACCACATCCTCTTGTGGTGGCTGCAGTCAGAAATCTGGGTCTGGTTGTTTCCTGGGGACACTTGAGGGATGGGCTGGGTCTTCCCAGATGGTGCAGCTGCAGCTCTGACCCACCCAGGCCTGCCCCCTCACCTCCTTCCTGGATTGAGATACGCCGGGGGCTGGATTCAGGCTGGGCCAGAGGAGTCCAGGTCCATCTGTCCCCCTTGGTAGACCCCCTGCTGAGGGTCCCTGGCTCCTCTGTGCCCTGCCCCAGCCCTTCTCCCATGGAGTGTCAGGGTGTGCCCTTGTCCAATCACTTCTGTCCTGCTTCCCATGTCAGAGGGTTCCCCTGTCTCCTGCTGACCAGTCTCCTGCCCGCTCTGTACTCCACAAGCCCCAGAGACTGCCTAAATCCAGGTCTCTCCAGCACCTTGCTCCACCACCCCCCCATCCCCAAACTCAAGCCAGCTGGGCCTTCTCATCTCACAGTTGTGCATGGTGTGTGTGTGTGTGTGTGTGTGTGTGTGTGTGTAACAAAGTATCTGTCTGGGGATGTGACAGAGGTTCTGGAATCTCTCAGAGTTCTTGGAGTCAGGGTCTGGCTCTGCAGCTTCTGAACCCCACTCTGAGGGATCCCCAGGATCCCTGGAGACCCCTACTCCTTTGTGGAGTGGGACTGCACCCCACATTCCAGCTTTCCTCCAGCAAATGGAAAGAGAATTCTACTGCTTCTGTAGATGTCACAGACTCATGACCCTGGTGGGGACCTTCTAGTTCCTTCGACTGATAAACTGAGGCACAGAGAGGGAGAGTTTCTTTCCTAAGACACACAGCGACTTGGTGTAAAGACTGTGTCTTGGGACTTGCCAGTACCAGCCAGAGACCTGAGAGGACCAGGCTTTTTTTTTTGCACATGAGGTGGAGCCAGCCTGGAACTGAAGGATGGAGCTTGGGAACTTTTCAGTGCTTTAACGCCCAACTCTCCCAATACAGCCGCCTGGAGTGCAGTCCCGAGGGGACAGTCCAATAGGGGGCAGCAGAGACCAGCAGTAGAGGGAGGCTAAACCTCAGAAAGGGCTGGAACTCAGAAGGGGCTGGCCAGACAGAGGCCCGGGAAAGGCTCCAGTGGTGGTGGCAGGCGGGAGGATGCGGAGGCCGGACTCTAGTCCAACATCTTCCCTGACACCCACCTAACCCTTGCAACCACAGCCTGGGGTGAGGCGAGTGAAGCGAGTCACTCCAGTGTGGAGTGGGGGGGCGGATACTGAACTGACTTACAGTTTTGATGTTATATTTATTACGGGATTTTTCTGCATTACGATGTGAAAAAAGATTGCATTAAATATTATTTTGATGACGAGTTTTGGGGTCCTCCCTTAAATTTTACATGTAACGACAGTGGCTTACTCTGTTCATACTAGTGCCGGCTGTGTTTGATACTCCAGGGAACATTTTTTAGGGGGCGGTGTGTGGAGGAAGTCGGGGGGCGGGGTTCTGGAGTGGGCGTGGCCAGCGCCCTGTGGTTCCAGCCTCACCTGACCAGGTGGGTTGATGTTTGCATAGCGGAGCCCAGTTTTCCAGGCCCTTTCCAAAGTCTTGGATTGATACCCGGGAGGGGTATACTCCCTTCATGAGGACCTGCGTGGCAGGTGGTGGCTTTGTAGCAGCCACAGCTCCTTCAGCTCTTCCACCGGGAACAGCCTCCTGGCAGGTCCTCTCGGGACAAAGCACATTCTTAGAGAGGGTGGTGCAGCCTCCTTTATTACATTCATACAAAGCGCTCCATCCTGATGGCTACCAATACTAACGTAATTTACATTCGATTCTTACTTCATTACTCCTAAAAGCCCACACACCCTCACATTTGTTTATAACTACACGTGTCATATACCATAGTAGCTACTGCACTGCGTATGCTAGTTCCATAGTGGCAAATAGCCTAGAGACTTACCTTGTTTTAAAAAAGTTGTTATAAAATAGATAATCACATAAAATCGACCTCACTTTATTGTTTGACCCTTTCTCCAGACACATCCTTTGCTTTTCAGTGATTTTACAATATTCCCCGAAATACCCATCTAGATGTTTACTTGTGTTGACAACTAGAGCCAGACAGTTTCTAACAGAAGTATGTCTGAATAGGACCTTGGACAGTGAGGACTGGCTTTGCCAATTAGGTTAAACAGTGGGACTCTTCCCTAGATTGAATGATTCAAATTGGCAGCCCCAAGTTTGGGAGGAAAAAATACAGTTTAAAACACATGACAAGAGGAAATAATGTTTTTCAAAAAAAAATTGTAAAGATGCAAAGATGCATGATGATTACAGATATTTTACTTTTCCCCAATCTTTTATTTTTTTAAATTATTGTTAATATTTATTTATTTTTGAGAGAGAGAGCATGAGCTGGGGAGGGGCAGAGAGAGAGAGGGGGACAGAAGTTCCGAAGCGGGCTCTACACTGACAGCAGAGAGCTCGATGCAGCTCGAACTCACAAACGGTGAGAACATGACCTGAGCTGAGGTCGGCTGCTGAACTGAGCTACCCAGGCACCCCCAATTTTTTCCCAATCTTTTAAATTACATGACACACAAGGGATCTCTTAGTAAGTTCTGTTCAAGTTTCTTGTTGCATGTCCCAGAAGCTGGGAAAGTGGATGACAGATGGCTAGGTGACACCTCTGTGCAGGTGGTCCCCTCTCCCCTAGAAGCTGATACCGGCAAGGAGGCTCTTCTCTGATGCATAAAGGTCCTGAGTCTCAGCGCAGGGTGATCACATAAACCAACAAGTGGAAGGACCCCCATGAATCAGGGGCCAGCTAGGAGCTGCGCATTTTCCTTCCAGTATCTTGACTTTTCAGGTCACTCCTGAGAGGAGTGAGGAGCTAAGCCTGGAGAGGGGACAAGGCTGTGCCAAGGTTCAGCCAGTAGGGGGACCTCTGGACCCACAGGGCACCACAGTCTTTGTGATTCAAAACAGGCCCCCTACCTCCCCACCCCCTACTATTTCTCAGCGTGGTAAACAAAGGCCCTGAGGGGAAGTCTTTCCAACCCTGAGGGTCGGGGCCAAGACCAGAGAGGACACCCGACCATAAGACGTGGCCTATGGCTGTTCAGAGGATGGAGAGAATGAGCATCAGGCCAGGGCAGGAGCGTCTGTGTCTCACTTCCCCATCTGTCTGTGTCACTGTGAGTCATTGCCAGGTGCTCCCAATGACATGGTAGGTGGCACAGAAATAGCTTCGTCCTTGGCCTGGGCCCCACTGGTGGTCAGGGTGGCTATGTTCCCTGAGTTGGGAGCCAGAGAATCACTCAGGGATCCCTGAGGGCCAGTTGCTGCAATAATAGATGACCAGCATGGGGGCCTGGCCTGACTTCTGCTGGTGCCATTGGACATATTTCCTTCCAATGTTGTTTTCTCCACAGGTGATCTTGGCGTCTGTCCCAGGGCCACTGACACTGACAGGAGCCGAGTCAGCTCATTGGAGGCCACAGAACCTGCAAGAGAGATTATGAGAGGTGGGTTTCCAGCTGACGGGGCTCTGCCTTCCTGGCCGGGACCGAACTCCAGAGGTTTCTTGGCCCCAAGAGTTGTCCCCACCCATCAATCTCAGCCCCAGGGGCCCATGGGCATGGCTGGTGGATAAAACCCTTGAACAAATGAGAAACTCCCAGCCCCTGTCTCTGGGCAGGTACAGCCCATTAGAGCTCACACAGGGCCAGTGAGCAAAATGGGAGGTTTCACCCCTCTAGCCCCTTATCCTGCAGCAAGGTGAAGAGATCCTGTCCCCCACTGGGGCAGGAGCTCAGAGTCAGGGCCAAGCTTGTCCCAGATCCCAGTGAGCCTGGGCACAGCACCTGTGCAGTGAGAAAGGAGGCCGATGAGGAGAGGGGTCCAGGCCGGGGTGGAGGCGCCCCAATTCTGCTACTAAGGCCCAAGGCTGGGCAAAATTCCTCCTAAGGCCTCTCTTTTTCCCTTGCTGGAGACTCCTGCTGGTTATGCAAATCAATAGAGGCTCTGGGGCTGCTGCCGAAGAGCTTTGTGGTTGCAGAGAAGGGGGAAGGGCTCAGCCCCAAGGCACAGAGAGGACAGGTATCCCTTGTAGTCTCCACCCCCAGCCCAGGGGATCCTCCTCCTGGTAGTCACTAGTCTGGGGCTGTAGCCCCCGTTCAGTCTGTGCCCTGGCCTACATCCTGGGCTGTTCTGGCCACTGAGAAACAGTCTATCTCTGTTTTCAGGGAACCTGAAATCATGCTCACTGAATCGTTCTGGGTGCTGTCATGAAGGTGGCCAGAGTCATGGTGGTGATGCTGAGATTGTCCTGGGCTCCCTGTCTTTCCTCTGCTCCATTCTGGCTCAGGAGGAAGGTGGTTAATATCATCCAGGAGTTCCAAGTGTCTCATCCATCGTTGTGTTGTGGTGGGGGCCTCGAGCTGGTCCGCTTCTAGCTCCATCTCCAGAGCATTTCCACACTGAGTCTCCTCTGACATTCCCAGGCCCCAGTGCAGTGACCCTCCTCACCCCTACTCCAGGGAAACCGTGAGACAGGAGCAGCGTTCTACTGCAGATCACAGTTTGTGAGAGCCAAAACCTGAATAAAATTTCCTCCTTGCCAGGTGCATGTGGAGTTGTTAAAGGTCCATGGAGCTGCTATAAGAGTCTACCCTTGGCCATGAGCTCTTGGACAGGTAGTAAGTGCTGTGTCTCAGAATCTCCAATGTGTGGCTGGGGCAGGGACATATCACATACTCAAAAGATATGATTTGAGTATAAGAGAATGAAATTGGCTGAATTCTAAGAATACTTCATGTGAAATTGAAATGATAATTTTGACTTCAGTTGCTAGGGAAAATGCATTAGGTAATAAAAATATTTAATATAATGTATGAGGTTGACTAATGGTTATTGAATAGCTGCTGTGTCCTTGGAATGGAAAAAGAAAAAGAAAAGAAAATTGGCACCAGCCCCCTGGAGACGGTTTAGGGGGGAAAGGAGGAACTTCTCTTCGAAGTCAGGACAGGAGGGTCTCAGAGCAAAGAGGGGGGTGCAATGTGTGTTCTCAGAGAGAGGGGGCTTTATAGACTTTTTTTACATTCTATAATTTATTTTTAAATTTACATCCAAGTTAGTTAGCACATGGTGCCACAATGATTTCAGGAGTAGATTCCTTGAGCTCCTACCCATTTAGCCCATCCCCCCCCCAAACCCCTCTAGCAACCCTATGTTTGTTCTCTATATTTAAGAGTCTCTTATGTTTTGCCCCCCTCCCTGTTTTTATAAAATGTTTTATATTTTGCTTCCCTTCCCTTATGTTCATCTGTTTTGTATCTTAAAGCCCTCACATGACTGAAGTCATATGATATTTGTCTTTCTCTGACTAATTTAGCTTAGCATAATACCCTTAGTTCCATTCATGTAGTTACAAAGGGCAAGATTTCATTCTTTTTGATTGCTGTGTAATATTCCATTGTATATATATATATATATATATATATATATATATATATATATACCACATCTTCTTTATCCATCCATCCATCCATCCATCGATGGACGTTTTGGCTCTTTCCATACTTTGGTTATTGTTGATAGTGCTGTTATAAACATTGGGGTGCATGTGCCCCTTTGAAACAGCATACCTGTATCCCTTGGATAAATACCTAGTAGTGCAATTGCTGGGTCGTAGGGTAGTTCTATTTTTACTTTTTTGAGGAACCTCCATACTATTTTCCAGAGTGGCTGCACGAGTTTGCATTCCCACCAACAATGCAAAAGAGATCCTCTTTCTCTGCATCCTCGCCAACATCTGTTGTTGCCTGAGTTGTTAATGTTAGCCATTCTGACGGGTGTGAGGTGGTATCTCATTGTGGTATTGATTTGTATTTCCCTGATGATGAGTGATGTTGAGCATTTTTTCATGTGTCATTTGGCCATTTGGATGTCTTCTTTGGAGAAGTGTCTATTCATGTATTTTTCCCATTTCTTCACTGGATTATTTGATTTTGGGGTGTTGAGTTTGAGAAGTTCTTTATAGATTTTGGATACTAACCCTTTATCTGATATGTCATTTGCAAATATCTTCTCCCATTCTGTTGGCTGCCTTTTAGTTTTGCTGATTGTTTCCTTCACTGTGCAGAAGCTTTTTATTTTGTTGAGGTCCCAAAAGTTCATTTTTGCTTTTGTTTCCCTTGCCTCTGGAGACGTGTTGAGTAAGAAGTTGCTGCGGCCAAGGTCAAAGAGGTTTTTTGCCTGCTTTCTCTTCTAGGATTCTGATGGCTTCCTGTCTTACATTGAGGTCTTTCATCCATTTTGAGTTTATTTTTGTGTATGCTGTAAGAAAATGGTCCAGGTTCATTCTTCTGCATGCCGCTGTGCAGTTTTCCCAGCACCACTTGCTGAAGAGACTGTCTTTATTCCATTGGATATTCTTTCCTGCGTTGTCAAAGATTAGTTGGCCATACATTTGTGGGTCTATTTCTGGGTTTTCTATTCTGTTCCACTGATCTGAGTGTCTGTTTTTGTGCCAGTACCATACTGTCTTGATGATTACAGCTTTGTAATACAGCTTGAAGTCCAGGATTGTGATGTTTCCTTTGTTTTTGTTTTTTTTTTTCCAAGACTGCTTTGGCTATTTAGGGTCTTTTCTGGTTCCATACAAATCATAGGATTGTTTGTTCTAGCTCTGTGAAGAATGCTGGTGTTATTTTGATAGGTATTGCATTGAATATGAAGACTGCTTTGGGTAGTGTTGACATTTTAACAATATTTGTTCTTCCTGTCCAGGAGCATGGAATCTTTTTCCATTTTTTTTTTTTTGTGTCTTCTTCAATATTTTCACAAGCTTTCTATAGTTTTCAGTGTGTAGATTTTTCACCTCTTTGGTTAGATTTATTCCTAGGTATTTTATGGTTTTTGGTGCAATTATAAATGGGATTGATTCCTTGATTTCTCTTTCTGTTGCTTCATCGTTGTTGTATAGGAATGCAACCGATATCTGTGCATTGATTTTATATCCTGCCACTTTGCTGAATTCACGAATCAGCTCTAGCAGTTTTTTGGTGTAATCTTTTGGGTTTTCCATATAGAGCATCATGTCGTCTGCAAGGAGTGAAAGTTTGATTTCCTCCTTGCCAATTTAGATGGCTTTATTTCTTTGTGTTGTCTGATTGCTGGGATTAAGACTTCCAATACTATGTTGAATAGCAGTGGCAAGAGTGGACATCCCTGTCTTGTTCCTGACCTTAGGGGGAAAGCTCTCAGTTTTTCCCCATTGAGAATGATATTAGCATTGGGTCTTTCTTATATGGCTTTTATGATCTCCAGGTATGATCCTTCTGTCCCTACTTTCTTGAGGGTTTTTATCAAGAAAGGATGCTGTATTTTGCCAAATGCTTCCTCTGCATCTGTTGAGAGGATCATGTGGTTCTTGTCCTTTTATTGATGTGATGAATCACACTGATAGTTTTGCGGATATTGAACCAGCCCTACATCCCAGGTATAAATCCCACTTGGTCGTGGTGAATAATTTTTTTAAATGTATTGTTGGATCCGGCTGGCTAATATCTTGTTGAGGATTTTTGCATCCTTGTACATCAGGGAAATTGGTCTATAGTTCTCCTTTTTAGTGGCATTTTGTCTGGTTTTGGAATCAAGGTAATGCTGGCTTCATAGAAAAAGTTTGGAAGTTTTCCTTCCATTTCTATTTTTTGGAACAGCTTCAATAGGTGTTAACTCTTCCTTAAACGTTTGGTAGAATTCCCCTGGAAAGCCATCTGGCCCTAGACTCTTGTGTTTTGGGAGATTTTTGACTACTAATTTAATTTCTTTGGGGTGCCTGGGTGGCGCAGTCAGTTAAGCGTCCGACTTCAGCCAGGTCACGATCTCGCGGTCTGTGAGTTCGAGCCCCGTGTCAGGCTCTGGGCTGATGGCTCGGAGCCTGGAGCCTGTTTCCGATTCTGTGTCTCCCTCTCTCTCTGCCCCTCCCCTGTTCATGCTCTGTCTCTCTCTGTCCCAAAAATAAATAAAAAAACGTTGGAAAAAAAATTTCTTTACTGGTTATGGGTCTGTTCAACTTTTCTATTTCTTCCTGTTTCCGTTTTGGTAGTGCATATGTTTCTAGGAAGTTGTCCATTTCTTCCAGATTTCCCATTTTATTGGCATATAATTGCTCATAATATTCTCTTATTATTGTTTGTATTTCTGCTGTGTTGCTTGTGATCTCTCCTCTTTCATTCTTGGTTTTATTTATTTGGGTCCTTTCCTTTTTCTTTTTGATCAAACTGGCTAGGGGTTTATCAATGTTGTTAATTCTTTCAAAGAACAAGCTTCTGGTTTCATTGATCTATTCTACTGTTTTGTTTGTTTGTTTGTTTGTTTTTTGGTTTCAATAGCATTGATTTTTGCTCTAATCTCAATTATTTCCTGTCTTCTGCTGGTTTGGGGTTTTATTTGCTGTTCTTTTTCCAGGTCTTTAAGGTGTAAGGTTAGGTTGTGTATCTGTGATCTTTCTGTCTTCTTTAAGAAGGCCTGGATTGCTATATACGTCCCTCTTATGACTGCCTTTGCAGAGTTCCAGAGGTTTTGGGCTGTGATGTTATCATTTTCATTGGCTTCTATGTACTTTTTAATTTCTGCTTTAACTGCTTGGTTAGCCCATTCATTCCTTAGTAGGATGGTCTTTAGTCTCCAAGTATTTGTTATCTTTCCACATTTTTTCTTGTGGCTGACTTCTAGTTTCAGAGCGTTGTGGTCTGAAAATCTGCACGGTGTGATCTCAATCTTTTTGTACTTGTTGAGGGCTGATTTATGTACCAGTATGTGATCTATACTGGAGAACGTTCCATGTGCACTGGAGAAGAATGTATATTCTGCTGCTTTAGGATGAAATGTTCTGAATATTTCTGGTAAGTCCATCTGGTCCAGTGTGTCATTCAAAGCCATTATTTCCTTGTTGATTTTCTATTTAGATGATCTGTCCATTGTTGTAAGTGGGGTGTTGAAGTCCCTTACTATTATGGTATTATTATCAATGAGTTTATGTTTGTGATTAATTGATTTATATATTTGAGTGCCTTCACATTTGGAGCATAAATGTTTACAATTGTTAGATCTTCTTGGTGGATAGACCCCTTAATTATGATATAATGCCCTTCTTCATCTCTTGTTATAGTCTTTAATTTAAAGCCTGGATTGTCTGATATAAGTATGGCTATTCTGGCTTTCTTTTGTCCACCATTAGCATGATAGATGGTTCTTCATCCCCTTACTTTCTTTTTTTTTTTTTTTAATGTTTATTTATTTTTTTTGAGACAGAGAGAGACAGAGCATGAGCCGGGGAGGGGCAGAGAGAGAGGGAGACACAGAATCGGAAGCAGGCTCCGGGCTCCGAGCCATCAGCCCAGAGCCCGCCACGGGGCTCAAACTCACGGACCGTGAGATCGTGACCTGGGCCGAAGTCGGACACCCAACCGACTGAGCCACCCAGGCGCCCCCGCTTACTTTCAATCTGAAGGTGTCTTTAGGTCTAAAGTGGGTCTCTTGTAAACAGCATATAGATGGATCTTGTTTTCTTATCCATTCTGTTACCCTATGTTTTTGATTGGAGCATTAATCCATTGACGTTTAGAGTGAGTACTGTAAGATATGAGTTTATTGCCATTATGTTTCTTTTAGATTTGGAGTTTCTGGTGGTGTTCTCTGGTCCTTTCTAGTCTTTGTTGCTTTTGGTCTTTTTTTTTCCTTGTCTTTTCTTCCTCAGAGAGTCCCCCTTAAAATTTCTTGCAGGGTAGTTTAGTGGTCATGAACTTCCTGTGAAAATGAATACAATGAAATAGAATAAAATGAAATGATGGCAGTAAAACAGAATTGGAAAAATTTACAAAAAAGTAAGAAAATATTGTAGAAAAAAATAAAAATATTTTTAATAAAAATTGAAAATAAAAATACATTTTTTTCTCTTTTCCTATTCAAGAAAAAGAAAAGAAACGAAAAAGAAAAAAAAAAAAGAAAATTGAATAGATGGACCAGCGAACAGACTGAAATACTATTGAAATCACATTGTCTTCCCCTAGATGTCAAACTATGAAACACTTTATAGTCTGTAAACTAAGCAGGTGGAGAGACTTGTGTTCCTGAAGAGCAAGGTTGGCCCAGTTGCGTGGGGCTTAGTGTAATGGCCCCATTCTCCACTAGATGGTGCTGCTTAGCTTACTGGGGTGGATTATTGTGGAGCTTGTGTGTGTGTATGTGCATGCGCAGGAGGGGAAAAAATGGCATCACCCAGCTACCCCCAGTCTCTAGTATTAGAACTCTGTTCTCCCTGATCGGCAGTCGTGCACTCTTCCTTTGTCTCCGGTCCGTCCACTCCCTGCATTTACACTGCGACCAAGCCGTCAGTTTGCCAGGTAGCAC
The DNA here is from genome assembly GCF_028018385.1 of Neofelis nebulosa. NCBI lineage: Eukaryota > Metazoa > Chordata > Mammalia > Carnivora > Felidae > Neofelis > Neofelis nebulosa. The sequence continues at coordinate 75,731,397 of NC_080792.1, read as the reverse complement.
TTCCCTCCTGCATTTTATCTCAGATGCGGCTGTGTTTCCTGACCCCTCGCTTCTGAGGGACTGTGGCTTTGACCCACTCAGACCCTCTGGGAGAGGGTCTCACAGAGCAATGGCCGGGTGCTGGCCCCACCCAGGAACGTTCCGCGGGACCGTGCTGTTGCTGATGCCCATAAACTGTGGCTGGGTGCCAGCCTGCCCCAGAAAAAGTTCATGTGATCATGCAGCAGCAACCCTTCAGGGATTGTGGAAAATCACAACATGCATCTGGCACCAGGCTTCACTCTTAACGACCTTGTTCCAGCACCAGCGACTGTGGTTGTTCTTCAGGATCCTTTGGGATCTTTGCCTGTGGGGAGCTCTCCCAGCAGGGGAACTGCCTCTCCCGTGCGTCCTGAAGACACCTGGACTTCAGTCTGCTCCCAGGGATTCGTCCTTCCCACCAGAGCACCACCAGGTATCGAGCTGCAGAGTTTCAGCCTCTGCACTCCCCCTGTTTATAGAGTCTTAATGGAATTTAAACCCTCTCCTTTCTCCCTTTTTGGTTCAGTCCCTGTGGCTGTTTCCACTTTTCCACTTTCTCTCCAGCTGCTTTTGTGGGGGGGGGATACTTTTCCCATATTCTCCCCCACCCCCCGCCTCCATCCCCTCTCCACAAGCAAAAACAGCCCCCTGCCCTCCATGGCTTCTCCCCCAGTTCACCTCTTTGCTCCACGTACCTGCTAAGTTCTCTGGTTCAGGTTGTGCAGATTGTTGTGTTAATCCTCAAATCAATTTTCTAGGTTTGCAGGGTGGTTTAGTGTTGATCTTGCTGTATTTCAGGGACAAGAGACACACATACACACACACACACACAAAACAAAAACAAAAACAAAAACACACAAAAAACTTCCATGCTGTTCCTCCATCTTGTCCCATGGTCCTGGGGCTTTGCAGACTTAAGAGAGCCTTAACACCACTGGGGTGTATGTAGGAGATTGAAGTCCCAGATCTGTGCCTAAGAAATAATTACTGCAAGATCTGGATCAGAGGAATAAGGAGCCAAAGGATTTTTTACATCAGTGTCAAGCATGATACTTAAGAAGGAAGATACCTTTTCCTTCAGATCTTAGGTCATGGTTACTAGCTCCCCCTGCCATGTTAGGAGCCCTGATACCAGGCCCACTCCATCACCAGGTGGCTAGGCAAGTGACCTCTGCTGCCACCTGGGTGGTGGCAATAGCACACAGGGCTCACGCCATGTCCCCTGGGACTCTGTATGTACTTTCAGTTGTCATGTATTAGACATATATGGTATTGCTTCTCCCCTAGTTGGGATTCACGGGTCTAGGAATTGGGGTGGGAATGCAAGTAGCAGCACTCACTGTTATCCCCAGTGAGCCATCAACTAAATGTTCCCTTGTCATCCTTGGGACTTTGTGCTTTGCTTGATCGCACGGCCCTGCTGGCTGAGTGTGCACCATGAACCCTTTGGCTCTGCCTGGCAGTGAGTCATCGGCAAAAGTAGGGGGTACTGGCTGGGGTGATTCCTGGCTACTGTCAAGGGGTAAGGGATTTTCTACCACACAATGAGGGTAAGTAGGTGGATGTATGGATTCAGGAGATCCCCTAATATTCCCTGGGTCTGTGACTGTAGTCATCAATTCACCACAATACAATTCAACAGGTCTGATAATGGGTGAATGTTCCGGAATGGAGGTTTGGTCGTCTCAACTGACAGGGACCCAACTGACTAACTCAGGTGTTTGCTGAGGGAAGGGGAATATGGAGTGGGTGGTGAAGATGTAACTATAGACATAACTCTGACCACAGGGTAGTGGCAGAAATGAGGATAATAGAAGGAACAAGTGTTTCCTCCTTATGTTGATATGAATATGTTTGGAAACCTATTAATCCTATGTTTCTGTTTTGTTCTCCTGGGTCATCTCATTATCATCTAACATCCAATGTGTTCATAATAGTTAACTTTATGTCTCAATATGAAGCTATAGGATATCATTTCAGCTGGGACAAAAAATAAATACCACCATCAGACAGTAGTATACTTTGTATCCTCCTGGGAAAGGATGAACATGTTGGTAATTTTTCATTGGATAGTTTGGATAGTTTGTCACATCACGTGGAAGCATGGCTGCCAATATTCTCTTTATTTGGAGATTGTGGTTTGCCTGGATTGGGTGGATTTCACGTGGATGAGGTTGGACTGTAGTGGCTTATTATGTGTCAACATCGACAGACTGAACTGTATTTCACAGAATTGTTTTCTGTCTGTATTCTGGGGTAGGGTGGGTGTGAAGAAAGAATCTTGTGCGAGATTTGGGGGGTAGGAGTGACATTGCACCCATTTTGTGTCTCAGTCCATGGTTGTGTATCTTCTGGTTACTTTGTAGGAGGAGGCAACTGCCCCAGTGTCCCTCATTCACCATCAGGGTAGATGTGACCCTTCAACTGTCTGTCAGAACCCAGAGCACCTAGTGTGTCTGCATCTTTTCTCATTGTTTAAAAATACGAGGAACAATCTAATCTGTTGGGGATTTTGACACATATATTGGGGATTTGGGGCACAAACCGGAGCTTTATGTGTTTATATAGTAGCCTCTTCATGTCCCTGAAGACCCTGTCGGGGATGCTGGCCAACCTGGATTGGGTTCCTGGAATCAGACTCTGAGATGGAGAAGTACATGTGTAGGAGATCTGGAAGGAGGAGGAAGGTCAGACTGGGCAGAAGGAGAAGTGACCCACGTGCAGTGAGACATCAGATGAGGCCTCCATCCCTGCAGGGAGCTCTAAAGCTGAGACCTTCAGGACATCTGAACCTGAGGCAGGGCCTTCATTCACTCAGGCCAGCATGCACCTGAACCTCTCTGAGAAGGGGCAGAAACCTGGGGAGGCAGTTGTCTGATCCAAGGGCACTTCACAGTGAGGAGGACCCCTGTGAGCTGTCAGGGGCTCCAGGCAGAGGTGGGTGCATGTGTGAGCCTAGGAGGGGGGTGACACCACAGTGAATAATGCACTAGTGTGCTCCACTCAGAATCCCCAGCTATCATGGTGGCAGGGCTTCTGGAGCTCAGCTGAGCTGAGAAATTCAGGCCTCTAATATTCGTCAGTTGGGTGAAGGAACGGCCCATGACCGCCATATGGGCATGGAGGGGTAAGGAGCAGCGGATGGATGTTTCTTTCTGTTTGTCCTTCCACTCAGGTCCTCTGTTCCCAAACATACTCAGGCTCAAAAAAAATCCCAAGAGCCCCCAGATCAACCCTGATATATCCTCTGGTGGTGCTGCGTGAAGCGTGGGTGGATAGGAGGTCTGGGGACCTGGGTCAGACCGCTGAGGCTGGAGGAGAGTGTGATACAGATGGGGAAGGGGTTTGTGTCTCCCTTCCCCATCTGCCTGTGTCACTGTGAGCATCACTACTGCCATCCCACACCTTACAGTAATAGTCAGCCTCGTCCTCAGCCTGGGCCCCGCTGATGGTCAGGGTGGCCGTGTTCCCTGAGTTGGTGCCAGAGAATCCGTCAGGGATCCCTGAGGGCCGGTTGCTGCTATAGTAAATGACCAGCATGGGGGCCTGGCCTGGCTTCTGCTGGTACCAGTAAGCATTTTTACTTCCAATGTTGTTTCCCCCACAGGTGATTCTGGCTGTCTGTCCCAGGTTCACTGACACTGACGGGGGCTGGGTCAGCACGTAGGAGGCCATGGAACCTGCAAGAGAGAAAAATGGGTTGGGCTAGAAGATGAAGGACCCATTTCTGGGAAATCCCATAAGCTGCCTGGCCTGCATTGAGCCCCAGGGATTCTCTGGACCCTCAGGGTACCCTCTCTTATAAGTCTTAGCCCCAGGAGCTTATGGGACTGGCTGGTGGGAAGGATCCTTTGAACAAATAAGATTCTTTCCACCCCTTTCTCTGGTCAGGACCATCCCCTTTGAGCACACACAGAACCAGTGAGCACAAGTGGGAATTACACCCCTCACCTGTGCAGTGAGCCAGGATACTGAGGAGAAGAGGGGTCCAGGCCATGGTGGAGACGCACTGATTCTGCTACCAAGACCTTGGGCAAAGTTCCTTCCAGGCATCTCTTATCCCCTTGCTGGAAAGACCTGCTGCTTATGCAAATCAGCTGGGCCTCTGGGGTTGCTGTTGCGTAGCTTTGTGGTTTCGGAGAAGGGCTCTGCCCTAAGGGACACAGAGAGGGGAGGGGCAGCCCTGTCCCATAGTCTGGGGCTGGTATCTCCCTCCCAGTTCAATGTCCTGGGTTTACTCCTTGGCTGGTCTGACCACTGAGACCTCAAAGGCGGAGTCTGTATTTTCTGAGCCCATTCTATAGGTGACGCTATAAGGCTCACACAGGTATAGGGTCCTATCCCAGATCACAGCTTTTGGCCACAGAACCCAAATAAAATTCATCCTCTGTCTAGAGTACATGGAGTTTACAAAACCATCATGGTGCTGTAAATGTCTGCTCTGAGCCATGAACTCCTGCAGCGGGTCATAGAGGTTGTGACTCAGCATCCCCATTTTGGTGTCAGATCAGAGGCCAAAGAAATGATTGTGGTATAAAATAATGAGAGGGGGCTTTAAAGTTTAGTAACTCTTCAAGGGAATGTTTACTATAGTTAAGTTGTCTTCAGTTGTTGGAAAAACATGTAGGAAACATCTTAATATATAAGTTAAGTTGAAAAAAGCTTACAGAGAAAATCACTGTGTTGCAGGCACTGGGAATAGGGAAGAACAGAACTTTCCAGTCCCCTCCCCCTTCCTTGAGGGAGGTGAGTGGAGGGACAGGTGAGGGGGCAGGTGGGAGGAACTTCCAGGAAGGAGGAGCAGCTGAGTCTGTCAGCACAGGGGAGGGAGGGGAAACGTGTGATCCTAGGGAGGATGGGTGTTTGTGGGCAGTGACAGCATTTTGTTTCATTAGGGTGAGCTAGGGCATGGGTTGGTGGGAGACAAAATGCCTGGACCTGTATTAGTTAAATAGGCAGTGTCTTCATGAGCAGGACCTAACACACACATACCCTGAAGAATTTGAACGTGAGAGTGAAGGATGACACTATAGACAAATGGCAAATAATTGAACAATTGTCCCGAAGGTCCTGCTTACAAAACCCCTTTGCCTGTTAGGAGCTGGATCTACGTGTGATTTTGGCAGGTGATCTCTGCTGCCCCCTAGGGGCCACTCTAAATGGCTGCTGGATTGCAGAGGCTTCCTTTGTAAAGTGTAGATTCATAACCTACAGCTCAGGTCCTGATTCCTGCTTCATGGACTGTTGCCACAGTGAGGAATGAGGTTTCTATGCGTGGCTTCTACTTGCCTCACATTCTTGTTTTTTAAAAAAATATTTATTTCGAGGAGAGTGTGAGCAGGGGAGGAGCAGAGAGAGAGAGGGATAGAAGATCCAGAGCGGGCTCTGTGCTGACAGGCTGACAGCAGTGAGCCCGATGTGGGGCTCAAACTCACGAATCTCGAGATCATGACCTGAGCTGAAGTCGGATGCTCAACCAGCTGAGCCACCGAGGTGCCCCAGGTCGCCTTGCATTCTTACATGAGGGGCCTAGATTACCCATGAAAATGTAACAGGCTCATTTGGAGGAAGAGAGCACAGGTTTCACTGAGGCATCCCTGCACCTGTCTCTGAGGTAGTGGGAGGTCACACAGGTGGTGTCACATGGCGGACCCAGGACTCAGGGTGGCTCTTTTTGATGTCAACTGCAGATACAGGGCTAATGTGTGGTGGGGTGCCTGGGGACTAATGCCCCCAAAACAGAGACAGACATTTATTCAGACCCACATTAGTTTGACTCACATTGCATCGTAGGAATTCTGCATGATCTAGACATAGATCCCTCTTGAGAAGGGAACTCTGGCCCTGCTAAAGTCAGGAAGAGAAACACGGAGTGGAATGTGTGTGGGAGGAGCCCAGTCATGCCCTCTGTAGGCACGGGCAGGGGGATATAGGATCTGAAAGAACGGGACAAACCTGAAGGACCTGGGATCCCAACCCAGTTCAGGGACTATATGGAGTTTTCTCCTAAGGTGAGGATTCTGGGCACAGAGGGTGTGGTCAGGTGTGGTAAGAGGCAATTTCCAGGTAATAAGTCAAGTTCTTTAGGCCACCTGCTAGGCACGAACAGGAGGAGGCTGCTGAGGTAGGAACAGGTTTGACACAAGTGTGCTCAGTGCCTGGGAACTTCCTAGGTCACCTGGGGGCTGAGGGCAGTGGTTATTAGCAGGGCAGTATTATTGTCCCTTTCCTCCCTGCTTACACACCTAAAAGCCACAGGGAGACTAGGGTGCTACATGTGTCGCTTGTCCTGTCCTCCTGTTTTGTCCCACGTGGATGACCTAGCACTGTTTTCCCCAACGCCCCACAGACTGGCTGAGCTGAACAGGAACATGAGGGAGGGGTGCACCTGACAGGGAAGGGAAGCTGGGAGAGGCCTGCAGGTCCCCAGTCCCTGAGAGGCAGAGAGAAGAGCAGAGGCTGGCAGGTGCCAGGCAGCAACAGTCACCTGCACCAGGTGAGGAAGGCTGCTCAGGCTGAGAGGGGATGTGGAACAACTTCAGCCAGAATGTTCCAGGTCCTGAAGGAGACAGCTCCTTCCTCTCAGATCTGGAAGCTGCCTATGGGGGGCGCTGCTACACTTGGCATGGGGCCACCTGGACTAGGGACGTGCCAGCCCATTAAGTCATGTTGTTGACAAAGCCTATGGTGAGAATCTCTGGAGAATAACTCTCTATAGTGACCCGTTCATGATCCTTTGACCTGAAAATTCCCTGGAAATATCATTTCAGTCATAGGGAATCCCACCAAAAATTACCTTTTTATTTAGTTCCTCATATCAATAAGTAATAAATAAATTTTAGATGAAATATTGCAATTGCACTTGTGATGCTTTTGTGAGGAGAAAATGATTCTCTGTCCTGTGTCTCCCCACTCCCATGAAGGTATTGCTCTGATTCAAGCCAGGAGTGGAAACTGGGGAAGCATCTGCTTTCCCTCTTAAAACATTCTTCATCTGTCGTTTTGACCTCATGAAATTGCTCTAAAAATTGATTTCAAAACCACAAGTCAAAGATTTGTGAAGAGAAATTCAATTTATGAAAAAAAAACTTATTCATGTCTTGGATAAGGTCTCCTCCCTCAGAATGACAGCTGGGACCAGAATGCAGGCAAAGCCACCACACAGGGTCAGCCTGGGGGTGGGTGTGAGTCCCTGTGGGTCAGTCCTGAGCTAAGGGTCGGGCCTGCCTGGTGCAGGTGATGGGATTTGGGGCAATGGGAGGACAGTGGTGCCAGGAGAAAGTCCCCAGGTGGGATCCAAGATGGTGGCTGCACTTCCTCCACAGTTTGTGTAAAATCTAAGGAAGGGCCTGGGGCAGCAGGGGCCTGGTCCCCTCTTCACGAAGCATCAGGCAGTACTTCCGGATGTGGGGATGCCTCATTGAGGAAAGCGAGTACACATGGCCCCTGTGGCCCGTGCAGGCTGCCTGTATCCAAGGAGAGGAGGAGTTTCCGCAGGACTGTGCTGTTGGGACAGCTGTCTCCCCTCCTGAGTAACATGTGATTATATCTGGGACCCGTGCGATATTTAATGAAACCCCAAATCTTTACTATCAACCATAATACTCAATTACAATCCAAATAGTCAGAATAGCCCCCAACTCTGTTCATTAGGATAAACACAGACCAGAGCACAGAGAACTTACTGGATTCTCCCACACTGGAGGGTCAGGCCAGGACCAGGGAGAATACCTGATCCTAAGGCCTGACCAACAGCTGCTCAGAGGGCAGGTGGGAATGAGAGGCAGGCTATGACAGGAGGGTTGTGTCCCATCCCCCATCCTTCTGTGTCACTGTGAGTCACTGCCAGCCATTTCTGCTGCCATGATAGCTGACACAGCAATGGACAGCCTGGTCCTGGCCCTTCTGGTCCTGGTCATGCTCAGGGGGCCACGTCCTTAAATTGCATCCTCAGAATCAGACCCAGATGGTTGCTCATATCTGCGTACCAGATTGGGTACCCGGCTTTCCTTCCACTGGTACCAAGATGCATGTTCATGCCTGAGCTTACCCCTAGAGCAGGGAATCCTGGGCTTCCCAAGGGCAACTGACAGGGATGGAGGCAGCCTCAGGTCAGGGGAGGCATGGAGCTCCTAAGACAGGAGAGGGGAGGGACCTGGAGGAAGAAAGGGAGGCTGAGTCAGAAGTGACTGGTCTAGCACTGAGGGGAGGGAGCAATTTGGACAGAGGTGAGGGCAAGCACCTGACCCCAGGGACCCTGCGTGGGAGAGAGCAGGCTGCCTGTGCCGCACACTGTGCCTCCCTGTGGGCCCCTCACCTGTGCTGGGAGCAGCCAGAGAGCAGGAGTGAGGCCACACAGAGTGTGGTCCTGGGAGGATCAGCACCACAGGCACCTGGGAGCTGTTCCACATGCAGATGCCCGGGGCCCCACCCAGCTGCCTCGCCTGCAGCTGCATCTTGTGAACCCCCCACCCCCACCCCCTCCTCAGGGGACTGTGTGCTCACTGAGTGTCACAGGCCAGGGGTCTGGGCCACCCTGGAACATCTCACTTCTTCTCCTTGTCTCCCCAGGTCCTACTTGGTCACCTGGTTCTTGGGCTTAATTGTCCTGCCCTCATCGACTGAGCTTGATCCAGATTGTAGACCCTGTAGTGATGTGGAAAAAATGATTTAGGAACAGACTTTTTCATCAGCCACATGGATTGTGTGTTGTGAATGGGATGATACCCAGCGGGATCTTGGCTGCTCTGTACTGGTGGTTGAGAGGGTGCCATGGCCCCTCCTGTGTCTTTCTGGCAGTGAATCACCAGGAAAAGTAGGGGGCACTGGGTTGGTGATTCCGATGTCTATCAAGGGGCAGTTGGGTCTCTCCTACACAATTGGGGAAGCAGGTTTATGTATGGACTCAGGAGATCCCCTAATATTATCTGGGACTATGATTACAGTGAAAAAAAAAATCAGCACATTCCAATTCAGCAGGTCTGATAATGGGTGAATGTTCCAGAATAGAGTTTTGGTCATCGCAACTGGCAGGGATGACGACTCTCTCAGGTATTTGTTGTGGGAAGGGGAATCTGGAGTGGGTGGTGAAGATGTAATTATAGACACCACTGACCACATGTAGTGGCAGAAGTGAGGACAATAGAAGGAACAAGTGTTTCTTCCTTATGTTGATATGAATATGTTTGGATACATATTAATCCTATGTTTCTGTTTTGTTCTCCTGGGTCATACTATTACCATCTAGCATCAGATGTATTCACAATAGTTAACTTTATGTATCAATATGAAGTTATAGGATATCAAATTATCTGGAACAATGAGAAATATCGCTAGTAGAGAAAAAGGTATTGTGTATCTTCTTTAGGGGAAAGGATGAACATGTTTTTAATTGTTCACTGGATATTTTTATCATATTAGGTGGAAGCATGGCTACTGGTATTCTCTTTATTTGCAGACTGTGGTTTCTGGGGATGTGGATAGATTTCATGTGGATGATGGGGGACTGTGGTGGCTTATTAATTGACAGCATTGAAACTGTATTTCCCAGAATAGTTTTCTGTCTATATTTTTTGGTAGGGTGGGTGTAAGGAAAGATTCTTGTACAAGATTTGGGAGGTAGAAGTGACATTGCACCCATTTTGTGTCTCAGTCCCTGGTTGTGTATCTTCTGGTCACTTTGTAGGAGGAGGCAACTGCCCCAATGTGCCTCATTCACCATCAGGTTGGATGTGACTCTCCAACTGTCTGTCAGAACCCAGAGCACCTAGTGTGTCTGTATCTTTTCTCATTGTATAAAAATACAAGGGCCAATCTGATCTATCTGGGGATTGGACAAGCACATTGGGGAACAAGGGGGAGAAAACCCAGATGTGGGTATATAGTGATCTCTTCATGTCCCTGAGGACCCTGTCAGGGATGCCCACCAGCCTGGATTGGGTTCCTGGAAGCAGACTCTGAGATGGAGAAGTGCATGTGTAGGAGATCTGGAAGGAGGAGGAAGGTCAGACTGGGCCGAAGGAGAAGTGACCCACACAGAGTGAGACATCAGATGAGGCCTCATTCCTACAGGGAGCTCTAAAGCTGGGACCTTTCAGGACATAAGAAAGTGAGGCAGGGCATTGGGACCTTAGATTCAGGCCAGCATGCACCTGAACCTCTCTGAGAAGGGGCAGAAACCTGGGGAGGCAGTTATCTGATCCAAGGGCACTTCCCAGAGAGGAGGACCCCTGTGAGCTGTCAGGGGCTCCAGGCAGAGGTGGGTGCATGTGTGAGCCCAGGACGGGGGTGACACCACAGTGGGTCATGCACTAGTGTGCTCCACTCAGAATCCCCAGCTGGCATGGTGGCAAGGCTTCTGGAGCTCAGCTGAGCTGGGAAATTCTGGACTCTAATACTGGTCAGTTGAATGAAGGAATGGGCTATGGCCACCACACGGAAATGCAGTGGTAATGAGAAGTAGATGAGTGTTTTTGTTTGTCCTTCCAGCCAGTCCCTTTGTTCTCACACACAGTCTGGCCCAGACAATCTCAGAATCTACAAATCAACCCTGATACACCTTCTGGAGATACCACCTGAAGGGTGGGTATGTAGGGAGGTCAGGGGACCTTGGGTCTGGACACCTCTGTCAGACCTTCTGCATTGCTTTGTGCACAGGCCTTCTGGGGCTGGAGAAAAGTGTAACACAGATGGTGAAAGGAGTTTTCAACTCCCTTCCCCCTCTGCCTGTGTCACCGTGAGCATCACTACTGCTGTCCCACACCTGGCAGTAATAGTCAGTCTCGTCTTCGGCCTGGGCCCTGCTGATGGTCAAGGTGGCCATGTTCCCCAAGTTGGTGCCAGAGAATCAGCCAGGGATCCCCGAGGGCCGGTTGCTGTTACTCTAGATGACCAGCATGGGGGCCTGGCCTGACTTCTGCTGGTGCCATTGAACATACTTCCTTCCTATGTTGTTTCCTCTACAAATGATTCTGGCCGTCTGTTCCAGGGTCACAGACACTGAGGGGGGGCTGAGTCAGCTCATAGGAAGCCATGGAACCTTCAAGAGAGAAAAGAGAGGTTTCAGCTCTGGATCTCATCTCAGGAGACCCTCACCTACCTGGCCTGAGCTCCAGGGATCTGGGCCCCCTGTTTCCACCCTCCAATCATTTCAGCCCCTGAGGCCAATAGGCCTGGCTGGTGTATGGAGCTTTTGAACAAAGGGGTCCATTTTCATTTTTCTCTGGGCAGGTGTAGCACCTCAGCGTCACACAGAGCCAGTGAGGATTTGGGGAGATTTCACCCCTCCAGTCTCTCATCCTGCAGCAGGGTCATAACCATCCTTCCCCCTACAACCAGCCCCCTGCTGAGCTCAGAGTCAGGGCCTGGATTGCCCTAGATCCCTGGGGCTGCAGTGGGTCTGAGCTTGGGTGCAGCACCTGTGCAGTGAGCGAGGAGACCGAGGAGGAGAGGGGTCCAGGCCATGGTGGAGGCACTCTGATTCTGCTACCAAGGCCCAAGGCTGGGCAAAGTCTCTCTTATCCCCTTGCTGGAGAGACCTGCTGGTTATGCAAATCAGCCAGGGCTCAGGGGCTGCTGCTGAGGAGCTTTGTGGTTTCAGAGAAGGGCTCAGCCCCAAGGGGCCAGAGAAGGGAGGGACAGCCCTGCAGACCCACCCTCAGCCCAGGGAATTCTGCTTTACACTCTGGTCGCATAGGCTGGGTCCACACTCCGTGTCTCTCCGTGTCCTGACCTCGCTCCTGGGGTGGCTTGTCCTGGCTGAGCTCAGAGGTGGCGTTTGTCTGCATTTTCTGAACCCATGAGCACGTTTCCTCTGCAGGCAGTATAAGGTGGCTTAGGTCAGTGTGGTTCCTAACTTATATCTCTGTTGAGGAACACCAGAACCCAAACAGAATTCCTCCCTTGCCAAGTACACATGGATTTTTAAGGAGCCATTGAGGTATTGTAGGTTTCTGTCCCGAGGACAGGTTATCGATCCTATGCCTCAGTACTCTGAGGGTGTGCTCAGTGCCAGGGACAGACCCAGCTTTAGCAAGGTTTGACAGTGGCTGAGTTTAGCAGGAATGGGTCGGGCTGGAGAGGCATGAAGTACTGGACCTGTGCTAGAGACGGAGACAAATCTGCAAGGCACAGAACTGAGAGACAGCGAGTCAGAATTTTACATCAGAGTCAGAGGTGGTGCTGTAGAAACTACATCTTTCCCACAGGTCTCAGGTCCTGGTGAGCAGCCCTCCCTCCTTGTTAGAACCCCTGATACCTGGAGCCTCCCTGTGTGCAGGTGGCTTTGCTGGGTGATCTCTGCTGCCCTCTGGTGGTGGCTCCACGCTGGCTGCTGGAGGCGCGGGGAAGTCCTTTGCCCCGCTGGAGATTCAGAACCCACAGCTCAGAGTAGGATTCCCTGTTTGATGCACTGCTGTCCCCAGGGGAGGAACTGCTCTTCTCTACATGGCCCCTGCCACTCTCAAGGCCAGACTTCAGGAGATGAGAGTATCCATGAAAATAGGAACAGGCCAATGGGAGGAGCAGGTAAGGCCCATCTGAGGTTTTACTGCCCACATCTCTGGGGAGGTGGGTGGTCATGGGTGTGGCTCTGGGCCTTGCAGGAGGTGACACAGGACTCGGGGACTGCCTCTTGCTAGTGCTGTCAGCTGGTGCACCAAATAGGGCCATGGTGGCTGGTGTTCCAAGGACAGAGACAGGAGAACACACACTCAACAAACATTTATTCAGACCCACTTCGGTCTGGCCGACTTTCCATCCTGGGAAATCTCTATGAAGAAGACACAGTTTCTTTCCCAGAATTTCCGTGCTGTGGGAGGGGCGGCGTAGTGGACACACTTGTTTTGGTGACACAGCAGACGTCTCTACTGCCTTCTACCTACGTCTTGTGTTCTACATTCATTTGAAAGCCAAACCATTGCTATTCCCATGTCCCTCTGGGCCAGGATGGACCCTGTGGCTCAGCACTGGCCAATGGATATGTCATTCAGCTGGGGATCTGTTTGGGGACTTTCGCTGTCACGAAGTAAGGAAAGAGACCAGATTTGTGGAGTGCCTTTCCTCTTGAGCACGGGTGTGACAGCTGGAGCTGCAGCAGGCACCTGTCTATTGTCAGCAAGAAAGAAAAGCAAAGCTCTGTAGCTGGGCTGTTGGGACAAAAAATGAACATAGTTGGGAATTCTTGGAATTGGTGAGTGTCTGGAGAAGAGCCATCTGACTCCAGACTTTGTTCCTGTTTCTGATTATCATGTGTATGTTTTACATGAAAATGTTACTGACTAGTAGGGAAATGATTATCACCAATCAGTGAATTAATAAAATAATGGCAAGGAGAAAACCATTCAGTAGTAGGCCATTAAGATGGAGATCAGAAGAAATGACAGGCAGGTGCTATGTGGTGAGAGGTTGGAAGAGGCCTCTCTGCAGAGGTGACCTTGGAGCTGCTGTCAGGATGGGAAGAAGGAACATGTGGCAGGTGTGTGTTTGGGGACAGCAGGGTCAGTCCCTGCGGGGAACATAACCTCTGAGTCTATACATAAGCATTATGGTTATAGTCACATGCCTTACTCCCCACCCCCCACACCCAGACACACAAGGTCATAAGTCACGTGACTAATTAACTAACAAGCTAACTAATCACATAATGGAAGCAATGATTGTTAGTGAATAGAATAGGCTGAGTTAGACATCACATGCTCACTGAGGAGAGAGGGGAGGAGAAAGCATGTGGGGTCCAGGTGATGGGTCAGGACACGGTCTCTAAGCACACACAGAGGTGGGCTCCTTCCCTGCTGGAGGGGCTGGAGGAAGGCTGGGTGGGGCTGTCCCTGCTCCTGCCTGAATGGAGCTGCAGACTTTCCTTGGGCACGTGGAAGTGACTAGCAGGAGGAGGCCCCGGGTCTGAGTGCCTGTCTAGTCCCAAAGAACATTCTGCCAGTGTCCCAGTGTCCAGTGGGAATTATCTGCATGCACAGTTTATATTCAGTCAGCATGTCAGGGCACGTGTTCTGGCACCATCTTCCCTCACAGGACTGAACTAAGTGTGAGGGTGGCTTTCATGAGATCCTATTCTTTTTTTTTTTTTTTTTCTTGAGAGAGAGAGAGGGAGAGTGAGAGAGCCTGCCCACAAGCAGGGGAGTGGCAGAGAGACAGGGAGAGAGAGAATCCCAAGCAAGCTCTGTGAGCTGTTAGTGCCGAGCTGGATACGGGGAGACAAATCCCTCCCAAATCCTGAGATCATGACTTGAGCTGATATCAAAGTCAGGCGCTTAACCAACTGAGCCACCCAGGAGCCCCTCGTGAGATCCTATTCTGTGTGTAAAGAACATTGCAAAGGGTTGTATGTGGCGTCCTGGGGGAATATTCAGCACGGACCTGTTAGTCTTAGGGCTTTGCCTGGACATCTTGAGCAAGTACTGTGAATGGAGAGGGAAGCGCATGGACACCCTGGGAGGGCTGAGGGGCAGGGAGCCAGGGGAACATGGGACAGGAGGTGAAAGGACATTATGAGGATGCGTGAGGAATCGAAGGCTAGGGCTCGGTGTCCTTCAGGACTCCAGAGCTGGGCTGTATGCCACTTCTGTCATTCCGAAGGGTGGAGGGACCGCACAGGATCTGCCGTGTCAGGCTACACACGTCAGGCCAGGATCCACCCTCCCCAGGCCTCTCCTTGCTACTGGGAAGAGAGGGTAGACCTGCACATCTGGACAGATGGCACCTGTCCCAGGACGGGTGTGTAGCTAGAGGCGGCTTCTCAAGTGACAGCCTTGCACTGTCCCAGCCATTTGAACAGATCAGGCAGGTGTCTGAGCACACGGACCACAGACTGGACACAGCCTCCTGCCCAGGTGGCTCTTTGAGCTGACGCTTCCACTTTGCCACGTGGTAAGCAAGGAAGGGCCACATTTCTTCAGTCTTGAACGTACAAGATGTCGCATGCCAGGGGGACTGACACAGAACAGGGCACAGCAGGGGAGCGGTGCCAGCCCAGGGTGGCTTTGGTCTTACTTTCTCCTCATTGGGAAGCTCTGGGAAAGAGCCCCCTCCTCACCTTGCGTAGGAAGCATGATAATAATCAACCTCAGGGCCTGGCAGGAGCCCGGGGAAGCTTATAGAGGGTGTGCTGCTAGAGTTGGAGTCTGGTTCTGTGAAGTGTGATTCCTGACCCCTCTTCTCAGGCACGTGGGGCTGTGCCAGGAGCCGCTGGTAGTAGGAGACATTATTATCTCCCCAGGGCCCCTGCTGCCTCAGCACAGAAGATGGTAACCATCTGTGCAGGGGCCCCAGACACCTAGGGAGGCTGAGTCAGGACAGACTGTCTACGGGCCTGATGGGGGGGGCGAGCAATGTGGACAGGGGTGAGGGCAGGGCCCTGACCCTGTAAATCCTGGGTGGGAGGGAGAGCAGGACACCTGTGTCACAACTGTGCCGCCCTGGGGGGCCGTTCACCTGTGCTGGGAGCCACAGATGAATAGGAGTGAAGCCACTCAGAATGCGGTCCTGGGAGGACCAGCACCATAGGCTCACTTGGGAGCTGTTCCACATGCAGATGCCCAGGCGCCGCCAGACCTGCTGCAGCTGCATCTGGTGGAGAGCCCCTGCTCGCCCCCACCCTGCCTCAGGGGATTCTGTGCTTACTGAGCTCCACTTGCTCTGGTTTAGGCCACACGGAAAATCTCACTTCCTCTGCTTGTCTCCCCTGGTTCTACTCGGCCACCTGGGACTTGAGGCTTAACTTTCCTGCTGTGGTCACCCGAGCTTGGTTCAGTTTCTAGGCCCTGTAATGATTTGGAAAACATGGTTTAAATGGGGCCTTTTTCACCAGTCACATGTGTTGTGTGTTGAGGAGGAGGTGAAATCCCAACGGGACATGGACTGTGCTGCTCTGGTTGTAGAGAGTGTGCCATGGCTCCCTGTGACTCCTCCTGGTAGTATTTCAAAGTAGCGGCACCGCCTGGGTGTTTCATGAGGTCTGTCATGGAGCAATGGGGTCTCTGTTACACCACTGGGGTAAGCAGGAGAATATGAGTTCAGGAGATCCCCTGATACTCCCTGGGTCTGTGATTATAGTCATACATGAGTCACAGTCCAATTCCACAGGTCTGATAATGGACGAACGTTCCAGAATGAAGGTCTAGTCCTACCAACAGGAAACGATGGCAACTAGCTCAGGTGTTTGCTGAGGGAAGGGGATATGGAGTGAGTAGTGAAGAAGGTAGTTACAGACACCACTCCAACCATAGGTAGTGGTAACAAGCGTTTCTTCCTTATGTTGATATGAACATGTTTGCAGGCAAATTATTCATAGGATTTTGCTTTGTTCTATGTCATCCCATTATCACCTAACATCAGGTGTGCTCACTGTAATTTACATCTCAATATGGAAGTTGCAAGATATCAAATCCACAGGGATAAAAATAAATATCTCTAGCAGAAAAATGTGTATATCGTACCCTCTTGGGGAAAAGGGTGAGCATGTTTGTAATTGTTCGTGGGATGGTTTTATCTTATTAGGTGGAAGCATGACTACCAATGCACTCTTTATTTAGAGACTGGTTCGTGTGGATCTGAGTGGATTTCAGGTGAGTGAGTTTGGACTGTGGTAGCTTATTAAGTGTCAACGTTGACAGGCTGAACTGTACGTCACAGAATTGTTTTCTGTCTATATTTCTGGGGAGGGTGGGTGGGAAGAGAAATTCTTATGCAAGAAGTGGCGGGTAGAAGTGAGGCAGCACTCATTTTGTGTCTCACTTATGAGTCTGTGTATCTTCTGGTCACTTTGCTTTTTTGTTTTTGTTGTTGTTTTTGTTTTTTAATTTTTTTAAATGTTTATTTATTTATTTATTTCTTAAAAAATTTTTTTTTCAACTTTTTTTTTTTTTTTTTTTTTTTTTTTTAATTTTTGGGACAGAGAGAGACAGAGCATGAACGGGGGAGGGGCAGAGAGAGAGGGAGACACAGAATCGGAAACAGGCTCCAGGCTCCGAGCCATCAGCCCAGAGCCCGACGCGGGGCTCGAACTCACGGACCGCGAGATCGTGACCTGGCTGAAGTCGGACGCTTAACCGACTGCGCCACCCAGGCGCCCCAATGTTTATTTATTTTTGAGAGAGAGAGAGACAGAGTGCAAGTGAGAGAGGGGCAGAGAGAGAGGGAGACACAGAATCTGAAGCAGGCTCCCGGCTCCAAGCTGTCAGCACAGAGCCCGATGCGGGACTTGAACTCACGAGCCGCGAGATCATGGCCTGAGCCGAAGTCAGACGCTTAACCGACTGAGCCACCCAGGCGCCCCATCTTCTGGTCACTTTGTAGGAGGAGGCAGCTGCCCCAGTGTCCCCCATTCACCAGAAAATGGATGTGACTCTGCCACTGTCTTTCAGAACTAAGAGCACCTGGTGTATCTGGATCTTTTTTCCATTGTGTAAAATGACAAATAAGAATCTGATCTGTCTGAGGATCTGACATGCACATTGGGGGTTTGGGGGAGGAACTCCAGCTTCGTGTGTATACAGTGGCCTCCTCAGGTCCCTGGGGACCCTGTCGGAGATGCCAGCCATCACGGATTAGGTTCCTGGAAGCAGACTCTGAGATGGAGAAGTGCATGTGCAGGAGATCTGGAAGGAGGAGGGAGGCCAGACTGGGCAGGAGAGTGACCCACACAGAGGGATGCATCACCTGATTCCTGCAGGGAGCTCTAAAGCTGGGACCTTCAGGACATCTGAGCCTGAGGCAGGGCCTTCATTCACTCAGGCCGGCATTCACCTGAACTTCTCTGAGAAGGGGCAGAAACCTGGGGAGGCGGTTGTCTGAACCAAGAGCACTTCCCAGTGAGGAGGACCCCTGTGAGCTGTCAGGGCATCCTGGCAGCAGTGGTGTGTGAACCCAGATGTGGGGGTATGGATGACAACACTGTGACTATTGTACCCTCTGCTCCCCTCAAGTGGAGGTGGCTCATGATGCCAGGTCATCGGGAGCTCAGCTCATGGGAACATTGGGGGCTCTCATCCTGGTGACTGGTGTGAACAGTGGCCCAGTGACCACCATATAAAAATGCAGAGATAATGACCACTGGACAAAAACCTCCTTCTGTCTCCTGCACCCAGGCCCTCTATCCCCAGGTCATAACCGGGTTCTCAGAACCCAGGCAGCCTGGTGTTGTCAGCTCTGAATGCACTCCTGACCCTCCCTGTGCAGAGCCAGCCTAGAAGGCAGAGTGGATCTCGGGAGACCTGGGATCTGGGAGCCTGGGTCAGACCTGCTCATTGCTTGTCCACAGTCCTTCTGTGGCTGGAGGAGTGTGTGACACAGACAGGGAAGGGGTTCGTGTTTCACTTCCCCATCTGCCTGTGTCACTGTGAGCGTTCCCACTGCTGTCATAGGACTGACAGTAATAGTCAGCCTCGTCCTCTGCCCGCGTCCTGCTGATGGTCAGGGTGGCTGTGTTCCCCGAGTTGGAGCCAGAGAATCGGTCAGGGATCCCTGAGGGCCGCTCAGTATTTTTAGTAGTTAGGAGCACAGGGGCTTGGCCTGGCTTCTGCTGGTACCAATATGCATATCTTTCCCTCAGTACATCTCCAGAGCAGGTGATGGTGGCCATCTGTCCCAGGGCCACCGACACTGAGGGAGGCTGAGTCAGCCCACTGGAGGCCACAGAACCTGAAAAGACAGGAGAAGAGAGGTTGGTTTGAGGTCCAGAGGCTCATGTCCAGGGACCCACTGCTGATGCTGTGCTGGGGCTGGGCTCAGGGTTTGGGGTGGGCCCAACTCAGGTCCTGTAGTGGTTGAGCTTGTGCCCAGGGCCCCAGAGCAGCACCTGTGCACAGAGTGAGGCGCGGGAGCAGGAGAGGGGTCCAGGCCATGGTGGAGACTCCCAGAGCTCTGCCTGCTGAGACTCCACAGCAGGGCAGTCTCACCCAGGCTTTTCTTTTTCTCTCCAGGCCCTTGGGGAGGTGATTGTCAGTATTTATGCAATTTTATTGTTCTGTGGGGCTCCAAATGGATTAGTCACTTGTGATTTCAGAACATGTGACTAGGGAGGAAGAGAGCAGCCCTAGCTTCCTGCAAGGAACTTTCTGGTCTGAAAATCAGACTTGGTTTCCAAGGTCTGGCATCACAGTGAAATTTCCGGGATCTGACCATAAGACCGTTGTTCCAACCCACTCTGCCTGGGGTCCTGGTGCCCTGACTCAGAGTCTTGTAGGAGCCTGGCCCTGGTGTGAGCTGGGCCGTCTGAGAGACAGACAACACCTGATTCAGGGAAAGGTGGTTCTGCAGCCCCATTCCCTCCCCCCCCTCCTGCCTCATGTCCCCTCTGTGTCCCACAGACACACTCTGGTCCCATCCTTGTACGTCATTAGAATGGAAAACTCTCTCATTCTGAAGTTCATTCATCACCTTCTGCTTGGTGGCTTGCTCAATAAACACCACCTGCTCTTGGAGATTCATCACAAAGTATGTCTACTTACATGTGGAGTTTCTATCTCTATGACTCCCCCATCCCACAAGAGAGCAGAAATTGGTATCGTCAACCCTTTGGTTCCTTTTAATGCTTTCATCAGTGTTGTATATAGACATGTGAAAAGGATGAAACACCACTGGAAGCAAATTTTAAGCTTCCTGGTTTTTGTATGGGTCACCAAGGTCACACGTTCCTACAAGGCGTGAGCTCTGGGGTCCCTGAAGGGAGCTGGATGCTGTCACTGAACCAAGAGCAGCCCGTGGACCAGAGCCGTGGCCTGAGGCTGGGAGAATCCACTTTACTCTGGAGACAGTCTCATAAGCAGGTTGCTGACGCTACTTCCAGGAACCAGCAGCTCCCGGTTGCCTGCTGCTCTCTCCCTCGGCTGCTCCTGAGCAAGGAGCTGCAGCCCAGGGTCCGAGCTGGCCTGTAGGTGGCAAAGATGAGGCAGAGGATGAGCGGTCAGGGCATCCGTGGATGTGCCCAGCACAGAGGAGTCAGTCCCTGGGAAGACTGGTAGATAGAGGACCTTCATTTCCCGCTCAGTGTGTCAGGACTCCTGTCAATATTCTGGGTGACACCGAGTCAGAACCTCAGAATGTGGTCGCTGCAGCCTGTGGAGACAGGTTGGATTGTCCCCACTTTCTTCTGAGGATAGAAACTTATACACCTGCTGCCCCCCAGGCCTGGTGTCCCTGTGAGGCTCCCCCTGGGCAGCCCCGGCCTCCGTCCTGCCGCTCCTGATGTAGCTCTACTGCCCCCTGCTGGTGGAGGAGGACTCAGACCAGGAGCTTCCCTCCTGCAGGTCAGGTCACCAAGCACCTGTCACCTGAGAAAGGGTGTGGACCAGGGTTTCAACCTCCTATGGGCAGCTGCTGGCCCTGCCCTCCCCAGCCCAGCACAGACAGGTCATATACACTGGGCAGGAGGCAAGACAGGGGTGATTCTTATACTTATCCCAGGACTGAAATACCCTGGCCTAGCCCACAGTCTTCTTACAAAAAGGAGTGTAACAGTAAAGTGTAAGGTCTATTGCATTTGAAAAGGGTTAGTGTCCAGACAGACCTATGTGATGTCTCACAGCCACCAGATTCCTGTGTATTTAGGAATCAAAACTGATGCCTCCTGCATCCCTATTAGTGTAGTTGGGTCATCATGGCAACAGGTGATGCTTCTGGCACTAAGTTCAGTTGAGCACCCAAACCTTTAATCCTATTGTTATTATTATCTTTTCTAGTTTTTTTTTTTTTTTTTTAATTCCAACCCACCTCTCCTGGATGCGTGGTGTGGCAGGATTTGTAAACTAGTCTCGTCTGTTGTTTGGTGAAATTGGGAATCTGCTAATTCAGACTTGGGTATAGTTGCACATGATAGAGGTCATAGGTTAGCCAAAAATTTTCCCTTGGATTCCCACAGAGGAACGCATGAGGCTCCTACACCAAAGTTAACTCACTGAGACCCCATGGAGTCTCTCTCATTAATAAGACTCTTACAGTATTTTGTATTATGTAATGTGAAAAAAAGTGTTTCTTATATCAATATAAGCTTCTTCATTTCATGGCAGGTAAAGGGAAGGCCCGAGAGACTAGGTGCCCAGAAAACAGAGGAAAGTGGGTCAAGTCCTGGAATGGAGCCCACTAGTCCCTGGGCTCTTTGGGGCAGAACTTGACCAAGGAGGGAAGGAGTGAGTGTGAGGCCAGGCTGGGCAGCAGGGCTTCCGCCCCTCAGCTCATTGCCATCCCCATCCTGACCTGACCTATAAAGGGGCCTCCTCAGCCTGTACATGGGGTGGGTTAGCAGGGAGGTGTCCCAGGTTAGAGCTGGAGAATCTGTGGGGATGGTGGAGGCTGTCTGGCTGTGCAGGGGGCTGGCCTGGGTTCCGATGCTCTGCTTTGCAGTATTGCTTGGTCCTCTCTCTGTGCTCCCCTAAGCAGGTGGGAGTGACAGGGGTCTCATGGCCACTCTACAGAGGGCAGATGAGTCTTCTAGGGGACGACAGTGCCTGTAGGTTCAGGATACTGTGGGGCTCATTCTCAGGGGTCCCACTTCTGCAGCATCCCCTGGGCTGAGAGTACGGTCAGAGTCATGCCCAGTGTCCTGTGGGGCTGAACCTTGTGGGCAGGGCCTGGGAGGCAGCACCGGAGCCGAGTGTGAGGAAGGGGAGCAGGAGAGGGTCCATGTCATAGCGGGGACCCTAGACTTCTGTCTCCTGAGCCCACAGCTGAGCCTGGTCACCTCAAGCCTCCCTCATGCTCTCACCGGTCCTTGTGAAAGTGCTCCTCCTTAGGCTGGTGGAGAGAATCTCTGTGCTTCTGGGTGGGCTTCATGGGGATCTGGCTCATGAGGAGCTGTGCTCGCCTCCTGGCTCTGCAGGGGAGCTCTTGTCACTCTGTGTTTGAAAGTCTTAAAGGCTAGGAAGGGAAGGGTCACGTGAGGCCATTTCTGTAGCTGTTCTCATGAAGTGTACTTTGCAAATATTTCTTACCTTCTTTTTGTACGTAAAATCCATAACAGAAAAGGTTTTATCCTAATTATTTTAAGGATTCAATTCATCTCCCTAGATTTTTGATCTGTTCCCTGTAAATGTTTGATGTTCCACATTGTGCAGCGGAATGGGGTGGGAATCATCCTGAAATGTTGCTTCCATTTCCGTGTCATTTCCATTTGCCTTTCTGGTAGGCAGCATCTGGTGCCACTGTGAAACTCTGTCTGACAAACCTTGTCTTTTAGACCGTTTCCTGAATGTGATTAGTATTATCATTTCAATACAGCATCTTGCTTTTATTTTCCTGTCCTATCTGTTCTTTGTTCCTTCTTTCCATGTGTCTCTCTTTTTTTTGATGAATGAAACATTTTTTCTTCATGATTCCATTTTATCTCTTTTTGCTTACAAGCTATAAGTTCTTGCTATCGGATTATCAGTAACTTGGAATAGTGTACATTCTCGTATGCTGCCACGTTGCATGGAGTGTGAACACCTGATAACATACTTCTGTCTCTCACCTCTCAGCATATTCATTATGATTTTCATGCATATTATTTTACCCATATTAGAAATTCCAATATACCCAGTTCTTACATTTGCTGTGCACCACGAATTATCTTTTAAAGGAAAAATGTTAATATTTATCCCTGTAGTTAGCATTTCTGATTTTTACATTCATTTTGTAGATTCAGATTCTACCCGGAACCACCTTCTCCTGCCTGAAGGATGTCCGTTATTGTTGCTCTTATTATGGGTCAGCTCGTGAAAACTTCCGTCAGTTTTTCTATGTGTGAACAATTTTATCTAGATTTCATTTAACAGATATTTTCCCAAGGTGAAGCATTATTTTCTCCCCTTCTTTCAGTAGTTTAGAAATGTTAATCCATTGTCTCTTGCTGGCATTTCCACCAGTGCAAAATCCACCAGAATCCTCCTCTTTGTTCCCGAGTGCAGAGTGTGTTTTCTTCTAGCTGCTTTTTTTTATTAAAATTTTTTTTTTTTTAGGGGCGCCTGGGTGGCTCAGTCGGTTGAGCGCCGACTTCGGCTCAGGTCACGATCTCGCGGTCCGTGAGTTCGAGCCCCGCATCGGGCCCCTGTGCTGACAGCTTAGAGCCCGGAGCCTGTTTCAGATTCTGTGTCTCCCTCTCTCTGACCCTCCCCCATTCATGCTCTGTCTCTCTCTCAAAAATAAACGTTAAAAAAAAAAAAAAAAATTAAAAAAAAAATTTTTTTTTTAAATTTTTTTTAAGTTTATTTATTTTTGAGACAGAGAGAGACAGAGCATGAACGGGGGAGGGGCAGAGAGAGAGGGAGACACAGAATCGGAAGCAGGCTCCAGGCTCAGCCATCAGCCCAGAGCCTGACGCGGGGCTCGAACTCACGGACCGCGAGATCGTGACCTGAGCCGAAGTCGGACACTTAACCAACTGAGCCACCCAGGTGCCCCTATTAAAAAAATTTTTAATGTTTATTTATTTTTGAGAGAGAGAGAGAGACAGAGAGACAGACAGAGTGCGAGTGAGGGAGGAGCAGAGAAAGAGAGAGAGACACAGAATCTGAAGCAGGCTCCAGGCTCTGAGCCATCAGCACAGAGCCTGATGCGGGGCTTGAACCCACGAACTGTGAGATCATGACCTGAGCTGAAGTCGGTCGCTTAACTTCCTCTGGCTGCTTCTAAGATGGTCTCCTTTTCACTGCCTTGAGCGTTTGATATTGATAGGGTTGTTTCTTTTTTCCTTTTATTTCTTGTGCTTGAGGTTTTTTGAGATTTTTGGATCTGTCCCTCTTGTGTTCCATCACATTTAGAGCATTTTAGCCAATAATCTTTCAGATATTTTCCATTTCTGCACTCCCACTTTCTCTCCTTTTCTGACACAATCACATTCTGTTCCATTGCTAAAGGTGCCCTGCAGCTTGGTGATTCTCTGTTCAACTTTAAGTCTGTTTTCTGGGGGCACTTGGGTGGCTCAGTCGGTTAAGCGTCTGACTTCGGCTGAGGTCATGATCTCATGGTTTATGAGTTCGAGCCCCGCGTCAGGGTCTGTGCTGACAGCTCAGAGCCTGGAGCCTGCTTCAGATTCTGTGTCTCCCTCTCTCTCTGCCCCTCTTCTGCTCACTCTCTGTCTCTCAAAACTGAATAAATGTTAAAAAAATTTAAACCTTTTTTTCTGTTTTTCACTTTGCACTATCTATGCTGTGTCTTCACATTCCCTTGCCTGCTCCTCTTGTCATGTGCTGTCATTCAACTGTTTTATTTGTAATCAGAGACATCGTAGATTTCATCCTTAGAAATTTGATTTGTATCCTTTAATTTTCTTCTCTGTCTCTAGCTAACATGTCAAACATTTAGACTATGTTTAGACTAAACTTTGCAACATCAGCCTTGCTTGAATGTCCAGCCTTCCTGTCTCCCTGCATCTTCACACCTGCCAACCTATGACCACATGATCCAGGTCTCAAAATACATTTCTGTCTGTCTGTCTCTTTCTGCATGTGTGTGTGTGTAACATAAATATACATCGAGGTGTATGAGACATATGTCCGATTGGATCCGCATTCTCTGGAGAATCCTAACTAATGCACCTTATTAACTCTTGCTCTTTGTGTTCAAATGGTTTTATTTTAATTCTAACTTAGGGATGGAAATCCTCACCTCCTAACTTATCAAGTACCTCCTTGTGATGTGATGTTATTCTCATCTAGAATAAGGAGGTGATAACATGATTTTCTTTCCCCATCATTTTTGCCGACACTGTCATATATTTTGTTTTTACATCCGTTATGAATCACAACATATCATACTTATTTCCACTTAAACAGTTGACTTTTTAAATAGACACTAAGCAATAAAATATTTTTATACTTATCTATTTAGTTTTTGATATCTGATGCATTTTTTAAAAAAATGTTTAATGTTTTTGTTTTTTAGAGAGAGAGAGAGAGAGAGAGAGAACAGGGGAAGGGCAGAGAGGGAGGGAGACACAGAATCCGAAGCAGGCTCCAGGCTCTGAGCTGTCAGCACAGAGCCTGACATGGGGCTCAAACTCACGAACCATGAGATCATGACCTGAGCTGAAGTTGGACACTCAACCGACTGAGCCACCCAGGCGCCCTGGTATCTAATGCTTTTTGTATCTTTGTATAGATTCTCATTTCACTCTGTGTCCCTTTCCTTCTGTCTGAGGGTGTCCTTTCCTATTGTTTGTGCTGAGGGTCTGTGGGTGATTAGTTCTGTGAGGTTCACAGTTTGAGAAAGGTTTATTTTGTCTTCACTCCTAACTATTGGGAACAAATTGATGGCTACCAGTGGGTGGGGTGGGAGGATGAGTGAAGGAGGGGATGGGGTTATAAAGAAAACAAATAAAAAAAATAAGGTTGACAGTTTTTTTTTAAAGTGTTTTGAAGACATTGCTCCCCTGTTTTCTTGCTTCATGACATGTAATGAGAAATGTGCTCCCACCATGAAGGTGGTTCCTCTATAGGGAACACGTGTCCTCTCTCTGGCTGGGAGAGTATCTGCATCGCTGGTTTGTAGCAATTTCATTATGATGTGTATTGTGCGCTCATGTTCTCTGTTCCCTGGTCTTTGTTGAGCTTCTTGGATTTATTGGTTCATGGGTTTCACCAAATTTAAAAACTTCTTGACTCTTTTTCCTTCAGATGTTTTCAGTCACCACTCACTCCCCACCTTCTCTGCCTTAGGTACTCCCAATTACAGTCCTTGGGTGGAGTGAAGTCGTCTTCCCTGCACTCACTGCGCCTTTATTCAGTTTTTCCAGCTATTTCACTCAGTGTTTCATTTTGAATCGTTTTCTATTGCTATGACATCAGGGTCACTAATCACTTCTTTTGCAGCCTGTAATCTGCTGGAAATCTCATCTGTGTATTTTTACATCTCAGATCATGTGATTTTCATTAGAGAAGGTTTAAAAGATTTGGTCTTTGAACAATGTCTTCTATATCTGCTCCTAATATATCCGGTAATTCATGCACTCACAGTCACAGATTAAATATAGTTATAATAGATGCAAACATATCCTCTGCCAATCCACCGCTTGCAGAGCTCGCCTGGAGAGGTGTGGGGAAGGGGCAGCCTGGGGACATCAGATGTGGGAACCTGAGCCAGATCTATTCACTGCTTTGTCTACCAGCCCCCTGCGGCTGGAGGAGAGAACACAGACTGGGAAGGAGTTTGTGTCTCACTTCCCCATCTACCTGTGCCACTGTGAACCTTATTAGCACTGTCTGATGACCTACAGTAGTAGTCAGCCTCATCCTCAGCCTGGGCCCCGCTGATGGTCAGCGTGACTGTTTTCCCTGAACTGGAGGCAGAGAATCGGTCAGGGATCCCTGAGGGCCGCTCACTGTCCTTATAAATGACCAGCACGGGTGCTTGGCTTGGCTTCTGCTGGTACCAAGATGAATATTTCTCTGACAGTACATCTCCAGAGCAGGTGATTGTAGCTGCCTGTCCCAGGGCTGCTGACACTGAGGGTGGCTGAGTAGCTCACTGGATGCCACAGAGCCTGAAAAGACAGAAGACAGGTTGTTGTGATATCTGGTGGTTCATTCTCTCATTCCCAATACTGAGGCTGTGCTGGGGCTGAGCTCATGGTTTGGGGCAGGCCCAGCTCAGGTCCTGTGTGGGGAACCCAGGGGCAGCACCTGTGCAGAGTTTGAGAACAGGGAGCAGGAGAGGGGTCCAGGCCATGGTGGGGATGCCCAGAGCCCTGCCTCCTTAGACCCACAGCACTGCTGGGCTGTACCCCAGCCTCTCTTATTCCCTTCCAGGTCTTTGGGTCAGTGACTGTTAGAAGCTATGCAAATTTCCTACACTTTTGGGCCCCCTAGTAGATAAACAAATTGTGAGATCAGAATATGTGACTGAGGAGGAAGAGGAGAGCCCCCAACTTCCTGCAATCTGCTGTCAGGTAAAAAAAAAAAAAGACCAAACCGCCTTGGCCTCCAATGTCTGGGATCAGTCACCTTCCAGGGGCTGACCACATCATGACCATCTCACACAACCATGTTGGGGTCAGTCCTTGGCTCCCTCTGTGATCTCCCAGGAGCATGGCCATGGGGCTGGGCTGGGCCCTCTGAGAGATACAGACAACACCTGATTCAGGGCAAGGTGGTCTTGTGGCCTCATTACCTTCCTACTACTGCTTCCTGTCCTCTCTGCATCCCCAGAGGCATGTGGTCCCATCCTTGGCATGCCATTAGAATGTGGAGCTTTATCAGTAAAATGTTTGTTCATCATTTTGTCTGTGAGAGTCCTCTTGTTCAACAACCACCTGTTGGAGATTCATCACTAGACTTCTGGTCTAGTAACAAGTGGTGTTTCATCTCTGTGACACCCCCCATCCTACAACAGGCCAGCATGTAGCATTGTCAACGCTTTGATTCCTTTATGTTTGTTCATCAGTGTTTCAAGTAAACATGTGAATTGCATGAGAAACCATCCCTGACTAAAAAAGTCACCTTCAAGTTCCATGTCCTGTTAGGGTCCTCAAGTTTATGTCTTCCCAGATGGGGTGAACTTTGGAGCCAGAGCTGGGGTCCCTGCAGGAAGCTGGACCCTTCACTGACCCTAGGACAGCCCAGGGACCAGAGCGGTGATCTCAGGTAGTGAGAATCCACTTCATTCTGCAGACAGCCTTACAAGGAGGCTAAGGACACTCCTTCCTGGCACCAGGGGCTCTGAGTGCCCCATCTCTTGCCCTCTGAGATGATCCTGAGCAAAGCAGCTGGCGTCCTGCAGGTAGGGAACGAGAGGCTGAGGGTGAGTGGTCAGGCCATCTCTGGATGTGCCCAGCACAGAGTCAGTTCCCTGGGAACACTGGTGGACACTGAGGGGACTGGCATTCCCAAGCAAAGCATTAACTGTGTCAAGACCCCTACAGTGTCTTGGGTGACACTGTGTAGGTCTGACCCCCAGAATGTGGCCCCTAGAGCCTGAAGGGATAGGATGGATCATCCCGACTCTCTTCTGATGACTGAACCCTGGACAGACACCTGCTGCCCCCCAGGCCTGGTGTCCCTGTGAGGCTCCACCTGGGCAGCCCCAGCCTCTGTCCTGCTGCTCCTGCTGCAGCTCTGCTGCCCCCTGCTGGTGGAGGAGGACTCAGACCAGGAGCTTCCCCCCTGCAGGTCAGCTCACCCCAAAGCACCTGTCACCTGAGAAAGGGTGTGGACCAGGGAGCCCAGCCTCCCCCAGGCAGCTGCCCCCCTGCTCTCCCCAGCCCAGCACACACAGGTCACGTACACGGTGCAGGAGGCAGGACAGGTGTGATTCCCATATGTGTCCAAGGGTGAAATGCCCTAGCCTGGCCCATTGTTACAAGGGAGAGTGCAGGGTAAACTGAAGTGTTTTGTTTTTGTTTTGTTTTTTTTGCATTTGAATTTGCAAAGGGTCGTGGTCTAGGAGCCATGTGTGATATCCTATATCCACCCCTTTTCTGTCCACTTAGGAATCCAGTCTGATGTTTCCGCATCCCAGTTAATGCAGTTGGGTCATGGTGGGAATAGGTGATGTTTCTAGTACTGATGTTCACATGTGCACCTAAGTCTTTATTATTAATACTACAATCTCTACCATCTCTGTTTTTTAAAATGCTTATTGTTTTTATTTTGAGAAAGGGGGGGGGTGGGGCAGAGAGAAAGGGTGAGAGAGAATCAGGCTCCACGCTGTCAGCACAGAGCCTGATGTGGGGCTTGATCTCAGGAAACATGAGATCATGACCTGAATGAAATCAAAAGTTGGACACCCAGGCATCCTTCCCATCCCAACTATTCTTAAGTGTTCATCTTTCCAGTTTGTCTTTCTGTTCCCTGCACATTTTTTAAAAAATTTTTTAAACGTTTATTTATTTTTGAGACAGAGAGAGACAGACCATGAACAGGGGAGGGGCAGAGAGAGGGAAACACAGAATCTGAAACGGGCTCCAGGCTCCGAGCTGTCAACACAGAGCCTGACGCGGGGCTCGAACTCACGGACCGTGAGATCATGACCTGAGCCGAAGTCTGACGCTTAACCGACTGAGCCACCCAGGCGCCCCTGCAAATTTTTTATGTTCCACATTGTGGAGCAGAATTGGTTGGGAACTTGTCTCGGACTTTGCTTAAGTATTAGTATCTTTTGTTTACTGTATGCTTTTATATGTAGACTTAATTTGTTATCAAATTGACTCAATTTGATAATCTCTGTCTTTAATTGTGGTTATAAGACCATTTTAAAAATGTGATTAGCAATATCGTTTATATATACCACCTTGCTATTTCTTTCTTCTTCGTGCCGTGTTTTGTTTCTTTTGTGCATTTCTCTCTCTCTCTTCTTTTTGTATTAATGGAGCATTTTTAATGATTCCATTTTGTCTCCTTTTTTCTACTAATTAGCTATAAGTTCTTGCTGTCTTATTAGTAACTCCTCAAAACCTACATTTAGGTGATGTTATACCACATGACATAGAATCTGAGAACATAATTCTAGCTTTGTCTCTTAGCTTATTCCCTACCATTGTCACACCTATTACTTTTAGCTGTATTATAAGTTCCAACATACATACTTATTATATTTGCTTTACATGGTGAATTATCTTTTAAAGAGATTTAGATAATACACAGTCTCAGTATTTATCCCTGCACTTAGCATTTCTGATTTTTGCATTCATTTTGTAGCTTTAGATTCTTTCTGGAATCATTTCCTCCTGCCTGAGGGATGTCCATGATTATTGGTTTTATATGGGTCTCACTGAAGAGAACCTCTGTCAGTTTTTGCATGGGTAGAAACGTTTTATTTAGCCTCCATTTTTGTTTTCTAATTTTTTCTTAAAAAAAGTTTTTAATGTTTATTTCTGAGACAGAGAGAGACAGAGCATGAGTGAGGAAGGGACACAGAGAGAGAGGGAGACACAGAATCCCAAGCAGGCTCCAGGCTCTGAGCTGTCAGCACAGAGCCCTATGCGGGGCTTGAACTCATGGACTGGACTGTGAGATGATGACCTGAGCTGAAGTCGGATGCTTAACCAACTGAGCCACCCAGGCACCACTTAATTTTTTTAATTTAAAAAAATTTTTAAATGTTTTAAAGTTTATATATTTGTTTTGAGAGTGAGCACGAGCTGGGGAGGGGGAGAGAGAGAATCCTAAGCAGGCGGACGCCCTGCTCCATCTCACAAATGAAGAGATCACGAGCTGAGCTGAGATCAAGAGTCAGAATCTTAACCAGCTGAGCCACCAGGTGCACCTATTTAGCTTCCATTTTTGAAGGACATTTTCCCTAGATGAAATACTCAGTTTTGTTTCTTCTTTCAGTATTTTAAAGATGTAAATCCACCATCCTCCTCTTGATTTTCTGCTAATGGTACATCTGCTGGAATACTTATCATTGTTCCCCGAACAAAGTGAGATATTTGTCCATTGGAATCTGTATTTCCTGCAGAATCCAAAGTTATGCACTTTATTAGCTCTTAGTCTTTGTTGTTAAAATGGTTTTGTTATCATTGTTTCTGTATGATTTCCAGCCCTCACTTCTTTTTTTTAAACTTTTTTTTAATGTTTATTAATCTTTGAGGGAGAGAGAGAGAGAGAGAGAGAGAGAGAGAGAGAGCACAAGTGGGGGAGGAGCAGAGAGAGAGGGAGGCACAGAATGCAAAGCAGGTTCCAGGCTCCAAGCTGTCAGCACAGAGCCCGACGTGGGGCTCGAACTCATGAACTGTGAGATCATGACCTCAAAGTCAGACACTTCTGACTGAGCCACCCAGGAGCCCTCCAGCACTCACGTCTAACTTATCAAGGTCCCTCCCAGTGACATGAGTCATTTACGTGCAGAATAAGGATGTCATAACATGGTCTTCTCTCCCCTATCATTTCTGTCCTCATTGTCATATTTTTATTTTTACTCCAAAAATCAAAATATATTGTTAGTATCTTTGCTATAAACAGTTGAATACCTGTTATAGGCATTAACCAATAAAAGGTTTTTATATTTATATATGTGGTTATGATATCTGATGCTTTTTAAAATCTTTGTGTAGATTCTCATTCCTCTCTGTCACCCTTTCCTTCTGTCAAGGGGCGTCCTTTACTTTTGCTGTGGTGAGGGTCTGTGGGTGGTCAGTTTCGTGAGGTTTGCAATCTGTGAAAGTTTTATTTTGTCTTTCCTTCTCAATGACATATTCAGTGGGAGAAAGATCAAGGTTGACAAGTTGGGGTTTTTTTTGTTTGTTTTTTAGTATTGTGGGGGATCAGCTTAGGAATCCCCTGGGTTTACACCAATGGGTTAACAAGGCATAAAGAAATACAAAGTCATAAAATGCTCACACCTGAGTTTGGGTAAATCAGACTGGCACCCCAAGAATAGGGGGGTGCAAAGGCACCCCGAGCATAGGAAGGCACAAAGTTGCCAGGAATAGGGAGATGCGAAGGCACCCCAAAATAGGGAAGGGGTGCAGAGCCCCCCAAAATAGAGACAGAGAGAGGCAAAGGCACTCTGTCTTTGGTACAGAGGTGCCCGATACATAGGAATAACAAGATTAGATATTCAGGGTGAAAGCACCCCAAAGGTGCCCAATACATAGGAATAACAAGATTAGATATTCAGGGTGAAAGCACCCCAAATTTAGTACTATAGCAGAAAAGCTGCTTTCACAGGAGAATAGGGCCAGGTTAGGTAAATTGGTGAATTGGACTATGGACTGCTGCACTGCAGGCAAAGCAGCCCAGAGCGGAGATGGTTAACAAAAGAAAAGGTGTCTTGTCAACCTGAGGTTATTCCCCCTACCTGTCTTATACCCGAGGCTAAGATAAACAGGGGTGCTGCCTCGTGTCCGCTGTAAACAACCTTCCTCCCGACTTCCCGGTGTCCGGATTTTGTTTTGTATTAACCCAAACCCCTAACCACGAATATCTTCAAGACCCCCTTTCCATCACGAGTTAATGTTCACAGATTCATTGTCCCTTTGTGCACATCCATCACCATGTTTGTAAGCCTTCTGATCCTAATAAAAATGGGGCAAGGACCCTTATTTGGGGCTCTTGTCTTTTCCCGGGCATTAGGCATCTCTTGCTTTCAATCCTGTGTCCTGCTCTTTTGCTAGACAAGAGATAACTTTAGACTCAGAGTCTGTGACAAATATTTTGTTTTCTTGCTTACACGACACGTAACGAGAACTATGCTCTTAGCATGAAGCTGGTTCCTTTGTATCCTCTGTAGGAACACGTCTCCTCTCAGGCTGTGAGGGTGTCTGCATCACGGGTTTGTAGCAATTTCATTATGATGCGTATTGTGCTGTTTCTCATGTTCCCTGTGTCAGAGGTTTGTTCAGCTTTGGATATCCTGGCTAATTAGTTTTACCAATTTTGAATATTTTTGGCTATTATTTCTTTAAATGTTTTTTTTTTTTCTATTAACCACCTGCTCCCCATCTTCTCTTCCTCAGTTACTCTAGTTACACACTTTAGGCCACATGAGGTTGTCTTAAGCACACTGAGGCCTTGTTCATTTTTTTCTAGGTTTTGCTCTTGCACTAATTTTTTGCACTAATCTCTTCTTCTGTGGCGTCAAATCTGCTGACAATATCAGTGTGTTTCAAATCATGTAATTTTCATTTTGGGAAGTTTTAAAAGATTTGGTCTTTAGAAAATATCTTCCATGTCTTCTAACCTGTTCAGTCATTCCTCCACTCACAGTAACAAATGAAACATAGTCACAATAACTGTGGGCCTATCCTTCCCTGATCCACCCTGTGCAGAGCAAGCCTGGTGAGCTGGGGGGGTTCTGGAGACTCAGATCTGGGGGCCTGGGTCAGACCTGCTCATTGCTTTGTCCAAAGGCCTCCTGGGGCTGGAGGAGAGTGTGGCACAGATGGGCAAGGGATTTGTGTCTCATTTCTTTGACTGCCTGTCTCACTGTGAACATTACCACTGTTCCACCCATGACAGTAATAGCCTCATTCTCAGTCCCGGCTCCACTGATGGTCAGTGTGGTCATGTTCCCTGAGTTGGAGCCAGAGAATGGGTCAGGAATCCCGGAGGACCGATCGATATCATAACAGATAACCAGCATGTGCCTGGCCTGGCTTCTGCTAGTACCAGTGAACATTTTACCCCCAGTGTTGTTTCCCTCACAGGTGATCCAGGCTGTCTGTCCCAGGGTCACTGACACCAAGCAGGGCTAAGTCAGCATTTAGGAGGCCACAGAACCTGCAAGAGAGAAAAAATGAGTTGGGCTGGAAGATGAAGGACCCATTTCCAGGAAATCCCTTAAGCTGCCTGGCCTGAATAGAGCTCTAGGAATTCTCTGGGCTCTAGGGTGACTCCTCTTATAAGTTTCAGTCCCAGAGGCTTATGGGGCTGGCTAGTGGATGGAGTCTTGAAAATGAGAACCCATCCACGCCTTTCTCTGCTCAGGACCACCCCCTCAGGGCTCACACAGAGCCAGTGAGCACAGGTGGAGGGATTACACCCCTCTAGGCCCTCATCCCATACAGTGTAATAGGCATCCTGCCCCTCCGCCCCCCACCCCCACCCCCACCCCAGACAGCTCCCTGCTGAACTCAGAGTCAGACTCAGTTTTGTCTTATATCTCTGAGGTTGGGGTGGGTGTGAGCCTGGGCACAGCACCTGGGTAGTATGCCAGGACACTGAGGAGGAGAGGGGTCCAGGCCATGGTGGAAGTGCCATGATGCTGCTACCAAGACCCCAGAAGCTGTGCAAAGTTCCTCCCAGGCCTGTCTTATCCCCTTTCTTGAGAGACCTGCTGGTTATGCAAATAAGCTGAGCCTCAGGGGTTTAGAGAAGGGCTCAGCCCCTAGGGACACAGAGAGGGGAGGAGGAGCCTGGTCCCACAGTCTGGGGCTGATATCTCCCTCCCAGTTCATGTCCTGGGTTTGCTCCTTGGCTGGCCTGGACACTGAGACCTCAAAGGTGGAGTGTGTCTTTATTTTCTGAACACATTCTGTAAGTGACACTATAAGGCTCACAGAAGTGCAGGGTCCTACCCCAGATCACAGGTCATGGGCCACAGAGACCAAATAAAATTCATCCTCTGTCAAGAGCATATGGAGTTACTAATGGTGCTGTAAGAGTTGGCTCTCGGGTGTAATCTCCCGCAGCAGGTTATGGGCACTGTGCCTTAGTATCCCCATTTTGCAGTGAGGGACAGGGACAGATCAAGTGTGAAAAGAAATGATCGCTGTATATGAGAATGAGAGGGGGCTTCAAAGTTTAGTAACTCTTCAAGGGAATGTTTGTCATAATTAAGTTGTGTTCAGTTGTAAAAAAAAAAAACGTAATAAATATTTTACTTTACAAGTTAAGTCAAAAAAACTTTACCGAGAAATTACAGTGTTGCAGGTACTGGGAACAGGGAAGAACTGAATTTTCAGTGCCCTCTCCCTCCCATGAGAGAGATGAGTGGAGGGACAGGTAGGGGAACTTCCAGGAAGGAGGAGCAGCTGTGTCTGTCAGGGTAAGGGGAGGGAGTGGGAAACGTGCTCACAGGGAGCACTGGTGTTTGTGGACAGTGACAGTGCTTTAGCTCCATTAAAGTGAGCTGGGATGTGAGTTGGTGGCAGACCAAGTACCACTACCTGTGTTAGAGAAATAGGCAATATCTCCATGAGCAGGACCCAACACACATATACCCTGAAGAATGTGTACTTGAGAGTGAAGGATGACACTGTAGGCCAATGACAAATAACCTGAAGGTCTCAGGTC
Source organism: Neofelis nebulosa (assembly GCF_028018385.1). Classification (NCBI taxonomy): domain Eukaryota; kingdom Metazoa; phylum Chordata; class Mammalia; order Carnivora; family Felidae; genus Neofelis; species Neofelis nebulosa. The sequence goes on along the minus strand of NC_080792.1, from coordinate 75,696,718 downwards.
CTGGTTGCTAACCCCTCTTGCCTGTTAAAAGCCCTAATGGCCAGACTCTCCCATCTGCAGGTGGCTTTGGCAGGTGATCTCTGCTGCCCCCTGGTGGCCAGTCCACACTGGCTGCTGGAGGTGCTAGGGCCTCCCTTGTAAAGTGTAGATTCCTAACCTACAGCTCAGATGCTGAGTCCTGCTCCATAGACTGCTGCCCCAGGGAGGAATGACTTTTCTATGCATGGCTCCTGCCTGCCTCACGTCCTGGCATGAGGGCCCCAGATTACCCATGAAAACATGAATAGACTCATTTGGAGGAGGAGAGCCCAGGTTTCGGTGAGGCGTCTTTGCACCTGTCCCTGGGGATGGTGGGAGGTCATGCATGTGGGACAACAGCTTAGCACTGGGGGACACAGGACTCAGAGGATGGCTCTTACTGGTTCCAACTATAGATGCAGGGCTGGTGTGTGTGTGTGGGGTGACCTGGGACTAATGCCGCAGAGACAGAAACAGGACAACATTCACAGAGTGGACATTTATTCAGACCCACATTGTTCTTGCACATATTCCATCAAGAGAATTTTGTATGAACAAGACAGAGTCCTCTCAAAGTGGTAACTCTGCAGCTACTCTAGTGATGTACGGAAAGAATAAACAAGCAGTGAGAATCATGTGGGAAAAGCCCAGTAGCGCCCTCGGGAGAAGCAGAGGGGTGGCTAGAGGATCTGAAAGCAGAGGACAAACCTGAGGGACCTGAATTTCCAATCCAGATAAGGGCCTGTATGGTGTTTTCTCCTAAGGTGAGCATTTGGGGCACAGAGGGTGTGGTCAGGTGTCGTAAGAGTCCATTTCCAGGTAATAAGCCAGGGTCCCTTGGCAGCTGATGGGCTCATAGAGGGGCCTCTGAGAGGAAGATGCTGGGGTGGGGGTTTGACACAGGTGGGCTCAGATCAGCCGTGGGTTCTACCTAAGTCACCTGGGGGCTGGGCCACTCAGGGAAGTGGTTACTATTCTCTGCTCCTCCCTTATCCAAATGCAGCCACAAGGACTAGGGTGCTACATGTGCCTCTGGTCCTGTCGCTGTGTCTGGGGTCCCACATGGATTACCTATCACTGCTTTCTCCAACATCCCACTACTAACTGAGCTGAGCAGGAACATGAAGGGGGGTGCATCTGAGAGGGAAGGGTGGCTGGGAGAGGACCCTGAGCTGAGGGTCAGACCTGCAGGTGATGGGATCTGGGACAATGGGAGGACAGTGGTGGTAGGAGTAAGTCCCCATGTGGGACCCAAGATGGTGTCTGCACTTCTTCCACAGTTTCTGTAAAACCTAAGGAGGGAGTGGCCTGGGGCAGGAGGGTCCTGTTCCCCTCTTCATGAACCTTAGCCCTTCAGGATGTGGGATGCCTCATCCAGGAACCAGAGGAGACATAATCCCTGGGGACCATCCAGGCTGCCTGTACCCAGGAGGAGAGGACTGTGCTGTCTGAGAGAGCTGTCTTCCCTCCTGAGTGACACCTGGTTACATCTGGGCTCATGTGGTATATAATGACACCCTAAATATTTGTTCTTTACCATGGAACCTAATTACAGCCATGGTCAGAATAGCCTCCCAACTCTGCCATTGTTCAGCATGATAAACAGAGACAGGGTGTAGAACTTGCTGGACTCTCCAACTCTGCAGGGGCTGGGCCAGGACCAGGGAGGACACTTGACCCTGAGGCCTCACCTGCAGCTGCTCAAAAGGTGGGTGAGAGTGAGAGTCAGGCCAGGGCAGGGGGATTTCTGTCCCATCACCCATCCTGTCACTGCGAGTCACTGCCAGCTCCTCCCAACTGACTTGGTAAGTGGTATAGCGATAGTCAGCCTTGTCCTGGCCCTGGGTTTGGCTGATGCTCAGGGTGACCATGCCCCTATGTAGGATCCTCAGAATTCCTCGGAGTCCTGGCTTGGCTTCTGCTGGTTCCAATACGCATTTTCACTCCTGAGCTTATCTCCAGAGCAGGGGATCCTTGCTCTGACCAGGGCCACAGACACGGAAGGAATCTGTCTCAGGTCAGGGGAGACACAGAACCTGTAGGAGAGGAGAGGGGAGGGGGCTGGAGGAAGAAGAGGACGCTGAGTCAGGACTGATGGCTCAAGCCTGAGGGGAGACAGCAATGTGGACCCAGGCGAGTGCAGAGCCCTGACCGCATGGACCCTGGGTGGGAGGGAGAGCAGGGCACCTGTGCCGCACACTGTGCCCCCCTGTGGGCCATTCATCTGTGCTGGGACGAACTAGTAGGTGAGCAAGAGTGAAACCACTGGCAGTGCGGTCCTCAGAGGACCAGCACCCTTAGCTCACCTGGGAGCTGTTCCACATGCAGATGTCCGGGCCCCACCCAGACCTGCTGCACCTACATCTGTTGTGCCCCTCCCCCACCAAGAGGACTGTGTGCTCACTGAGCTTCATGCTCTGGTCTAAGCCACCATGGACAATCTTATTCCTTCTGCTTGTCTAACCAGGTCCTACTAGGCCACCTGGGACTTGAGGCTTAATTGTCCTGCCCTGGTCACTGAACTTGAACAAACTATAGGTGCCATAATGGTGTGGTTAAGTTGAACTTTTTCACCAGCTATGTGGGTTGTGTGTTGGGGGTGGGTGAATTCCCAGTGGGATGTTGGCTGCCCTGGGCTGGTGGGTGAGAATGTGCCATGACCCCTTTTGCCTACTTCTGGGAGTGAATCATTAGGAAAAGTGGGGGCACTGGCTGGAGTGATTCACGGAGACTTCATGGGGGAGCTAGGTTTCTACTACACAACTGGGGTGAGCAGGGGTATGTATGGATTCAGGAGGTCCCCTAATACACCTTGCATCTCTGATCACAGTCATAAATGTACCACAATTCAGTTCAGCAGGCCTGATAAGGGATGAATCTTCCAGAATGAAGATTTGGTTCATCTGAACTGGCAGGGATCATGACTAACTCAGATAATTGCTGTGGTCAAGGTGGATATGGGGTGGGTAGTGAAGTAGGTAATTATGGACACTACTCTGACCACAGGATACTGGGAGAAATGAGGACATTAGAAGTAACAAGTGTATCTTCCTTATGTTGTATGAATATGATTGGATATATATTAATCATATATTTCTGTTTTATTCTCCTGTCTCATCCCATTATTATCTAACATCAGATGTGTTAACAATACCTAGATTTCTATCTCAATATGAAGTTACAGGATAGCAAATCAGCTGGGACACAAATAAATATACCTAGCCCACAATCCTCTTGGGGAGGAAGGGCTGAACATATTTGTAATTGTTCGCTGGGTGGTTTCATCATATTTGGTGGAAACATGGCTGCCGGCATTATCTTAATTGGAAACTGTAGTTTGTGGGGATGTGGGTGAATTTCATGTGGATGACGGGGGACTGTGGTAGCTTATTAATTGTCAGCATTGACAGCATTTACAGGCTGAACTGTTTTTCACAGAATGGTTTTCTGTCTATATTTTTGGGTAGGTGGGTATAAGGAGAGAACCTTTTACAAGATCTGTGGGGGAGAAGTGAGGAAGCACCCACTTTGTGTCTCCCTTATGGGATTGAGTATCTTCTGGTCACTTTGTAGGAGGAGGCAACTGCCCCAATGTCCCTTATTCACAATCAGGATGGATGTGACCCTCCCAACTGTCTGTCAGAACCCAGAGTAGCTAGTGTATCTTCATTTTTGTCATTGTTTAAAAATACAGGGAACAAACTGATCTGTTGGGGATTTTGACACATGTAATGGGTTTTTCAGGGAGAAACCAGAGCTTTGTGTTTATATAGTGGCCTCCACAGTTCCCTGCAGTCTGTGTTGGAGATGCTGGCCATCCTGGACTGGGTTCCTGGAAGCAGACTCTGAGATGGAGAAGTGCATGTGTAGGAGATCTGGAAGGAGGATGGAGGTCAGACTGGGCAGAGGGGGAAGCAACCCACACAGAGTGAGACATCAGATGAGGCCTCATCCCTGCAGGGATCTCTAAAGCTGGGACCTTTCAGGATATCTATATCTGAGGCAGGGCCTTGGGGCCTCAGATCAGCATTCACCTGAACCTCTCTGAGAAGGGACAGAAACCTGGGGAGGCAGTTGTCTGAACAAAGAGCAGTGAAGTTCCTCCCAGTGAGGACGACCCCTGTGAGCTGTCAGGGACTCCAGGCAGAGGTGTGTGCATGTGTGAACCCAGGAGAGGGGTGACACCACAGTGGGGTGTCACTGTGTCACCAAATCACCCTCAGGAACTGCATGAAGGGTGGGTGGATACAGAGGTCTGCGGACCTTGGGTCTGGGCACCTGGGTCAGACCTGCTGATTGCTTTGTGCACATGTCTTCCAGAGGAAAATGTGACACAGACGGGGAAGGGGTGTGTGTTCCTGGTCTGTCTGTGTCACTGTGAGCATTACCACTGTCCCACACCTGACAGTAATAGTCAGCCTCATCCTCAGTCTGGGCCCCACTGATGATCAGGGTGGCCGTGTTCCCTGAGTTGGTGCCTGAGAATTGGTCAGGGGTCCTTGAGGGCCGGTTCCTGCCGTAACAGATGACCAACATAGGGGCCTGGCCAGGCTTCTGCTGGTACCAGTAAACACTTTTACTTCCACTGTTGTTTCCCCTACAGGTGATCCTGGCTGTCTGGGTCAAGGTCACCAAAATGGAAGGAGACTGAGTCAGCATGTAGGAGGCCACGGACCCTGCAAGAAAGAAAAGAATAGGTAGGCTTCCAGGTTTGGGTCTCATCTATAGGAAACCCTCATCTCTCTCACAGTGATTGAGCTCCAGGGGCTCTCTGGCCCCATGGAACCCAAGAGCCCGGTTGGTGGATGGAGCCTTTGTACAAACAGGAACCCCCTGGCTCCTTTCCCTGGGCAGGTGCAGCCATTCAGGGCTCACACAGAGCCAGTGAGCCCAGTGGGGGATTTGACCCCTCTAGCCCTCCTCCTGCAGCAGGGTCATAAGCATCCTACTTCCCACAGGTAGCCTTCTATTGAAGTCAGAATCAAGGCCTGGTGTGTCCCAGATTTGTGGGGCTGGGGTGGGTGTGATCCTGGATTCAGCACCTGTGCAGTAAGCAAGGAGACTGAGGAGGAGAGGGGTCCAGGCCAATGGTGGGGGTAATGTAATTCTGCTCCCGAGATCCAAGGTTGGGCAGATTTCCTTCGAGGCTTCCCTTATCCCCTTGCTGGACATACCTGCTCTTCATGCAAATCAGCCAGGGCTCAGGGACTGCTGCTAAGAAACTTGGTGGTTTTTGAGAAGGACTCAGTTCCAAGGGGCACAGAGAGGGAAGTGGCAGCCCATGCAGACCCATCCTCATCCAAGTGGCTTCTGATCTACTCTCTGATCCCATAGTTCAGTCTGACATCTCCACCCCAGGTTGTGTTCTGTCTTTGCCCTTGGGTGACCATGGGAGGCTTAGGTCAGTGCAGTGTCCTACCCCAGATCACTGTGTGTGAGCATCAAACCTGAACAAATTCCTCCCTTGCTAAGTGCACATGGAATTTTAAGGAGCCCTTGAGGTGCTGTAGTGTCTATTCTTGGGGAGATCTGCTGAGACAGATCATAGATGCTGTGCCTCAGTACCCCCAGGATGCACTCTACCAGGGGCAGACCCAGCTTGAGGTAGGTTTGACAGTGACTGAGTTTAACAGAAATGAGGTGGGCTGGAGAGGCATGGAGTGCTGGACCTGTGCTTAGAGGTAGAGGCAAATTCTACAGAAGACAGATGTGAGACACCCCGAGTCAGAACTGTAGATCAGTGTCAAGGTGATACTGCAGAAAACCTACACCTTTCCCCTCAGGTCTCAGGTTCTGGAGACCCACCCTTTCCTCCCTGTTAGGAGCCTTGATGCCCAGACCCTCCCCCATCATCTGCAGGTGGCTTTGCCAGGTGATCTCTGCTGCCCCCTGGTGGCCACTACACAGGGCTGCTGGGGGCTCAGGGAAGTCCTTTGTCAGGTGGAGGTTCAGAATCCACAGTTGAGAGCAGGATTCCCTGTTCCATGGACTGCTGGCCCCAGGGGAGGAATTGCCTGCCTCTAAGTAGCCCCTGCCAGTCTCAAGATGAGGCAGGAAGGGATCAGATTACTCATGAATGTATGCGCAGGCTCATTTGGAGGAGGAGAAAGCAAGGTGCACAGGAGGTATTTCTACACGTACCTTGGGTGGTGGGTGGTCATGTATGTGGGTCTGGGGCTTGGCACCAGGGGACACAGGACTCAGAGTCCTCCTCCTACTGGTTCTGGCTGCTGGTGCAGGGCTAAAATAGGGCAGTGGTGGCTGTTAGTCCAAGGTTGGAGACAGGAGAGCTCTCACCAGCAAGCATTTATTGACCCACTTTGTCTGGCAGACATTCCATCCTGGGAAATGAGTGTGAACAAGACCCAGTCCCTGTCCCAGAATTTCCATCTTGTTTGTGGGGCAGTATATTGGACAACACATGCTTTGGTGATACAGCAGACAGTCTCTATCTGGATCTTGTCTTGAATACTCATTTAAAAGCCAGACCATTGCTATTCTCAGGTCTTCCCGGGCCACAATTGACCTTGTGGCCCAGTGCTTGCCCATGGATGTGTCAGTCAGCTGGGGTTCTTTCCTGAGACACTTGCTCTTGTGAAGGAAAACCAGCCTAGATACATGCAGTGCCTTTCTTTTTCAATTGAAAAAATTTTAAAGTTTTATTTTTGACAGAGAGAGTGTGTGTGAGCAGGGGAGGGGCAGAGAGAGAGAGAGCTGTCAGCACAGAGCCCAACCCGGGGCTCAAATGCACAAACTGCAAGATCATGACCTGAGCCGAAGTCGGACGCTTAACTAACTGAACCACCCAGGTGCCCCTTAAAGAAATTTTTTTTTAATGTGCAGTGCTTTCTTCTTGACCATGGATGTGATAGTTGGCGCTGCAGCAGCCATTCCGAGGTCTGTTGTCAACAACAATGAAAAGCAAGTCCTCCACAGTAGTGATGGTGAGACCGAAAGTGAGCAGATTCGGGACCTCACGGAATTGCTGACTACCTGGAGAAACACATCTGACTTCAGAGCTGTTTTTGTGGGAGAAAAATGAGCTTATGAATGTTCATGCCTCTGACTGAGATGTGCATGTATTGCATTAACAATTTCCTGACCAGTTAGGATAATAATTAACACAACAAATCAATGAATACATATAGTGATGGGAAAATGTGCTGTGTTGTGTGTTATGTAGACAATGAATTAAGATCAAACAAGATGACAGGCAGGTGCTGTGTGGTGAGAGGCTGGAGGAGGCCTCTCTGCAGAGGTGACCTTGGAGCTGCTGTCAGGATGGGAAGAAGGAACAAGAACTAAAGAGTGTGTCTGGAGATAGTCCCTGTGGAGAAGAGTCTGGTTTGTCTGAGGATGCAGGGAAAGTGAGGACCTTAGGAGTCTGTGATTCAAAACTATTTGAGTTCCAAGATGATTATTTTCTCATATAACCTCGGGGACAGGAGTGATGGGTTAGAATTCTCATTGTTGTATGTTTCCAGGTAAGGGGACTCACAAGAGGAGTCCCTGTGTGAGCTTCCCTGCAAACTGAAAGGGAAGCAGGAGCCTTTTGTAGCTGAGTCACTGTGGCTTATCTGCAGCTCACCCATGTGTGTGTGTTCCGCATGACATCAAATTCCTGTCACACATCCCTTCATATTATATAGTTTTACACATAGACGTGTGAGTATGCTATTGAATATGTGTGCACATGCATATTTATTGTTTGTGGTGTGTACGTTTGTAGATGCACGTATGCTTGTGTGTGTAGAGGTACACATATATTTACAATATATACACATATCTTTTCTGAGGGTTCTGAGCTCTGAAACGGGTACCAAAGTTGTAGTTGATGGGATCCTTGCTTTGTTACAAAGCCCGCAGTTCCACTTTATCATAAGGGACAAGGTGGGGATGGCTACCATAATGATTAATGGGACCAAATGGTAATCAGAATCATTTGACACCTATGTTGGTGTTGGCTAGTTAATGCTATGTTCCCGGAACTGAAATAGATGGGCACCCTACCAATTATTACTTCATCTGTATAAATAGAAGCCTCCATCTCCCAAGATTTTGGTTGCTACTGAATCTTAGCAGAGGATGTATGCTGATCACGAGCCACTAAATGACCCTATAACCTGAGCTGTGTGAACTGGTGCTTTGTGACCAACCATGCCAAGGACTGAGCATTCACATCAGCTCTCCATCATCAGTGTGAAGAGGTAAATATGAGATCAGGCTTTACCAGGTCCTGAAGGCACAGATGAGTCCCATGAGAAAGAGGCCCGAGTGCCCAGGACCCCAACCCCCGCTGCATTCATTGTCTTTTCTCTATCTCGTACAACTGTGGCTTAGTGGGGACAGTCTGTAACCAGCTGTGGTACAGGAGAACACTTAGCTGGCTGACAGAGCTTCTGCACAAAACACACTTGTCTTTCTTGTTTCTGATCCTTAAATGTTTATTTATTTTTGAGAAAGAGAGGCAAGTGGGAGGAGGGGCAGACAGAGGGTGGGAGGACAGAGGAGCCGAAGTGGGCTCTGTGTTGACAGCAGCGAGCCTGATGCAGGGCTCAAGCTCATGAACCCTGATAGCATGATTTGAGCTGAAGTTGGATACTCAACCAACGGAGCCACCCAGGCACCTGCCGGAGTCCAGCTCCAGCAGGTCCAGGGGTTCCCGAAGGATGAATAGTGTTGGCGAAAAAGTGAAAATAAAATAAAACAAAAATAAAACGGACACAGACAACAGCAGTGTGTTAGACTGGCCGCTTTATCGTGGCACTATATTTGTAAGCAATTTCCTTGTAGCATGCGTCATCTATGTTTTCTGGCATTACCTAATTCTAAAAATGTTCCTATGTGTAATCACCCATTAAGGAACAACATGGTTATTTTCTTGTGATGTTCCCTCCTGCCCTTTGCTCATTGATTAATTTCTTCATATTACTTTCATTATGTATCTACGTTTATCTATAGTCTATAAAGCATTTGCTTTGCTATTTTCATGAAAGGTCATCTATTTCTCAACATCTCAAGTGGAACAGTTACAGGGACATGACCTCTTAGTTGTTTCCCCGAACCATTTGTGGTTTGAGGAACAAAAGAATTCGCCTCAGTCCGAGGTGCCAGGAGGGGGCCAAGAGGGCCTTAGAAACCCACGCCTTATGCATTCCCAGAGAGACAATGCACCTAGGAACTAATGAACCATTCTGTACCTTAATCGACTAAGTTCAGTCATCATCTGGAATGCCTCCTGGGGGCCAAGTGGGCCTGGGGGTTGGAGTAACTTGTGCCCATAGATACATTCCTTTGTTGCCAGAGTGGGGCTTTGGAATCCATTTGTTCCCTCCTTGGCTGGGAAGTATATGGGGCTATCCTTCCTTTAGGTAGAGGAGTCTTTATAGGGGGTGGCAAGGGCTAGATGTAGGGCCGCACAATTTCCTTGCGGAACCTTATTTCTTTCCCCAGTGGTTCTTCTCCCAGGGGACCTGTGGAGGGCAATTCCCCAACAGACAATTCCCCAGGTACTTTCATTGGTCGTGGGGCTGCCCCGACCAACGTTAGGGCCAAATTACATCAAAGCAGGAGTGCAAGAAGCTTCACTGTCGATGGGCCGCCCTGCAGTCCCGATCCATCCACCGCCCGGGCCCTGCCGTCAGGCTGGTTGGAGAGCTTGGCTTCCAGCAGGCACCCCTCCTATTTCTGATCTTAAAGGGAAAAGGATGCAGTATTTCACCATCTAGTATGATTTTAGCTACGTGACTTTTATAAATGTCCTTTGTCAAGTACAGGCAAGTTGCTTTATATGCCTGGTTTGTTAAGTGTTTTTCTAATTAAATGATGTTGGATTTGTCAAATGCACTTTCTGAATCTATTGTGATAATCATGTGATTTTTGTATTTTATCCTATTGGTATGATGTAGTACATTAATCTTTTTTTTTTTTTTTGTATGTTAAAATACCTTGTATTGTTGCAATAAGTCCCATTTGCTCATGGTGTCTAATTCTTTCTATATGTTGCTGGATTTGGTTGATAGTGTTTTGTTGAGGATTTTGTGCGCATATTTGTAAGAGGTATTGGTCTATAGTTTTCTAGTGATGTCTATTTTTGGTATCATTGTAACAATGGCTACGTAAAATCAGTCAGGAAGTCTATCACATTCATCTATTTTTTGGAACACATTGTGAAAAATTTGTATTACAGTTGAATTTTGAACAAAGCAGGAGTTAGTTGTGCTGACCCCTGTGCAGTCACAAATCTGCTTATAACTTTTGACTCCCCCAAACCTTAAGTACTAATAGCCTACAATTGATGAGAAACCTTGCTGACAACATAAACAGCTGATTAACATATATTTCATATGTTCTATGTATTATATATTGTACTCTCACAAAAAAGTGAGCTTAAAATGTTTTTAAGAGAAAATTAAGAAAATTAGGATAGCTCAGGGGCGCCTGGTTGGCTCAGTTGGTTGAACGCCTGGCTTCAGCTCAGGTCATGATCTCACGGTTCAAGCCCCGCATCGGGCTCTGTGCTGACAGCTCAGAGCCTGGAGCCTGCTTCAGATTCTGTGTCTTCCTCTCTCTCTCTCTGCCCCTCCCCTGCTCACACTCTGTCAATCTCTCTCTCAAAAAATAAATAAACATTAAAAAAATTAAAAAAAAAAAAAAAAGAAAATTAGGATAGCTAGGGCACCTGGGTGGCTCAGTCAGTTAAGCATCTGACTCTGGATTTCGACTCAGGTCATGATCTCATGGTTTGTGAGTTCGAGCCCCACATAGGGCTTTGTGCTGACAGCTCGGAATCTACTTAGGATTCTCTCTCTCCACCTCTTTCTCTGCTCCTCCCCCCACCCCCCAAAAGAGATAGGTAAACATTAAAAAAGAAAAAGAAAATTCACGTAGCTGGTGCTGCTGTGCAGGGCCCCGGGAGCCCCTGCCTGGCCAGCACCATGTGAGACTCCAGCAAGGATGGAGGCTGTGCTTACCTCATGCACTGATTCTCCGCTAAGGACATTGATGGGCACATGGTTGATCTGCATGAGTGCCTGTGCATTGTCACCAATAATACCCTAACAATGAGGCAACACAGATGTGAACTACACTCAGCTCCTTGCCCTGTGAGCCCCATATGCCGAGTGTGGTTTATGGAGCCAGTTGGAGGCAGCAGCCAGGGAGTAATGTGCAGATCAAAGAGTTCACTGCTGGCTATAAGGTCAAATTCCCCATGTACAGCAAAATCTGCATGAAATGCAAGGTCCTCCTGCTGTGGATGTGGATGGAAGTCCAGCCCAAGGGTGGGGCATGCTGGGAAATGCCATCACATGGAACTTCACCAAGTTCCTCATTGACAAGAAGGCTGTGTGGTGACATGGTAGGTCCCACAGAAGGGCCCTGGTAATAGAGAAGAAACTTCTCTGCTACCCGTAGTTCCACAGGTGTGCACCCCCCACTGAGACCCCATTCCTCAGAGTGTTCCTTGAGGTACCCTTACTGTTTTCCTGAAAACCATGTATGTGGTTGGGCAGAATGCAGACTGGACAGGCACCCTCTACTGGAGGAAGGTCCTTCCACCTGTCTGGCTGTTCAGCACTCCCCACCCCTGGCTGTCATGTGGGAATAAAGCATACGAATTTGGGGAGAAAATCATAAGGAAGAGAAGAATGTGTTTACATTACTGTAGTGTAAAACATTGTGTATAACTGGATTCGAGCAGTTGAAACCCGTGTTGTTCAAGGGTCAGCTGTGTGTATCTCCTACTGGTTATCCCTGGAGAACCCCGAAACACCTTATGAGATATAACTCTTTTTGTTACGAAAGGTTTTATTTTAGTGGTTTCTTTAGGGTTTACAGCACCAATCTACCTCCCAAAGTCTATCTTCCTGTGATTTTACATCACTTCACATGGAGCATAAGACTTTTGAAATACATTCTTCTCGCCCACCCCCCAATTTTGTGCTATGGCAGTCATGTGTTTTATTTGAGATTCATCATGAACTAGGGTATATTGCTGTTATATTTTGCTTTACACAGTTATTTTTTATTTTAATTTTTAAAAAAATTTTTTTTTTTTTTTGAGAGAGAGAGACAGACTGTGAGTGGGAGAGGGGTAAGAGAGAGGGAGACACAGAATTCGAAGCAGGCTCCAGGCTCTAAGCTATCAGCACAGAGCCCGACACTGGGCTTGAACTCACAAGCTGTGAGATCATGACCTGAGCCAAAGTCCAGTCACTTAACCGGCTGAGCCACCCAGGCGCCCCAACAGTTATATGTTTAATGGACTGAGCTACCCAGGCGCCTCTACACAGTGATCTTTTAGAAACATTAATGTAAGACAGATGTTTCTATATCGGTCCATGTAGTTCCCATAGCTGCTGTTTTTCATTCCTTTGTGTGGATTCACGTTGCTATCTGATATAGTACTCCTCTCTCTGAGGAGTGTCTGTCACTCTCTGTTGCAGTGAAGGTCTGTGGGTGATCAATTATGTAAAGTTGTACAGTCTGAAAGTTTTATTTGGCTTCATTTTTGAAAGATATTTTCACTGGATAACGAATTTAAGGTTGACAGATTTTTCTATTTTACAAAATTATTTTGATGAAAAAATTTTTTGTAATGTTTTTATTTAGTTTTGAGAGAGAGAGAGAGAGAGAGAAAGAGCAGGGGAGGGGCAGAGAGAGAGAGAGAGAGACCCAGAATCTGAAGCAGGCCCCAGGCTTGAGCTGTCAGCACAGAGCCCACCACAGGGCTCAAACCCACGAACTGCAACATCATGATCTGAGGTGAAGTTGGACGCTCAATGGACGGAGCCACCCAGGTGCCCCATACACATATTTTAATAGGTGTTTTTAAAAGATATTTGTCTGCTGTCTTCTTACTTGCGTGGCTTATAATAAGAAATCTGCTTTTACCATATTTGTTCTTAGCATAGGACATGCATGTTCCTTCTGGCTGCTTTACAGATGTCCCTTCTGTACTGGTGTTCAGCAGTGTGACTGTGACGTGTTTGGCATTGGTGGTGCCTCCTGCTTCCTGAGCCTGACCTTTGTTGAACTTCTTGAATATGCCAGCAATTGGGGCGCCTGGGTGGCGCAGTCGGTTAAGCGTCCGACTTCAGCCAGGTCACGATCTCGCGGTCCGTGAGTTCGAGCCCCGCGTCAGGCTCTGGGCTGATGGCTCGGAGCCTGGAGCCTGTTTCTGATTCTGTGTCTCCCTCTCTCTCTGCCCCTCCCCCATTCATGCTCTGTCTCTCTCTGTCCCAAAAATAAATAAAAAATGTTGAAAAAAAAAATTTGAATATGCCAGCAATTGTCTTCACCATACTTGTGACGTTTTTGGCCAATATTTCTTTACCCACATTCTCTGTTCCCCCATCTTCTTTGCTGGGGGACTCCAGTTACATGCCTGGTAGGCTGCATGAGGGGTCCGGCCACCAGCAGAGGCTACGTTCATTTCTTTCAGACTTTGTGTCTTATTTCGTTTTGGATGGTTACTATTTTGATGTTACTGAGTTTACTGCTCTCTTCTTTTGCAGCATCTAATCTGTTCTCAGTGTCATCCAGTGCAGTTTTCATCTCCAGAAGTGAGATGTGGCCCCCTTGAAATGTTGTCCACATCTGCACAGAGCATGTCCAGTCGTGGCTCTGTCTCTTCAAACAAATTGAATCTCATTGCAATAGTAATTTTTGTGTTGTCCCTTAGACATCCTCTGTAGAGCTTGCCTGCAGGGCTGGGAGGGGGAGGCAGACCTCAGACCTGGGGACCTGGGCCAGACCTGCTCATTGGTTTGTCTACAGGCCTCCTGGGGCTGGAGGACAGTGTGACACAGACAGGGAAGGGATTTGTGTGTCACTTCCTCATCTGCCTGTATCACTGTGAGCATTACTACTACTGTCAGCAGACAGACAGTAATAGTCAGCCTCGTCCTCGGCCCAGGCCCCGCTGACGGTCAGGGTGGCTGTGTTCCCAGAGTTAGAGCCAGAGAATCGGTCAGGGATCCCTGAGGGCCGGTTGCTATCCCAATAAATAATCATCAGGGGCACCTGGTTCGGCTTCTGCTGGTACCAGGAAACATATGTATTTCCGATGTTGTTTCCCTCACAGGTGATCCTTGCCATCTCTCCCAGGGCCACTGAAATGGAAGGGGGCTGAGTCAGCCTGTTTGAGGTCACGGAGCCTGCAAGAGAGAAAAGGAAAGGTGGACATTCAGCTTAGGGTCTCATCCTTAGGAAGCTCCCACCTGCCTGACCGGGATTGAGATCTAAGGATAATCTGGGTGGACAGGGTACCCCGTCCCATCAGTCTCAGCCACCGCGGTCCCCAGGCTTCACTGGTGCATGGAGCCTGTGAACAAATAAGAACTCCACCCCCCTTTCTCTGGTCAGATGCAGCCCCTCAGGGCTCACACAGAGCCAGTGGGCACAGTGGGGGAACTTCACCACTCCAGCCCCTCATCCTGCGGCAGGTCATGAGCATCCTGCCCCCCCTGACCCCCCCACCACAGGCAGTGTCCTGCTGAGCTCAGAGTCAAACCCAGTCTTGTCTCAAATCTCTGAGGCTGGGGTGGGTGTGAGTCTCGGCACAGCACCTGTGTAGTATGCCAGGACACTGAGGAGGAGAGGGGTCCAGGCCATGGTGGAGGCACCCCAATGCCGCTGCCAAGACCAGAGGCTGGCCAAAGTTCCTCACGGGCCTCTCTTATCCCCTTGCTGGAGAGACCTGCTGTTCATGCAAATCAGCCAGGCCTCAGGGGCTGCTGCTGAGGAGCCTTGTGGCTTCAGAGAAGGGCTCAGCCCCAAGGGCCACAGAGAGGGGAGGAGCAGCCTGGTCCCATGGTCTGGGGCCAACATCTCCATCCCAGATTATGTCCTGGGTTCTCTCCTTGGCTGGCTTGGCAGCTGAGACCTCAGAGGTGGAGTGTGTCTTTATTTTCTGGGCCCATTCTATAAGTGACACTATGAGACTTACTAGGTGCAGGGTCATACACCAGATCACAGCTCATGGCCTCAGAGACCAAACAAAATTCATCCTGTATCAAGAACACTTGGCCTTTCCAGGGGCGCCTGGGTGGCGCAGTCGGTTAAGCGTCCGACTTCAGCCAGGTCACAATCTCGCGGTCTGTGAGTTCGAGCCCCGCGTCAGGCTCTGGGCTGATGGCTCGGAGCCTGGAGCCTGTTTCCGATTCTGTGTCTCCCTCTCTCTCTGCCCCTCCCCCGTTCATGCTCAGTCTCTCTCTGTCCCAAAAATAAATAAAAAACGTTGAAAAAAAATTTAAAAAAAAAAAAAAAAAAAAAGAACACTTGGCCTTTCCAAATCATCAAGGTGCCGTAAATGTCTTCTCATGGCCATGAGCTCACGCAGCAGGTTACAGGGCATGTGCCTTATTATCCCTATGCTGTAGTCAGGGGCAGGAACAGATCAAGTGTAAAAAGAACTGATTGCCATATAAGAGAATAAGAGGGGGCTTCAGAATGTAGTAACTCTTCAAGGGTGTCTTTACCATAATTAAGTTGTCTTCAACTGTTGGGAAAAATATATAATAAACATATTAATGTATAAGTTAAGTATAAAAAAGTTTACCGAGAAAATCACCGTGTTGCAGGCACTGGGAAAGGGAAGAACAGAACTTTTCAGTCCCCTCTCCCTTCCTTGAGGGAGGTGAGTGGAGGGACAGGTGAGGGGGCAGGTGGGAGGAACTTCCAGAAAGGAGGAGCAGTTGAGTCTGTCAGGACAGGGGGCTGTCAGCACAGGGGAGAGAGGGGGAAACGTGTGATCACAGGGAGGAAGGGTGTTTGTGGATAGTGACCACATTATGTTTCATTAGGGTGGGTTAGGGCACGGGTTGGTGGGGGGAATTTTGGCTCGGCCTATATTAGAGAAATAGGCAGCATCTCCATGAACAGGACCCAACACACACGTACCCTGGAGAATTTGTACATGAGTGTGAAGGATGACACTGCAGACAAATGACAAATGACCTGAAGGTCTCAGCCTGTTAGGAGCCCTGATGGCCAGGCCCTCCCCATCTGCAGGTGGCTTTGGCAGGTGGTCTCTGCTGCCCCCTGGTGGCCACTCCACACTGGTGGCTGGAGGTGTAGGGGCCTCCCTTGTGAAGTGTAGATTCCTAACCTATCCCTGCTCCATGGACTGCTGCCCCAGTGAGGAATGACTTCTCTATGCATGGTTTCTGCTGCCTCATGTTCTAGCATGAGGGGCCCAGATTACCCATGATAACATGAAGAGTTTCATCTGGAGGAGGAGAACACAGGTTTCACTGAAGAGTCCTTGCACTCCTCTCTGCAGTGGTGGGAGGTCATGCAGGTGGTACTGCATGGGGGATACAGGACTCAGGGAGTGGCTTTAATTGGTGCCAGCTGTGAATACAGGGCTTATGTGTGTTGGGGGGCATTGACCAGGGACTAATGCTCCAAAGACAGAGAGACAGGAGAGCATCCACCCAGCCAACATGTATTCAGACCCCCACATTGGTCTGGTTTACTTTCCATCCTGAGAATTTTGCATGAACAGGACACAGTCCATATTGAAGACGGAACTCTGACCCTACTCAGGGAAGAGAAACAAGTGGTGGGACATGTGTGGGAAGAGCCCATTCAGTGCCCTGAGGAGGGGAGGAGCCATGAGAGGATCTGAAAGAATGGGACAGACTTGCAGGACCTAGGATTCAAATCCGGTTCAGGGCCAGTGCAAGTTTCTCCTAAGATGAGGATTCTGGGCACAGAGGGATGTGATCAGGTATGGTAAGAGGCATTTTCCGGGTAATAAGTTCTCTTAGTGGCTGCTGGGCACATTTAGGGGCCGCCAGCAGGAAGATACTGAGGTAGAAAGGAACAGGTTTGACATGAGTGTGCTCAGGGCCTGGGAATCTCCCTAGATCACCTGGGGGTTGAGGCCATTCAGGCCAGTGATTATTATTCATCTCCACCTGCCCCTTACCACCTAAAACCACAGGGAGACAAGTACTAATGTACCTTTTGTCCTGTTCTCCTGTATCGTCCCACGTGGATGACCTAGCACTGCTCTCCCCAACACCCCCAGACTGGCTGAGCTGAACAGGAACATGAGGGAGGGGTGCATCTGAGAGGGAAGGGAGGCTGGGAGAGGCCTGCAGGTCCCCAGTCCCTGAGAGGCAGAGAGAAGAGCAGAGGCTGGCAGGTGCCAGGCAGCAACAGTCACCTGCACCAGGTGAGAAAGGCTGCCCAGGCTGAGAGGGGATGAGGGTTGATCTCAGCCAGAATGTTCCAGGTCCTGAAGGAGACAGCTTCTTCCCCTCAGTTCTAGTAGCTGCCTGTGGGGGGCGCTGCGCACTTGGCATGGGGCCATCTGGACAAGGATGCCAGCCCATTCATTGTCATGTTGTTGAGAATCTCTGGAGAATAATTCTCTGTAGTGGCCTGCTCATGATCCTTTAACCTGAAAAATCCCTGGAAATATTATTTTGGTCATAGGGATTCCCATAAAAGGTTGCCTTTCTAGTTCATAAGGTCAATTAGTAAATTTTAGATGAAATATTCCAACTGTACTTGCCATGATTTGGTGAGGAGAAAATGATTTTCTGTACTGTGTCTCTCAACACCCACGAAAGTTTCTGACTCAAGTCAGGAGTGGAAATAGGGGAAGCTTATGCTTTTCCCTCTTAATAAATTCCTCATCTATTATTTTGACTTCATGCAATTGCTCTAAAAATCAATTTCAAACCACAGGTCAAGGAGCCATGAAGAGAAATTCAATTTATCAAAAAAGTTTTACAAGTCTGGGAAAGGGTCTCTCCCCTCAGAAAACGGAAGGGTGCTTAATGCAGACAGAGCCACCACACAGGGTCAGCCTCAAGGTGGGGGTGAATCCATGTGGGTCAGACCTGAGCTAAGGGTCGGACCTGCCTGGTGCAGGTGATGGGATTTGGGGCAATGGGAGGACAGTGGTGCCAGGAGAAAGTCCCCAGGTAGGATCCAAGATGGTGGCTGCATTTCTTCCACAGTTTGTGCAAAATCTAAGGATGGAAGAGCCTGGGGCAGTAGGGGCCTCGTCCCCTCTTCACAAAGCATCTGGCAGTCCTTCAGGATGTGGGGACGCCTCACCGAGGAAAGCAGGGTAGGCATGGCCCCTGTGGCCCAGGCAGGCTGCCTGTATCCAAGGAGAAGAGGAGTTCCTGCAGGACTGTGCTCTCTGAGACAGCTGTCTCCCCTCCTGAGTGGCATGTGATTACATCTGGGGCCAATGTGATATTTAATGACACCCTAAATCTTTACTATCAACCATAAAACTCAATAATCCCAATAGTCAGGAGAGCCCCCCAACTCTGTTCATTAGGATAAACACAGACCAGAGGAAGAACCTGCTGGTTTCTCCCACCCTGGAGAGTCAGGCCAGGACCAGGGAGGACACCAATCCTAAGGCCTGACAGCACCTACTGAGAGGGCAAGTGGAAGTGAGATCCAGGCCATGGTGGGAGGGTTTGTGTCCCATCCCCATCCTTCTGTGTCACTGTGAGTCATTCCCTAACACTCCTGCTACCATGATAGATGATACAGCAATGGCAACCTTATCCTGGCCCTCATGGTCCTGGTCATGCCAGGGGGCCATGTCCCTAAGTTGCATCCTCAGAATCAGACCTGGATGGTTGCTCCTATCTGTATATATAACCAGATTGGGGACCTGGCTTGCCTTCTGCAGGTATCAAGATGCATGTTCACGCCTGAGCTTATCTTCAGAGCAGGGGATCCTCGGCCTCCCCAGGGCCACTGACATGGAGGGAGGTAGCATAAGGCCAAGGGAGGCATGGAGTCTGTAAACCAGGAGAGGAGAGGGGCCTGCAAGAAGAAAGGGAGGCTGAGTTCAGCCCTGAGGTGAGGGAGCAATATGGACACAGGTGAGGGCATGCACCTGACCCCATGAACCCTGGGTGGGAGAGAGCAGGGTGCCTGTGCCACACACTGTGCCTCCCTGTGGGCCTCTCACCTGTGCTGGGAGCAGCCAGGGAGCAGGAGTAAGGCCACACAGAGTGTGTCCTGGGAGGATCAGCACCACAGGCACCTGGGAGCTGTTCCATATGCAGATGCCCGGGGCCCCACCCAGACCTGCCACGCCTGCAGCTGCATCTTGTGGAGACCCCCCCACCCCCCTCCTCAGGGGACTGTGTGCTCACTGAGTGTCACAGGCCAGGGGTCTGGGCCACCCTGGAACATCTCACTTCTTCTCCTTGTCTCCCCAGGTCCTACTAGGTCACCTGGTTCTTGGGCTTAGTTGTCCTGCCCTCATCGACTGAGCTTGATCCAGATTGTAGACCCTGTAGTGATGTGGAAAAATGGTTTAGGAATAGACTTTTTCATCAGCCACATGGGTTGTGTGTTGTGAATGGGATGATACCCAGCGGGATCTTGGCTGCTCTGCACTGGTGGTTGAGAGGGCACCATGGCCCCTCCTGTGTCTTTCTGGCAGTGAATCACCAGGAAAAGCAGGGGGCACTGGCTCAATGATTCTGATGTCTATCAAGGGGCAGTTGGGTCTCTGCTACACACTGGGACAAGCAGAAGTATATATGGATTCAGAAAATCCCCTAAACTTGGACTGTGATTATAGTCATAAATTCACCATAATCCAGTTCAGTAGGTGTGATAATGGACCAAATTTCCAGACAAAGGTGGTGTTCCCAACTGGCAGGGATGACGACTAGCTCAGGTATTTGCTGAGGGAAGGGGATATGGGGTCGTTAGTGAAGAAGATAATTATAGACACCACTCTGACCACAGGTAGTGGCAGAAATGAGAACAATTCAAGGAACAAGTGTTTCTTCCTGATGTTGATATGAATCTGTTTGGATACATAGCAATCATATGCCTTTCTTTTGTTCTCCTGTCTCATCCCATTGTCATCTACCATCAGATGTATTCACAATAGTTAACTTTCTATCTCAATATGAAGTTATAGGGTATCATTTCAGCTGGGACAAAAATAAATATCAGTGGTAGACAATAAGGTATTTTGTATCCTCTGTGGGGAAGGGCTGAGCATGTTTGTAATTATTCACTGGATGGTTTCACATAGTAGGTGGAAGCATGGCTGCCAATATTCTCTTTATTTGCAGACTGTGGTTTCTGGGGATGAAGGTAGATTTCATGTGGATGAGGGGGGACTCTGGTGGTTTATTAAGTGACAGCACTGACAGCTCAACTGTATTTCACAAAATTGTTTTCTGTCTATATTTCTGGGTAGGATGGGTATAAAGAGAGGTTCTTGGGGTGCCTGGGTGGCTCAGTCGGTTGGGCGTCTGACTTCAGCTCATGATCTCATGGCTTCTGAGTTCAAGCCCCGCATCAGTCTCTGTGCTGACATCTCAAGCCTGGAGCCTGCTTCAGATTCTGTGTCTCCTTCCCTCTCTGCCCTTCCCCTGCTCGTGCTCTGTCTGGCTCCTTCAAAATTAAATAAACATTAAAAAAAAAAAGAGAGAGGTTCTTATGCCCAACTTGGGGGTAGAAGTGAGGCAGCACCCATTTTGTGTCTCACTCTTGTGATTGTGTATCTTCTGGTCACTTTGTAAGAGGGAGCAACTTCTCCACATCCCTCATTCACCATCAGGTTGGATGTGACTTGTGAACTGTCCATCAGAACCTAGGGCACATAGTGTGTCTGCATCTTTTCTCATTGTATCAAAATATAAGAAACAATTTGATCTCTGGGGATTTGACATGCACATTGGGGAATTGGGGGAGAAACCCTAGATGTGGGTATATAGTGACTTCCTAATGTCCCTGAGGACCTTGTTAGGGATGCCCACCAGCCTGGATTGGGTTTCTGCAATCAGACTCTGAGACGGAGAAGTGCGTGTGCAGGAAACCTGGAAGGAGGAGGGAGGTCAGACTGGGCAGAAAGAAGAGTGACCCACACAGAATGAGATGTCAGATGAGGCCTCAATCCTTCAGGGAGCTCTAAAGCTGGGACCTTTCAGACATTTGAACCTGAGGCAGGGCCTTGGGACCTTGGAGTCAGGGCATCTCTCAATGGAACCTCTCTGAGAAGGGCAAAAATCTGGGGAGGCAGTTGTCTGCACCAAGAGCACTTCTCAGCCAGGAGGACCCCTTGTGAGCTGTCAGGGGCTCTAGGCAGAGGTGGGTGCATGTGTGAGCCCAGGAGGGGGGTGACACCACAGTGGGTAATGCACTTGTCTGCTCCACTCAGAGTCCCCAGCTGTCACTGTGGCAGGGCTTTAGGAGTTCAGCTGTGCTGGGAATGTCTGGGTTCTAATACTTGTCCGTTATGTGAGGGAGTAGCCCATGACCACCATATGGAAATGCAGGGATAATGAGCAGTGGATGGATGTTTCTGTTTGTCCTTCCAGCCAGTCCCTTTGCTTTCACACACAGTCTGGCCCAGACAATCTCAGGATCTGCAAATCAACCACCTGAAGGGTGGGTGCATAGGGAGGTCTGGGGACCTTGGGTCTGGACACCTCTGTCAGACCTTCTGCATTGCTTTGTGCACAGGCCTTCTGGAGCTAGAGGAAAGTGTAACACAAATGGGGAAGGGGTTTTCGTCTCACTTCCCCCTCTGCCTGTGTCACCGTGAGCATCACTACTGCTGTCCCACACCTGGCAGTAATAGTCAGCCTCATCTTCGGCCTGGGCCCCGCTGATGGTCAAGGTGGCTATGTTCCCAGAGTTGGTGCCAGAGAATCAGTCAGGGATCCCTGAGGGCCGTTTGCTGTCCTCATAGATAATCAGCATGGGGGCCTGGCCTGACTTCTGCTGGTACCAGTAAGCATCTTTATTTCCAATGTTGTTTCCTCCACATGTGATCCTGGCCGTCTGTCCCAGGTTCACTGACACTGATGGGGGCTGAGTCAGCTCATAGGAAGCCACAGAACCTGCAAGAGAGAAAAGAGAGGTTTCAGCTCTGGATCTCATCTCAGGAGACCCTCACCTACCTGGCCTGAGCTCCAGGGATCTGGGCCCCCTGTTTCCACCCTCCAATCATTTCAGCCCCTGAGGCCAATAGGCCTGGCTGGTGTATGGAGCTTTTGAACAAAGGGGTCCATTTTCATTTTTCTCCGGGCAGGTGTAGCGCCTCAGGGTCACACAGAGCCAGTGAGGATTTGGGGAGATTTCACCCCTCCAGTCTCTCATCCTGCAGCAGGGTCATAACCATCCTTCCCCCTACAACCAGCCCCCTGCTGAGCTCAGAGTCAGGGGCTGGATTGCTCCAGATCCCTGGGTCTGCAGTGGGTCCGAGCCTGGGTGCAGCACCTGTGCAGTGAGCGAGGAGACCGAGGAGGAGAGGGGTCCAGGCCGTGGTGGAGGCACTCTGATTCTGCTACCAAGGCCCAAGGCTGGGCAAAGTCTCTCTTATCCCCTTGCTGGAGAGACCTGCTGGTTATGCAAATCAGCCAGGGCTCAGGGGCTGCTGCTGAGGAGCTTTGTGGTTTCAGAGAAGGGCTCAGCCCCAAGGGGCCAGAGAAGGGAGGGACAGCCCTGCAGACCCACCCTCAGCCCAGGGAATTCTGCTTTACACTCTGGTCGCATAGGCTGGGTCCACACTCCGTGTCTCTCCGTGTCCTGACCTCGCTCCTGGGGTGGCTTGTCCTGGCTGAGCTCAGAGGTGGCGTTTGTCTGCATTTTCTGAACCCATGAGCACGTTTCCTCTGCAGGCAGTATAAGGTGGCTTAGGTCAGTGTGGTTCCTAACTTATATCTCTGTTGAGGAACACCAGAACCCAAACAGAATTCCTCCCTTGCCAAGTACACATGGATTTTTAAGGAGCCATTGAGGTATTGTAGGTTTCTGTCCCGAGGACAGGTTATCGATCCTATGCCTCAGTACTCTGAGGGTGTGCTCAGTGCCAGGGACAGACCCAGCTTTAGCAAGTTTTGACAGTGGCTGAGTTTAGCAGGAATGGGTCGGGCTGGAGAGGCATGAAGTACTGGACCTGTGCTAGAGACGGAGACAAATCTGCAAGGCACAGAACTGAGAGACAGCGAGTCAGAATTTTACATCAGAGTCAGAGGTGGTGCTGTAGAAACTACATCTTTCCCACAGGTCTCAGGTCCTGGTGAGCAACCCTCCCTCCTTGTTAGAACCCCTGATACCTGGAGCCTTCTGGTGTGCAGGTGGCTTTGCTGGGTGATCTCTGCTGCCCTCTGGTGGTGGCTCCACGCTGGCTGCTGGAGGCGCGGGGAAGTCCTTTGCCCCGCTGGAGATTCAGAACCCCAGCTCAGAGTAGGATTCCCTGATTGATGCACTGCTGTCCTCAGGGGAGGAACTGCTCTTCTCTACATGGCCCCTGCCACTCTCAAGGCCAGACTTCAGGAGATGAGAGTATCCATGAAAATAGGAACAGGCCAATGGGAGGAGCAGGTAAGGCCCATCTGAGGTTTTACTGCCCACATCTCTGGGGAGGTGGGTGGTTATGGGTGTGGCTCTGGGCCTTGCAGGAGGTGACACAGGACTCGGGGACTGCCTCTTGCTAGTGCTGTCAGCTGGTGCACCAAATAGGGCCATGGTGGCTGGTGTTCCAAGGACAGAGACAGGAGAACACACACTCAACAAACATTTATTCAGACCCACTTCGGTCTGGCCGACTTTCCATCCTGGGAAATCTCTATGAAGAAGACACAGTTTCTTTCCCAGAATTTCCGTGCTGTGGGAGGGGCGGCGTAGTGGACACACTTGTTTTGGTGACACAGCAGACGTCTCTACTGCCTTCTACCTACGTCTTGTGTTCTACATTCATTTGAAAGCCAAACCATTGCTATTCCCATGTCCCTCTGGGCCAGGATGGACCCTGTTGCTCAGCACTGGCCAATGGATATGTCATTCAGCTGGAGATCTGTTTGGGGACTTTCGCTGTCACAAAGTAAGGAAAGAGACCAGATTTGTGGAGTGCCTTTCCTCTTGAGCACGGGTGTGACAGCTGGAGCTGCAGCAGGCACCTGTCTATTGTCAGCAAGAAAGAAAAGCAAAGCTCCGTAGCTGGGCTGTTGGGACAAAAAATGAACATAGTTGGGAATTCTTGGAATTGGTGAGTGTCTGGAGAAGAGCCATCTGACTCCAGACTTTGTTGGGAGGGGATTTGTCTGATCCTGCCTCTGATTATCATGCGTATGTTTTACATGAAAATGTTATTGACCAGTAGGGAAATGATTACCACCAATCAGTGAATTAATAAAATAATGGCAAGGAGAAAACTATTCAGTAGTAGTTCATTAAGATGGAGATCAGAAGAAATGACAGGGAGGTGCTGTGTGGAGAGAGATTCGAATGGTCCTCTCTCCAGAGGTGACCTTGGAGCTGCTGTCAGGATGGGAAGAAGGAGCATGTGGCGGGCGTGTGTTTGGGGACAACGGGGTCAGTCCCTGCGGGGAACATTCCTATTTGTCTGAGGGCGAAGGAGGTGTGAGAATCTAAGGTGTCTGTGATTTAAAACTCATTCAGTTTCAAGGTAATATTTTCTTATAAGTTAAAATTTTCAGGGCTTGAGTGATGTGTTGCCAGAATTTATTTTGCTGTTTGTTTCTCTTTTTGGTGACTCACAGGAGTGATTCCTATGTGACTTCCTGAGCAAACTGAAGGGGAAGCAACAGCCTTTTTGTAGCTTCCAGTCACTGAGGCTTAACTGCTGGGTCATCTCCTTCGCATATGACAGTGACCACATTGCAGTGGCTGCACCTTTCATCTCCCTTCAGTTTCTGACTCCTGTGCCAGGTGCGTGTATTTAGCATGACATCAAATTCCTGTGATGCTGCAATGCATCCCTTAATATTATAGATTTATGCACATGTACGTATAGGAATATCATGAATGTGTGAGTAAATATATACTAAAGTGTCTCTGCTGTCTCTTTGTATGTAGGTGTGTGTGTTTATATACATATATGTTTTTTTCTAGAGGTTCCGAACCCTGAATTGGATACTAGATTGTACTTGATGGGATCCTTGGTTGGGCAGGAGACACAATGGTCCATTTTATCACCAGTGATGAGGTGGGGGTGGTTGCCACAATAAGCAGCAGAATCAAATTAGTAATCAGAATTATTTGACCGAGTTCATTGATGTCGGCCAGTTGATCATGGTGTTCCTAGAACTGAAATAGATGAGCAGCCTACCAATTTTCATTTCATCTGTATAAACAGAAAGCTTCACTTGGCAAACACTTTAGCTTGATACTGAGCCTTATACAGACAGTATGCTCTTTTATTTATTTATTTATTTATTTATTTTTTAATATATGAAATTTACTGTCAAATTGGTTTCCATACAACACCCAGTGCTCATCCCAAAAGGTGCCCTCCTCAATACCCATCACCCACCCTGCCCTCCCTCCCACCCCCCATCAACCCTCAGTTTGTTCTCAGTTTTTTTTTTGTTTTTTTTGTTTTTTTAAATGTTTTATTTATTTTTGAGAGAGAGAGAGAGACAGAGCACGAGTGGGGGAGGAGCAGAGAGAGAGGGAGACACAGAATCCGAAACAGGCTCCAGGCTCTGAGCTGTCAGCACAGAGCCTGACGTGGGGCTCGAACTCACAAACTGTGAGATCATGACCCGAGCCGAAGCTGGACGCTCAACCGACTGAGCCACCCAGGCGCCCCTGTTCTCAGTTTTTAACAGTCTCTTATGCTTTGGCTCTCTCCCACTCTAACCTCTTTTTTTTTTTTTTTTCCCTTCCCCTCCCCCATGGGTTTCTGTTACGTTTCTCAGGATCCACATAAGAGTGAAACCATATGGTATCTGTCTTTCTCTGTATGGCTTATTTCACTTAGCATCACACTCTCCAGTTCCATCCACGTTGCTACAAAAGGCCATATTTCATTTTTTCTCATTGCCACGTAGTATTCCATTGTGTATATAAACCACAATTTCTTTATCCATTCATCAGTTGATGGACATTTAGGCTCTTTCCATAATTTGGCTATTGTTGAGAGTGCTGCTATAAACATTGGGGTACAAGTGCCCCTATGCATCAGTACTCCTGTATCCCTTGGATAAATTCCTAGCAGTGCTATTGCTGGGTCATAGGGTAGGTCTATTTTTAATTTTCTGAGGAAACTCCACACTGCTTTCCAGAGCGGCTGCACCAATTTGCATTCCCACCAACAGTGCAAGAGGGTTCCCAGACGGTATGCTCTTTATTACCCATGACCTGAGTTGCCTGAATGGACTGGGTGTTATCTGACCAGTCATGCCATGACTTGGGCATTCTCAAGAGCTCTCCATCTCTTCCATTAACTGGAAGAGGCTAATAGGAGATCAGGCTTCACTAGGTCCTCAAGTCACAGGTGAGTTGCATGAGAAAATGGCCCCAGTACCCATGACCCCAACCTTGCTGCATTATCTTTTCTCTATTGCCTACAACTATGGTCTTGTGGGGCCATATTATGAGTGGTGACATAGAGAAAAACACTTAGGGCTGGTTCACAGAGGTTTCTTTATGATGTGTGGCCACCCCGATAGTTAACAGTGTTAGTACTACAGCCCCAGATAGGCACTTGCTTTCTTTGCCTGCCATTCTCTGCCCAGATGATTCTCCATGGAGTCACGGAATGCTTAAGCAACTGTTGTCATGTTCCACATGCAGCTTTTTCCCAAGGCACTCATTTCACATCAAATGAAGCGGTGCAACACGCTCGTGCCCATGAATTCACTGATCAGGCCATGTTCTTCAACATTCTGAAGCATCCGGCTCGAATGAACAGACTAGCAGCCTCTTGAAGACTCAGTTGCTCTGGCAGCCACATGGCAACCCCTTCCAGGACACGTTCTTTGCTCTAAACACATGTGCACTATGTGGCACTGTTTCTCCCATAGCTGGCATTCATGCGTCCAGGAATCAGGGACTGTAATTGGGAGCATTTCCCCACTGATAAACCTGGAGACCTGCTGCCAAGCTACTGCTCCCTGTTCCCATGACCCTACACTCACTGCCCTAGAGGTCTTGGTGCTAAAGGAGAAATGCTTCCATCCAGAGACACAGCACTGATTCTTCAACTGAGAGCTGAGACTTCCCCTTGTCACCTCGAGCTTGTCATGTGTCTATGGATGTCTCTCTGTGTGTCCTTCCAACCTGGTCTTCCATCCCCAGCAAATACCCTAGCCAGGAAAACCTGACGGCCTCATCCTGCCTCCTGCACATGCACTCCTCACCTACAGGGTGCAGAGCCTGCCTGGGAGGTTGGGTTGGGAGAGAGGTCTGGGCATCTCAGATCTGGAGACCTGGGCCAGACCTACTGAATTCTTTGTCCACATTCCTCCTGAGGCTGAAGGAGAGTGTGACATAGATGGGGAAGTAGTTTGTGTCTCACTTCCCCCTCTGCCTGTGTCACTGTGAGCATCACCACTGCTGTCTCTTGACTGACAGTAATAGTCAGCTTCATCTTCAGGCTGGACCCTGCACAGATCAGGTGAAGAAAGAAATATTGCCATATAAGAGAATGAGAGGGGGCTTCAAAGTTTACTGACTTCTCAAGCCAACTCTGTCATAATTATGTTGTCTTCAGTTGTTGGGGAAAATATGTAATAAACATCTTAATGTATAAGTGAAGTTGAAAAAATATTATCATAAAAATTGCTGTGTTGTGGGCACTGTGAAAGGGAAGAACAGAATATTCCAGTCCCCTCTCCCTTTCTTGAGGGACATAAGTGGAGGCACAGGTGAGGGTGCAGGTGGGAGGAACTTCCAGGAAGGAGGAGAAGCTGTGTCTGACAGCTCAGGGAAGGGAAGGGGAAATGTGTGATCACAGGGAGGTCCAGTGTTTGTGGACAAAGTGCTTTAGGTCCGTTAAAGTGTGCTGGGGTATGTGTTGGTGGTGGGCAAAGTGCCTCTACCTGTATTAGAGGAATAGGCGATGTCTCCATGAGCAGGACCCAACACACATATACCCTGAAGAATGTGTACTTGAGAGTGAAGGATGACACTGTAGGCCAATGACAAATAACCTGAAGGTCTCAGGTCCGGGTTGCTAACCCCCCTTGTCTGTTAAAAGCCGTAATGGCCAGACTCTCCCATCTGCAGGTGGCTTTGGCAGGTGATCTCTGTTGCCCTCCTGGTGGCCACTCCACACTGGCTGCTGGAGGTGCTGGGGCCTCCCTTGTAAAGTGGAGATTCTTAACCTACAGCTCAGATGCTGAGTCTTGCTCCATGGACTGCTGCCCCAGGGAGGAATGACTTTTCTATGCATGGCTCCTGCCTGCCTCATGTCCTGGCATGAGGTGCCCAGATTATTCATGAAAACACGAACAGGCTCATTTTGTGGAAGAGGGCACAGGTTTCACTGAGGCATCCCTGTACCTGTCTCTAAGGTGGTGGGAGGTCATGCATGTGGTGTCACAGCTTAGCACTGTGGGACACAGGCTTCAGGGAATCATTATTATTGATGCCAAGTATGGATTCAAGCCTGATGTGTGTGGGGCGAAAGGTGACTGGGGACTAATGCCCCAAAGACAGACAGGACAGCGTCCACAGAGCAGACATTTATTCAGACCCATATTATTCTGGCACACATTACATCCTGGGAATTTTGCATGAACAAAACACACAGTTCCTTCTGAAGCAGTTATTCTGGAGCTGCTCTAGAGATGTACAGAAAGAAGAAGCAAGCAGTGAGATGTGTATGGGAAGAGCCCAGTAGTGTCCTTGGGGAAAGGTATAAAGTATCTGAAAGAACAGGAAAAACCTGAGGGACCTGGGATTCCAACCCAGTTCAGGGCCTGTGTGGACTTTTCTCCTAAGGTGAGCATTCTGGGCACAGAAAGTGTGGTCAGGTGTGGTAAGAGGCAGTTTCTAGGTAATAAGTCAGGATCTCTTGGGGCACCTGGGTGGCTCAGTCGGTTAGGCCCGACTTCAGCTCATGTCATGATCTCACAGTCCATGAGTTCGAGGCCAGTGCCAGGCTCTGTGCTGACAGCTCAGAGCCTGGAGCCTGCTTCGGATTCTGTGTCTCCCTCTTTCTCTCTGCCCCTCCCCTGCTCATGCTCTGTCTCTGTCTCAAAAATAAATTTAAAAAACATTAAAAAAAAAGTCAGGATCTCTTGGCAGCTGCTGGGCACTGGAGGGGCCTCCAGGAGGAAACTGCTGGGGCGGGCACAAGTTTGAGATGGGTGGGTTCAGACCAGCCCTGGGTTCTCCTTAAGTCACCTGGGGGCTGAGGCCATTCAGAGGAGTGGTTACTAGTCCTTTCCTCCCCCCAACCCCTTATCAACTGTAGCCACAGGGACTAAGGTGCTTCATGTGTATGTGTTCCTGGCCCCCTGTCTGAGGTCCCATGTGGATGACCTGTCACTGCTTTCTCCAACACCCACAGACTGGATGGCACGAGCAGGGACATGAGCGAGGGGTGCGCCTGACAGGGAGGGGAGGCCAGGAGAGGACCACCGATCCCCAGTCCCTGGAGAGGCAGAGAGAAGAGTGGAGGCTGGCAGGTGCAAGGCAGCAATAGTCACCTGCACCAGGTGAGGAAGGCCACCCAGGCTGAGAGGGGATGAGGGTCGACCTCAGCCAGAATGTTCTGGGTCCTGAAGAAGACAGCTTGGTCCTCTCAGTCTGTCAGGCATCTGTGGGGGACGCTGTTGCAGTTGGCCATGGGACTGGGGAACCTAAGGACCTCCCTAAGGTGCTAGCGATTTCTTTGTCCTGTTGATGAGAAATCCTATGGTGAGAATCTCCAGATTATAATCGTCTAGAGTGACCTTTTCAGGATCCTTTAACCTGAAAAATTCCTGGAAATATTATTTTAGTCTTAGGAATTCCCACAAAAAATTGTCTTTCTAGTTTTCCAGGTCCATAAGCAAGTCGCAGATGGAATAATGCAAGTATACTTACCATGCTTTTCTAGGACACAATGATTCTCTGTCCTGTGTCTCCCCATCCCCACGGAGGTATCGCTGTGATTTAGAAAGGAGTGGGAATAGGGGAAGCTTCTGTTTTTCCTTCTTTAAAGTTTTTTTAAGTTTATTTATTTTGAGAGAGGGAGAGAGAGAGAACGAGCAGGGGAGGGGCAGAGAGACAGGGAGAGAGAAACCCATGCAGGCTCCCCACCATCAGCGTGGAGCCCCATGCATGGTTTGAACTCACAAACTGCAAGATCATGACATTAGCCAAAATCAAGAGTCAGACGCTTAACGGGATGAGTCACCCAGGTGCCCCTGCTCTTCCTTCTTAATAAATTCATCATCTGTCATTTTGACTTCATGCAATTGCTCTAAAAGTCAATTTCAAAACCACAAGCCAAAGAATCTTGAAGAGAAATTCAGTGCATGATACAACTTTATTGACGTCTTGGAAAAGATCTTTATCCTGGAATGACAGGTGATGTCCAATTGCAGATGTGGACCCTGCAGGGTCAGCACAGGGGTGGTGTGAGGCCATGTGGGTCCCACCTGAGCTAAGGGTTAGACCTGCCTGGTGCAGGTGATGGGATTTGGGGCAGTGGGAGGACAGTGGGGCCAGGAGAGAGTCCCCACGTGGGACCTAAGTGGGTATCTGCATTTCTTCCACAGTTTCTGTAAAACCTAAGGAGGGAAGAGCCTGGGGCAGCAGAGGCCTGGTTCCCTCTTCACAAAGCCTCAGACAGTCCTTCAGGATGTGGGGACACCTCATCCAGGAAATCAGAGGCACAGCCCCTGGGGCCCATCCAGGCTGGCCGTACCCAAGGGAAGAGGAATTTCCGCAGGACTGTGCTGTCTGAGACAAATGTGTCCTCTCTTTTGTGACATGTGATTACATCTGGGGCCCATGTAATGTATGATGACACCCTAAAGCCTCATTATATAGTATAATATGTCAGTACAGTCCCCACAAGTCAGTATAGTTTGGTATGATATACAGATACTGAGGACAGAGAACCTGCTGGAGTCTCCCACTGTGCAGGGGCTGGGCCAGGACCAGGGAAGGCTCCTGACCCTAAGGCCTGACCTACACCTGCCCAGAGAGCCAATGCGAGTAAATGCCAGGCCAGGGATGGCAGGTTTGTGTCTCACTTCCTCATTTATCTGTGTCACAACGAATTACTACCAGTTGTCCCCTGTCATGGGAAATGGCACAGAATGGTCAGCCTTGTCTTGGCACAGGGTTTGTCTGATTCTCAGGGTGGCCATGTCCCCAAGTAGGATCCTCAGAATTAGTCAGGGATTCCTAAGGGTCCTTCACTGTCTTTATATATATCTGGCTTGGGGTCCTGGCTTGGCTTCTGCTGGTTCCAAGATGCAGATTCATGCATGAGCTTATCTAGAGAGCAGGGGGTCCTGGATCTGGCCAGGGCTACTGACATGGGCAGGGTCTGGCTCGGGTTGTAAGAGGCACAGAGCCTGTATGAGAAGAGAGGAGAGGGGGATGAAGGAAGTAAGGTCCATTCCCTCTAAGGTTTTCTGAGCTGACTCAGAGTTTGGGGCAGACCCAGCTCCGGTCCTATGGAGGCCAAGTGTGTGGGCTGAGGCTGGGACAATACCTGTTCAGAGAGTGAAGAGAAGGAGAGGGGTCTAGGCCATGAAGAAGATGTCCCAGAGCTGTGCCTCCTGAGACTCCACAGATGGGGCAGGGTTCCCCGGCCCTGTTACTCTACAAAGGCATTGCCTGCCTAGGTCTAAAATCAGACGAGCCTGCTCTGGCCACCCGAGGAGGCAGCTGAGGTTGTCAGAAGACAGAGAATCCAGAGGAACAGAGAGGAGGGTTCTTACCCCAAGCCCACACCCTAAGCCCCACAACCTGCTCTCCTAGGCCAAAGGAAATCCTATACAACTTCGGGAGCTCCATGGAGGGCTCTGCCATGGCTGTGACCTGCAGTGGTCACCACTAGCTCAGCTTCTGCTGGCCTCTGAGCCCTCTCTTCTCTGCCCAGCATCAGTTCAGAAGGGGGATCTCCTCCCATGGGGCAGGGAGGCCTGCAGTTTATAGGACCATGGAGTGACCCAGGCGAGGCTGAGATTCCGTATTCTGCAGACTCTTGGTGCCAGACCCCCTTCTGTCCATTCCTCGGTGTCTGTGGAAGCTGGGTCCTGGGGTCGGGACCACATGGAGCTGAGTGCAGGGCACACCTGGGGAGGAGCCTGGGAGCAGGGACAAGTCCTGACTGCTACACTGACTGAGCTCCAGACTGAGTACTGTTCATCCTCCCAACCTGAAGATCACTCATGGTGAATATTTTACAAGGAGCTGACAGGTGCCTATACTCAGCCCCCTGGCCTACACATTATGATGTTTCTCATTCCCAGGAGCCTGAGAGGCAGGGATAGTTCAGGTCCCCATTGTGTGGATGACATCATGATCCTCCATATGGGCGCCTCTGTGCCTTCCCAGAGAGCAGCATGTCAGAACTCCGGTAATTTCTCCCTTGTGTCTTGTACACGGAATGTGTATAGACTAAGACCTATTTTCTCCTCTTGCATGTGGTTTTCTGGACCCCAGACTCTGTTGCGGACAGCCTCTGACTAGCGCTTGGCATAGAACTGGGCACATAGTGGGGGCTCAACACTGCTGGAGGAATGAGCCAACATCAACCATAACCTCTGAGTCTAAACATGAGCATCATGGTTATAGTCATGTGCCTTACTTCCCCCTCACAGACACATGAGGTAATAAGTCATGTGACTAGTTAACTAACAAGCTAACTAATCATGTAATAGAAGCAACGATTGTTAGTGAATAGGAGAATAGGCTGAATCAGACATGATGTGCTCACTGAGGAGAGAGGGGAGGAGAAAGCATGTGGGGTCCAGGTGATGGGTCAGGACACGGTCTCTAAGCACACACAGAGGTGGGCTCCTTCCCTGCTGGAGGGGCTGGAGGAAGGCTGGGTGGGGCTGACCCTGCTCCTGCCTGAATGGAGCTGCAGACTTTCCCTGGGCACGTGGAAGTGACTAGCAGGAGGAGGCCGTGGGTCTGAGTGCCTGTCTGGTCCCAAAGAATGTTCTGCAGTGTCCAGTGGGAGTTATCTGCATGCACAGTGTATATTCAGTCAGTGTGTCAGGGCCTGATTTCTGGCACCATCTTCCCTCACAGGACTGAACTAAGTATGAGGAGGAGTATTAATTAGGTCCTAGTCTTGGTGTAAAGAGTGTTGCAACGGGGAGTATGCAGGGTCCTGAGGGAATATTCAGCACAGGACTGTCACTCAGTCCTTGGGCCTGGCTGGACACCCTGAGGAAGTACTTTGAATCGAGAGGGAAGCATGATTTGCTGGTAACAGCTAAGCATGGATACCCCAGCATCTTGTGCAGTGAGCGATGGGGGGCAGGAAACCAGGTGGAGTATGTATGGGGTGGCAGAAAGGGGTTTATTAGAAGGCATGAAGATCTTTGATGGCTTGAGGCCCGGGCTCCTTCAGGGCTCCAGAGCTGGGGGTTATGACAGCGTTAGACTTGCTCTGAAGCCTAGACATGTTCAGAGAGGTCAGGCTGCCAGAGTTGGAGCCTGGGGTCTCCCGAGGTGTGATTCCTGACTCCACCCTTGGCCATGTGGGGCTGTGCCAGGAACTGTTAGTAGCAGGAGACACAATTACATCCCCAGTGTCCCTGCTACCTGCTACCTCAGGGAGACTGAGGGTGACTGTCTGGGTGACCCCAGATACTTGGGGAGGCTGAGTTAGGACAGATTGGTTCCAGCCCTGACGGGAGGGAGCAAATGGACAAGCAGGGATGCAGGGCCCCATCCCCACAGGCCCTGGATGGGAGAGAGCAGGACATCTGCACCTCACACTGTGCCTCCCTGTGGGCCTCTCACCCGGGCTGGGAGCAGCGGGGGAGCAGGCGTGAGGCCACGCAGAGTGTGGTCCTGGGAGGATCAGCACCACAGACCCCCTGGGAGCTGTTCCGCATGCAGATGCCTGAGCCCCACCCCGACCTGCTGCAGCTGCATCTGGTGAAGCGCCCCTAGGCCGCCCCCTTGGGGGACAGGGTGCTCACCCAGTTTCACAGGCTCTGCTGTAAACCACCATGGAAAATTTCACCTCCTCTGCTGGTCTCCCCATGTCCTTTCTGGCCACCTGGGTCTTGGGGCTTAACTGTCCTGCCTTGGTCAACGAGCTTGACTCAGATTCTAGACCCTGTAGTGATGTGGGAAACATAGGTAAGACTAGTCTTTTTCACCAGCCCCATGGGATGATCGAGTTCCCAGTAGCATATTGACTGCACTGCTCTGGTGGTGGAGAATGCACCATGGCCCCTCCTGCCTCATCCTGGGAGTGAGTCGTCAGGTAAAGAGGGGGCACTGGATGGGATGATCCTTGATGATTATCAAGGGGGGAGAGTTTCTACTACACAACTGGGGTGAGAATGTATGGATTCAGAAGATCCCCTAATTTTCCCTGGGTCTGTGATCACAGTCACTCAGGCTCTCTGTCCGCAGTTAACACCCAGGCCCAGACAAGCAGGGAAGCCTAGTTCTGTCAGCCCTAAATCCACTCCTGATTCTCCCTGTGCAGAGATGCCTGGAGAGCTAGGTAGGACCAGTACTTGAGGACCTTAGATCTAGGGATCTGGACCGGACCTGCTCACGGTCCACAGACATCCTGGGCCTGGAGGAGATGTAACACAGACTGGAAATGAGTTTGTGTCTCACTTCCCCATCTTCCTGTGTCACTGTGAGCATCACTACTGGTGTCCCACACCTGACAGTAATAGTCAGCCTCGTCCTCGGCCCGGGCCCCGCTGATGGTCAGGGTGGCCGTGTTCCCCGAGTTGGTACCTGAGAATCGGTCGGGGATTCCTGAGGGCCGGTTGCTATCATTATAGATAATCAGCACAGGGGTTTGGCCTGACTTCTGCTGGTACCATTGAACACTTTTACTTTCAATGTTGTTTCCTCCACAGGTGATCCTGGCTGTCTGTCCCAGGCTCACCGACACTGAGGGGGGCTGAGTCAGCACATAGGATGCTACGGAACCTGCAAGAGAGAAAAGGAGAGGTGGGTTTCTAGCTTCGGTTTCATTCTGAGGACACTCCCACCTGCCTGGCTGATCTCCAGGGATTCTCTGCCCCCCCCTCCTTTCTCAGCCCTTTAGACCCATGGACCTGGCTGGCAGATGGAGTTTTTAAACAAAAGAGGCCACCATCATTATTCTCTGGGTAGAGACAGCCACTCAGGACTCACACAGAGTGAGTGAGCACAGTGGGAAGATTTCACCCCTCCAGACTTTTCGTTAGCATCCTACCCCCCCACAGGCAGCCCTCTTCTGAATTCAGGCTCGTCTCAGAACCTTGCTGCTAGGGTGGGTATGAACCAGGGCTCAGCACCTGTGCAGTAAGTGAGGAGGCTGAGGATGAGAGGAGTCCAGGCCATGGTGGAGGTGCCCTGATTCTGCTCCCGAGGTCCTGAGGCTGGGTAGGGTTCCTCCCCAGCCTGACTTATCCCCTTGCTGGAGACACCTGCTGTTCATGCAAATCAGCTGTGGCTCTGGGGCTGCTGCTGAGGGGCTGTGTGGTTTCAGAGAGAGGCTCAGTCCCAAGAGACAAGGAGAGGACAGGGGAAACCCCTTGGAGACCCACCCTCAGCCCAGGGTACTGTGCTTCTTCACTCTCTGGTCTCATGGTTGAATCTGACTTTTCAACACCGTGTTCTGTCCTGTCTTTGCTCTTGGGAGACCCTAGGAGGGAGACAGATCTGAGAGACACTGAATCAGAATTTACAGCCTTGTTAAAGGTGATACAGCAGAAAACCTACACCTTTTCCCTCAGGTGTCAGGTCATGGTGACTAACGCCCCCTGCATCTTAGAATCCCTGATGCCGGGCTCCCCTCTTGTCCAAGCGGCTTTGCCTGGTGATCTCTGTTGTCCCTTTTTGGCCATCCCACACTGGTTGTGGAGGTGGAGGGAAGTCCTTTGTCCAGGTGGAGATTCAGAACCCACTGCTCAGATCCTGATTCCCTGATCCATGGACTGCTGACCCCAAGGGAGGACTTGCTCTTCTCTTTGTGGATACTTCCAGCCTCAAGACCAGGCAGGTGGGGATCAGGTTCTCCATGAAAATAGGAATAGGATCAATTGAGGAGAAGATGGGGCCCCTTGAGGACTCATAGCACATATCTCTAGGGGGGTGGGTGGTCATATGTGGGGTTACAGTACTTGGCACCTGGGGGGCCCAGGACTCAGGGACTGCCTCTTCCTGGTGCAGGCAGGTGGTGCAGCAAAATAGGGTGGTGGTGGCTCCAGCTCCAAGGACAGAGCCACGAGAACTTTATCCAACAAACATTTAATCAGACCCACGTTGGTCTAGTGGACATTTCATCCTGGAAGTCAGTGTGAAGAAAGCCTAGTCCCTGCCTCAGAGTTTCCATGTTATAGGTGGGGCAGCATAATGGACACACTTGTTTTGGTGATACAGCAGACAGTCTCTACCACCTTCTACCTGTATCATGACTTCTATATTCATTCAATAGCCAGACCATTGCTATTCTGAGGTCCCTCAGAGGACTGACCCTGTGACCTAGCACTTGCCCATAGAAGTGTCAGTGTCTGGAATACTTTCCCGAGACATATCCTCTCATGAAGGAAAGAAACAGACTGGGTTTATGGAGTGCCTTTCCTCTTGAACATAGAGGATATGATAGCTGGAGCTGCAGCAGCCATCCTGATGTCTGTCGTCAACAAGAATGAAAAGCAAGGCCTCCATAGTAGTGATGGTGGAAAAGAAGTGAGAAGATTTGGAACCTCATGGAATTGGTGAATACCTGGAGAGACACCATCTGATCCAGAACTTATTATCAGAGGAGAAAATAGTCTCCTGTTTGTTCCTGTGTCTGATCATCATGTGTATGTTTTTCATTATTACAAATCAATTGCCACAAGTCAATCAATTAGTCAAATAATGATTGGGGGAAAAGTTCAGTAGTAGGTAGTGTGCAGACGGAGATCTGACAAAATGACAGGCAGATACTGTGTGGTTGGAAGTGGTTGGAAGAGGCCTCTCTGGGGAGGTGACATTGGAGCTGCTGTCAGGATGGGAAGAAGGAACAGGTACCAGGCGTGTGTTTGGAGACAGCAGAGTTAGGGTCTGCAGGGCAGATTTCTGTTAGTCTGAGGGTGAAGGGGCAGTGAGAACCTAAGGTGACTAGGAATCTGAACTAGTTCAATTTCAAGGTGATATTTTCTCCTAAGTTAAAAATTTCAGAGCTGCAGTGATATGTTTTCAGAATTTATTTTGCCATTTGTTTCCACTTTTACTGAACCGCAGGTGTGATTCCTGTGTGAATTTCCCAGAAAACTGGAGGCGAAGCATCAGCCTTTTTGTAGCTGACGTTGAGGCTTATCTGCTGGGTCACCTTGTTGACATATGACAGTGACCACATTGCAATGGCTGCACCTTTCATCCTCCTTCAGCTTCTGACTCCTGTGCCAGGTATGTGTTTCAGTATGATACCAAATTTCTGTTACACATCCTTTAATATTATATATTTATGCATGTACACATATATGAATATACTTAGGAATATGTGTATGTATATATATTTATATATTTCTGCTGTTTGTATGTTTATATATGTATATATATTTATATATCTCATCTGTATGTATATATATATATGTATAAAGTGTGTTTCCTATCTATCTATCTATCTATCTATCTATCTATCTATCTATATCCACTTTATGACAAATGACAAGTGAGTATGGTTACCATAATGAACATTAGGGCCAAATTAGTAATCAGGATCATTGACAAAGATCATTGGTGTGAGATGCTCCTGAGCAAAAGAACTTCAGCCCCGGGTCTAGGTCTTTCTGGAAGTGGAGAAGGAGAGGCTGAGGGCGAGTGCTCGGGGTGTCTCTAGACATGTCCATCCGAGAGGAGTCAGCCTCCAGGAACACCGGTGGACAGTGAGGGCATTGGCATTTCCCAAGGGAAGCATTAATAGTGTCAGGACATCCATCAGTGTGCTGGGTGACATTGTGTGTCTGACCCTCTCAGAACATGGTTCCTACGGCCTGAGGAAATAGGATGCATCATCCCGATTTTCTTCTGATGAGTGAACCTTGGACACCTGCTGACTCCCAGGTCTGGTGTCCCTGTGAGCCTCCACCTGGGCAGCTACAGCCTCCGTCCTGCTCCTCCTGATGCAGCTCTGCTGCCCCCTGCTGGTGGAGGAGACTCAGACTGGGAGCTTCCCTCCTGCGGGTCAGGTCACCCCACAGTACTTGTCAACTTCTCAGGCAGCTGCCACCTCTTGCCAGCCCAGCCCAGCACAATCAGGCTACTTACAAAATGCATGGAGGCAGGGCGGTACAATTCCTGTACTGTGTTCCAGCATTGAAATGCCCTGGACTGGCCTATTGTTACAAAAGAGAGTGCAGGGTAAACTGGAATGCATTTACAGAGGGTCATGGTCTAGGAAACCTATGTGATATCTTATAGCCACCCCTTTTTCTGTCCATTTAGGTATCCAGACTGATGTTTCCACATTACAGTTAGTGCAGTTGGGACATGGTGTGAATAGGTGTTGCTCCTAGTATTAATGTTCACGTGTGCACCAACATTTTTTATTATTATTATTACAATCTCTACCATTCCTGTATTTATTACAACCCACACCTCTGGGAGTTTTGGTGGGAGGACATCTACACTAGCATAGTTGGTGGCTTGGATGAATTTGGAATTCTACTAATTCAGACCTGGACATACAATTTCACATCATACACATTACATTTTTGCTATGTGGGGGCGTGGCCTGGGTCCTGCTGGCTCTTCTATACATTATTGTATGCTCCTCTCTCTCCGAGCAGGTGGGAGTGACAGGATTCTCATGGTCACTATAATGGGGATAGGTGAGTGTTATAGGGGACCATAGGGTCTGCTGATTCAGGAGATTTGGCAGCTAATTCTCAGGGGTCTCACCCCAGCTCATCCCTTGGGCTGAGCTCAGGGTCAGAGCCATGTGCAGGGTCCAGTGGGGACTGAGCCTGTGGGCAGGCCTGACAGACAGCATCTGGGCAGAGAGTGAGGAAGGAGAGCAGGAGGGTCCAAGTCAGGTGGGGACCCCAGAGCTCTGTCTCCTGAGCCCGTAGCTGAGCCTGACCACATCAAGCCTCACTCATAACCCGAGTGGTCCCTGTGAAAATGCTCCTTCTCAGGCTGGTGTAGAGCATCTCTGTGCTTCTGGATGGGCTTCATGAATCTGGTTCATGTGGAGCTGTGCTCACCTCTGGGCTCTCCTAGAGGAGCTTGGGTCACTCTGTGTTTGAAAAGTCTTAAAGCCTGGAGGAAGAGAAGGGGAACTTGAGGGCATTTCTGTAGCTGTTCTCATGAATAATGTACTGTGATCATTTGTTTCCATGTTTTTATGGTAAAATAAACATGATAAAATTTCCCATCCCAACTGTCCTTCAGTGTTCAATTCACGTTCCCAGTCTGTCTTTCTGTTCCCTGTGAATTTTTTATGTTCCACATTGTGCAGCAGAATTCATTGGGAACTTATCCCAGGCTTGTGCTTAGATTTTAGTGTCTTTTATTTACTATATGTTTTTTATATGCAGCCTATACTTGGGTGATACCATTAATCTCAATTTGACAATCTCTGTCTTTTAATTGTGGTGTTTACACCATTTTAAAAATTTTAATTTATTTTCTTAATTTCCATTCAAGTTAGTTATCATATAGTGCAACAATGATTTCAGAAGTAGATTCCTTAATGCCTCTTGCCCATTTAGCCCATCGCCGCTCCCACAATCCCT
Source organism: Neofelis nebulosa (assembly GCF_028018385.1). Lineage (NCBI taxonomy): Eukaryota > Metazoa > Chordata > Mammalia > Carnivora > Felidae > Neofelis > Neofelis nebulosa. The sequence goes on along the minus strand of NC_080792.1, from coordinate 75,657,062 downwards.
CCAGGATTTAAGAGTCTCTTATGTTTTGTCCCCCCTCTGTTTTTTTATTAATTTTTGCTTCCCTTCCCTTATGTTCATCTGTTTTGTATCTTAAGTCCTCATATGAGTGAATTCATATGATATTTGTCTCTCTATGGCTGACTAATTTCGCTTGGCATTATACCTTTTAGCTCCATCCAGTAGTTGCAAATGGTAAGATTTCATTCTTTTTGATTGCTGAGTAATACTCCATTGTATATAGATACCACATCTTCGTTCTCCATTCATCCATTGATGGACATTTGGGCTTTTTCCATTCTTTGGCTATTGCTGATAGAGCTGCTATAAGCATTGGGGTGCATGTGCCCCTTCAAAACAGCACACCTGTATCCCTTGGATAAATACCTAGTAGTGCAATTGCTGGATTGTAGGTATTTCTATTTTTAATTTTTTAAAGAACCTCCATACTGTTTTCCAGAGTGGCTGCACAAGTTTGTATTCCTACCAGAAGTGCAAAAGAGATCCTCTTTCTTCACATCCTCACCAACATCTGTTGTTGCCTGAGTTGTTAATGTTAGCCATTCTGACAGGTGTGAGGTGGTATCTCATTGTGGTTTTGATTTGTATTTCCCTGATGATGAGTGATGTTGAGCATTTTTTCATGTGTCAGTTGGCCATCTGGATGTCTTCTTTGCAGAAGTGTCTATTTATGTATTTTTCCCATTTCTTCACTGTATTGTTTGATTTTTGGGTGTTGAGCTTGATAAGTTCTCTATAGAGTTTGTATACTAACCCTTTGTCTGATATGTCATTTGCAAATATTTTCTACTATTCTGTCAGTTGCCTTTTAGTTTTGCTGATTGTTTCCTTCACTGTGCAGAAGTTTTATTTTGTTGAGGTCCCAATAGTTCATTTTTGCTTTTGTTTCCCTTGCCTCTGGAGACGTGTAGAGTAAGAAGTTGCTGCAGCCAAAGTCAAAGAGGTTTTTGCCTGCTTTCTCTTCTAGGATTTTGATGGCTTCCTGTCTTACATTGAGGTCTTTCATCCATTTTGAGTTTATTTTTGTGTATGCTGTAAGAAAATGGTCCAGGTTCATTCTTCTGCATGCCGCTGTCCAGTTTTCCCAGCACCACTTGCTGAAGAGACTGTCTTTATTCCATTGGATATTCTTTCCTGCTTTGTCAAAGATTAGTTGGCCATACATTTGTGGGTCCATTTCTGGGTTTTCTATTCTGTTCCATTGATCTGAGTGTCTGACAGTACCATACTGTCTTGATGATTACAGCTTTGTAATACAGCTTGAAGTCCAGGATTGTGATGTTTCCTTTTTTTTTTTTTTTTTTTTTTTTTTCTCAAGACTGCTTTGGCTATTCAGGGTCTTTTCTGGTTCCATACAAATTTTAAGATTGTTTGTTCTAGCTCTGTGAAGAATGGTGGTGTTATTTTGATAGGTATTGCATTGAATATGTAGATTGCTTTGGGTAGTATTGACATTTTAACAATATTTGTTCTTCCTATCCAGGAGCATGGAATATTTTCCCATTTTTTGGTGTCTTCTTCAATTTCTTTCATAAGCTTTCTATGGTTTTCAGTGTATAGATTTTTCACCTCTGTTAGATTTATTCCTGTTATGTTATGGTTTTTGGTGCAATTGTAAATGGGATTGATTCCTTGATTTTTCTTTCTGTCACTTCATTATTGGTGTATAGGAATGCAACCAATTTCTGTTGCTTTGATTTTATATCCTGCCACTTTGCTGAATTCATGGATCAGTTCTAGCAGTTTTTTGGTGTAATCTTTTGGGTTTTCCATATAAAGTATCATGTCATCTGTGAAGAGTGAATATTTGACCTCCTCCTGGCCGATTTGGATGCCTTTTGTTTCTTTGTGTTGTCTGATTGCTGAGGCTAAGACTTCCAATACTATGTTGAATAACAATGGCGAGAGTGGACATCCCTATCTTGTTCCTGACCTTAGGGGGAAAGCTCTCAGTTTTTCCCCATTGAGGATGATATTAGCGTTGGGTCATTCTTATATGGTTTTTATGATCTTGAGGTATGATCCTTCTGTCCCTACTTTCTTGAGGATTTTTGTCAAATGCTTCCTCTGCATCTATTGAGAGGATCATGTGGTTCTTGTCCTTTCTTTTATTGATGTGATGAATTACATTATTGTTTTGCAAATATTGAACCAGCCCTACATCCCAGGTATAAATCCCATTTGGTCATGGTGAATATTTTTTTAAATGTATTGTTGAATCTGATTGGCTAATATCTTGTTGAGGATTTTTGCATCCATGCTCATCAGGGAAATTGGTCTATAGTTCTCCTTTTTAGGGGGTTCTTTGTCTGGTTTTAGAATCAAGATAATACTGGCTTCATAGAAAGAGTTTGGAAGTTTTCCTTCCATTTCTATTTTTTGGAATAGCTTCAAGAGAATAGGTGTTAACTCTTCCTTAAATGTTTGGTAGAATTTCCCTGGAAAGCCATCTGGCCCTGAACTCTTGTGCTTTGGGAGATTTTTGACTACTAGTTTGATTTCTTTACTGATTATGGGTCTATTCAAATTTTCTATTTCTTCCTGTTTCAGTTTTGGTAGTTTATATGTTTCTAGGAATTTGTCCATTTCTTCCAGATTTCCCATTTTATTGGCATATAATTGCTCCTAATATTCTCTTATTGTTGTTTGTATTTCTGCTGTGTTGCTTGTGATCTCTCCTCTTTCATTCTTGATTTTATTTGAGTCCTTTCCTTTTTCTTTTTGATCAAACTGGCTAGTGGTTTATAAATTTTGTTAATTCTTTCAAAGAACCAGGCTCTGGTTTCATTGATGTGTTCTGCTGTTTTTTTTTTTTTCTTTTAGTTTCGATAGCATTGATTTCTGCTCTAATCTTTGTTATTTCCTGTCTTCTGCTGGTTTTGGGTTTTATTTGCTGTTCTTTTTCCAGCTCTTAAGGTGTAAGGTTAGTTTGTCTATCTGAAACCTTTCTTCCTTCTTTAGGAAGGCCTGGATTGCTATGTACTTCCCTCTTATGACTGCCTTTGCTGCATCCCAGAGGTTTTGGTCGGTGTGTTATCATTTTCATTTGCTTCCATGTACTTTTTAATTTCCTCTTTAACTTCTTGCTAGCCCATTCATTCTTTAGTAGGATGTTCTCTAGTCTCCAAGTATTTGTTATCTTTCCAAATTTTTTCTTGTGGTTGACTTCTAGTTTCACAGTGTTGTGGTCTGAAAATCTGCATGGCATGATCTCAATCTTTTTGCATTTGTTGAAGGCTGATTTGTGTCCCAATATGTGATCTATTCTGGAGAACATTCCATGTGCACTGGAGAAGAATATATATTCCACTGCTTTACAATGAAATGTTCTGAATATATCTGTTAAGTCCATCTGGTCCAGTGTGTCATTCAAAGCCATTGTTTCCTTGTTGATTTTCTGTTTAGATGATCTGTCCATTGCTGTAAGTGGGGTGTCAAAGTCCCCTGCTGTTATGGCATTATTATCAATGAGTTTCTTTATGTTTGTGATTGATTTATATATATGGATGCTTGCACATTTGGAGCATAAATGTTTACAATTGTTAGATCTTCTTGGTGGATAGACCCCTCGATTATGATATAATATCCTTCTTCATCTCCTGTTCCAGTCTTTATTTTAAAGTCTTGACTGTCTGATATAAGTATGGCTACTCTGGCTTTCTTTTCTTGGCCATTAGTGTGATAGATGGTTCTCCATCCCCTTACTTTCAATCTGAAGGTGTCTTTAGGTCTAAAGTGGGTCTCTTGTAAACAGCATATAGATGGATCTTGTTTTCTTATCCATTCTGTTACCCTATGTCTTTTGATTAGAGCATTTAGTCCATTGATGTTTAGGGTGAGTACTGAAAGATATGAGTTTATTGCCGTTATGTTCTTGTGGAGTTGGAGTTTCTGGTGGTGTTCTCTGGTCCTTTCTAGTCTTTGTTGCTTTTGGTCTTTTTTTTTTTTTCATTTTGTCTTTTCTCCTCTCAGAGAGTCCCCCTTCAAATTTCTTGCAGGGCTGGTTTAGTCGTTATGATCTCCTCTAATTTTTGCTTGTCTGGGAAACTTTTAACCTCTCCTTCTATTTTGAATGACAACCTTGCTGGATAAAGAATTCTTGGCTGCATATTTTTTTTTCAATTCAGCACATTGAATACATCCTTCCACTCCTTTCTGTTCTGCCAAGTTTCTGCTGCAAACCTGATCTGCCTTCCCTTGTAGGTTAAGGACTTTTTTTTCCCTTGCTCCTTTCATGATTCTTTCCTTGCCTGAGTATTTTGTAAATTTGACTATGATATGCCTTATTAATGGTCGGTTTTTGTTGAATCTAATGTGAGTCCTCTGTGCTTCCTGGATTTTGATGTCCGTGTCTTTCCCCAGGTTGGGGAAGTTTTCTGCTATGATTTGCTCACATAACCCTTCTACCCCTTTTTCTCTCTCTTCATCTTCTGGGACTCTTGTGATTCTGATGTTGTCCCTTTATAATGAGTCACTGATTTCTCTTATTCTTGAATCGTGCTCTTTTGCTTTAGTCTCCCTGTTTTTTTCTGATTCATTATTCTCCATAAGTTTGTCTTCTATATTGCTGATTCACTGCTCTGCCTCATCAATCCTTGCCACCATGACATCCATTCGAGATTGCAGCTCAGTTATAGCATTTTTTTTATTTCATCCTGACTAGCTTTTACTTTTCTTATCTCCACAGAAAAGGATTCTATTTTCGACCCCAGCTAGTATTCTTATTATCATGATTCTAAATTCTGGGTCAGACATCTTGCTTGTATATGTGTTGGTGAAATCCCTGGCTGCCATTTCTTTGTGCTCTTTCTTTTGGGGTGAAGTCCTTCTTTTCATCATTTTGAAGGAAGAAAAGGAATTAATGAGTTAAAAAAATTAAAAAATTAAAAACAACACACACACACACAAATCAAATAAATGATGCTAGATCCTAGGTGTGTTTTGATCTGGTTATTGAAAGGAGCTTGCTAGATTACAGAAGAAAAAGAGTGGGGGGAGGAACAAAAAGAAAAACAAGAAAAAAAAGGAAAACGTTTGAAAATTTGAGAAAATCAATACAATGAAATAAAATAAAATGAAATGGTGGAAGTAAAACAGAATTTGAAAAAGTTACAAAAGTGTAAAAAATATAGTAGAAAAAACAAAGAAAAATATTTTTAATAAAAATGGAAATAAAAATAAATGTTTTCCCTTTCTGAATTCAAGAAAAAGAAAAGAAACAAAAAAGAAAAAAAAGAAAATTGAATAGATGGACCAGTGAACAGACTGAAATATGATTGAAATTACATCGTTTTCCCCTAGAAGTGAAACTATGAAGCACTTTATAGTCTGTAAACAAGCAGGCGGAGAGATTTGTGATGTTCCTGAAGAGTGAGGTTGGCCCAGTTGGGCAGGGTTTAGTGTAATGGTTCCATTCTCCACTAGATGGCACTGGTTAACTTACTGGGGTGGATTGTTGTGGCGTTTGTAGGTGTGTATGCGCATGCACGGGAGGGGTGAAAATGGTGTCACCCAGCTACCAGTCTCTGACATCAGAACTCTTTGCTCTCCCTGGCCAGCAATAGTGCACTTGTCCTTTGTTTCCAGCTTCTGACCACTCCCTGCTTTTACACTGTCTGTGACCAAGCCATCAGGTTGCCTCCCTCCTGAGTTTTATCAGGTGGCACCTCCCTCCTGAGTTTTATCTCAGATGTGGCTGTGTTTCCTGACCCCTCACTTCTGAGGGACTGTGGCTTTGACCCGTTCTGGCCATCTGGGGGAGGGTCTCACTGAGCAATGGCCAGGTGCCAGCCACACCTGGGAATGTTTGTGGGACCGTGCTGCTGCTGATGCCCAGAGACTGCTGCTGGGTGCCAGCCTGCCCCAGAAAAAGTTTACGTAATTGTGTAGCAACAGCATTTCAGGGATTATGGAGAATCACAACACACATCTGGCACCAGGCTTCACCCTTAATGACCTTGTTCCAGCACCAGTGAATGTGGTTGTTCTCTGGGGTCTTCTGGGACCAGGTGGCTGCACAGCCTCTATCAAATATCCTTCTAGTAGTGGAACTGCTTTTCCCCTTGTGGCCCAAGAACCTCCTGGACCCCACTCTCTTCCTGGGGATTCGTCCTTCCCACCAGAGCACCACCAGGTATTGAGCTGCAGGGTTTCAGACTCTGTGCTCCTCCTGTTTATAGAGTCTTAATGGTATTTAAACCCTCTCCTGTCTCCTTTCTCCCTTTTTAGTTCAGTCCCTGTGGCTCTTTCCACTTTTCCACTTTCTCTCCAGTTGCTTTTGGGGGGGGTTCTTTTCTCCCTCATCTCCGTCCTCTCTCTGCAAGCAAAAACAGCTCCCTGCCCTCCACAGCTTCTCTCTCCCTCAGTTCACCTCTCCACACCATGTACCTGCTGAATTCAGGTTGTACAGATTGTTGTCTTAATCCTCAAATAAGTTTTCTAGGTGTGCAGGATGGTTTAGTGTTGATCTGGCTATATTTCATGGACACAAGATGCAAAAGAAATTCCATGCTGTTCTACCATCTTGGGTCCTCCCCCTAGGACTCTATTTAGACTTCATTTTTAAGGGTTATTTTCTGTAGGTGAAGAATTGTTTTTCTCTTTCTTTCAGTAATTTAGACACGTTAATCCATTGTCTCTCACAGGCATTTCCACCAATGCAAAATCCACTAGAATCCTCCTCTTTGTTCCCCTGAGAGCAGTGTCTTTTCCTCTGGCTGCTTCTACCACTGTCTCCTTTTCACTGCAAAGAACATTTGATATTTATAGGGCTGTTCCTTTTTTCTTCTTATTTCTTGTGGCTGTGGTTTGTTGAGATTTTTAGACCTGTCCCTCTTGAGTTTCATCACATTTAGAAGATTTTGGCCAATAACTTTCGAATATTTTTCCATTTCTGCACCTCCACTTTCTCTCCTTTTCTGACACAATCACCTCCTATTCCCTTGCTAAAGGTGCCTAATAGCTTGGTGGTTCTCTGTTCAGTTTGAAAACTTTTTCCTCTTTTTCACTTCGCACTTTCCACACTGTGTCTTCAGATTCCCTCATGAATGCTTCCTCTGGAAAACGTGCTACAGTGTCCTACCCAGGAGGGGCTGGGCCAGGACCAGGGAGGACACCTAATCCTAAGGCCTGAGCAGCAGCTTCTCAGAGACGTGGGGAGAATGGGAGCCAGGCCATGGCAGCAGCATTTATGTGCCACTGTCCATCATTCTCTGTCACTTGATTCATTGCCAGGCACTCTCACTGCTGTGGTAAGTGGCACAGCAATGGCCAACCTTGTCCTGGCCCTCTTTTCTGTTCGTGCTCAGGGAGACCATGTCCTTAAATTCCATCCTCAGATTTGGACTCAGATGGTTGCTTATATCTGTATGTATAACCAGCTCAGGGTCCTGGCTTGGCTTCTCCTGGCACTAAGAGGTATGTTCATGAGCTTATCTCCAGAGGAGCTGGGAGCAGGTGCTCCCCAGGGCCTCCCCAGGACCATTGACCTGGAGGGAGTCTGTCTCAGGTCAGGGGTGGCACAGAGCCAGTAAGAGAGGAGAGGAGAGGGGTCTGGAAGAAGAAAGGAAAGCTGAGTCAGAGATTACTATCCTAGCACTGAGGGGAGAGAACAATGTGGACACAGGTGAGGGCAGGGCCCTGACCCCATGGACCCTGGGTGGGAGAGAACAGGGCATCTGTGCCACATACTGTGCCTCCTTATGGGCTTTTCACCTGTGCAGGAGCAGCAGGGGAGCAGGAGTGAAGCCACGCAGAGTGAACCTGGGACTAGGAGCACCACAGGCTCACCTGGGAGCTGTTCCACATGCAGATACCTGGGCCCCACCCCGACCTGCTGCCCCTGCAGCTACATCTTGTGGAGACGCCCCCCTCCCACCCCATCAGGGGACTGTGTGCTCCCTGAGCTTCACAAGCTGAAGTCTAGGCCACTGTGGAAAATCTCACTTCCTCTGCTTATCTCCTATTTGGCCACCTGGGACGTGGGGCTTAACTCTCCTGCTCTGGTCAAGTGAACTTGATTCAGATTCTAGACCCTGTAGTGATGGGGAGAAAATGGGTTAAGAATGGACTCTTTCACCAGTCACGTGGAGTGTGTGCTGTGGATGGGGTGAGACCCCAGGGAGTATGGGGTGCATGGCTCTGGAAGCAGAAAGTGTGCCTTGTCTGCTTTTGTCTCCTCCTGGGGGTGAATCATGTGCAAGAGAGGACGGCACTGGTTGGGGCATTTCATGGTGACTACACGGGGGAGCTGGGTGTCTACTACACTGTTGGCGCAAGCATGGGTGTGTATGGATGCAGGAGATCCCCTAATACTCCCTGGGTCTGTATTACAGTCATAAACGCACCACAATCCAATTCAGCAGGTCTGATAATGGACCAACTTTCTAGAATGAGGTCTAGTCCTACCAACGGGCAGCGATGATGACTAGCTCAGGTATTTGCTGTGGGAAGGGGATATGGGGTGGGTGGTGGGGTAGTCAAAGAAATGAGCAGGGTAGAAATAACATGTGTTTCTTCCTAATGTTGTAGGAATGTGTTTGGATGTATATTAATCATAAATTTCTGTTTAGTTCTCCTGCTACATCCAATTTATCCTCTAACATCAGATGTGTTAACAACAGTTAACTTTATTTCTCACTATTGAAGTTATAGGATGTCAAAACATCTGGGACAAAAATAAATATCCCCAACAGAGAAAAATGTATTTTGCATGCTCTTGCGGGGTAAGACTGAGCATGTTTATAATTGTTCACTGGGTGGTTTCATCATATTTGGTGGAAGCATTGCTGTCAACATCTCTTAATTGGAGACGGTGATTTCTGGGGATGTGGGTGGATTTCATACAGATAAGGGGTGGCTGTGGTGGCTTGTTAAGTGTCCATATTGACAGGCTGAACTGTTTTTCACAGAATTATTTTCTATGTTTTTGGTAAGATGGGTGTAAGGAGAGATTCTTGTACAAGATTTGGGGGATAGAAGTGAGGCAACACCCATTTTGTGGCTCACTCCATGTTTGTGTATCTTCTGGTCACGTTGCAGAAGGAGGCAACTGCCTCAATGTCCCTCATTCACCTTTAGGATGGATGTGACTCCCTAACTCGCAGAGCACCTAGTGTGTCTGCATCTTTTTTCATTGTATAAAAATACTGGAATGGTCTGATCTGTTTGGGGATTGGACAAGCACATTGGTGATCTGGGGGAGAAACGCCAGCTCTGTGAGTATATAGTGGCCTCTTCAGGTCCCTGAGGACCCTGTTGGGGATGCAGGTCATCCTGGATTGGGTTCCTGAAAGCAGGCTCCGAATGGAGAAGTGCCTGTGTAGGAGATCTGGAAGGAGGAGAGAGGTCAGACTGGGCAGGAGAAGTGACCCACACAGAGTGAGACATCAGATGAGGCCTCATTCCTGCAGGGAGCTCTAAAGCTGGGATGTTTCAGGACATGTGAAAGTGGGGCAGGGCCTGGGCCTCTAGACCTCAGGAGATTATTTAACTGAACCTCTCTGAGAAGGCAGTTTTCTGAAGCAAGAGTCCTTGGCAGTGAGGAGCACCCCTGTGAGCTGTCAGAGGCTCCAGGCAGTAGTGGGTGAGTGTGTGAACCCAAAAGACAGGGTGTGGGTGACCCCACGTTGTCTACTGCACTCAGGTGAAGGTGGCTCCACACATGACACCAGGGTTTCAGGACCTCAGGTGAGCTGAGAAATTTGGGGCTCTAATCCTTGTCAGTTGTGAGAGCAGTAGCCCACAGCCACCACATAGAAATGCAGAGATAATGAGCCCTGGACAAAAGTCCCCGTGTCTTTTCTCTACCGAGGCCCTCTGTTCCCAGTTCACACCCAGGACCTGAGAAGCAGGGAAGCCTAGTGCTGTCAGCTGAATATTCACTCTGACCCTCCCTGTGCAGAGCCAGCCTGGGGGACTGGATGAGAGGGACATCTGAGGGCCTTAGGAGACCTGGGCCAAACCAGCTCTGCTTTGTGCACAGACCTCCAAGGGCTGGAAGAGAGTGTGACACAGACAGAAGGGGTTTGTGTCTCACTTCCCCATTTGCCTGTGTCACTGTGAGGATCATAGTTGCTACCATATGACTGACAGTAATAGTCAGCCTCGTCCTCGGCCTGGGCCCCGCTGATGGTCAGGGTGGCCGTGTTCCCCGAGTTGGTGCCTGAGAATCGGTCAGGGATCCCTGAGGGCCGGTTGCTATCCTTATAGATAATCAGCACAGGAGCCTGGCCTGACTTCTGCTGGTACCAGTAAGCATAATTACTTCCAATGTTGTTTCCTCCACACGTGATCCTGGCTGTCTGTCCCAGGTTCACTGACACTGTCGGGGGCTGAGTCAGCTCATAGGAGGCCACGGAGCCTGCAAGAGAGAAGGTGAAAGGTGGGTTTCCAGCCTGGGGTGTCATCCCCTGAACACTCCCACCTGCCTGGCTTAAGCTCCAGTGATTCTCTAGGCCCCAGTGTCCACTCTGCTGTCATCTTAGTCCCTGGGGCCCATGGGCCCGCCTGGTGGATGGAGCCTTTGAACAAATGAGAACCACCCCCCTCTCCTTTCCCTGGGCAGGTGCAGCCCTTCAGGGCTCACACAGATCAGTGAGCACAGTGGGGGGCTATCACCCCACCAGCCCCCCATCCCACAGCAGGGTCTTGAGTATCCTAACCCCACTGAGGCTCCCCTGCTTGTCCCAGAACCCTGGGCCTAGGGTGGGTGTGAGCCTGGGCACAGCACCTGTGCAGTGAGCGAGGAGGCCGAGGAGGAGAGGGGTCCAGGCCATGGTGGAGGTGCCTCGATTCTGTTCCCTGAGGTCCTGAGGCTGGGCAGGGTTCCTCCCAGGCCTGACTTATCCCCTTGCTGGAGACACCTGCTGTTCATGCAAATCAACCAGCGCTCAGGGGCTGCTGCTGAGGAGCCTTGTGGTTTTAGAAATGGGCTCAGCCCCAAGGGACACAGAGATTGGAGGCGCAGCCCTTCAGATCCTCTTTCAGCCCAGGGGATTCTGCTTCACCGTCTGATCCCATAGTCTGGGATCCACGACTCCATCCCTCTCACTGTCCTGGTGTAGCTCCTGAGCAGGTGTCCTCACAGCAGAGTTCAGAGTTGGAGTCTGTCTGCATTTTCTGAACTTTTTACAGAATGTTTACTCTCTAGGTGACTGGAAGAGCTTAGGTCAGTGTGGTGTCCTACCCAGGTCTATGTTGGGGAACTTCAGAACCTGAACAAATTCCTCCCTTGCCAAGTGCACATGGAGTATTAGGGAGCCACGAGGTGTGGTAGGATTGTGTCCTGAGGGAGAACTCGTGGGACAGGAGTCATCCATGCCATGCCTCAGTAGCCCCACAGTGTACTCAGTGCCAGGGACAGACCAGACTTGAAGCGGGTTTGGTAGTAACTGAGTTTAGCAGGAATGGGCTGGGCTGGAGAGGCATGAAGTAAGTACTGGGCCTATGCTATAGACAGAGGCAGATTCTACAGAAGACAGATCTGAGAGACACCAAGTCAGAATTTTACAGCACTATCAAAAGTAATACTGTAGAAACTTACACCTTTTTCTACTGGTGTCAGGTCATCGCAACCCACCTTCCCTCCCTGTTAGAACAGCTGATGTCCAGATCCTCCCCACATCCAAGTGGCTTTGCCAGGTGATCTCTGCTGCCCTCTGGTAACCGCTCCACACTGGCTGCTGGAGGCGCAGGGAAGTCCTTTGCCCAGCTGGAGATTCAGAACCCACCGCTCACATCCTGTTTCCCTGATTCCTAGATTACTAATCCCAGGGGAGGAACTGCTCCTCTCTGTGGGGTCCCTGCCAGCCTCAAGACAGGCAGGAAGAAATCAAATTATCCATGAAAATAGAAACAGCCTGATGTGAGGAGGAGAAAGCAGGGCCCATCTGAAGTTTCACTGCTTATATCTTTGGGGTGATGGTTGGTCACGGGTGTGGTTCTAGGGTTTGGCACCACAGATGACACAGCATTTAGGAACTGTGTCTTACTGGCGCCAGCTCCTGGTACACAAAATAGGGTGGTGGTGGCTACCACTCCAAAGACAGACACAGAGAACACTCACCCAGCCATCAGTTATTCAGATTCACTTGGGTTGGCACATTCTGTCCTGAGAAAGGAGTGTGAACAAGACAGAGGTCTTGCTCAGTTACCTTCCTGTGTGTGGAGCAGCACAGTGGACACATTTGGTAATGCAACAGACAGTCTCCAAACCCTTCTACCTGTATCTTGTTTCTATATTCAATTAGAAGCCACGCTATTGCTATCTCAGGTCCCTTTTGAGCCAATGTGACTGTATGGGCTAGAGCTGGCTCATGAATGTGTCAGCTGAAGTCCTTTTTGGGGAGTTTTCTTCAGTGAATGATAAAACAGACCAGATATGTAGTGAGTGCCTTTCCTCTTTAACATGGGTGTGACAGCTGGAGCAGCAGCAGCCATCCCACGGTCTGTTGTCAACAACAGTGAAAAGCAAGCCTCCACAGTAGTGATGGTGGAACCGAAAGTCAGCAGATGTGGGACCTCACGGAATCGGTGAGTACTTGGAGAAACACCTCTGATTTCAGACTTATTTCTGCAGGAGGAAAAGAAGTGCCTGAATGTTCATGCCTCTGTTTGAGATGTGCATGTATTACATTAAAATTTTTCTGACCAATTAGGATAATAATTAGCACAAAACAATCAGTTAAAACATATAGCGATGGGGAACATGTGCCGTGTTGTGTGGTACACAGATAATGAACTGAGATCAGACAAGGTGACAGGCAGGTGCTGGGTGGTGACAGCCTGGAAGAGGCCTCTCTACAGAGGTGCCCTTGGAGCTGCTCAGAATGGGAAGAAGGAACAGTTTAGTTTAGAAGAACTAAAGAGTGTGTTTGGAGTCAGTCCCTGTGGAGAAGAGTCTGGTTTGTCTGAGGGTGCAGGGACAGTGAGGACCTTAGGAGTCTGTGATTCAAAACTATTTGAGTTCCAAGATGATTATTTTCTCATATAACCTCGGGGACAGGAGTGATGGGTTAGAATTCTCATTGTTGTATGTTTCCAGGTAAGGGGACTCACAAGAGGAGTCCCTGTGTGAGCTTCCCTGCAAACTGAAAGGGAAGCAGGAGCCCTTTTGTAGCTGAGTCACTGTGGCTTATCTGCAGCTCACCCATGTGTGTGTGTTCCGCATGACATCAAATTCCTGTCACACATCCCTTCATTATTATATCTTTTATATACATACACATATATGAATATATTGTATTTGTGCCCGTATATACTAATTGTGTCTGCATTGTGTGCTTGCAGATATGTGTGTGTGTAAATGTATACATACATTTACAACATATGCACATGTATATTCTATAGATTGAACTCTGAATTGGGTACCTAAGTGGTAGTTGATGAGATCCTTGAGTTTCTAGGAGACACAGAGTTCCATTTCCTCACCAATGAGAAGTAGGTATGGTTACCACAGTGAACAGCAGGACCATATTAGTGTTCAGACTCATTTGACAGAGGATGTTAGTATCATTTAGTTAATAACGATGTTCCTAGAATTGAAATAGATAGGTAGCTGTCTATTTTTTTTTTTTACATGTGTATAAATAGAAAGCTATGTTTGGCAAACACTTTGGCTTCCTACTGAACTTAACAGAGATGGAATGCTCCTTAGAAGCCACTAGATTACTATGTGATGTGAGCTGCTTGCATGACTAGGTGTTATCTGATAAACCATGCATGGATTTGGGCATTCACAGCAGCTCTCCATCTTCAAACAGAAGAGGTAAATTTGAGATCAGGCTTCACCAGGTTCTGAAGGCACAAGTGAGTTGCATGAGGAAGAAGCTGGGTGTCCATGACCCCAACCCCTGCAGCATTGTCTTTTCTCTGTCTCCCACAACTATGGCCTGTGCTACTATAGAGAAAATAACAGAGGTTCCTGTATGGTATGCAGCCAACTCTGAGAGTTAACACTATTAGTACTGCAGCCCTAATCCGGGACAGCCCTGCATAACATGGGGGGTGAAAATTGTTCCATAAAGTAAGATTTGAGCAGAGTACTTGGTTCATTTTGCCTGGACAAAGGGAAAGACAGAGGTGGCTTTATACTAACCTATATGCTCTGACTCATAGTTTGGCTGGATGGTCAGAGACTTGGAAGGAACAATAAGAAAACTGGTGAAAAATGTTTGAGGAAGACACATGTGAATAGAACCCTCCCCCAATGAACACAGAGGTAGATGCCATTTGTGTTCAATGAAAATGCCTACCACAGTGTGCCCTCAAGAGGAAATGGTATTAATAATCAGGTGGATAATGTGACATGTCTGGGGACAGTGGTCAGTCTTCTTGTCCATCCACTTGTAAACTGGCCCAGTGGGCTCCATAGCACAGTGCACACATTGGAAAGTATGTGGTTATTCATGGGGTGATCACTGTGGATTTCCACTCACTAAAGCTGACCTGGATGCTTCTGAGGACCAATCTGCCAACAGTAGAGACCAAGTCTTAGTTCCCAGTAGGAGATCATTCCTTTGGGAATCTGCCTGGAGTCTGCTTGCTGATTCATTACAATAAGCCCCTTCTATCCTGGAGGGGATAGCTCTGTTCTTATTGGAATAGACCTTTACTGTAGGTAGAGACTTGCTTACTTTAAGTGCAACACTTCCTCCCAAACTATTACCCATGGATTTCCAGAGTGCCTTGCCCACTATTCAGAAGCCACAGAAGCAGTGTGGCTTCTGTCCAAGGCACTCATTTCACTAAAATGAAGGGCTGCAATGTGCCCATACCCATGGAATTCATTGCTTCAACCATCTTCCCCAACATTTTGAAATAGCTGTCTTGAATGAATGGACTTGGCCTTTGGCAGACTCAGTTACTGTGCTAGCCACATAGAAACACTTTGTGTGTCTGGGGAAGCATTTTCCAGGATATGATATTTGCACTAAATCTGTGTCCAGTATATGGTGTTGTTTGTCAGATAGCCAGGATTCATGGGTCCAGGAATCAAGAGGTGGAACTGAGAATGTCCCTAGTCACTGATATTCTTGGAGGCCTGCTGAAAAATTATGACTGCCTGTCACCATGACCCTACACTCTGCTGCCTTAGAGATACCAGTTCTAAATTAGATGTGCTTCCACTCAGTGACACAACAATGATTCTGTTCTACTGAAAGTTAAGACTACCTCTTGTCGCTTTGAGCTTGTCATGTCTCCATGGATGTCTGTCTGTCCTTCCAGCCAGGTCTTCCATCCACAACAAATTCCCTAGCCAAGAAAATATGACAGCCTCATCCTGCCTTCTGCATATGCACTTCTGATCCACAGGGTGCAGAGCCTGCCTGGAGACTGGGTTGGGAGTGAGGTCTGGGAATCTCGGATCTGGGCACCTGGGGCAGACCTGCTGAATGCTTGTCCACCGTCCTCCTGGGGCTGAAGGAGAGTGTGCGAAAGATGGGGAAGGAGTTTGTGTCTCACTTTCCTGTCTGCCTTTGTCACTGTGAGCATGTCTACCACTGTTTCACACCTGATAGTCGGCCGAGTCCTCGGCTCTGGTCCTGCTGATGCTTAGGGTGTCTGTGTCTTTGAAGTTGGAGCCCGAGTATCAGTCAGGAATCCCTGAGGGAGGCTTGTTATTGTCATATATGACCAGCACAGGAGTCTGTCCTGGCTTCTGCTGGTATCACTGAACACCAACGGTTTCTACATTGTCTCCCTGAGAGGTGGTCATGGCCATCTGTCCCGGGGCCTCTGACAACAAGGGTAGCTGAGTCAGCATGCTGGAGCATACAGGAATGTAAGTGAGGGGTTCACCTGACCAGGAAGGGAGGCTGGAGAAGCGCACAGGTTCCCAGTCCCTGTAGAGGAAGAGAGAAGAGCAGAAGCCAACAAGTTCAAGGCAGCAGAAGTCACCTGCACCAGGTGAGGAAGGCCGTCCATGCTGAGAGGGGATGTGGGACAACCTCAGCCAGAATTTTCCAGGTCCTGAAGGAGACAAGCATTTTTTCTCAGATATGCCAGCTGCTTCTGGGGGGCGCTGCTGCTCTTGGCCATGGAGCCCCCTGGACAAGGGAGGTGCCAGCCCATTTATTGTCCTGTTGATGGAAAAGCCAATGATGAGAATTTCCAGATTATAATCCTCTTAAGTGACGTCTTCATGACGCTTTAATCAGACAAAACCCTGGAAATATTATTTTGGTCATAGGGATTCCCACCAAAGATCATCTTTCTTGTTCATCAGGTCAATAAGTAAATTTAGAGGAAATATTCCAACTGTATTTGCCATGCTCTTGTGAACAATGATTTTTTCCATCTGTGTCTCCCCACACCCATGAAGGTATTGCTCTGATTCAAACCAGATGGAAATAGGGGGAAGCTTCTGCTTTTCCTTCTTAATAAATTCCTCATCTGTTGTTTTGACCTCCTGCAATTGCTCTGCTCTAAAAATTAATTTCAAAACCACAAGTCAAAGAATCATGAGAAAAATTCAATTTAGGCAAAAAATCCATTCACTTCTTGGGAAAGATCTTTACCCCTCAGAGAGACAGGTAAGGCCTGAATGAGACATGGCCACCATACAGGGTCAGCATGGGGATGGGTATGAGTCTGTGTGGGTCAGATCTGGGCTAAGGGTCAGTGCTGCCTGGTGCAGGTGATGGGATTTGGGGCTGTGGGAGAACAGAGGTGCCAGGAGAAAGTCCCACGTAGCACCCAAGATGGTGGCTGCACTTCCTCCACAGTTTCTGTAAAACCTAAGGATGGAAGGGCCGGGGACAACAGGGGACTGATCCCCTCTTTGCAGAGCGCGAGGCAGTCCTTCAGGATGTGGGGACACCTCATCCAGGAAACCAGAGGAAACATTCTCTACGGCCCATCCAGGCTGCCTGTACCCAAGGAGAAGAGGAAGTTCCACAGGTCTGTGCTGTCTGAGACAGGTGCCTCCCCTGCTGAGTGACACGTGATTACATTTGGGGCCCATATGATGTATAATGACACTCTAAATTTTCATTCTCTACTGTAAAACCTGACTCCCGTCCCCATAGTCAGAATGATTATGCTACCACTCTGCTACTTTACAGCAGGGTAAACATAGATCGGAGGACAGGGAACATGCTAGGGTCTCCCACCCTGCAGGGGCCAGGACCAGGGAGGATACCTGCTCCTATGCCCTGACTAGAATCTTCTCAGAAGGCAGGTGAGAGTAAGAGCCAGACCAGGACACGAGAGTTTGTGGCCCACTGTCCATCCTTCTGTGTTACCTGAGTCACTGCCAGGCACTCCCACTGCCATGGCAAGTGGCACAGCAATGGTTAGCCTAGTCCTGGCCCTCAGTCGTGGTCATGCTCAGTAGGCCATGTCCCTAAGTACTGTCCTCAGAATCAGAACCAGATGGTTGCTCACATCTGTATGTATTACCAGCTCGGGGACCAGGCTTGGCTTCTGCTGGTACCAAGAGGCATGTTCACTCCCGAGCTCATCTGCAGAGCAGAGGATCTTGGGCCTGCCCAGGGCCCCTGACACAGAGCAAGTCAGCATCATGTCAGGGGCTGCATAGAGCCTGTAAGAGAGGAGAGGAAAGGGTCCTGGAGGAAGACATGGTGGCTGAGTCAGAATGACTGGCCCAGCCCTGTGAGGGAAAGGAGCGATGTGGTCGTGGTGATCGCAGGGCCCTGACCCCATGGACCCTGGGTGGGAGAGAACAGGGCACCTGTGCCGCACGCTGTGCTTCCCTGTGGGCCTCTCACCTGTGCGGGAGCAGCACGGGAGCAGGAGTGAGGCCACTCAGAGTGTGGTCCTGGGACTAAGAGCACCGCAGGCTCACCTGGGAGCTGTTCCACATGCAGATGCCTGGGCCCCACCCCGACCTGCTGCCCCTGCAGCTGCACCTTGTGGAGACCCCTCTTCTCCAGGGGAGTGTGTGCTCACTGGCTTCACAGTCTAGGAGTCTAGGCCACTGTGGAAAATCTCACTTCCTCTGCTTGTCTCCTTAGGTTGTACTTGGACACCTGGAGGTGGGGCTTAACTGTCCTGCTCTGGTCAACTGAACTTAAATCAGATACTAGACCCTGTGCCGATCTGAAAAAATGATTTAAGAATAGACTCATTCACTGGCCACATGGAGTGTGTGCTGTGCATGGAGTGAGACCCCAGGGAATATGGGCTACATGGCTCTGGTGGCAGAGAGTGTGCCTTGTCTGCTTTAGGCTCCTCCTTAGGGTGAATCATCAGGAAAAGTGGGGGCACTGTCTGGGGTGAATCATGGTGACTATCACGGGAGAGCTGGGTTTCTACTACACAGCTGGGGCAAGAAGGGGTGTGTATGGATTCAGGAGATCCCTTAATACTCCCGGGGTCTGGCCACAATCCAACTCAGCAGCTCTGATAATAGATGAACTTCCCTGAATGAAGGCTTAGTTGTGCTGACTGGCAGGGATGACGACTCTCTCAGGTGTTTGCTGTGGGAAGGGGATACAGAGTGAGTGGTGATGAAGATGATTTAGACACCACTCTGACCACAGGCTAGTTGCAGGAATGAGCAGGGTAGATGTAACAAGTGTTTCTTCCTTATGTTGTATTGATGTGTTTGGATGTATATTAATGCTATGTTTCTGTCTTGTTCCCCTGTGTCATCCCATTATCATCTACCATCAGATGTGTTAAGGGTAGGTAACTTTCTATCTCAATACTGAAGTTTTTGAGACCAATCTCTTGGGACAAAAATGAACATCTATAGCAGACACAAATGTATGTTGGATCCTCTTTGAGAGAAAGGAGAGCATTATTTGTGGTTGTCATGAGATAGTTTCACCATGTCAGGTAGAAGCATGGTTACCAACATCGTCTTTATTTCCAGACTGTAGTTTGTGTGGATCTGGGTGGACTTTACGTGGATGACAGGAGCCTGTGGTAGCTTGATAGACTCATCATTGACAGACTGAACTGTATTTCACAAAATTGTTTTCTGTCTATATCCTGGGTAGGGTGGGTGTGAGGAAAGATTCTGGTGCAAGATTTGGGGGTAGAAGTGACACTGCACCCATTTTGTGGCTCACTCCATGGTTGTGTATCTTCTGGCCCCTCTGTAGGAGGAGGCAACTGCCCCAAAGTCCCCCATTCACCATCAGAATGGATGTGACTCTCCCACTTTCTGTCAGAACCCAGAGCACGTAGTGTGTCTGGATCATTTCTCTTTGTATAAAAATACAAGAAATGATCCAATCTGTCTGATCATTGCACATGCACATTTGGGATTTGGGGGAGAAATTCGACCTTTGTGAGTATATAGTGGCCTCCTCAGGTCCCTGCAGACTGTGTTGGGGGTACTGGTCATCCTGGATTGGGTTCTTGGAAGCAGACTCTGAGATGGAGAAGTGCATGTACAGGAGATCTGGAAGGAGGAGGAAGGTCAGACTGGGCAGAAGAAGTGACCCACACAGAGTGAGACATCAGATGAGGCCTCATTCCTGCAGGGAGCTCCAAAGCTGGGACCTTTCAGGACATGAGAGAGTGAGGCAGGGCCTTGGCCTCTAGGCCTCGGGAAATCATTTAACTGAACCTCTCTGAGAAGGGACATAAATGTGGGGAGGCACTTTTCTGAAGCAAGAGCCCTTGGTGGTGAGGAGCACCCCTGTGAGCTGTCAGAGGCTCCAGGCAGGAGTGTGTGAGCCCAGATGAGGGGATGTGGGTGACCCCACACTGTCTACTGCACTCATCCATTGTACTCAGGTGGAGGTGGATCCATGCATGACACCAGGGCTTCAGGACTTCAGGTGAGCTAGGAAATTTGGGGCTCTAATCCTTGTCAGTTGTGAGAGCAGTAGCCCACAGCCACCACATGGAAGTGCAGAGATAATGAGCACTGGACGAAAGTCTCCCTGTGTCTTTTCTCCACCCAGGCCCTCTGTCCCCAGTTCACCCCAGGCCCCAAGAAGCAGGGAAGCCTAGTGCTGTCAGCTGTAAATGCACTCCTGACCCTCCCTGTGCAGAGCTTCCTGGAGATTGGATGGGGAGGGAGGTGGGGGGAATTCAGATCTGGGGACCTGGACCAGATCTGCTCATTGCTTTGTGTACAGGTCTCCAGCGGCTTGGAGAGAGCATGACAGAGATGGGGAAGAGGTTTGTGTCTCACTTCCCCATCTGCCTGTGTCACTGTGAGCATCACTACTGCTGTCCCACACCTGACAGTAATAGTCAGCCTCGTCCTCGGCCCGGGCCCCGCTGATGGTCAGGGTGGCCGTGTTCCCCGAGTTGGTGCCTGAGAATCGGTCAGGGATCCCTGAGGGCCGGTTGCTGTCCTCATAGATAATCAGCACAGGGGCCTGGCCTGACTTCTGCTGGTACCAGTAAGCATATTTTCTTCCAATGTTGTTTCCTCCACACGTGATCCTGGCCGTCTGTCCCAGGTTCACTGCCACTGATGGGGGCTGAGTGAGCACATAGGAGGCCACGGAGCCTGCAAGAGAGAAGGTGAGAGGTGGGTTTCCAGCCTGGGGTGTCATCCCCTGAACACTCCCACCTGCCTGGCTTAAGCTCCAGTGATTCTCTAGGCCCCAGTGTCCACTCTGCTGTCATCTTAGTCCCTGGGGCCCATGGGCCCGCCTAGTGGATGGAGCCTTTGAACAAATGAGAACCAGCCCCCCTCCTTTCCCTGGGCAGGTGCAGCCCTTCAGGGCTCACACAGATCAGTGAGCACAGTGGGGGACTATCACCCCACCAGCCCCCCATCCCACAGCAGTGTCTTGAGCATCCTGTCCCCACTGAGACTCCCCCGCTGAGGTCAGAGTCAGGACCAGGCTTGTCCCGGAACCCTGGGCCTGGGGTGGGTGTGAACCTGGGCACAGCACCTGTGCAGTGAGCGAGGAGGCCGAGGAGGAGAGGGGTCCAGGCCATGGTGGAGGTGCCTCGATTCTGTTCCCTGAGGTCCTGAGGCTGGGCAGGGTTCCTCCCAGGCCTGACTTATCCCCTTGCTGGAGACACCTGCTGTTCATGCAAATCAGCCAGGGCTCAGGGGCTGCTGCTGAGGGGCCTTGTGGTTTTAGAAATGGGCTCAGCCCCAAGGGACACAGAGATGGGAGGGGCAGCCTTTCAGATCCACTTTCAGCCCAGGGGATTCTGCTTCACCCTCTGATCCCATAGTCTGGGATCCACAACTCTATTCCTCTCTGTGTCCTGGCCTGGCTACTGGTAGGGTGTAGTCACAGCAGAACTCAGAGGTGGAGTCTGTCTGCATTTTCTGAACCCCTTATAGAAAGTTTATTCTCTAGGTGACTGGAAGAACTTAGGTCAGTGCGGTGTCCTACCCCAGGTCTATGTTGGGGAACTTCAGAACCTGAATAAAATTTTTCCCTTGCCTAGTGCACGTGGCTTTTGGTTTTGGGGAGCCATTGAGGTGCTGTAGGTGTCTGTCCCGGGGGAAAGTCATAGAAGCTGTTCCTCAGTATCCCCAGGGTACACTCATTACTAGGGGCAGACCCACCTGGAGCAAGGTTTGACAGTGACTGAGTTTAGCAGGTATAGGCTGGGCTGGAGAGGCAGGAAGTACTGGACTGGTGCCAGAGACAGAAGCACATTGCAAGGACACAGATGTGAGAGACCCTGAGTCAGAATTTAACATCAGTGTCAAAGGTGATACTGCAGAAGCCTATGCCTTTTCCTTCAGGTGTCAGGTCATGGTGACCCACCCTCCATCCCTGTTAGAACCTCTGATGCCTAGACCTTCCCCATGTCCAAGTGGCTTTGCCAAGTGACCTCTGCTGCCTCTTGATGGCCACTCCACACTGGCTACTGGAGGGGCAAGGAAGTCCTTTGTCTAGGTGGAGAGGTGGAACCCACTGCTCAGATCCTGATACCCTGATCCATGGGCTGCTGTTTCCAGGGAGAGGAATTGCTCTTATCTTTGGGGCCCCTGTCAGCCTCCAGGTCAAGCAGGTGGAGATCAGTTTATCCAGGGAAATAGGAAGAGGCTCATGTAAGGAAAAGGCAGGGTCCATTTGAGGTATCACTGCTCACATCTCTGGGGTGGTGGGAAGTCATCTGTATGGTTGTGGCACTTGGCACGAGGTGACAGAGGACTCGGGGACTGACTTACTGACACTGGCTGCAGGTACACCAAATGGTGTAATGATGGCTACTGCTCCAAAGACAGAGACAGGAGAATTCACCCAGCAAACACGTATTCAGATCCACCCCGGTCTGGCATACATTCCATCCCGGGAAATTAGTGAATAAGACACACGTCTTTCTCATCTTCCTGCCTTGGTGACACAACAGAGCGGACACAGTTGCTTTGGTGATACAGCAGAAAGTCTCCAATCCCTTCTACCTTTATCTTGTCTTCTATATTCCCTTAGAAGCCACACTATTGCTATTCTCAGGTCTCTATTGCTCAGGATTGACCCCGTGGCCCAGAGCTGGCTCATGTATGTATCATTTGGTTGGAGATCCTTTTGGGGACTTTTGCTCTTGTGACGAAAGAAACAGAGTGGATTATGCAGTGCTCTTTCCTTGTACTTGGGTGTGATAGCTGGAGCTCCAGCAGCCATCCCAAGATCTGTTGTCAACAACAGTGAAAAGCAAAGCCTCCATAGTAGTGATGGGGGGACAGAAAGTGAGATTTGGCACCTCATGGAATTGGTGAGTACATGGAGAAACACCATCAGACTTCAGACTTGTTCTGTGGGATAAAAATAAGTGCCTGATGTTCATGCCTCTGGCTGAGATGTGCATGTATTGCATTAACAATTTCCTGACCAGTTAGGATAATAATTAACACAACAAATCAATGAATAAATATAGTGATGGGAAAATGTGCCGTGTTGTGTGGTATGTAGACAATGAATTGAGATCAAACAAGATGACAGGCAGGTGCTGTGTGGTGAGAGGCTGGAGGAGGCCTCTCTGGCAGAGGTGACCTTGGAGCTGCTGTCAGCATGGGAAGAAGGAACAAGAACTAAAATGTATGTTGGAGTCAGTCTCTGTGGAGAAAAGTCTGGTTTGTCTGAAGATGCAGGGACAGTGAGGACCTTAGGTGTCTCTGATTTAAAATTAGTTGGGTTCCAAGGTGATATTTTCTCATAAGTTAAAAATTTGAGGGGCAGGACTGATGTGCTAGAATTCCCACTGCTAATTTTGTTAGGAAAGGTGGATCACAAGAGAAGTCCATGAATGAGCTTCCCTGCAAACTGAACGGCAAACAGGAGCCCTTTTGTAGCTGACCGTCACTGTGGCTTATCTGCGGCTCAACTATGTGTGTGTGTGTTCTGTGTGACATCAAATTCCTGTCACAAATCCCTTCATATTATACACTTATACACATACACATATTAATATACTTGTGAATATATGTGCACATACGTACTTATGGGGTGTGCATGTTGGTAGATGTGTGTGTGTGTGTGTACACATACATGCATACATATTTACCATATGTACACGTATATTTTGTAGAGATTCTGATCTCTGAATTGGTTACCAAAGTTGTAGTTGATGGGATCCTTGCATTGTTATGAGGCCCAGAGTTCCATTTTATCACCAGTGAGAAGGTGGGTGTGGTTAGTATAATGAATAGCAGGACCAAATTAGTAATCCATAGCCTTTGACCTAGGACATTGGTATCAGTTAGTTAATGATGGTGTTCCTAGAACTGAAATAGATGTGTAGCTTACCAATTTTTACATCTGTTTAAACAATAAGCTTCATTTGGCAGACACTTTGGCTTGCTGCTGAGCTTAGCAGACACTGTATGCCCCTTATAAGCTACTAACTTAGCATGTGACCTAAGCTGCCTGCGTGAGCAGGGTGGTATCTGACCAATCATGCATGGATTTAGCCATTCACAGAAGCTCTGTTTCATTCAATGTAAGAGGTAAATTTGAGATTAGGCTTCACCA
Source organism: Neofelis nebulosa (assembly GCF_028018385.1). NCBI lineage: Eukaryota > Metazoa > Chordata > Mammalia > Carnivora > Felidae > Neofelis > Neofelis nebulosa. Next base: position 75,633,171 of record NC_080792.1, on the reverse strand, counting down.
GGTCCTGAAGAGACAAGTGAGTTTCATGAGGAAGAGGCCAGATGCCCATGACCCCAACCCCAGATGCATTGTCTTTTCTCTGTCTCACACATGTATGGCCCAATGGGGACAATCCTGTGACCAGCTGATACAGAGAAAAAAAACACAGAGGGCTGGTTTATAGTGGTTCCTATATGATATGCAGCCAACTCTGAGAGTTAACACTATTAGTACTGCAGCCCTAATGTGGGACCTTCCTGCACAACATGGATGGAGGAAAATTCTCCAAAAGGTAGCATTTGAGCACAGTAGTTGCTTCATTTTTCCTGGGCATAGGTGGCTTTTATACTAACCTATAGGATTTGACTCAGTGTTTGGCTGGATGGTCAGAAACTTGGAAGGAACACAGTAAGAAAATTGGTGAAAGATGTTTGTGGAAGAGCTCTGTGAGTAGAACCCACACAATGAACAGAGGTGGAGGCCTTTTGTGCTTCATGAAAATGCCTACCATAATGTGTCCACAAAGGAAACAATGTGAATAATTAAAACAGATAATGTGACATATCTGGGGACAACAGTCAGCCTTCTTCTCTATGTACTCCTGAACTTGTTCAGTGGACTCCATAGCAAAGTGCCCATGTTGGAAGTTGGGTGGTTATTCATCAGATAATCACTATGGGTTTCCACTCACTAAAGCTGACGTGGCTATGGCCACTTCTGAAAACCACTATGCAAACAGCACAGAGCAACCCCAAGTTCCCAGTTTGAGACCATTTCCTTGAATATCAGCCTGGAAGCTGCTGACAGATTAATTACATTAGACCTATTCCATCATGGAAGAGATAATTCTCTTCTTATTGAAACAGACTTGTACTCTAGATAGGGACAACTTTTCTTTGCCTATAATGCTTCTTCCCAAATTACTACTCTTTTTTTTTTTAATGTTTATTTATTTTTGAGACAGAGAGAGACAGAGCATGAATGGGGGAGGGGCAGAGAGAGAGGGAGACACAGAATCGGAAGCAGGCTCCAGGCTCCGAGCCATCAGCCCAGAGCCTGACGCGGGGCTCGAACTCACGAACCATGAGATCGTGACCTGAGCTGAAGTCGAACGCTCAACCGACTGAGCCACCCAGGCGCCCCACCAAATTACTACTCTTATCCAATGCCTCACCCAGTGTTCTGGCATTTCAGTGTGGCTTCTGTCCAAAGCACTCATTTTACGTCTTATGAAGGGATGAAATGTACCTGCATCCATGGAATTCACTGGTTCAACCATTTCCTCCAACATTCTGAAACAGCCAGCTTGCGTGAATGGACTAGTGGCCTCTTGAAGACCCACTGTGCCAGCCATGTGGCTACACCTTGTGAGGGTGGAGCGACACTTTCCAGAATGTGATATTTGCACTAACTCTGTGTCTGACATATGGTGCTGTTTGTCCCACAGCTATCTAGCATTCATGGGTCCAGGAATCAACAGGTGGAATTGGGAACATCCCCAATCACTGGTATTCCTGGTGACCTGCTGTAAAACTTTGACTCCTTGTCTCCACGACCCTATACTCTGCTGCCCTAGAGGTCTTAGTTCTAAAGGAGAAATGCTTTCACCCAGAGACACCGCAATGATTCTATTCAACTGAAATCTGAGACTTCCCCTCATCACTCTGAGGTACTTATGTCTCCATGGATGTCTCCCTGTCTGTCCTTCCAGCCAGGTCTTCCATCCACAACAAATTCCCTAGCCAAGAAAATGTGACAGCCTCATCCTGCCTTCTGCATATGCACTCCTGATCCACAGGGTACGGAGCCTGCCTGGAGGCTGGGTTGGGAGTGAGGTCTGGGAATCTCAGATCTGGGCACCTGGGGAATACCTGCTGAATCCTTGTCCACCGTCCTCCTGGGACTGAAGGAGAGTGTGTGAAAGATGGGGAGGGAGTTTGTGTCTCACTTTCCTGTCTGCCTTTGTCACTGTGAGCATGTCTACCACTGTTTCACACCTGACAGTAATAGTCAGCCTTGTCCTCGACTCTGGTCCTGCTGATGTTTACGGTGTCTGTGTCTTTGAAGTTGGAGCCCGAGAATCAGTCAGGAATCCCTGAGGGAGGCTTGCTATTGTTATATATGACCAGGAGTCTGTCCTGGCTTCTGCTGGTATCACTGAACACCAAAGGTTTCTACATTGTCACCCTGAGAGGTGGTCATGGGGCCTCTGACAACAAGGGTAGCTGAGTCAGCACGCTGGAGGCCTTCAGGGAGCCTGACCATGGGGCTGGCCTGGGCCCCTGGACAGATACAGGCAACACCTGATTCAGGGAAAGGTGGTCATGTGGCCTCACTGCCTACCCCTCCTGCTCATGTCCCCTCTGCACCCCCCAGATGCACTCGTGTCTCCCGACCTTGGGACGTCATTAGAATGGGAAACTCTCTCATTCTGATGTGTGTTCATCATGGTGTATGTGGGAGTTTACTTTTATACAATCCCCTCCTGTTGGAGATGCATCACAATTTCCAGTCTATTTCCACATGGTACTTTTGTCTCTACGACATACGTCATTCCACTATAGACCAGCAGCTGGCATGGTGAACACTGATTCCTTTTATTGTTTCACCCATGTTTCATGTAAAAATGTGAAAATTTCCAGAAACCATTGCTGACTGAGGAACACTCCTTCAGCCTCTGTGTCTCTGTTTGGGTCCCAGGATCATGTCTTTGCACACAGAGTAAGCTCTGGGGATTGTATAGTCAGTGGCCACTGCGAGGAGCTGGATTCTGTCATTTAACCAAGGACATCCCAGGGACCAGACATGTGGCCTGAGTCTGGGAGAATCCACCTCACTCTGGAGACCGTCTCATAATGAGTCTGCAGACCCTCCTTCCAGTGGTCATGGGCTCTGATTGGCTCACCTCCTGCCCCTGAGACACTCCTGAGCAAGGAAGCTGCAGCCTTGGTTCTGAGTCAGCCTGGAGGTGTGGAGGGAGAGGGAGAGGGTGAGTGGTCAGGGCATCTCTGGATGTGCGCAGCACAGAGGAGTCAGTTCCCTGGGACTTCTGTTGGACAGTGAGGTGACTGAAATTTCCCAGATGAGGTAATCACTGTGTCAGGACTCCTATCAGTGTCTTGGATGTCCCTGTGTGAGTCTGACCTGCAGAACATTGTCCCTGCAGCCTGAGAAGATAGGATGGATCATCCCTGCTTTCTTCGCATGACTGAACCTTGGACAGCTGTTGACCCACAGATTTCCTGTCCCTGTGAGGCTCCACCTGGGCAGCCTCAGCCTCTGTCCTGCTTCTCCTGCAGCATTGCTGCCCCCTGCTGGTGGAGGAAGACTCAGACCAGGAACTTCTCTTCTTACCCCTGTCACCTGAGAAAGGGTGTGGACTAGGGTTTCCAGTCTGCGTCTGTCAGCTGCCCCCCTGCCCTACCCAGCCCAGCACAGCCCAGCACACACAGGTCACATACACAGTGCAGACGCCATTTCTGTAATTGTCCCAGGGCTGAAATGCCCTGTCCTAGCCCACTGTTTTCTTACAAAAAGTAGAATGGAGCATACAGTGTAGTGCATTTGACAAAGCTGTGTGATGTCCCACAGCCACCAGATTCCTGTCTATTTAGGAAGCAAGACTGATGCCTCCTGTATCTATTTTAGTGTAGTTGGTCATCAGAATAATGGGTGATTCTTCTGGCACGAAGTTCAGTTGTGCACCCAAATCTTTAATCTTACTGTTATTACTACTATTTTTACTACTTTTATTTTTTTTAATACAAATCACATCTCTTGGAGTTTGGTTTGGGAGGATTTTAACCTAGCCTGCCTGTGGTTTGTTGAAATTGGGAATCTGCTGATTCAGACTTGGATACAATGCACATGATACAGGTCACAATTTACCTGAAAGATTTTTCTTGGATTCCCACAAAGGAAAACAGGAGAGTCCATCAACAAAGTTAACTCATTGGGACCCCACTGAGTCATTCTTATTAGTGAGACTCTTCAATATTTTGTATTACTTAATTTGAAAGAAACGTTTTTCTTATATCTGTGTAAGATTCCCATTTAATAGCAGGTAAAGCTAATGCCCAGAGACTAGATTCCCAGATCACAGAAGAAAGTGAGGCGAGTCCAGGAGTAGAGCCCAGGTGTCCTGGATTCAGTCCCTGAGCTCTTAGGGGTGAAGCTTGTCCAGGGCAGGAGGGAGGGAGTATGGGGCTGGGCTGGGCAGTAGGGCTTCTGTCCCTCAGCTCACTGCCATCCACATCCTGGTCTGGCCTAGAAAGGAGCCTCCTCAGCCTGCATGTTGGATGGTCAGCAAGGTTATGTCCCAGGTTAGAACTGGAGAGTCTGTGGGGATGGTGGAGGCTGTCTGGCTGTGCGGGGACCTGGCCTGGGTCCTGATGCTCTGCTCTGCATTACTGCTTGGTCCTCTCTCTGTGCTCACCTGGGCAGGTGGGAGTGACAGGGGTTTCATGGCCACTCTGCAAGGGGCAGCTGAGTCTTGTAGGGGACCTTTAGGTTTAAGAGACTATGGGGCTCATTCTCTGGGATGTCACCCCTTGCAGCATTCCTGGAGCTGAACCCAGGGTGAGGGTCCTGCTCAAGGTCTTGTCTGGGCTGAGCCTGTGGGCAGTGCCTGTGGGGCAGCACCTGGGCAAAAAGTGAGGAAGGGGAGCGTGAGAGAGTCCAGGTCATGGTGGGACCCAGAGTTCTGTGTTCTGAGCCCACAGCTGAGCCTGGCAACTCCAAGCCTCCCTCACATCCTCACAAGTCCCCTTGAAAACGCTGCTTCTAAGGCTGGTGGAGAGAATCTCTGTGCTCCTGGGTGGGCTTCATGGATCTGGTTCATGAGGAGCTGTGCTCACCTCTTAGCTCCATAGTGGAGCTCTTGTCACTCTGTGTTTAAAACTCTGAACGATGAGGGAGAGAAGGGGCATGTGAGGGCATTTCTGTAGCTGTTCTCATGAAATGCGCCCTGTGACTATTTCTTTGCTTCTTTGTGTTAAAGAGATAGATGAAACATTTTATCATAACCATTTTTGACTTTTCAATTCACCTTCCCAGATTTTCTGTCTGTTCTCTGTGAATGTTTCATGTCCCACATGGTGGAGTATGGTTGGGTGTACCTTGTCCTGAACTTTTCCTTAGATTTTATTGTCATTTCCTTCACTGTGGTTTTCTTATTTGCAGTAACTTGGGTGTTGGTGTGAAATTCAATCCGACAATCTCTGTCTTTTCATTGTGGCATAGACCATTTTTTGAATGTGTTAGTACTAGCGTTTAATAATAGTATCCATGTATTTATTATCTAGTTGTCCCATGTGCTTTCCACTTCCTCTTTCCATTTAACTGTACTTTTAAATTAACGGAGCACTATTTATGCTTCTGTCTTACTTTTTTTTTTTTTTTTTTTTTTTTGCATATTACCTATAAGTTCTTCTTGTCTTAGTCTCAGTAACTTGTAATAATCTACCTTCAGGTGATGAATACCATGTTACATGGAGTATAAGAACCTGATAACATACTTGTATCTCTCACCTCTCAGCATATTTGTAGGATGTTACTATATACATAATTTTACCTATATTAGAAATTCCAACATATGTAGTTATAATATTTGCTGTATACAGCAAATTATCTCTTAAAGAGATTTAAATAATAAAAACTCTCAATATTTATCCCTATAGTTAGCATTTCTTTTTTTCTCATGAGTAAAAACACATATATTTTCCAAAAAATATTGAAAATGGAATCTACTATTGTATAAAAATAATTATACATTATGAACAAGTAGGATGTCTTTCTTTTTTTGTTAATATGAAATTTATTGTCAAATTGTTTTCCATACAACACCCAGTGCTCATCCCAACAGGTGCCCTCCTCAATGCCCATCACAAACTTTCCCCTCCCTCCCACCCCCCAACAACCCTCAGTTTATTCTCAGTTTTTAAGAGTCTCTTATGATTTGGTTCCCTCCCTCTCTAACATTTTTTTTCCCTTCCCCTCCCTCATGGTCTTCTGTTAAGTTTCTCAGTATCCACATAAGAGTGAAAACATATGGTATCTGTCTTTCTCTGTATGACTTATTTCACTTAGCATTAGACTCTCCAGTTCCATCCACGTTGCTACAAAAGGCCATATTTCATTCTTTCTCATTGCCAAGTAGTATTCCATTGTATATATAAACCACAATTTCTTTATCCATTTATCAGTTGATGGACATTTAGGCTCTTTCCATGATTTGGTTATTGTTGAAAATTCTGCTATAAACATTGGGGTACAAGTGCCCCTATGCATCAGCACTCCTGTATCCCTTGGGTAAATTCCTAGCAGTGCTATTGCTGGGTCATAGAGTAGATCGATTTTTACGTTTTTGAAGAGCCTCCATACTGTTTCCAAAGTGGCTGCACCAGTTTGCATTCCCACCAACAGTGCAAAAGGGTTCCCCTTTCTCCACATCCTCTCCAGCATCTGTACTTTCCTGATTTGTTCATGTTAGCCACTCTGACTGGCATGAGGTGATATCTCAGTGTGGTTTTTTGATTTGTATTTCCCTGATAAGGAATGATGTTGAGCATCTTTTCATGTGCCTGTTGGCCATCTGGATGTCTTCTTTAGAGAAGTGTCTATTCATGTCTTCTGCCCATTTCTTCACTGGATTATTTGTTTTTCGGGTGTGGAGTTTGGTGAGCTCTTTATAGATTTTGGGTACTAGCCCTTTGTCCGATATGTCATTTGCAAATATTTTTTCCCATTCCGGCGGTTGCCTATTAGTTTTATTAATTGTTTCCTTTGCAGTGCAGAAGCTTTTTATCTTGATGAGGTCCCAATAGTTCATTTTTGCTTTTAATTCCCTTGCCTTTGGAGATGTGTCAAGTAAGAAATTGCTGCGGCTGAGGTGAGAGAGGTTTTTTCCTGCTTTCTCCTCTAGGGTTTTAATGGTTTCCTGTCTCACATTCAGGTCCTTTATCCATTTTGAGTTTATTTTTGTGAATGGTATAAGAAAGTGGTCCAGTTCCATTCTTCTGCATGTTGCTGTCCAGTTCTGCCAGCACACTTTGTTAAAGAGACTGTATTTTTTCCATTAGATATTCTTTCCTGCTTTGTCAAAGATTAGTTGGCCATACTTTTGTTGGTTCAATTCTGGGTTCTCTATTCTATTCCATTGGTCTATGTGTCTGTTTTTGTGCCAATACCATGCTGTCTTGATGATTACAGCTTTGTAGTCGAGGCTAAAGTCTAGGATTATGATGCCTCCCGCTTTGGTCTTCTTCTTCAATATTGCTTTGGCTATTCAAGGTCTTTTGTGGTTCCATATAAATTTTAGGATTGCTTGTTCTAGCTTAGAGAAGAATGCTGGTGCAATTTTGATTGGGATTGCATTGAATGTGTATATTGCTTTGGGTAGCATTGACATTTTAACAATATTTATTCATCCAATCCATGAGCACAGAATGTTTTTCCATTTCTTTGTATCTTCTTCAATTTCCTTCGTAAGCTTTCTATAGCATACAGATCTTTTACATCTTTGGTTGGGTTTATTCCTAGGTATTTTATGCTTCTTGGTGCAGTTGTGAATGGGATCAGCTTCTTTATTTGTCTTTCTGTTGCTTCATTGTTAGTGTATAAGAATGCAACTGATTTCTGCACATTAATTTTGTATCCTGCGACTTTGCTGAATTCATGTATCAGTTCTAGCAGACTTTGGTGGAGTCTATCAGGTTTTACATGTATAATATCATGTCATCTGCAAAGAGTGAAAGCTTGACTTCATCTTTGCCAATTTGATGCCTTTGATTTCCTTTTGTTGCCTGATTGCTGATGCTAGAACTTCCAACTCTATGTTAAACAACAGCAGTGAGAGTGGACATCCCTGTTGTGTTCCTGATCTCAGGGGAAAGCTCTCAGTTTTTCCCCATTGAGGATGATATTAGCTGTGGGCTTTTCATAAATGGCTTTTATCATGTTTAAGTATGTCCCTTCTATCCCAACTTTCTCGAGGGTTTTTATTAAGAAAGGATGCTGAATTTTGTGAAATGCTTTTTCTCCATCGATTGACAGGATCATATGGTTCTTATCTTTTCTTTTATTAATGTGATGTATCACATTGATTGATTTGTGAATGTTGAACTAGCCCTGCAGCCCAGGAATAAATCCCACTTGATCATGGTGAATAATTCTTTTTATATGCTGTTGAATTTGATTTGCTAATATCTTGTTGAAAATTTTTGCATCCATATTCATCAGGGATATTGGCCTGTGGTTCTCTTTTATTGCTGGGTCTCTGTCTGGTTTGGGAATCAAAGTAATGCTGGCTTCATAGAATGAGTCTGGAAGTTTTCCTTCCCTTTCTATTTTTTGGAATAGCTTGAGAAGGATAGGTACAATCTCTGCTTTAAATGTCTGGTAGAATTGCCCAGGGAAGCCATCTGGTCCTGGACTCTTATTTGTTGGGAGATTTTTCATAAGTGATTCAATTTCTTCGCTGGTTATGGGTCTGATCAAGTTTTCTATTTCTTCCTGTTTGAGTTTTATAAGGTGTGTGTGTGCTTAGGAATTTGTCCATTTCTTCCAGGTTGTCCAGTTTGTTGGCATATAATTTTTCATAGTATTCCCTGATAATTGCTTGTATTTCTGAAGGATTGGTTGTAATAATTCAATTTTCATTCATGATTTTATCTATTTGGGTCATCTCCCTTTTCTTTTTGAGAAGCCTGGCTAGAGGTTTATTACTTTTGTTTATTTTTTCAAAAAGCCAACTCTTGGTTTCATTGATCTGCTCTACAGTTTTTTTAGATTCTGTATTGTTTATTTCTGTTCTGATCTTTATTATTTCTCTTCTTCTGCTGGGTTTGGGGTGTCTTTGCTGTTCTGCTTCTGTTTCCTTTAGGTGTGCTGTTAGGTTTTGTATTTGGGATTTTTCTTGTTTCTTGAGATAGGCCTGGATTGCAATGTATTTTCCTCTCAGGATTGCCTTCGCTGCATCCCAAAGCGTTTGGATTATTGTATTTTCATTTTCATTTGTTTCCATATATTTTTAAATTTTTTCGCTAATTGCCTGGTTGACACATTCATTTTTTAGTAGGGTGTTCTTTAACCTCCATGCTTTTGGAGGTTTTCCAGACTTCTTCCTGTGGTTGATTTCAAGTTTCATAGCATTGTGGTCTGAAAGTGTGCATGGTATGATCTCAATTCTTTTATACTTATGAAGGGCTGTTTTGTGACCCAGTATGTGATCTGTCTTGGAGAATGTTCCATGTGCAGTGGAGAAGAAAATATATTCTGTTGCTTTGGGATGCAGAGTTCTAAATATACCTGTCAAGTCCATCTGATCCAATGTATCATTCAGGGTCCTTGTGTCTTTATTGATCTTGTGTCTAGATGATCTATCTATTGTTGTAAGTGGGGTATTAAAGTCCCCTGCAATTACCACATTCTTATCAATAAGGTTGCTTATGTTTGTGATGAATTGTTTTATATATTTGGGTCTCCCGTATTCGGCGCATAGACATTTATAATTGTTAGCTCTTCCTGATGGATAGACCCCGTAATTATTATATAATGCCCTTCTTCATCTCTTGTTATAGCCTTTAATTTAAAGTCTAGTTTGCCTGATATAAGTATGGCTACTCTAGCTTTCTTTTGACTTCCAGTAGCATGATAGTTCTCTATCCCCTCACTTTCAATCTGAGGGTGTCCTCAGGTTTAAAATGAGTCTCTTATAGACAGCAAATAGGTGGATCTTGTGTTGTTTTTTTTTTTATCAGTTCTGATACCCTATGTCTTTTGGTTGGAGCATTTAGTCCATTTACATTCAGTGTTATTATTGAAAGATATGGGTTTAGGGTCATTGTGATGTCTGTACGTTTCATGCTTGGAATGATGTCTCTGGTACTTTGTGGTCCTTGCAACATTTCACTCACAGAATCCCCCTTAGGATCCCTTGTAGGGCTGGTTTAGTGGTGATGAATTCCTTCAGTTTTTGTTTGTTTGGGGAAACCTTTATCTGTCTTTCTGTTCTGAATGACAGACTTGCTGGATAAAGGATTCTCGTCTGCATATTTTTTCTGTTCTTCTCATTGAAGATTTCCTGCCATTCCTTTATGGCCTGCCAAGTTTCAGTATAGACAGGTCTGCTACTACTCTTATGTGTCTACCTTTGTAAGTTAGAGCCTTTTTATCCCTGGCTGCTTTCAGAATTTTCTCTTTATCCTTGTATTTTGCCAGTTTCACTATGATATGTCATACAGAAGATCGATTCAAGTTATGTCTGAAGGGAGTTCTCTGTGCCTCTTGGATTTCAATGCCTTTTTCCTTCCCCAGATCAGGGAAGTTCTAAGCTATGATTTGTTCAAGTACACCTTCAGTACACCTTCAGTACACCCTTTCTCTCTTCTTCTTCTTCTTCTTCTTCTTCTTCTTCTTCTTCTTCTTCTTCTTCTGGAATTCCTATGATACAGATATTGTTCGGTTTGATTGCATCACTTAGTTCTCTAATTCTCCCTTCATACTCCTGGATTTTTTTTCTCTCTCTTTTCCTCAGCCTCCTCTTTTTACATAATTTTATCTTCTAATTCGCCTATTCTCTCTTCTGCCTCTTCAATCCCTGCTATGGCCACCTCCATTTTATTTTGCACCTCATTTATAGCATTTTTTAGTTCCTCATGACTATTTCTTAGTTCCTTGATCTCTGTATCAATAGATTTTCTGCCGTCCTCTATGCTTTTTTCAAGCCCAGTGATTAATTTTATGACTATTATTCTAAATTCTTGTTCCCTTATATTGCTTAAATTGGTTTTGATCAATTCGTTAGCTGTCACTGCTTCTTGGAGTTTCTTTTGAGGAGAATTCTTCCATTTCATCATTTTGGGTAGTCCCTGCAGTAGCTCCAAACTACAGGGCACTTCCCCTGTGCTGTCTGCGAGTAATTTGAGTTGGTGGGCAGGGCCGCAGTCAGACCTGATGTCTGCCCCCAGCCCACCACTGGGGCCACAGTCATACTGGTGTGTACATGATCTTCCCCTCTCCCAGGGGCATGACTCACTGTGGAGTGAGTGGTGTAACCCCTGTCTGGGCTACTTGCACACTGCCAGGCTTGTGGTGCTGCTTCGATGGGATCTGGCCAAGGACGTATTAGCCAGGGTGGATCTGGAAGGTGCACAGGGGCAGGAGGGGCAGGCTTAGCCCGCTTTGCCATGGGTGGTCCCCTGTGGCAAGGGCCCTGCAGCACCAGGAGGCAGGCAGACCCATTGGAGGGATGGATCCACAGAAGCACAGTGTTGGGTGTTTGTGAGGTGCAAGCAAGTTCGGTGATGACAACTGGTTCCCTTTGGGAGTTCAGCTGGGGGATGGGAGAGGGAGATGGCGCTGGCCAGCGCCTTTGTTCCCCGCGGAGCTGAGCTCTGTCTTCCGGGGCTCAATAACTCTCCCTCCCGGTGTCCTCTCGCCCTCCCCACTGTCGGAGAGCAGGGCTGTTGACTTTTAACATTCCAGATGTCAAGTCCTGCTGGCTGTCAGAACTCACAGAATCCAGCCCCTCCGCTTTTGCAAGCCACACTTGGGGACTTTGCCTTGCCCGGAGGGCTGCCCCTCCACTGCCCTGGCTCCCTCCCACCAGTCCATGTAGTGCACACCACCTCTCTGCCCTTCCTACCCTCTTCCGTGGGCGTCTTATCTATGTACGTTTGACTCCAAAGAGTCCATTCTGCTGGTCTGGTGGTTTTCTGGGTTATTTAGGCAGATGTGGGTGGAATATAAGGGATCAGCAGGATGAGGTGAGCCCAGCATCCTCCTATGCCACCATCTTCCATCCCTGAAAATCTATAGTTAGCATTCTGATTTTTAGATTCATTTTGTAGAATCACATTCTTTCTGGAATTACCTTCTCCTGCTTGAAGGATGTCTACTTATTGCTTGTATTATGGGTCAGGTGATGAGCAATTCTGTCATTTTTTAATCAGGAAAACTTTTTAATTTTTTTATCAGAAAACTTTTTCATTTTCAAGGGCATCTTCCCTAGATGAAGAATTAAGGTTCTTGCCTTTTTCAGTAATTTAAAGATGTTAATCCACCGTCTCTTGCTGGCATTTCTGCCAGTACAAAATCCACTGGAATCCGTCTCTTTGTTCCCCTGAGTGCAGGATGTCTCTTCCTCTGGCTCCTTCTATGACTGTCTCTTTTTCAGTACCTTGAACGTTTGATATTAATGGATTTGTGGGTTTTTTTTCTTATTTCTTGTGCTTAAAGTTTGTTATGATTTTTGGACCTGTTACTTTTGAGTTTTCAACAAATTTAGAAAAATTTCCCTATAATTCTTACTATCCTCTGTACCCCACTTTCTCTCCTTTTCTGACACACTCACATCCTATTATGTTGCTAAAGGTGTCCTAAAGCTTGGTGATTCTCTTTAAATTTAAATTTTTACATTTTTCTGCCTCTCTCTGTGCTGTGTCTGCAGATTCCCCTACGTATTGTTCCCCTTGTCGTGTCTGCTGCTCATCTCAACCCTCGTGCTTGAGATTGGAGATGTTGCAGATTTCATCTGTAGGGTTTGGTTTGATCCTTTAATTTTCTTCTCTGTCTCCTGCTAACATGCAAACATTCAGACTCAATTTTGACTGAACTTTACAACATCAGTCTTGCTTGAATGCCCAGCCCTCCTGTCTCCCTGCATCTTCCAGACCTACTGCCCCATGACCACATGACCCAGGTCTTAAAATAACTTTCTGTTCTCTCTCTCTCTCTCTGCATATGTGTGTGTGTAACCTGTAAATATACATACTGTTGGATATGAGACACATGGTCTATTGCCTCCATGTTCTCTGGAGAATCCTAACGAATGCACCTTGGTACTTCTTACTCATTATGGTTCAAATGGCTTCATTTTATGTGCTATTTAGGGGTGGAAATCTTCTTTTCCTCACTTATTAATGCACCTCCTTATGACATGATGCCATTCACATGTAGAATAAGGATGCGACATTCTTTCCCTCATTCTATTCCTAACGTTGTCATATATTTTGTTTTTTTATTCATTATAAATCATAACATTGTTATTTCTGCTTAAACAGTTGACTGTCTTTTATAGACATCAAGCAATGTAATCTTTTTTATATTTACGCATATAGTTATGACATCAGATATTTAGTCTATCTGTGTGTAGATTCATATTTCTCTCTGTCACCCTTTCCTGCCCGAGGGGTGTCCTTTACTATTGCTTGTGCTGAGGGTCTGTGGGTGACCAGTTCTGTGAGGTTTGCAGCCTGAGAAAGACTTATTTTATCTTCAATTTCAATGACAATTTTAGTGGATGAAGAGCAAGGTTGGCAGGTATTTTCTATTAATGTTTTGAAACCATTGCTCCCCTGTTTCCCTGTTTACATGGCTTGTAATGAGAAATGTGGTTCCACCATGATGCTGATTGCTCTGTGGGGACACTGACTCTTCTCTAGTTGTGAGTGTTTGCAGCATTTGTTTGTAGCAATTTCATTAAGATGTGTGGTGTTGGCTCCCATGTTCCCTGCGGCTGAGGTTTGTTGAACTTTTGGACATATTGGCTAATAGGTTTCACCAAATTTGGAATACTTTTTTTTTTCTTCAAAGTACTTTCTATTAACCACCTGCTCCCTACCTTCTCTCCCTCAGTTACTCCAATTATAGACTTAAGGCTGCATGAAGTTGTCCTAATTACCCTGAGGATTTATTCATTTTTCCAGCATTTGCTCTTTCTGTTTCATTTTTAATAGTTTTTATTGCCAGGAAATCCAGTTCACTAATCTCTTCTTTTCTAGCATCAAATCTGCTGACAATATCACATTGTATTTCAGATCATGTAATTATCATTTGGGGGCATTTTAAAAGATTGGTTCTTTAAAAACTATCCTCCATGTGTTCTTCTAACATGTTCAGTCATTCCTCCACCCCCCAGTAACTAATGAACAGAGTTACAATAACTGTATGCATATTCTCCCCTGATCCATCCTGTGCAGAGCCTTCCTGGTGAGCTGGGTGGGGACGGAGGTCTGGGGACTTCATCTGGAGAGCTGGGTCAGACCTGCTCATGCTTTGTCTACAGGCTTCCTGGGGCTGGAGGAGAGTGTGACACAGATGGGGAATGGGTTTGGGTCTCGCTTCCCCATTTGCCTGTTTCACCGTTGGCATGGCTACTTTGTCCCATGCTTGACAGTAATACTCAGCCTCGTCCTCAGCCCGGGCCCCGCTGATGGTTGGGGTGGCTGTGTTTCCTGAGTTGGAGCCAGAGGACCAGTCAGGGATCCCTGAGGGCCAGTTGCTATCATCATAGATAATCAGCGTGGGGGCCTGGCCCATCTTCTGCTCGTACCATTGAACAACTTTCCCTCCAATGTTGTTTCTACTACCTGTGATCTGGGCTGTCTGTCCCAGGATCACTGACATTTATGGGGACTGCATCAGCACATTGGACGCCACGGAGACTTTAAAAGACCAAAATGAGTTGGGATGGAAGTTTAAGAATCCATTTCCAGGAAATCCCTTAAACTACACAGCCTGGATTGAGCTCCAGGGATTCTTTAGGTGCTAAGGCGCCTTTTCTTATCAGTCTCATCCCCTGGGGCTTATGGGTTTGGCTGGTGGATGGAGGCTTGGACCACCCCTTTCTCTTGTCAGAACCATCCCTTTAGGGCTCACACAGATCTGGTGAGCAGGGGCAGTGGGGGGGGGGCGCAGATTACACCACTCTAGTCCCTTGTCCCATACAATGTAATGAATACCTGTGTGGTGAGCCAGGACACTGAATGAGAAGAGGGGTCCGGGCCATGGTGGAGGTGCCCTGATGCTGCTACCCAGGCCAGAGCTGGGCAAAGTCTCCTCTAGGCCTCTCTTATTCCCTTGCTGGAGGGACCTGCCATTTATGCAAATCAGCTGGGCCTCAGGCTGCTGTTTCGGAACTTTGTGGTTTCAGAGAAGGACTCAGCCCGAAGGGGCACAGAGAGGGGAGGGGCAGCCTGATCCCATAGTCTGGGGCCAACATCTCCACCCCAGATTAGTTCCTGGGTTCACTCCTTGCCTGGCTAGTCCTGATACCTCAGAGGTGGAGTTTGTCTTTATTTTCTGAACACATTCTATAAGAGACACTCTGAGGTTTACACAGGTGCAGGGTGCTACATCAGATCACAGATCGTGGGCCATAGACACCAAATAAAGTCCGTTTTCTGTCAAGGGCTAATGGAGTAATCAAAACCATCGTGGTGCTGTAATAGTCTGTTCTTGGCTGTGAGCTGGTCATAGGGGCTGTGCCTCAGGATCCTCATTTTACAGTGAGGGGCAGGGGCAGGTCAGATGCAAAAAAAATATTGGTTGTATAAGAGAATGAGAGGGGACTTCAAGGATCAGTAACTCTTCAAGGGAATGTTTACCATAATTACGATGTCTTCATTTGTTGGAAAAATGTATAATAAACATCTTAATGTGTAAGTTAAGTCGAAAAAGTTTACTGAGAAAATCACTGTTTCAGGCACTGGGAAAGGGATTATTAGAATTTTCTAAGCCCTACTCCCTTTAGGGAGGTACCTGGAGGGATGAGTGAGGGGGAGGTGGGAGGAACTTCCAGGAAGGAGGATCAGCTGTGTCTGGTAGGACAGGGGGCTGTCAGCACCTCCCAGGGGGAGGGAGAGGGACACGTGTGATCACAGGGAGGAAGGGTGTTTGTAGACTCTGAGAGCTTTTTGTTTCATGGGGGTGATGTAGGGCACGGTTTGATGGGGGGCATTTTGCCTGCACTGTATTAGGGAAACAATCAACATCTCCATGAGCAGGACTGTACACACACATAGTCTGAAGAATTTGTACTTGAGAGTGAAAGATGACACTGTAGACAAATGACCAATGTCAAATGACCTGAAGGTCTCAGATCCTGGTTACTACCCACAGAAGCCCTGATGCCCAGGCCCTCCCCATTGGCAGGTGGTTTGGGCAGGTGATCTCTGCTGCCCCCTGGTGGCCACTCCACACTTGCTGCTGGAGGTGCAGGAACCTCCCTTGTAAAGTGTAGATTCACAACCTATAGCTCAGGTCCTGATTCCTGGTCCATGGACTATTCCACTGATTCCAAACTCCATCTATGAAACCACAATCAGGTCCTGATTCCTGATCCATGGACTACTGCCACAGTGAGGAATGACTTTTCGATGCATGAATTCTGCCTGCCTCAGTTCTGGCATGAGGGGCCCAGATTACCCACGATAACATGAAAAGGCTCATTTGGAGGAGGAGAGCACAGGTTTCACTGAGGAGTCCCTGTACCTGTCTCTCGTGTGATGGGAGGTCATGCAGGAGGTACCACAACTTAGCAGTGGGTTCACAGGACTGATGGTATGGCTCTTGCTGGTGCCAACGGTGAGTGCAAGGCTGCTTGGTGGTGGTGGAGGTAACCAGGGACTAATTTCCCAAAGACAGAGACAGGAGAGCATCCACCCAGCACACATGTATTCAGACCCACATTGGCCTGGCTCACATTCCATCCTGGGAATTCCGCGTGAACAAGACACAGTCCCTACTGAAGACGGAACTGTAGTGCTGCTCTTGGGATGGTAAGAGAAACAAGCAGTGAGATGTGTGTAGGAAGAGCCCTATTATCTCCTCAGGTAGTGGTGGGGGTGAGTGGGAGTAATGATCTGATAGAACAGGACAAACTTAAGGGGCTTTGGGTTCACACCCAGTTCAGGGCCAGGGTGGAGTTTCTCCTGAGGTGAGCATTCTCAGCACAGAGGGTGTGGTCAGGTGTGGTAAGAGGCCATTTCCAGTACTAAGTCAAGCTCTTTTGACAACAGCTTGGCACATAGAGAGGCCTCCAGGTGGAGGTTGCCAGAGCAGGGACAGGTTAATACATGTCCCAGTGCCTGGTATCTCCCTAGGTACCTGGGGGATGAAGTCACTCAGGACAGTGGTTATTATCCCTTGCATCCCCCTTTTACCCGCGTAAAGCCACAGGGAGACTACTACTTGTGCCTCTGGTCTTGGTCCCCTGTCTTGTCCCACAAGGATAAACTGTCACTGGTCTCCCCAACACCCCAGACTGGCTGGGCTGAGCAGGAACATGAAGGAGGGGTGCATCCGAGAGGGAAAAGAGACTGGGAGAGGCCTGCAGGTCCCCAGTCCCTGAGAGGCAGAGAGAAGAGCAGAGGCTGGCAGGTGCAAGGCAGCAACAGTCACCTGCACCAGGTGAGAAAGGCTGCCCAGGCTGAGAGGGGATGTGGGACAACTTCAGCCAGAATGTTCCAGGTCCTGAAGGGGACAGCTTCTTTCTCTCAGTTCTGGCAGCTGCCTGTGGGGGGCGCTGCTGCACTTGGCCATTGGGCCGCCTGAGGACCAGGGAGGCGCCAGCCCATTCATTGTCCTGTTGATGAGAAAGCCTATGGTGAGAATCTCCAAATGATAATTATCTGGAGAATATTCATTATCCTTTAACCTGAAAAATCCCTGGGAATATTATTTGGTCATAGGGATTCCCTCCAAAGATCATCATTTTAGTTCATTAGGTCAATCAGTAAATGTTAGATGAAATATTCCAAATTGCACTTGCCATGCTTTGGTGAGGAGAAAATGATTTCCTGTCCTGTTTCTCCCCACTCCCACGAAGGTATCCCTTTGACATGAGCCAGGAGTGGAAATAGGGGAAGCTTATGCGTTTCCCTCTTCTAAAATTCTTCATCTGTTGTTTTGACCTAATGAAATTGCTCTAAAAATTAGTTTCAAACACACAAGTCTAAGATTTATGAAGGGAAATTCAACTTACGAAAAAATTTATTCAAGTCTTGGAAAAAGTCTTTTCCTCAGAGTGACACTGCGGCCAAAATACAGATGAAGCCACCACACAGGGTCAGCACAGGGGTGGGTGTGAGTCACTGTGGGTCAGACCTGAGCTAAGGGTCAGACCTATCTGGTGGAGGGGATGGGATAGGGGGCTTTGGAAGGGCACTGGTGCCAAGAAAAAGTCCCCACGCGGGACACAAGATGGTGTCTGTACTTCCTCCACAGTTTGTGTAAAATCTAAGGAAGAAGAGCCTGGGGCATCAGGGGCCTGGTCCCCTCTTCACGAAGCTGCAGGTGGCTCTTCGGGATGTGGGGATGCCTCACGCAGAACCAGATCTGACACAGCCCCGGCGTCCATGCAGGCTGCCTGTACCCAAGGAGAAGAGGAAGTCCCACAAGAGTGTGCTGAGACAGCTGTCTCCCCTCCTGAGTGACAGTGATTACATCTGGGGCCCATGTGATATTTAATGACACCGTAAATCTTTACCATCAACCATAAAACTCAGTTACAATCCCAATAGTCATAATAGCCCCCCAACGCTGCCAGTGTTCATTAAGGGAAAACAGACCAGAACACAGAGGACCTGCTGGATTCTCCCACCCTGGAGGGTCAGGCCAGGACCAGGGAGGCCACCTGATCCTGAGGCCTGACCAGCAGCTGCTCAGAGGGCAGGTGGGAGTGAGAGTCAGTCTGTGTCAGGAGGGTTGTGTCTCGTCTCCTGTCCTTCTGTGTCACTGTGAGTCACTGCCAGCCATTTCTGCTGCCATGATAGCTGACACAGCAATGAACAGCCTTGTCCTGGCCCTTGTGGTCCTGGTCATGCTCAGGGGGCCATGTCCTTAACTTCCATACTCAGCATCAGACCCAAATGGTTGCTCATATCTGTATATATAACCAGCTCAGGACCTGGCTTGCCTTTGCTGGTACCAAGATGCATGTTCACATACGAGCTTATCTCCAGTGCAGGGGATCCTGGGCCTGCTCAGAGCAACCTACATGGAGGGAGACAGGCTCAGGTCAGGGGAGACATGGAGCTTGTGAGAAGAGAGGAGAGGAGATGAGAGGAGAGCAGAGGAGAGGGGCCTCAGGAGAGGGGCCTGGGGGAATAAAGGAAGGCTGAGTCAGAACGACTGGCCCAGCCCTGTGGACAGAAGTGAGGGCAAGCACCTGACCCCACGGACCCTGGGTGGGAGAGAGCAGGGCATCTGTGCTGCACACTGTGCCTCCCTGGGGGCCTCTCACTTGTGCTGGGAGCAGGGGAGTGGGAGTGAGGCCACCCAGTGTGTGGTCCTGGAGGATCAGCACCACAGGCACCTGGGAGCTGTTCCACATGCAGATGCCTGGGCCCCACCCTGACCCGCCTCAGCTGCATCTTATGAAGTACCCCTCCTCAGGAGACTGTGTGCTCACTGAGTGTCACAGACTCCGAGTCTAAGCCACTGTAGAAAATCTCACTTCCTCCCTTTGTCTCCCCAGGTCCTACTGGGCCACCTGGGACATGGGGCATAACAGTCTTGCTCTTGTCAAGTAAGCTTGATCCAGGTTCTAGACCCTGTAGTGATGTGGAAAAAGTGGTTTCAAAATATACTTTTGCATTCCCACCAACAGTGCAAAAGGGTTCCCCTTTCTCCACATCCTTGCCAACATTCACTGTTTGCTGTTATTAATGTTAGCCATTTTGACTGGTGTGAGGTGATATCTCATTGTGATTTTCATTTGTTTTTCTCTGATGATGAATGATATTGAGCATCTTTTCATGTGCCTGTTGGCCATCTGATGTCTTCTTTGGAAAAGTGTGTATTCATGTCTTCTGCCCATTTCTTTACTGGATTATTTGTTTTTTTGGGTGTGGAGTTTGCTAAGTTCTTCATAGATTTTGTATACTAACCCTTCATCTGATATGTCATTTGCAAATATCTTCTCCCATTCTGTTGGTTGCCTTTTAGTTTTGTTGATTGTTTCCTTTGCAGTGCAGAAGCTTTTTATCTTGATGAGGTCCCAATAATTCATTTTTGCTTTTAATTCCCTTGCCTTTGGAGATGTGTCAAGCAAGAAATTTCTGTGGCTGAGGTCAAAGAGGTAATGTTACCTGCTTTCTCCTCTAGGGTTTTGATGGTTTCCTGCCTCACATTTAGGTCTTTCATCCGTTTTGAGTTTATTTTTGAGTGTGGTATACGAAAGTGGTCTAGTTTCATTCTTCTGCATGTTGCTGTCCAGTTCTCCCAGCACCATTTGCTAAAGAGATTGTCTTTTTTCCATTGGATACTCTTTCCTGATTTGTCAAAGATTAGTTGGCCATACATTTGTGAGTCCAATTCTGGAGTCTCTATTCTATTCCATTGGTCTATGTGTCTGTTTTTGTGCCAATACCATACTGTCTTGATGATTACAGCTTTGTAGCAGAGGCTACAGTCTGGGATTGTGATGCCTCCCACTTTGGTTTTCTTCTTCAATATTACTTTGGCTATTCAGGGTCTTTTGTGGTTCCATACAAATTTTAGGATTGTTTGTTCTAGCTTTAAGAAGAATGCCAGTGCTATTTTGATAGGGATTGCATTGAATGTATAGATTGCTTTGGGTGGTATTGGCATTTTAACAATATTTATTCTTCCAATCCATGAGCTTGGAATGTTTTTCCATTTCTTTGTGTCTTCTTCAATTTCCTTCATAAGCTTTCCATAGTTTTCAGCATACAGATCTTTTACATCTTTTGTTGGGTTTATTCCTAGGTATTTTGTGGTTCTTGGTGCAATTGTAAATGGGTTCAATTTCTTGATTTCTCTTTCTGTTGCTTCATTATTGGTGTACAGAAATGCAACCGATTTCTGTACATTGATTTTGTACCCTGCAACTTTGATGAATTAATGTATCAGTTCTAGTAGCCTTTTGGTGGAGTCTTTTGGGTTTTCAATATAGAGTTTAATGTTCTGTGAAAAGTGAAAGTTTGACTTCTTCTTTCCCAACTTGGATGCCTTTTATTTTGTTTGGTTGTCTCACTGATGAGGCTAGGACTTCCAACACTATGTTAAATAACAGTGGTGAGAGTGGACATCCCTGTCATGTTCCTGATCTCAGGGGGAAAGTTCTCAGTTTTTCCCCATTGAGTATGATATTAGCTGTAGGCTTTTCACATATGGCTTTTATGATGTTTAGGTATGTTCCTTCTATCCCGAATTTCTTGAGGGTTTTTATTAAGAAAGGATGCTGTATTTGATTAAGAAAGGATGCTGTATTAAGGAAAATGCTTTTTCTGCATCTATTGAGAGGATCATGTGGTTCTTGTCCTTTCTTTTATTGATGTGATGTATCACATTGATTGTTTTGCAAATATTGAACGAGCCCTGCAGCCCAGGAATGAATCCCACTTGATCATGGTGAATCATTCTTTTCATATGCTGTTGGATTTGATTTGCTAGTATCTTGTTGAGAATTTTTGCATTCATTTTCATCAAGGATACTGGCCTGTAATTCCTGTTTTGTGGGGTCTCTGTTTTTTGGGAATCAAAGTAATGCTGGCTTCATAGAATGAGTCTTAAAGCTTTCCTTCCATTTCTATTTTTTGGAACAGCTTGAGAAGGATAGGTATTAACTCTGCTTTAAATGTCTGGTAGAATTCCCAGGGAAGCCATCTGGCCCAGGACTCTTATTTGTTGGGAGATTTTTGATAACTGATTCAATTTCTTCACTAGTTATGGGTCTGTTCAAATTTTCTATTTCTTCCCATTTGAGTTTTGGTAGTGTGTGGGTGTCTAGGAATGTGTCCATTTCTTCCAGGTTGTCCGGTTGGCATATAATTTTTCCTAGTATTCTCTGATAATTGTTTGTATTTCTGAAAGATTGATTGTGATAAGTCCATTTTAATTTGTGATTTTATCTATTTGGGTCTTCTCTGTTTTCTTTTTGAGAAGTCTGGCTGGGGGGTTATCAATTTGGTTTATTTTTCAAAAAAAATAGCTCTTAGTTTCATCGATCTGTTTTAGTTTTATTCTATTTATTTTATTTCCACTCTGATCTTTTTCTCTTCTTTTGCTGGCCTTTGTGTTTCTTTGTTGTTTTGCTTCTAGTTCTTTTAGGTGTGCTGTTAGATTTTGTATTTGGGATTATTCTTGTTTCTTGAGATAGGCCTGGATTACAATGTATTTTCTTCTTAGGACTGCTTTTGCTGCATCCCAAAGGGTTTGGACCATCCCGTTTTCATTTTCATTTGTTTCCATATATTTTTAAATTTCTTCTTTAATTGCCTGGTTGACCCATTTATTCTTTAGCAGGATGTTCTTTAACCTCCATGCATTTGGAGGTTTTCCAAACTTTTTCCTGTGGTTGATTTCTAGTTTCATAGCATTGTGATCTAAAAATGTGCATGGTATGGTTAATTATTTCATATTTATTGAGGGCTGTTTTGTGACCCAGTATGTGACCTATCTTGGAGAATGTTCCATGTGTACTCGAGAAGAATGTGTATTCTGCTGCTTTAGGATGAAAAGCTCTGAATATATCTGTCAAATCCATCTTGTCCAGTGTATCATTCAGAGCCATTGTTTCTTTATTGATTTTCTGCTTATATGATCCATCCATACCTGTAAGTCCCCTGCAATTACTGCATTCTTATCAGTAAGATTGCTTATGTTTGTGATTAATTGTTTTATATATTTGGGTGCTTCTGAATTCAGTGCTCCTGAATTTATAATTGTTAGCTCTTATTGATGGATAGACCCCATAATTATGATATAATGTGCTTCTTTATCTCTTGTTACTGCCTTTAGTTTAAAATCTAGTTTGTCTAAGTATGGCTACTCCAGCTTTCTTTTGACTTCCAGTAGCCTGATAAATGGTTCTTCATCCCCTCACTTTCTTTTTTTTTCTTAATTTTTAATCTTTATTTATTTTTGAGAGGCAGAGGCACAGAGTATGAACAGAGAGAGAGGGAGACACAGAATAGTAGCAGGCTCCAGGCTGTGAGCTGTCAGCACAGAACCCGAAGTGGGGCCTGAACCCACGAACCATGAGATCATGACCTAAGCCAAAGTCAGACACTCAACTGACTGAGCCACCCAGGCACCTCATCATCCCCTCACTTTCAATCTGAAGGTGTCCTCAGGTCTCAAATGGGTCTCTTGTAGACAGCAAATAGATGGGTCTTTGTTTCTATCCATTCTGATACCCCATGTCTTTTGATTGGAGCATTTAGTCCATTTACATTCAGTGTTAATTATTGAAAGATATGGATTTAGAATCATTGTGTTATCTGTATGTTTCATGCTTGTAGTGATGTGTCTGGTCCTTTGTGATCTTTGTAACATTCCACTCACAGAATCCCCTTTAGGATCTCCTGTAGGTCTGGTTTAGTGGTGATGAATTCCTTCAGTTTTTGTTTGTCTGGGAAAATCTTTATCTCTCCTCCTATTCTGAATGACAGTCTTGCTGGATAAAGGATCCTTGGCTGCATATTTTTTTTTTCCTATTCAGCACTTTGAATATTTCCTGTCACTCCCTTCTGGCATGCCAAGTTTCGGTGGATAGTTCTGCTACTACCCTTATGTGTCTAGCCTTGTAGGTTAAGGCCCTTTTGTCCCTACCTGCTTTCAGAATTCTCTCTTTATCTTTGTATTTTGCCAGTTTCACTATTATATGTCATGCAGAAGATCGATTCCTGTTACGTCTGATGGGAGTTCTCTGTGCCTCCTGGATTTCAATGTCTGTTTCCTTCCCCAGACTGGAGAAGTTCTCAGCTATGATTTGTTCAAGTACATCTTCTTCCCCTTTCTTTCTTCTTCTTCTTCTTCTTCTTCTTCTTCTTCTTCTTCTTCTTCTTCTTGGACTCCTATGATATGGATATTATTCTGTTTTATTGAATCACTTAGTTCTCTAATTATCCCCTCATGGTCTAGAATTTTTTAAATCTTTTTC
The DNA here is from genome assembly GCF_028018385.1 of Neofelis nebulosa. NCBI lineage: Eukaryota > Metazoa > Chordata > Mammalia > Carnivora > Felidae > Neofelis > Neofelis nebulosa. The sequence goes on along the minus strand of NC_080792.1, from coordinate 75,609,503 downwards.
TCAGCTTCATCTTTTTCCATAACTTTATTTCCTATTTCACTTATTCTCCCATCTGCCTCTTCAATCTTTGCTGTCACCACCTCTAGTTTATTTTGCACCTCGTTTACAACGTTTTTAAATTCATCATGACTATTTGTTTAGATCCTTGATCTCTGCAGAAATAGATTCTCTGCTGTCTTCTATGCTTTTTTCAGGCCCAGTGATTAATCTTATGACTATTATTCTAAATTCTTGTTCAGTTGTATTTTTTATATCTGTTTTGATCAACTCTTTAGCTGTCATGTCTTCCTGAAATTTCTTTTGAGGGGAATTCTTCCATTTCATCATGTTGGCTAGTTTTCTGTTCCTTATGTGTTTTAAAAGCTTGTTGTGTGCCCTGCACCTGCGAGCACTACTCTATTCACTGTCCAGGGCCTGGCCCTTCACGAGGTGTTTTTTTTTTTTTTTTGAGTGTGTTACTTGCTCTCTGTTTTTGTGACTTTGGTTGCTTTAATCTCCCTACTCGTAGTAATGTTTTGGACCCTCCACCAGGTGTGCTTTGATTTTTTCCCTGCAGTATCCCTGGAGAGGAAAACAAACAAACCAACAAAAAACAAAAACAAACACACCAAAAGCAAAAACCCAGAAACACCAGTTACAAGTACACAACAGGGTGGAGGTGGTGCTAATGGAAGAGGCCTTATCCCATACAAAGAGAGATATGACAGGGCAAGGAAAAAGAAAAGAACAGAAAAGAAAACTGACCAGACAGAGAAACTATATGGCTTAATCCAGAGAGAGAGAGGAAGGAAAACAAAGGAGATGTAGAACAGGTATAAAGAGAATAGATTACATATGTCTGCTTAAACACACCAACAACCAGAATAACCAGACTAGAGGAGGGAAGAGATAAGAAAATGGAAAAAAGGGAAAAAATATATATATAATAAGAATTGTCTGATAATTAAATCAGGAAAATGCAAAACTGCTGGGTGCATTGGAACTGGTGGCAGTGCTGGTCTGGAGGAGAGGCTGTCTAGTTCCTCAGCATCAATCCCGTGCCAGTAAATACCAGTTATCAGGCACGGAGGGGCATGGATTGGTGTAGATGTGTCCCGCCTCCACTATAGGCCTGCTGTCATTCCCTGAAGCCCCACTTGTTGGTGATGGGGAGAAAAATGGCGACACCCCAGTCTCTCCTCTATGGACTGGGTGTCCCAAACTACTCTGTTCAGGCAGTCCTCACTGTGCCACTGGCGCAATCGAGGCAGTTTGTCCTGCTCCACCGACTCCTGTGCCTCCCTGGCACTTGGCTGGGATTTAAACCCCAATGTCTTAAAGGATCCCGTTCCATGCCCCAATTCCAAGGAAGTGCCACTCCATGCCACCAGTATACAGTTTGTGGCTGGTGGGCACAGGCAGTCTTTGTCCTTTGAACAGTTATATATCTTCTTCCCACAGCCCTCCAGGGAGGGGATTGCTTTCTCCCACTGTGGACTTCGCCTCTGAACTAGTTGCTGAGCCTGGGGCTGGCTCCTCTCCTCCCCAGGTGCATGAACAGGGAAGCTGGCCCCAGTCCAGAGAAAGCCCTGCAGATAGAGATTGGATGTTTCTCTGTCCCAGCTTGACATTTCAAATGGGAATAGGATCACCCTGGAAACGAGATGTCCCACTTCCTTTCCTCTCTGCTCCTGGAGACCAGCTGTTTCCAGCAACCTCTGGCCCAGCATACATACAGACATTCTCCACTGGGCATCTTCCAATTTCCCAGGATTCTGGATGTTTATATTAAAAAAATTTTTTTAATGTTTATTTATTTTTGAGAGACAGACAGACACACACACACACACACACACACACAAACAGATGGAGTGTGAGCAAGGGAGGGGCAGAGATAAAGTGAGACAGAATCTCAAGCAGGCTCCAGGCTCTGAGCTGTCAGCACAGAGCCTGATGCGGGTCTTGAACCCATGAACCGTGAGATCATGACATGAGCTGAAGCCAGATGCCTAACTGACTGAGCCACTCAGGCACCTGCAGACAATCTAGATTTTAAAATAAATACTGTGACAAGAGATGAAGAAGGGTATTATATCACAATTAAGGGGTCTATCCACCAAGAAGACCTAACAATTGTAAACATTTATGCTCCAAACGTGGTAGAACCCAAATATATAAATCAATTAATTGCACACATACAGAAACTCATTGATATTAATACCATAATAGTAGAGGACTTCAACACCCCACTTACAACAATGGACAGATCATCAAAACAGAAAATCCACAAGGAAACAGTGGTTTTGAATGACACAGTGGACCAGATGGACTTAACAGATACATTCAGAACATTTCATTCTAAAGCAGCAGGATACAAATTCTTCTCTAGTGCATGTGGAACATTCTCCAGAATATATCACATACTGGGACACAAATCACCCCTCAACAAGTACAAAAAGATCGAGATCATAACATGCAGATTTTCAGACCACAACGCTATAAAACCAAAATCAACCACAAGAAAAAATGTGGAACGATAACAAATACTTGGAGACTAAAGAACATCCTACTAAAGAATGTATGGGCTAACCAAGAAGTTAAAAAGGAGATTAAAAAGTACATAGAAGCCAATGAAAATGAGAACATCACAGCCCAAAACCTCTGGGACGCAGCAAAGGCAGTCATAAGAGAGAAGTATATAGCAATCCAGGCCTTCCTAAAGAAGAAAGAAAGATCTCAAATACATAACCTAATCTTACACCTTAAAGAACTGGAAAAAGAACAGCAAATAAAACCCCAAACCAGCAGAAGACGGAGAATAATAAAGATTAGAGTAGAAATCAATGCTATTGAAAGAAACAAACAAACAACCAAGCAAACAAAACAGTAGAACAGATCAATGAAACCAGGAGCTGGTTCTTTGAAAAAATTAACAAAATTGATATACCACTAGCCAGTTTGATCAAAAAGAAAAAGGAAAGGACCCAAATAAATAAAATCAAGAATGAAAGAGGAGAGATCACAACTGACACAGCAGAAATACAAACAATAGTAAGAGAATATTATGAGAAATTTTATGCCAGAAAAAAGAACAATCTGGAAGAAATGTACAGATTCCTAGAAACATATAAACTACCAAAACTGAAACAAGAAGAAATAGAAAATTTGAACAGATCCATAACCAGTAAAGAAATCAAATTAGTAATCAAAAGTCTCCAAAAAAATAAGAGTCCGGGGCCGGATGGCTTTCCAGGGGAATTCTACCAAACATTTAAAGAAGAGTTAACACCTATACTTTTGAAGCTGTTCCAAAAAATAGAAATGGAAGTAAAAGTTCCAAACTCATTCTGTGAAGCCAGAATTACCTTGATTCCAAAACCAAAGACTCCCACTAAAAAGGAGAACTACAGACCAATTTTCCTAATGAACATGGATGCAAAAATCCTCAACAAGACATTAGCCAATTGGATCCAACAATACATTAAAAGAATTATTCACCATGATCAAGTTGGATTTATAGTTGGAATGCAGGGATGGTTCAATATTTGCAAAACAATCAATGTGATACATCACATCAATAAAAGAAAGGACAAGAACCACATGATCCTCTCAATAGATGCAGAGAAAGCATTTGACAAAGTACAGCATCCTTTCTTGATAAAAACCCTCAAGAATGTAGGGATAGAAGGAGTGTACCTCAAGATCATAAACATCATATATGAAAGACTCACTGCTAATATCATCCTCAATGGGAAAAAACTAAGAGCTTTCCCCCCAAGGTCAGGAACACCGTAGGGATGTCCACTCTCACCACTGTTCTTCAACATAGTATTGGAAGTCTTAATCTCAGCAGTCAGACAACACAAAGAAATAAAGGCATCCAAATCAGCAAGGAGGAAGTCAAACTTTCACTCCTTGCAGATGACATGATGCTCTATATGGAAAATCCAAAAGATCCCACCAAAAAATTGCTAGAACTGATCCATGAATTCAACAAAGTCATAGGGTATAAAATCAATCCACAGAAATAAGTTGCATTCCTATATACCTATAATAAAGCAACAGAAAGAGAAATGAAAGAATCGAACCCATTTACAATTGCACCAAAAACCATAAACCTAGGAATAAATCTAACCAAAGAAATGAAAATTTTATACACCAAAAACGAAAAAAAGCTTATGACAGAAATTGAAGAAGACACACACAAAAAAATGGAAAAATATCCCATGTTCATGGATTGGAAGAACAAATATTGTTAAAATGTCAATACTACCCAAAGCAATATACACATTCAATACGATCCCAATCAAAATAACAGCAGCATTCTTCGCAGAGCTAGAACAAACAATCCTAAAATCTTTATGGAACCATAAAACACCCCAAATAGTCAAAACAGCCCCAAAAAAGAAAACCAAAGCTGGAGGCATTATTATCCCAGACTTTAAGATGTATTACAAGGGTGTAATCATCAAGACAGTATGGTACTGTCACAAAAACAGACACTCAGATCAATGGAACAGAATAGAAAATCCAGAAATGGACCCACAAGTGTATGGCCAACTAATCTTTGACGAAACTGGAATGAATATCCAATGGAATAAAGACAGTCTCTTCAGCAAATGGTGCTGGGAAAACTGGACAGCGGCATGCAGAAGAATGAACCTGGACCTATTTCTTACACCATCCACAAAAATAAACTCAAAATGGATGAAAGACTTAAATGTAAGACAGGAAGCCATTGAAATCCTTGAGGAGAAAGCAGGCAAAATCTCTTTGACCTTGGCTGCAGCAACTTCTTACTCAACATGTCTTCAGAGGCAAGGGAAACAAAAGCAAAAATGAACTATTGGGACCTTACCAAGATAAAAGGCTTCTTGCACAGGTAAGGAAATAATCAGTAAAACTAAAAGGCAACTGACAGAAAAGGAGAAGATATTTGCAAAGACATATCAGATAAAGGGTTAGTATCCAAAATCTATAGAGAACTTATCAAACTCAACACCCAAAAAACCAAATAATCCAATGAAGAAATGGGCAAAAGACATGAATAGACACTTCTTCAAAGAAGACATCCAGATGGCCAGCCGACACATGAAAAAATGCTCAACATCACTCATCATCGGGGAAATAGAAGTCAAAACCACAATGAGATACCACCTCACACCTGTCAGAATGGCTAACATTAACAACACAGGCAACAACAGATGTTGGCGAGGATGCAGAGAAAGAGGATCTTTTACTGCTGGTGGGAATGCAGACTGGTTCAGTCATTCTGGAAAACAGTATGGAGGTTCCTCAAAAAACTAAAAATAGAACTACCCCATGACCCAGCAACTGCACTACTAGGTATTTATCCAAGGGATACAGGTATGCTGTTTCAAAGGGGCACATGCACCCCAATATTGATAGCAGCACAGCTGACAATAGCCAAAGTATGGGAAGAGCCCAAATGTCCATCAACGAATGAATGAATAAAGAAGATGTGTTATATACAATGGAGTATTACTTAGCAATGAAAAAGAATGAAATCTCACCATTTGCAACTACATGGCTAGAACTAGAATGTATTATGCTAAGCAAAACTAGCCAGTTGGAGATAGACAAATATCATAAAACTTCACTCATATGAGGAATTTAAGATAAAAAAAATGAGCATAATGGAAGGGAAGCAAAAGTAATGTAAAAACAGGGAGGGGGACAAAACACAAGAGACTTTTAAATACAGAGAACAAACTGAAGGTTAATGGAGAGGTTGTGGGGAGGATGGGCTAAATGGGTAAGGGGCATTAGGGAGGACACTTTTGGGATGAGCACTGGGTATTATACATTGGGGATGAATCACTGGAATCTACTTCTGAAATCATTATAGCACTATATGCTAACTAACTTGCATGTAAATTTAAAAAAATGACACATTTATCATGATGAGCATTGAGTAATGTAAAGAATTATTGAATCATTATATTGTACACCTGAACCTAACATAACACTGTGTGTTAACTATCCTGGAAATAAAATAATTTTTAAAAAAGGATTTTTTTTGTTTATACCTTTTTTTTTAGTAATTAATTTTTTTTAATGCTTATTTCTTTGAGAAAGAGAGAGAGACAATGAGAGACAGACAGACAGACTGACAGAGAATCCCAAGCAGGCTCCGTGCTGTCAGCACAGAGCTCAACTCAGGGCTCGATCTCACAAACTGTAAGATCATAACCAGGGAAAACTAAATAGTCAGACATTTAACTGACTGAACCACCCAGGCAACCCTTGTTTATTCAGTATTTTAAAGATGTTAATCGCTGCCCTCTCATGTGCATTTCTGCTAATGAGGAATCTATCAGAATCCTTGTCATTGTTCCCCTGAACCAACTGAGTTTCCTCTCCACTGGCTTTAAACTGTCTCTTTTTCTCTGCCTTAAACAATGTGGTATCCATGGGGGTTTTGTGTAGTTTTTTCCCTCTATTTCTTGTGCTTGGGGTTCTCAAGAATTTGGAGTCTGGGGGCGCCTGGGTGGCTCGGTCGGTTAAGCGTCCGACTTCGGCTCAGGTCATGATCTCACGGTCCGTGAGTTCGAGCCCCGCGTCGGGCTCTGTGCTGACAGCTCAGAGCCTGGAGCCTGTTTCAGATTCTGTGTCTCCCTCTCTCTGACCCTCCCCTGTTCATGCTCTGTCTCTCTCTGTCTCAAAAATAAATAAACGTTAAAAAAGAATTTGGAGTCTGTTGGTTTTGAATTTTCATGAAATTTAGAGCATTTGTGGCAATAACTCATCAAATATTCTTGTTTACCTCCACACCTTCACTCCCTGGGAACACAATCACTTGTGTATCCATGGCTGAAGTTTCCTACACTCAGTGCTGCTCTGCTCACTTTAAAGTCTTTTTGTGCCTTTTACTCTGCAGAGTCTGTGCTGTGTTCTCAGTTTCCCTCACATGTCTCCTCCTCATGTCACCTGCTAATCTCAACCCTTGTGTTTGCAGCCTGAGATGTTGTCGTTTTCATCTCTAGAAGTTTGATTTGGATCCTTCAGTTTTCTTTTCTGTCTCCTCTTGGCATTTCTACCGTTCAGACTAAATTTGGATGAAAGTCTGCAACATCATCCTGACTTCAACCTCCAGCCTTCTGTCCTTCCTGCAGCTTCCAGACCTGCCACTCTGTGATTGCATGAACCATTTCTCAATGTCATTGTCTCTCTCTCCCACTGTCTCTGTGCATCACAGATAAATATACACAGACATGTACATGATACACATTCTTTATTGGATCTATATTCTCCAGACAATACTAAGTAATGCACCTTATTAGCTATAACTCTTTGTTTATTAAACTGGTTTTATTTTAGAGGTCTCTTTAGGGCTCACAGTCCTCACCTCCTGTCTTATCAAAGTACATCCCATTGACATGACATCACTCACGTACATGATAAGGACGTCATAACATGGTCTCCTCTCCCCTATCAGTTTTGCTTCTCACTGTCAAATGTTTTATTTGTACAGCCATTACAAATCAAACCTATTGCTGTTATTTTTTTTAAGCACTTATCTTTTATAGACATTAACTAATAACATTATTATTAGTTACATTTATCATGTAGTAATAATTCCTGATGTTTTTTTATATTTTTGTGTAGCTGCCCATTTCCTTTTGTCATCCTTTCCTGCTGTCCAAGGGGGAATCCTTTCCTCTTGCTTGTGCTGAGGGGCTGCAGGTGACCCGTCCTGTGAGGTTTGCAGTCTGAAAATGTTTTAGGTGCCCTTCAGTTTTCAATGACGTTTTCACTGAGTAAAGATCAAAGCTGATAGTATTTTCTATGAGGATTGTGAAGACATTGCTCCCTGTTCTTTTGCTTACATGGCTGTAATGAGAAATGTGCTCCCACCATGAAGTTGGTTCCTCTATAGGGAACACATCGGTCCTCTCTGGCTGTGAGAAGGTCTGCATCATTGGTTTGTGGCAATTTCATTATAATGTGTGTTGTGCTGTCTCTCATGATCCCTGTGCCTCAGCATTGTTGAGCCTCTTGAATACATTAGTTCATGTGGTTCACCGAATTTGAAGCCTTTTGCAGATTACTTCTTTTTTTTTTTTTTTTTAAACTCAAAAAACATCTTTTTTTCATTTAAAAAAGTATTTAGAACACATAAAACAAGGCAACATTTATTCTTTCTTCTCGTCTTCCGGTGTGGGGTCTGCTGGTGGTTCCTCCACGGTTGCACTGTTGCTCTCTGAGCCAGTGTTACTATCACTGGTCCCTTCCTCAGCCATACTGTCCACCCCCTCTTGCCCGCTCTCCTTGTCCTCAGGAGTAGATGTGCCTTCTTCACCATTCTGTTGGCTCTCCGTCGCTTCTTCAAGGTGTGTCTACTCTGTCTCCATTGGGACACTCTCGTCATCCTTCTTGTCCTCGGTCTTACTGGCAGCTTGCTCTTCCTCAGGAACCATGCTGCTCTGACTGCGTTCAGCTTGCTCCGCTGCCTCTTTTTCTCTTTCCTCCTGCCTTTTGCGAGCCTGTTCCTCTGCCTGTGCAATTTCAGCGGCAATTTTTTCCATATCCACTTCCACTTTCAAACCACACAACCTTTTAAGTTCATTGTTAAATGAATCTGTGCTTTCCAGGAATTTCCTCTTCTTTTCCTGGTGTCTCTCCTCTATTTGAAGAAGTTCAGCTTCTAGTTTTCGCTGATGAACCATTAAGGACTGGACCTGTCGTTTGAGGACCTGCATTCTAGCTGTTGTGACAACTGACCGAACGTCTGGCACCACACTCTCACTAAGGATTTCACTGATGAGGCGGTGGTTTCTCTGGAAACGGGCGGTGGCTGTATGCTTCATTGAAAAGCCATCATCATAATCATCTGGATCTTCAGCAGGCTGAATGCTCATGTAAGGTTCTCCTTTCTCCATGCGAGACTGTCTCTGTCGACTTTCTTCCTCTAAAGCAGCTTCTGCACGACTTTTTGCATTTATATAAGCAAGGTATGCGGGGGAATTATGATAGGCCTTCATAGATTCATTGTACTCTATCTTTTCTGCTTCGTATTCGTTTAAATATTCTTGTTTTTCTTCATCAGTGAGATCTCGCCACATGCCACCAATAATCTTGCCAATCTCCCACAACTTTAGGTCGGGGTTGGAAGCTTTTACTTGGTCCCAGACCTTTCTGCTGTACCTCATGTAGGGCATCAGCGGCTTATCTGGTGGCTTTGGGGGTTTTGGAATCGTAATACCAGAGGAGGCCGTGACCCGGCTGTTGGTGCCCGGGTTCCCTCCCAGCCTGTAGTTGTTGTAGGCGAGATGACTGTATGGATTGTATCCCACGAACCCTGGTGTGCTGGGCATTTGTGTTGCAGGAGCTGGGGTGGGAGGTGGGGCATAAGATGGTCTTTTTGACATTTTGGAAGGTTAAGTTCTCAGTTCCTTAAGAATGAATCTGAGACACCGCGGGCAGAAAAAGCCTGCAGATTACTTCTTAACTAGTTTGTTATTCAGTCTCGGTTCCTTCCCTGCTCTCCCTTTGCTCCTACACTGCACACCCTCTGGGTGGCGTGAAGTTGTCCTACAGGTACCTGACTTATATTCATATTCTTAAGTGTTTGGCTCTGTTTCATTTTAAGTAGTTTAAATTGCTTGACATCAGATTCACTCTTCTCCTCTTCTGCAGCATCCTATCTGCTGTCAATTTATCCAGTGTATTTTTAAATATCAGAGCGTTTCATTAGGGAGTTCTCAAAAGGTTTTGTCTTGAAAAATGCCATCCATATCTGCTCCTCACAATTCATTCAACCCTTCACCCCCAGTAATGGAGGAAATCTAGTTCTAATTACTGTTTACGAATCCCCTGCTGATCCACACCGTGCAGAGTCTGTCTGGAGGGTGAAGAGTAAGGGGACAGACTCCAGACCTCAGATCGGGAGACCTGGGCCAGGCCTACCGATAGCTTTATGCACAGTATTCTTGGGGCAGGAGGAGAGTATGACACAGATGGGGAAGGGTTTGTGTCTCACTTCCCCATCTGCCTGTGTCACTGTGAGCATCACTACTGATGTCATAAGACTGACAGTAATAGTCAGCCTCGTCTTCGGCCTGGGCCCCGCTGATGGTCAGGGTGACTGTTTTCCCTGAACTGGAGCTAGAGAATCGGTCAGGGATCCCTGAGGGCCGCTCACTATCCTTATAAATGATCTGTATGGGGGCTTGACCTGGCTTCTGCTGGTGCCAATTGGTATATTTTTTCTCCATCATATCTCCAGAGCAGGTGATTCTAGCCGTCTGTCCCAGGGCCACTGACACTGAGGGCGGCTGAGTCACCTCACTGGAGGCCACGAATCCTGAAAAGACAAAAGAGGAGGGGTTGGCATGGGGTTCAGGGGATTATTCCAGGGACTCAATACTGAGACTGTGCCAGTCTGAGCTCAGGGTTCGGTTCAGGTACAGCTCAGGTCCTGTGGGGGCTGGGCGTGTGCAGGGCCCTGGGGACAGCACCTGTGCAAAGAGTAAGGAGGGGGAGCAGGAGAGGGGTCCAGGCCATGGTGGAGATGCCCAGAGCTCTGCCTCCTGAGACCCACAACACTGCTGGGCTCCACCCAGCCTCTCTTATTGCCTTCCAGGTCCTTGGGACTGTGATTGTTAGTACTTATGCAAATCTCCTCCATTTCTAGGGCTCCTAACTGATAAGCCACTTGTGAGGTCAGAACATGTGACTGAAGGGGGGAGCCCCAGCTTCCTCCAAACAGCTCTCAGGTCAGACCACCAGCCTTGGCCTTCAAGGTGTGGAATCACAGTCACATTCATGGAATCAGACCACATGACAATGTTCTGAAATCATCCTGCTTGGAGTCTGGGCTTGCCTCCCTCTGTGGTCTTTCGGGAGCCTGGCTGTGGGGCTGGGATGGGCGCTCTGAGGGATACAGACAACACCTGACTCAGGGCAAGGTGGTCCTGTGGCCTCAGTTTCTCCTCCTCCTGCATCATGTTTCCACTGCACCCCCCAGAGGCACTTGGCATGTCTTAGAATGTGGAGCGTTATCATTAGAATGTTTGTTCATCATTTTATCTGTGAGGGTCCACTTGTTTAACAACCACTGCTGTTGGAGATTCATCACTCCTTCCAGTCTATTGTCACGTGGTACCTTCATCTCTCTGACACCCCCATCCTACAGCAGAGGTGCAATTGGCATTGTCTAGGCACTTTTTTCTTTTTTGTTTCATCAGTGTTAGATGAAATGGTACAGATTTTGTGAGAAGCCATCCCTGACTTAAAAAACCACCATCAAGCTCCATGTCTTGTTAGGGTCCCCAGGATTATGTCTTCCCACATGGGTGAGCTTTGGAGCCAGAGCCAGGGTCCCTGCAGGGAGCTGGACCCTGTCACTGAACCAAGGACAGCCCTGGGACCAGAGCTGTGGCGTCAGGTAGTGAGAATCCATTTCATTCTGGAGATGGCCTCACAGGGACACTGTGGATGCTCTTGCTCGGGACCAGGGACTCCGAGTGCCTGGCCTCCAGCCCCCTGAGACACTCCTGAGCCCGGACACTGCAGCCCTGGGTCTGAGTGGTGGTAGGGAAGGAGAGGCAGAGGGTGAGTGGTCAGGGTGTTCTCCACATGCCTGTCACAGATGAGTCAGCTCCCTCAGGACACTGGTGGATGGGGTGGCGACCTGCATTTCCCAGGTGAGGAATTCACGGTGTCAGCAATTTCATCAGTGTCCTGGGTGTCACAGTGTGTGTCAGCCTCAGAACAAGGCCCCTGCATCTTGTGGAGACAGGTCACATTGTCTGGGTATCTTGTGAGGACTGAACCCTGAACACCTGCTGCCCCCCAGGCCTGGTGTCCCTGTGAGGCTCCACCTGGGCAGCCCCAGCCTCTGTCCTGCTGCTCCTGATGCAGTTCTGCTGCCCCCTGCTGGTGGAGGAGGACCCAGACCGGGAGCTTCCCTCCTGCAGGTCAGGTCACCCCACAGCACCTGTCACCTGAGAAAGGGTGTGGACCAGGGAGCCCAGCCTCCCCCAGGCAGCTGCCCCCCTGCTCTCCCCAGCCCAGCACACACAAGTCACATACACGGTGCAGGAGGCAGGACAGGTGTGGTTCCTGTACTGGTCCCAGGGTTGAAATGCCCTGGACTAGCCCACTGTCTTCTTACAAAATGTAGAGTGCAGGGTACAGTGTAGTGCATTTGAAAAGGGTCGGTGTCCAGATAAACCTGTGTGATGTCCCATGGCCACCAGATTCCTGTGTTAAGTTCCAAGACTGATGCTTCCCCAACCCAATTAGTGCAGATTTTCGTCAGTGGGAACGGGATACTTCTGGCGTAAAGTTCCCTTTGTGCACCTAAATCTTTATTAGTATTATTATTTCTACTGCTGTCATTTTTATCCCAACCCACATCTCTTAGAATTTGGTGTGGGAGGATTTCTACATCAGCCCAGTTGGCAGTTGGGAGGACATTGGGAATCTGCTAATTCAGACCTGGTTCTTCAATTTCACACCATACACATCACTCTTTGCTGAGTCCTTTCCATGGATTTCTGAAGAGAATGGACAAGAGACTCCCAGACCAGCTCTTACTCACAGAGACCCCACAGAGCCTCTGTTTAATGAATAAAGCTGTTAAAATTCTTTGTATCCCGTAACTCGAAACAAAATCATTTCTAACATCAGTACAGGCATCCTCATTTCACAGCACGTAAAGCCGAAGCCCAGAGAGACTAGGTTCCCAGAAACACAGATAAAAGTGAGGTGAGGCCAGAAGAGGAGCCCAGGTGTCCTGGATTGAGACCCTGGGCCATTTGGGTCAGAGGTTGACCAGAGGGGGTGGGAGGGAGGGTGAGATCAAGGTAGGCAGCAGGGCTTGTGTCCCTGGACTCCCTTCCGTCCCCATCCTGACCTGGCCTATAAACGAGCCCCCTCAGCCTGCCTGTGGTGAGGTTCAGGGCGAGTGTGTCCCAGGTTAGAACTGGAGAATCTGCAGGGATGGTGGCTTTGTCTGTGCAGGGGCGTGGCCTGGGTGCTGCTGGGTTTATTCTTCATTATTGCTTGGTCCTCTCTCTCCTGAGCATGTGGTAGTGACAGGGGTCTCATGGCCACTCTGCTGGGGGCTGCTAAGGTATATAGTGGACCACAGGGCTTGCAGGATCAGAAGATTATGTGGCACATTCTCAGTGATCCTGCCCCCACAGCATCCCCTGGGCTGAGCTCAGGGTCAGGGTCATGCTCAGGGTCCTGTGGGGACTGAACCTGTGAGCAGCACCTGGGCAGAGAGTGAGGAGTGGGAGCAGGAGAGGGTCCAGGTCATAGCGGGGACCCTAGATTTCTGTCTCCTGAGCCCAAAGCTGAGCCTGGTCACCTCAAGCCTTCCTCATTCCCTCAGCGGTCCCTATGAAAATGCTCCTTCTCAGGCCGGTGGAGAAAATCTCTGTGCATCTGGGTGAGCTTCATGGATCTGGTTTATGTGGAGCTGTGCTCACCTCTTGGCTCTCCTAGAGGAGCTCTTGTCACTCTGCATTGGAAAATTCTTTTTTTTTTTTTTTTTTTTACTTTTTAAAAAATGTTTATTTATTTTTGAGAGGGAGGAAGAGACAGAGCGTGAGTAGGGGAGGGGCAGAGAGAGAGGGAGACACAGAATCCGAAGCAGGCTCCAGGCTCTGAGCTGTCAGCACAGAGCCCGACGTGGGACTCAAACTCACGAACCATGAGATCATGACCTGAGCCAAAGTTGGACACTCAGCTGACTGAGCCACCCAGGTGCCCCTGCATTTGAAAATTCTTAAAATGTAGGGGAAAGGAGGGAGAGGTGAAGGGCATTTCTGTATCAATTTCTGAAAATGTGTACTGTGAATATTTCTTTTCTGAGAGTGTGTGTTAAATACATGCGACATCAATTTTTTCATTCTACCTATTTGTGAGTGTTCAATTGCCTTCCCCGATGCACTGTCTGTTCCCTGTGAATGTTTCATGTTCTACATTGTGGATCAGAATTGGTGGGAATTTGTTCTGAACGTACACTTGAATTTTAATGTATTTTTATTTACATTAGGATTCTTAATTGCAGCATAGAGTTGGGTGTTGCTGTTAAACTCAGTTTCACAATCTGTCTTTTCATTGTATTTAGACCATTTCCTGGATGTGATTAGTAATTATCATTTCCATATAGCATCATTGTATATAGTGTTTCTTTGTCCATATTCTCCATGTTCCTTTTTCCATTTCTGTCTTTTTTTAGTTAAAGGAGCATATTTTATGATTCCATTTTATCTCTCTCTCTCTTTTTGGCTATTAGCTGTACCTATGACTGTCATATTTTCCTGACTCATTCCCCCATGTCACACAGAGTGTCAGATCCTTAGTACAAACTTCTCTCTCTTCTCCGCATCTTTGCTGTAATTTGCAAATGTTACTTTTACCTGTATTATAAATTCCAACATACACAGGTATTAGATTTGCATTAGATAGTGAATTATCTTTAAAGGACATTTAGATACTAAAAAATTCTTAGTATTTTTTCCCAGTAGTTAGCATTTGTGATTTTTGAATTTATTTTGTAGAATCAGATTCTTTCCGGAATCACTCCTTTCTTCCTGAGGGGTGTCCAGTACTATTTCTTGTATATCTGGCTGGCTGATGATCAAGCCTGCCACTTTTTGTGTGTAGGAAATTTTTTATTTAGCCTTAATTTTTAAAAGATATTTCCCTGGATAAAGAATTAAGTTGTTTTCCTATTTTCAGTATTTTAAAGATGTTAATATGCTATCTTTTGCTTGCACTTCTACTGAGAAATTTGCTAGAATCCCTCCCTGTCTTTCCCTGAAACCTGTGTGCCTTCTCCTTCTGGCAGCTTTTAAGCCTGTCTCTTTTCCCTGCCATAAACAATTTGATATTGATGGGTGTTGGGTTTTTTGTTTGTTTTTGTTTTATTTTATTTAACTATTTCTGTAGTTGAATTTTGTTGAGCTTTGAGATCTGTGGGTTTGGGTTTTCATCATATTCAGAAGATTTTTGGCCAATATTTCATCACAAATATTTCCATCCTCTGCACCCCATCTTCTTCCCTTTGGGGACACAATCACATCGTATTACATCGCTGTAAGGTCGTCCTATAGCTCGGTGATTCTCTGTTCCCTTTTTTTTAATGTTTGTTTTTATTTTTGAGAGGGTGAGAGACAAAGTTTGAGCAGCGGAGGGGCAGAAAGAGAGGGAGACACAGAATCCAAAGCAGGCTCCAGGCTCTGAGCTGTCAGCACAGAGCCTGACATGGAACTCGAACTCACAAAGTGTGAGATCATGACCTGAGCCGAAGTCAGATGCTTAACTCACTGAGCCACCTTGGGTGCCCCAACTGTTCACTTTAAACAGAGAATCTGTTTTCCATTTTGCAGTGTCTGTGCTGTGTCTTCAGATTCTTTCAAGTGTTCTTTATCTTGTGTCTGGTGTTAATCTCAACCTTTGTATTTTTTATTTTATTATTTAAAAAATTTTTTATTTTATTATTTAAAAAATTTTAAATTCTAATGAGGCTAACATACAGTGTTATATCAGTCTTAGGTGTACAATATAGTGATTCAATAATTGTACACATTACTCAGTGCTCATCCTGATAAGTGTACCCTTAATCCCCTTCACCTGTTTCATCCATCCCCTGACCCAGGTCCCCTCCGGTAACCATGTGGTTGTTCTCTACAGTTAAGAGTCTGTTTCTTCGTTTGTCTTCCCCCACTTTGTTTCTTTGTTTTGTTTCTTAAATTCCACATGAATGAAATCATATTCTACCCTTGGCTTTTTACATCATAGTTTTCATCTTACTTTGATTGGAATTTTTAATTCTTCCTCTCTGTCTTCTCTTAGCATTTCGATCATTCAGACTGAATTTGGATTAGAGTCTGCGACATGGTTCTTACTGGAATCTCCAGCCTTCTGTCCTGTCCTGTAGCGACTAGACCTGCCGCCCCACAACTGCATGAGCCACTTCTCATTGTGAGTCTCTCTCCTCTGTCTCTCAATAAATGAGACATGGGTCCTACTGGATGTGTGTTCTCTGGAGATTCCTAAGTAATGCACCTTATTAGCTCTTACTCTTTGTTGTTACAATGGTGTGATTTTAATGGTTTCTTTTTGGTTTATGGTCCTCACCTGCTAACTGGTCAAATTACCTCCCGGGGACATGACATCATTCACATGCACAATAAGGACATCATAACACAGTCTCGTCTCCCCCATCATGTCTGCTATCATTTTCATGTATTTTATTTTTGTATCTAATATAAATCACAGTATATTATTATCATTATTATTTTATTTAAACACTTGAGGATTTTCTACAGGCAGTAACCATAAAAAAGTTCTTATATTTATGCTTGTACTTAGGATATCTGATACTTTATGCATCTTGTATAGTTTCACTTTCCCTCTGCTACCCTTTCCTTCTGTCCAAGGGATGTCCTTTACTGTTGCTTTGCTGAGGGTGTGTGGGTAATCAGTTCTATGAGGCTTTGCAGTCTGAAAAGGTTTAGTTTGTCTTCCCTTTTCAATGATATTTTCTATGGGTAAAGGCCAAAGTTGACAGATATTTTCTTAGGATTGTGGAGACATTGCTCCCCTGTTCTTTTGCTTATATGTCTGTAATGAGAAATGTGCTCCCACCATGAAGCTGGTTCCTCTGTAGGGAACACGTCTCCTCTCTGGCTGTAAGAGTGTCTGCATCACTGGTTTGTAGCAGTTTCATCACAGTGTGTGCTGTGCTGTCTCTCGTGTTCCCATGCCTGAGCTTTGCTGAGTTTCTTGTATGTATTAGTGTTTGAATTTCACCAAATTTGAAGCCATTTTTGCTATGATTCTTCAGATGTGTTTTCAAGGCACCAGCTGGTCTCTAACTTCTTTCCCACAATTTCTAAGTCACACAAAGTTAAGGCTGTGGGAAGTTGTTTTACACATGCTAAAATTTTATTTACTTTTTGTAGCTTTTTCCCTCTGTATTTCATTTTGAATGCTTTCTACTGCTATGACGTCAAGTTCACTGATCTCATTTTCAGCATCTAATCTGTTGCTAACCTCATCCAGTGTTGTTGTTGTTGTTGTTGTTGTTTTCTATGTCAGATCATGTTGTTTCTGTTAGGGAAGTTGTAAAGTTTTGGTCTTTGAAAAATGGCTTCTATATGTTCTTCTAACTGGTTGAGTCACATACACACCCACAGAAACCAATGAAATATATTCATAATAACTGTGTGCGTATTCTCTGCTGGTCTACCTTCTTCCATACTACCCGGAGAGTAGAGTGGGGACTTCAGATCTGGAGACCTGGGCCAGACCCACTCATTGCTTTGTGTACAAGCCTCCTGGGGCTGCAGGAGCATGTGACACAGGTGGGGAAGGGGTTTGTGTCTCACTCCCCGTCTGTTTGTGTCCCTATGAGCACTATCAGTGTCCCACACCTGACAGTAGTAGTCATCCTTGTCCTCAGCCTGGGCCTCACTGATGGTCAGGGTGACTGTGTTCCCGGAGTTGGAGCCAGAGAATTGGTCAGGGATCCCTGACGGCCAATTGCTATCATAATAGATAATCAGCATGGGGGCTTGGCCTGGCTTCTGCTGGTACCATTGAACACTTCTACCTCCAAAGTTGTTTCCCCCACAGGTGATCCTGGCTGTCTGTGACAGAGTCACGGACACTGAGGGGGTTGCTGAGTCAGCACATAGGAGGCCACGGAACCTGCAAGAGAGAAAAGAAAGGTGGTTTTCCGGTGCTGGGTCTCATCCCCAGGAGAACCCCACCTGCCTGGCCTGAGCTCAGGGAGTCTCTGGGTTTCCAGTTTCCCAAGTCCCATCATCTCAGCCCCTGATGCTCATGGGCCTGGCTGGTGGATGGAGCCTTTGAACATCATCTAATTTCTCCAGGCAGGTGCAGTGCCTCAGGGTCACAGAGCCAGTGGACACTTGAGGGACTGTCACTCTCCCCCACCCCTAGCCCCTCATCCTGCAGCAAGGTCATGATCATCTTTCCCGCAACAGGCAGCCCCTTGCTTAGCTCAGAGTCAGGTCCTGGATTGCCCCAGATCCCTGGGGCTGCGGTGAATGTGAGCCTGTGGACAGCACCTGTGCAGTGAACGAGGAGGCCGAGGAAAAGAGGACTCCAGGCCATGGTGGAGGTGAAATGATTCTGTTCCTTAAGTCGCAGGCCTCGAGGCTGGCAGGACTTACCCCAGGCCTCTTTTATCCCCTTGCTAGAGAGACGTGGTGGACATGCAAATCAGCCGGGATGAGGGGGCTGCGCCCCGGGAACTCTGTGGTTTGAGAGAGGCCAGAGAGGGGAGGGACAGCCCTGCAGACCTACCCTCAGTCCGGGGATTCTGCTTCACCCTCTGATCGCATAGTCTGCGGTGCACAACTCCATTCTCCTCCGTGTCCTGACCTCACTCCTGGGCTGACCTGTCCTGGCTGAGCTCAGAAGTGGAATTTGTCTGTATTTTCTGAACCCATGATAACATGTTTACTCTACAGACACTATAGGAGGTTTAGGTCAGTGGGGTTGCTGAGCCATATCTCTGTTGGGGAACACCAGAACCTAAATAAAATTCTTCCCTCGGCAAGTGCACATGGAATTTTAAGGCGTCATTGAGGTGCTGTAAGTGTCTGTCCATGGGGTGGGGGGGAAAGGGGGAGCTTCTGGGACAGGTCATAGCCTCAGTAGCCACAAGGTGCACTCAGTGTCGAGGACAGATCCAGTCCTTGGGCAAGGTGTGACAGTGACTGAGTTGAGCAGAAATGAGGTGAGTGGAGAGGCGGGAAGTACTGACCTGTGTTAGAGAGAGAGGCAAATCTACACGACACAGTTCTAAGAGACATGGATGCAGAATTTTATATCAGCGTCAGAGGTGATCCTGTAGAAACCTACACCTTTTCCCTCAGGTCTCACATCCGGATGGCCAACCCTTCCTGCGTGATAGAAGCCCTGATGCCAGGCTCACCCCATCTCCAGGTGCTTTGCCAGGTGATCTCTGCTGTCCCCTGGTGGCCACTCCACACTGACTCTGGGAGGCTCGGGGAACTCCTTTGTCCAGGTGATGAAGAACCCACAGCTCAGAACCTGATTCTCTGATCCCTTGACTGCTGGCTCCAGAGGAGGAATTGCTCTTTTCTCCAATGCCCTGTCAGCCTCAAGACCAGGCAGGAGGAGATCAGATTATCCATGAAAATAAGAACAGGCTCATCTGAGGAAGACAAGGTAAGGCCCATCTGAAGTATCACTGCTCATATCTCTGGGGACACGGGTGGTCATGGGTGTGGTTCTTGGGCTTAGCAGTAGGGACACAGGACCCAGCGACAGCCCCTTACTGGTGCTGGCTGCCGATGCATCAAAATAGGGCCATTCCAAAGACAGAGACAGGAGAACTCTCACCCAGAAAACATTTATCGAGACCCACTTTGGTCTGACACAACCATCCTGGGAGATGATTGTGAACAAGACACAGATCTTTCTCAGAGGTTCCTTCTTGTGGTTGGAGCAGGAGAGTGGTCACGGTGGCTCTGGTGGCACAGCAGAGTCTCCAGCCCCTTCTACCTGTATCTTATCTTCATATGCATTTAGCAGCCACACTATTGCTATTCTGGGGTCCCTCTTGACCAGGATTGACCTTGCAAGCCAGAAATGGCTCATGGTTGTGTCAGTCAGCTGGGATCCTTTCTGGGGACTTGCCGTCTTGTGAATGAGAGAAGTAGACTGGATATACAGTGCCTTTCCTCTTTACGTGGATGTGATAGCTGGAGCGGCTGCAGCCATCCAGAGGACTACAGTAGAAAAATAAAAGCAAAGCTCCATAGTAGGGATGGTGGAACAAACAGAGAGGATTTGGTGCATCATGGAACTGGTGAGTACTTGGAGGGTCACCCTCTGATTCCAGATTTACTTTTTGTGGTAGAGAGATAGTCTCCTGACTATTTCTGCCTCTGATAGTCATGTGTCTGCTTGGCAGTAAAAAAAATTCTACCAATTAGTATGATAATTAACACAAAGAATCAGCTAAAAAGTAATAGTGGAAGGAATTTGTAGTTGTAGATGATGTGCAGAACATTAATTGAGATCAGACAGAAATGACAGGCAGGTGGTGTGTGGTGAGAAGTTGGGGGAGGAATCTCTGGAGAGGTGACTTCAGGGCTGCTCTCATTCTGGGAGGAAGGGACCCATAATAATAAGTGTGCTCACAAGAGCAGAGTCTGTGTCCTGCTGGGAAGAGTCTGGTTTGTCTGAGGATGAAGGACCAGTGAGAAAATATGTTGTTTATGATTCAAAACTAGCTCTGTTCCAAGGTGACATTTTCTTATAAGTTAAAAGTTTGGGGACAGGAGTGACGTGTTGTCAAAATCGTCCCTGCTGTGGTTTCCAGGTGGGGTGAAGCATGAGGGAAGTTCCTGTGTGAAGTCCTGTGCACACAAAAGAAACAGGAGCAGTTTTGTAGGGGACAGTCATCAGGGCTTATCTGCTGGGTCACCTGGTTGAAACATGGCAGTGGCCGTGTCACAAAGGCTCCACCTTCCCCTCATCTTCCTTCAGCCTCTCTGACTCCTGGGCCACATGTGTATGTTTAGCCTGTGGAACTCCTGTGACATATCCTTTACATTATCTATGTATGTACCTACATATGAATATACTGGTGAACATGTGTGTACACGTGTACTTATGTGTATACTATGTGTGTGTATGTAGATATCCATTGCGCGTGTGTCTTCTGGAGGTTCTAGACTCTGACTTGGGACCCCAAATCATGCCTGATGGAATCCTTTGTATGGCAGGAGCCATGTAGTTCCATTTATCACCAATGACAGTGTGGGTGAGGTAACCGTAATGAAATGGAAGCAAATTAATAATCAGACTCGTTTGACAGCGATCACTGGTGTTGGCTAGTTAATGACACTGTACCTAGAACTGACAAAGATGGGCCGCCTACCAACTACTTGTTATTTTGAATGCTACTGAATCTTAGTAGAGGCTGTATTCTGACTATGAGCCACTAAGTAACCCCATGACCTGAGTCAGGTATGTAAACTGGGTGTTATATAACCAACCATGCAGGGACTGGGCTTTCACAGCAGCTCTCCATCATCATGCAGAAGAGGTAAATTGAAGATCAGAGTTCACCAGGTCCTGAAGGCACAGGTTAATGCATGAGGAACAAGTCAGAGTGTGTCCATGGCCCCATCTCCTGTTGTTATCCCACACATGACAGGAGTAGTAGCCTTGCCCTCAGTCCAGACCCTGCTGACAGTAAGGTGGCCATGATCCCTGAGTTGGAGCCAAAGCCTCAGTCAGGGGTCGTTGGGTTCCTTTGGTGTTATCACAAATGAGCATCTTGGGTTCCAGTGCACAGCATAGTATCCTACTTGTCTCTCTGGCAGGTGATGGTGGCCAGCTCTCCCAGAAACATCAAAATTGAAAGCAGTCCAGTCAGCTCATGGAGGTCATAGATCCTGCAAGGAGGGGAGAGGTGGGCTTGAGGAAGAAGGGCTCACTCCCAGGGGTCCCAACCTGAAGCTGTACCTGGGCTAGTTCAGGGTTTGGGGCGGGTCCACTCGGGTCCTGTGGGGGCTGAGCCTGCAAGCAGGACCTAGGGCAGCACATGTGCAGAGAGTAATAAGGGGGAGCAAGAGAGGAGCCCAGGCCATGGAGGAGATGCCCCAGAGCTCTGCATCCTGAGACCCCACAGCAGGGCAGGGCTCTCCCAGACCTTCTTATACTTCAAGGGCAGAGCCTGCCCAGCCGGAAAGCAGACCAGCCCTCATTGGCCCTCTGACGATGCCGCTGGAGGTTTTGACAGAAGTCAGGACCGAGAAAAACCGAAAGTAGCATTCCTACCCCATGTTCCTACAATCAGTGCCACAAATGACTCTCCAGGTGATGATCGCTAATTTAGGGCCTCCATGGAGGGTGTTGCTACAGCTCTGCCCTGTGACATTATCACTGGTTCAACCTTTATTCAAGCCTCTGTCCCTTCTCTGTTCTGCCCAGGATCATTGCAGACAGATCCAGCTCTGCCTAGGGGGCAATAAGTCCTTGAGTCCAGAAAAGGTCTGCTATGACAGCTCAATGTCTATCATAAGGTTCTTCTTTTGGCCCATGTCTCTATGATCGGCTTTCTCAGTGGAGGTTGGAGAGTCCATCAAGGTCCCTGAGGCTGTTGGTATTGGTAGAAATGAAAGTCAGAGACTGGCCAGGTTCTGCAGGAATGTCTTACACAGTTGGATACTGACGTTTCTGACAGTGTTCCTGGTCTGGCCTCCTCTGCAGGGCCTGGGCATGGGGCCGAGGGAGTGTCCCCCTCACCGTGGGTTGAGCTGTGGTGTAGGATGGGCAGAGAAATGGGAGAGCCAGAAGGATCAGAGGGAGGGAAGGGGCTGCCTGAGAGAGGGAGGGAGAGGTCTGAACATGTTGGTGGAGGTGCTGGACCAGGGACTGGCCAGGCTCCGTATCTCCCTGGAGCTCAGTCCAGCATGGGCACCTGTTCTCTGGGCTCCCTCCATCTGCAACCTATCCCTCCACGCTCTCGGGGTGACCCCCACATGGGCAGGAGGTCCCGTAGGTCTGGTCCTCAGACACTACATCTCCCGTCCCTGCCCACGGAGAGGTCTGTGTCTTCCCTCTGGAGTTCAATGAACTTCTTCGTTTTCATTTTGTCCCTCATGTTTGGATCTGAGGACTGAGACCACCTGTGGCAGGGTGTCTATTAGATCTAGAAATCCTTGCCCAGAAGGGTAAGGATGTAAATAATCACTCAGGGCACTGGAAAATGCATTAGGAGCTAAACAGTTTGCTCCCCTGGGCAAACATTCTCATCTGGGTAAACAGACAGCTTATTAAATAAAAGTTTACTGATCAGACTGGTTTGATGACTGCCCCCTTGAGAGGGTCCACCAGTCCCATGCTGTTATGTCACAGAAGTGACCCACGTCAGGCTGCTCCTTCCTTGAAAGACCTGCCTCACGCCCCTCATGTGCACATCCTGAAACCCTGCACACACTCCCCTCACCTGCCTGAGACGTTCCTGAGACTCTGCCTGGGGGTTTTCTCCTGAGCACTAACGGACTTGGTTTGCGGGATGAAGTGGTTTTCGGGTGATCTTTTGGGAACGGGCACCTGCCCATCAGCATGCCTGTTCAGGTTGCCATGGAGAAGGCAGAGCCCAGACAGGACTGAGGACTGGCTCCATCGCTGGGGGAGTGAGGGCAGGGCCAGTCTCTGTGTGGAAGGCTCTGTCCCGCTAGGTGTGACCAGGGCGAACTGTGTGAGCCAGGCTGGGGGAGCAGGTTTGGGTCCCCCTTCACCTGTCTGTGTCACTGTGAGTCACTGAAAACTGCTCCCACTGCCATGGTAGGTGGCAGAGTGGCAGTGAGCTTTGCCCTGGGCCTGGGCCTCGCTTATGGTCAGGATGGCCTGGTCCTTGAGTTGGAACTTGAAAATTGGTCAGGGATCCCTGAGGGCAGGTTGCTATAATGATAGATAATTTCCAGGGGTGTCTAGCTTGGCTTCTGCTGGTGCCAGTGGACATATGTACTTCCCATGTGTTTTCCCCCACGTTTGATCCTGGCCGTCTCTTTCATAGTCACTGACAGCGAGGGGGTTGAGTCAGCTTGTAGGGGCCATGGAGCCTGTGAGAGAGAAAAGGAGAGGTGGGCTTCCAGATCTGGTCCAATCCCCAGGAGCCCCCCACCTACCTAGCCTGAGCTCCAGGGATTCTCTGCAAACCCCAGGTTTGCCCTCTCTCATCAATCTCGTTCCCAGAATCCAATGGGCCTGGCCGGTTGATGTGACTTTTGAACAAATTGAAAAACAAGTCTTTCTCTGCATAGAGGCAGTCTGTCTGGGCTCACACGGAGCCAGTGAGCACAGTGAGGGGATTTTACCCCTGCAGCTCCTCATCCTGCAGCAGGGTCATGAGCATCCTGCCCCACAGGCAGCCCATGCTGAGCTCCGAGTCTGGGCCATGCTTGTCCATGGCCCTGAGTTGGGGTGGGTGTGAGCTGGGTGCAGCACCTGTGCAGTGGCCAAGGAGGCTGAGGAGGAAAGGTGTCTAGAACATGGTGGAGGTCCCCCGAATCTGCTCCCGAGGCCCAAGGCCGGGCAGGATTCTCTCCTGGCCTCTTATCCCTTCCTGGGGAGACCTGGAGGTTATGCATCAGCCACCTCAGGGGCTGCTACTGAGGATCTTTCTGGTTTCAGAGAAGAGCTCAGCCCCAGGGGACAGAGAGAGGAGGGGGTGGCCTGTGCAGACCCACCCTCATTTCAGGGGATTCTGCTTCACCCTCTGGTATCATAGTCTGGGCCTGATATTTGCACCCCAGTTTGTGATCTGGTGTCAGTCCTGGGCTGGCCTGACCATTGAGAACTCAGAGGTGGAGTTTACCTTTATTTTCTGAACACCCTCTATGGGAAACACTATGGTGCTCACACAGGTGCAGGTCCTACCCCGGGTCATAGCTTGTGGGCCACAGAGGTAAAAAAAAAAAAAAAAATTCCTCCTCTATCAAGAGCACATGGATTTTCCAATGGCATCATGGTGGTGTCATATCTGCTCTTGACCAGGAGCTTCTATGGCAGGTCATAGGTGCTGTGCCTTGGTATCCCCATTTTGTAGTTAGGAGTAGGAAGAGACTAGATGCAAAAAGCAATATTGCCATATAAGAGAATGAGAGGGGGCTTCAAAGTTTAGTTACTCTTCAAGGGAATGTTTGTCACTATTAAGTTGTTTTCAGTTTGGGAAAAATTTGTAATAAACATCTGAATTTATTAATTTAGTTGAAATTAGTTTATTGAGAAAATCACTGTGTTGCAGGCACTGGGAAAGGGAAGAAGAGGATTTTTCAGTCTCCTCTCCCTTCACTGAGGGAGTTTAGTAGAGGGAGAAGATGGGAGGATCTTCCAGCAAGGAGGAGCAGCTGTGTCTGGTACGGGCTGTCAGCACAGGGTTGGAGGAAGGAGGAAATGTGTGATCACAGGGAGGACGGATGTTTGTGGACAGTGACAGGACATTAGTCTCATGAGGGTGGGCCAGGGCATGGGTTGGTGGGAGACAAAGTGCCTGAGCTGTATTGGAGAAATAGGCAATGTCTCCATGAGCAGGGTCTGTCACACACATACCCTGAAATTTATACCTGAGAGTGAAAGATGACATTGTAGGCAAATGACAAATGACCTGGTTGGAGGATCTAAAAGAACAGGACAAACCAGAGGGACCTGGGATTCTACCTGAGTTCAGGGCCAGTGTGGGGTTTCTCCTGAGGTGAATATTTCTGGGTACAGAGGGTGAGGTCAGGTATGGTATGAGGCCATTTCCAGGTAGTAAGTCAGGTTCTCTTGGCAGCTGGTAGGCACATTGAGAGGCCTCCAGGAGGAAGATGCTGACATAGGAACAGGTTAGCCTGGGACCTCCCAGTGGGGGCTGAGGCCACTCAGGGCAGTGGTTATTATCCCTCCTCACCCCCCTAAACAATCTAAAGCCACAGGGAGACTAGGGTGCTACATGTGCCTCTGGTCCTGGTCCCCTGTCTGGGGTCCCACGTGGGTGACCTGTCACTACTTTACCAATACCCCACAGATTGGCTGAGCTGAGCAGGAACATGTGTTAGAGGTGCACCTGACTGGGAAGGGAGGCAGGGAAATGACTGCAGGTCCCCATTCCCTGAGAGGGAGAGACAAGAAGATGGTGGCAGGTGTGAGGAAGCAACAGTCACCTGCAACAGTCACTTGCACCATGTGAGGAAGGCCACTCGGCTGAGAGGGGATGTAGGACAACCTCAGCCAGAATGTTCCAGGTTCTGAAGGAGACAGCTTCTTCCTCTCAGTTCTGGCAGGTGTCTATGGGGAATGTTGCTGTACTTGGTCATGGGACGATCTGAGGGCTAGGGAGGTGCCAGTCCATTCATTGTCATGTTGATAAGAAAGGCTTGGTGAGAATATCCAGATTATAATCCTTTAGAGGGACCTTTTGTGATCCCAACTGGAAAAAATCCCTGGAAATATGATTTCAACCAGAAATCATCTTTCTCATTCATTGGGTCAATAACTAAACTTTAGATGAAATATTCCAATCATACATGCCATGCTTTTGTGAGGAGAAAAAGATTTTCAGTTCTGTGTCTCCCCACTCCATGGAGATATTGCCCTGATTCAAGGCAGAAGTGGACATGGGGGAAGCTTGTGTTTCCTTCTTAATTAATTCATCACCTGTCATTTTGACCTTATGAAATTGCTCTAAAAATCACAAGTCAAAGAATCATGAAGAGAAATTATTTATGATACAGATGTATTCAATTCTTGGAAAAGACCTCTCCCCTCCAAGTGCCAGGTAAGGCCTGAATGCAGATGAAGCCGCCACACAGGGTCAGCACCTCAGGGGCTGCTACTGAGGGGGGTGGGTGTGAGTACCTGTGGGTCAGACCTGAGCTAAGGGTCAGACCTGCTAGTGCAGGAGATGGGATTTGGGGCAGTGGGAGGACAGTTGTGCCAGAAGGAAGACCCCTAGGTGGGATCCAATGTAGCGTCTGCACTTTTTCCACAGTTCCTGTTAAACCTAAGGAGGGAAGGGCCTGGGGCAGCAGGGACCTGTTTCCTGCTTTATGAAGTGTCTGTCAGTCCTTAGGATGTGGGACACCTCATCCAGGAACCAGAGGAGACACAGCCTTGTGGGGCCCATCCAGGATGTCTGTTACTAAGGAGAAGAGGAATTCCCGGGACTGTGCTGTCTGAGACAGGTGTCTCCCCTCCTCAATGACATGTGATTACATCTGAGGCCCGTGTGATGTATAATGTACAATGACATCCTAAATCTTTATTATATACTATAAACCTGACTCCAGTCCCAATAGTCAGAATAGCCATCCCCCCTCACCACTGTTCATTAGGATAAACAGACCAGAGGATGGAGAACCTGCTGGATTCTCTCACCCTGGAGGGTCAGGCCAGGACCAGGGAGGTCACCTGATCCTAAGGCCTGGCCAGCAGCTGCTCAGAGATGTAGGGAGAATGAGGGCCAGGCCATGGCAGGAGGGTTTGTGTCCCACTGCCCATCTTTACCTATCACCTGAGTCACTGATAGGCATTCCCACCGCCACATTAGGTAGTTCAGCAAAGGTCAGTCTTGTCTTGGCCCTCAGTCCTGGTCATGCTCAGGGAGGCTATGTTCCTAAGTTCCATCCTCAGATTTGGACCCAGATGGTTGCTCATATCTGTATGTATAACCAGCTTGGGACCAGGCTTGCCTTCTGCTGGTACCAAGATGCATGTTCACGCATGAGCTTATCCCCAGAGCTGAGGATCCTGGGCTTCCCCAGGGCCACTGACAGGGATGGAGGCAGTCTCAGATCAGGGGAGGCATGGAGCTCGTAAGACAGGAGAGGAGAGGGGCTTGGAGGAAGAAAGGGAGGCTGGATCAGGAGCGACTGGCCCCAGCCTGGAAGGGAGGGAACAATGTGGACACAGGTGAGTGCAGGGCCCTGACCCCATGGACCCTGGATGGGAGAGAGCAGGACACATGTGTCTCACATTGTGTCTCCCTGTGGGCCTCCCACCTGTGCGGGAGCAGCCAGGGAGCAGGAGTGAGGCCGCGCAGAGTGTGGACCTGGGACTAGGAGCACCGCAGGCTCACCTGGGAGCTCTTCCACATGCAGATGCCTGGGCCCCACCCCGACCTGCTGCCCCTGCAGCTACATCTTGTGGAGACGCCCCCCTCCCGCCCCATCAGGGGACTGTGTGCTCCCTGAGCTTCACAAGCTGAAGTCTAGGCCACTGTGGAAAATCTCACTTCCTCTGCTTATCTCCTATTTGGCCACCTGGGACATGGGGCTTAACTGGCCTGCTCTGGTCAAGTGGGCTTGATTCAGATTCTAGATCCTGTAGTGATGTGGAAAAATTAAAGAATAGACTATTTCACCAGCCACATGGAGTGTGTGCTGTGGATGGGCTGAGACCCCAGGGAATATGGGCTGCACGGCTCTAGTGGCAGAGAATGTGCCTTGTCTGCTTTAGGCTCCTCCTGGGGATGAATCATCAGGAAAAGTGGGGGATGCACTGCCTGGAGTGAATCATGGTGACTATTATGGAGGAGCTGAATTTCTAGTGCACAATTGGGGCAAGAAGAGTGTCTCTGGATTCAGAAGATCCCCTAATACTCCCTGGGTCTGCATTACAGTCATAAATGCACCACAACCCAATTCAGCAGGTCTGCTAATGGACTAACTTTCCAGAATGAAGGTCTAGTCCTACCAACGGGCAGCAATGGCGACTAGCTCAGGTATTTGCTGTGGGAAGGGGATATGGGGTGAGTAGAAGGGAATTATAGACACCCCTCTGAGCACAGGGTAGTCACAGAAATGAGCAGCATAGAAGTAACATGTGTTTCTTCCTAATGTTGTAGGGTGTGTTTGGATATATATTGACCATAAGTTTCTGTTCTATTCTCCTGTCTCATCCCATTATCATCTAACATCAGATGTGTTAACAATAGTTAACTTTATATCTCAATATTGAAGTTATATGATATCAAATCATCTGGAACAAAAATAAATATCCCAGCAGAGAAAAATGTATTTTGTATCCTCTTAAAGGCTGAGCACATTTGTGGGGACTGGACATGCACATTGGGGATCTGGGGGAGAAACCCTAGCTCTGTGTGTATACAGTGGCCTCTTCAGGTCTGAGAGGATCCTGTCAAGGATGCTGGCTATCCTGGATTGGGTTCCTGGAAGCTGACTCTGAGATGGAGAAATGCATGTGCAGGAGATCTGGAAGGAAGAGGGAGGTCAGACTGGGCAGAAGGAGAAGTGACCCACACGGAGTGAGACATCAGATGAGGCCTCATTCCTGCAGGGAGCTCCAAAGCTGGGACCTTTCAGGACATGTGAAAGTGGGGCAGGGCCTTGGCCTCTAGGCCTCAGGAGATTATTTAACTGAACCTCTCTGAGAAGGCAGTTTTCTGAAGCAAGAGTCCTTGGCAGTGAGGAGCACCCCTGTGAGCTGTCAGAGGCTCCAGGCAGTAGTGGGTGAGTGTGTGAGCCCAAAAGACAGGGTGTGGGTGACCCCACGGTGTCTACTGCACTCAGGTGAAGGTGGCTCTACACATGACACCAGGGCTTCAGGACCTCAGGTGAGCTGGGAAATTTGGGGCTCTAATCCTTGTCAGTTGTGAGAGCAGTAGCCCACAGCCACCACATGGAAGTGCAGAGATAATGAGCACTGGACGAAAGTCTCCCTGTGTCTTTTCTCCACCCAGGCCCTCTGTCCGCAGTGCACACCCAGGCCCCGAGAAGAAGGGAAGCCTAGTGCTGTCAGCTGTAAATGCAATCCTGACCCTCCCTGTGCAGAGTCAGCCTTGGGAACTGGGTGGGAAGGTCTGAGGACCTCAGATCTGGGGACCTGAGCCAGACCTGCTCTGCTTTGTGCCCAGGCCTCCAGGGACTGGAAGAGAGTGTGACACAGACAGAAGGGGTTTGCGTCTCACTTCCCCATCTGCCTGTGTCACTGTGAAGATCATAGTTGCTCTCATATGACTGACAGTAATAGTCAGCCTCGTCCTCGGCCTGGGCCCCGCTGATGGTCAGGGTGGCTGTGTTCCCCGAGTTGGTGCCTGAGAATCGGTCAGGGATCCCTGAGGGCCGGTTGCTATCCTTATAGATAATCAGCACAGGAGCCTGGCCTGACTTCTGCTGGTACCAGTAAGCATAATTATTTCCAATGTTGTTTCCTCCACACGTGATCCTGGCCGTCTGTCCCAGGTTCACTGACACTGACGGGGGCTGAGTCAGCTCGTAGGAGGCCACGGAGCCTGCAAGAGAGAAGGTGAGAGGTGGGTTTCCAGCCTGGGGTGTCATCCCCTGAACACTCCCACCTGCTTGGCTTAAGCTCCAGTGATTCTCTAGGCCCCAGTGTCCACTCTGTTGTCATCTTAGTCCCTGGGGCCCATGGGCCCGCCTGGTGGATGGAGCCTTTGAACCAATGAGAACCACCCCCCTCCTTTCCCTGGGCAGGTACAGCCCTTCAGGGCTCACACAGATCAGTGAGCATGGTGGGGGGATATCACCCCACCAGCCCCCCATCCCACAGCAGGGTCTTGAGCATCCTGTCCCCACTGAGACTCCCCTGCTGAGCTCAGAGTCAGGACCAGGCTTGTCCCAGAACCCTGGGCCTGGGGTGGGTGTGAACCTGGGCACAGCACCTGTGCAGTGAGCAAGGAGGCCGAGGAGGAGAGGGGTCCAGGCCATGGTGGAGGTGCCTCGATTCTGTTCCCTGAGGTCCTGAGGCTGGGCAGGGTTCCTCCCAGGCCTGACTTATCCCCTTGCTGGAGACACCTGCTGTTCATGCAAATCAGCCAGGGCTCAGGGGCTGCTGCTGAGGGGCCTTGTGGCTTCAGAAATGGGCTCAGCCCCAAGGAACACAGAGATGGGGGGGAGGCAGCCCTTCAGATCCACTTTCAGCCCAGGGGATTCTGCTTCACCCTCTGATCCCATAATGGGGTCCACAACTGCATCCCTCTCTTTGCCCAGGCTCCTGGTTGGGTGTGGCCATAGCAGAGCTCAGAGTTGGAGTCTGTCTGAATTTTCTGAACTTATTACAGAATGTTTACTCTTTAGATGATTGAAGGAACTTAGGTCAGTGAAGTGTCCTACCCCAGGTCTGTGTTGGGGAACTTCAGAACCTGACCAAAATTTCTCTCTTGTCTAGTGCACGTGGAGTTTTGGGGGAACCATTGAGGTGCGGTAGGATTGTGTCCTGATGGAGAACTTCTGGGACAGGTTATCCATGCTATGCCTCAGTATCCCCATGGTGTACTCAGTGTCAGGGACAGACCCAGCTTGAGGAAGTTTTGATCGAGTTTACCAGGTATGGGCCGGGCTGGAGAGGCAGGAATTGCTGGATCTGTGCTAGAGACAGGAGCACATTGTACAGGAGACAAATCTGAGAGACACTGAACCAGTATTTTACACCAGAGTCAAAGGTGATGCCATAGACAACCTACACTTTTCAGTCAAGTCTCATGACTAACCCTCCCTGCATATGCCCTGTTGCCCAGACCCTCCCCATGTGCAGGGGCCTTTGCCAGGTGATCTCTGCTGCCCCCTGGTGGCCGCTCCACTTGACCGCCCGAGGCCCAGTGAAATCCTTTGTCCGGGTGGAGATTCAGAACCCAGTGCTCAGATCCTGATTCCCTGATCCGTGGACTGCTGACCCCAGGGAAGGAATGCCTCTTCTCTGCGGGGCCTCTGTCAGCCTCAAGACCAGGCAGGAGGAGGTCAGGTTATCCATGCAAGTAGGAAGAGGCTCATGTGAGGAGGAGGAGGAGGCAGGGCCCATCTGCGGTATCACTGCTCCTGTCTCTGGGGAGGCAGGTGGCCGTGGGAGTGGTTCTGCGGCGTGACACAAAGCTACACAGAAGCCAGGGACTGCCTCTAACTGGCACTGGCTGCTGGTGTCGCCAATAGTGTGATGACGGCTACTGCTCCCAAGACAGAGGAAAACACTCATCCAACAAACACTAATTCAGATCGCTTAGTCTGGGACACATTCCATCCTGGGAAATCAGTGTGAACAGGACACGGGCCCTGGGTCAGAGTTTCCATCTTAGGACTGCTGCAGCAGAGTGGAAGTCTTGCTTTGTTGGTACAGGAGACAGTCTCCAACCTCTCCTACTTGTATCTCGTCTTCCATATTCATTTAGAAACCACACTATTGCTATTGTCAAGTCTCTCTTGAGACGTCAAGATTGGCCCTGTGGCCAAGAACTGACCCCTTGAATGTGTCATTTGTTTGGGGATCTTTTGGGGGACTTTTACTCTTGTGAGGGAAGAAACAGAGTAGATTTATGCAGTGCTCTTTCCTTGTACTTGGGTGTGACAGCAGTGAAAAGCAAAGCCTCCGTAGTAGTGATGGTGGGACAGAAAGTGAGCAGATGTGGGAGCTCACAGAATTGTTGCCTACCAGGTGAAATACAATCTGACTTCAGCCTTACTTCTGTGGGAGAAAATTAAACACCTGAGTGTTCATGCCTCTGATTGAGATGTGCATGTGTTACATTAAAAACTTCCTGACAAATTAGGATAAATTAGGATAAAATTAGGATAAAAATTACCACAAAAATCAATTAATAAATAAAGTGATATGAGAAAATATACAGTGTTGCATGGTGTGCAGATAATGAACTGAAATTGGACAAGATGAGAGGCAGGTGCTGTGTGGTGAGAGGCTGGAGGAGGCCTCTCTGGCAGAGGTGACCTTGGAGCTGCTGTCAGGATGGGAAGAAGGAACAAGAACTAAGGAGTGTGTTTGGGGTCAGTTGCTGTGGAGAAAAGTCTGGTTTGTCTGAAGATGCAGGGACAGTGAGGACCTTAGGTGTCTGTGATTCAAAATGTTTTGAGTTCCAACGTGATATTTTTTTTTACAAGTTAAAATTTTGAGGGGCAGGACTGATGTTCAGAATTCTCATTGTTGTATGTTTCTAGGAAAGGTGAATCACAAGAGGAATCCCTGTGGAATTTCCCTGAAAACTGAAAGGGAAGCAGGAGCCCTTTTGTAACTGACCATCCCTGTGTCTTATCTGTGGCTCACTGATATGTGTGTATGTTCTGCATGACATCGAAGTCCTGCCACACATGCTTTATATTATATATTTATACACAACATGTAAGAATATATTTGTGAATATGTATGCATATATATACTAATTGGGTCTGTGTGTGTATGTTGGTAGATTGTGTGTGTGTGTGTGTATGTGTATGCATATTTGCCATATGTACACATATATTCTGTAGAGATTCTGATCTCTGGATTGGGTACCTAAGTTGTAGTTGATGGGATCCTTGCATTGGTATGAGGCTTGCAGTCCCATTTTATCAACAATGAGGAAGTGGATGTGGTCACTGTAATGAACAGCAGGACCAAATTAGTGTTCAGACTCATTTGGCCAAGGACATTGGTGTCAGTTAACGATGTGTTCCTTTCACAAGAATAGATGCATAGCACACCATTTTTTTTTTACATCTGTATAAGCAGAGAGCTTCATTTGGCAAATACTTTGGCTTGCTATTGAACATAACAGGGAATGTATGCCCCTTATAAAGCACTAAAGTTACATGTGACCTGAGCTGCCTACATGAATCGGGTGTTACCTGACTAACCATGCATGGATTTGGGCATTCACAGCAGCTCTCCATCATTAAACAGAAGAGGTAAATTTGAGGTTAGGCTTCACCAGGTCATGAAGGCACAGGTGAGTTGCATGAGGAAGAGGCCAGATGCCCATGACCCCAATCCCAGCTGTATTGTCTTTTCTCTGTCTCGCACGTCTGTGGCCCAGTGGGGACAATCCTATGACCAGCTGATACAGAGAAAAAACCAGAGGGCTGGCTTACAGAGGTTCCTGTATGGTATGCAGCCAACTTTGAGAGTTAACACTGCAGCCCTAATGTGGGACCTTCCTGCACAACATATGTGGGGAAAATTCTCAAATGTAACATTTGAGCCGAGTAGTTGGTTCATTTGTCTGGACAGAGAGAAGGTCAGAGGTGGCTTTATACTAACCTATAGGCTCTCACTCAATATTTGGCTGTATGTTCAGAGACTTGAAAGAAACACAGTAAGAAAACTGGTGAAAGATGTTTGAGGAAGAAATATGTGAGGTGAACACTCCCAGTGAACACAAAGCTGGATACTAATTGTGTCTCATGAAAATGCCTACCATAGTGTGTCCTCAAAATGAATCAATGTGAATAATCAGTTGGGTAATGTGACACGTATGGGGAAAGTGGTCACCTTTCTTCTCCATCTACTCCTGAACTTGTTCAGTGGACTCCATAGCAAAGTGCCCGTGTTGGAAGTTGGGTGGTTATTCGTGTGGATTTCACTCATTAAAGCTGACCTGGCTATGGCCACTTCTCAGGACCAGTAGGCAAACATCAGAGACCAACCCTGAGTTCCCAGTGTGAGACCATTTCCTTGGAAATCAGCCTAGAGCCTGCTGGCAGATTCATTACATTAGACTTATTATTCCATCATGGAAGGGATAGCTCTTTTGTTGGAATAGACCTCTCCTCTAGATAGGGACTTCCTTTCTTTGACTGCAATGCTTCTACCGAAAATATTACCCTTGGACTTGAAGAATGCCTCCCCCACTGTTCTAGTATTTCACTGTGACTTCTGTCCAAAGCTCTCATTTTATATCAAAAGAAGGGCTGCAACGTGCCCATGCCCATGGAATTCATTGGTTCAACCATCTTCCCCAACATTCTGAGACAGTTGGCTTGATGAATAGACTAATGGCCTCTTGAAGACTCACTCACTGTGCCAACCACATGGCAGTACCTTGTTTGGCTTGGGTAACATTGTCCGGAAGGTGATATTTGTACTAAATCTGTATCCAATATGCGGTGCTGTTTCTCCCATAGCTAACATTCATGGGTCTAGGATTTAAGAATTGGAATTGGGAATGTCTCCACTCACACATATTCTTGGTGACCTGCTACAAAATTATAACTCCCTGTCACCACGACCCTACACTCTGCTGCGCTAGAGGTATTAGTTTTAATGGATAAACGTTTCTACCCAGAGACACTGCAATGATTCTATTCAACTGAAAGCTGAGACTTCCACTTGTCACTTTGAGCTTCTTATGCCACCATGGATGTCTCTCTGTCTGCCCTTTCAGCAGGTCTTCCATCCACAACAAATACCATAGCCTAGAACATGACAGCCTCATCCTGCCTCCTGTGTATGGCACTCCTGATCCACAGGGTGCAGAGCGAGGGAGTGAGGTCTGGGAATTGCAGATCTGGGCGGCTGGGCCAGAACTGTTCATGCTTTGTCCCAAGTCCTCCTGGGGCTGAAGGAGAGTGTGACACAGAGGGGGAAGGGATTTGTGTCTCATTTCCCTGTCTGACTCTGTCACTGTGAGCATTAATACCAGTGTCTCACACCTGACAGTGGGAGTCAGCATCGTCCTTGGCTCTGATCCTGCTGGTGTTTAGGGTGGCCATATCTTTGAAGTTTGAGCCCAAGAACCAGTCAGGAATCCCTGAGGGAGGCTTGCTATTGTCATATATGACCAGCACAGGAGTCTGTCCTAGCTTCTGCTGGTATCACTGCACACCAAAGGTTTCTGTGTTGTCTCCCTGAGAGGTGGTCACGGCCATCTGACCCCAGGGCCTCTGACAATAAGGGCGACTGAGTCAGCCCACTGGAGGCCTTTCAGGAGCCTGGCCATGGGGCTGGGCTGGGCCCTTGGAGAGACACAAACGAAACCTGATTCAAGGAGAGGTGGCCCCGTGGCCTCCTGGATGACCCCTCTTGCTTCATGTCTACTCTGCCTTCCCTAGATGCACTCTGGTCCCACCTTTGTCATGTCATTAGAATGAGAAACTCTCCTTCTGATGTTTTTTCATCATGTTGCATGTGGGAGTTACTTGTTATATAAACACCTGCTGTTGGAGATTCATCATGACTTCTAGTGAATTTACATGTGGTTATTACATCTCTGACATCCCCATCCCACAACAGACCAGCAACTGGCATGTCAACACTTTGATTCCTGTTTTTTTTTTTCACCCATGTTTCCTATAAACACGTGGAAGGTGTCAGACACCATCTCTGACTGAAGAAACCTCTTCAAGCACTGTGTCTCTGTGAGGGTCACCAGAGTCATGTCTTTGGTCACATTGTGAGCTGTGGGGACGAGATAGTCTGTGGTCACTGCAGGGAGCTGGATCCTGTTCCGGAACACTGACATCCCAGGGGCCAGAGCTGTGGTCTGAGGCTGGCAGAATCCACTTCACACTGGAGACAGTCTCACAAGGTGGCTGCAGACCCTCCCTTCGGTGACTGGAGGCTCTGATTGGCCCACCTCCTGCCCCTGAGATACTCCTGAGCAAGGATGCTGATGCTTCAGCCCTCGACCCGAGTGCACCTGTAGACGGGGAAGGAGAGGCAGACGGTGAGTGGTCAGGATAGCTCCGGATGTGCCCATCACAGAAGGGTCAACTCCTGGGACTTCTGCTGGACAGTGAGGTGACTGGAATTTCCCAGTTGAGGTAATCACTGTGTCAGAAATCCTGTCGGTGTCCTGGATGACACTGTGTGTCTGACCCTCAGAACATGGTCCCTGCAGCCTGAGAAGATAGGTTGGATCATCCCCACTTTCTTCTGATGACTGAACCCTGGACAGACACCCCCAAGGCCTGGTGTCCCTGTGAGGCTCCACCTGGGCAGCCCCAGCCTCTGTCCTGCTGCTCCTGCTGCAGCTCTGCTGCCCCCTGCTGGTGGAGGAGGACTCAGACCAGGAGCTTCCCCCCTGCAGGTCAGCTCACCCCAAAGCACCTGTCACCTGAGAAAGGGTGTGGACCAGGGAGCCCAGCCTCCCCCAGGCAGCTGCCCCCCTGCTCTCCCCAGCCCAGCACACACAGGTCAAATACACGGTGCAGGAGGCAGGACAGGTGTGATTCCTGTACGTGTCCAAGGGTGAAGTGCCCTAGCCTGGCCCTTTGTCTTGTTACAACAGGGTTAGTGCGAGTAAATTTTAGTGCATTTGGAAAGGGTCACAGTCCAGGAAACCTTTGTGACATACTATTACTACCCATTTCTCTCCATTTAGGAATCAAGTCTGATGTGTCCTGTATCCCAATGAGTGCAGTTGGGTCAGTCATAGTGGAACAGGTGATGCTTCTAGCACTAAAGTTCACGTGTGCACCTAAGTCTTCATTAGGATTATTACTATCATCTCTCCTACTGCCATTGTTATTACAGCCCTTATCACTTGTAGTTTGGGGCAGGAGTTTTTCTACACTAGCCTAGTTGGTGACCCGAATGACACAGGGAATTGGGAATTCGGAGCTGGATATGCAATTTCACATCATAAATGTCACAGTTTTGCTGAGCCCTTTTCCTTGGATTTCTGCAGAGGATGGACAGATCTGTCAGAATACCGGACCAGCACCCATTGACTGAGACCCTGCAGTCTCTCTTTCAATAATTAGACTCTGTCAATATTTTTTCTCATTCAATTTGAAAGCAATGTGATTCTGACGTCAATATAATCTTCCCCATTACATGGAACGTGAAGTTAAGGTCCAGAGAGACTAGTTTCCCAGAATACAGAGGAAAACAGTGTGATCCAGGAGTGCAGCCCAGGTGTACTGGATTCAGACTCTGGGTCCTTTGGAGCAGAGTTGTCCAGGGCATGAAAGAGGGAGGGTGAGGCCAAGCTGGGTAGTGGGGCTTCTGTCACTGGACTCACTGCAACCCCATCCTGTTCTGGACTATAAAGGAGCCTCCTCAGCCTGCACATAGGGACAGTCAGCAGGATTGTGTCTCAGGTTAGACCTGGAGAATCTGTGGGACTGGTGGAGGCTGTTGACTGTGTAGGGACCTGGCCTAGGTCTGTATTATTGTTTGGTTTTCTCTGTCCTCCAGGCTTGGGAAAGTGACAGAGGTCTCATGGCCACTCTAAAATGGGGCACTTGAGTCTTGCAGGGGACACAAGGCCTTCAGGTTGAGGAGACCATAGGGCTCATTCCCTGGGTCCCACCCCCTGCAGTACCCTCTAGACTGACCTCAAGGTCAGGGTCATGCTCAGGGTCCTGTGGGGACTGAACCTGTGGGTAGGGCCTGGAGGGAGCACCTGGGCAGGGAGTGAGGAGGGAGAGCAGGAAGTTCCAGGCCATGGTGGGGACCCCAGACTTCTATCTCCTGAGCCCACTCTGAGACTTGCCACTCAATGTCTCCCTCATGCCTTCACTGGTCCCCATGAAAATGCTCCTTCTCAGGCTGGTGGAGAGAATATCAGTGCTCCTGGGTGGGCTTCATGGATCTGGTTCACGTGGAGCTGTGCTCACCTCTTGGATCTCTTAGGGGAGCTCATGTCACTCTGTGTTTGAATATCAAAAACTGCAGCACAGTGAGGGGGACATGAGGGCATTTCTGTATCTTTTCTCATGAAATGTGCACTGTGATCATTTGTTTCCATTGTTGTGTTCTTTAAAATACACATTATATGAAATATTCCATCATAACCATTTGTAAGAGTTCATCTTCCTTGATTCTCTGTCTGTTCTGTGAATTTTTTATATCTCAACTTGTGGAAAAGAATCAGGTGGGAATATCGTCCTGAACTTGTACTTAGCGTCATTTTATTTACTGTAGGTTGTTATCTGTGTGATGTTGTTAAAGTCAATTTGACAAAATCATCTTTCAGTTGTCGTGCTTGGACCATTTCCTGGCTCTGGGTAGCAACATACTTTGTTTATTGCATCCTGCTCTTTGTTTTCTCTATGCTCCATGTTTACTCTGTTCTCCTTTTACATTTATCTCTTGTTCTTGAATAATGGAACATTTTTTATGGTCCATTTCATTTCTCTTTTTAGGCTTATTATCTGTGACCCCTGACTGTCTGCATTCAGATGATATTAAACCTCGTGACAAGAGAGGATCACATCCTTAGAGCACACTTCCAGCTCGCTCTCCTCAGCCCTGCGGTATGAGTGTCATCACCTCACTGTTAGCTACAGTGTAAATTCCAACATCTGCAGTTATTAGATTTCCTTTAGATGGTGATTTCTTTTTCAAAGAGAGGTAAATAATAAAAATATTCTTAATGTTTACCTCTGTAGTTATCACTTCTGACTCTTACATTCATTTTGTAGATTCAGATTCTCTCTGGAATCCATTTCTCCTATGGGAGAGAAGCCCAGTATTATTTCTTGTATTGAGGGTCTGCTGATGATCAATTCTGTCACTTTGGTATATCTGAAAAAATTTATAATATCCTTCATCAGGGAAGGATAATTTCCCTGATGAAATTCTTCTTCTTCTTTATGGATAAAGAATTAAGGTTTTTCTTTTTCGTTTTTGTAAAGATGTTAATCCACTGCCCTCTCTCGTGCATCTCCGCTAATGAGAAATCTGTTGGAATCCTTATCTGTATTCCCCTGAACCAAGTAACTTTCCTCTCTGCCCTCTTTTAAAACTCTTTTTCTCTGCCTTAAACAATTGGATATTGATGGGTGTTGTGTGTAGTTTTTACCCCCATTGCTTGTGCTTGGGTTTCTCAAGAATTTGGAATCCATAGGTTTTGAATTTTCATGAATATTCTTTTCCACCTCCCCTCCTTCACTCCCTGGGGACACAATCACATGTGTATCCATTGCTGAACTTTCCTACACTCAGTGGTGCTCTAATCACTTTAAAGTCATTTTGTGCCTTTCTTTTGCAGTGTCCATGCTGCGTTCATGTTCAATCACGTGTCTGCACGTTGTGTCTGCTGCTAATCTCAGTTCTTGTGTTTGTAATCTGAGACCTGTGGGTTTCATCTCTAGTAGTTTGATTTGGTTCCTTTAATTTTCTTCTCTGTCTCCTCTTAGTATTTCTGTCATTCAGACTAGATTTGGGTTAAAGTCTGCAACATCATCCTGGCTTAAATCCAGCCTTCTGTCCTTCCTGCAGCTTCCAGACCTACCACCCCATGGCTGTGTGAGACATTTCTCAACGTCATTGTCTCTCTCTCTCATTATCTCTGTCTCGGCATCACAGATAAATATGCACAGACCCATATACGACACACATGTTCTATTGGATCTGTAGTCTCTGGACTGTGCTATGTAACACGCCTCATTAGCTATAACCCTTTGTTGTTAACATAGTATTATTTTAATGGTTTATTTTGGGTATATAGTCCTCAGCTCCTAACTATCAAAGTATGTCCCAGGCCATGGAATCATTCACACTGTAGGATAAGGATGTCATAACACGGTCTCATCTCCCTTACAATTTCATGTGTGCGTTTTTTTGTACATCCGTCATATATCACATACACTACTATAGTTTTTCTTTAAACACTTGACTATCTTTTATAAATATGAACCACTAAACTTATTTTTGTATTTACCCATGGAGTTATGATACCTGATGCTTTTTCTATCTTTGTGTGTATTCCCCTTTCCCTCTGTCACCCTTTCCTTCTGTCTGAGGGGCGTCCTTTACTGTTGCTTGTGCCGATGGTCTGTGGGTGTTCTGAGAGGCTTGCGGTCTGAGAAAGGATTAGTGTGTCTTCCCTTTTCAATGAGATTTCCCCTGGGTAAAGGCCAAATTTTACAGGCATTTTCTATGAGGATTGTGAAGACATTGCTTCCTGTTCTCTTGCTTACATGGCTGTAATGAGAAATGTGCTTCCACCATGAAATTGGTTCCTCTGTAGGGAACACATCTCCTCTCCGGCTGTGAGAGTGTCGGCATCACTCGTTTCTAGCAATTCCCTCATGATGTGTTCTGTGCTGTCTTTCATGTCCCCTGTGCCCAAGCTTCCTTTAGACTCTTGGATATATTGGTTTATGGATTTCACCAAATTTGAAGCCTTTTTATAGATTATTTCCTCACCTATGTTTTATGAACCATCAGTTCCTTCTCTTCTCTCCCTCTGTTTCTATCCTGCACACTCTCTGGGTGCCCTGAAGTTGTCCTACAGGCACTGAGCTTATATTCACTTTTTTTCTTAGGTGTTTGCTTCTGTGTTTCATTTTGAATAGTTTTAATTGCGTGACATCAAATTCACCCTTCTCTTCTTTTACAGCATCCAATCTGCTGTCAATCTATCCAGTGTATTTTTAAATTTCAGAACATTTCATTACGGGAGTTTTAAAGAAGTTGGTCTTTGAGAAATGTCTTCCATGTCTGCTCCTCAACACGCAGGCATTCATTCACCCACAGTAACGGAGGAAATGTTGTTCTAATAACTGTTTATGAATCCCCTGCTGATCCACACTGTGCAGAGCCTGCCTGGTAGGTGAAGAGTAAGGGGACAGACTCCAGACCTCAGATCTGGGGACCTGGGCCAGACCTACCAATTGCTTTGTGCACAGTCCTGCTGGGACCGGAGGAGAGTGTGACATAGATGGGAAAGGGGTTTGTGTCTCACTTCCCCATCTGCCTGTGTCACTGTGAGCATCACCACTGTTATCATAGGACTGACAGTAATAGTCAGCCTCATCCTCAGCCTGGACCCCGGTGATGGTCAGAGTGGCTGCATCCCCCGAGCTGGAGCCAGAGAATCTGTTAGGAATCCCTGTGGCCTGCTCACTATCCTCATAAATGACCAGCACGGGGGCTTGGCCTGGTTTCTGCTGATACCAGTTAATAATACTGCTTTCGAAGCTGCCTCCCTCGCATGTAATCCTGGCCGTCTGTCCCAAGGCCACAGACACCGCAGGTGGCTGAGTCAGTTCAGAAGCTGCCACAGAACCTGAAAGAGAGGAGAGTGCATCTGAGAATGAGAGTCTTATTTTCAGAGAGTACGTACTCTGCAGTGTCCTCTGTTCTGAGCAGAAGGTCAAAGTCAGGCTGATCCCTGGTATCTCTTGGGGCTGAGCTATGGGGAGAGGCACCTGTGCAGAGAATAAGGAGGGGGAGCAGGAGAGGAGTCCAGGCCATGGTGGAGATGCCCCAGGCTCTGCTTCTGAACCCACAACTGGGAATGGGGCATCAGAGCTTCTCTTAACCTCATAAAGGGGATGTCCTCATGCAAATCTACTTCCTTCTTTGTGGCTTTTTTGAATGGCTCCCTGCTAAACAGAGAATAGCTGTTACTTAATTTACATGGGCCCTAAAACCAAAGCCTGTACTCAGGATCTCCAGAACTCTCTCTAAGGTTGAGGGGAAAACACTGACCCCCTCCCTCCAAGACATGCACACACATTCAGTCTTTGTCTGGGGCTTCCTCTCTGGGCTTGTCAGGAACACCTCAGTCATCCACTGTAGTGATGAGATCCATGGGGTAGGGCTGGGAGTTAATGAAACCAGAGTTTGTAGAGACATTGGTCATACTGTTGTGTGAGAGGCCAGAATTCGATCATTTGACACAGTGAGTTGTTCATGCAGTGTTGAGGCCATTTTCTCTTTGTCTGTGTTTTATGTGTTAGAAAAAATACATAGGAGAAAATCACCAGGATTCAGGGCTAGGCAAGAATTTTTTGATGAAATGTTTAGTAAAATGAAAGTTTAATAAATTGAACCTCATCAAAATTAAAATCTTCTGCTTTGCAAAAGTTTCTAAAGAGGATGAAATAAACAAGTAATAGAAAACATTTGCAAAATACATCCAACAACTAGTGTATAGAGTATACAAAGAACTATCAAGACTAAATATTAAAAAGAAACCATTTAAGAAATGGGCAAAAGAGTAAGCATTTCATCAAAGACAATACAGAGATTGAAGTAGCACAGGGAAAGATGTTCATCATTAGCCATGAGAGTCATGCAAACCAAAACCACAATAAGGTATCACTACATACCTATCAGAATGGCTAAGATAAAATATTGTGACAACCCCAAATGCTGGCAAGGATGTGAAGGAATTGCATCACTCATGCATTGCTGATAGGAATGTGAAATGGTGCAGTCACTCTGGAAAAGAGTTTGACAGCTTCTTAAAAAACTAAACTCGCACTTACCATGCAACCCAGCAACTATACTCTTGTGCATCTATCTCAGAGAAATGAAAACTTATGTTCACAGAAAAACCTGTGCACATAATTTCACAGCACCATTATCTATAATAGCCCCAACTGAGAACAATCCAGATGTTTTCCCATGGGTAGTTGATGAAACAGACTTTGGTACACTGAAACCATGGAATACTACTCAACAATGAAAAGGAAGGAACTCTTAATGCACACAACAATTTTGATGAATTTGCAGGGAATTATGAAGAATGAAAATGGCAATCCTCAAAGCTAAGTAATGTGAGATTCCCCACCCCCTTTGTTTCTTTTTCAATATCACTTCTGAACACACAATATTTTAGAAGTGGAAATGAATTATTGGATGGCATGGGTAGAAGCAGAAAAGGGAACTTGAGTGGGGAAAGATGGATGTTGTGATAAAGGACAATATAAGGGAGCTCTTTTGTATCTTGACTGCTCTAATGGATATACAAAGCTACACATGGGTCTAAATCACATAGACCTAAATACACAGACACACATAGACACTGAAGTACATATGAATACAAGAAAACCTGGGGAAATCTGAATGTTAAAAAAGGGTGACTATTTAATCAACCAGTTCAACAACAAGATAAAAAGATGCTGAAAAGATATTCAGTGTCATAAGTTACCAAGAAAATGAAACTTAAAAACATACTGAGACATCAGTCCAGACATACTAGAATGACTGTATAAAAACAAACTAATGGTCTTCAGTGCTAAAGGGATATGGAGCAACTTGAAATCCCATCAATGCCTGGTGATAATGAAAATGCAGGGGAGCCTCAGTCAGTTAAGTATCAGACTCTTTAGTATCAGCCCAGGTCATGATCTCGAGGTCATGAGATTGAGCCTCATATTGAACTCCAAGCTGAGGGCAGAGCCTGCTTGGGATCTCTTTCCCTCTCTCTGAAACTCCCTGTGTGCTCTCTCTCTCTCAAAATAAATAAATTAACATTAAAAAATAGAAAATTAAAAATCAAGCATTCACATTGGAAACTAGTTTAACAGTTTCATAGAGTGTTAAATATGTATCTATCATATGACCCATTAATTCCATTTCTAGGTATTTACCCTAATGAAATGAAAACTTAACATCCACAA
Source organism: Neofelis nebulosa (assembly GCF_028018385.1). Classification (NCBI taxonomy): domain Eukaryota; kingdom Metazoa; phylum Chordata; class Mammalia; order Carnivora; family Felidae; genus Neofelis; species Neofelis nebulosa. The sequence goes on along the minus strand of NC_080792.1, from coordinate 75,565,938 downwards.
AATAACTAAAAAATGTTTTAAATGTTTTATTTGAAATTGTCATAGAGTTGAAACTGGAAATAACCCAAATATACCTTAACTGGGGAGTGGATAAACAAACTGGTTCATCCACACAATAGACTTCTACTCAACAATTAAAATGAAATGAACTATTAATACTTACAAAAACATAGATGGATCTCAAATGCATTATGCTTAGTGAAAGAAGTCAGACCCAAAAGGCTACCCATGTATGATCTCATTTATATGATGTACTTGCAAAGTGCAAACTGTAGGGACAGACAACAGACCAGGAGTTGCCAGGGTTTGTGACTAGAGGGAGAGTCTATTGCAAAGGGGCATTGGGAATTTACGGGTAATTGAGTGACCTGTCATATACTGCTATAGTGGAAGTGCTTACACCTCTGTGTGCAGGTTGTCAAAACTCAGAGAACTGAAATATTCACTAAAAGGATAGTTTTTAGTGTATGTAAATTGCAACTCATTTTAAAAAGGGGAGAAAAAAGAAAGGAAAGGAAAAGAAAGGAAAGAAAACAAAAAGCTGTGGTAGGCAAAGATTCCCAGGAGCAAACTCTCACTTAGAGATTAGTGTAGGAGGTCTAGACAAACCTGAGAATACAACCCAGAGTAAAGGAAAAGATGAAGAAACAGGTATGAGCAGGGAAGGACATTGGCCTGGGAGATTGTCACAGCCTGGCCTGCAGTTGAAATTGTGTGAAGTCTGATACAGGGTGTGTTCTTCATTGTCCTACAGAATAGGGTGAAGCATCGAACGGTCATCCCACCTACATGCGGAGGTCACCAGATGCAGGCTGCCATCAGGAAGGGGGCATGTCACTGGAGTGCCAGCTCTCTTCGGCACAAGTAGGTCCTGGAGCTGCAGTTGCCAACATGCCCCACCTCTGGGAAATGAAAGCTTCAATCCTGTAGGTAAAGGTCAGGGATTCTGGTTGTCACACGGGACAACTAGTACAATCACAGACTCAATATCATTATTTTTGGTGTTGTGACCATTATAGAACAAAGTCAGCAAGACAGCCAGACACACACACACAAACACCCACTCTAGGACAGGAAAAAAATTTTGGAAAGAGCATATGAAAAAGGAACACACAGCATAGGATACAATGGGATGTTAGAAGAATTAAGTAGAACATGACTAATGGGGAGTACTTCAGACATCTCCAGAGAAAGAGATTGAGAGTGAGAACTTTTGATAACTAGTGAGAATGGGGAGCTGGTGAGGGGTGGAAAGGAAGAAGGGAGGGTGATGCAGAATGAGTAGGGGGGAGTGGGGAAAGGAGACTTCTTTGAACACACTCTCACTCTTGGCTCAGCATGCCTTGCCACCCCTGTCTTACCACCTACATTTTTCCTCCTGGCTCAATCTTGTGACTTGTTTCAGATGCTCCCTGAGTTAAATTGTAAATAACTTATCAGGCCCAAGAGATTCCCCAAATGAGACAATGGTACTAAAGGACTTCCTTTCTGGAGGACTCTAAAAGGCCACAAGCTACACAAGAACTTTTGACATATATTTTCATTCCTGGTCTCAGGATCTCCTAGCAATTGGTGAAGGCAAAAACCACTGATGAGGAACAATCCAAGAAGTGATATCATTTTTCACACTGGTCATTACTCATTTTCACATGACAAGAGCTGACCAGTGTCTCTTACTGAGACCCTGATCCTGCTATAAACTTGACAAATAAAAATGGCTACTCATGGAATTCTTTAACCCCTTTTAACGGATGATTTGTAGTTGTCACTCTCCCATTGGTTGGGTACCATCTAAGCATGACAGGGAATGCTCTTCATCTGCCTCCCTTTTCCATTCACTGTCTGTACTTCACAGTGTGTCCTTCTGTCTGTCCACTTAAGGCTACTGGGTCATTTCTTCCAAGTTATAAATACCAGAATTCCCCAGGAGGGCTTGGAGGTGGTATGATTCACACTACAAGTTTGGATATTATTTCTCTACCATCCTCTCTACTGCTTTTCCTCAAATGTAAGTAGTGGAAGGAAATCCCTACTAGAGGGACCTATGTGAGGCCGTTCTGGAACAAAATGACTGCAAACTCTTGGTAGAGAACAACCCTCTACATAAGTGAGTAGCATGGCCCTGTGATCCCCTGTGACTGCAGCCAGCCAAATGCTAAAAGAATTCACTGCAAGACCGAGACTTGATGTTGACCTCTTCTCTTGCTCCTCTTGCACCCTTGCCCACTCCCTCTCCAGAAAAGCCACCTTTTTTCCTCCTACTCACTTGCGAGTTGTCCGTGCTGTGGGCAGTTCCTGGACTTTCCATGACTAGGGAGACCCAACCTGACTTTCTGAGATCCAGCATCAGATCCCTCCCCTCCCAACCCTGCTCAGGTCAGTGCCCATGGATGTTAACACAGTGTTAACTCAATTTTAACACAAAAGTGTGAGTGTGTGTGAAAGATGCTTGTTTCCCAGATGCCAGAAAAACCATGGAGGAAATCAATATGTCTGGTAAGTTTGCCCACCTCTCACCAAATGCACTTGAGGTGGATTACTCACAGGGCTGAGATTAAGAGGAGTCAATATATTTACCACTTTAGTGTTCCCCCTTCACCATGCCCTGCTATTGTCCCAGTAGAGGTGGTCCTGGACAGACCCTAGAAAAGTCCTGCAAGCAGGAGGTGGATTCATTCTTGGCACCAAAGCTGAGAATTGACTACAGATGGAGAATCCCAAGCCATGTTCCATGGTGGTCCTACCACAGATATCCTAACATGCACACTGTTTTTCTACTGGACCCCAGCTCTGCAACCATCATGAGTTCAAGGCTGTCTGTACTGCCTCCACTTGGTACCAAATGTTTCCTTTTGAATATTCAATATGGCAGTAGTCCCATTATACTCCATGATGAAATTGTGGTGAAGATATTCACTGAACCAACCTCCTTGGTTAACTCCAGAACCCTGTAATGTGTGTCCATCCCCTGAACAGATACCCATTATGGACAGGGTCTGATGGCTCTTGATGTCATTTCAGCCCAGCTACTATTTCAGGATCCTTTTGCTGCCTGAGCTGGTCAGGTCTTTTCCAGAATTATGATGGAGGAAAGAGAATGTTGTGTTGTCAAAATTACCTAAATTATGAAGTATGTCTACATCTCCATAGTGGTGTCTTGGGATAGAAGTTTGGAATGACAGGATTTGTAAGAAGAGTCAAAGATCCCAACGTCCTGGAGAGGAGCAGGCAGCAGCACCCCCTGTGTCTCCATGGGGAAGAAGAGAGAGATGGTGGGAGGTCTTCTCCTCATTTCCCCTTTGTCTGTGTCACTGTGTCATAACCATATTGGCCACCGATTGTATGGCTGTCACCACAGTAATACTCATCCTGATCCTCAGACTGGATGTTGGAGGTAGTTACATAGAGGTCAATCCCAGAGCTTGAACCTTAGAAGGGACTGGGGATTCCATCCCCCTTGTTGTGGCTTCCATCACTCTTAACCTCCATCACATCCTGAGGGGACCTCTCTGGTCTCTGTTTATACCATTCAAGTATGTATTTGCTGTGCTCATTGTTCAGGGTGCGGTTGAGCTTGACTGAGGCTCCAGGGGAGGCAAATGTTGATGGAGGCTGAGTTAGCACAGACAGAGCACAGAAATCAGGAAACACAAAATGTGAGAATGAGCTGAGTGTAATAGACACAGGACAGAGGTCCCTGGGGATTGTCCTTGCAAAGAAACGTCAGGGGGTTGGAACCCTGACCTATTGGGAAAATGAAGGGCAGGAGGCAAATGGGACCTCAGTCCCTGGTATGGAGTGGCTTCAATGAGCTCTGCTCTGAGGCTGCCCCACTGGGACTGAACTCTCCAAGCTCCCATATTATCCTCTTTATGGACCCCAGCTCTGCAACCATCATGGAGTTCATAAATGGAGTGCAACCATTTGTGGAGTTCAAGGAAGGAGGAGCATCAAATGCAAATCTATTCTCCATTCTCCATTGTGTCTGCCTAAGCTGTTGTCTGAGCCCTGAGCTTAAAGACATCATGCCTGTAATTTCCTGAGTTCAGAAGAAGAGGAAGGTGTTGTTTTCAAGAGTGGAGAGTTGATTTTACACAAGTATCTTCAAAGGAAGCATCAGTCACACCCTTTGCACTTGAGCACAGCCCAGTGGATTTGGACTTATTGGGGTCCCAAACCAAGACCCACAGTGCCCTCTGGTGCCCCCAGGATGAATGTCATCCTACATGTATTACTAGTTCAACAAAATGACTACTTCTTTTCTTTTTTTTTTTTGCATCTTGACAAAAATGTTTTTATTATTTATTTATTTATTTATTTATTTATTTATTTATTTTTCAATATATGAAATTTATTGTCAAATTGGCTTCCATACAACGCCCAGTGCTCATCCCAAAAGGTGCCCTCCTCAATACCCATCACCCATCCTCCCCTCCCTCCCACCCCCCATCAACCCTCAGTTTGTTCTCACTTTTTAAGAGTCTCTTATGCTTTGGCTGTCTCGCACTCTAACCTCTTTTTTTTTTTCCTTCACCTCCCCCATGGGTTTCTGTTAAGTTTCTCAGGATCCACATAAGAGTGAAAACATATGGTATCTGTCTTTCTCTGTATGGCTTATTTCACTTAGCATCACACTCTCCAGTTCCATCCATGTTGCTACAAAGGGCCATATTTCATTCTTTCTCATTGCCACGTAGTACTCCATTGTGTATATAAACCACAATTTCTTTATCCATTCATCAGTTGTTGGACATTTAGGCTCTTTCCATAATTTGGCTATTGTTGAGAGTGCTGCTATAAACATTGGGGTACAAGTGCCCCTATGCATCAGTTCTCCTGTATCCCTTGGGTAAATTCCTAGCAGTGCTATTGCTGGGTCATAGGGTAGGTCTATTTTTAATTTTCTGAGGAACCTCCACACTGTTTTCCAGAGTGGCTGCACCAATTTGCATTCCCACCAACAGTGCAAGAGGGTTCCCGTTTCTCCACATCCTCTCCAGCATCTATAGTCTCCTGATTTGTTCATTTTGGCCACTCTGACTGGCGTGAGGTGATATCTGAGTGTGGTTTTGATTTGTATTTCCCTGATAAGGAGCGACGTTGAGCATCTTTTCATGTGCCTGTTGGCCATCCGGATGTCTTCTTTAGAGAAGTGTCTATTCATGTTTTCTGCCCATTTCTTCACTGGGTTATTTGTTTTTCAGGTGTGGAGTTTGGTGAGCTCTTTATAGATTTTGGATACTAGCCCTTTGTCTGATATGTCATTTGCAAATATGTTTTCCCATTCTGTTGGTTGCCTTTTAGTTTTGTTGGTTGTTTCCTTTGCTGTGCAGAAGCTTTTTATCTTCATAAGGTCCCAGTAATTCATTTTTGCTTTTAATTCCCTTGCCTTTGGGGATGTGTCGAGTAAGAGATTGCTACGGCTGAGGTCAGAGAGGTCTTTTCCTGCTTTCTCCTCTAAGGTTTTGATGGTTTCCTGTCTCACATTTAGGTCCTTTATCCATTTTGAGTTTATTTTTGTGAATGGTGTGAGAAAGTGGTCTAGTTTCATCCTTCTGCATGTTGCTGTCCAGTTCTCCCAGCACCATTTGTTAAAGAGACTGTCTTTTTTCCATTGGATGTTCTTTCCTGCTTTGTCAAAGATTAGTTGGCCATACGTTTATGGGTCTAGTTCTGGGGTTTCTATTCTATTCCATTGGTCTATGTGTCTGTTTTTGTGCCAATACCATGCTGTCTTGATGATTACAGCTTTGTAGTAGAGCTTTCACTTTTTGCAGATGACATGATACTATACATGGAAAATCCGATAGACTCCACCAAAAGTCTGCTAGAACTGACACATGAATTCAGCAAAGTTGCAGGATACAAAATCAATGTACAGAAATCAGTTGCATTCTTATACACTAACAATGAAGCAACAGAAAGACAAATAAAGAAACTGATCCCATTCACAATTGCACCAAGAAGCATAAAATACCTAGGAATAAATCTAACCAAAGATGTAAAAGATCTGTATGCTGAAAACTATAGAAAGCTTATGCAAGTAATTGAAGAAGATATAAAGAAATGGAAAGACATTCCCTGCTCATGGATTGGAAGAATAAATATTGTCAAAATGTCAATACTACCCAAAGCTATCTACACATTCAATGCAATCCCAATCAAAATTGCACCAGCATTCTTCTCGAAACTAAAACAAGCAATCCTAAAATTCATATGGAACCACAAAAGGCCCCGAATAGCCAAAGTAATTTTGAAGAAGAAGACCAAAGCAGGAGGCATCACAATCCCAGACTTTAGCCTCAAAATGACTACTTCTGAGCCCTCAATAGATGCCAGACCCTTGGTGAGAGTTTACATGCCCCACCTCAATGAGACATTACAAAAAAATAGTAGCTTTTTGCTTAAGGCACTTGTGGGTTGAATTATGTCCTCTAGCCCCCAAATTTATATGTTTAGATCTTAATCCTGAGTATCTATCAATGTGGTTTTATTTCAGTATAAGATCATTGAAGATACAATTAGGTAAATTAAGATGAGGTTGCACTTGGGCAGGGTGGGTCCCTAATCCAATTTGACTGGTGTCTTTATAAAAAGGGGAAATTTGGGGACAGATTCTGACAAGGGAGAACACCACATGAAGATAGAGGCAGAATCTACAAGCCAAGGAATGCCAAAGATTGCCAGAAAACCACCAGGAGCTGGAAGAGAGGCATGGATGAGATTCTCCTTTACAGCCTACAAAACAACATCATCCCTGCTGGCACTTTGATCTCAGACTGCTGACCTCCAGAATGTGAGACACTACATTTCTATTATTAGCACTGCCCCTCTCCCCAGTTTGTGGTGCTGCTATCCCAGCCCTAGAAAACCAATACACTCACCCATCAGAACTTTGCTCTCAGGGCAGCAGCAGAAGCATGGCTGGGCTCCTTCCAGTTGCTTTAGTCTATTATAAAAGCACCTTGGGAGGGTCCTCCTGCCATGTGCTTTCCCTCTCTACAATGTCTGATTCTCCTCCCCAGGGGCCTGCCTCAAGTCCCCCAGACAGCAAAGATTCTATCCTATAACCTAAGGCTCCTCCTGGGATCTTGATGGAAATGGTACAAGCGGTCTCCAAGGGTCTTGTCCTGTGTCATAAGGACATTCTGTAGTTTCCAATGCGGTGTAGCAGCATGCATGTGTATATTCAGAATTACTAGTTTGTCGGAAACTGTACAAACTCTGTCTCACAGAACTGAGTCTAACAGTAACAATAGGCAATAATGAGAACACTGCAAAAGGGGAAATACAGAGTCTTATGAGAATATTTGGCAAAAGCATCTCACCTAGTCTTCAGGACTCCAGGGAGGGATAAGGAGCAGGAAGCAAAGATTCACCATGGGGTGGGAGAAAGGGATTTATGAGGATATATGGTCATAGCGATGTATACTTGTGATTCAGTTGACAATCTCTGCCTTTTAATTGGTTTGCTTACTTCATTCACATTAATGTTCTTATGGCTGTATCTGAATTTACATCGGCCATTTTACTTTTGATTTTATATGTTGCATGGTTTTTATGTTCTTGTCTTCTTCCTTTACTGCTTTCTTTTGCATTATGTCAATATTTTCTAGTGTCATTTAAACTTTTTAATGATTGTTTTCGCTATATTTGTTAGTTTTTCTTAGTAGTTCCTTTGGAGCTTACCATATGTTCCTTAACATAACCGTATCCACATCGGATTTATACAAACTTAATTCTAGTGAGGTATAGAAACATTATTTCTGTATACTTCCATCCCACTTCTTTTTTTTCCCCCATCTTCCTCTTGAGATTCTATTATTATTGTAGGTATTATGTCTATATATGTTACAAACTTAACAACCCAATGTTTTCATAGTTATAATTTTATGTCTTTTAAAGAAGCTGAGAGATAAAAGAGAGCAAGTATCTATTGACTTTGTTATAGGTGCCTTCATTTTTACCATTCATGGTTCTCTTCATTTGTCCTTTCCATTTGGAGTTACCATCCAATGTCATTATCTTACTATAGTATAGCTTTTCCCTTGCTCACCTCTTTGTGCAGTTATTGTCAAATAAAATTTATCTATACTGTTCTGTACAATTGCTTTTTAAATCAGTTTACAGAAGAAAAATGAAAAAATATGCACTTACACTATCTTTTATAATTACAGTAGTCCCCCCTTACCTGCAGAGGTTGTGTTCCAAGACCACTAGAGGATGTCTGAAACTACAGATAGTTCTGAGCCCTATATATAATTTTTCCTATAAATACATATCTATGATAAAGTTTAACTTATAAATTAGGCATAATAAGGGATTAACAATAATACCTAGTAACAAAATAGAACAATTATAATAGTGTACTGTAATGAAAGTTATGTGAATGTGGTCTCTCTCAAAAACATCTTATTATAATGTACTCACTCTTCTTGTGATTATGTGAGATGATAAAATGCCTATATGATGAGATGAAGTGAGGTGAATGATGTAGGCTTTATAATGTGGTGTTGGGCTACTATTGACCTGCCAATACATCAGAAAGAGGATCATCTGTCTCTAGACTGCAGTTGACTGTGGATAACTAAAACCATAAAAAGCAAAACCATAGGTAACGGGGGCTAGTGTATATAATTACACGTATTGGTACTCTTTCATTGTTGTCATTAGTTTATTGTTATAAATTTGATTACTCTTGAGGGTCACTTGCTTTGAACTTGAAGAACTTTCTTTAATATTTCTTTGGATGGTGGGTCTGGCAGCAATAGACTCTAATTTTTACCTGAGAATACCTTTATTTCATCTTTATTTGAATTTTCCTGGATATAAGAATCTTGAATGACAATTTTTTTCTGTCAACACTTTTAATATATCATTCCACTGCCTTCTGACCTCCACTGTTTCTGATGAGAAGTCATATATTAATATACTGGGGTTTCCTTATACATGATGAGTCAGTTTCATCTTGTTGCTTTCAAGATTTTCTTTTTGTTCTCCACTATGTGGATCTCTTTGCAGTTTGCCAAGCTTCTTGGACGTATATTAATGTTCATCAAATATAGATGTTTTCAACTAATTTTTTGAATATTTAAAAAATTTCTTCTTTCTTTTCTTTCTTCCTTCCTTCCTTCCTTCCTTCCTTCCTTCCTTCCTTTCTTTCTGGCAATTCCATTATACTCATGCTGGTATGCTTAATGGTGTCCCACTTGTCTCTGAGGTTTCATTCATTTTGCTTCATTCTTTCCCCTCTCATATATTGGGATGGCAAACTTTCTCCATCAATATTTTTTTTAAGTTTGTTGTAGTTTTCTTCTGCTAGTTGCAATCTACCTTTCATCCCCTTTTGTGATTTTTTCATTGCAGTTATTGTTCTTTTCAAGTTCAGAATTTCCACTTGATTGCTTCTCATATTTTTTCCCCTCTACTGAAATTCTTTATTTGATGAGACCAAGTCATCATAATTTTTTTACTCCTTTAAGCATGGCTCCCTCTGGCTCTTTAAACATATTTATAGGGGCACCTGGGTGGCTCAGTCAGTTAAGTGTCCGACTTTAGCTCAGGTCATGATCTCACGGTTCATGGGTTCGAGCCCCGCATGGAGCTTTGTGCTGAAAGTTTGCCTGGAGCCTGGACCCTGCTTCGGATTCTGTGTCTTCTCTCTCTTCCCCTCCACTGCTCGTGCTCTGTCTCACTGTCTCTCAAAAATGAATAAAATAAATGTAATAAAAAAATAAAAGAAACATTTATAATAGTTACTTTAAAGGGTTTTTTTTTTCCTGCTAAATCCAATATCCTGGCCCTCTTGTGGGTAGTTCCTGCTGTTTCCACTTTTCCCCCTTGTATGGTAACACTTTCCTGTTTCATTGTATGTCTCATCAATTTTTACTGATTGCTGTGTAATTTGAGATGATATTTTGTAGCAACTCTGGGATCCCATCCCCTTATCCCCTTCAAGGGCTTGTTGTTGCTTCCTTATTTATTAGTTTTGTGATTTGTCTGGAATGTTTTACTGAAGTCTGTTTTCCCTTCAGCATGAAACCTCTCATTGTGCTCCTCTGATACACGAACTTGGATATGCACGGTCACCCTGGGATAACAGAGCTCTTTGTAACTGTATTTTCTTCTGGTATCTCTGTTGTCCTCCTCTGTTGGCATCACACCCAGAAGTTAGGTTTCACTAATTGCCAGCTGAATGCTCTGTCGTTTTTGACAATGCCCTGAGCATAAGTTTCTCCACATTCCGATCCAATTATATTCAAGCCCCAATGCAATGATAGTTTTGAGGTCTGCTTTTGAGATTTACTCTGACCCCAAGAGGGATTTTCTTAGTTTTCTCTTTCTCTGGTTCTCTCTGGTAAACTAACTGGTCTATGGTTTAGCCAGTTGCTCTCATGCCTACCTCCAAGTTGTTTACCACCAAAATTTTTATGGTTTCTGAGAACATCCTTAGGTTTAATCTTTCTCACAATCTGTTCCAAATAAAGTCTGTTCCCTTGGTGAGAGTTTTGGATGTCACTGTTCTTATGGCCTACCTTTCCATAGGCAAAATCTCTTCTCCATGGGTGGAATGGGAGAAATGAGTTACCCACATATCTCAGTGACCTTCCCCCTCTTTACAAGGAGGACTCTAGGTGGGTGCAGCATCCTGAAGTCTTCTCTGTTTATCTCTCCTTATGAGTCAACTGGGGTGAGGGTGGCTGGAACCCCAGTACTCTCAGCCTGCTGGATCTAAAGTAGAGTACCTATGTTATGAGTGGGGGCTGGGTGGAGGAAGCGTATTGTCTCATCTGGAATTTAGTCTCTGCAACATGCACCTGTAAGAATGAGAAGTACTAATGGCCTGCCTCTGCAGGGAGAAATACTATAGCCCTTGACCAGGAGTTGAATAAAGAGGGAGCCCCATATTTGTGGCCACAACCAGCCTGAGTGGACCTTTTGGGGGACTGGAGAGGGAGGTAGTGAGTCAAAAAAAATGGGTTCTTGCTGCTCTTACTAAGATTTAGCAGATTTTCTCGAGTAAATCTTTATTCATTTGCTATTCTTCCATAGCACAATTTTCTGTAGACCTTTAGTGGTTGGGTTAAAAAAAATAACAAATAGGGGTGATTGGGTGGCTCAGCTGGTTAAGTGTCTGACTTTGGCTCAAGCCATGATCTCACAGTTAGTGAGTTGAGCCCTGCATCACGCTCTGTGCTGACAGCTCAGAGCCTGGAGCCTGTTTTCGATTCTGTGTCTCCCTCTCTCTCTGCCCCTCCCCTGCTCGCGGTTTGTCTGTCTGTCTGTCTCTCTCTCTCTCTCTCTCTGTCTCCAAAATAAAAAATAAACCTTAAAAAATATTGATTTAAAAATTAAAAAATAACAAATAAATAAATATTAATATGTTAATATAAATTTGTTGATACAGCAAAAGGTATTCCCTGTAATGCTCTACTCAGAATTTCTCACACAGTCATGATTCTGCTGACTTGTCAGAACAGGGCAGAAACTGTCTTAGAACTGAATAGGCTTTTAAAATAATAGCCTTGGGGGCGCCTGGGTGGCGCAGTCGGTTAAGCGTCCGACTTCAGCCAGGTCACGATCTCGCGGTCCGTGAGTTCGAGCCCCGCGTCAGGCTCTGGGCTGATGGCTCGGAGCCTGGAGCCTGTTTTCGATTCTGTGTCTCCCTCTCTCTCTGCCCCTCCCCCGTTCATGCTCTGTCTCTCTCTGTCCCAAAAAAAAAAAAAAAAAAAAAAAAAAAAAAGTTGGAAAATAAAATAATAGCCTTGGAGAGTTCCTCCTTCTCTCTCCTGTCATCATCTGGATGATCAGCAAATTCAAAGCTCCCATTTTATCTTCTGTGATTGAAAGAGATAGAGTATATGAGGATTAACAACTTTCATGAATTAGATATGTGGAAATAACTTTGTCCATTATTGAAGTAATTTAAATTAACCAATTATAGACACATAAAATTGAATTTAATAATCAATAGCCATGGAATGTCTTTAGCAGTGTTTGGAAAAGAACCATAGTTGATGCAGAAAATAAAACAAGAATATGAAATTTGAAGTGTTTTAAAAACAGCATATCTTCCAATTAGCTAAGGTAAATCATAGTCAGAAATGATGTAGTCAAAAAAATTAATCTCTTGTATACACATGAACTATCAATTCCAATTTTGGCAATTGTGCATTCACATTTTGATGTTCAATAAAGAAATCTGCCAATCATTACCAAAAAGTGCAAATGTTTCCCACTGAACTTTCAAGTTCTCTTGCAGGGTGGAGGTATTCTTGACACTAGGAGAGAAGGATGGTCCATAAGATGTTTCCTTATACCTAAGAGAAAAGGAAAGGTTCTGCATTTATGGAAAACAATCATTTGAAACTAAGCACATTTCCACTAGTAAGCTAGTGTACTGGCAACTTGTTTGGGGGGTCTTTAGGGTTTATGATATCAAGCTTTTTTCTTTATCTGTTGTTAAATTCCAAGTTTTAAAATCTTTGTTGTTTATATAAATATCCAATGAAATATCCAAAATGAAATACATTTCATTTTTTTTAATTCCCTGAAACTTCAATGATCTAATTTGGTTTCTGCCTCCATTATGATCCTGATTTTATGACTCTCTTTTTCAGGGAAAGTTCTGAGCCTGCACTGGGTGACTCCAGAGTTTGGCACAAACTTGCCTTGCCCATTTGCCCCTCTCCCTCCCTCCAATTTTCTATCCAGGGGGAGCCTATTTCTGATACTGAATATTCCCAAAACTCAGAGCAAAAGGATAGAAAAAAAGTTATGAAAATGGAACATAAGTACTATCTTGGACAAACCTGAGATCCAATCAAATAAATTGTAAAAGTATTCCCTTATCCAAACAAAGACTTCCAGCTATGATATGAGGTAAAATATGCCCTTCCTAATAAAGACACCTGTACCAGAACATATACTTGTGGAGCTTTCAAACTTCAGATAACCATACAAAACAGGGATCATTAAACCACATCCAGTGGGACAAACTTGGCGTCTCACATATTTTTGTATGGCTTTTGACTTCAGAAATTTTAGTACTTACAAAGAGTTACATTTTAAATGGTTTTACAAGTACTTATGTAATATCTTCAAATTTGATTTTGGGCCCAACAAACCCTAAAATATTTACCATCTGGCCCCTTAAGAAAAGGTACCAACATCTGAAATATCAAGAACACAGAAACATTTGAAAAGATGCTCAACCCCAAGCATAATAGGAAAAATATAAGGCAAAACTGTATCAAAATAGCATTTTTCACCTAAGTTTGGGAAAGATCATATATTTTTTGCTGGCATTATAAATTGGCACAATCTCTGTGGAATGGAATCTGACAATGATAGATGGACATTACAGACACGTATTCCTTTGACCCAACAGTTCTGCTTCTAGACATGTATTGTATGATCATACATAGTCTGAGTATCATCATAGTGTTATTTGTAAGATCAGAATTAGCATTAGGGTCCAGTTGATTAAAATGTTCCTGTGGAATAATATGCAGCCTTATAAAGAATGGAGCAGTAATATATGCCCAGCTGCTTCTGGAAAGATGTACAAGAGTTGCTATATGTGATGGTCTTTGATATGCAATACCTGGGCAGGGGACTTACTCTTCACTCTACCCTACGTAAAGTCTCATTTGGGTTCCTTGGAAGCAGAGTCTGAAAGAGGAGTGGGGGCCCATGTGATTTACTCAGGAGTGTTCTTAAGACAGGAAGGGAGAGAGGGGAGCAGGGTGGGCAAGTTAGAAAGGTAAAGTCTGGTCTCTGCCTGATCCTGTAGGGAACTCTGGAGGGTAAGGTGTACCATGGGGTGTGTTCCACTTTCAGGTGAGGGAACAAGGATTATGTGTCCCTGCACCAATCGTTGGCTACCAGACGGCGGGTGGTTACTAGACTCCTCTTCATGAGATGTCTTCAGAGGCCCATGGGCATATCGCTAGAAAAGGCCAGAACACCCTCCCTAGATGGAAGATGGTCACACCACTTGACCTGTGGCACCCAAAGCATATTACTGGTACCAGCAGAAAAATTTCTCCTGATGTGTGTATATATATCTAGTGCTCGAACTCAGATTAATTAAATTTGTTCTAAAGAATTCCATAACTTCTCACAACAAAAGTCCTATGACCCAAAAGAATGAAAATCAGACCATCTTCACACCTCTCCTGTGTTATATTGAATGCTAGTGAACCAGTGAGGCAGCATCCACAATGCTCTGGAAAACAGATTTTGTTCCAAGAATGTTATACTTAGGGCAATCACTGGCTGAGTGAACGGAAAATTGGGTTTTAATTGGGTCTCAGCCCTTGCCCAAGATGGGAGGATTTTTCTCTTTGTTCATGATCATGTTGAAATTTTTAATGCAGCATCCTTTTCAAGGTGTCGCTGTGAAGCAGGTGCATTATATCAGACTATACAGAAGTACTCAGCCTTGTCCTTGGACCGTGCCCTAGAGATGGTGAGGGCAAGCTCTGCCTGTGAGAATGAGTTGTAGAGGAGGTTGGCCAGGTTTCCTCTGGAACCATCTTGGAACATTCCCAGTCACGACATGTCCCAGATTCATAGAGCAGGTAAGGATGACTGTCAGCTCAGGCATCATTATGAAGGAAGGCTCTTAGGTCACCACAGGCTGCGAGCTAGGAACTAAAGAGAACAGAGGGAGATGCACATGAGCACTGCAGTTAGGAGAGTCCTTTACAAAGCCCCTTGTTCATGCCCCTTCTCCAAAGCCCAAGGGGTCTGCCCTGACATTCTTCATCCTGCCCCATAGTGCATATTGAGAAGATCTCCCCCTCGTAGCTGTGTGTCATCCTGAAGCAGTCTCTTCATCCACAAGGATTTTTGACCTAGTGTGTTTACTAAAGAGATGGGTTCGGGGCAGAGACTCTAATCAGGGCTGACTAGTCTTTGCCAGAATGGAAATGGAAATGCCCACTCAGAATATGGGCATATTTCTATATAGTGTGAATGTTCTGATGAAACTATTTCAGTGTCCTTGTTCACACCCTGTGGAAGACATTTAAGGAGCATAAGAAAGGTGATGCTCTGGCAAAAGGTGGGAGGAAATAATTGGCGGACGTGAGACTGAGGGAAGGAGAATGCATGGTAGGAGGAAGTGATAGCTGTTTTATTTGAAATGGTTGTTCATGTGTGTTTTGAACATGTATGTACTATATTACTCAGAACGAATCTAGATAATAATGTCTATTACTAAAATAATAATAAAACGGCAAGCTGTTAATGACCTTCTCATAAATCCATCACTTAGTTCTGAGGTGGAGTGAGTAGTCTTGTAGATTGGATCCTTGCCTCCTGAGATTACCATAGACAGGTTCCCTGGGAAGAGTACGGGTGTTCAGCTTCTGCTTACATGGTAACATGCAAGAGCCGCCTTTTCTTCTGCTCCATGCACTCTTAGTACAAAGAGCAAACTCAGTTCCCTATGGTGCAGGAAACACTATTTTTCTTAATTCTTTTGGATTCTTGTGTCCATAAAATAAGGCATAATATTCAAATAAAGAGCAATACTACCTCCAATGGCAGCAAACATGCCGCTTGAATATAATATGATTAATGACTAATAAAGCTAAAGCAAATAAACTAAAAATACACAAATATCAGTCCCTAAATCTTTAGGATTCAGATTGAATGAAACAAGATGGTTTCATAATTGTAGAAAGTGAAGAAGAAAAGAAAAAGTAAATTACCAGAACAGATTCAATGTAAAAGGAGTGGCACTTAACATAGAAATTCTTTGGACACATGTGTGTTCTTGCCCTAATTTCCCTGATTGTACTGAACAGAAAAACACTGGTAGATATTTTGACCATAGAAACACCTGAAGTATTTCACATTGCCTCTATTAAAAGTAACAATCTTCTCATCTTTTTATAAAAATTTTGAAATGTATATAGTCATTACTTAAGACAACCCTAGAGGCTTTTCCTATACTTTGAGACTCATATACACAAGACACAAAGGCCTTTATAGCTCTAGAAATGTCTTATTGGAAGCAATCCTGTTTACTCAATGTCTAACTTCTTTGTTTCTTGGTAATGTTTCCTAGCATAAACATAATAACCACTTTCTCCAAAGGAAATTGTCATACAGATGAGGGAAACAAAGACAAGAAGCATGTAATTTAAATTCCATCCCTTACTGCATGCAGCCCACCGATATATACCAGAGACCTGCAGCATGTAACGTTCCTCTAGGAGTTTATGGCTGCCTTAATGCCTTAAGGTTCACACTTCTTCAAAAACTGAAAGCTACCCTTAGGCAACAACTTAGGTTTGTGAGGATGTGGAGAAAGAGGATCTCTTTTGCGCTGCTGGTGGGAATGCAAACTGGTGCAGCCACTCTCCAAAACAGTATCGAGATTCCTCAAAAAATTAAGACTACAACTACCATATGACCCAGACAATTGCACTACCAGGTATTTATCCAAAGGATACAGGTGTGCTCTTTCAAACGTGTACATGTACCCCAATGTTTATAGCAGCGTTATCAACAATGGCCAAAGTATGGATAGAGCCCAAATGTCCAAAGATGGATGAATGGATGAAGAAAATATGGTATATATGTGTGTATATGTACATGTACATATACATATACATATACACACACATTGGAGTATTGCTCAGCAATCAAAAAGAATGAAACCTTGTCATTTGCAACTATGTGGATGGAACTAGAGAGTGTTGTGCTCAGTGAAATTAGCCAGTCAGAGAAAGACCAATATCATACAGCTTCACTCATATGAGAAATTTAAGATACAAAATAGATGAATATAAAGGAAGGGGAGCAAAAATAATATTAAAACAAGGAGGGGGACAAAACATAAGTGACTCTTAAATACAGGGAAGAAACTGAGGGTTGCTGGAGGGGTTGTGGGTGGGGTGATGGACTAAAGGAGTAAGGGACATTAGGGAGGACATTTGTTTGGAGGAGCACTGGGTATTATACATAGGGGATAAATAACTGAAATCTACTCCTGAAATCATTATAGCACTATATGCTAACTAACTTGGAATTAAATTAAAAATAAAGAAGTAAATTAAAAAAAAAAACTAAAAGCAACCTTATCTTGAGAACACCAAATCTTCAGAGTCCTGTGAGACCCTGCTTTCAGGATCCAGAAATTTCTTGGGGACTTATGTTAGCTATACATCTTCTCCCTCTGCAAACTCCAAATATATAAGTCTCTCCCTACACTTGCAACCACAGCTCTTTCTGCCCATGAGTCCTGTCTCCAGGCTTTAATAAAAATCACCTTTTTGCACCAAAGATGTCTCAAGAATTCTTTCTTAGCTGTGTGCTCATGAACCCCATTTCAATCTCCATCAATATCACCTTAAAAAGAGACACACTAGTATGGGGAATGATGACACCTGCCTTCCTATGCATTAGTAAATACTTTATAAAGAATCATGCAGGGTACCTGGTAGGCTCAGTTGGTTAAGCATCTGACTCTTAGTTTTGGCTCAGGTCATGATCTCAAGGCTTGTGAGTTAGAGCTTTGCATCCCACTCTATGCTAACAACGCATAGCCTGCTTGGGATTCTCTATCTCTGTCTCTCTGTCTCTCTGCCCCTCCCCCACTCATCCTGTCTGTCTCTCTCAAAATAAATCAATAAACTTAAAAAAATAGAATCATGCTGATGTAATTAGAGTCAGAAAGCAAGTCTCATAACAGATAATAACAAGACAGAAAATAACAAGGCAATGGCCCCTTCATGTCCTTCAGGATTTCCTCATGAGGACATATATCCTTCAGGCAGGCACAGCCTCTGATCATTCTTACACAAACATGAGGTGGTAACTCAGGACGTTATTCAGTGTCTTTCTTAGCACATGCCATGTTGCAGTTCACTTAGAACCCCTGCTAGGACTCAAGGTGTGTTGCTCTTCCAGTCTAGATGTCTGAAGCATGAAAGTACTGACCATGTATCAGGGAAAGAAAACAAGGCATAGAGAAGATTTAGGAAATAATTCATAGAAGAACATTATGGGAGAGACTAAGATCTATTCTAAACTGAACATCCATCACTGTTTGCTCATGAATGAGGTCATTGCCAGGACATGGTACTTCCAGTGCTAAACATAGAAAGTTCTGCTCAACTGGGAAGAGACTTGGTCCTATCCTATGTTCTGAGGATTATGCTTAGGTTCGTTCAATGCACAAAGAATTCTTGGCCATTATTTATGTATATGTGTTGTTAGAAATTTTTATCGTTGGCATTTCAGCCATAAATTGGGTTTACAACCCAATCAGATATGTGGGAGGCCCCTGTGGAATGGGGACATGCCCAGCCAATAGCTCTTCCTTGTGGAAAAAAGGAGCTGTTTTGGAAAAAGCCCACCCTTGGAGCAGGCAGTCCACATGCAGGGCTGCTACCAGGACAGGGGCTCATTGGTTTCAGGGAAGGGAAGATTCTACCTATCACAGAGTCTCAAGTCACATTTTCCTCTGTTCAGGTTCCTTGGATGTGGGGTAAAAAATGAGGGGACATTGGAAAAATCACCTTCCCTTTATCCTCATTCCCTCAGCTATGTCTTCAGATCTTTTCTCAGGTGGTATTACTTCAGTCACTGACATGCAGAAGAATGGCTCACCAAGGAAGCTCATGTTGACTAGGACAAGGCAGAAAGGACTGAAAAATGTCTTATATTTCAATTTTTAAATGTGATTTATCCATACATTAGGATATATTCTGGCAGTAAAAGTAACTAAATACCAGTACATGGTACAACATGGATGTAACTTGAAAATATTCCGAGTGAAAGAAGTCATTTCCAAAAGATACCATATTGTGCAACTCCATTTATATGAAATGTCCAGACTAGGCAAAATTATGGAGACAGACTGTAGATGATTGATTGCTAGGGACTGGGTGAATTGGTGGGAAATGGGAAATGAATGCCAATAGGTATAGAGTTTCTTCCGAGGACCATTGAAATGTGATGGTGGTGATGTTTCACAATTTGGAGAATGCACTCAAGGCCATTGTTTTAAATGAGTGAGTTTTATGGTATCTATATATAACTCAAAAAAGCCATGAAGAAAACGAAAACGAGTAGGTTGGAAACTGGGTTGACTAAGAAAACACCAATTCTGGAAAACTGATTCTGAGCCAGCCTGCACTGGTATGTGAAATGGAGCCATTTAAAGTGAGGATTCCCTGGGAATTGCAGGAAGTGCACTGCACAGGCTCCTCCTGGTTGGAAGTTCCTGCCTTTGCAGAGTTAGAAAGAGTCACTTCTAGGACCACATCACAGAAGCAAATAGGCTCTGTCATTTATTTCCCAGACAATTCAGCAGAGTGTGTTTCATTTTACTTTATCTTGCGAAGAAAGGAGAGCAGACAGACCTGAATTCTCAAGACCATGCTGCATGAAGTCCCTCTGCACGGGAATGGAGGGAGGCTGTAAGTACAGGGAAGGTTTTGGTCTCACTTCCCCATAAAGTGGGACCACTGTGTAAATGCTACTACCAGCATATGAGGAGCAGTGATAATCAGCCTCATCTTCAGCCTGGAGCCCAGAGATGGTCAAGGAGGCCGTGTTGCCAGACTTGGAGCCAGAGAAGCGATCAGGGATCCCTGAAGGCCGGGAATTTACACTGTAAATCAGGAGTCTGGGGGATGTGCCTTCGAGCTGTTGGTACCAGGAGACGTAATTATATCTCCCAATGTCATTGCTGGTGCCAGCACAGGAGATGGTGACTGTGCGTCCCAGATCCCCGGACACTGAGGGAGGCTGATTCAGGGCAGACTGGGCCCAGGACCCTGAAAAGAGAAAGAACATGTTCTAGTGAGTTCAGTGCTGGGGGCCCAAGTGAGTCTGAAGAGCAGACAAAGATCAGTCCAGATGTCCCTGTGGACTCTTCCTTGAAGGCCGCACCTGTGTCCTGAGTGAGGAGACCGAGGAGGACCAGAGCCCAGGCCATGGTGCAGATGCCCCAACAGCACTGCCTTCTGAGACCCCAACCCTGGGCCTGGCTCCCCAAGACCTCTCTTATCCCCTTCCCCTTGCTCAGAGGAGGGAGGGGCCTCCATGCAAATGTGCTTCCTGCACTTGCCTCTCTCACTCACTCTTATTTGGCTCTCTATTCTACATACTTTTGCATCCCTGGGCAGCAGAGCTAAGCTATCCAGACTTGAAAATGCTTTGACATGGGTTTTCTGAATCGTGACAGACTGAACTCATGCCAGAAACTAGGAATTCAAGCCAGCCTTGGAATGTTTTTTATCTCCCAATTGGGGAAGTCCTGTTTGGGATGGGAGAGGAATCAGAACCCCTTTGCTGTGTGTGAGGAGGGTAAGAGCACCCCAGGCTGGTTGAGATTATGGGAGATTCAATTACTCCTTCCCAGGAGCACAGGCAGAGCTGGGGATCTCATTCTCCCTCAATTCTGCCTTGGTGCCCCTCAGGTTCTTGGTTTTCAAGCATCACTCTCTTCCCTGCTCTGCAGTGGTTTGAAGTTAGGAGATGTTTACTGGCACTTCAAGAAAAGGAATTATTGGGACACAACAGCTATTATATACCCCTTCCCTCATGTCCTACTAAGCAGTGGCTCCAGAAGCCACTATTTGGACTGCATACAGGACTAAACTGTTGCATCCACACGACTCCTGAAACAGAATGCTATGGGCACCAGTGACAGTTGCAACAAAGTTTATTACAATGAGAGGCAAGGCCGACAGATAGGGACCAACACTCTTGATAAGAGTGTGGCCCTGAACAGCCGGAGTACAGAGTTTTTAAAGCCGATCACATCGTTTTGTCATTATCTGGGAACAGAACAGATAAACAGTTCCCAGATGAGTTAGAAACAGTTGCCAGATGAGTCAGAAACAGTTATCGAATGAGGTGATTATTTTAGACTTTCTGCCACTAAGTTGCAACCAGTGGATCTCCTTGACCTTGTCTCTGATTCTCTTTTTTAAGCCTTTGTTTCCTTCATTGGTAAAGCCTGATTCACAAGAGTATGAAGTATGATTTACAAGAGTAAAAGCAAGGTTATCTTTTGACCTTCGGTGTCAGAACAAAGTTGTTATCTTTTAAGCTAAGCGTTAGCCCTACAGTACAATTTAACCCTTACAAAACAAAAAAGATTTCCTTTCCCAAATTCAGGCCCATGCTACCCCCTAGTGGCCTCAGATGATAAGTGCCGAGCGCAAAGAAAAACACTTGAGAGAAAACAGGAAACTCCAGCTCTGCTCCTCCTCCTGCCCTCCCTCCAAGCCCTCCAAGGCCCCCTGATCCCTTCTGATGCAATTCAAGATGCTTTCCTTTTGGCCTTCACTTCCTTCCCATGAAATATGGCTCTGGCAAAATCAAGTGGCCCAGATTCTCCCTCCCAGATTCATGTTGTTTATCCCCGGAAGGCCATGTCACAGGGATAGTGTATGTGAGGTGAATGTAGACTTCGGGCTGAGGAAGAATCACACCTTAAATTAATCCAACCTCAGTGGTTACCAGGATGAGAACAGCGGGACTACTAGAAAATGATAGAACTCTCAAAATGGTTAGAAAACAAGAATAATGCATGAAAGAGAGCTCAATCCGGATGGAGAAATACCTCATTGAAATCAAGAGAAAGATTCCTGTGTTTGAGCCTCCAGGAGGAGGGACTGGGGTCAGTATTGGCCTCAGGTGTCCAGGGACTTCTCACCAGGGCAAGTCTGTGTGCCACAGGGAACACAGGGTGTTCTCTGTCTCTTGCCTCTGTGTGCACAATTAGTGACCTAATATCAGAGCTGTGTGCCTTGCTGGGACAAAGTCTCTTCATCCACAAAGAGATGCTTGACCTAGTGTGTTTTTCTAGAAGGAGGTAGGCTTGGAGAAAAACGGATCAGGGTTGATCGATCCTTTCAGGAGTTCCACGGAATAGAAATGCTTTGATGACACTCTTTTCGTGTCACCTCTCATACCACATGACAGGTGTTTCCAAGAACTTCAGAACAATGTGCCCCTGGCTGAGAGCATGAGATGAGCAGAGTTGTGGCCTCTGGGAGGGGGTAAAGGAAAAGTGTGGTTGGAGAAAAGAACAGTTTGGGACTAGAGACTATTGTTTGTGTGTTTTAAACATTCAAGTACTATATTATTTAGACATTTGTTTAGGTAATGATATGTTCTTTTGAGATAATAACATGGTAACGAGATGATGATTTTGTCATAAAGCAGTTAGTGAAGCATCTGAAACTACATTCACAGCCCAGTAATTTGGATCCCTATCTCTTGGGATCACTAGGGAGAGTCTTCCTGTGAACATTCCAGGTGTCCAGAGGCTTCCTGCAAGAAACCAACCACTGATCTTCATGAGGAGCTGTGTGGTGCCTGTTCTGTCTGCTGTATTAGGGGCACCCTAAGGGACCCCAATAATACAGGAGTATGGGTTTCATGTAAAATTCTACTGGATTATTGTGCCCATACAATTACACATGACAGAAATAATAAGCTTGACTGCCACAAAAGGAGGCAAAATTAACACTTGCACATAATATGATAAGCAACCAATGAGGCTAAAGCATATAAAATTATTTTTAAAAACACAAAACTCAGTACAAAACACAAAACTCAATGAGTTCTTGTTACCTATATTAAACATAGTGATCCCTTAAACAATACAATTTAAAAGAGAGACAGAGAAAGCAGGAGCAAATATCCATAAAGATGTAAGGCATCTGACCCAGAAAATCAATGGACAAATGAATGATAAACTCCTTCACATACTTTCTCTCACCATATAGGATAATACCAGCACTGATGGGTATATTGACCATAGGGACTTCTAAAACATTTCAAATTATTTGTATGAAAAATGCCCTTTTTCTCAACTTAAAACAATGATTTTAAGTATGTATGGTTTAACTATTTGAGAAGCCTCTCAGGAGACTGTTCCTACAGCTTGAGACATAGCATGCAACACAGAAATCTATGGCAAGTCCACAATTCTCATACTGGAGTGATCCTGTTCACTCAACATCTAGTTTGTGATTTACCTGGGGATTTTTCCCATTATGAAAATTGCAACTAATTTCTCAGAAGGGAATGTGGTCCCATCTTAAAAGTAGACACAGTTGAAGGGGTAGTGCTGGCTCCCTGCCCTCCTATGCACGTGTGAATACTTGTAGAGATCTCCTTGATACATTATAGTCCAGGAGCAAGTGTTACACCAGAGGCCCCTGAGCACAGCTAGACAGTGTCCCCTCTGCCAACTTGTTTGTTCTCCATAAAGACACGCACTCTATAGCAGACTTCCATAGACAGGCGGCCATGACTCAGGACATTATTCTGTGTCTTCATAACAGATGCTCTTCCTAGTGTGTTGGGACCCAGCTGATGAGGGGTTCCATGTATGACACAGTTCCAGCCTCAATGATTCAAACATGACGGTGCTGACTGTTAGTAAGGAAAGAAAGGAGGTAGGTCATAAAAGATGTTTGAAAATAACTGATGGTGAGAACATTATGGAAAGATTGAGCTCTTGATGGGTGACTGTGTTAGTCAGAGTTTTCCAGAGAAAGAGAACTAATATGAGTTGTGTATGTGTGAGTGTGTTTTTGTTTATATTTCAAAATATATAATTACATGTATTTATATATAAATATATTTTATACATAAATATATAATATGGTTGTACATCATTATAATATATATATCATATGAAATTTAGATTATATAAAAAACAAAAATGATATATATCAATTAAATTTTATTATCCATGTGAAATTTGATATATTTATAAATATTTGTTTATAATTGTTATTGAGGCAGGGAAGTTCTTGAACTGCAATCTGCAACCTACAGACCCAGGAAAGCCAGGGGCATAATTCTGTTGGAGCCTGAAGGCCTGAGAGTCCGGGAAGCCAGTGATGTGAACTCCCGTCCAATGACAGGAGAAGGTGAGACAAGAGTCCCAGCTCAACCAGAGATGGAAGAAGAGAGGTGAATTCCTCCATTTTTACCTTTCGTTCCACAAAGGCCCTCATGGATTGGATCATGCACACACACTTTAGGGAGAACAATCTACTGTACTGAGCACACAAATTCAAATACTAAGCACAGCCAGCAAGATCCTCCCAGGGACATCCAGAAACAATGTTTAATCTGGGCACGCCATGATCCTCTCATGAATTAACCATTGCAGTGACAATCTTTCCCAATTCTTCACCTGGGAATGAGGTTGTTGTGAGGACATGGCACTTCCAGTGCTAAAACTGGGAAAGTCCTGGCAACATGGAAAGAGTTGGTCATGGCCCAGGTCTTCTGATGCCTAAGCCTAATTCCATTCAGTTGTTCAAACAATTCATAAATATATTTATTAATTATTAAATTCATTTATTTACTATCAGGTAAATGGCAATTCATTGTAACTGGAATTCCAGCTAGACTTTGGGTTGGCTCATCAGGGAAAACAGATGCTTTGGCTTTTCTGAGGAAAGGTGGGCACTCCCATCAAGTATTCCTCTGTGGAAGAAAAGGAGCCATTTTAGAAAGACTTCCATGCTCATGGGAACATAGTCTCTTCATTTCTTTGTTGCTGAGTTGAAAAATTGGGAAGAGTCCCATTCTGGGACCAGAGGACAAAGGCAGAGAGGAAGCCTTCATTATATCCAAGGAAAACACCAGAGGGAGTGTTGTCTTTGGATGTTATGGTGATCAAGGGGAGAAGCTGAGAGAGAATTGAATTCCCAAGGTCTTATTGCATGAAGCCCCCTCCGCACAGGGTTGGGGAGGCAGCTTCAGGGCAAGGTGGGAGCCTGAGGACAAAGGTCAGGTTTTGATCTTAATCCCCATGAATTTGAACCACTGTGGAAAGTGCCACTACCAGCATATAAGCAGCAGTAATAAGCAGCCTCCTTCGTAGCCTGGAGGACAGAGATGGTCAGGGAGGCTGTGTGACCAGACTTGGAGCCAGAAAAGAAATCAGGAATCTCTGAGGGCTGAGTATTAGTAAAGTAAATCAATGGTTTGGGGGCTGTTCTGGGTTCTGGTGGTACCAGGATACTTCATTATAATTCCAATGTCACTGCTGCTTCCAGCACAGGAGACTGTGACACTACATCCCAGTGTCCTGAAACTAAGAGAGGCTGAGTCAGTCCTGAAACTAAGAGAGGCTGAGTCAGGCAAGACTGGGCCCAGGACCCTGAAAAGAAGAAGAACACATTCTGATCAGTTCAGGGCTGCAGGCTTAAAGAAACTGAGGAAAAGAAGACAAATAATCAGCCCAGGTGTCTCTCTGGTATCTTCCCTGGAAGCTTCTCCTGTGCCCTGAGTGAGGAAAGAAAGGAGAACCAGAGTCCAGGTCATGGTGGAGATGCCCCAAGAGCACTATCTTCTGAGATCTCAACTTTGGGCCTGGCTCCCCCAAACCTCTTTTATCCCCTCCCCCTGGCTCAGAGGAGGTAGAAGCCTCCATTCAAATGTGCTTCCTGCACCTACCTATTCTCACTCCCTCTGATCTGACCCTTCATTCTAGACACTTCTGAATTCCAGGGCAGCAGAAATTAGCTGAATGATCAAAACACATTGACGTGGATTCTCTAAGATAGAGCTCATATTAGTTCCAATGAAATGGAGCCACTCTTGGAATGTCCCTCAGTTCCTGTTGTGGGAGTCCCCATAGAATTGATGAATAATCCCAGTACTTACACTTTATTCTGTGTGGATGGAGGGTGGGACAAGGTCTCAAAGGGCTGGAACCAGGAGAGATTCACTCGTTCCTTTGTAAGCACCAAAGACAGGGCTGGGTTTGGGTTTTTTACATCCTTCACCTCCTTTCTTTTGTCCTCACTAGGGTGGGTCCTCATGCTTCTCTCTGTCCCCTTCCTCACAAGGTTCTGATCCTGAGGCCTTGGGGGTTTTGTTGATCTTTCAAACAAAGGGTTATTGAGGCACAATAAATTTGGATCACCCCTCACACACGTCCGCCCAAAAGGAATCAGCTTTTGGAACTTCTCTAACAGGTCAGGGTAAATCACAGCCATGACCTTCCCCAATACCAGACCCTTGCTGCCCCCCCCCCCCCCCGACTGGTGGCCACAGATGGTGCATCTGAAGCCCCAGGGAAGGCAGCAGATTGAGAGCTGGAAATCTCTGCTCTGCTCCTCCTCCTTCTTCCTTCTTCCCCTCCCAGTCTGTACAGGTACCTGGATCCCTCTTAAATCTATCCAAACATATGTCTTTGTCTCCATATTCGTAAAAATTGAATGGTTCACTTACCACACTGGGTAGCTCAGACACCCTGCATCAGGACCAGTTAGTTTGTCCCTAGACAGCCTTTTCACAGTCTTTGTGTTAGGGTGGCAGTTCTTAAATCAGGGCTGAGAAATGTCACAGACATAAGATAAAACCAACCCCTGAACAAAGCCAGGATGATAACAATGGCACAAAAGATAAACTATTGCTTCTCACATTGTTGAAACAAAAAGTATTGCATGAGAGAAAGAGCTCAGTCAACATTGAGAACAACCTAAAGAAAAACAGTAGAGTTTTCCAGGGTTTGTGGATCTGGTAGAAGGGGACTGGAGTCAGGATTGCTCTAAAGGGCCCATTTTCAGGGACCTCTCATCAGAGTGCTTTTCTCTATTACATGTGACACAGGATGTTCTTCTCTTAATCTTCTTTATACAGAGTCTAATGTACCTGAGAGCTGTGTACTTTCCTGAGGTAAAGTCTTTTCCACCCACAGAGAGATGTTTGAGCCAGTGTGTTTCTTAAATTAGATGGTTTAAAGGGGAAATTTCAATCACAGCTGACTGATCCCTGCCAGAAGGGAAACATCCCCTCAAGAACAGACTAGGAATTCTATACCATATGGATGTTCTGAAGAAACTCCTGTAGTGCCACTATTCACACGTCAAAAATGCGCATTTCTGGGGCGCCTGGGTGGCTCAGTCGGTTAAGCGGCCGACTTCAGCTCAGGTCGTGATCTCACGGTCCGTGAGTTCGAGCCCCGTGTCGGGCTCTGTGCTGACAGCTCAGAGCCTGGAGCCTGTTTCAGATTCTGTGTCTCCCTCTCTCTGACCCTCCCCTGTTCATGCTCTGTCTCTCTCTGTCTCAAAAATAAATAAACGTTAAAAAAAAATTTTTTAAATGCGCATTTCTAAGAGCACCAGGGAGATGACATCCTGGCCAAGGGTTGGATCAGCTACCTGGTGGCCTCAGGGATTGGGGGAGAAGGAAAGTCAGTGTTGGTGTTGATAGTTTTTGTTTTGACACAATCACAGTCATTCATGTGTGTTTTAAACTTGCATGTACTATACTTTTAGACATAACTTATTTATTTTTTAAAAAATATAATTTGGGGCGCCTGGGTGGCGCAGTCGGTTAAGCGTCCGACCTCAGCCAGGTCACGATCTCGCGGTCCGTGAATTCGAGCCCCGTGTCAGGCTCTGGGCTGATGGCTCGGAGCCTGGAGCCTGTTTCCGATTCTGTGTCTCCCTCTCTCTCTGCCCCTCCCCCGTTCATGCTCTGTCTCTCTCTGTCCCAAAAATAATAAATAAATAAATAAATAAATAAATAAATAAATAAATAAAATATATAATTTATTGTCAAGTTAGCTCACACACAGTGTATACAGCGTGCTCTTGGCTTGGGAGCAGAGTCTCATGATTCATCGCTTACATACAGTGCTCTTCCCAACAAGCACCCTACTCAATGCCCATCACCCATTTTCAGTTCTCCCCCGCCTCCCATCAACCCTGTTTGTTTTCTGTATTTAAGATTCTTTTATGGTTTACCTCCCTTTCTGTTTGAAACTATTGTCCCCCTTCCCTTCCCCCATGGTCTCTTGTTAAGTTTCTCAAATTCCACATATGAAAGAAAACATTATCTGTCTTTCTCTGCCTGACTTATTTCACTTAGCATAATACCCTACAGTTCCGTCCGTGTTGTTGCAAATGGCCAGATTTCATTCTTTCTCATTGCCAAGTAGTATTCCATTGTATATATAAACCATATCTTCTTTATCCATTCATCAGTTGATGGACATTTGGGCTCTTTCCATCATTTGGCTATTGTTGAAAGTGCTGCTATAAACATTAGGGTACATGTGCTCCTATGAATCAGCACTCCTGTATCCTTTGGATAAATTCCTAGTAGTGCTATTCTTGGGTCTTAGGGTAATTCTGCTTTTAATTTTTTGAGAAACCTCCACACTGTTTTCCAGAGTGGCTGCAACAGTTTCCATTCCCACCAACAGTGCAAGGGTTCCTGTTTCTCCACATCCTCACCAACATCTTTTGTTTCTTTAGTTGTTAATTGTAGCCACTCTGACTGGTGTGAGGTGGTATCTCAGTGTGGTTTTATTTTGTCTTTCCCTGATGATGAATGATGTTGAGCATCTTTTCATGTGTCTGTTGGCCATCTGATGTCTTCTTTGAAAAGTATCTATTCATGTTTTCTGCGCATTTCTTCACTGGATTATTTGTTTTTTGGGTGTTGAGTCTGGTAAGTTCTTTATAGATTTGGATACTAACCCTTTATCTGATATGTCATTTGCAAATATCTTCTCCCATTCTGTCAGTTACCTTTTAGTTTTGTTGATTGTTTCCTTTGCAGTGTGGAAGATTTTTATCTTGATGTGGTTCCAATAGTTCACCCTTGCCTTCAGAGACGTGTTGAGTAAGAAGTTGCTGTGGCTGGGGTCAAAGAGGTTGTTGCCTGTTTACTCCTCTAGGGTTTTGATGGTTTCCTCCCTCACATTTAGGTCTTTCTCCCATTTTGAGTTAATTTTGTGTATAGTGTAAGAAAGTGGTACAATATCATTCTTATTCATGTTGCTGTCCAGTTCTCCTGGCACCACTTGCTAAAGAGACTGTCTTTTGGAGGTGCCTGGGTGGCTGAGTCGGTTGAACATCCGACTTCAGCTCAAGTCATGATCTCGCAGTCTGTGAGTTCAAGCCCTGCATCGGGCTCTGTGCTGACAGTGCAGAGCCTGGAGCCTGCTTTGGATTCTGTGTCTCCCTCTCTCTCTGCCCCTCCCCTGCTCATGCTCTGTCTCTCTCTCTCTGTCAAAAATAAACAAGCATTAAAATTTTTTTTAAAGAGACTGTCTTTTTTTCCACTTGATACTCTTTCCTGCTTTGTCAAAGATTAGTTGGCCATACATTTGTGGGTCCAATTATGGATTCTCTATTCAATTCCCTTGATCTATGTGTCTGTTTTTGTGCCAATACCATACTGTCTTGATGATTACAGCTTTGTAGTAGAGGCTAAAGTCTGGGGTTTAAATGGGGCTAAAGTAGAGGCTTTAATGGGTTTAAATGGGTTTAAAGTAGAGGCTAAATGTGGGGGTGATACCTCCCACATTGTTTTTTTCCCCCAACATTATTTTGGATATTCAGGGTCTTTTGTGGTTCCATACATATTTTAGGATTGTTTGTTCTAGCTCTGAGAATGCCAGTGCAATTTTGATTGGGATTGCATTGAATTTGTAGATTACTTTGGGTGGTATCGACAATTTAACAATACTTGTTTTTCCAATCCATGAGATTGAGAAATGGAAGGTTTTTCCATTTCTTTATGTCTTCTTCAATTTCTTTCATGAGTTTTCTAAAGTTTGCAGCATACAGGTCTTTTACATCGTTGGTCAGGTTTATTCGTAGGTATTTTATGGTTCTCAGTGCAATTGTAAATGGGATCGATTTCTTGACTTCTCTTTCTGTTGCTTCATTATTGGTGTATAAAAATTCAACTGATTTCTGTACATTGATTTTGTATACTGCGACTTTGTTGAATTCATATGTCAGTTCTAGCAGCTTTTTGGTGGAGTCTTTGGGGTTTTCCATGTAGAGTATCATGTCATCTGCAAAAAGTGAGAGTTTGACTTCTTCTTTGCCAACTTGGATGCCTTTTATTTTATTTTGTTGTCTGATTGCTGAGGCTAGGACTTCCAACATTATGTTAAATAACGGTGGTGAGAGTGGACATCCCCATCACATTCCTGATCTCAGGGGGAAAGGTCTCAGTTTTCCCCCATTGAGGATGATATTAGCTGTGGGCTTTTCATATATGGCTTTTATGATGTTAAGGTATGTTCCTTTTATCCAGCCTTTCTTAAGGATTTTTATTAAGAAATGATGCTATGTTTTGTCAGATGCAGAAAAAGCATGTCAGATGCAGAAAATGCATTCATTGACAGGATCATATGGCTCTTACCTTTCTTCTATTAATGTGATTGTATCACATTAATTTGATTTGCTAGTATGCTGTTGAGAATTTTTGCAGCCAGTGCCCATCAGGGATATTGGCCTGTAATTCTCCTTTTTAATGGGGTTGGTGTCTTGTTTTTCGAATCAAGGTAATGCTGGCTTCATAGAATAACTCCAGAAGTTTCCTTCCATTTCGATTTTTTGGAATGCTTGAGAAGGATAGATATTAAGTCTACTTTAAATGTGTGGTAGGATTCCCCTGGTAAGCCATGTGGCCCAGGACTCTCAACTGTTGGGAGATTTTTGATCACTGATTCAATTTCTTTGCTGGTTGTGGGTCTGTTCACATTTTCTATTTCTTCAGGTTTGGGTTTTGGTGTGTGGGGGTATCTAGAATTTTGTCCATGTCTTCCAGGTTGTCCAGTTGTTGGTATATAATTTTTCATAGTACTTTCTACTAATTGTATTTCTGTGGTGTTAGTTGTGATCTCCTCTCTTTCATTCGTGATTTTATCCATTTGGTTTCTTTTTGAGAAGTCTGGCTAGGGGGTTATCAATTTTGTTTATTCTTTCAAAAACCTAGCTCTTAGGGGCGCCTGGGTGGCTCAGTCGGTTAAGTGGCCGGCTTCAGGTCATGATCTCTTGGTTTGTGAGTTTGAGCCTGGCATTGGGCTGTGTTCTGACAGGTCAGAGCCTGGAGCCTGCTTCGGATTCTGTGTCTCCCCTTGATGTTTGCCCCTCCCCCCGGCTTATGCTCTCTGTCTCTCAAAACTGAATAAACATTAAAAAAAAAAAAAACAAGGCACAAAAATAGACACAGATCAGTGGAACAGTATAGAAAATCCAGAGATAATCCCACAATTATATAGTCAATTACTCTTTGAAAAAGCTAGAAACAATTTCCAGTGGGAAATAGAATGTCTCTTCAACAAATGGTGTTGGGAAAACTGGACAGCAACATGCAAACGAATGAAACTGAACTACTTTCTTACACCATACACAAAAATAAATTAAAAGTGGATTAAAGATCAAAATATGAGACTTGAAACCATAAAAATCCTAGAAGAAAACACAGGCAGTAACTTCTTTGATTTTGGCCATAACAACTTCTTTCTAAATATGTCTCCTGAGGCAAGGGAAACAAAAGCAAAAGTAAACTATTGGGACTACATCAAAATAAAAAGCTCCTTCACAGAAAAGGGAACAATCAATAAAATTAAATGGCAACCTATGGAATAGAAGATATTTGCAAATGACATATTTGAAAGGATTAGTATCCAAAATATATGAGGAACTTGTCAAACGCAACACCCCAAAAATAAATAGTCCAGTTAAAAATGGGAAAAAGACATAAATATACATTTATAAAACTTTTACAAAATGTGTATTTATTTATTTTGATGGGGAGAGACAGGGAGGGAAGGATAGAATCCCAAGCAAGCTCTACACTGTTGACACAGAACCTGATACAGGACTTGATCTCACGAACCATGAGATCATGACCTGATCCAAAATCAACAGTTGGACACTAGACCAGCTGAGCCACCCAGGCACCCCCAAATAGACATTTTTCCAGAGAAGACATACAGATGACCAACATATACATGAAAAGGTACTCATCATAACTTATCATCAGGGAAATGTAACTTAAAACTACAATTAGATATCACCCCACACCTTTCAGAATGGTACAGCCAACAACATAAGAAACAACAGGTGTTGGCAAGGATGTAGAGAAAGAGTATCCTTCTTGCACTGTTGGTGGGAATGCCAACTGGTGCAGCCACTCTACAACACAGTATGGAGATTCCTCAAAAAGTTAAAAATAGAACTACCCTGTGATCCAGCAATTGCCCTACTAGATATTTACCCAAAGGATACAAAAATACCAATTCAAAGGGATACATGCACCCCAATGTTTATAGCAGTATTATCAACAATAGCCAGATTATGGAAAGAAACCAAATGTCCATTGACTGATGAATGTATAAAGAAGATATGAGAGATTATATTTATATATAACCGACTGAACCACCCAGTTGCGCCAAGAGACAGACTCTTAACTGTAGAGAACAAAACTATGGTTACCAGGGGGAAGGTGGGTGGGGGGATGGGTGAAATAGGTTATGGGGATTAAGGAGTGCATTTGTTGTGATGAGCAGTAGGTAATGCATGCAAGTATTGACTCACTATATTATACACCATCTGAAGCTAATATTACACTATATATTAACCAACTGGAATTTAAATAAAAACTTAAAAAAAAACCACCCCAGCTTTTAGATTCATTGATCTGTTCTACTGCTTTTTTGGGGGGGTGGGGATTCTATATTGTTTATTTCTGCTCCAATCTTTATTATTTCTGTTCTTTTACTGGCTTTGGGGTTTCATTGCTGCTCTGCTTCTAGTTTGTTTAGGTGTGTGGTTAGGTTTCGTATTTGGGATTTTTATTGTGACTTGAGATAGGCCTGGATTGTAATGTATTTTCCTCTTATGACTGCTTTTGCTGCATCCCACAGGGTTTGGACCATCATGTTTTCATTTTCATTTGTTTCCATGTATTTTTAAATTTCCTCTTTAATTTCCTGGCTAACCCATTCATTCTTTAGTAGAATGTTCTCTAACCTCCATGCATTTGGAGGCTTTCCAACTTTTTTCTTGTGGTTGATTTCAAGTTTCATAGTGTTGTGATCTGAAAATATGCATGGTATGACCTCAATTTTTTTCTGTTTACTGAGGGCTGTTTTGTGACCCAGTATGTGATCTATCTTGGAGAATGTTCCATGTGCACTTGAGAAGAATGTGTATTCTGTTGCCTTTAGATGAAAAATTATGAGTATATCTGTCAAGTCCATCTGGTCCAGGGTATCATTCAAGGCCA
This sequence comes from Neofelis nebulosa, assembly GCF_028018385.1. Lineage (NCBI taxonomy): Eukaryota > Metazoa > Chordata > Mammalia > Carnivora > Felidae > Neofelis > Neofelis nebulosa. Next base: position 75,532,881 of record NC_080792.1, on the reverse strand, counting down.
TTGTTTATTTATTGATTTTCTGCCTGGATGATCTGTCCATTATTGTAAATGGAGTATTAAATTCCCTTGCAATTACTGTATTCTTATCAATAAGATTCCTTATGTATGTGATTAATTGATTTATATATTTGGGTTCTCTCAAGTTGGGGGCATAACCATTTACAATCGTTAGCTCTTTTTGGTGGGTAGAGCCCGCAATTTTGATATAATGCCCTTCTTCATCTTTTGTTACAGCTTTGGCTTAAAATGTAGACTGTCTGATATAAGTATGGGTACTCCAGCTTTCTTTTGAATCCCAGTAGCATGATAGATGGTTCTCCGTCCCCTCACTTTCAAACTGTAGGTATCTTCCGGTCTAAAATGAGTCACTTGTAGACAGCATATAGAAGTACCCATTCTGATCCCCTATGTCTTTTGATTGGGGCATTTAGCCCATTTACATTCGGAGTTATTATTGAAAGATATGGATTTAGTGTCATTGTGTCTTTGCAGCATTCCACTGACAGAATCCCCCTTAGGATCTCTTGCAGGATTGGTGTAGTGGTCATGAACTTCTTCAGTTTTTGTTCATCTGGGAAAGCCTTTATCTCTCCTTCTATTCTGAATGACAGCCTTGCTGGATAAAGCATTCTTGGCTGCATATATTTACTATTCAACACGTTGAATATTGCCTGCCACCCCTTTTGGCCTGCCAAGTTTCAGTGGACAGGTCTGCTACTACCCTTATGTGTCTACCTTGTAGATTAAGGCCCACTTGTTCCTAGCTGCTTTAAGAATCCTCTCTCTATTTTTGTATTTTGCCAGTTTCACTATGATATGCCATGGTGAAGACCTATTCTTGTTGAATCTGAAGCGAGTTCTTTGTGCCTCCTGGATTTAGATATCTGCTTCTTTCCCCTGATTAGGAACATTCTCTTTGTCCCTTTATTCCTGTCACTGAAGAATGGGGAGATGTTAAGGAGCAAAGGGAGACTGTCATTTCACCAGACAATTCACCAGGAAATCTGTTCCATTTTGTTACATTGCAGGATGGAGAGGAGCTTAGAGAGAAGTGAATGCTCAAGGCTATATTTCACAGAGCCCCATCTGTACATGGTTGAGGTTATGGAAGCATCTTTAAAGCAAGGAGGGAGCTGTGCCCCCAGGGAAGGTTTTGGTCTTACCTCCCCCATGAACTTGGGCCACTGTGTAAGTGCCACTGTCTGTATATAAACAACAGTAATAATCAGCCTTGTCCTCAGCCTGAAGCCCAGAGATGGTCAGGGTGGCTGTGTTGCCAGACTTGGAGCCAGAGAAGCGATCAGGGATCCCTGAAGCCTGAGTTCCGGAAGATGGCGGCGTAGGAGGACGCTGGGCTCACCGCGCGTCCTGCTGATCACTTAGATTCCACCTACACCTGCCTAAAGAACCCAAAAAACCGCCAGAGGATTAGGGCTCCCTGAAGCCTGAGAATGTACATGATAAAACAGGAGTTTGGGGGATGTGGCTGAGAGCTGTTGGTACCAGGGGACATCCTTATAACCCTGAATGTCATTGTTGCTTCCAGAACAAGAGATGGTAATTGTCTGGCCCAGAGCCCAGACACTGAGAGAGACTGAGTCAGGGCAGACTGGGCCCAGGACCCTGAAAAAAGTAAAGCACACTCATTAGTGCAGTGCTGAAAGACTCCGATGATCCTGAGAAGGAGAGAAAGGATCAGCCCAGATGTCCCCATGGTCCCTTCCCTGGCGACCTCACCTGTGTCCTGGGTGAGGAGGGTGAGAAGGATCAGAGTCCAGGCCATGGTGGAGATGCCTCAAGAGCACTTCCTTCTGAGACTCTGATCCTGGGCCTGGCTCCCTCATGCCTCTATTATCTCCTCACCCTGCCTCGGAGAAGAGAGTGGCCTTTATGCTAATATGCTTCCTGCACCTGCCTCTCCTCAGCCCCTCAGATATGACCCTTCATTCTACATACTTCTGTATCCTTGGGCAGCAGAGCTTAGCTGAAAAGACTCAAACACTCTGACATGTTTTTTTCTGGAAGTTAAGAACTTGAATGTTTTGTCAGATTTGTCCAGAAGACAATGATATCCTTATGCCCTCATAGTCATGAGCTCCAGGACCTTGTGTATTTCTTTCATGACATGACTGTGTCTCTGTGAGTATCCCAGGCCTGGGGCCCTTGCTTCTGTGTCCTCTGCTGGATGCCTACTCCTGAGGATCTCTGTACTATCAGAAACGTGTCACTGCCTGCCCCCATCAGTGGACCATGTGTTGTGAGTGGTGGTTGGTGGTGAGGTCTCCCCCAGCTGAAGGCTTGTTACCATCCTTCCCCTCTTTGTTTGTGCTGATGTATGTGCAACGTTGAAACCTGCCAGCTTATCAGTCGCCCCAGTCACTCGCTTGCATGCTACATGGAAGGTGTGGGTGAACCCCATGAAGGAAAAAGGAACATGCGCCAGGACATTCTGTACATTCCACTCATTAACATGCCAGTTGCCCTTCTTCAGCCTAAGATCCCAACCTAGAAATGAAGAATAAAGTTTACACTGTCAATGGTACATGATCTATGGAGAACTGAATTAGAATAGGGAAGTACAGATTTGATAATGGGACATTTCTATGTTTCAGGGGGTCATTTGTTATAAGCTTTATATTATCCAGCTCTCATTCCATTTTATCTTTGATTTATTTTTCTGGCATTACTCTGTTTCCTTCACCTCACTCTGCCCAACAGTCACCATAAAACCAACCTCAGTGACCCTGGAACACCGAAGAAACAGTAGCATTTTAGAAATATTTCTTCCTATATCGTTCTTGTGAAGGTTTTAAAATTCTTTTTCAACTTTCCATTTTTTTCTAATGCCTGTTTTAAACAGATAAAATAACCCAGATTGCAAGTACTGTTATCAGGATCAGGTTCCATTTAAGATATAGTAGGAAGACACCATGATTCCCCAATGAATGCTGCTTTAAGCCTGGAAAGAATGCAGCTATTTGAGCAGCTATGTAGGAGATATTTGAGTCCCTAGAAAAAGATCCTACAAGGCAGATTGAGAATGACATTGACATTGCAGTAACAATCAATGTGGACCTTTCTATCTTACCTTCAGAATCCTTCAACCTCTCCTCAAGGCAGCTGGGAGGCAGCACCAGTCACCAGCTTAAGACAGAAAGAGATCCAGGAACACACCATTGTTCTGGGTTGACATGTGAGAAGGATGACTTCTAAAGCTCAAGCAAATTGGATATCCACTTTTTCTTTTCTTTTCTTCATTTTTTTTAGTGTTTATTTATTTTTTTTTTTTAAATTTTTTTTCAACGTTTTTTATTTATTTTTGGGACAGAGAGAGACAGAGCATGAACGGGGGAGGTGCAGAGAGAGGGAGACACAGAATCAGAAACAGGCTCCAGGCTCCGAGCCATCAGCCCAGAGCCTGACGCGGGGCTCAAACTCGCGGACCGCGAGATCGTGACCTGGCTGAAGTCGGACGCTTAACCGACTGCGCCACCCAGGCGCCCCAAGTGTTTATTTATTTTTGAGAGAGATAGAGAGAATGCAAGCAGGGAGGGTCAGAGAGAGGGGGAGATAGAGGGTTCGAAGCAGGCTCTGTGATGACAGCAGACAGTTCGATGTAGAGCTCGAACTCACAAACTGTGAGAACATGACCAGAGCCAAAATCAGATGCTTAATTGACTGAGCTACCCAGGCGCCGCACACTTTTTCTTTTCCTTTAAATTTGATTCTCCTCCTTCTCTATGTCCCTGCCCGCAGAAAGTGCTTTTGTAGTGAGAGAAATAACAGTGGTGTATTTGGGAACTTATTTTTCTCACGTTAGGATTTTGCACAAGAGACAATCCTCTCTGTCCTCGTGCAACTTGGCCCAGACATCCGCACTGTCAGGGGAAGTGCATGGCAGTGAAGATGAGCCAAGTCCTAGGTTTCTGTCCAGAAGACCAAAAGTAAGATCTACGGAACTGGAAATACTGGGGATGGGGAGATGTTGAAGAGGGAGAGGCCTGGGAAAGCAACGATGTCTTGGATCATCTCTGAGCTGCACTTGTGCAGTGTCTGATAGAAGAAGGATGGAATGTCATGGGGAATATAACTGAGGAAATGGCTTCCACTAAAATCCCAGATATGACCTGTGAAGATCGTTACGTTGTTTCCACTTAGGACAGATGCAAATAGCAGAGCAAAGTGTTTGTAAACAGAACTGAAACAGAAAACACATTCAACAGAACACTGTTTGAAACTAGTAGCTTGTACACGACTGGGTAAAGTATCTGGTAAAACAAACAAACAAAAAACAAAAACAAACAAAACCAACCCAACATCACCTGGAATTTAGAACTAGAATCACAGTTCCATAAAATAGCATTGAATAGATTCAGGATAGATGCCAAAATTACCCACTATAGGAAGAAAAATGAAAAGCTCAACCAGCGAGAAAGATGATGCTTAACCCAGTATGAAAGAAACATTGGAATTTGCTCACAAAGACTTTAAACCAGCTACTTAAAAATTAACACAGGAAAGGAGAAATTCTCTGAAAATTAGTGGAGAGACATCACATCTCAGCCAAGAAATAAAAGATATAATGAAGCACCAATAAAAAGTACACTATATGGAATTAACTACAGATTAGAAAATAAAAGACTAGTGACCTCAAAGTCATAGCAAGAAAATGTACAATCTAAAATACAAAGGGAAAAAAATGTTAAAGATCAATAACTATCAGTAAAGTGTGGAGTCTCATCAAATGTCCCAATATCCATACAATAGGTGATCCTCAAAAAGAAGACAGAGAAACAGAAGGAGACCTGAAGATCCAGATGCTGAACAAATCCCAAGGACAACGAATATGAAGAAAACTATATTAAGGCACATTTTGCCTGATTCTGTGTTGACCCCTTTCTAGACACCTCTTTGACTTCAAAACTATGCACTTACTAGTAAAATGTCAACCAAGGAATTTTATTCCCTGATGATATTCAACTGGTGATGGGGGTGAGGAAAGCAAAAGTTAGAATGAGTGGAAGTTGCTACATAAGCAGGTAAATCTCCAGATCCCCTCTCCTTACTGTGCTGAGACAAATAGACCACATTCTACCTACCCCTCCCCTGATCAGATTTGTCTTGGAAGAACATGAAACACATCTCTTGGGATCAGGGGAATCTAAGTAGAGTTGGCACTGTGGTATCATGATGACAACCTGGGTGTCATAAGAATGTTGAATCCTGTGACCACCTCCCTCAGATGATCATCCTCTTTCCAGTCTCTTTTCCTCAAGAAAGTGAAAAGCTCATTCATGAGGAAACAGACACCACTAAGGCGCTGGCCACACTAATATCAGCTCGAAATGCTTATGTGTCTCTGGCCTGGATTCCTTTTGGTACTTTCCCATCTGAGCTAGGTTTTCTTGGCATGGCATAGCAGCAATGTCATGATCAGCCCTTGCAGAGAAGTGTTCTGGGACACCTCCCAGAGAAAATGCTGAGCCAGGCAGCAGAGAGCGTGGGGTCCTAACCTCTGACAATATTCCTGCTAGATACCCCATAACTGGCCTACAGAAAGCAAGACCAGATGTTCAGTTCTAGGGGTCTCTTTTTTTTCCCCCGAGCCTTGCTTGTCCCCTTCATTGGGGCTGTACTAAACTCCCAGGAAGCTCAACCAACATTGATCCTGAGGCTCTCTTAAGCTTAATGTATCCTGGGCTGTCACCAAATGGACACGTTATCCTTTCCTTTCTCAGCTAGTTTGTTGCTTTCTGCTCACTGTTTTAAATTCACGAAAGTTGGGGATGCATTGCCTAGGTGAAAACAGTGTATAAAAGATAAAAGGGATGAGTAATGCCAAACGCAGGATCTCCAGGTATTAGTGAATTATAGATTGTTCAGATGGCTGTGTTTTTTTTTTTTTTCAACATTTTTTTTTTTTTAATTTATTTTTGGGACAGAGAGAGACAGAGCATGAACGGGGGAGGGGCAGAGAGAGAGGAAGACACAGAATCGGAAACAGGCTCCAGGCTCCGAGCCATCAGCCCAGAGCCTGACGCGGGGCTCGAACTCACGGACCGCGAGATCGTGACCTGGCTGAAGTCGGACGCTTAACCGACTGCGCCACCCAGGCGCCCCATGCTGTGTTTTTTTTTTAAGATGGCTATATTTGCATGGGTAATGTGGTTTCCATTAATTATTCTTTCTGAAACCATAAATATTTATTTTATGCACTCTTTCAGTTCGATAAGCTGCGTGATAAAAATTTTGTGAAACAAACTCAAGTGTACCTGAGCATGTTTCCTTTACTTAACATGGAACTGACTGAGAACACATGTAGAAGAGAAAATTGTCGTGAACAACTAGAAGAAAAAGGAGAAAGCTCTGCCCTTGTGGGGATTTTGCTGTTGGTGGACACAAAATCACACAGAATCCTTGAGAAAGAAACTGGAAAAGAAAAAGAGCCAATGGCAGGAAATGCCCCTGTTTTACTGTTCTGATGAGACGGATGTCAAGGTCATGACATCCATCCCATCTACCCCAGCATGTTGAAATCCTATCTAAAAGGCAGGTAAAAAAGAAGGAATGCTGAGGCTGAATATGTACTTTTTGGAGGCTCAAAGATGACACAAGAATATTGCCTGGCTACCTCCTAAGTAATTCCCTAAAAATGTACCTTGACAGTGTAAATGTAAACGCATATCTGAAAAATGGGATTGGGGAGGATGAAATTGTGTCTGATCAAATGAAAGGAGGCAGGAGTGTTGTTAAGATGGCAGAAGAGTAGGGTGACCTTAAGTTTGCCTCCTCCCTCAAACACAGCTAGATAAATATTAAGTCGTTTTGAAAACCCAAGAAATCGATCTGAGGACTGAGAGAGCAAAATTGCACAACTAGAAGTAGAAAAACGGCCACCTGATGGAATGTAGGAGCCATGGAGAGTTGATTTGGGGGAGAAAAGAACTGGGGGTGCCGCAGGGTGGAAGGAGTCCTGGTCATGGGGAAAGGAGAGAGACAGAGAGTAAGAAAGCACACAGGGAATTGCACAACAATTGGTGGTGCTCCAGCGGATAAGGAAGGCAGAGACCTGGTTAGCAGGCAGGCAGCATAGGCTGAGGATCCCCTCGCATGGGGATAAACAGTTCCCCTGCTTGGAGTGCATTTGGGAGGGGCGGTGTGATCTCTCTGGGGACAAAAGAACTGGCAGCATTAACATGCTGCCCGGTTCCCTAGCATGGGAACAAAGACACCTGCTGAGGGCAGCAAAACTTGGTGCAGGCTATGTGCTGCATTTTACTATAAACTCTGAACCACTGTGCAGTTGTGCCATTGCTTTTCCGGGACAAACCAGCACCGGCTACAGTGCAGCTGTACTCTCCCCTAAAGGATCAGCTCCGGTCTGCCCCACGGATTTCTAAAAATAGGATTTTAGAAACACAGCCGCACACCTGAGATAAAACAAAGGCGTACCGTGCCGCCTGGCAGGCATACAGCTCCGACACAGGCAGGGTGAAAGGCAGGGATCTAATGGAAGCAGGGGACAGAAAAGAGGTGTTTGGTCTTCCATGAGGGCTTCCTGAAGAGTGGTGTCTTTGAACTCTGGGCTCTGGAATGCGAGAGCAGGGGTCCACCATTTCTGCCTGGCCCATCAGCTTTGACAGGCTCCAGTGAGCAAAACAGCGCCACCCAGTGGAGGCTAGAATCGCTTACACCATGCCTGGCTCCACTAAGCTCTACACCACTAGGCTCTGCAGGTGCATTTCCACTAGGGCAAGTCAGCCTGAGTATCAGCACGGCAGGCTCCACCTGCCTGTTGCAGAAGACCAGCAATAACCCCTGAGACGCACAAAATCTACAGATCATAGAGTGCTGCAAAGCTTCAGATCTAGCAGTGATAGGATCTAGCTTCCTACTTCTGGGGGCGGGGGATGGGGGGGGTGCTCAGATCTGGCTTCTTTTAAGAAGAAGGCCAAAAGACAACTAAGATCTAACTTCCTTTTTTTATTAATTTTTTTGGACCTCTTCTTTTTTTATGTTTTGATTTCATCTTTTAATTTCTTAAAATGCACAATAAAATATATATTGTCATCATAATTTTTTTCAGTGTATATTTATATCTTTTTTAACACTCTAGTTTACAATAAAATACATTCTTTTCAACTCACATATTTCTTAAAAATAATTAGTAATTATTTCCATCACTTAGGGAGAATGCTATGTAACGTATTTTTAAAAACCGTCTAAATATGTAATCAGCAAGTGCATGGTATAACATTTTTGAATTAATGTATATATCCTATACCTAAGAGTTCTTTGAAAGGTTCTAATTAATTAATATTCCATTTAAAAGTATGTCACCGGGAAAAAATCATATTTCAGGAGCTAATCTTAAACTATGGCAACCTGATTATTGTTCACTTCCCCTCCAACTTCCAAATCTAAATTGTTACTGAGCCAAGCAGTTCTGGTGAATATAAGCTGACTGGGTAAGAGTTAAGCCATAGGTTGTTTGGTCCCCAGAAAGAGGACTGGGGCGCTGCTTCCTTCTCTGTGACCTGGCCAGTCCACAGAAGTGCTACAGTGGAGCTCAGGGAATGGACCCCAGCATTAACGTCAGAACAAACAAGACACTCAGCTCTGTGTGGATCTAGCAAAGAGAGTGGAGACTGGTTTATTCACTGACAAAGATAAAATTAAGTTAGTTACAAATATAGAAGCTAGGTAAATGGAAAATCTATTAAAGAATACAATTCCTTACTCCAGATAACAGTCTCCCCTTGCAATATGATTCCAAAGGTCCAGGGTCCTCTTTGTCTTTCAGGAATTGCATAATTCCTGTCATTAAGAACCTACCAGTTAACAGATTTAAGCCTCAAATTAGCAAATTGAACAAAATAGCAGTCAACATGAAGGACTCCAGGAACCACACAGAAAAAAGAAATAAGTAGCACAATTAGAACATAAGCCCCTTGTACTGAATTGTCTCTCATCACCTTGGGGTCATGACTCCTTCTGGGACCTCCTCTGCATTTTAGAGCAGCTTGGAGCTGTATTTTTCAGAGTCTTCTTTCCTGTTTGGTTTTAAGAGTTTTCTCCAGGAGAACTTCAGTGAGAATGTAAAAGTGGAATGGAAGGTTGCAACCATGATATTCACAGCAGCCTCTTGGTACACACTTGACGAGTGTCTACTTCACTACCACAGACAGTAAGAAAGACCCTGCTTGGGAACTCAACTCAACAGTCTTGAGAATGGCTTAATTTCCTGATGCACTTCGGCGAACCAACTTCTTAGGTGCTTCAGGCTGAGTTCCTAAGTGTTTGCTCCCCTGACCTTCCTGCTACAGATTATCTGATTTTTTAGAGTATCTTCCTGGACCTTCATTTCTCCAGCTTTTCCAATATTCAAATAAACACTCATTCCTCTACTCTACCTTTATTCCCAAATACACATAGTGGATCTGTTCTTAGATAGAACTCAAACTGTTACACCTAGTTCTGCACTGATGGCACAGAGCCTGCTTGGGATTCTGTCTCTCCCTCTCTCTGCCCCTCCAAAGCTTGTTCTCTCTCTCTCTCTCTCTCTCTCAAAATAAATAAATAAATAAATAAATAAATAAACCTGTTACACCCAGTGAAATAAAAGATCCAAGTACAACATCACTATATATATATATATATATATATATATATATATCACTATATATATATATATATATATCACTATATCTGTCTATTATCTATCTATCATCTATCTATCTATCTATCTATCTATCTATTTTTTCTATCTATGATCGTGACTGACCAGAAATAGACCCCACAAGTGGGGCAGTAGTATGGTTTTGCCAGCAGATTATCTGGTCATGCATCTGGTTAACCATATACATTATAAAGCTTAAAAATGATTTTGAAAAAAATATTCAATACATGACTTAAGGGGTGGACACTTAAGGACGTGAAAACCAAGTGCATAAAATGTCACAAAAAGAACAGTAAACATGTTGTAATACAAATACTAGAAAATAAAAGGTACTTGGAGGATATTTACATGTAGACCTAAGAGTTCAAAGAATGGCAAAGATTAAACAAGTACTCAAAGAAAAGGTCCCTTGTTTTGAAGAGGACTCCAGATCAAAAGTCATATCAAAATCTATTGAATTTGATAAACAAGTGCACACAGAGGCATATACTGATAAAAGTATTGAATTCTAAAAATAATGAAAAAATGTTGTTGTTTTTTAAGCTCTCTTTGTTGAAGGAAGAGCAAGAGAGAAAAAAATCATATATTCCTTGTACTTGTCTGCCACACTGCTATCTGCCAGGTAGTACCTTCCTTCTGCAGTTTTTCCAAAGATTCCATCTTCAGAGAATCTTTTACCTGGCCAAGAGGTCATCGGCTAGTCATGGGCAAAGAAATCATTCTTCCTCAGCATTCCTAGCCTTAAATTCAACAGAAGTCTTGATAATTTGAATCTTAAACATTCTCTGAATATTTATTTATTTTAATTTTATTTTTTATTTTTTAAAATTCACATCCAAATTAGTTAGCATATACTGAAACAATAATTTCAGGAGTAGATTCCTTAATGCCCCTTACCATTTAGCCTGTCCCCCCTCACACACCCCCTCCAGGAACCCTCTGATTGTTCTCCATATTTATGAGTCTCTTCTGTTTTGTCCCCCTCTCTATTTTTATATTATTTTTGTTTCCCTTCCCTTCTGTTCATCTGTTTTGTCTCTTAAAGTCCTCCTATGAGTGAAGTCATATGATTTTTGTCTTTCTCTGACTGACTAATTTCACTTAGCATAATCCCCTCCAGTTCCATCCATGTAGTTGCAAATGGCAAGATTTCATTCTTTTTGATTGCTGAGTATATACATTGTATATACATACCACATCTTCTTTATCCATTCATCCATTGAGGGACATTTGGGCTCTTTCCATACTGTGGCTATTGTTGATAGTGCTGCTATAAACATTAGGGTGCATGTGTCCCTTCGAGACAGCACACCTGTATCCCATGGATCAATGCCTAGTAGTGCACTTGCTGGGTCGTAGCGTAGTTCTATTTCTAATTTTTTGAAGAACCTCCATACTGTTTTCCAGAGTGGCTGCACCAGTTTGCATTCCCACCAACAATGCAAAAGAGATCCTCTTTCTCTGCATCCTCGCCAACATCTGTTGTTGCCTGAGTTGTTAATGTTAGCCATTCTGGCAAGTGTAAGGTGGTATCTCATTGTGGTTTTGATTTGTTTCTCCCTGATGATGAGTGATGTGCAGCATTTTTTCATGTGTCAGTTGGCCATCTGGATGTCTTCTTTGGAGAAGTGTCTATTCATGTCTTTTGCCCACTTCTTCACTGGATTATTTGTTTTTTTAGGTGTTGAGTTTGGTAAGTTCTTTATAGATTTTGTAACTAACCCTTTATCTGATATGTCATTTGCAAATATCTTCTCCCATTCTGTCTGTTGCCTTTTAGTTTTGCTGATTGTTTGCTTCACTGTGCAGAAGCTTTTTATTTTGATGAGGTCCCAGCAGTTCATTTTTGCTTTTGTTTCCCTTGCCTCTGGAGACGTGTTGAGTAAGAAGTTGCTGCGGCCAAGATCAAAGAGGTTTTTGCCTGCTTTCTCCTCTAGGACTTTGATGGCTTCCTGTCTTACATTGAAGTCTTTCATCCATTTTGAGTTTATTTTTGTGTATAGCATAAGAAAGTGGTCCAGGTTCATTCTTCTGCATGTCGCTGTCCAGTTTTCCCAGCACCACTTGCTGAAGAGACTGTCTTTATTCCATTGGATATTCTTTCCTGCTTTGTCAAAGATTAGTTGGCTATACATTTGTGGGTCCATTTCTGGATTCTCTCTTCTGTTCCATTGATCTGAGTGTCTGTTCTTGTGCCAGTACCATACTGTCTTGATGATTACAGCTTTGTAGTGTAGCTTGAAGTCTGGGATTGTGATGCCTCCTGCTTTGGTTTTCTTTTTCAAGATTGCTTTGGCTATTCGGGGTCTTTTCTACTTCCAAACAAATTTTAGGATTATTTGTTCCAGCTGTGTGAAGAATTGTGGTGTTACTTTGATAGGGATTGCATTGAATATGTAGATTGCTTTGGGTAGTATCGACATTTTAACAATATTTATTCTTCCTATCCAGGAGCATGGAATCTTTTTCCAGTTTTTGTGTCTTCTTCAATTTCTTTCATAAGCTTTCTATAGTTTTCAGTGTATAGATTTTTCACCTTTTTAGTTAGATTTATTCCTAGGTATTTTATGGTTTTTTGTGCAACTATAAAAGGGATCGATTCCTTGATTTCTGTTTCTGTCGCTTCATTGTTGGTGTATAGGAATGCAACCGATATCTGTGCATTGATTTTATATCCTGCAACTTTGCTGAATTCATGAATCAGTTCTAGCAGTTTTTTTGTGGAATCTTTTGGGTTTTCCATATAGAGTATCATGTCCTCTGCGAAGAGTGAAAATTTGACCTCCTCCTGGGTGATTTGGATGCATTTTGTTTCTTTGTGTGGTCTGATTCCTGAGGCTAATATTATGTTGAATAGCAGTGGCAAGAGTGGACATCCCTGTCTTGTTCTTGACCTCAGGGGGAAAGCTCTCAGTTTTTCCCCATTGAGGAGGATATTAGCATTGGGTTGTTCTTATATGGCTTTTATGATCTTGAGGTATGATCCTTCTATCCCTACTTTCTTGAGGGTTTTTATCCAGAAAGGATGCTGTAATTTGTCAAATGCTTTCTCTGCATCTATTGAGAGGATCATATGGTTCTTGTCCTTTCTTTTATTGATTTGATGACACGTTAATTGTTTTGCAGATATTGAACCAGCCCTACATCCCAGGTGTAAATCCCACTTGGTCGTGATGAATAATTTTTGTAATGTATTGTTGGATCCAGTTGGCTAATATCTTGTTGAGGATTTTTGCATCCATGTTCATCAGGGAAATTGGTCTATAGTTCTCCTTTTTAGTGGGGTCTCTGTCTGGTTTTGGAATCAAGGTAATGCTGGCTTCATAGAAAGAGTTTGCAAGTTTTCCTTCCATTTCTATGTTTTGTAACAGTTTCAAGAGAATAGGTGTTAACTCTTCCTTAGATGTTTGGTAGAATTCCCCTGGAAAGCCATCTGGCCCTGGACTCTTGTTTTTTTGGCAGATTTTTGATTTCCTTACTGGTTATGGGTCTGTTCAAATTTTCTATTTCTTCCTGTTTCAGTTTTGGTAGTGTATATGTTTCTAGGAAGTTGTCCATTTCTTCCAGATTGCCCATTTTATTGGCATATAATTGCTCATAATATTCTCTTATGATTGTTTTTATTTCTGTTGTGTTGGCTGTAATCTCTCCTCTTTCATTCTTGATTTATTTGGGTCCTTTCCTTTTTCTTCTTAATCAACTGGCTAGTGGTTTATCAGTTTGTGAATTCTTTCAAAGAACCAGCCTCTGGTTTCATTGATCTGTTCTACTGGTTTTTTTTTGGTTTTTTTTTTTTTGTTTTGTTTTTTGTTTTTTGGTTTCAATAGCATTAATTTCTGTTCTGATATTTATTATTTCCTGTCTTCTGCTGGTTTTGGGTTTTATTTGCTGTTCTTTTTCCAGCTCCTTAAGGGGTAAGGTTAGGTTGTGTATCTGAGATCTTTCTTCCTTCTTTAGGAAGGCCTGGATTACTATATACTTTCCTCTTATGACCCCCTTTCCTGCATCCCAGAGGTTTTGGGTTGTGGTGTTATCGTTTTCATTGACTTCCATATACTTTTTAATTTCCTCTTTAACTTCTTAGTTAGCCCATTCATTCTTTAGTAGGATGTTCTTCAGTCTCCAAGTATTTGTTACCTTCCCAAATTTTTTCTTGTGGTTGATTTTGAGTTTCATAGCGTTGTGGTCTGAAAATATGCACGGTATGATCTCAATCTTTTTGTACTTACTTAGGGCTGATTTTTGTCCCAGTATATGGTCTATTCTGGAGAATGTTCCATGTGCACTGGAGAAGAATGTATATTCTGCTGCTTTAGGGTGGAATGTTCTGAATATATCTGTTAAGTCCATCTGGACCTCTTCTTAAGATAGCCATTACTCCCGGGAGCAAGAATAAAACAGGCTTTCTTTTTTTTTTTTTTTTTTTTTTTTTTTTTTTTTGGGACAGAGAGAGACAGAGCATGAACGGGGGAGGGGCAGAGAGAGAGGGAGACACAGAATCGGAAACAGGCTCCAGGCTCTGAGCCGTCAGCCCAGAGCCTGACGCGGGGCTCGAACTCACGGACCGCGAGATCGTGACCTGGCTGAAGTCAGACGCTTAACCGACTGCGCCACCCAGGCGCCCCTAAAACAGGCTTTCTTAACATTCACACACAAACACAAAACAGTGAATCAGACAAAAGGACACCACAAAAGGAATTCACCACAAAAGAAAGAACAGGAAGAAGTCACAGCAGGGATTTAACCAATACAGAAACTAGTAACATGTTTGAGCCAGAATTTATTTTATTTTATTTTTTTTAAATGTTTATTTGTTTTTGACAGAGAGAGAGAGAGAGAAAGAGAGAGCGAGCACGGAAGGGACAGAGGGACACTGAGACACCAAATCTGAAGCAGGCTCCAGGCTCTGAACCATCAGCACAGAGCCCGTCGCAGGACTTGAAACCACAAGCTGTGAGATCATGACTTTGGCTGAAGTCAGACACTTAACTGCCTGAACCACGCAGAAGCTCCTGAACCAGAATTTAAAACAGTAATCATAAGTATCCTAGCTGGGTTTGAGAGCAGCATAGAAGACCCTAGAGAATCCCTTACTGCAGAGATTAAAGAAGTAGTCAGTCTGAAATAAAAAATACTGAAACTGATATGGATGCAATGACAATGAGGATGGATGAAGCAGAGGATATAGTAGATAAAATTATGGAAAATAATATTCTGAATATAAGTGGGTATGAAAATTATTGTATCATGAATGTAGACTTATTGACCTCAATGACTCCTTAAAGCCTAATAACATTCGTTTCATAGGAATCCCAGAAAAGAAAGATAAAGAAGCAGATGGTTTACTTAAGCAAATCATAGCTTAAAACCTCCCTAATCAGAGGAAGGAAACAGACATCAACATTTATAAGCACAGAGAATTCCCATTATATACAACAAAAGCTGGCCATCACCCAGAGGCATCAGAATCAAATTGACAAAACAAAACAAAACAAAAACAACAAACAAACAAACAAAAACCAGAAAACGATGGAATCCTGAAAACCGCAAGGGAAAAAAAGTCCTTATCCTACAAGAGAAGACAAATCAGGTTTGCAGTAGATCTGTCCACAGAAATCTGGCAGGCCAGAAGGGAGTGCCAAAATCTATTCAACATGCTGAATGGGAAAAATACTCAGCCAAGAATACTTTATCAGGCAAGGCTGTCATTCAGAATAGAAGGAGAAATAAAGAGTTTCCCAAACAAAAACTAAAGGAGTTCATGACACTAAACCAGCCCTGCAAGAAATAGTAAAGGGGACTCTTTGAGTGGGTAAAACAAGACCAAAAGCAACAAAGACTAGAAAGGAAAAGAGAACATCACCAGAAACATCAACTTTACAGGCAACACAATGGCATGAAATTCATGTCAACCAGTAATCACCCAGAATTTAAATGGACAAAATGCTCCAATCAAAAGACATAGGATAACAGAATGCATTAAACAAACAAACAAAAAAAACAAAAAACCAAGACTCCTCTCTATGCTGCCTTCAAAAGACTCATTTTAGACCTAAAGACATCTTCAGATGGCAAGTGAGGATATGGAGAACCATCTATCATGCTGATGGATGTTCATGTACAAATGAAATAGAGTTATGAAAATGTATTTTTCATTTTTCCTGTGAATTCTTATCATCAATGGAATTTCAGGGTCAGTTTCGATTGATGTCTTTTCTCTTCTCCTCTCTTCTCCTCTCTTCTCTTTTCTTCTCTTCTTTCCCTTCCTTTCCCTTCCCTTCCCTTCCCTTCCCTTCCCTTCCCTTCCCTTCCCTTCCTGTCCCTTCTCTTCTCCCCTCCTTTCCCCTCCCCTCCCCTTCCCTTCTTTCCTCCCGTCCCCTCCCCTCATCTTTTTTTTTAAATTTTTTTTAACATTTATTTTTGAGAGACAGAGAGACAGAGCACAAGTCGGGGAAGGGCAGAGAGAGAATGAGACACAGAATCCCAAGCAGGCTCCAGGCTCTGAGCTGTCAGCACAGAGCATGATACGGGGCTCGAACTCACAAACCCTGAGATCATGACCTGAGCCAGAGTCTGTCGCCCAACCAACTGACCCATCCAGGTGCCCTACCCCTCATCTCTCCTTTCTTCTTTCTTTCTTTCTTTCTTTCTTTCTTTCTTTCTTTCTTTCTTTCTTTCTTTCTTTCTCCTTCCTTCCTTCCTTCCTTCCCCCCCCCTCTCTCCCTCTCTCTCTCTTTCTTTCACTTATTTCGGCTCCTATTTTCCTACTTCCTCATTGGAAAGTTTGATAGAATGCCAGACGACTATCATTATAAAGGACCAGCATGAGAGATTGGCCTGGATTCTTCTGGTACAACAATGGATATCTCCCTGATAGTACATCTCCAGGGCAAATGATTGTTGCTATATGTCCCAAGCCCACTGACACTGAGGGTGGCTGAGTCAGCCCACTGCAGGCCACAGAGCCTGAAAAGACAGAGCAGAACAGGTTGTTGTGAGGTCCAAGGATTCATTCCCTAGGTCCCAATACTGAGGCTGTGCTGGGGCTGTGCTCATGTTTTGGGGCAGGCCTAGCTCAGATCCTGTGGGGACTGAGCATGTGGGCAGGGCCCAGGGGCAGCACTTGTGCAAAGAGTGAGGCAGGGGGGCAGGAGAGGGGTCCAGGCCATGGTGGGGAAACAAAGAGCTCTGCCTCCTGTGACCCAAACAAAGAGCACTGTTGGGTCCAGGCCCTTCCAGGGGCCTTGAGTCAATGAGTGTTCGAAATTATGCAAAGTCCCTCCACTTCAGGGACTCCTAATTGACAAACCAGTGGTGAGATCAGAACATGTGACTGAAGAGGAAGACGATAGCCTCCAGCATCCTGCAATCAGATATCAGGTAAAAAGAAACAGCCTTGGCTTCCAATTTCTGGGATCAGTGACCTTCTTGGGGTCAGGCCACATGACAACTATCTCACACAAGTCTGTTGGAATCAGTCCTTGGCTCCCACTGTGGTCTTTCAGGTGCTTGGCTATGGGGCTGGGTCGGGTCCTCTAAGATACACAGACAACACGTGATTCAGGGAAAGGTGTTCCTGTGGCTTCATTACCTTCCTCCTTCTGCTTCACGTCTCCTCTGGCTCCGCCAGACCCATATGGTCCCAAAGTTGGCATGTCATTAGAATGTGGGACTTTATCCTTAGAATCTTCGTCTGTCATTTTGTCTGTGAGATTCACTTGTTCAACAACACCTGTGGTCAGGTGCAGTAAGAGGCAATTTCCAGGTACTAAGTCAGTTTCTCTTGGCAGCCACTTGGCACACTAAGGGGCCTGCAGGAGGAAGCTGCTGAAGTAGGGACAGGTTTGTCACAGTTGTGCTCAGCCCGGGGAACTCCCCAGTTCACCTGGGGGCTGAGGCCACTCAAGGAAGTGATTGTTACCCTCCCATTCCCCCTTACCACCTAAAGCCACAGGGAGACTAGGATGCTACTTGTGGCTCTGGTCCTGGTCTCCTGTCTCATCCCCCATGGATGACCTGTCCCTGCTTTCCTCAACGCTCCGCAGACTGGCTGAGCTGAGCAGGAACATGAGGGAGAGGTACACCTGACAGGAAAGGGAGGTTTGGAGAGGCATGCTGGTTCCCAGTCCCTGAGAGGCAGAGAGAGAGCAGAGGCTGGCAGGTGCAAGGCAGCTGCACCAGGTGAAGAAGGCCACCCAGGCTGAGAGGGGATGTGGGACAACCTCAGTCAGAATGTTCCAGGTCCTGAAGGAGACAGCTTCTTCTTCTCACTTCTGCCGGATACCGGTTGTGGAGGGGGCACTGCTAAACTTGACCACGGGGCCCCCTGAAGACCAGGGAGGTGACAGCCCATTCATTGTCATGTTTTTCTTTTTTTTTTAACTTTTTAATGTTTCTTATTTTTGAGTGAGAGAGAGACAGAGCATGAGCGGGGGAGGGGCAGAGAGAGAGGGAGACACAGATCCTAAGCAGGCTCCAGGCTCCCAGCTGTCAGCACAGAGCCCGACATGGGGCTCGAACTCACAGACTGGGAGATCATGACCTGAGCAGAAGTCGGACACTCAACCCACTCAGCCACCCAGGCGCCCTTCATTCATTGTCATGTTAATGAACACATCTAATGTGGAAATCTCCAGACTATAATTCTCTAGAGGGAACTTTTCATGATCCTTTAACCTGATAAATCATTGGAAATATTATTTTGGTCACAGGGATTTCCACTAACATCTTCTTTGTAGTTCATCATGTCAATAAGTAAATTTTTGATAAATATTCTAATTGTACATGCCATACTTTGGTGAGGAGAAAATTATTTTTTAACCTATGTCTCCCATTGCCATGAAGGTAATGCTCTGATTCAAGCCAGAGGGGAAACTGCAGAAGCTTCTGTTTTTCCTTATTAATACCTCATTTGTAGTTTTTACCTCATACAATGGCTCTAAAAATCAATTTCAAAACCATACATCAAAGAATCATGAAGAGAAATTCAGCTTATTCATTCATCTTTCCTTTCAGAGTGACAGGCGAGGCCCAAATACAGGCACAACCTCCATGCAGGGTCAGCGTGGGCATGAGTGTGAGGCCATGTGGGTCAGGCCTGAGCTAAAGGTAAGGCCTGCCTGGTGCAGGTGATGGGATTGGGGCAGCGGGAGGACATGGCACCAGGAGAAAGACCCCAGATGGGACCCACAATGGTCTGCACTTCCTTCACGGTTTCTGTAAAATCTAAGGAAGGAAGGGCCTGGGGCAGGAGGGGCCTGGTCCCCTTTTCAAGAAGCATCAGGCAGCCCTTGATGATGTGTGGACACCTTATCCAGGAACCAAAGGAGATGCTGCCTTGTGGCCCATTCAGGCTGTCTGTACCCAAGGGAAGAGGAATTCCTGCAGGACTGTGCTGAGACAGCTGTCTCCCCTCCTAAGTGACATGTGATTACATCTGGGGCCCATGTGATGTATAATGACATCCTAAATCTTTATCACCTACTGTAAATCCTGACTCCAGCTCCCATAGTCATACTAGCCCCCCACTCTGCCACTGTTCAGTAGGATAAACATAGACCAGAGGACAGAGAACTGCTAGAGTCACCCACAGTGCAGGGCCTGGGCCAGGACCAGGGAGGACACCTACCCGATCCTAAGTCCTGACCAGCAGCTGCTCAGAGGACAGGTGAGAGTGAGAGCCGGGCCATGGTAGGAGGGTTTGTGTCCCATCCCCATCTTTCTGTGTCACCTTGAGTCACTGAAGACACACCCACTGCCATGGTAAGTGGCACAGCAATGGTCAGCCTTGTCCTGGCCCTTAGTTCTGGTCAAGCTCAGGGGGGCCATGTCCCAAAGTTCCATCCTCAGAATTGAACCCTGATGGTCATTCTTATCTGTCTATATAACCAACTCAGGGACAAGCTTGGCTTCTGTCGGTACCAAGAGAGATGTTCACTCCTGAGCTCATTTGCAGAACAGGGGATCCTGGGCCTGCTTGGGGCCACTGACAGGGGGAGTCTTCCTCAGATCAGGGGAGGCATCGAGCCTGTAAGAAAGGAGAGGAGAGGGGGCTGGAGGAATAAAGGGAGGCTGAGTCAGAAATCATTGGCCCAGCCCTTAGGGGAGGGAGCGATGTGGACACAGGGGACTGCAAGGCCTGACGCCATGGACCCAGGATGGGAAGGAGAGTAGGGCACCTGTGCCTCACACTGTGGCTCCCTGTGAGCCTCTCACCTGTGCTGGGAGCAGCCAGAGAGCAGGAGTGAGGCCACACAGAGTGTGGTCCTGGGAGGATCGGCACCACAGGCACCTGGGAGCTGTTCCATATGCAGATGCCCGGGGCCCCACCCAGCTGCCTCGCCTGCAGCTGCATCTTGTGGAGACCTCCCCACCCCCCTCCTCAGGGGACTGTGTGCTCACTGAGTGTCACAGGCTAGAGATCTGGGCCATGGTTGAATATCTCATTTCTCTGTTTATCTCCCTGGGTCCTACCGGGCCCCCTGGGACATGGGGCATAACAGTTTTACTCTGGTCACGTAAGCTTGGTACAGATTGTAGTGATGTGTAGTGCTGTGGAGAAAATGTGTTAAGAATGGACTCTTTCACCAGCCACATGGAGTGTGTGCTGTGGATGGGGTGAGAACCCAGGGAATATGGGCTGCACGGCTCTGGAGGCCGAGAGTGTGTCTTGTCTGCTTTAGGCTCCTCCTGGAAGTGAATCATCAGGAAAAGTGCAGGGCACTGGCTGGGGTTATTCATGGTACTATCACAGGGGAGCTGCGTTTCTAGTGCACAATTGGGGCAAGAAGGGTGTGTAAGGATTCAGAAGATCCCCTAATACTCCCTGAGTCTGCATTACAGTCATAAATGCACCACAATCCAATTCAGCAGGTATGATAATGAACTAACTTTCCAGAATGCAGGTGTAGTCCTATCAATGGGCAGTGATGGCGACTAGCTCAGGTATTTGCTGTGGGAAGGAGATATGGGGTGATTAGTGAAGAAGGACATTATAGACACCCCTCTGAGCACAGGGTAGTCACAGAAATGAGCAGTATAGAAGTAACGTGCTTCTTCCTAATGTTGTAGGATGTGTTTGGATATATATTGACCATAAGTTTGTTTTGTTCTCCTGTCTCATCCCATTATCATATAACATAACATCAGATGTGTTCACAAATAGTTATATCTTAATATTGAAGCTATACGATATCAAATCATCTGGGACAAAAATAAATATCCCAGCAGAGAAAAATGTATTTTGTATCCTCTTAAAGGCTGAGCACATTTGTGGGGATTGGACATGCGCATTGGTGATCTGGGGGAGAAACCCTAGCTCTGTGTGTATACAGTGGCCTCTTCAGGTCTGAGAGGACCCTGTCAGGGATGCTGGCCATCCTGGATTGGGTTCCTGGAAGCTGACTCTGAGATGGAGAAATGCATGTGCAGGAGATCTGGAAGGAAGAGGGAGGTCAGACTGGGCAGAAGGAGAAGTGACCCACACGGAGTGAGACATCAGATGAGGCCTCATTCCTGCAGGGAGCTCCAAAGCTGGGACCTTTCAGGACATGTGAAAGTGGGGCAGGGCCTTGGCCTCTAGGCCTCAGGAGATCACTTAACTGAATCTCTCTGAGAAGGGACATAAACATGGGGAGGCAATTCTCTGAAGCAAGAGCCCTTGGCAATGAGGAGCACCCCTATGAGCTGTCAGAGGCTCCAGGCAGTAGTGGGTGAGTGTGTGAGCCCAAAAGACAGGGTGTGGGTGACCTCACGGTGTCTACTGCACTCAGGTGAAGGTGGCTCCACACATGACACCAGGACTTCAGGACCTCAGGTGAGCTGGGAAATTTGGGGCTCATCCTTGTCAGTTGTGAGAGCAGTAGCCCACAGCCACCACATGGAAGTGCAGAGATAATGAGCACTGGACGAAAGTCTCCCTGTGTCTTTTCTCCACCCAGGCCCTCTGTCCCCAGTTCACACCCAGGCCCCAAGAAGCAGGGAAGCCTAGTGCTGTCAGCTGTAAATGCACTCCTGACCCTCCCTGTGCAGAGCCTCCTGGAGATTGGATGGGGAGGGAGGTGGGGGGAATTCAGATCTGGGGACCTGGACCAGATCTGCTCATTGCTTTGTGTACAGGTCTCCAGGGGCTTGGAGAGAGCATGACAGAGATGGGGAAGAGGTTTGTGTCTCACTTCCCCATCTGCCTGTGTCACTGTGAGCATTATCACTGTCATCCCACACCTGACAGTAATAGCCTCGTCCTCGGCCCGGGCCCCGCTGATGGTCAGGGTGGCCGTGTTCCCCGAGTTGGTGCCTGAAAATCGGTCAGGGATCCCTGAGGGCCGGTTGCTATCCTTATAGATAATCAGCACAAGAGCCTGGCCTGACTTCTGCTGGTACCAGTAAGCATATTTATTTCCAATGTTGTTTCCTCCACACGTAATCCTGGCTGTCTGTCCCAGGTTCACTGACACTGATGGGGGCTGAGTGAGCACATAGGAAGCCACGGAGCCTGCAAGAGAGAAGGTGAGAGGTGGGTTTCCAGTCTGGGGTGTCATCCCCTGAACACTCCCACCTGCCTGGCTTAAGCTCCAGTGATTCTCTAGGCCCCAGTTTCCACTCTGCTGTCATCTTATTCCCTGCTTGGTGGATGGAGCCTTTGAACAAATGAGAACCAGACCCCACCCCTTTCCCTGGGCAGGTGCAGCCCTTCAGGGCTCACACAGATCAGTGAACACAGTGGGGGGCTATCACCCCACCAGCCCCCCATCCCACATCAGGGTCTTGAGCATCCTGTCCCCACTGAGACTCCCCTGCTGAGCTCAGAGTCAGGACCAGGCTTGTCCCGGAACCCTGGGCCTGGGGTGGGTGCGAGCCTGGGCACAGCACCTGTGCAGTGAGCGAGGAGGCCGAGGAGGAGAGGGGTCCAGGCCATGGTGGAGGTGCCTCGATTCTGTTCCCTGAGGTCCTGAGGCTGGGCAGGGTTCCTCCCAGGCTTGACTTATCCCCTTGCTGGAGACACCTGCTGTTCATGCAAATCAGCCAGGGCTAGGGGCTGCTGCTGAGGAGCCTTGAGGCTTCAGAAATGGGCTCAGCCCCAAGGGACACAGAGATGGGAGGGGCAGCCTTTCAGATCCACTTTCAGCCCAGGGGATTCTGCTTCACCCTCTGAGTCCATAGTTGGGGTCCACAACTGCATCCCTCTCCTTGTCCAGGCTCCTGGTTGGGTGTGGTCACAGCAGAGCTCAGAGTTGGAGTCTGCATTTTCTGAACTTATTACAGAATGTTTACTCTTTAGGTGACTGGAGAAATTTAGGTCAGTGAAGTGTCCTACCCCAGTTCTGTGTTGGGGAACTTCAGAACCTGAACAAAATTTCTCCCTTGTCTAGTGCACGTGGAGTTTTGAGGAACCATTGAGGTGCGGTAGGAATGTGTCCTGATGGAGAACTTCTGGGACAGGTTATCCATGCTATGCCTCAGTATCCCCATGGTGTACTCAGTGTCAGGGACAGACCCAGCTTGTGGAAGTTTTGATTGAGTTTACCAGCTATGGGCCGGGCTAGAGAAGCAGGAATTACTGGATCTGTGCTAGTAATAGAGGCAAGTTCTATAGAAGTCAGATCTGAGAAACACTGAATCAGAATTTTACATCACTGTCAAAGCTGATACTGTAGAAACCTATGCCTTTTTCTTCTGATCTCAGGTCATGGTGACCCACCTTCTCTCCTGTTAGAACACCTGATGCCCAGACCCTCCCCATGTGCAAGTGGCTTTGCCAGATGATCTCTGCTGCCCCTTAGTGACCCCTCCACATTGGCTGCTTCAGGAACAGGGAAGTCCCCTGTCCAGGTGGAGATGCAGAACCCAGTGCTCAGTCCTGTTTCCCTGATCCCTGGACTGCTGATCCCAGGGGAGGAACTGCTCCTTTCTGTAGGTCCCCGTCAGCCTCAAGACCAGGCAGGAGAAGACCAAATTATCCATGAAAATAGAAACAGCCTGATGTGAGGAGGAGAAAGCAGGGCCCATCTGAAGTTTCACTGCTTATATCTTTGGGGTGATGGTTGGTCACGGGTGTGGTTCTAGGGTTTGGCACCACAGGTGACACAGCATTTAGGAACTGTGTCTTACTGGCGCCGGCTCCTGGTACACAAAATAGGGTGGTGGTGGCTACCACTCCAAAGACAGACACAGAGAACACTCACCCAGCCATCAGTTATTCAGATTCACTTGGGTTGGCACATTCTGTCCTGAGAAAGGAGTGTGAACAAGACAGAGGTCTTGCTCAGTTACCTTCCTGTGTGTGGAGCAGCACAGTGGACACATTTGGTAATGCAACAGACAGTCTCCAAACCCTTCTACCTGTATCTTGTCTCTATATTCATTTAGAAGCCACACCATTACTATTCTCAAGTCCCTCTTGTCCAAGAGTGACCTTGTGGGCCAGATTTGGCACATGGATCTGTCAGTAAGCTGGGGTCTTTTCTGGGGACTTTTCTTCTTGTGAATGATAAAGCATACCAGATATGCAGTGAGTGCCTTTCCTCTTTAACATGGGTGTGGTAGCTAGAGCTGCAGCAATCATCCCGAGGTCTGTTGTCAACATCAGTGAAAAGCAAAGCCTCCATAGCAGTAATGGTGGGACAGAACGTGGGCAGAGGTGGGACCTCACGGAATTGCTGACTACCTAGAGAAATGCGGTCTGACTTCAAAGTTGTTTCTGTGAGAGAAAAATAAGTGCCTGAATGTTCATGCCTCTGTTTGAGATGTGCATGTATTGCATTAAGAACTTTGCGACCAGTTAGGATAATTAACACAAAACTATCAGTTAATAAATATAATGTTAGGGGAACATGTGTCATGTTGGATGATGTGCAGATAATGAATTGCACTGAGACAAGGTGACAGGCAGGTGCTGTGTGGTGAGAGCCTGGAGGAGGCCTCTCTGCAGAGGTGACCTTGGAGTTGCTCAGAATGGGAAGAAGGAACAGTTTAGTTTAGAAGAACTAAAGAGTGTGTTTGGAGTCAGTCCCTGTGGAGAAGAGTCTGGTTTCTCTGAGGATGCAGGGACAGTGAGGACCTTAGGAGTCTGTGATTCAAAACTATTTGAGTTCCAAGGTGATTATTTTCTCATATTATAACCTCAGGGACAGGAGTGATGGGTTAGAATTCTCATCGCTGTATGTTGCAAATATAAGGGGACTCACAAGAGGAGTCCCTGTGTGAGCTTCCCTGCAAACTGAAAGGGAAGCAGGAGCTCTTTTGTAGCTGAGTCACTGTGGCTTATCTGCAGCTCACCCATGTGTGTGTGTTACGCATGACATCAAATTCCTGTCACACATCCCTTCATTATTATATCTTTTATATACATACACATATATGAATATATTGTATTTGTGCACGTATATATTAATTGTGTCTGCATTGTGTGCTTGAAGATATGTGTGTGTGTAAATGTATACATACATTTACAACATATGCACATATATATTCTATACACTGAACTCTGAATTGGGTACCTAAGTGGTAGTTGATGAGATCCTTGAGTTTCTAGGAGACACAGAGTTCCATTTCCTCACCAATGAGAAGTAGGTATGGTTACCACAGTGAACAGCAGGACCATATTAGTGTTCAGACTCATTTGACAGAGGACGTTAGTATCATTTAGTTAATAATGATGTTCCTAGAACTGAAATAGATAGGTAGCTATCTAATTTTTTTTTTACATCTGTATAAATAGAAAGCTATGCTTGGCAAACACTTTGGCTTCCTACTGAACTTAACAGAGATGGAATGCTCCTTAGAAGCCACTAGATTACCGTGTGATGTGAGCTGCTTGCATGACCAGGTGTTATCTGATGAACCATGCATGGAATTGGGCATTCACAGCAGCTCTCCATCTTCAAACAGAAGAGATAAATTTGAGATCAGGCTTCACCAGGTTCTGAAGGCACAAGTGAGTTGCATGAGGAAGAAGCTGGGTGTCCATGACCCCAACCCCTACAGCATTGTCTTTTCTCTGTCTCCCACAACTATGGCCTGTGCTACTATAGAGAAAATAACAGAGGGCTGACTTACAGAGGTTCCTGTATGGTATGCAGCCAACTCTGAGAGTTAAACTATTAGTACTACAGTCCTAATGTGGGACTGTCCTGCATAACATGTGTGGTGAAAATTCTCTAATAGGTAATATTTGAGCTGAGTAGTTGGTTCATTTCACCTGGAACAGGACAGAGTTGGCTATATACTAACCTATGGGTTCTGACTCATAGTTTGGCTGTATGGTCAGAGATTTGGAAGGAAAAATAAGAAAATTGGTGAAAGAAGGGCACCTGGGTGGCTCAGTAGTTTGAGCCTTCACCTTCAGCTTAGGTTCTGATCTCATGATTCATGAGTTTGAGCCCCACTTCTGGCTCGCTGCTGTCAGCATAGAGCCTGCTTTGGTTCTTCTGTTCCCCTCCTTCTCTGATCATCCCCCACTTTCTCTCTCTCTCTAAAAAATAAAATAAAGCTTAAATAAAATTGATGAAAGATGTTGGAGGAAGAGACATGTGAGCAGAAACCCCTCCAATGAGTACAGTGGTGGACAAAATTTGTTTTCCATGAAAATGCCTACCATAGTGTCAAGAGGAAATGATATTAATAATCAGGTGGATGATGTGACATGTCTGGGGACAGTGGTCAGCCTTCTTGTCCATCCACTTGTAAACTGGTCCAGTGGGCTCCATAGCACATGTTGGAAAGTGTATGGTTATTCATGAGGTGATCACTGTGGATTTCCACTCACTGAAGCTGACCTGGCCACTTCTGAGGACCAAACTGCCAACGGTAGAGACCAAGCCTTAGTTCTCAGTAGGAGATCATTCGCTTGAGAATCTGCCTGGAGCCTGCTGGCTGACTCATTACATTAGACCTCTTCCATCCTGGACAGGATAGCTCTGTTCTTGGAATAGACCTTTACTGTAGGTAGAGACTTGCTTACTTTGACTGCAATGCTTCCTCCCAAACTATTACCCATGGATTTCCAGAGTGCCTCGCCCACTAATATCTCAGTGTGGTTTCTTCCCAAGGCACTCATTTCACGTGATATGAAGGGCTGCAGTGTGCCCATGCCCATGGAATTCCTTGGTTCAACCCTCTTCTCCAATACTCTGAAACAGCTGTCTTGAATGAATGGGCTAATGGCCTTTGGCAGACTCAGTTACTGTGCTTGCCATGTGGAAATACCTTGTGTGTCTGGAGCAACATTTGGGGTAAATCTGTATCCAATATATGGTGGTGTTTGTCAGATAGCTAGTTGTTTGTCAGGAGTCAAGAGGTGGAACTGAGCATGTCCCTAGTCACTGATATTCCTGGAGGCCTGCTGCAAAATTATGACTGCCTGTCACCATGACCCTACACTCTGCTGCCCTAGAGGTACCAGTTCTAAATTAGATTTGCTTCCACCCAGTGACACAACAATGATTCTGTTCTACTGAAAACTAAGACTACCCCTTGTCACTTTGAGCTTGTCATGTCTCCATGGATGTCTCTGTCCTTCCAGCCAGGTCTTCCATCCACAACAAATTCCCTAGCCAAGAAAATATGACAGTCTCATCCTGCCTTCTGCATATGCACTTCTGATCCACAGGGTGCAGAGCCTGCCTGGAGACTGGGTTGGGAGTGAGGTCTGGGAATCTCAGATCTGGGCACCTGGGGAATACCTGCTGAATCCTTGTCCACCGTCCTCCTGGGACTGAAGGAGAGTGTGTGAAAGATGGGGAGGGAGTTTGTGTCTCACTTTCGTGTCTGCCTTTGTCACTGTGAGCATGTCTACCACTGTTTCACACCTGACAGTAATAGTCGGCCTTGTCCTCGACTCTGGTCCTGCTGATGTTTAGGGTGTCTGTGTCTTTGAAGTTGGAGCCCGAGAATCAGTCAGGAATCCCTGAGGGAGGCTTGCTATTGTCATATATGACCAGCACAGGAGTCTGTCCTGGCTTCTGCTGGCATCACTGAACACCAGCGGTTTCTACATTGTCTCCCTGAGAGGTGGTCATGGGGCCTCTGACAACAAGGGTAGCTGAGTCAGCACGCTGGAGGCCTTTCAGGAGCATGGCCATGGGGCGGGGCTGGGCCCTTGGAGAGATGCCAGCAACACCTGATTCAGGGGAAGGTGATGTGTGGCCTCACTGACTATACCTCCTGCTCATGTCCTCTCTGTGTCCTCCAGACACATTCATGTCCCGTCCTTGGCATGTCATACTCTCATTCTAATGTTTGTTCATCATGGTGTATGTGGGAGTTTACTTGCACAACCACCTGCTGTTGGAGATACATCACAATTTCTAGTTGATCACCACATGTTACTTTCCTCTCCATACAGCCCACCATCCCACCACAGACCAGCAACTGGCATAGTGAAAACTTTGATTCCTTTTATTTTTTCAGCCATTTTTTTATGTAAACATGTGAAAAGTGCCAGAAACCATCCATGACTGAGAAGCCCACTTCAGGCTCTGTGACTCTGTTTGGGTTCCAGGGCCATGTCTTTACACACAGAGTGACTTCTGGGAATTGGATAGACAGTGGTCACTGCAAGGAGCTGGATCCTGTCATTTAACCAAGGACATCCCAGGGATCAGAGCTGTGGTTTAAGGCTGGGAGAATCTACTTTTCTCTGGAGAAAGTCTCACAAGGAGACTGCAGACCCTCCCTCCAGTGACCGGGGGCTCTGATTGGCTCACCTCCTGCCCCCTGAGACACTGCTGAGCAAGGAAGCCACAGCCTTGGTTTGAGTCAGCCTGGAGGTGGAAAGGGAGAGGCACAGGGAGAGTGGTCAGGGCATCGCTCATCGTGCCCATCACAGAAGGGTCAGTTCCCTGAGACTTCTGTTGGACAGTGAGGTGACTGGAATTTCCCAGATGAGGTAAGCTGTGTCAGGACTCCTGTCAGGGCCCTGGATGTCCCTGTGCGAATCTGACCTGCAGAACATTGTCCCTGCAACCTGAGGAGATAGGGTGCATCATCGTGACTTCCTTCTGATGAGTGAACTTTGGACACCTGGTGACCCCCAGGCCGGTGTCCTTGTAAGGCTCCACCTGGGCAGCCCCAGCCTCCGTCCTGCTGCTCCTGATGCAGCTCTGCTGCCCCCTGCTGGTGGAGGAGGACTCAGACCGGGAGCTTCCCTTCTGCAGGTCAGGTCACCCCACAGCACCTGTCACCTGAGAAAGGGTGTGGACCAGGGTTACCAGCCTCTCTCAGACAGCTACCCCCCTGCCCTGCCCTGCCCTCCCCAGCCCAGCACAGCACAGTACAACACACACAGGTCACATACACAGTACAGGAGGTAGGACAGATGTGATTCCTGTCATTGTCCCAGGGTTGAAATGCCTTGTCCTGGTCCACTGTCTTCTTATAAAAAGGAGAATGCAGGGTAAAGTGCAGTGCATTTGAAAAGGGTCAATGTCCAGACAAACCTGTGTGATGTCCCTTAGCCACCAGATTCCTGCCTATTTAGGAATCAAGACTGATGCCTCCTGTATCTCTTTTAGTGTAGTTGGTCCTCAGAACAATGGGTAATTCTTCTGGCACAAGGTTCAGTTGTGCCAAATCTTTAATCTTTAATCTTATTGTTACTACTACTATCTTCACTACT
Organism: Neofelis nebulosa; assembly: GCF_028018385.1. NCBI lineage: Eukaryota > Metazoa > Chordata > Mammalia > Carnivora > Felidae > Neofelis > Neofelis nebulosa. The sequence continues at coordinate 75,503,587 of NC_080792.1, read as the reverse complement.
TTTATTTTTTAATACAAATCACATCTCATGGAGTTTGGTGTGGGAGGATTTTAACCTGGCCTGTCCATGGTTTGGTGAAATTGGCTAATTCAGACTTGGATACAATGCACATGATACAGGTCACAGTTTACCTGAAAGATTTCCCTTGGATTCCCATAAAAGAAAACAAGAGAGTCCATCACAAAGGTTAACTCACTGAGACCCCACTGAGTCACTCTCATTAATGAGACTCTTCAATGTTTTATATTATTTAATTTCAAACAAAATGTGTTTCTTACACCTGTATAAGATCCCATTTCATAGCAAGTGAAGCTAATGCCCAGAGACTAGTTTCCCAGAGAACAGAAGAAAGTAGGGTGAGTCCAGAGTGGAGCCCAGGTATCCTGGATTCAGTCCCTGAGCTCTTTGGGGTGGAACTTGTCCAGGGTGGGAGGTGGGGAGTGTGGGGCTGGCCAGTAGGGCTTCTGCCATCCCCATCCTGGTCTGGCCTAGAAAGGAGCTTCCTCGGCCTGCATGTTGGATGGTCAGCAAGGTTATGTCCCAGGTTAGAACTGGAGAATCTGTGGGGATGGTGGAGGCTGTTTGGCCGTACAGGGACATGACCTGTTGGTCCGCTCTGCATTACTGCTTGGTCCTCTCTCTCTGCTCACTTGAGCAGGTGGGAGTGACATGGGTCTCATGGCCACTCTACAAGGGACAGCTGTGTGTTGTAGGGAAACTTTAGGTTCAGGAGACTATGGGGCTCATTCTATGGGGTGTCACCCCCTGCAGCATCCCCTGGACTGAACCCAGGGTCAGAGTCCTGCTCAAGGTCCTATCCAGGGTAGGCTTGTGGGCAGGGCCAGGGAGGCAGCACCTGGACAGAGAGTGATAAGGGTGAGCAGGAGAGAGTCCAGGTCATGGTGGGGACCCCAGAGTTCCATGTCCTGAGCCCACAGCAGAGCCTGGCCTCCCCACACCTCCCTCATGCCCCCACTGGTCCCCTTGAAAATACTGCTTCTAAGGCTGGTGGAGAAAATCTCCGTGCTCCTGGTGGGGTCATGGATCTGGTTCGTGAGGAGCTGTGCTCACCTCTTGGATCCATAGCGGAGCACTTGTCACTCTGTGTTTGAAAATCTGAAAGACTAGGGGGAGAAGGGGCATGTGAGGGCATTTCTGTAGCTGTTCTCATGAAATGTGCCCTGTGGCTATTTCTTGCATCTTTGTGTGTGTTAAAGAGATAGATAAAACTTTTTATCATAAGCATTTTTGACTTTTCAATTCACCTTCCCAGATTTTCTGTCTGTTGTCTGTGAATGTTTCATGTCCCACATGGTGCAGTACAATTGGGTGTACCTTGTCCTGAACTCTTGCTTAGATCTTAGTGTCATATCCTTTACTGTGGGTTTCTTAATTGCAGTATCTACTTGGGTGTTGCTGTGAAATTCAATCTGACAATTTCTGTCTTTTAATCGTGGTGTAGACCATTTCTTGAATGTGTTAATACTCACGTTTAATAATAGTATCCATGTATTTATTATCTAGTTGTCCCATGTGCTTTTCACTTCCTCTTTCCATTTAACTGTATTTTTATATTAATGGAGAATATTCATGCCTCTGTCTTACTTTTTTTTGTGTATTAACTATAAGTTCTTGCTGTCTTATTCTCAGTAACTTGTAATAATCTACCTTCAGGTGATGAATACATGAATATCCCATGTTACATGGGGTATAAGAACCTGGTAACATACTTGTATCTCTCACCTCTCAGCATATTTGTAGGATGTTACTATATATATAATTTTGCCTATATTAGAAATTCCAACATACATAGTTATTATATTTGCTGTACACAGCACATTATATCTTAAAGAGATTTAAATAATAAAAAAGCCTTAATATTTATCCCTATAGTTAGCATTTCTGGTTTTTACATTCATTTTGTAGATTCACATTCTTTCTGCAATCACCTTCTCCAGCAGGAGGGATGTCCACTTATTGCTTGTGTTATGGGTCAGCTGATGAGCAATTCTGTTGGTTTTTGTTTCAGAAAACTTTCAATTTAGACTCCATATTGAAGGACATCTTCTCTAGATGAAGAAAAAGGCTTTACCTTTTCTCAGTAATTTAGAGATGTTAATCCACTGTCTCTCACTGGCATTTCCGCCAGTACAAAATCTACTGGAATCCGTCTCTTTGTTCCTCTGAGTGCAGAGTGTCTCTTCCTCTGGCTGCTTCTAAGACTGTCTTCTTTTCAGGGCTTTGGGGTTTGATATTAATGGATTTGTCATTTGTTGGGGTTTTTTTTTCTTATTTCTTGTGCTTGAAGTTTGTTAAGATTTTTGGACATGTTACTTTTGAGTTTTCAACAAATTTAGAAAAATTTCCCTCTAACTCTTACTATCCTCTGCACCCCACTTTATCTCCTTTTCTGACACACTCACATCCTATTATGTTGCTAAAGGTGTCCTAAAGCATGGTGATTCTCTTTAAATTTAAAGATTATACATTTTTTCTGTCTCTCCCTCTGCAGGGTCTGTGCTGTGTCTGCAGATTCCCCCACGTGTTGTTCCCCTTGTCGTGTCTGCTGCTCATCTCAACCCTGGTGCTTGTGATCTGAGACACTGCAGATTTCATCTGTAGAAGTTTGATTTGATCCTTTCATTTTCTTCTCTGTCTCCTGCTAACGTGGCAAACATTCAGACTCAATTTTGACTGAACTTTGCAACATCAGTCTTGCTTGAATGCCCAGCCCTCCTGTCTCCCTGCATCTTCCAGACCTGCTGCCCCATGACCACATGACCCAGGTCTTAAAATAACTTTCTGTTCTCTCTCTCTCTCTCTCTGCATATGTGTGTGTGTAACCTGTAAATATACATACTGCTGGATATGAGACACATGGTCTATTGCATCCATATTCTCTGGAGAATCCTAACGAATGTACCTTAGTAGCTCTTACTTGTTGTGGTTCAAATGGCTTCATTTTATGTCTTATTTAGGGGTGGAAGTCTTCTCTTCCTCACTTATTAATGCACCTCCTTATGACATGATGTCATTCACATGTAGAATAAGTACGTGATAACATATTCCTTCCCCCATCCTTTTTCCTATATTTTCCTTATTTTCGTATATTGTATTTTTATATTGCTTGTAAGTCATAACATATTGTTATTATATCTGCTCAAACAGTTGACTTTTATAGACATCAAGCAATAGAATCTTACTATATTTATCCATATAGTTATGATATCAGATACTTAGTCTATCTCTGTATAGATTCACATTTCCCTCTGTCACCCTCTCCTTCTGCCAGCGGGGATCCTTTACTATTGCTTGTGCTGAGGGTCTGTGGGTGAGCAGTTCTGTGAGGTTTGCAGCCTGAGAAAGGCTTATTTTGTCTTCACTTTTCAATGACATTTTTCGTGGGTGAAGATCAAGTTGACAGGTATTTTCTATTAGTATTTTGAAACCATTGCTCCCCAGTTTTCCTGCTTACACGGTTGTAATGAGAAATGTGTTTCCACCATGATGCTGGTTCCTCTGTAGGGAACAGGACTCTCTTTTCTCTGGCTGTGAGAGTATCTGCATCGCTGGTTTGTAGCAATTTCATTACAATGTGTGCTGTGCTGTCTCTCATGTTCCTGTGTCAGAGGTTTGTTGAGCTCACGGATACGTCGTCTACTAGGCTTCACCAAATTTGGAATACCTTTTTTCTTCGAATGTTGTTGTATTAACCACCTGCTCCCCACCTTCTCTCCCTCAGCTACTCCAAATACAGACTTTAGGCTGCATGAAGCTATCCTAACCACCTTGATGATTTATTGAGTTTTCTTTCCAGCTTAGTAGTTTTTATTGCCATGAACTCAAGTTCACGAATCTCTTCTTTCCTACCATCAAATCTGCTGACAATATCACATTATGTTTCAGATCATGTAATTGTCATTTTGGGATGTTTTAAAAGATTTGTCTTTAACAACTGTCTTCCGTGTCATCTAACATGTTCAGTCATTCCTCCACCCACTGAATATAGTTACAGTAACTGTGTGCATACCCTCCCTTGACCCACCCTGTGCAGAGCCTGCCTGGTGAGCTGGGTGGGGAGGGAGGTCTGGGGATCTCATATCTGGGAGCCTGGGCTAGACCTGCTCATTGACTTGTCCACAGGCCCCCTGGATCTAGAGGAGAGTGTTACACACATGGGGAAGGGGTTTGTGTGTCACTTCCCCATCTGCCTGTGTCACTATGAGCATCATAATTGCTATCATATGACTGACAGTAATAGTCAGCCTTGTCTTCAGGCCGGGCCATGCTGATGTTCAGGGTGGCCATGTTCCCCAAGTTGGAGCCAGAGAACTGGTCAGAGATCCCTGAGGGCCAGTTGCTATCATAATAGATAATCAGCATGGAAGGCTGGTCTGTCTTCTGCTGGTACCAGTGAATGTCTTTCCCTCCAATGTTGTTTCCACTACACATGATCCAGGCTGTCTGTCCCAGGGTCACCAACATTGATGGGGCTGCATTGACACGTAGGAGACCATGGAGCCTACAAGAGAGAAAAATGAGTTGGGCTGTAAGATGAAGAACCCGTTTCCAGGAAATCCCTTATGCTGCCTGGCTGGATTGAGCTCCAGGGATTCCCTCACTCCCAGGGCACCCCTCTAATCAATCTCAGCCCTGGGGTTAATGGGGCTGGCTGGTGGATGGAATCTGAAAAATGAGAACCTATCCACACCTTTCTCTGGTCAGGACCATCCCCTTAAGGCTCACACAGAGCCACTGAGCACAGGTGTGGGGGGGATTATACCCCTCTAGTCCCTCATCCTATACAGTGTAATGAACATCTGTGCAGTGCGCCAGGACACTGAGTAGGAGAGGGGTCCAGGCCATGGTGGAGGTGCTCTGATGGTGCTACCCAGACCCAAGCTGGGCAAAGTCTCCTCTGGGCTTCTCTTATCCCTTTCCTCAAAGGACCTACTGTTTATACAAATCAGCTGGGAGTCAGGGGCTGCTGCTGAGGAGCTTTGTGGTTTCAGGGAAGGGCTTAACCCCAAGGGGCACAGAGAGGGGAAGGGCGGCCTGGTCCCATAGTCTGGGGCCAACACCTCTATCCCAGATTAGGTTCTGGGTTCACCCCTTGCCTGGTTGGCCCTTAATACCTCAGAGGTGGAGTCTGTCTTTATTATCTGAACGCATTTTATAAGTAACACTATGAGGTTTAGTCAGGTGTTGGGTCCTACATCAGATCACACCTCATCGGCCATAGACACCAAATAAAATTCATCCTCAGTCAAACCTAATGGAGAAATCAAAACTATCATGGTGCTGTAAATGTCTGCTCTGGCTGTGAGCTCCTGCAGTAGGTCAAAGGTCTGTGCTTCAGTATCCTCATATTGCAGTGAGAGGCAGGGGCAGATCAGGTGCAAAAAAGAAATATTTGCTGTATAAGAGAATGAGAGGGGGCTTCAAGATCAGTAGCTCAATTATGGTAAGCCTGCCCTTGATGAGCTCATCAAGGGCAGGCTTACCATAATTAGGCTGTCTTCAGTTTTTGGGAAAAATATATCCTAAACATCTTAATGTAGAAGATAAGTTGAAAACAGTTTAGTGAGAAAATCACTGCGTTACAGGCACTGGGAAAGGGAAGATTAGAATTTTCCAGTCCCCACTCGCTTCCTTGAGGGAGGTACTTGGAGGCACAAGTGAGGGGGAAGTGAGAGGAACTTCCAGGAAGGAGGAGCAGGGTCCTGAGTCTGTCAGGGCAGGGGCCTGTCAGCACAGGGGAGGGAGGAGGAAACACGTGATCACAGGGAGGAAGGGTGTTTGTGGACAGTGACAGCCCTTTGTTCCACGAGGGTGGGCCAGGGCACGGCTTGGTGGGAGGCATTTTGCCTGCACTGTATTAGAGAAATAGGCATTGTCTCCATGAGCAGGACCATAGCCTGAAGAATTTGTACTTGAGGGTGAATGATGACACTATAGACAAATGACCAATGTCAAATGACCCGAGGGTCTCAGGTCCTGCTAACTAACCCCACCCCCGTTCCTGTTAGAAGTCCTAATGCCTGGACCCTAGCATATGCAGGTGGCTTTGCCCGGTGATCTCTTCTGCCCCCTGGTGGCCACTCCAAGTGGCTGCTGGATTGCAGAGGCTTCCCTTGTAAAGTGTAGATTCATAACCTACAGCTCAGGTCCTGATTCCTGCTCCATGGACTGATGCCCCACTGTGGAGTGACTTTTCTATGCATGGATTTTTCCTGCCTCACCTTCTAGCAGGAGGGGCCTAGATCATCCATGAAAACATAAGAAGGCTCATTTGGAGGAGGAGAGCACTGGTTTCACTGAGGCATCCCTGCACCTGTCTGTGTGGTGGTGGACAATCATGCAGGTGGTACCACAGCTTAGCACTGGGAGACACAGGACTGAGGGGATGGCTCTTATTGGTGCAAACTGTGAATGCAGGGCTGATGTGTGCTGGTGGGGGTATTCTGGGACTAATGCCCCAAAGACAGAGAGAACGTCCACCCAGCAGACATTTATCAGACCCAGTTGATCTGGCTCAAATTGCATCCTGGTAATTCTGCATGAACCATAGACAGGCAGTATTTAAGAGGGAACTCTTGAGCTTTTCTTGGGACAGTAAGAGACACAAGCAGTGAAATGTGTGTGGGAAGAGCCCCTTCATCCTTTCAGGTAGGGGTTGGGTGGGGTAGAAGATCTGATAGACCAGGACAAAATTGAAGGACCTGGTATTCAAAGCCATATCCAGGCTTATATGGAGTTTTCTCCTGGGGTGAACATTCTGGACACAGAGGGTATGGCCAGGTGTGGTAAGAGGCTATTTCCACGTAATAAGTCAAGTTCTCAAGGCAGCTGCTGGCACACTGAGGTGTGTCTGAGAGGAAGCTGCTGACATAGGAACATCTATTGCCATAGATGTACTCAGTGCCTGGGATCTTTCCAGGTCACCTGGGTATTGAAGTCACTTAGGGCAGTGCTTATTATCCCTCACACCACCACCACCACCCCCCCTTACCAACCTAAAGCCACAAGGAAACTAGGGTGCTATATGTGCCTCTGGTCCTGGCCCCTTGTCTGGGGTCACACATGGGTGGCCTGTCACTGCTCTCTCCAACACCCTACAGACTGGCTGAACTGAGTAGGAATGTGGGAGAGGGGTGCACCTGATAGGGAGGGGAGGCCAGGAGCACTTCTCCAGTCCCTGAGAGGGAGAGAGAAGAGTGGGAGCTGGCAGGTGTAAGGCTCCAACAGTCACCTGCACAAAGTGAGGAAGGCTGCCCAGGCTGAGAGGGGATGTAGGACAATATCAGCCAGAATGTTCCAGGTCCTGAAGGAGACAGCTTCTTCCTCTCAGTTCTGGCAGCTGCCTGTGCTGGGTGATGATGCACTTGGCCAAGGGACCACCTGGGCATGGGGGTGGGAGGAAGAGGTGTTGCCAGCCCATTCATTGTTACGTTGTTGAGAAATCCTAGGGTGGGAATCTCCAGATTATAATTCTGTAGAGTGATCTTTCCATGATCCTTTCACCTGAAACATCCTTGGAAATACTATTTTGGTCATAGGGATTCCCACTAAAGATCACTTTTTTAGTTCATCAGGTCAATCAGTCATCAGGTCGATATTTTCGATGAAATATTCCAATTGCATTTGCCATGCTTTGGTGAGGAGAAAATTATTTTCTGTCCTGTGTCTCCCCACTCCCACAAAGGTATCGCTCTGATTCCAAATTGGAGTGGAAATATGGGAAGCTTATGCTTTTCCCTCTTAATAAATTCCTCATCTGTTGTTTTGACCTCATGAAAGTGCTCTAAAAATTAGTTTCAGCAATACAAGCCAACGATTCATGAAGGGAAATTCAATTTATGAAAAAAAAATTATTCATGTCTTTGAAAAGGTCTCCCTCAGAGGGATAGCTGGGGCCTGAATGCAGATGAAGCCACCACACAGGGTCAGCCTAGGGTGGCTGTGAGGCCATGTGGGTCAGTCCTGAGCTAAGGGTCAGACCTGTCTGGTCCAGGGGATGGGATTTAGGCCAGTGGGAAGACAGTGGTGCCAGAAGAAAGTCCCCAGGTGGGATCCAAGATGGTGGCTGCACTTCCTCCACAGTTTGTGTAAAATCTAAGGAAGAAGAGCCTGGGGTAGCAGGGGCCTGGTCCCCTCTTCACGAAGCCACAGGTAGCTCTTTGGGATGTGGGGAAGCCCCACGCAGAACCAGAGCTGACACAGCCCCAGCGTCCATGCAGGCTGCCTGTACCCAAGGAGAAGAGGAAGTCCCACAAGAGTGTGCTGAGACAGCTGTCTCCCCTCCTGAGTGACATGTGATTACATCTGGGGCCCGTGTGATATTTAATGACGCTGTAAATCTTTACTATCGACCATAGAACTCAATTGTTTATAAACCATAAAACTCAATTACAATCCCGATAGCCAGAATAGCCCCCAATTCTGCCACTGTGCTGGGAGCAGCCAGGGAGCAGGAGTGAGGCCGCGCAGAGTGTGGACCTGGGACTAGGAGCACCGCAGGCTCACCTGGGAGCTCTTCCACATGCAGATGCCTGGGCCCCACCCCGACCTGCTGCCCCTGCAGCTACATCTTGTGGAGACCCCCCGCCCCCACCTGAGGGGACTGCGTGCTTACTGAGCTTCACAAGCTGGAGTCTAGGCCACTGTGGAAAATCTCACTTCCTCTGCTTATCTTCTACTTGGCCACCTGGGACGTGGGGCTTAACTGTCCTGCTCTGGTCAAGTGAGTTTGATTCAGATTCCAGATCCTGTAGTGATGTGGAAAAAATTAAAGAATAGACTATTTCACCAGCCACATGGAATATGTGCTGTGGATGGGGTGAGACCCCAGGGAATATGGGCTGCACGGCTCTAGTGGCAGAGAATGTGCCTTGTCTGCTTTAGGCTCCTCCTGAGAGTGAATCATCAAGAAAAATGGGAGGCACTGGCTGGGGTGATTCATGGTGACTATCATAGGGAGCTGCATTTCTAGTACACAATTGGGGCAGGAAGAGTGTCTCTGGATTCAGAAGATCCCCTAATACTCCCTGGGTCTGCATTACAGTCATAAATGTGCCAAAATCCAATTCAGCAGGTCTGATAATGGACTAACTTTCCAGAATGAAGGTCTAGTCCTACCAACGGGCAGCGATGGCGACTAACTCAGGTATTCGCTGTGGGAAGGGGATATGGGGTGAGTAGTGAAGGACATTATAGACACCCCTCTGAGCACAGGGTAGTCACAGAAATGAGCAGCATAGAAGTAACATGTGTTTCTTCCTAATGTTGTAAGAATGTGTTTGAATATATACTGATCATGAGTTTCTGCTTTGTTGTCCTGTCTCATCCCATTATCATCTAATATCATTGAAGTTACAGGATAACAAATCATCTGGGACAAAAATAAATATCCCAGGAGAGAAGAATGTATTTTATATCCTCTATGGGAAAGGATGAGCATATTTGTGGTTTTACGGGATAGTTTCATCCTATCAGGCATGACAGCCAATATTCTATTTATTTGGAGGCTGTGATTTGTGGGGATGTGGGTGGATTTCATGTGGACAAGGGGGAACTTTGGTGCCTTATTTAATGTCAGTCAGCATTGACGGGCTGAACTGTTTTTCACAGAATTGTTTTCTGTTTATGTTTTTGGGTAGGGTGGGTGTGAAGGAAGAATTCTTGTGCATGATTTCTGGAGTAGAAGTGAGGTAACACCTATTTTGTGCCTCAGTCCGTCGTTGTGTATCTTCTGGTCACTTTGTAGGAGGAGGCAACTGCCCCAATGTTCCTCATTCACCCGCAGGATGGATGTGACTCTCCAACTCTCTGTCAGAACCCAGAGCACCTAGTGTGTCTGCATCTTTTCTCATTGTATAAAAATACAAGAAATGGTCCGATCTGTCTGGGGATTGGACAAGCACATTGGTAATCTGGGGGAGAAACTCCAGCTCTGTGAATAGAGTGGCTTCCTCAGGTCTGGGAGGACCCTGTCGGGGATGCTGGCCATCCTGGATTGGGTTCCTGGAAGCAGACTCTGAGATAGAGAAATGAATGTGCAGGAAATCTAGAAGGAAGAGAGAAGTCAGACTGGGCAGAAGGAGAAGTGACCCACACAGAGTGAGACATCAGATGAGGCCTCTTTCCTGCAGGGAGTTCTAAAGCTGGGACCTTCAGGACTTCTAAACCTGAGGCAGGACCTTAGGACCTTGGACTCAGGACAGCATTCAACTGAACCTCTCTGAGAAGGGGCAGAATCTGGAAAGGCAGTTGTCTGAACCAAGAGCACTTCCCAGTGAGAAAGATGCCTTTGAGCTGCCAGGGGCTCCAGGCAGAGGTGAGTGTATGTGTGAGCCCAGGAGAGGGACAGCACCATAGTGGGTAATGCACTTGTCTGCTCCACTCAGAATCCCCAGCTGCCATGGTGGCAGGGCTTCAGGATCTCAGCTGAGCTGGGAAATTCTGGGCTGTAATATTGGTCAGTTTGCTGAAGGAGTGGCCCACGACCACCATATGGAAATGCAGGGATAATGAGCAGTGGATGGATGTTTCTGTTTGTCCTTCTACCCAGTCCCTTTGTTCCTGAACACACTCAGGCCCAGACAATCTCAGGAGCCCCTAAACAACCCTGATACACCCTCTGGAGGTACTGCCTGAAGGGCAGATGGATAAGGAGTTCTGGGGACCTTGGATCTGAGGAGCAGGTCCAGACCTGCTCACTGCTTTGTCCACAGGCCTCCAGGGCTGGAGGACAGAGTGACACAGATGAGGAAGAGGTTTGTATCTCACTTTCCCAACTGCCGGAGTTACTGTGAACATGACAATGTCCTCCACCTGACAGTAATAGTCACCCACATCCTCAGAATGGGCCCCTTGCTGATGGTCAGCAAGGCTGTATTGCCCAAGTTGGAGCCAGAGAATTGGTCATGGATCCCTGAGGGCCAATTTCTATCACCAAAGATAATCTGCAGGGGTGCCTGGCCCATCTTGTGCTGGTACCATTGAACATCTTTCCTTCCAATGTTATTTCCCCCACAAGTGATTCTGGCCATTTGTGCCAGGGTCACAGACACTGAAGGTGACTGAGTCAGATCATAGGAAGCCACAGAACCTGCAAAAGAGTAGTTAGAGGTATGTAACTTACCTTGTGCTCTGGGTATCTCCCAAAGATACACCCACCTACCTGGCCTGAGTTCCAGGGATTCTCTGGACCCTGTTTCCACCATCCTAACATTTCAGCCCCTGATGCTCATGGCCCTGGCTGGTGGATGGAGCCTTTGAACAAAGGGACCATATTCTTTTTCTCTGGGCAGGTACAGCGTCTCAGGGACACACAGAACCAGTGAGCATTTGGTGGGATTACACCCATCCAGTCTCTCATCCTGCAGCGGGGTCATAACCATCCTTCCCCTTACAACCAGCCCCGTGCTGAGCTCAGAGTCAGGGCCTGAATTGCTGCAGATCCCTGGGGCTGTAGTGGGTCTGAGCCTGGGTGCAGCACCTGTGCAGTGAGCCAGGAGGCCGAGGAGGAGAGGGTCCAGGCCATGGTGAGGACCCCAGAGTTCTGTCTCCTGAGCCCACTGTTGAACCTGGCCTCCCCAAGCCTCCCCCACGCCCTCAATGGTGCCTGTGAAAATGCTCCTTCTCTGGCTAGTGGAGAGAATCTCTGTGCTTCTGGGCGGGCTTCATGGATCTGGCTCATGAGGAGCTGTGCTCACCTCTTGGCTCCATAGGGGAGCTCTCGTCACTCTGTGTCTGAAACAACTTAAAGCCTTGGGAAGAAGTGAGGGCGTTTCTGTAACTGTTCTCACGACACATACACTCCGATCATTTGTTTACATTTTTGTGTGTGTAGACCATGAAATATTCCATCCTAACCATTTGTAAGGTTGATTTTCTGTCTGTTCTGAAAATTTTTTATATCCTGAATTGTGCAACAGAACCAAGTGGGAATATTGTCCTGAACTTGTGCTTAGTATGAGTTTATTTACTATAGGTTTCTTACTCTTTCATGGATGTTGCTGTCCAACTCAATTTGAAAATATCTATCTTTTATTTGTGGTATTTAGACTACATTCTGAATGAGAGTAGTAATATAGTTTAGTAGATCACATCTTGCTATTTATTTTCTGAGTGTCCCATCATTTCTTTGTTACATTTTTCCTTTTAGCTCTTGTTTTTGAGTAATGGAACATTTTTAATTCTTTTAATGTTTGTTCATTTTTGAGAGAGAAAGAGAGACAGACAGAGTGCCAGCAGGGGAAGGGCAGAGAGAGAGAGAGGGAGACACAGAATCCAAAGCAGGCTCCAGGCTCTATCTGTCAGCACAGAACCTGACATGGGGCTTGAACTCGTGAACCACGAGATCATGACCGGAGCTGAAGTTGGAGTTTAACCAACTGAGCCACCCAAGCACCCACGTAATGGAACATTTTTTATGATCTATTCCATTTGTCTGTTTTGGATTCTTAGCCGTAACTCCTTGCTGCCTTAGTATCTGTGACCTGTCACAGTCTGCTTTCAGACAATATTATACCATGTGACAGAGAGGATCAGAACCTTAGATCACACTTCCAGCTCGCTCTCCTCAACATTGCCATATGAGTGTCATCACATCAGTGTTAGCTACTGTGTGAATTCGGTTATTAGATTTGCTTGATACAATGATTTATTTTTCAAACAGATTTAAATGTTTTTATATATTTTTGAGAGAGAGAAAGAGAGAGACAGAATGTGAGCTGGGAGAGGCCCAGAGAGAGGAAGACACGGGATCAGAAGCAGGCTCCTGTCTCTGAGCTGTCAGCACAGCTCGAACTTGTCAACCATGAGATCATGACCTGAGTGAGGTTGGACACTCAACCAACTGAGCCACCCAGGAGCTCCTCAAACAGAGTTAAGTAATCCAAACAATTGGTCATATTTATCCCTGAGTTAGCCCTTCTGACTCTTACAGTCATTTTGTAGATTCCAATTCTCTCTGGAATGACTTCCTCCTACCTGAGGGAAGTCCATTATCATTGCTTGTATTATGCATCACTTGATGATCAATTCAGTCATTTTGGTACATCTGAAAAACTATTTTATTTCACTTTAATTATTGAAGGATATTATCCCTGAAAAAAAGATTGAGGTGTTTTGTTTGTTTGTTTTTTCAGTATTTTTTAAAATTTTCTTTTAATGTTTATTTATTTATTTGAGAGAGAGAGAGAGAGAGAGAGAGAGAGAGAATGAACAGGGGAGGGGCAGAGAGAGGGTGAACGAATCCCAAGCAGGCTCCGCCTATCAGCACAGAGCCCGACACGCCCTGGATCTCAAGAACCATGAGATCATAACCTGGGCCAAAATCCAGAGTCACATACTTAACCGACTGAGCCATCCAGGCACCCCTAGTTTTTTCAGTGTTTTAAATATGTTAATCCACTGTCCTTTCACATGCTGTTCTGGCTAATGAGGAATCTGTCAGAATCCATATCATTGTTCCCTGACCAAGTGTCTTTCCTCTCTGGTTGCTTTTAAAACTATCTTTTTTTTTCTGCCTTAAACAATTTGGTATTGATAAGTGTTGTGCTTGGAGTTTCTCAAGATTTTGGAGTCTGTAGGTTTGAATTTTCATGACATTTAGAACATTTGTGGCCACAAACATCAATATTCTTTTCCACCTCCCCACCTTCACTCCCTGGGGACACAATCACATGCGTGTGCGTTGCTGAACTTTCCTACACTCAGTGCTGCTCTGCTCACTTTAGAGTTGTTTTGTGTCTTTCTTTTGCAGTGTCCGTGCTGCATTCATGTTCAATCACGTGTCTGAATGTTGTGTCTGCTGCTAATCTCGATCCTTGTGTTTGTAATCTGAGACCTTGTAGGTTTCATCTCTAGTAGTTTGATTTGGGTCCCTTAATTTTCTTCTCTGTTTCCTCTTAGCATTTCTGTCATTCAGACTAGATTTGGGTTAAAGTCTGCAACATCGTCCTGACTTAAATCCACTTCTGTCCTTCCTGCAGCTTCCAGACCAACCACCCCATGGCTTCGTGAGCCATGTGTCAACGTCATTGTCTCTCTCTCCCACTGTCTCTGTGCATCACAGATAAATATACCCATACACATACATGACACATATTCTTTATTGGATCTGTATTCTCCAGACAAACTAAGTAATTCACCTTATTAGCTCTAACTCTTTGTTGTTAAAATGGTTTTATTTTAGTGGTCTCTTTAGGGTTCACAGTCCTCACCTACTGCCGTATCAAAGTACATCCCAGTGACATGACATCACTCACATACAGGATAAGGAAGTCCTAACATGGTCTCATCTCCCTAATTATTTTTGCTTCTCATTGTCATAGGTTTTGTTTGTACAGCCGTTGTTTTTGCTGTTGTTTTCTTTAAGCATTTGGCTTTTATAGACATTAACCAATAACATTTGTAGTATATTTATCATGTAGTTATAATTTCTGACGTTTTTTATATCTTTGTGTAGCTGCTCCTTTCCTTCTGTCACCCTTTCCTGCTGTCCAAGTGGTGTCTTTTACTGTTGCTTGCGTGAGAGTCTGCAGATGACCAGTTCTGTGATGTTTGCAGTCTGAGAAAGGTTGTTTGTCTTCCCATTTCAATGAGATTTTTCCTGGGTAAAAACCAAAGTTGACAGGTATTTTCTATGAGGATTATGAAGACATTTCTCCCTGTTCTCTTCCTTACACAGCTGTAACGAGAAATGTGCTCCCACCATGAAGCTGGTTCCTCTGTAGGGAACACGTCTCCTCTCTGGCTGTAAGAGTGTCTGCATCACTGGTTTGTAGCAGTTTCATCACAATGTGTGCTGTGCTGTCTCTCGTGTTCCCATGCCTGAGCTTTGCTGAGTTTCTTGTATGTATTAGTGTATGAATTTCACCAAATTTGAAGCCATTTTTGCTATGATTCTTCAGATGTGTTTTCAAGGCACCAGCTGGTCTCTAACTTCTTTCCCACAATTTCTAAGTCACACAAACTTAAGGCTGTGGGAAGTTGTTTTACACATGCTAAAATTTTATTTACTTTTTGTAGCCTTTTCCCTCTGTATTTCATTTTGAATGCTTTCTACTGCTATGACGTCAAGTTCACTGATCTCATTTTCAGCATCTAATCTGTTGCTAACCTCATCCAGTGTTGTTGTTGTTGTTGTTGTTGTTGTTTTCTATGTCAGATCATGTTGTTTCTGTTAGGGAAGTTGTAAAGTTTTGGTCTTTGAAAAATGGCTTCTATATGTTCTTCTAACTGGTTGAGTCACATACACACCCACAGAAACCAATGAAATATATTCATAATAACTGTGTGCGTATTCTCTGCTGGTCTACCTTCTTCCATGCTACCTGGAGAGTAGAGTGGGGACTTCAGATCTGGAGACCTGGGCCAGACCCACTCATTGCTTTGTGTACAAGCCTCCTGGGGCTGCAGGAGCGTGTGACACAGATGGGGAAGGGGTTTGTGTCTCACTCCCCGTCTGTTTGTGTCCCTGTGAGCACTATCAGTGTCCCACACCTGACAGTAATAGTCACCCTTGTCCTCAGCCTGGGCCTCACTGATGGTCAGGGTGACTATGTTCCCGGAGTGAGCCAGAGAATTGGTCAGGGATCCCTGAGGGCCATTTGCTATCATAATAGATAATCAGCATGGGGGCTTGGCCTGGCTTCTGCTGGTACCATTGAACACTTCTACCTCCAAAGTTGTTTCCCCCACAGGTGATCCTGGCTGTCTGTGACAGAGTCACGGACACTGAGGGGGGTGCTGAGTCAGCACATAGGAGGCCACGGAACCTGCAAGAGAGAAAAGAAAGGTGGTTTTCTGGTGCTGGGTCTCATCCCCAGGAGAACCCCACCTGCCTGGCCTGAGCTCAGGGAGTCTCTGGGTTTCCAGTTTCCCAAGTCCCATCATCTCAGCCCCTGATGCTCATGGGCCTGGCTGGTGGATGGAGCCTTTGAACATCATCTAATTTCTCCAGGCAGGTGCAGTGCCTCAGGGTCACAGAGCCAGTGGACACTTGAGGGACTGTCACTCTCCCCCACCCCTAGCCCCTCATCCTGCAGCAAGGTCATGATCATCTTTCCCGCAACAGGCAGCCCTTTGCTTAGCTCAGAGTCAGGTCCTGGATTGCCCCAGATCCCTGGGGCTGCGGTGAATGTGAGCCTGTGGACAGCACCTGTGCAGTGAACGAGGAGGCTGAGGAAAAGAGGACTCCAGGCCATGGTGGAGGTGAAATGATTCTGTTCCTTAAGTCGCAGGCCTCGAGGCTGGCAGGACTTACCCCAGGCCTCTTTTATCCCCTTGCTAGAGAGACATGGTGGACATGCAAATCAGCCAGGGTGAGGGGGCTGCTCCCCGGGAACTCTGTGGTTTGAGAGAGGCCAGAGAGGGGAGGGACGGCCCTGCAGACCTACCCTCAGTCCAGGGATTCTGCTTCACCCTCTGATCGCATAGTCTGCGGTGCACAACTCCATTCTCCTCCGTGTCCTGACCTCACTCCTGGGCTGACCTGTCCTGGCTGAGCTCAGAAGTGGAATTTGTCTGTATTTTCTGAACCCATGATAACATGTTTACTCTACAGACACTATAGGAGGTTTAGGTCAGTGGGGTTGCTGAGCCATATCTCTGTTGGGGAACACCAGAACCTAAATAAAATTCTTCCCTCGGCAAGTGCACATGGAATTTTAAGGCGTCATTGAGGTGCTGTAAGTGTCTGTCCATGGGGTGGGGGGGAAAGGGGGAGCTTCTGGGACAGGTCATAGCCTCAGTAGCCACAAGGTGCACTCAGTGTCGAGGACAGATCCAGTCCTTGGGCAAGGTGTGACAGTGACTGAGTTGAGCAGAAATGAGGTGAGTGGAGAGGCGGGAAGTACTGACCTGTGTTAGAGAGAGAGGCAAATCTACACGACACAGTTCTAAGAGACATGGATGCAGAATTTTATATCAGCGTCAGAGGTGATCCTGTAGAAACCTACACCTTTTCCCTCAGGTCTCACATCCGGATGGCCAACCCTTCCTGCGTGATAGAAGCCCTGATGCCAGGCTCACCCCATCTCCAGGTGCTTTGCCAGGTGATCTCTGCTGTCCCCTGGTGGCCACTCCACACTGACTCTGGGAGGCTCGGGGAACTCCTTTGTCCAGGTGATGAAGAACCCACAGCTCAGAACCTGATTCTCTGATCCCTTGACTGCTGGCTCCAGAGGAGGAATTGCTCTTTTCTCCAATGCCCTGTCAGCCTCAAGACCAGGCAGGAGGAGATCAGATTATCCATGAAAATAAGAACAGGCTCATCTGAGGAAGACAAGGTAAGGCCCATCTGAAGTATCACTGCTCATATCTCTGGGGACACGGGTGGTCATGGGTGTGGTTCTTGGGCTTAGCAGTAGGGACACAGGACCCAGCGACAGCCCCTTACTGGTGCTGGCTGCTGATGCATCAAAATAGGGCCATTCCATGGGGCGCCTGGGTGGCGCAGTCGGTTAAGCGTCCGACTTCAGCCAGGTCACGATCTCGCGGTCCGTGAGTTCGAGCCCCGCGTCAGGCTCTGGGCTGATGGCTCGGAGCCTGGAGCCTGTTTCCGATTCGGTGTCTCCCTCTCTCTCTGCCCCTCCCCCGTTCATGCTCTGTCTCTCTCTGTCCCAAAAATAAATTAAAAACGTTGAAAAAAAAAAAATTTAAAAAATAGGGCCATTCCAAAGACAGAGACAGGAGAACTCTCACCCAGAAAACATTTATCGAGACCCACTTTGGTCTGACACAATCATCCTGGGAGATGATTGTGAACAAGACACAGATCTTTCTCAGAGGTTCCTTCTTGTGGTTGGAGCAGGAGAGTGGTCACGGTGGCTCTGGTGGCACAGCAGAGTCTCCAGCCCCTTCTACCTGTATCTTATCTTCATATGCATTTAGAATATACTGATGAACATGTGTGTACATACATAGCTATGTGTATCTGCTGCGTGTGTACGTAGAGTTCTTCTGTGTATGAGTGTGTTCCAGGAGTTCTAGACTCTGACTGGGTCCCCAAAACATGCTTGATGGAATTCCTGTTTGGGTGGAGTCATGTGGTTCCATTTTATCACCAGTGACAATGTGGGTGCAATAACCATAATGAAATGGTCGTGCAGGCAGGACCTAGGGCAGCACGTGTGCACAGAGTAAGAAGGGGGAGCAGGAGAGGGATCCAGGCCATGGAGGAGATGCCTGAGAGATCTGCCTCCTGGGACCCCACAACAGGGCACGGCTCTCCCAGACCCTCTTATCCTTCAAGGGCAGAGCCTGCTCAGGTGGAAAAGGACCAGCCCTCATTAGCCCTCTAACCATGCCAATGGAGGTTTTGACAGAATCAGGACCCATAAAAACAGAAAATAGGGTTCCTACCCCATGTTCCCACAATCACTGCCACAAACAATTCTCCAGGTGACTGTCACTATTTTAGGGCCTCCATAGAGGGTGCTGCCAAAGCTCTTCCCTGTGACATCATCACTGGGTCAACATTTATTCAAGCCTCTCTCCCTCTCTGTTGTGCCCAGTGTCATTACAGACAGATGCAGCTCTGCCTAGGGGGGCAATAAATCCTTTATTCTGGGAAGAGTCTCCTATGGCAGTTCAATGTCTGTCACATGGTTCTTCTTCTGGCCCATGTCTCTAGGGTTTGCTTTCTCAGCTGAGGTCAGAAGGTCCATCAAGGTCCTGAGGCTGTTAGTATTGGTAGAAATGAAAGTCACAGAGAAAGGCTGGGTTCTGCAGGAATGTTCTACACAGTTGAATGCTGAAGCTTTTGACAGTGTTCCTGGCCTGGCCTCCTCTGCAGGGCCTGGGCATGGGGCCGAGGGAGTGTCCTGGGGTATGCAGTGGGGATAGCCATGGTGCAAGGTGGGCAGAGAAAGGAGAGAGCATGGAATTGAGGGGCAGAAAAAAAGATCAGGGAGAGAGAGGGGCTGCCTGAGAGACGGAGGGAGAAGTCTGAACATGCTGGTAGAGGTGCTGGACCAGGGATGGGCCAGGCTCCGTATCTCCCTGGAGCTCGGTCCAGCATGGGCACCTGTTCTCTGGGCTCCCTCCATCTGCAACCTATCCCTCCACGCTCTCGGGGTGACCCCCACATGGGCAGGAGGTCCCGTAGGTCTGGTCCTCAGACACTACATCTCCCGTCCCTGCCCACGGAGAGGTCTGTGTCTTCCCTCTGGAGTTCAATGAACTTCTTCGTTTTCATTTTGTCCCTCATGTTTGGATCTGAGGACTGAGACCACCTGTGGCAGGGTGTCTATTAGACCTAGAAATCCTTGCCCAGAAGGGTAAGGATGTCAATAATCACTCAGGGCACTGGAAAATGCATTAGGAGCTAAACAGTTTGCTCCCCTGGGCAAACATTCTCATCTGGGTAAACAGACAGCTTATTAAATAAAAGTTTACTGATCAGACTGGTTTGATGACTGCCCCCTTGAGAGGGTCCACCAGTCCCATGCTGTTATGTCACAGAAGTGACCCACGTCAGGCTGCTCCTTCCTTGAAAGACCTGCCTCACGCCCCTCATGTGCACATCCTGAAACCCTGCACACACTCCCCTCACCTGCCTGAGACGTTCCTGAGACTCTGCCTGGGGGTTTTCTCCTGAGCACTAACGGACTTGGTGGGCGGGATGAAGTGGTTTTCGGGTGATCTTTTGGGAACGGGCACCTGCCCATCAGCATGCCTGCTCAGGTTGCCATGGAGAAGACAGAGCCCAGACAGGACTGAGGACTGGCTCCATCGCTGGGGGAGTGAGGGCAGGGCCAGTCTCTGTGTGGAAGGCTCTGTCCCGCTAGGTGTGACCAGGGCGAGCTGTGTGAGCCAGGCTGGGGGAGCAGGTTTGGGTCCCCCTTCACCTGTCTGTGTCACTGTGAGTCACTGAAAACTGCTCCCACTGCCATGGTAGGTGGCAGAGTGGCAGTGAGCTTTGCCCTGGGCCTGGGCCTCGCTTATGGTCAGGATGGCCTGGTCCTTGAGTTGGAACTTGAAAATTGGTCAGGGATCCCTGAGGGCAGGTTGCTATAATGATAGATAATTTCCAGGGGTGTCTAGCTTGGCTTCTGCTGGTGCCAGTGGACATATGTACTTCCCATGTGTTTTCCCCCACGTGTAATCCTGGCCGTCTCCTTCATAGTCACTGACAGCGAGGGGGTTGAGTCAGCTTGTAGGGGCCATGGAGCCTGTGAGAGAGAAAAGGAGAGGTGGGCTTCCAGATCTGGTCCAATCCCCAGGAGCCCCCCACCTACCTAGCCTGAGCTCCAGGGATTCTCTGCAAACCCCAGGTTTGCCCTCTCTCATCAATCTCGTTCCCAGAATCCAATGGGCCTGGCCGGTTGATGTGACTTTTGAACAAATTGAAAAACAAGTCTTTCTCTGCATAGAGGCAGTCTGTCTGGGCTCACACGGAGCCAGTGAGCACAGTGAGGGGATTTTACCCCTGCAGCTCCTCATCCTGCAGCAGGGTCATGAGCATCCTGCCCCACAGGCAGCCCATGCTGAGCTCCGAGTCTGGGCCATGCTTGTCCATGGCCCTGAGTTGGGGTGGGTGTGAGCTGGGTGCAGCACCTGTGCAGTGGCCAAGGAGGCTGAGGAGGAAAGGTGTCTAGAACATGGTGGAGGTCTCCCGAATCTGCTCCCGAGGCCCAAGGCCGGGCAGGATTCTCTCCTGGCCTCTTATCCCTTCCTGGGGAGACCTGGAGGTTATGCATCAGCCACCTCAGGGGCTGCTACTGAGGATCTTTGTGGTTTCAGAGAAGAGCTCAGCCCCAGGGGACACGGGGTGGGGGGGGGGGGTCTTACGCAGGCTCATCCCCAGTTCAGGGGAATCTGACTCAATCTCTGGTATCATAGTCTGGGCCTGACATTTGTGTCTGGCACGGGCTATCAGCACAGAGGATGGAGGGGGGAACTGTGATCACAGGGAGAACAGGTGTTTGTGGACAGTGACAGAACTTCAGTCTCGTGAGGGTTCGCTAAGTTCTTGCTGGTGGGAGACAAAGTGCCTGGACCCATATTAGAGAAATAAGCAGTGTCTCCATGAGCAGAGTCCGTCACACATATACCCTGAAATTTGTACCTGAAAGTGAAGGATGACACTGTAAGCAAATGACAAGTGACTGAAAGTCCCAGGTCCTGGTTACTACCCCCCACTGACTATTAGAAGCCCTGATACCCAGACCCTCCCCATCTGCAGATGGTTTTGGCAGGTGATCTCTGCTGCCCCCTGGTGGCCACTCCACTCTTGCTGCTGGAGGTGCAGGGACCTCCCTTGTAAAGTGTAGATTCAGAACCTACAGCTCAGGTGCTAATTCCTGCTCCATGGACTCTTGCCCCGGTGAGGAATGACCTTTCTATGCATGGCTCCTGCCTGCCTCATATTCTGGCATGAGGGGCCCAGAGTACCCATGAAAACATGAACAGGCTCATTTGGAGGAGGAGAGCACAGGTGTCAACGATGCGCCCCTGCACCTGGCTCTGGCTGGTGGGAGGTCATGCAGGTGGTACTGCATCTTGGAGACGGGGTCAAGGACTCGGGAGATGGCTCCTATTGGTGCCAACTGTGGATGCAGGGCTGATGTGTGTGGAGGGATGGTGACTGGGTACTAATGCCCCAAAGACAGAGACAGAAGAGTATCCACCCAGCAGATACTTATTTAGACCCAAATTGGTCTGGCACATATTCCATCGTGGGAATTCTGTACGAATAAGACACAGTCTGTATTGAAGAGGGAACTCTGGAGCTGCAGGGGTCGGGGGAGGGGGAGTAACAAGAGGTGAGATGCTTGGGGGAATATTCCAGTGGGTGCAATAGAGGAGCGGCAGGCATGGTGGTTAGAGAATCTCAAAGAACAGGACAACCAGAGGGACCTGGGATTCCACCTGAGTTCAGGGAACTCAGTGTTGAGTTTCTCCTGAGGGGAGCATTCTGGGTACAGAGGCATGCGGTCAGGTGTGGTAAGAGGCCATTTCCAGGTACTAAGTCAGTTTCTCCTGGCAGTTATTGGACACATAGAGGTCTAAAGCCTTCCTAAAGCCTCAGGTAGACTAGGGTGCTACATGTGCCTCTGGTCCTGGTGCCCTGTCTGAGGTCCCACGTAGATTACCTATCACTGCTTTCTCTAACACCCCACTGCTAGCTGAGCTGAGCAGGAGCATGAAGGGGGGTGCATCTGAGAGGGAAGGGAGGCTGGGAGAGGGCATGGGTCCCCAGTCCCTGGAGAGGTAGAGAGAAGAGCAGAGGCTGGCAGGTGCAAGGCAGCAACAGTTACCTGCACCAGGTGAGGAAGGCCACCCAGGCTGAGAGGGGATGAGGGACGACCTAAGCCAGAACTTTCCAGGTCCTAAAGGAGATAGCTTCTTCCTCTCAAGTGCAGTTGCTTGTGGGGGGGTGTTGCTGCAATTGGCCACAGGGCCACCTGGGACCAAGGAGGTGCCAGCCCATTCATTGTTATGTTGATGATAAAGGCTAAAGTGAGAATCTCCCGATTATCATTCTCCGGAGTGACCTTCTCATGATCCTTTAACCTGAAAAATCTCTGGAAATCCAACCAAAGATTGTCTTTCTAGTTCATTATGTCAATCAGTAAATTTTAGATGAAGTATTCCAATGGTACTTTCCATACTTTTTTGAGGAGAAAATGATGTTCTTTCCTGTGTCTCCCCACTCCCATGAACGTATCGCTCCACCAAAAGCCAGAGGTGGAAATAGTGAAAACGTTTTCTTTTCCTTCTTAATAAATTCCTCATCTGTTCTTTTGACCTAATGCAATTGCTCTAAAAATCAGTTTCAAAACCAGAAGTCAAAGAATCAAGGAGAGAAATTCACTTCATGATACTAATGTATTTTAATTCTTGGAAAAGTTCTGTCCCCTCATAGCGACAGCTGAGGCCCAAATTCCGATGAGGCCCTACACGGGGTCAGCATGGGGTGGGGTGAGAGGTGTGAGTCCATGGTGGGTCTGACCTCAGCTAAGGGTCAGACCTGCTTGGTGCATGTAATGGGACAGTGGGAGTTCAATGACGCCAGGTGAAAGTCCCCAGGTGGGACACAAGGTAGTGTCTGCGCTTTCCCCAGTTTCTGTAAAACTTGAGGATGGCAGAGCCAGGGGCAGGAGGGTCCTGGTCCTCTCTTCATGAAGCCTCAGGTAGCTCTTCATGTTGTGGGGACGTCTCATCCAGGAACCAGGGGTGACACGGCACACGGGGCCCATCCAGGCTGCCTGTACCCAGGACAAGAGGAGTGCCCGCAGGACATACTGAGACAGCTGTCTCCCCTCCTGAGTGACACGTGATTACATCTGGGGCCCATGTGTTGTATAGTGACATCCTAAACCTTTATTATCTACTCACAAACCTGACTACAGTCCTCATAGTCAAACTAGCCCCCTCTCCCTCACCACTGTTCAGTAGGATAAACACAGACGGGAGGCCAAAGAACCTGCTAGAATCTCTCATGTTGCAAGGGGCTGGGCCAGGACCAGGGAGGACACCTGATCAGAGGGCAGGTGAGAGTGAGAGCCAGGCCTTGGAGGAGTGTTTGTGCACCATTCTTCTGTGTCATCTGAGTCACTGCCAGGCACTCCCACTGCCACATTATGTAGTACAGAAATGATCAGTCTTGTCGGGCCCTCCGGGGGGCCCTCAGGGGGGGCGTGTCCCTAAGTTCCATCCTCAAAATCACATTTGGAACTGCTCGTATCTGCACGTATATCCAGCTTGTGGACCTGGTTTGAATTTTGCTGGTACCAAGATGCATGTTCACGCATTAACTTATCTTCAGAGCTGGGGATCCTGTATCTGACCAGGGCCTGTGACACAGGGGGAGTCTACTTCATGTCAGGAGAGACACAGAGTCTGTAAAAGAGGAGAGGAGAGGGGCCTGGAGAAAGAAAGGGAGGCTGGGTCAGTATGGACTCATCCCAGCCCTAACCAGGGTAGCAACGTGGACAGGGGTGAGGGCAGGGCCCCATCCCCACAAGCCCTGGATGGGAGACGGCAGGGTATCTGTGCCTCACACTGTGCCTCCCTGTGGGCCTCTCACCTGTGCTGGGAGCAGGGGAGCAGGCGTGAAGCCACACAGAGTGTGGTCCTGGGAGGATCAACACCACAGGGCCCTGGGAGCTGTTCCGCATGCAGATGCCTGGACCCCACCCTGACCTGCTGCAGCTGCATCTTGCGGAGACCCCCCTCCTCAGGGGACTGTGTGCTCACTAAGCATCGCAGTCTAGGGGTCTAGGCCACCACGGAAAATGTCACTTCCTCTCCTGGTCTCCCCAGGTCCTTTCTGGCCACCTGGAACATGGGGCTTAACTGTCCTGACCTGGTCAAGCAAGTTCAATTCAAGGGCTAGTCCCTGTAGTGATGTGGAAGGAATGATTTAAGATTAGACTCTTTCACCAGCCACATGGAGTGTGTGCTGTGGATGGGGTGATATCTCCGGGAATATGGTCTGCACAGCTCTGGAGGCAGGCAGTGTGCCTTGTCTGCTTTAGGCACCTCCTGGAGTGAATCATCAGGAAATGTGGGGGGCACTTCCTGTGGTAATTCATGGTGATTATCATGAGGAGTTGCATTTCTAGTGCACGACTGGGGCAAGAAGGAGTGTGTATGGATTCAGAAGATCCCCTAATATTCCCTGGGTCTGCATTATAGTCATCAATGCACCACAATCCAATTCAGCAGGTCTGACGATGGACTAACTTTCTTGAATGAAGGCTTAGTTGTGCTAACTGGCTGGGATGTTTGCTGTGGAAAGAGGGATATCGAGTGGGTGGTGACGAAGGTAGTTATAGACACCACTCTAACCACAGGGTAGCTGTAGAAATGAGCAGGTTACATGCTCTGTCTCTCTCTGTCTCAAAAATAAATAAACGTTAAAAAAAATTAAAAAAAAAAAAAGAAATGAGCAAGTTAAATGGAACAAGTGTTTCTTCCTTATGTTGTAGGAATGTGTTTGGATATATAGTAATCGTATGTGTTCATTTTCTTCTCTGTGTCGTCTCATTATCATCTAACATCAAATGTGTGAACAGTATGTAACTTTATATCTCAATATTGAAGTTATAGGGTAGCAAATCGTCTAGGACAAAAATAAATATCCCTAGCAGACAAAAGTGTCTTTCCTATCCTGTTTAGGGGGCAGGGTGAGCATATATGTGGTTGTCATGGGATAGTTTCATCATATCAGGTGGACCATGGTTACTGATATTCCCTACGTCTACGGACTTGGTTTGCGTGCATCTGGGTGGATTTCATGTGGACAGGGGTTGACTGTGGTGGCGTATTAAGTGTCAGGCTGAACTGTATTTCACAGAAATGTTTTCTGTCTATATTTCTGGTTAGGGTGGGTATAAAGAGAGATTCCTGTGCATGATTTGGGGGGTGGAAGTGAGGCAGCACCCATTTTGTGTCTCACTCCCATGGTTGTGTATCTTCTGGTCACTTTGTAGAAGGAGGCAACCGCCCCAATATCCCCCATTCACCCGCAGGATGGATGTGACTCTCTTACTGTCTGTCAAAACCCAGAGCATCTAGTGTGTCTGCATCTTTTCTCATTGTTTAAAATGTTTCTCATTGTTAAAAATACAAGAAACAATCCTATCTGTCTGGAGACTGGACATGCACACTGGGGTTTTGTAGAAGAAAGCCCAACTTTGTGTGTATATAGTGGCCTCCTCAGGTCTCTCAGGACCGTGTCTGGGATGCCAGCCATCCTGGATTGGGTTCCTGGAAGGAGACTCTGAGATGAAGAAGTGCATGTGTAAGAAATTGGAATAAGTGAAGCCAGACTGGGGAGTAGGAGAGCGACCCACATGGTGTGGAACATCAGATGAGGCGTCATTCCTGCAGGGAGCTCTAAAATGGGGACCCTTTAGGACATTGGAACTGAGGCAGGGCCTTGGATCTAGGCTTCAAGAGATCATTTGCCTGAACCTCTCTGAGAAGGGCCATATCCTAAGGAGTCAGTTTCTGAACCAAGAGCACTTCCCAGGGAGGATCACCCCTATGAGCTGTCAGGGGCTCTAGGCAGCAATGGGTGGGGACATGAGCCCAGAAGGGGGGGATGTGGGTAATGCCCCAGTGTCTACTGCACCCGTCTGCTCCACTCAGGTGGAGGTAGGTGCACTCATGGCATCAGGGCTTCAAGACCTCAGGTGAGCTGGGAAATTTGGGGCTCTAATTTTGATCAGTTGCATGAGCAGTAGCCCACGACCACCCCATGGAAATGCAGAGATGATGACCACTGGACAAAAGTCTTTTGTGTCTTTTCTCCCCCTATGCTGTGACCTCAGTTCAGTCCCAGGCCCAGAGAACCAGGGAAACCTAGTGTTGTCAGCTATACATATGTTCTGTGACCATCCCTGTCCTAGAGGGCTGTGAGGGAGGGGGCAACCTGGGGACCTCAGCTCCAGGAACTTTGACCAGACCCACTCTGCTTTGTCCACAAGCCTCCAGGGGATGGAGGAGAGTGAGACACAGATGGGGAAAGAGTTTGTGTCTCACTTCCCCATCTGCCTGTATCACTGTGAGCATCACTATTGCCACCCCACACCTGACAGTAATAGTTGGCCTCGTCCTCGGCCTGGGCCCCGCTGATGGTGAGGGTGGCCGTGTTCCCCGAGTTGGTACCTGAGAATCGGTCAGGGGTCCTTGAGGACCTTTTGCTATCATCATAGATAATCATCATCGGGGCCCGGCCTGGCTTCTGCTGGTACCAGTAAGCATATTTACTTCCAATGTTGTTTCCTCCACACGTGATCCTGGCCGTCTTTCCCAGGTTCATTGACACTGACGGGGGCTGAGTTAGCACGTAGGAGGCCATGGAGCCTGCAAGAGAGAAGGTGAGAGGTGGGTTTCCAGCCTGGGGTGTCATCCCCTGAACACTCCCACCTGCCTGGCTTAAGCTCCAGTGATTCTCTAGGCCCCAGTGTCCACTCTGCTGTCATCTTAGTCCCTGGGACCCATGGGCCCGCCTGGTGGATGGAGCCTTTGAACAAGTGAGAACCACCCCCCTCTCCTTTCCCTGGGCAGGTGCAGCCCTTCAGGGCTCACACAGATCAGTGAGCACAGTGGGGGGCTATCACCCCACCAGCCCCCCATCCCACAGCAGTGTCTTGAGCATCCTGTCCCCACTGAGACTCCCCTGCTGAGCTCAGAGTCAGGACCAGGCTTGTCCCGGAACCCTGGGCCTGGGGTGGGTGCGAGCCTGGGCACAGCACCTGTGCAGTGAGCGAGGAGGCCGAGGAGGAGAGGGGTCCAGGCCATGGTGGAGGTGCCTCGATTCTGTTCCCTGAGGTCCTGAGGCTGGGCAGGGTTCCTCCCAGGCCTGACTTATCCCCTTGCTGGAGACACCTGCTGTTCATGCAAATCAGCCAGGGCTCAGGGGATGCTGCTGAGGAGCCTTGTGGCTTCAGAAATGGGCTCAGCCCCAAGGGACACAGAGATGGGAGGGGCAGCCCCTGCACACCCACCCTCAGCCCAAAGGATATGCTTCACCCTGTGATCCCATAGTCTGGGGCACACACTCCATCCCTTTCCCTGTCCTTGCCTGGCTCCTGAGTGGGTGTCAACACAGCAGAGTTCAAGGATGGAATCTGTCTACATTTTGTTTCTGTCTTTTTTATTCTAGGTTTTCTTGTTTATTGAGAGAGAGAAAGAGGGAGAGAGAGCACACATCAGCAGGGGAGGTGCAGAGAGAGGGGGAGAGAGAGAGAGATAAAGGAGAGACAGAATCCCAAGCAGGCTCAACCTACAAACATGAAGCTGATGCAGGGCTTGGCCTCGTGAATTGTGAGATTCTGACCTGAGCCAAAATCAAGAGTTGGATGGTCAACCGACTGAGCTATCCAGGCACCTCTGTCTGTCTTTTGTGAACCCATTACAGAATGTTTACTCTCTAGGTGACTGGGGGAACTTAGGTCAATGCAGTGTGCTACCCCAGGTCTATGTTGAGGAACTTCAGAACTTGAAGAAATTCCTCCCTTGTCAAGTGCACATGGAGTTTCAACGAGCTATTGAAGTTCTGTAGGACTGTATCCTGAGGGAGAGCTCCTGGGGTAGGCCATCGATGCTGTGCCTCAGTATGCCTAGGGGGCTCTCAATGCCAGAGGCAGACCCACCTTGAACAAGGTTGGACAGTGGCTGAGTTAAGCAGCTGTGGGCTGGGCTGGAGAGGCAGGAATTACTGGATCTGTGCTAGAGACAGGAGTACATTCTACAGGAGACAAATCTGAGAGACATTGAACCAGTATTTTACACCAGAGTCAAAGGTGATGCCATAGACAACCTACACTTTTCAGTCAAGTCTCATGACTAACCCTCCCTGCATATGCCCTGTTGCCCAGACCCTCCCCATGTGCAGGGGCCTTTGCCAGGTGATCTCTGCTGCCCCCTGGTGGCCGCTCCACTTGACCGCCCGAGGCCCAGTGAAATCCTTTGTCCGGGTGGAGATTCAGAACCCAGTGCTCAGATCCTGATTCCCTGATCCGTGGACTGCTGACCCCAGGGAAGGAATGCCTCTTCTCTGCGGGGCCTCTGTCAGCCTCAAGACCAGGCAGGAGGAGGTCAGGTTATCCATGCAAGTAGGAAGAGGCTCATGTGAGGAGGAGGAGGAGGCAGGGCCCATCTGCGGTATCACTGCTCCTGTCTCTGGGGAGGCAGGTGGCCGTGGGAGTGGTTCTGCGGCGTGACACAAAGCTACACAGAAGCCAGGGACTGCCTCTAACTGGCACTGGCTGCTGGTGTCGCCAATAGTGTGATGACGGCTACTGCTCCCAAGACAGAGGAAAACACTCGTCCAACAAACACTAATTCAGATCGCTTAGTCTGGGACACATTCCATCCTGGGAAATCAGTGTGAACAGGACACGGGCCCTGGGTCAGAGTTTCCATCTTAGGACTGCTGCAGCAGAGTGGAAGTCTTGCTTTGTTGGTACAGGAGACAGTCTCCAACCTCTCCTACTTGTATCTCGTCTTCCATATTCATTTAGAAGCCATACTATTGCTATTGTCAAGTCCCTCTTGAAACGTCAAGATTGGCCCTGTGGCCAAGAATTGGCCCCTTGAATGTATCATTTGGGTGGGGATCTTTTGGGGGACTTTTACTCTTGTGAGGGAAGAAACAGAGTAGAATTATGCAGTGTTCTCTCCCTGTACTTGGTTGTGATAGCTGGAGCTGCAGCAGCCATCTGAGGTCTGTTGTCAACAGCAATAAAAAACAAAGCCTCCGTTTTTGTGATGGTGGGGCCAAAAGTGAGCAGACATGGAGATTAAAAGAACACCTGACTGAAGAATGAATGGGTTAAATAGGAAATTAAAAGAATAAATTAAAAAAAAAATACATGGAAGCAAATGAAAATGAAAACACAACAGTCCAAAACCTTTGGGATGGAGCAAAGGCAGTCCTAAGAGGGAAGTATATTGCAATACAGGTCTTCCTCAGGAAGCAAGAAGAGTTGCAAATACACAAAGTAACCTTACACCTTAAGGAGCTAGAAAAATGAACAACAAATGAAGCCTAAAGCCAGCGAAGAAAAGTAATAAATATTAGAGCAGAAAAATATGATCTAGAAACAAGCTAACAAAAAAAAGTAGAGTAGACAATGAAACTAAGAGCTGGTTCTTTGAAAGAATTACTAAAACTGAGAGGCCTCTAGCCACACTTACCAAAAAGAAAAGAGAAATGACTCAAATAAATAAAATCACAAATGAAAGAGGAGAGATCACAACCAATACCACATAAGTACAAACAATTATTAAGAGAAAATTATGAAAAATTATATGCCAACAAACTGAGCAATATGGAGAAATGGGCAATTTCCTAGAAACATGCAAACTACAAAAACAGGAAGAAGTAGATAATTAGAACAGACCTGTATCTAGCAAAGAAATTTAATCAGTAATCAAAATCTCCCAACAAACAAAAGTCCAGGGCCAGAAAGCTTCCCAGGGGAATTCTTCCAGACATTTAAAGAAGAGTTAATACATATTTTTCTCAAACTGTTCCAGAAAATAGAAATGGAAGGAGAACTTGATACTCCTTCCACAAGGCCGGCATTACACTGATTCCAAAACCAGAGAAAGACCCCACTAAAAAGGGGAATTACAGGCCAATATCCCTGATTAACATGGCTCCAAAATTTCTCAAGAAGATACTAGCAAACCAAATCAAACAGTACATTAAAAAAATTATTCACCACGATCAAGTGAGATTTATTCGTAGGTTCCAGAAGTGGTTCAATATTCACAAATCAATCAACATGAGACACCACCTTAATAAATGGAAGGGTAAGAACCATATGATCCTCTCAATAGGTGCAGAAAAAATATTTGACAAAATACACCATCTGTTCTTGATAAAATCCTCGTCGAAGTTGATGGAACATACCTTGACATCATAAAGGCCGTATGCGAAAGGGATTGTGAAAAAAAAATTAAGTACATTAATGTATGACAAAGACTGAGCTTTTAAACACAGTGAACAACAGTCAGGTGTGCCAGACATGGGTTGCCATGCTAAAACTGGTAAAGTGAAGGTGGTACCCTATCATGTTTCTTGAACTCAAGCCCTGTTTCAATTAGGAGTCCAACAAATTCTTGAACAGACACTTAATGTGATGTGTACATACCAATTCAGTATAAATGGAAATCTAGCTAACATTTGAGGGGACAGCTAAGGACATCAGATATCCTTTAGAATTCCAGAGGATGTATGGAATGACCCACAAAATATCCCTTGTGCAACAGAGGAGACATTTTGGAAAGCACCCATTCTAATGAGGGGACAGAAACATGCTGGGTGGTTTCTAGGATAGGGGTCCAGGCATCTGAGCAGAGGGGGTTCAGACATCTAACTGAGCCCAATGTGTGTCACATTCCTGGATGAAATCTCTTGGATATGGGGTCAAGGATGAGGAACTCTAGACAGAAAAATAATGTCTTTTGGTCATCATTCCCTAGGCAATATCATCTGATGTTTTTTCAGATGCTTTTGCTTCAACACAAGAATAGCCCTGCAAGGAGGGCCATTTTGATTATAGCATGGTGGAGTAGAGAATAAGTCAATGACAATTTACATGACCTAAGTATAAGCTTGTCTGCACTGGTGTGGGAGATGGGATGGAGGCATTTAAAGTGAGGATTCTCCTGACAGTTATGGAAATTGCACTGAGTAGGCATTTCCTTGTGCCTCTGTTCTTTGTGGAGGAGTTGGAAAGAGCTACCTTCTGGAGCTGTAACATACAGGCAAAGAGGAAGCTGTGACTGTCCCCAGACAATTCAACAGAGAGTATTTCTATTGATCACAGGGACTTGGACATTCTTCATCCTGCCCCTTAGTGCATATTGAGAAGATCTCCCCTCGGAGCTGTGTGTCATCTTGAAATACAGCCTCTTCATCCACAAAAGGATTTTTGACCTTGTGTGTTTCCTAAAGAGATGGGTTTAGGGCAAAGACTCTAATCAGGGCTGACTACTCTTTGCCAGAATGGTAATGGAAATGCCCACAGAAAATGGACATATTTCTATAGAGTGTGAATGTTCTTATGAAACTATTTTAGTGTCCTTGTTCATACCCTATGAAGGACATTTAAAGAACACAAGAAAAGTGATGCCCTGGCCAGAGATAGAAAGAAATAACGGGTGGATATGGGATTGAGGGAAAGAGAATGTGTAGTAGGAGGAAGTGATAGCTAGCTGTTTTATTTGAAATGATTGTTCATGTGTGTTTTGAGCCTGTATGTACTATATTACTCCAGAATGAATCTAGATAATAATGTCTATTCCTCATATAGTAATAAAATGGTAACCTGTTAATGACATTCTCATAAATCCATCATTTAGTTCTGGGGTTGAGTGAGTGGTCTTATAGATTGGGTCCTTGCCTCCTGAGATCACTAGAAAGGTTTCCTGGGAACAGTCGGAGCAACTTTTTCTTCTGCCCCATGCTCTATTAGTACAAAGAGCAAACTCAGGTCCCCATGGTGCAGGAAACACTATATTTTTTAATTATTCTGGGTTCTTTTGACCACACAATAAGGCATAATATTCAAATAAGTGGCAAGAGTATCTCCAATGACCATTTGAACATAATATGATTAATGACCAATAAAGCTAAAGCTTTCATATTGGAAGCAATCCTGTTCACTCAACATCTAGCTTCTATATTTCTTGGTAATGGTTCCTACTCTAAACATAATAACTACCTTCTCCAGAGGAAATGGTGGTCTCACCTTAAAAGGAGACACACTAGGGGCGCCTGGGTGGCTCAGTCGGTTGAGCGACCAACTTCAGCTCAGGTCATATCTCACGGTTTGTAAGTTCGAGCCCTGCGTCGGGCTCTGTGCTGACAGCTCAGAGCCTGGAGCCTGCTTTGGATTCTGTGTCTCCCTCTCTCTCTCTGCCCCTCCCCCACTTGTGCTCTGTCTCTCTCAAAAATAAATTTAAAAATGTAATAAAAAAAAAAAAAGGAGACACGCTAGTAGAGGCAATGGTCACACCTGCCTTCCTATGCATTAGCAGATACTTTATAAAAAGGACACTGATGCTATTTGAGTCAGGAAGAATTTCTCATAACAGGTGCTTTAGAAACTCACAAGACAATGGCCCCTTCAGAGGGGCCTAATTCCTACAGAATTTCCACATGAGGACACATACCCTAGAGTCAAGCACAGCCTCTGATCGCCTTACACAAACATGAAGCTGTGATTCAGGAAGTTATTCTGTGCCTCTATTAGCACACGCCACCTTGCAGAGTACTTTAACCCACTGCTAGTAATCAAGGTGTGTTGCTCTTCCGGTCTAGATGACTTAAGTATGAAGGTACTGATCATTTATCAGGGAAAGAGAGAAGGTACTGAAACAGATTTTGAAAATAATTCATAGAAGAACATTATGGGAGAGAGAGACTAGGATCTATGCTAAACTGAACATCCATCCCCATTTGCCCATGAATGAGGTCATTGCCAGGATGTGGCACTTCCAGTGCTAAACATGGAACGTTCTGCTCAACCGGGAAGAGACTTGGTCCTGACCAAAGTTCTGGAGACCATGCTCAGGTTCATTCAATGCATGAAGAATTCTTGGCCATCATTTTTGTGTATGTGTTGTTTTGCAATTTTTATCATTGGCATTTCACCCAGAAATTGGGTTTACCACCCATGGAAATCAGATGTTTTGGGGACCTCTGTGAAATGGGGACATGCATACTAGATAACTCTTCCTTGTGGAACAAAGGAGCCATTTTGGAAAGAGCCTACCCTGGGGGCAGACAGTCCACATGCAGGGCTGCTGCCAGGACAGGGGCTCATTGATTTCAGGGGAGGGAAGATTCTACCTATCACGGAGTCTCAAATCATATTTTCTCCTGTTCAGATTCCTTGGATGTGGAGTTAAAGATGAAGGGACATTGGGGAAAAAAAACCCTTCCCTTTATCTTCATTCCCTCAGCTATGTCTTAGATCTTTTCTCAGGTGGTATTACTTCAGTCACTGACATGCTGAAGAATGGCTCACCAAGGAGGCTCATGTTGGCTAGGGCAAGGTAGAAACAACTGAAAAATGTCTTATATTTCAATCCTTAAATGTGAGTTATCCATACAATGGGATATATTTTGGTAGTAAAAGTAACTAAATACTAGTACATGCTAGAACATGGATGCAACTTGAAAACATCATTCCGAGTGAAAAAAGTCATTCCCAAAAGATGTCCTATTGTGCAATTCCATTTATATGAAATGTCCAAACTGGGGATGCTATGGGGACAGAGTGTAGATCATTGATTACCAGAGGCTGAGCAAATTGGTGGGAAATGGAAGATGAATGC
The DNA here is from genome assembly GCF_028018385.1 of Neofelis nebulosa. Taxonomy (NCBI): domain Eukaryota; kingdom Metazoa; phylum Chordata; class Mammalia; order Carnivora; family Felidae; genus Neofelis; species Neofelis nebulosa. Next base: position 75,469,762 of record NC_080792.1, on the reverse strand, counting down.
CAATAGTTACAGTGTTTCTTTTTAGGACAATAGAAATGTGATAGCAGTGATGTTTTCTCAATTTGGAGAATATACTAAGAGCCACTGTTCTAAACTTGTGAGTTGTATGCTATCTAAATATAACTGAAAAAAACCCTTACCACACCCCCCCCCAATAAACCAAAAAAGAGAAAGTTGGAAACTGGATTTAATAAGACAACATCAATTCTGGAAAACTGAATTCAAGCCAGGCTGCACTGGTGTGTGAGATGGAGCCATTTAAAGTGAGGATTCCCTGGGAATTGCAGGAAGTGCACTGCACAGGCACTTCCTGGTCCTTAGTTCCCCCCATTGCAGAGTTGGAAAGGATCACTTTCTAGGACCATATCAAAAAAGCAAATAGGCTCTGTCATTTCCCAGACAATTTGGCAGAATGTGTTTCATTTTACTTTATCTTGAGAAGGAAGAGGAACAGAGACCTGAATTCTCAAGACCATGCTGCATGAAGTCCCCTCTGCACAGGGTTGGAAGCATCTTCAGAGCAAGGAGGGAGCCTGTGAGTACAGAGAAGGTTTTGGTCTCACTTCCCCATAAACTTGAACCACTGTGGAGAGTATTACTACTAGCATATGAGCAACAGTAATAATCAGCCTCATCTTCAGCCTGGAGCCTAGAGATGGTCAAGGAGGCCGTGTTGCCAGACTTGGAGCCAGAGAAGCGATCAGGGATCCCTGAAGGCCGGGAATTTACACTATAAATCAGGAGTTTGGGGGATGTGCCTTCGAGCTGTTGGTACCAGGAGACGTCATTATATCTCCCAATGTCATTGCTGGTGCCAGCACAGGAGATGGTGACTGTGCGTCCCAGATCCCCGGACACTGAGGGAGGCTGATTCAGGGCAGACTGGGCCCAGGACCCTGAAAAGAGAAAGAACATGTTCTAGTGAGTTCAGTGCTGGGGGCCCAAGTGAGTCTGAAGAGCAGACAAAGATCAGTCCAGATGTCCCTGTGGACTCTTCCTTGAAGGCCGCACCTGTGTCCTGAGTGAGGAGACCGAGGAGGACCAGAGCCCAGGCCATGGTGCAGATGCCCCAACAGCACTGCCTTCTAAGACCCCAACCCTGGGCCTGGCTCCCCAAGACCTCTCTTATCCCCTTCCCCTTGCTCAGAGGAGGGAGGGGCCTCCATGCAAATGTGCTTCCTGCACCTGCCTCTCCTCAACCCTCTGACCTGGCTCTTTATTCTAGATACTTTTGCATCCCTGGGCAGCAGAGCTTACTCAGGACTTAAAAATCTTTAACATATTATCAGTCAGGTCATAGTGAGCTCATGACAGTGCCCTGGAAATAGATCCAACCCATAGATAGCCTTACATTTCCTGTGATGAGAATCTGGTGGTTCCTAAGTAAGGAATCCCAGGGCTTCTCCTCCAGATGTGTGACTCAGCTGTGGGGCCAGGATGACAAGCCGGCTGAATGAGATCCAAATGCTCCATTTCCTAGGCCTAAAGGTGGAGTTGGGGGCCATGATTCCCCCTCACCACCTTTTTATGCCCTCAGGATGGGTCCTCATGCATCACTCCATCCTATGTCTCTGTGGTGGTTTGAGACTGAGGCTGTGGCTGAAACCTGGGTTGTTTTTCAGCACTTTGAGAAGATGATATTGGGGAGGACAACACTTTGAGACCTCAGAGGGGCTCAGTGGGAAGGAACTCTTTACATTTCATATGGACAGCTTAAGTCACAGAAAATCCCTTCTCTAAATCCAGGCCCTCGCTGCCCCCCCAAAGGTGTATTGCAGGCACCAGGGAAGGGAAGGCAGCTGGAAATCCCTCCTCTCCTCCCACTGTGGTCTTCCCTCCCCGATCCAACTCAGTACCACACCCCCTGATCCTTTCTATTCCCTGGTAGCACATTTCCTTTGGTCCAGGAACTTTCTCCAGAATGGAATGTGCCATCGGCCACACCAGGTGGCCCACCACTCACCTCACGACTATTCAGCATGTCCCACCACAGCTTTGGCTTAGGAGTCTTGCTTGTGAGGCATCTCTGGGCTCAGGGAGGAGTCAACATTAGATGTTAAATAAACAAACCCCAGTAGAAAGGCTGAGTGAGAAAAATGAGAACAGGTAAAGATAGATTGGCTTCTCAAAATGTAGGGGGAAAAAAAATACTGTCTAAAGAAGAGAAAGCTCTGTAGGATTGAAAGCCACCTAATGGAAAGCAAAAGGTGAATTCTACTGTTTGAGGATGTGGGAAAAGGGGATCGGGTCAGGTTTGGCCTGAGGGCCCAGCTCCAGGGATCTCTCCTCAGGGCACGTTTTAGTGTCACAGGGAATATGGGACTTTCTTCCTAATGTCCTCTTTGTGCACATTGAGAAAGCCCCACTTCCAAGATATGCACCTTCCTGAGGTAAAGTTTCTTCCATAGACAGAGAGTTGCTTAATCTAGTAGCGCTTTCTAGAAAAGAATCAGTTTGGGGTAAAAACTCTAAGCAGAACTGACTAAAACTCATGTATAAACTATGGAAAATCCTCACCTCAATTCTCTTTTCATTTAGAAAATACACACCCTCTTCACAAGGCTTTCAGTCATGATGTGATCTATCTGTTGTCCCCACAGCTTCCAATGCATCTCCCTGCTCTGAGTCTCCAGTCAACCATTGCCCAGCCCACTAGATTTCTTTCGGTTTTCATTGACCATAGTCCCTCTACCTCAGCACCTTTACACAGGCTACTCCTCTGCCTGAAATGCCCATATCTTTATACCTCACATGTCTGGATCTTTCTGAGGACACAGAAATGTGCCCCAACAGCCCAGTTAGTAATCCTATCCGTGGAATGAATTAAGTGGGGAAGTTGAGCTAAGGTATTTGCCCAAAGAGTTTCCAGCTGCATTCAGGCAAGTTACAAAAAAATATTCCCAGCCAGGTCTGAGGAGAAGGCCACAAAATAGAACTGTAGTTTTGTTATATGTCACCCTGGCAAATGCCACACTTGGTGTGCCTTTACTCTCTTGGTTTCTCTCTGCAGTCACCCATGGCTTGGAGGAAGGCAGGGGCAGAGGACCTGCTCTTTCCCACATTACCCCTTCCCGGAAAACACAATTCTGGCTGCACAGAAGGCTGAAGACTTATTCATCCCTGCTCTGAATGAAGAGGATGACCAAAGGCTTCCAGTCTAACTGAGCTCTAGTAGCCCCTTTTCCAGAAACCAAAACCTGGCTGGGAACATGGCATTCCCTTTCCACCTCTCCTTAGGGTGGGTGCTCACACCTCTCTCTGTCCCCAGCCTCTGCAGTGGCCTGAGATTGGGTCTGGGACTAAGTTTTAGGGTTGTTTACTGTATTGTGCAGAGAAGGGACAAGAGACTTAAGAGTTTTCCCCCTTAGGAGGAAAGGGGAGAAAGAAGCTGATGCCTGGAGAAACCTCAGCAGGACTTTGGCAATGGGGTTTGGTGGGGGGATGTCATTGCAGTCCCCAAATCTAGGCTCTTGCTGCCCCCTGGTGGCTTAGCTGAGACAGCCCAAAACCAAGAATAAAGAGGAGACTAGGGAATCGGCTTCACCTCCCTTCCACCCTTTCTCCCTCTCCTTCCAAAATGGAATTTGCTCCCCACTCACCACCCCTGATGTCTGTGTAATGCACTCTATGCTCCATGGATAAGTTCCTGAAGCTCCATCTAGAGTAGAATCTGTCACCTGACACACTCCCAGCTCAGGACCACTAGCTTCCCCAGGGACCTTTGTCAATGGATCACTACCTGGGAGGCAGGTCTCTATTCAGAGCAAGAGGAATGTGGAATAAAAATTGAAGCCAATCCTGGCAGTAGACGTGCAAGAGAGAAATGGGACAAAGAGAAAACATTTTGGAGTTTTTAAATGTCTGACATAAAACTCAAGAGGGGAGAAACTGAGGAGGTTCTAGGAACCCTGGAAAAGATTTTGTGTTCTTAGCAGGTGAGGAGGAGTTGGACAGGGCTCAAAGGAGCCTCGGCCTGAGGGTCTAGCTCTAAGCACCTCCTGTCAGAGGGGAGTCCTGTCTGGGAAATCTCGGACTCTAGTTCCACCCATGAAGAGATGTGTGAGTTTTTTTTAACACAAAGTTGTATGTAGGGAATTGAGAGCTAAACTGTGGCTCTAGAGATATCAGGTGTAATCATTTACAAGTTCTGTAATTGTTATCACATTTGGAGAAAGGTCCTATACAAATATGGTTAAATTAGGATCTTGAGATGGGAAGAGTGTCCTGGATTGAGATAAGAAAAGGGCCTGGATATATATCACAAGTGTTCCTATGAGAAAGACACAGGGAGATTATACACACACACACACACACACACACACACACAAACACACCGGAGATGACCATATGAAGGAGAAGGCAGAAATTGGAGTGATGGAGCCACAAGCCAAGGAATTATGGCCACGACCAGCAATAGGAAAAGGCAAGGAATGGATCTACTTAGAGCCTCTGGAAGAAGTTTGGCCCCCCACTAACACGTTGATGTTGGCCCAGTGTTGGTGATTTCTGACCTCTGGCCTCCTGAACTGTGAGGGAATAAATTTCTTTTGATTATTGCTGTCCAGTCTGTGATTTGTCACAGCTGCCACAGGAAACTCATACATAAAGTCAGTACTCTACTCTGGAATGACTGGACATTGCAGATCTGGCTTCCTAAGGAGTTTGTTACTAGAGTTAGAGCTCTCAGCCTCCCAGTCTCCCTGCTCCCCTTCCTTACTTGCTCTGATCACAGGGTGGGCAGTACTTTTTTGGTGGTCCATCTGTCTTGCCCTGAGGGGCTCTGGACTCTTGACCATTTCCAACACCCACGAAGGTCAGGCATCCTTGCTGGTACCTCTCCCTTTGCCACTCACTTGACTTCTACGTTTAAGCCTCACCAACAGGCTTCTATCACTTCCAGGTCCTGCCATCTCTATTGCTACCACAGAACCCCCTTCTTCCCTGCCTCCCCTACCTGGCCCTAGCTTAGAGGAGAGCCACCCACTGAACTTTTTGATGATCCTGGTGCTTCTCTGCCAGCACATTCCTCATTGCTCAAGTAAATGCTGTGTCTGCCAGGCCCTCTTGAGAATCATCTACGCTGGGGAGCTGTCCAGCCTTACCTGGTAGAGCCACTCCTGCCAAATGCTTCTGAAGCCATCATTTTCTCAGTCTTTCTAAGGGTCATCGTCCTGGCAGTGAGCTTGCAGATTGTCTCAACATCCTTGGCAGTTAAGAGTGCTTCTAATAGGGCTTCTAATAATAAACTCCCTTCATCCAAACTGAGTTTCTGCCCCTTGATCCTGCACCCTCACAATCCAGCCCTGTGCATGCTCTTCCAGTTCCTACCGTATATAATTGATTGGTTGTGCAGCTCCTATGCCCCTGTACACCCTCTTGTCCTGGTTTTGTGCTGACATAATCCTACTTATTGGCCCACAGGCCTGCATGACAGGAAGGGATGGATCCACTCCCCACCGGGGGGTGGTGAATATTATTTCAGAGCACAAGCTTCTGTACCATCTCCAAGCAATGGCAGGGTAGGGATGAGCCTTAAATTAAGAGAGGGTCACTTCTGTCAGCTTGTATATCTCAGGGGAATTATTGATTCAAGACTTTTGGGCGCTTGGATCCACATGGCTCCTTCTTGTGGCTCAGGACCTGTAGTTATCCATTCAGGGCCCTGACTGGCATATAGCAAAGCTGCCTGGTGGAGAGATCACTGTTTTCTGGAGGTCTGCTACTCTGAGGACTGAGTTCTGGGCCTCAGCTTTCCCCGACCTCTGCACAGGTAGGATGCCTTTTTCAACTAATAAGGAGGACTTTTGGCTTTCATTCAAGGCCTGTCCTTGCTGATTTGTACTCCCAGCCTTTTACGTTTTGCAAATTATCAATTGCACTTAGCAAGACTCTTAAAACAGTGAAAGCAGTAGGGTTGTCCCCACACTCTTCAAAAGTACCCGTTTCCTTGTATTTCTCAATTGCCTGACACGTGGCCCTGCTTTTGCATATTGTCCTACAGGTAAACCACCTCTGTTCCCCTCCAGTAAAAATTTAAACAATTACATTACTCTATGTTCTCCTATCCCTAAACCCCTAGTTGGAGTCTTCATTGCTCCAGAATCTCATTTCTGTGTCTCCTTTCTCAGACATACCTGCCCCTAGAGTAGTTCAGGACTGTCCTAGTTTTAGGCCTGACTGCTCCCTGTCCTGAAATACCCATAAGTCTCAGGCAAACCAGGCTAATTAGTCACCCTCGTGATGCCACCTGTCGTGGGCCAGGTCTTCCTGGACACCGATGCTGAGGTGGAAGTGAGCACATAGAAGAGTGCTGTTGGTGTCACCCCTGCCCCATGCAAAGGAAGAGAAGAAGCAGGATCAGGGAATGAGCCCCCGTGGTGTGACACTTCAGCCCCTCCCAGGGGCACTCGCCCAGAGACGGACATGCAGAAGACAAAAGGAGGACAGTGCCTGAGAAGAATAAAGGGGAGAGAGAGCAGGAGTCAGCAGGGAGAGCCTACAGACAGCAGTGGAGATGTATCCGCTGAGAAGAGAGAAGGGTGCAGAGGAGGATTAGAGAGTAAGAGCCTCCAAACTCAGAGCAGCAGTGAGAAAATCTCAACCTGCCCGTTGGGGAGCTCCAGAGCAGAGGTAAGCATAGAGAAATCCCAGTTTTGAGAATCGGCGAGGCCTTTCACATTGACATGCTCAGTCACTGCCAGGCAACTGCCCAGGAAGCACATCCCTTAACTAGAAAGCTAAGGCAGATCCTGAAGATACCTGTACTGACATCCTGGAGGCAGGTTTCCTTAGGCAGGCAGATCTGAAAGGCTCATCTGTGGTTGCCCTACTTGGGCTATGGTGTAGTCTTAGCCAACTCCAGGGGCGTTTCTGGAGCTGAGGCAGCCCTTTGCGTGTTCCCATATTACAGCAGGACAGCCTGGACTGTATCCTGGTGCATCCAACAATCACTACATGCAGGCTGCTCCGGAGAGGGACATGACTTTGAGAGGGCAAATCCCTCCTGGGAGAGAAGTTTCAGGAGAACACTGGAAGGTGAGGACTCTCTGTCCCTCCAGCATCAGGGATGACATGACTTTCATGGAATCTGGGCCACTCATCATAGCATCCGCTTCATTGGCCCAGCAGCAAATGGTCATTTTCACTTCTCTCAGTCAACAAGCCCCTATAAAGGCTAGGAATGAGAAGTCTTATGGAGCAGGGAACACACAGAACATTTCCACTATAACATACTACACATTTAAAAACCCCAAGCATGTGAACCCCTTGTTCAACTTGGGAAGCGTCTCAGGAATTGGGGGCGGGAGGAAGAGCCTGCAAAACTCATGTGTCTGTTGCTATAGGCGTGTTTAGAAATCAGCATATCCTCAGAAATTGAATAACCATAAAATGCCTGTGCATAAATAACAGGGTCAGAGACCTGCCACCAGACTGGAAGTTGTGCTGGATGGGGTGCCAATCCCCGTGGTCTGGGGTCCACAAGGCAGAGGTCCCATGGAGGTCAGTAGAAGGTACTGGATGCTTCCTGCAAGAAGTAAGCAGAGGGTTTCTCTTCAGTGATATATTACTGGTGGATTTTCAGGCACTCCAAGATACAGGAATCACTATCTTATTTAATTTGTTCAAGAATAATTTGCCCACACAATCAATCACGATGCAAACATAAGAAGTACAATGGTTTCAAATTAAGAAATAAAATGATAATTTGAATTAGACATGATTTATAACCTATAAAAACAAAGTGAATTTCCTGGATGACATTAAAAACTAATTTGCTGTACACCTGAGTTTTATCAGTGGGAGGGCATAAACACAAAGGAAGCTTGTACAGTACAAATTAAAAGGGCACAATAGTTGGGGAAGATCTCAAAATGTATGATATGCAGATGTATCACATTCTTACCATCACTATAACAATCTATCATAAGCTTAGGGGCTTAAAATAATAGAAAATTATTTTCTTACAGTTCTGGGAGCCCAGATTCCAAAATGAGGCTGACAGGACTGAAATCAAAGAGTCGGATGGGCTGGCTCCTTCTGGAGTTTCCAGGGGAGCATCGGATATCTCACTCCTCCAGCTACTAGAGGCCACCAGAATTCCACGTAGCTGGTAGCTATGTGATGCTAGTTGCTGCTCTGTGGTCACCACGCTTTCTCCTTTTCCGTCCTCAGGTCTGCCTCTGAGGTCTGCCTTCCTGTTAGAAGGACACTCATGATTACATTCTGGAGCACCAGATAATCCAAGATAACGTGCCTTGACTTTCTGTTAGTCAGGGTTCTCCAGAGGAGAACCAATGGGAGATACATAGATCCACATACATATATGATTATTTGATTCTGGAGGGTGGGAATTTCCACAATCTGCAAGCTTGGAGACCCAGGGAAGCTGTTGGTGTGATTCAGTCTGAGGCTGAAGATCGGAGAACCAGAAATGCCGATGTTGCAAATCCCAGTCCGAGAACAGAAAAAGATGGCGTAAGACATTCCAGCTCAATAGTGAGACAGGAAAAAATAAAAGTCAAGTTCCTCCTTCCTCGGCCTTTTGTTCTATTCAGGCCCTCAATGGATTGGAAGGTGCCCACCCATATGGGGGAGAGCATCCCACTTTGCTGAGTCCACCAGTTCAAATGCTAATCCCTGGAATTCATCTGGAGACACCCTCACAGACATACCAGAAAATCATGTTTAATTTGGTCTCCACATGGCCAGTGAGGTCAGCATGTAAAATGAACTGACACAGTCCCTACATCAAGATCCTTAATCACATCTGCAAAGTGCCTTTTACCGTAGAGGTAACATTCACAACTTCCAAAGGTTAGAACTGGATATCTTTGGGGGCTAATACTCAGGCCACCACACCTACTGAGGTGCATGTGCAGGAAACACTCTGAGGGGCTGTTCTCAATCTGTTTTGCACAGTCGTGCCCTAATATATTCCAGAAACGGGAGCTCTCTGCAACCTATGTTTAGAAGTCACTATTAAACGGCCTGTTGTTTTCTTTAGCTAATTCCAATACTCAGGGAAACCTGGGAGGCTATTTGTACTGTTTGAGCCTCCACAAAGGGAGAACTCCAGGAAAAGAAAAGTTCCAGAAATACCCACTGGTACAATCCTGTCCTGTTCACAGTCGAGCTCGTAGTGCTCTTGTCATTACCTAAGCAATGAGCCACCCAGCCACCCCACTTGCTATTGCCTCCATTCAAAGAAGTATTAACAGGACGTTTTCCTTACACAATTAAAGAAATTTTAGGAAATCGCCTATGTATTCTCACACTTGTCCCCAGCAGGTTTATTTTTTAAGGCTTCCATCCCTCCCATCGCAGGCATGGAGGGGTTTCCAGTGTGAAGTCCCCAGGACATCCTGGGCAGTGCCTCTCAACCTCCTGCTCCTTCCTCCTTTGATGTCTGCAAAGATGCCAGGCCCAGCCCCTGGCCAGAGTTACAGAAACAAAGGACAAAATGACCAGGATGTGATGCCACCAGGGAGAGGAGAGGCCTCTCCCGCCAGTCCCTGTGAAGTGGCTGCTTCTCCGGGAGGAGAAAATAAGAAGCATGAAGCACCACTGGAGGCCCAGATCTGTTTGCAAGTTCCCTAGTGGACTGAGCAAACATTAATGATACACGGGGATGTGCTTATTTCTTTTCTTTCATCTAGCTGGATAACTGGAATCAGGCCAGGAGAGTGGCACACCAGACAAACCCAGCAGCTTTTTTTTTTTTCCACAGATGGGACAAAAGAACCAATTGGGAAATATTTCACTGAAATGAAGAGGCCAATGCATGTGCAAAGCTTGGTACAGGGACAGTGGGTTGGGGTCTGTGGGAAGGCAATTCTGTACAGAGCCTGTCCCTCTGGACAGGTCTGTCCCTCTAATTCTCCCCCATTTCTGTCCCAGGAAGTACTGTTGGAGTGTCAGGTCAAAGGAGAGACCCTAAAGGGAGGGTCTCATCTATCCCCCCTTCTCTTTATTCCTTCTGCAAATCTTGAAGGCTTTCTTGTTACCAGAGCTTTGGCAATGGACTTGCAGAAGAATGACCCCAATAAAGGGCCATCTTGAACAGAATGTGGTGAAATCAAAGTTGAATACATGGGTGTCGCCTGTGATATGGACCAGTTGGTTTAGGGGGAATTTAACTATCAGTTTGTGCTTGGAGCATCTTGAATGCACCAGACAAGACTCTTTGGATCCCCTGCTCATGACTTCCATGCATCGGATGGCATCCATAGTCTGGGCCCTGTTACTCAGCAGAGATGGTCTTATTTTCCCAGAGACCTGTGACCCAGAGAGGATTCCTTGTGTCCTTCATTAAGAGCCAGAAGAAGAATTCAGAGAGAAACCCAGCCACAGAAGCAGAAATGTCCCGGTACAGAAAGAAGCAGGGATAAGAGTAGGGAAGAGTCCCATGAGCTCAGAGCAGAGTTTGCTCTCACTTCCCTGGTGGGCTAAGTACCAGCGCTCAAATATGACACATAGTCATAATCTGCCTTGTCCTCAGGGTGGAGCCTGGAGATGGTAGGGAAGCTGGGCTGCTGGATCTCGAGCCAGAGAAATGGTACGAGATTCCAGAAGGCTAAGAACCGACAGTATCAATTGGAGTTTAGAGGCAGTGCCTGGGCCTCATTGGTGCCAGGACACCTCATGATATCCCCAGGCTCACTGCTGCTTCCAGAGCTTCTGTCCCAGAGCCCTGGATGCTGAGGAACATTGAGTCAGGGCAGACTGAGCCCCAAGCTTGAAAGCAAAAACAAAGATAGTTGGTAAGTTTAGGACCAATGCTCTAATTGAGCAAGAATAAGTTCACCCAAAATCAACAATGGAGTATTTCATTTAGAGCCCACCTCCTGAGCCCACAGCTGGGCAGGACGGCCCTGGATGGGGTTGTTTATCCCACCAGGCTGCCCAGTTTTGGAATGGAGACTGGAGAGTGGGGTTCATGCCTATCTGCTCACCGAGCCTTGACCATTTTCACTGCCTTATCTGGTTCCAGACCCTGAGTCTGGGGCCCTCCAAAATGTTGTGCTTCCTGGGACCCTTGCCAGGAAGGTATGGTTGAAAGATCTGTTTCAAAATAGATCTGAGGCAGAGTCCCAAGGGAGACAGAGCTGCTGAGCAGAGGTTACTCAAGGGAGAAGAGCTGAAACCACAGGACTCCAGAACTGTAAGTCCAAGTTCATTCAGGGGTTCCACAACAGTCCAAACAAACGTTCATGATATATATATCTATATAGTAAGTCATTCCTTCATCTCTTTCTGTCATTGAAATCTCAGGAGCAGTTTAGAGCACCAGTGAGCCTAACCCTCACTCTCCCTAGGAGACGGGGCAGAGCCCTGGATGGTGGTGAGGGACCCTGGTGCCCAAACAAGGGCTCCTTGCTGTGTCCCTGATTGTGGCTGCATCTGCCATACAGAGGTAAACACACTGCTTACCGTGGCTTCTCCTAGGCCACAGTCCTAGCAACACTACCACCCTCTCCCCTACCCTTGGAAACGGGTTGTGTCGGACTCATCCCTGTCTTACCTGCTGTGATGCACATAATAAATAGATGCCCAGGGGCTCAATCTCCAATATGGTGGCCACTAGCCACACGTGGTTATTAAGCACTTGAAATATATCTAGTGACCCTGTGGAATTGAATTTTTAATTTAACTCGATCTAAATTTAAATTTAAAATATGACCATTCGGTTATCGTTTGGAGCAACTTGAGTATGTGAATGAATCTACTTTTTCAACCAAATTTTATGAAATCTAAATACAGATCAAGCATTACTAATGAAAATTTAGCCATGAACTGAGATTGCAATGAACTGAGAAAGATTTAGAAGACTTAGTACCAAAAGAATGAAGGTAAAATATCACAGTAATGATGTTTAAAATATTGACTATATGTTGAAATAGTAATATTTTGAATTCATTATAACCCAATATGTGTTCTACATTTAATAATAAAATATATTATTGAAATTAAAAAAGAAATTCTTGCCAGAGTCCTCCCCTTTTAGAGACCATATTCCAGACACATCATTATGCATCCAAAAGAGTGTTTGCCCATATAAATTAGGCATAATTCATTAGTCCCAGATTTTAATGCTGTGTTCATAATTCTCTGCCTCAGCACGCCCAAAGTATTATAAAGTCCATGAAAGCATTGCTAGCTAGTTATTGAATGAATAGAAGAAAATAAATATTACATATATTTATGATTGTATATGAAGAGGATTATATTGTATGTGCTTAGCTGTACTTGATTATTTTTTTTACACCTAACAGTGGAGACGTTGCAAATTTAACACGGTGCCTGAAGACTTCTTAGATATTTTTTTTCATATTTGCTTCTCTCTCATTCTTCCTAATGTCAAGGGGTCAAGATGAAGTTCCAGGTGTTACCTTTGACCCTCACTCACCCTTATGACCTGAATCCTCTCCAAAAGCAAGCCCTGCTGGTCTACCTCCAGGATGTCCCCAAAACCAGAGAGGCAAGCCAGGATCTCCCACGAGAACCACATAGCAACCATAGGGACCTTGAAATGTACCTGAGGTTATGTCATAACCCTACTCACAAACTCCGTATTAGCATGGCTTGTAGGAGATTCAATAATAATATAACTATATAAATAGAAAAGAATCACCACCAAGCATCTCACCACTTGGGAAAAGCCATGTTTTTATTGTTTTGTAAACAACTGTTCCAAGTCAGCTGTTCTCAAACTTTTTGGTTCCAGTATCTTTTTATACTCCTAAAGATTATGGAGTTACCCCCAAAGATTTTGTTCGTGTGGATAACATCTTTCAACGTTTACCAGACTAATTAAAATTGAAAAACATTTTTAAAATGTTTACTTTAATTATACATAACAATACTAAGCAAACCACCGGTAAATAAATATAATTTATACGTATTTTATTATATGCAAGTGTACCTCAGATATATTGTCAGTTCAGTTCCAGACCACTGTAATAAAGTGACTATCACTGAATTAATATCACAAATATCAATAAAGAGAGCCAAATGAATTTTTTGGTTTCCCAGTGCATATGAAAGTTATGTTTACATCATACTGTAGTCTATTAAGTGTGCAATAGCATTATGTCCAAAAAAACAATGTACATACCTTAATTAAAAATACTTTATTGCTCAAAACAGCTAACCATCATCTGAGATTTCAGTGAGTTGCAATCACTGTCGCCACAAAAATATAATAATAATGAAAAAAGTTTTCAATATTGTGAGAATTACCAAAATGGGGCACAGAGACACAAAGTAAGCAAATGCTATTGGAAAAATGACATAGATAGACTTGCTCAATGCAGGGTCATCACAAACCTTCAATTTGTAAAAACAAACAAACAAAACCAAAAACCCAGTATCTGCAAAGTACAATGAAATGAAATAGGACTGCATTCGAAGACTAGAAAAAAAAAATGAGGCATTGAATTTTTTTTCCTTTCCGCAAATCTTTTTAATGTCTGGCTTACTGTAAAACTGTTGGATGTGCACATTGACTTCTGCACTAAGTCTGTTGCAACATGTTGCGTTGGTTGATGTGTGTAAAGAAAAACTTCCCTCACAGAGATTGGAGGCACAGAGGAACCCTTTGTACTGAAGCGATCCCAAGAAAGAAGTGCATGAAGGTGTGAGGCCTGGTTTTAGGGCAGTGGTCAGAGAGCAGAGGGGAGGGGCTAGTGTGGGGCAGAAGAATGGTCAGTCACCTAAATGTTCCCCTGGTTGATGCCCATGAACTAAGAGAAGTATGACAGCAGGGACACTGAAAGCTTAAGAGCAAAGTCTCCTACCTCTTGCTATTCCCATAGTGAAACTTGCTGAGCTTTCTCACAAGAGGCTTTAACAATGGATTTGAGCTTAAAAATAGGATTGGAAGTCTCCTTATTTGAGGACAGTAGAGGATGCATCCTGTGATGACTTTTGCATAATCTCTTCCCCTAGAATTTAGGAAGACCTGTGATTTGCTTCTACTCAATAAGCACTGCAAAGGTGATGAGATGTCTCTCCTTGATTAGGTTACATTAAATGGAAAACATGGCTGGATGTCACTCCTGTGATTACATTATGTGCTGTAAGATTCCCTCTTAATGAGATTTTGCTATTTACACCAACGTGGATGAACCTAGAGGGCATTGTGCTAAGTGAAATAAGTCAGACAGAAAAAGGAAAACATCATATGATTTCACTTATACGAGGAATCTAAAAATACAAAACAAATGGAAAAAACAACAACAAAAAACAAAACTACAGAGAATAAGCTGGTAGTTGCTAGGTAGGGGCTAATCGGTGATGGAAAGTGGGAGGTATAGACTTCGAGTTATGGAATGCATAAGTCATGGGGATGAAATGTATAGAATAGGGAATACAGTAGGGTATTGTAAAAGTCTTGTACAGTGACAGATGGCAGTTACACTTGTAGTGAGCAGAGCAAAATGTATAGAGTTGACAAATCACTATGTTGCACACCTGAAACTAATATAACATTATGTGTAAACTACACTATGTTTAAAAATATAATATCTTATACATTACTACATATTATATGTAATATAATAAATACAAGTAATATATAATAAAAGTAGAATAATATATATTTTTAGAGATTCCATCTTAGCAAACTGGAAAGAGGTCCCCCTGCTGGTCAGGAAGAAGCAAACAGCCATGCCTATGGAGAGAGCCATGTGGCAGGATGCTGTGGGCCACCTCTAGAAACCAGAAACACCGACAGCCAAAGGCCCTCAGAAAGCCGGGGCTTCAGTCATATAGCAGCAAGGAAATGAATTCTGCCAATCAACTTGCAAGCAGATTTTTTTCTCAGTTGAGCTACTGGATAGAACGCAGCAGCCACCATACTTTCATTTCAGCTTGGAGAGACACCGAGCAGGAGACCCTGCTAAACTGATCCAGGGAAAGTGGAGTAATAAATGAGTATTGTTTCAAGCCACTAGATTCGTGGTGGTTTACTACCCAGCAATGGAAAACTGGATAATAATTCCTGGATCGTCTGGGTCACTTTGGTCCAAACCAGGTAGAGACAGGTAAGATGGAGGGAGACTTTTGTTGCTGAGTGCTGGAGTGCCCGGACCCATGGACCCATACTGAGGTGCAGAGGGATGTATTCGGGTGACATGGTCCCTGAACTGTCTCAGCCCAATGAGAAGCCCTTGTTCTTCCCATAGTCTCACCACTGAAGAGGGAGACAGTCTGCATCCCAAGGCCCAGAAGAAGGAGGGAGCTTTTATTTTTGCGAAGCTTTGTCCCCTGGGAAACTGTTTTTCTTTCCCACATCATCATAAAGAGCAACAGGAATTGTATGGGGTCCCCTTCCTGAAGCACCTATGCCCCTGGGGTGATGAGCGGAAAGGACAGGAGAAATCACAGCCTGACTGCCTGGTTGGTGTAAAGGTCTGGAACACTGCAGGTTTTAATCTTCATCTTTAATAGTTTTCATCTTTGATCTTTTAAGCTTCAATTCCCAGTGGGCTTGGAGCACCGCAGATAAATGCTATGACTATCAGTGATAATCAGCCTCGCCCGCAGGCTGCAGTCCAGCGATGGTCAAGGACCCAGTATCGCCACACCTGGAGCCTGAGAATAGAGCTGGAATCCCTGAAGGCAGAGGACTCACAGCATCCATCTGGAATATGGGGGCCATTCCCGCTCGTTGTTGGTGCCAGAAGACAGGGTTGTAGATTCTAGTATGGCTGCTGCTTCTGTGCAGGAGATGCAACAATCTGTCTCAAAGTCCCAGACACGGAGGGAGGCTGGGTCAAGGAAGAACTGGGCCCAGGACACAGAGAGGGAGGAGAAATGCAGAGAAGGTGACCCAGGTGAACCTGGGAAGAGGCAGAGAAGCATCAGTCCAGGTACCCACATGACCTCTTCCTTGACACTCACCTGTGTCCTAAGTGAGGCGGGGAAGGGAAGGGAAGTAGAGCCAAGGCCATGGTGAAGACACCCCAGAGCTCTTCCTCCTCAGACCCCAATACTCGGGCAGGGCACACAAGACTTTCTTACCCCCTCTGCATAGTTTGAGATGCAAGGGGGCTCTCCATACAAGTTTGCTCCTGAACTCTGGTGATTCTTAATTCCTCCTCTGCCCCAGGCCCTGAGGCTTAGCACCCAGAGGAGCATGAAGATGACCTACCCCAGGCAGGAAAGGTGTGGGGGACCTAAGTCCTCTTCCCAAGAAATTACTTGGAGGCCGGATCTGTGGGGCCTGGAGCTACAGAAGTACCACCTCCAGGGATCAGTGAGCACTTGGCCTTCTAGTGAGTTTCCCTCTATTTTTTTCGTAGTTCTAAAATAAAAATAGCTCTATTTTCATCGCTGGTCAAGAAAAAAAATATGATAGAAAAAGTTCCAATAAATACAGAAAAGCATTTTAATATACCCAGTGTTATTTTAGTGACCATCTTCTGGACACCTTGGCCTGCTTATTTTGTGTGTCTCCCAGAAGGTAGAGCCCATGTAACTTTCACTTCCTCCCAGGAATACTGTAAACATTCATAAAGATTACTTGAAGCAATGAATGAATGAATGGAATATTCATGTTTTAATTTTATGTGAAGAGGACTGCATTGTATGATCAATCATGTGATCTGCATTTTGCTTTCAAATATTACAGACATCATCTCATCTTTTCAGTGTATCAATTGCAGTCAACACCAAAACAGCAATCAGGCCTCAGGGCTCCTGAGCAACTGGGAGGAGCCTGCCAGCCTTTGTAACTTTGCATACCAGCCCCTTTGTTTTCTTCAGAGAGTTAGTTACAACTTGCCACTTTAAAACAATGGTGTTCTTGTTTTGGGGTCTTTTTTTTTTTTTCTTTCAGTTTTCATCCTAAACTTAATGAGCCAGAGACTGAGTATATCTGCCTGAGGGTTGCATCAGTACCACTCAAGGACAAATGTTTGTTGAACGAGTCCAGAAGACCAGAGGAAGGAGAGGCTGAGTGTCTCCAGATCCAAGCACGAAAAACTTGAGTTTTAAATTAGCTCTGTTCTAGGTGACTAACGTAGATCCAATGGGGATCAAGGCAATGACCTCATTTGCATGTACCTATGTATTCACACACTCTCTTCAGCTCTGCTATACCTCACAGGCATAGGGATATCTGGGGGAATGGCAAGGTAGACCCACAAAAACCACCCAGCCTTTACTTCCCTGTTACTCTCAGCCACCAGGACCTTCCTGCGGCCTGTGGTAACAGATTTAGCACCCTCTACATGACCAAGGCACAATGCCCGACCCTACCTCCCTTTCCAGAAAAAACACAATCTCAAAGTGTGAGGAGGTATAGTCCCTTAGGCCAGTGTGAAGGAGGCATGGGGCCGCCCCCTTGTACTTATTTAAAAAAAAAAAAAATGTTTATTTATTTATTTAGAGAGAGAGAATGAGACAGAGGCAGAGAAAGACTCTCAAGCAGGCTCCATACTCTCAGCATGGAGCCAGGGCTCGATCTCACGACCCTGAGATCGTGACCCGAGTCAAAATCAAGAGTCCCACACTTAACTGACTGAGCCACCCAGGCACCCCTTGTACTTCCTTTTCTTTTTTTTAAAGTTTATTTATTTTGAAAGAGAAGGTGAACAGGGGAGGAGCAGAGAGAGAGAGAGAGGGAGAGAGAGAATATCGAGCGGGCTCTGTGCTGCCAGCACCAGAACCTGCAGGGCTAGATCTCACTAACCTTGAGATAATGACCGACCTGAACCGAAACCAAGAGACCAGGAGTTGGACGCTTAACGGATTGTGTCACTCAGGCGCCCCCTTCTTTTTTTTAAATTGAAGTACAAGCTACCTCCGCTTTGCTCTTAACCCCTCTCTTTTCACCAGGAAAGGATCCTCAACCATCTGGGTCATGCCATCTCCCAGAAGCCCGACTTTTCTTCTCCCAAACGGACTGACCAGAAGCAGGTGCTCAAACCAGACACCGGCCTTGCAGACACAGGTCTTGGAACCATTCGGGCTGCCAGATCCCCAGTGGCCCCTGGTGGCCCCTGACGCAGAATCCCAAGGGTGAAGGGGCCACAGCGCTGAGAGACGCCGACCACCAGACCACCGGTACCGGGCGGTGCCTATCCATCCCTCCTCGGCAGCCTTGACCTCCCCGCTTCTCACGACCGCCCTCCCACATTTTCAGCCTTCTGGTCTAGTCCTGACTTTATCAAAAGTTATTTGTTGCTGAAAGAGAGGAAGCCTGCATTTAGGAGTAGTGAAAGCTGAGATCATCCAAGGACTGGGGGAGGTTAAGTAGTGCAAACCCAAGAATCTGGCTTCTGAAAAAGCTCTGGAAAACCAAATTCGGGGGGCGGGGGGGGGGGAGACTGAAGAAAGCACACCCCAGAGACAGGACGATCTAATCAAACCCCAGCTGGGGTCTCCTCTGCCGCAGGGGTTACATAAACGGTAAAGTCCATGGAGTAGGAGGCATTGGCCTGGCCAAGGGCAAAAACATCTTTTCTAGACAAGGAGGTGGGAGTGGGGCGAGAAGCCTCGCTCAGGGCCCCGGCACCCCACATCCCGCTCCGGGGTGGGGGGGTGGGGGGTGGGGAGTTCCAGGCCTCGAGCCTCTCCTCCGTCCCAAAGGCCTCCTTCATCCCACTCCAGCCCCATCCCCCACTTCCTTTACCGCATCCGACCCTCCGTACCCCGTGGAACCCACCCTTATCGTCCCCATCTCTCATCCCCCACCGCGACTCTCGTGCCCCCCACTCTCCCACCTCGCAGCCAAGTGGGCGTGGCCACAGGTACCACCCCTCCCCATCTTGCATCCTCTCTAGCTCATTAAAATAAACCCTTTCTGGACTCCCTGGGCGACCCCACTCGTGATCCTAAGATCTCGTGAGATTTTGCCCTGGAAGGAAAGAGAAACCGGGATTGGTCAGATAAGGCTGTTTGCGGAGGCTGAGCTCAGTGCAGCTTGCTGAGTCATTGCGCGTCTTTTCCCTCCAGCCTCTGTGCGCGGGAGACCTCGTGGCCCAGTGCGCGGTCTGCAGAAAACGTAAGTTCAAGCCCCGGATCCTCCGCTTTCTCTTAGGGTGACCTTGGACTAATCGCTGGTTAGCACCCCCCCTCCCCCAACTCTCACCCCTATTTTTTTATCTGAAAAGTGAATTATCAAAACGGAGGGTTGGAGTGAAGACCGAACAACATGCTCTGGCTCAGGTCAGGCCACGTACGCCACCTACTTCGTAAAAGTGGCCGTGGTTATGAGTCTCAAACGTAATAATTCATCGAACTCGGGCGTCTGCATTTATTGTTTGATCTCATTAGTTGGATGGGTATGCACTTGAAATGGGGTGGCTTTTCTAGGAATCTGGCCCCTCTGGAAGTGCCAGGGTATGGGGGGACAGAAGAAGGGGCAGAAACGTGGTCTGTGTCTTCGCGGGAAGGGTTGCTTTTGACTGACCACAGGGTCTGCCACTCCAGATTGTTCTCTGGTTCAGCTCATGAGAAATTGGTAGTCGGATTTGGAGATTAGAGGGCGCCCCCCCCCCCCCCCCCCGCATTGGGCAGGACCGGGTCTCAAGTATTCAATTTCCTCAGCAGTGTTCGCTGAGATTTTCATAGGGGCCCGTGGCTTGCTCAATACACGTGTTAACACACAACCTCTTTGTTTCTCGAGCATTTTGGTTCTTGCTCTCAGACTTGGGTAGATAACAGGTGACTGAGACGTTAGGAGACCAGGGCCACCAAGTATTGGAGGACCTTGAGGCCGGTCTGAGCCAGACCACAGTGGACAGAAGACGTCTTCAGGTAAGCTGCCCACCCCACCCCCCAACCATCTTAGGTGTCTGGAAAAGCCCTGTTGTTCCCTCTGTTCTTATCTTGGAGGAGCTGGATGGAGTCTGCTCCATCTGGAGGCTGCTCAAGAGGGGAGGAAGATGCAGAAGGAGCTTTTATTTTTTTTTCCAGTCATTTCCCCAGTGGAGCATTTGTCCTGTTGCTTTCTTATTAGAAGGAACTGTCTTGTGCTGGGGGCTTCATTCCCAAAGCCACGGTAATGTTCACAACCTCTGCTTGGGGGCAGGAGCAGGGCTGGCATCAGACCCTAGAGACTTGACTCCTGTTTGGTGTCAAGCAGGGACGGAGTGGGTGAGCCCAGGGAAGTTTTGGTCTCACTGCCCTGTGGGCTTGGGCCACTGGGGGTAAAGGGACACTCTTGAAAGAGAACAATAATGGGGCGCCTGGGTGGCGCAGTCGGTTAAGCGTCCGACTTCAGCCAGGTCACGATCTCGCGGTCCGTGAGTTCGAGCCCCGCGTCAGGCTCTGGGCTGATGGCTCGGAGCCTGGAACCTGTTTCCGATTCTGTGTCTCCCTCTCTCTCTGCCCCTCCCCCGTTCATGCTCTGTCTCTCTCTGTCCCAAAAATAAATAAAAAACGTTGAAAAGAAAAAAAAAAAAAAAAAGAAAGAGAACAATAATAGTGCCCAATTAGTGCTCCAGACAAATCCCAAGATCAGGGAGGCCTATGGTCTGACTTGAAACTGGAGAAGGGACGGAGGCCCCGGACAACCTCATGCATTGTGTCAGGCAGCACATGGGCATCCTTGATAGCAAGATGCCTGGCTTATAAGCCCAGAGTTACCGTGGCCTCCAGAGCAGGAAATGATGACCTTCCGTCCCAGAGCCACAGATACTAAGAGTGTCTGTGTCAGAACACGCTGGGACCAGGACCCTGAGAGGAGGAGGACCTGCAAAGAGGAGAGGTCAAGGTGAAAGCCATGATTCCAGAGGAGATTGGGGCAGAGGGGGAGAGAGGGGTCAGCCCCAGGCGACCAGAATGTCTCCCCTCCTTAGTGTCCCTCACCTGTGCAGAGTGCCAGGAAGATGAGCAGAGCAGAACCCAGGCCACGGTGGAGATGTCGCAGAGGTCTACTTTCTGTGGCGCCAGCGCCGCCCTGGGCCCCCGTTCTTATCCCCTGTTTCACATGTGGCAGGGACCTGCATGTGCCTCTGTACCTCAGATCCTGTGGGTGACACCCCATCAGTGAATTCTCTTACTTGCTCCTGCCGAGGGTGTGCAGGGGAGACGGGTTCTCGCAGGAGTTGTTCTGAGCCTGACTCAACCAGAGAGACAGAGCTGCTGAGCAGAGGTGCCTCTAGACAGTGAGCTCAGGCCTTTGCAGATTTCTTCCTGGGAATATTGCACCCCTCCCCAACCCATCCTTCTGGATGCCTGACAGGGCCCACAGACTCAGCTGGTACAGACCTGCTGACCCCATGAGTGGAATGTTCCCATTCTCAGGTGACTTCTCCATCCTCAGCACAGAGCCCGACACACAAGGCTCGATCTCCCAACCGTGAGATCATGACCTGA
Source organism: Neofelis nebulosa (assembly GCF_028018385.1). Classification (NCBI taxonomy): domain Eukaryota; kingdom Metazoa; phylum Chordata; class Mammalia; order Carnivora; family Felidae; genus Neofelis; species Neofelis nebulosa. Next base: position 75,448,435 of record NC_080792.1, on the reverse strand, counting down.
GCTGAAAGAAAGAGATGCTTAACCCACTGAGCCGCCTAAGCATCCCGACATTTTATGTCTTGAGAAAGTAGAGGCTAGAAAAGTGAACTGCTTTGGTAACTTCCTAAGTTCTACCAAACACGAGGAATTCTTTTTACTCATTGTTGTGATTGAGAATCCAGCTTCAAGCGCACAGTCCCCATCTCCCGCAGAAGTGTAAAGGGAGATTACAGCTATGACAAAGGGTTGAAGATACCCCGGGGGAACTGATCCTGGCAAAAACCTTCACATGAAAGGAATTCTCTCAAAAATATGTTACGGCGTTGAAAACACGAAGGATAAGATATCGGAAGCCTCCCCAAACTTAGAAGGCAGCATGATAGTTTGCCAGGGCACAGAAAAGATGCTCACTCTGTACCAAAAGTTATAGGAGAAGAACCATAGCAATGTTAAAACCACTTTTGATACTTTTTTTTTTTTTTTACAGAGAAGGGATTTAATTTTTAGTGTTTAAAATCAGTGTACTAAATAAACAGTAGTTTTACTATTTTATTCATTTCTTAACATACTTGTAATTGATAGGAAGGGAATTCTTAATGGGTTAGCAAAAAATAATTTTTAAATTGCCACAGAAAAGCCATAACTTTGCCTGTGAATTGTTAAGGTGGCTTTGCATAGTTTCATCTTGCATGGTCACTTTTATGACCCTGTTCTACCACACAAAGCAAAGTCAACCTGTGATTAACTTATTTTTCAGCTTGCTGCTTTTTCATTTGCTTACTCAATAGAATGCAAGATGCGTGACCCTCAGTAAGTGTTTTTGAGTAAATCACGGATTGAGAAGAGAGCATGTGTCTGGGTATGGGGCAAGGAGCCAGCTGGTCCGGAGACATCCCTGTGAACATGCTCCAGTGCCTCCTGTCAGCCCTCAACTTACGGCATAGGGGATTTTTCCCACCAAGTGTGAGGCCAGTGTCCCTGGAACCCCGAGGATCATTGCTTCCTGTCCAGTGGAACAAATCCCAGTGGAAAGTGCCTGATAGCCTGATGCATCTGGCTTTACTGTGAGCTACCATGACCTTCTTATGGCTTGGAGTCCAAGATTTGAGGGTCATGGGGCGCCTGGGTAGCTCAGTCGGTTGAGCATCCCAACTTCAGCTCAGGTCATGATGTCACGGCTTGTGAGTTCAAGCCCCGCGTCAGGCTCTGTGCCGGCAGCTCAGAGCCTGGAGCCTGTCTTCGGATTCTGTGTCTCCCTCTCTCTCTGACCCTTCCCTGCTTGCGCCCTCTCTCTCTCTCTCTCAAAAATAAATAAAACATTTACAAAAATTTTTAATAAAAATAAAAAGTAAATAAAGATTTGAGGATCAATTTGGTGACAGGGACACAGTTCCAGACCCCATTCTCTCTCCCACTTTGTCTCTCTCGCTGTCCCCCTGCCCCCCACAAAGCACAAATCTCAGTCAGTTGAGCTGTGATAGGTAAGGAGGCTGAAGAGCAAAATCCCAAGGAGCAGCCCAAGGGCTGAATGCCGAGGCTGGGGCCCTCACCTTCCCTCTAAATCTGTCACCTTTGCATGCAGGAATTGGCTTGCCACTTTCTCTCCCTCTCCCCATACTCTCCATTTGTCTGATTCTGTGCCCTTGGTCTGCAGTGACATGCAGGCGTGCACATTCTCACACACACACGCACACACACACACAGCCACTGGCACCTTACTCAGGCGCACAGTGTCTCTAGGTAGTCTCAGACATGTCTCCACCCTTTAAGGGACACAGCTCTGTGGGAGCCAGAAGACCTGGCCTCCTGTTATGCTGTCATTTCCTCCTCTCCCTCCATTCTGGGCCCCACATGGGATGCTCTTGGCCTTTTCCTTTTTAGTCCCTTCTCCTGCCACCAGTCTGGAATGAGTCCTCCCCCACTGTGCCTCCAGAAACACTTCCTTAGAATTAACTGGCTAGATCCAGAGTGACCTGGACGTTGGACAGGTCCTCACTGGCAAGGAAGAAAGTAACAATCCCGTGTTTAGGTCTAGATGTCACCGGATTTGTTGAATACAGGAAGGGGCAGGGAGGGCCAAGAGAGAGACCTTTAATTTTTAAAGACACAGAGGGCAAAATATTTCAGGGTAATAAGAGGTGTGACTCCAGGGGAAAATGTTGAAGACGTACTGGATACCATGTGGAATCTTGTCTACCCGAGAGCGTCCTCAAGAAAGCCTGAGAGGGACTGACCCCTGTATCAGGACTGGGCTCCCAGCTTCTCATTAGCCTGGCACCCCTGAAGACCAGTGGAGTTGGGGTCTTTCTCTGGAACTCAGGAAGTGTCTTTTGGCATTGCTGGGGCCTCTTGCATCCAGAAAAGCAGTTGGGCTTATTTTCTTTCTTCACTTTGTGGCTTGTTATGTCCTCCAAGATAGTGCTCAGTAGAATTGAGGGAAATGCCTTGATTTCTGTTGATACCAATGGAAAGGTGTTCCTCAGCATTGTAGCCACTCTCCAGGCTCTAAGAGAGGTGGGCTCACGTGCCAGGGACACAGAGCGGGCTTGCCCAGTTGGCACAGAAGCATTCTAAAGACCCCAATAAGGTAGATGCTGTGGGATCCTAGTTGGAATTCTGTTGACTAGAAGGGGTGGGGGCAGGGCACCCACCCTGACGAGCCCAGGGGCTGCTCTGGCCTGTGTAGCAAATGAAGACCATGAGAACGGGTGACCAGGATGCAGTAGGAACATGCCTCAAATTCATGCCTTGGCCCTGGGAGTTGTCCGGAGCCAGTCTTGATCCTGGGCAGGAAGGACGGTCTATCTAGATGTGCTCTTGGTGCCCCTGCCTCCAACCGCACAGTGTGTCCCCTGGTCCAACAGGCTTCTATCTATGTGGAGGTGAACAGAGGAGTGTCCCTTGCCTCACAAGGGAAGAGTGTTTGGTTCATACTAAACATTGTTAGATCTGAAGGCAATGGTCACTCCTGCCCCCTTGGATCTGGATACTGGGATCCCACAGACACTTTCCAAACTTGGACTTCTGCAATTTTTCCTATTTTCCCAAGGTCCAGATGAAGTCTGTCATCAGGCCTCTCTAACATTGAGATTGTCTGATCACTTGGTGGGGCAGATCCATCCAGACCCCTCCTCTGAGGGTGTCTACCAAACTAATCCCTGTGTAGAGTTGAGTCCCGGATTCACTGGGCTAAAAATAAAATTACAGCGAACTTTAAATTTTCTGCAAAAGTTATTGAGGGTACTGGATGAAATGTTCCAGAGCACCATTTCTGTGTCCAGTGACAGCTCAATAATCAGGGACATTTACGATTATCTTTGTTGCCAATCTCAGTCTCACAGCTCATTGGTAGCGGTGATTGCCTAGTGGCTAAAATGCCAAGAGAGCACATTCCAGTTTAACCCTATTTTATGCACACGGGTAATAGAAATTTGGAGAAAGCAGTCTCCATGAAGATACTAAAATGGAGAACATCGTGGAGAGAATCCCAGTCTCCTTGCCAGTAGTGTATAAGAATTGTTTGGGCATCACCATGCAAGGAGTAAAGAATAGCCTGGAGAATTCTTTATGGGGGGAGATGTTCTCACTCTGTGTGTTCTGAAACCACCAATGTGTGATCCAGCCCAGCATGGGAATCATCTCTAAATTTGGCATATCCTTAAATGTCAAATATAGCTTCAAATTTTGTAGGGAAAGTGTTGGTATTTGTGCACGAAACCTAATATGGAGAGTGGGGGAAAGTTTTCCTGTTCCTAATGGTGCTTTCCCAGCAGAATGGGAGTAACTAAGAAGCTTAGGGGCAGAGCCAGAAGGAGCTTTTTGAAGTTGCATTTATATTAGTTGTTTCCTAGGATTGAGGAAACAGCAGTTGTCAATATATACCTGGGAAGGGGCCTTTGGAGATCACATTTAGGGCCGAGGCCCCCGTGAAATGCCTAGACTTGATCGGCCTTTGAAAAGTCAGGTTCTGGAAGAGGATACCTGAGCCTAAAGAGAAAGTCTTCTGGTGGCAGCTTCTCGATGACAAGGCTACGTGTGTTTTAGCTCACGCTTATTTCTCTCCCTGCCTCTAAGACCCCAAAGAGCCCACGGCCTTCACCCCTCAGTGGCTGTCAGAATTGGACTAGTCCTGTCCCCGGTTTGGTTGCCAGTACTGTTCAAATACCCAGCCCCTCCCTTCTGGCCAACCCCTGGTTGTAATTCTGACCTGAACTCCTTCAGGGAAGCCTTGACCGTCAAAATATGGAAAACCAACAATTCTTCAATTGTACCACTGTTCCTTTGTGAATAGACACACAGTTTGTGGTTTTAGGTAATACAAAGTTTAAGTGCCTATGTGATATTCTGGAAGTTTATTTTATTTATTTTTTTCTTTTGAGACAACACCACTGTCTGCATAAAGCTGTCTTAACTCGAACATTTGAATTTTTCTGATGTGGCCAAAACTCCCCCAAGTGTACCTCCAGGTTGGTTTTCTTTCTTTTTCTTTCATAAATGGGGCATATGATTCAGTCAGTTGTATAGAGAAAGTCAGAAACCCAATCTGGATTAACTGGATGGAGAGCCAGTGATAAGATTGTGCTTTCAGTTGGAAATTGAAATGTCAGCTAGAATTTGAAAAGGGGGGGTGAGGCCAGAAAGGCCTATAATATTGCATCTGAGGAGCCAGCCGAGAGACCCAGAGGTCTGGAGCAGTAGAGTGCCGCCTGAAGTCCGAGCCGATGGTCCCCTGCGCCATGCCCCATTGTGGGGAGGTGGCAGCTGCAGGCTGGGACACTGCCATCGCACTGCCCTCAGCCGTGTCGTATGAACAAGTAGGCTTTGCTTTTGCCTCGGAATACAGTTTTGCCTTAATCTCAAACCTTTTGATTTCTGCTTTGGTGTCTAGGCCATTTTACAGACATTTACAATATTTCTTAATCAGATAGCTTTTTTTTGGGGGAAATGAAAGACATCCAGTTAGTTGGACTTTTTTGATGATGTTTTAAATTTTAATTTTTTTTTTTTCAACGTTTTTTATTTATTTTTGGGACAGAGAGAGACAGAGCATGAACGGGGGAGGGGCAGAGAGAGAGGGAGACACCGAATCGGAAACAGGCTCCAGGCTCCGAGCCATCAGCCCAGAGCCTGACGCGGGGCTCGAACTCACCGACCGCGAGATCGTGACCTGGCTGAAGTCGGACGCTTAACCGACTGCGCCACCCAAGCGCCCCGATGATGTTTTAAATTTTATTTTTTTATTTTTTTATTTTTTTTTAATTTTTTTTTTTTCAACGTTTTTTATTTATTTTTGGGACAGAGAGAGACAGAGCATGAACGGGGAGGGGCAGAGAGAGAGGGAGACACAGAATCAGAAACAGGCTCCAGGCTCCGAGCCATCAGCCCAGAGCCTGACGCGGGGCTCGAACTCACAGACCGCGAGATCGTGACCTGGCTGAAGTCGGACGCTTAACCGACTGCGCCACCCAGGCGCCCCTGATGTTTTAAATTTTAAACGTGTAGTTTGTGTTTGGGAATTATAGTTCATAAAATTTATTGTTTTGTGATTTTACTAGTTAGAGCTTTTTTTTTTAGAAAAATAAACTAAAAGCTTGAAAAATATTCCATAGGAAAAAAAAAAATACTCCATAGAGTATTTTTAAAAGTGGAGGCTTTGTTCTGAATATGAGCTGTAAACAAAATGTTTCTCTAAACAAAATGGTAATTTTCTTATTTGTAGGAGAGACATAATAAAATCATTTGGGGAATAGTGTATTTTTTTTTATCTCCAACTACCACGTGCTTTAGAACATTATGCCACTTTTACAGTTGAAAATTTTTTAAATGACGTAATGGTACTTATTGTACGGACGTTCTTTAATCTTTCCCATCTGGGTTGATTGTTAGAGCTGAGGAGGGGGTTATGCTGGGCCACGTGGCATTCCTTGTTCCTCTGTACTTTCAGTCCTCAGGTTATAATCATCAACTTTTCTCAAAAAAGGATGGGGCCAGTGGTTATCTTGTTCTCCCACCAGGGCCTGGTAAGATGCTCATTCTGGCTCCCGCACAGGCAGAACTGTGGGTTTGCGGCCACCTAGCAGAGAATGGAACTGGGGTAAACTGAGGACTCCCCAACTATTGTCAGAACAGTGATTTTGGCTTTGAATTCATTTCTCTCAAGGCTGGAGGGATAATGGGGTTGCTCATACTTAGCCTTGTTCCCTGGATGTTTCGTCAGGATTCTTTTCGGAGCAGATTCATCAGGATGCGCCTCCCGGCCCCACCCAGACTCGTGGATCTGGCAGGTCAGAGCCTGCTGAAGGACCAGGCCTTGGCCATCGCTGCTCTGGAGGTGCTGCCCATGGAGCTCTTCCCACCGCTGTTCACAGCGGCCTTCGCTGGGAGGTACAGTGAGACCCTGAAGGCGATGGTGCAGGCCTGGCCCTTTGCCTGCCTTCCTCTGGGGGCCCTGATGAAGGAGCAGCAGCCTCACCAGGAGATCTTTCAAGCTGCACTGGATGGACTCGACGTCCTGCTTGCCCAGGAGCCTCGGCCCAGGTGAGGGTGATCCCATAGCTTGAGAGGGCCCTCGGGGTCCCAGCTCTTGCTTGGGGTCAGGGAGAGTACAGGGCCACAGGGTAGACCAGAGGCTTCTGCTGGTGCCAGTGAGGAAGCTCAGAGCTGTCTTGGGGCCATCGCTGGGGTCACTCTTGGAACAGGCTGTGCACATATAGAGCTGATTGAGATGCAGAGGTGACCAAAGAAGCATGTGCCTGACCCTTCTTCATGGCACTTAAAGGTGCTACAAGTGGGGAGCGGGAAGGATCTCAGTAGCCCAAGGAGACACCGACATACAGAGTATGGACTAAAAGTACAGGCCAGATGTCTGGGCCTCGCCTAGATTCTGAGACTCATGGTCGTATTCCCTGTTGATCTGAAAGCTTCTCGGTCTGTCTCCCATCTTCCCTGCAGGAGGTGGAAACTTCAGGTACTGGATTTACGGAAGAATGCTCATCAGGACTTCTGGACCGTGTGGTCTGGGACCAGGGCCAGTATATACTCCCTGTTGGAGCCAGAGGTGGCCCAGCCCCTGAAGAAGAGGCAAAAAGTAGATAGTTGCAGGCCAGAGCCCAAGCAGACCTTGGCTCCTGTGGAGGTGCTTATCGATCTTTGCCTCAAAGAAGGCACCCCTGATGAGTCTCTCGCCTACCTCATCCGGAAAGTCAAGCAGGGCAAAGGTCTGCTGCATCTGTGCTGTAAGAAGCTGAAGATTTTCGCCATGCCGATGCAGAACATCAAGAAGATCCTGAAAATGGTGCAGCTGGACTCTATCCAGGATTTGGAAGTGAATTGTACCTGGAAACTGTCCACCCTGGGGAAGTTTGCTCCTCACCTGGGTCAGATGGGCAATCTGCGTAGGCTCCTCCTCTCCCACATTCACATGTCTGCCCACTCCACCCCCACGAAGGAGGAACAGTGTGTCAGCCAGTTCACCTCTCAGTTCCTCAGGCTGCACTACCTTGAGGAGCTCTATTTGGACTCTATCTCCTTCCTTAAGGACCGCCTGGACCAAGTGCTCAGGTGAGGGATGGTGAGGTTTCTTGGCAGACGGGCACAAGCCCTTTTTCATTCCAGTAAACAGTAAGGGGCGTCTGCCGCATGCCTGCCGTTTGACAGTGCCGGAGGGCAGGAGTCACTGAAGGTCCATACACGGCCATGACATCCCCATGCATGTTGTCACATAACCTCCCAGATGAAGGTTGGAGGTATGAACTAGAATACACACTCCTCGAAGGGACTCCTCACTAGGAATCTGTATATGGGGGGTTGGGGGCAGGTGAGTGTGCCTTTGAGAATTCTTTCTGAGAAAACGATGCCTGAATGATGATGGTCAAAACTAACTTAAAAAAAATAACTAAACCTGAGGGAGTTGATGAAGGGAAAGCATATCCCGACGTGAGGTTTCAGATCGCAAGCTCTGTGCTCGGCACAGGGCTCGGCAGCTTTGACAACGTGAGCCTCTCCCTCCAAACCTGCCTCCCATCCCTGGCAGTAAAGGGTTGCTCTGGGTTCCACGTCCAGAGGAGATGCCTGATTCTGGGCACGAGTGGGAGGGAGCAGAAATGCGGAACGGTGTCAAGTCAGATCCTTCGGGCTGCGTGCTGCCAGACCTTGCCCACGTTAGCCCTTCACGCCCATTTCCCATTGGCCTCATGCAAACGGGTCCCAGCGACGGGTCTGAGCAGCGGCCAGAAGGAAGCCTGAGTTGAAAGCATTTCTAGTTCTGTGACCCAGTACTAGATTTCAGTGGTTCCCTTCTTTATTTGAGACACAGGGCTGGGCTTCCCTTTTGAGTGCCTCTCGTTGCTCCATTGATCTGTGCTTACAACACCTCTGAAGGGCGTGCTGTGCTCCACTTGCCAGCAGAGGGGATGTTTGAGGTTTCGTTCACTTTGACCAAGTCATCCAGCACATAAGTGACGGAGAAAGGACTCCACTGAAATATGGATTGACTTGAGTGCCTTTTTCCGCACTCGGCATCCTGGGGCTTGACCATCGTCTGTGACGCATTGGGTTTTGGTGGAGTGGGCCTCTCTTCCCTTGAGGCCTGGGTCATCCCCACGTCCCTCCGCCTGCCACCTCCATCCTCTAGAACTAACTGCTCTGTCTCTTCCCAGCTGCCTGAAGACCCCCTTGGAGACCCTGTCAATAACTAACTGCCTGCTTTCGGAATCAGACTTGACGCATCTGTCCCAGCACCTGAACGTCAGTCAGCTGAAGGACCTGGGTCTCAGTGGGGTCAACCTGACCTGTATGAGTGCCGGGCCCCTCCAAGTTCTGATAGAGAGAGCCTCTGCCACCCTCCAGGACCTGGACTTAGATGAGTGTGGGATCATGGACTCCCAGTTCAGTGCCATCCTGCCTGCCCTGAGCCACTGCTCGCAGCTCATGACTTTCAGTTTCTGTGGAAACCCCATCTCCATGGCTGTCCTGGAGGACCTGCTTCACCACACCGTCGGGCTGAGCAAGCTGAGTCACGTGCTGTATCCCGCCCCCCTGGAGAGTTACGAGGATGTCCGTGGCACCCTCCACCTGGGCAGGCTTGCCCACCTGCATGCCAGGCTGAAGCAGATGCTGCAGGAGCTGGGGCGGCCTGGCATGGTCTGGTTCAGTGCCAACCCCTGTCCTCATTGTGGTGATAGGACCTTCTATGACCCGGAGCCCATTCTCTGCCCCTGTTACATGCCTGTGTAGCTGGATGTGTGTTATCCCAGGCGTTGTTCTGGGCACTTGGATGCTGAAGCCCAGGCGTAAGTGTTTCTTGATGGAACACAGAAGCCACAGTTTGAGACACCTGCCCAATGTGAGCAGCTAAAGGAAAGGTGATCGGGGAGGGGGGGATGTTGACCTGGGAATTAATGGGATCTTCGGGGAGACTCATTTAGAGCATTAGAAGTATGAATCTGAATTTCTAGAGGGAGATTCGAGTTTGGGAGGTAGATGTGGGAGTTATCCCTGAATGGATGGTTGTAAAGCAGTGGTCAGAAATAAAGAGCCTCAATGTCAACCATCTGGTGTCCTCTGTGCTACGTTAAGCTTATTCTGCAGTTTAAGCCTTGGGAATCTGCAGTTACTGATTAAACAAGAAGGTACGGCATCTGTGATGCGCAAACGCTAAACTGGGTGAGGTTCGGCCCCAGGAGTTCACGGCACCATTTGTCATTCCTTCATTTGGCTCTTGTGTCTGGTGCATCTGTTACCTTCTCACTTACTTCCAAGGCTATTTAATTGGTCAACACACGCACGGTGCATCCTCAGGGCCCGGAACATACTAAGTGGCCAGTAGTGCACTGGAGGAAAAGTGCTTTTCGGAGGCTCCCACTGCTCACTCTGCCAAGGCTCTGTACTCGAGCACTCCTCACCAGTGGATCCAGTGGATCCATAGTCTCCACCCCTGGCCTTTGGATGCACCAAGATACGGCTTCACTGTGCACAAGTCAGGTCCCCAGTACTAGAGGGGTCATCACCCTGAAGATGAGTCAGAGCCTTTGGGCCTCACCAGCCCATGACTGTCTTCCCACCAGGGCCAACCCTTTATAGAATTCAACTAACTGTGGTCAGTAAAAGCATCTAAATTCCTTTTAGCAAAATGAGATCATGTAGACCTATGACATTGGTTTCCCACATTAAAAATATGACCTGTGTTTGTGGGGCTAGGTGATGTCAATGCAAGATTGACCACCTCCCCAGAAAATCTGCCTTCCTCCCTATCAAGGTGGTAAGCCAACCCTAACCAAGGAAGATGCTGTGGATTTGGGTTCCAAGAGTGAGTAAACCCTTACCAAGCCCTGGGGTGCACTTTGGTGGAAGCTGGTATATGTCTGACTTTGGAATTGGGGGTGTGCAGGGCCACCCTGTGAGATCAACCATCCAAATGAAAAGAAGATGTCCTACTGTGGGGTCAGACCCCATGCTCAATGGGCAATTGGCTCTCCAGTGAGCAAGAAGGCTCCCTGTCCTACACCCCTGCGTCCTGGCCCTAGGCTTCCTCATCTCCCTCACTGCATGGGCAAAATATTTTGGGAGGCCACACACTAAGGCCCGGGGCAGGGCTCCATCTGAACGTTTCCTTGAGTGTGAGGAAGTACTCTCTGCTCTATTCTAGTGCCTCTCATTCAGTGCTAGCACTCTGTGTGTGTGTGTGTGTGCACGCACTGCTGTCTTTGCTAGGCATCAGCAACTTCTTATTTTGCCACACACACAACTGGCCCTTCTCCATTCTCCTCCTGTAGCAGTTACCCTGTTCTGCCTTCCATCCTCCTACCCTACACCCTGTAAGAAAGAACCAGAAATGGGCCCATCAGCTTATGGGACACACTTTGCCATTTCTGAGAGAATAGAAAATGCAGAAACCTGTATAACAGTATGTTCAAAAAAAGGGGGGGGGTCAATAAAAGGCCTCACCTTTTCCTGATGTGCACCCTGTTTCAGCGTCCCTGACATGGACCCTGTAATTACAGGAACTATTCTCCAGAATGGGAACCAGCAGCTTTGGAATTTGAGAAAAAGCATACAAAATAGACTGTCTTAGAGGAAGAGCAAAAAGCAGAGCATCACGTGACCTCAGCATTGGGTTCCTCAACCACAAAACAGAGACAGTAATACTCCAAAGCAGCCTGGTGAGATTTACCTATGGGGCTAACTTAATGCAAAGCACTCATAGAAGTGCCCTGTTCATGGATGGCCCCGTGCAGGAGAGTGATATTTATAGCTGCCCAACATGGTAAAGGAAGAAAAAAGTCAACACTGCATCTTGCTTTTCTTTGTTTTTTAAAATGTTGATAGCGAGCTGGGGAGGGGCAGAGAGAGAGAGAGAGAGATTGAGAATCCCGAGTAGGTGCTGCACTGTCAGCACGGAGCCTGATGCAGGACTCAAACTTAAGAACTGTGAGCTCAAGACCTGAACCCAAATCAAGAGTCAGTTGCTTAACCTACTGAGCCACCCAGGCACCCACTGCATCTTGCTTTTATTTTATTTATTTATTTATTTATTTAAAAAAAATTTTTTTTAATGTTTATTTATTTTTGAGAGAGATAGAGACAGAATGTGAGTGGGTTAGGGGCAGAGAGAGAGGGAGACACAGAAGCAGAAGCAGGCTCCAGGCTCTGAGCTGTCAGCACAGAGCCCAACACGGGGCTTGAACTCACGAGCTGTGAGATCATGACATGAGCCGAAGTCGGACGCTCAACCGACTGAGCCACCCAGGTGCCCCTGCATCTTGCTTTTAAAGCAGGGTGCCCTACAGTCAGGACTCTGTTTGGCTTGGACACCTCATCTGAGAGATAAATCTGGCAGGATTATTTACTCAGAATTTAGACTTTGCCATAAAAATATTCAAAGAGCATAGTACCAAGGCAAAGAGGTTTTTAAAAGTTGGGTTTATCTGGAGAGAGTCCTCATCGGTAAGGATGGCCATACAAGCTGTACGGGGAGGTAGTGACTGTTGGTGGCAGGGGGCCCACATAGATGGAGGCCCCATTGGGGGACAGAGGAGTCTCCAGGTCATTAGAAAGCAAGCAGTGGGAATATGGTGCACACAGAAGGTTCTTGGGTAGTAATTCACCTCGGAGCTGTCTGCTGTGCACAGAAGGTAGATTAGATTTAGGGCAGCTGGGGAATAAGAGCATGAGAGGGAAGAATGTGGACAGAAAAGAATCAGAGCACAATCTCATATAGCAAGCCTGGGAAATCATCGAGAGGCCGAAAAGATACTGAAAGATGACCCAAGGCCTAGGCAGAATGAAAATGTCTAATAATTCTCAGAGACAGAGTTGGGGAAAAGAGCTATTTTCTAATGCCAGCAAGAAATGTTGACTTGTCCCACAATCCAGAAGAGTATTAGGGATCCAGATCATTGGTTCTACTACTAATAAGGGTAAGGATGCAGTGGCCATACAATTAGAAAGAGAGAGAAATAGCCCAGACTCTGCCACCGACATGAAATCATTGTGAAAAGCATATTTTCATTACCTTACCAATCTCATATTTTACTGGTGATCTGGGGCCATGAAACTTAAAAAAGGAATCAGCTAAGCAATGGAAGTCCCCTCAGGCTGAGCTGAATTCTGGTTTGAGATTCATTTGCTACTCCCGAGAGAGAACTTCAGCATGAAGAGGAGACAAACCTGAGGTTCTCACAGGAGGATGTTGGTCCAGACATTTAAGAGTTGGAGAGATTAATTTAGAAAGAGTAGAAGAACAAGGAGAGGTGACCTGGTATTTGGATAAGCAGAATTTAATATAAGATGACAAGGCGGGGCCTCAGAGGGCTGGAGCACAAAGCCATTGCTCACAGAACTTTCTCCAGTATTTTCTTCAATAGATCTTCCAATCTCTAGAAAGACAGAGCAGGGACACGAGTCCCTGAGTCTGTGTCATGGGCAACTGCAGACTATGGAAATGCAGGCCATCAGCACTGCGTGGATCCTAAACGTGCCAGAGTAGGTTTCAAATGAGATGCACATATGCCTGATCGATCCTGGTGTCTGTCAAACCTCTGCAGGCCCTATTCACTCATGGCCCTGGTGAGCACCTGTACAGCTTTCTTCTAGTCCACAGGCTATTTGACATTTTGAAAATTAATAAAGAGAAACTTCACTAAATGAGAGGTCCCCCAGAAAGGGGACCTCTCATGCCTAGCACTTCTTGGAGCCCATTGCATGCCGCAGACTCAACAGGAAGAGACCTACCTTCTAGTCCCACAGGAAGAAGAGGATGCTTTACTACCAACAGCAGGAGGAAGGAAGATGTTCTCCTCCTCGCCCTTCCCCATCCCCTCCCTCCCCTGAAACAGCCCAGCCAGTGGGAGACAGTCCCAACTCAGCCAATGAAAAGTCACTATACTTTTAACTCCTAGTTTACTCCAATGGACTTTTTGTTTATAAAAACCCTTCCCAGCACCCACCCCACATTTCCTCTATATAAGAATATTCCTCTGCTTTGTTCTCCGGACTTGCCTATCATTTCGCCACAGCGTCCTTGTCCTGGATTGCAATTCTCTGCTATTCCCAAATAAACCCATTTCACTGATTAAAATAACTGTTTCTCTCCTTCCTTCCTCCCTTCCTTTCTTTCCTTTCTTTCTTAGTTTATGTATTTATTTTGAGACAGAGAGAGAGAGAGTACAAGTGAGGAGAGGGGCAGAGAGAGAGGAGAGATTCCCTAGCAGAGACTGACGTGGTGCTCAAACCTACGAACCATGAGATCATGACCTGAGCTGAAAGTAAGAGTCAGACTCTTAACAGACTGGACCACCCAGGCACCCTGCACTTCAGGCTGCTTGAGAAAACTTGGTTAATCATGATAAATGGTTAGTCACTTAAGTGAAAAAATTAGGCCAGTCTATAATATAAATTACATTGCTGAGTTTTGCAAGTTGAATATTCTATATGAAATATGCAATGGGCTCAATTGTGTTCCCTCAAAATTTGTATGTTGAAGTCCTAACCCCTAGTACTTCTGAGTGTAACTACATTTGGACATAAAATGATGTCATATGGGTGGGCCCTAATCCAACATGACTGATGTGTTTATAAGAAGAAAAGATTAGGGCACAGACACCCTCAGAGGAAAGACCACATGTGGACATAGTAAGAAGGCAGTCATCTGCAAGCCAACGAGAGGGGCCTCAGGACAAACCAACCCTGCTGGTCCACCTTGACCATGGACTTCTAAATCCAGAACTGTGCAAAAATAATTTTCTGTTATATAATTGATCCAATCTGTGATATTTTGTTATAGCAGCCCTGGCAAACTAATACATGATGTGTGCTGAAATGATTCAAGTCATTTCAAAAATACTAATGGGCACTTTTACCCTTGACATCAAGCCAGCTTAATTCAGCAGGGGGAAAAACAGTTCAATAGACAGAATTTTGTTTCTATCACAAGGCACTGATGTGGTGGTAATGATAATGGTAATGATGTGGTAGTGAAAACAATAATTGGATACCAAACATAACAAGTGCAGCTCTTTAGTTATCTATTGCTACAAAACACAGTATCCCAGAACTTAGTAGCTTAAAACAACTATAAATATTTCTTATTTCACACTTGCTGTGGCTTAGATAGGTGTTTCTGTCTCAGGATCTCTCATGAGGGTACACTATGAGGCCAGCATTACTTTGATTCCAAAACCAGACAAAAACCCCACTAAAAAGGAGAAGTACAGACCAATTTTCCTGATGAACATGAATGCAAAAATTCTTAACAAGATATGAACCAACTGGATCCAACGATACATTAAAAGAATTATTCACCACAATCAAGTGGGATTTATACCTGGGATGAAGGGCTGGTTCAATATCCACAAATCAATCAATCAATGTGATACATCATATTGATAAAAGAAAGGACAAGAACCACATGTTCCTCTCAAAGGATGCCAAAAAAAGCATTGGACAAAATATAACATCCTCTCTTGATAAAACCCTCAAGAAGGTAGGGATAGAAGGGTCATACCTCAAGATCATAAAAGCCATATACAAAAGACCCACTGCTAATATCATCCTGCGTGGGGAAAAACTGAGAGCTTTCAGTTTTCAGCAGCACTACAGGGATGTCCACTCTTACCACTGTTATTCAACATAGTATTGGAAGTCCTAGCCTCAGCAACCAGACAACATGAAGAAATAAAAGGCATCCAAATCAGCAAGGAGGAAGTTAAACTTTCACTTTTCACAGATGACATGATACTCTATATGGAAAATCCAAAAGATTGCAACAAAAAAAAAAAAAAACTGCTAGAACTGACCCATGAATTCAGCAAATTTGCAGAATACAAAATCAATGCACAGAAATCGGTTGCATTTCTATATAATGAAGCAGCAGAAAGAGAAATCAACGAATCGATCCGTTTTACAATTGCACCAAAAACCATAAAATACCTAGGAATAAATCTAACTAAAGAGGTGAAAAATCTATATGCTGAAAACTATAGAAAGTTTATGAAAAAAAATGAACAAGACACCAAAAAATGGAAAAAGATTCCATGCTCCTGGATAGGAAGAACAAATATTGTTAAGATGTCAATACTACCCAAAGAAATCTTCATATTCAATGCAATCCCTATCAAAATAACACCAGAATTCTTCACAGAGCTAGAACAAATAATCCTAAAATTTGTATGGAACCAGAAAAGACCCCGAATAGCCAAAGCAATCTGGGAAAAGAAAACCAAAGCAGAAGGCATCACAATCCTGGACTTCAAGCTGTATTACAAAGCTGTAATCATCAAGACAGTATGGTACTGGCACAAAAACAGACACTCAGATCAATGGAACAGAATAGAAAACCCAGAAATAGACCCACAAATGTATGGCCAACTCATCTTTGACAAAGCAGGAAAGAATATCCGATGAAATAAAGACAGTCTCTTCAGCAAATATTGTTGGGAAAATTGGAAAGCAACACGAAGAAGAATGAACCTGGACCATTTTCTTATACCATACACAAAAATAAACTCAAAATGGATGAAAGAACTAAACGTAAGACAGGAAGCCATCAAAGTCCTAGAAGAGAAAGCAGGCAAAAACCTCTTTGACTTTGGCCACAGCAACTCATTACTCAACATGTCTCTGGAAGCAAGGGAAGCAAAAGCGAAAATGAACTATTGGGACCTCAACAAGATAAAAAGTTTCTGCATAGCAAAGGAAGAAATCAGCAAAATTAAAGGCAACCAACAGAATGGGAGAAGATATCTGCAAATGACATGTCAGATAAATGGTTAGTATCCAAAATCTATAAAGAACTTATCAAATTCAACTCCCAAAAAACAATCCACTGAAGAAATGGGCAAAAGACAAGAGTAGACACTTCCAAAGAAGACATCCAGATGGATAATGGACACATGGAAAAAATGCTCAACGTCACTCATCATCAGGGAAATACAAATCAAAACCACAAAGAGATACCACCTCACACCAGTCAGAATGGCTAACATTAACAACTCGGGCAACAACAGATGTTGGCGAGGATGTGGAGAAAGAGGAACACTTTTGCATTGCTGGTGGGAATGCAAATTGGTGCAGCCACTCTGGAAAACAGTATGGAGGTTCCTCAAAGAAGTAAAAATAGAACTACGCTACAACCCAGCAATTGCACTACTAGGTATTTATCCAAAGGATACAGGTGTGCTGTTTTGAAGGGGCACATGCACCCTAATGTTTATAGCAGCACTCTCAACAATAGCCAAAGTATGGAAAGAGCTCAAATGTCCATTGATGGATGAATGGATAAAGAAGATGTGGTATGTATGTACAATGGAGTATTACTCGGCAATCAAAAAGAATGAAGTCTTGCCATTGGCAGCAATGTGGATGGAACTAGAGGGTATTATGCTAAGCTAAATTAATCAGTCAGAGAAAGACAAATATCATATGACTTCAGTCATATGAGGGCTTTAAGATACAAAACAGATGAACATAAGGGAAGGGAAACAAAAATAATATAAAAACAGGGAGGGGGACAAAACAGAAGAGATTCGTAAATATGGAGAACAAACTGAGGGTTTCTGGAGGGGTTGTGATTGGGGGGATGGGCTAAATGGGCAAGGGGCATCAAGGAAGACACTTGTTGGGATGAGCACTGGGTGTTCTATGTAGGGAATGAATCACTGGATTCTATTCCTGAAATCATTATTGCACTATATGCTAACTAACTTGGAGATAAACTAAAAAGAAAAAAAGATAAAAGAAAAGAAAAGGAAAGTGGTTCTTAAGGCACATTCATTACCCCTGAATATATAGTTATAAACATGCTTTTATACCACTAATATCCCCCCACGTGTTTTAATTTAAAAATTAACAAAAATGTGTACAAGATAAAATATTTATTCAAATGCTGACTGAAGTGCATTTTCAGTCACCAAAGAAAGAGTCACATCTGATTTCAGGATTTTGGTAGTTCTTTTAACTTGGAGATTTCCTCCTTGGCATGATTCATCTGTTGGAGTTTTTGCCTTATTCCACCTGGTAAAGGTAGCATTTCCCTAAAGCCTGCTTCTCTGCCAATCTTGCAGTGCTAAGACTTTTAACTAATTCAACTTGCCCATTAGAGCACTTTGCTATGACAGGTTCTTGGGTTTTCTTCCTTGGGGGTGTCCATTAGAATTGGAGGCTCCCTCTATCTCCCCCTTTCTTGTGACTAAAGGAGCTGGATCTAACACATAATTTATCATCTATGAATGCCCTAGAAATTAACATCTCCCTGCTTTTTGGTAAGCGGGTGATACAAATCATCATTTATTAAATCTTTTAGCGTGTCTTGTTGGTGTGCATATTGATCCCTCTGTGCTCTACCCTTTCATTTAAGCTGGGAAAAACCATCCTTCTGTGATTTCTTCCTCCAGGGAAAAGGCATAATAAATGTGAGAGCAAAGGAAGCAGGAAGCCAAAGGCACTGCCACCGATTACAAAAGCCAAGTGTCTTGGGATGAAGCTCTTCCAGGGAGAGGGGAAGAGGAAAAAGCTTGTAAGAACAACGGGAGATCCATGACCCAGGCTCTCCAGGGAGATGGAGAAAGACAGCAGAGACAGACTACCCTGATTAGTGCCCTCTTGAACAGGGGTGTCTCCTTGGGCCATGCCACAGAGACCACTTTCTACATAGCTTTGGTTTACATGTAAGGAAGCCCCCCGGTCCTATGGACCTCATCTCCTGGGTACAAAGTTCATAGCTTGTCTGAGACACCCAGCCCTGGTGGTGGATAATCAAACTGACCCTATATCTCCTTCACTATCACGATCTTGGGTCCCAGAGACAACGTTGTGGTCAAAAAGCTGCCTCCTTGGATCATGAGCTGGGCTTCTTTGGCCCTGAGGCTAGTTATGGAAGGAAAGGTGAGATCAGGCAGTTTCCTGAGCCCAGCATGCTGCCCAGAAGTATCCTCATGTTAGCTGGTGACAGGCAGTCCCTGTGGGGACAGGCTTTGATGAAATCAAAACCAGACATTCCTTTCCCCGAATCCAGGGAATCCCTGTGCCCAGGGCTCATTTTGTGGAGGCTCCTGGAGGTGTAGAGAACTGAAGAAATAACATATTCCCTCTTTCTGGCCCTCTCTCTACTCACGTTCCTTTATTGGCTACAGGCCTAAATTCCCTCTGATAAGTTGGTCTTCTGTCAAGCCAGTCTGCAGGAGGCATCTTGTTTTTCTCTATGGAAACCACATTGGATAAGTAGTCACTTCGCTCAGCAGACCCTCCTAGTGTGCGCAGAGCAGGTTAAACTTAAGGTCTCTGCTTATTCATAGCTTAACATTTTAAGGTCTTTCTGTATGTCAGGTGATTAGATTTCAGCCAATTCTGCTAAATGGCTACAGTTTGTTTTTCTTTCTCTTCTTAGCTACAATAGGTGGCCTAGAACACAGATATTTCCCCTCACATCCGGGATGGTATAAAAATGGAACTCTCCGTGTCCTCAAGGTTCTGTCCTTCCCCATCTAGGAGACAAAGAAAAGGATGTGGGGCCAGAAAGAGTTGAGTGGGAGTCCCTACCAGCAGTGGCATCCATGAAATAGTCCAAAGGAGGAGCAGGTTGCTTCCTGGAAAATCAGGGAAGACAAGCATTTGTTTATGAGCAGGAGTATTTTGGTTGCTGAGCTATCACCTGTATACCCCCTACCTGTCCCTGAAGTGAGCCCTCTCCATTGGCTCCTGTTCTAGAGAGTGTGTTAGTTTGCTAGGGCTGCCATTACAAAATACTGCAGGCTGGGTGGCTTCAACAACAGAAAATTATTTTCTCGTAGTTCTGGAAGCTAAAGTCCAAGATGAAGGTGTTAGCAGGTTCTGCTTCTCTTGAGGCTTCTTCCCTTGGTTTCCAGATGGCCACATTCTTTTCTTTAATTTTTTTTAACTTTTTTTTAATTTTTGACAGAGAGAAAGAGAGCATGCATGAGCGGGGGAGGGCAGAGAGAGAGGGAGACACAGAATCCGAAGCAGCTCCAGATTCTGAGCTGTCAGCACAGAGAGGGACACGAGGCTCAAACTCATGAGATCATGACCTGAGCTGAAGTCGGATGCTTAACTGACTGAACCACACAGGTGCCCCTATTGAAGTTTACAGAATAATTTCCTAGAAGCATGAGGCTCAAGTGTTATTTTTTTCTAGAGTGAATTATCATTTTAACGATAATATAGAATTGATGAAACAATGTAAGTATATTACACATTTTTACAAGTAATTTAAAAATTTTATTTATTTATTTAGAGAAAGACAGAGACAGCATGAGTAGGGGAGGGGGAGAGAGAGAGGGAGAAGAGAGAGAATCCCACACAAGCTCTGCACTGTCAGCAGAGAGCCCGACACAGGGCTCGACGAATTCACAAAACTGTGAGATCATGACCTAAGAGTCAGATGCTTAACTGACTGAGCCAGCTAGGTGCCTCTATAGATAATTTTTAGATGTAATAAAATCTTATTGGAAAAATAGTTCTTATTTCTACTGTAAAAAGAGAGAGAGAGAGAAATCTCAATATGATTTAGTTACAAGCACTTAAATTTTATTACAGTCTGTCTGCAAAAGGAGAAGTTTCAAGCAAGCCAAATCAAAGATTCTCTCTTGTTAGGAACATTCTGAAGGAAAATAGAATAGTTAGTCATCACCATCGTTAACACCAAACCTAAAAGGATAAGATTAAATGTCAGTTATTTCACTGGCAGTCATCTCAGGGGAAGGATGACTAATTTTCAAAAATAAAATTTGGCCCTATTAAGTTTATCAGGTAACTATCTAAGCACTTTGTCAGGAATGCTCTTTCTTACAAGGAGGTTGCCAAGGACATCATGCAGGGGAGTGGGACAGTTTCTTTTACCCTGGACCAGGGTTTCTCAACCCAGGCACTATCACCATTTTAGGATGGATAATTCTTTGTCGAGGGGAGGTGGGGGGGGGGGCGGCATTCTGTGTATTGTAGGATGTTTGACAATATCCTTGATCTCTACCCACTAGATGCTAATAGTGAGATATAAAATATATTGGCAATCAAAAAACATCTCCAGACATTGTCAAATGTCTGTTAGGGGTAAAATTGCCCCTTGCTGAGAATCACCACTTTAGAATGAGGCAGGCTTTGCATGGATTCTACTTTGAGTTTTTCTGGAGGGAAATGCTGAAAAATATATAATAAATAAGTCCATGAGAACAGAAATGGTTTTCTTATAGCAGCTTCACTTACTCCTTTGAATGTCTTCTGGGTTATTCGCCCCAAATCAAAAGGATTGTTATGTAGTCATTAGAGGTGGCATTCTTGTTCTTACCTCTATTTCAAATTGCCCCGTTGTTTGGTGACTGTGGAGGATTTTATGCCCTGGGTCATACATGCTAAAATGAATCTGAAAAAGTGAAGGGAAATCCTTTCTCCTGTCAGGTGGAAGGGGGAAGAGGAACTCCCCAAACCACTGGCGTTTTCTCAGGTGGAGGGCACACAGCTGGTGAAGGTTTATAAAGGAACTCCCTTAAATTTTAATCTAATTGTCCAGCAGTGAGATTGGGCAGGTGAGTTCCTAAAGGTTCCCTGGGCAATTCTAATGTGTAACAGGATGGAAACAATTGGCTTAGACCTCATAGATTAAATGGCTTACAAAAGTGATAACCTAAATTATCACTTTTAAAAGTGGGGGATGGGAGGTGGGATTTGGGCTGATTCTGAGACTGAGCTATTCCTAAAATCACTAGAGAGATCTCTGTGGAGAGTCTGGGACCCTGTTATTCCACATCATCCCACCTTACGTTGTACCACTGACCACGTTAGGAACTAGTGAATTATAAAATTAATATGTCTTGGGGCACCTGGCTCGTTCAGTTGGTGGAGCATGTGACTCTTGATCTTAGGGTTATGTGCAAGCCCCACGTTGGGTGTAGAGATTACTTAAAAAGAAAATCTTTTTAAAAATCAAAATTAAATTAAATTAACATGTCTCCAAACTTAAAGTGCCTAACTGACAATTCGCAGGCCAAATAACCACACAGATGAACTTTATTTGGCTTCATCACACTTTACAACTTTAAAAATGACTTTCCAACACTTTAAAAATAAGGAAACAATATAAAAACTTTACGTTTCAATGTTGTGCTTAGCAAACAATTTGGCAACTACCAGCATTGCCACCAGGCAGAAATCATATGAAACTGAGTGCCATCTAATCCTTTTGAATGGCTGAATCTATTTCTATATCCATCCTTGTACATTTATTAAACAGATTTTTTTTTTATTTTTTTTAACGTTTATTTATTTTTGAGACAGAGAGACACAGAGCATGAGCGGGGGAGGGTCAGAGAGAGGGAGACACAGAATCTGAAACAGGCTCCAGGCTCCGAGCTGTCAACACAGAGCCAGATGTGAGACTGGAACTCATCAGCTGTAAGATCATGACCAGAGCCGAAGTCGGGTGCTTAACCAACTGAGCCATCCAGGCACCCCCAAGAAAGATATTTTTAAAGTCATGTCAGGTTATGGCACTTTAGAACATTTTAATTAGCAAACTGGATTTCTGTTCTAATTCTGTGACTTGGATACACTGGAGGGAGTGGGAATACAAATGTTTTTTGCCTGTCAGGGGGGCTTGAAGCCCTCCCTTTCCTCAAGAATCCATATGCAAAGAGGGCTGTTGGGAAAGCCTGAGACTATTCAGAAGGTGCTGAGGAAAAGGCATGTGAAGGGGGGAGGGGAGAATGTGAGAGGTAGCCAGAGCAAACTGGCTTATGACCTTTGACCCTTGGAAACATTCAGAAAAGAGTTGGCTGATATGTAGCAAAAGCTCTTGGGATTAAAGTGTGGTCCCCTGGGAATCCCCCTGGGAGCTGAGTCTTCCAGTTCAGACTACCCTGCCGACTGGGGAGTGAAACCAGCCCACTTTGCTACCTGGGGACACAGGAAGAGAAGGTTTTTGTTCTCTTTGGCTGGAAAACTGTGACCTGTGAGGATGTCCCAGCACTTGGAAGAATACGTGTGCCCTTTTAGTTGTCTTAACCTCAGCTTGAGCTTTGTTGGAATAGCTCAGTGGACCCCCTCCCCTTGACCCTGCTGATCCCCAATAGCTCAAGACCCAGCTAAACTGGAGATAAGGTGGTGGGGTTCTGGACAGCAGAGAGAGGAGGGGCATTTCTACCACAGGCCCCCAACCAGGCCTGCAGCCCCTGGGCCTGGCCCTGAAACCCCACCCACATTCTTTCCTTGGTGGGGGAGATTTGAAAGGAAAGTTTTGGCAATCACTCAGGACAACAGCTGAAAACCCAAGCAGGGTAAACTTGTTGGGAAAACTGATAGAAGCCCCATCTGGATATTATAGATAGGATTATAATGGTCGTATAAAGGGGGTGGGATCTTCTGGTCAGACCTCACTTCAAAAGCCATTTAGACAGCAAGCTAAGCACTCGACTGACACAGGACATGGTGCAGCTGAACTGGAGAGAAATTTCTCTGGACTCAGAAACAAGGACGCTGCAGCTTCTCCCTCCCTTGCTGCCCAGGGTGGGAAATATTGAGGCCCACTGAATCATCTGAAACACTCCAGGGATTGGTGGGCTGATAAGTTTGGTATTTTCCATTTTGCTTCTCTTAAACCATGGGTGGACAAAATTTCCTGAAAAAAAAAAGTAAATATTTTAGGTATTAGGTGACTCGCATTTTCTTTTGCAGGGCTTGACTCTGCCATAGTATCATCAAAGCAGCCACCAACAATAGCCTTAAACCAGTGATCACTGATGTGTCCCAATAAAAGTTTATTTGTAAAGAAACTCATTGATAGTAATACCATAATAGTAGAAGACTTCAACACCCCACTCACAGCAATGGACAGATCATCTAATCAAAAAATCAACAAGGAAATAATGACTTTGAATGACACACTGGACCAGATGGACTTAACAGATATATTCAGAACATTTCATCCTAAAGCAGAAGAATATACATTCTTCTCCAGTGCACATGGAACGTTCTCCAGAATAGACCATATACTGGGACACAAATCAGTCCTAAGTAAGTACAAAAAGATCAAGATCATACCGTGCATATTTTCAGACCACAATGCTATGAAACTCAAAATCAACCACAAGAAAAAATTTGGGAAGGTAACAAATACTTGGAGACTGAAGAACATCCTACTAAAGAATGAATGGGCTAACCAAGAAGTTAAAGAGGAAATTAAAAAGCATATGGAAGTCAATGAAAATGATAACACCACAACCCAAAACCTCTGGGATGCAGCAAAGGTGGTCATAAGAGGAAAGTATATAGCAATCCAGGCCTTCCTAAAGAAGGAAGAAAGATCTCAGATACACAACCTAACCTTATGCCTTAAGGAACTGGAAAAAGAATACCAAATAAAACCCAAAACCAGCAGAAGACAGGAAATAACAAAGATTAGAGCAGGAATTAATGCTATCGAAACCAAAACAAAAACAACAACAACAACAACAACAACAACAACAACAACAACAAAACAGTAGAACACATCAATGAAACCAGAAGCTGGTTTTTTGAAAGAATTCACAAAATTGATAAACCATTAGCCAGTTTGATCAAAAAGAAAAAGGAAAGGACCCAAACAAAAAAAATCAAGAATGAAAGAGGAGAGATCACAACCAACACCGCAGAAATAAAAACAATAATAAGAGAATATTATGAGCAATTATATGCCAATAAAATGGGTAATCTAGAAGAAATGGACAACTTCCTAGAAACATATACACTACCAAAACTGAAACAGGAAGAAATAGAAAATTTGAACAGACCCATAACCAGTAAGGAAATCAAATTAGTAATCAAACATCTGCCAAAAAACAAGAGTCCAGGGCCAGATGGCTTTCCAGGGGAATTCTACCAAACATTTAAGGAAGAGTTACCACCTATTCTCTTGAAACTGTTCCAAAACATAGAAATGGAAGGAAAACTTGCAAACTCTTTCTATGAAGCCAGCATTACCTTGATTCCAAAACCAGACAGAGACCCCACTAAAAAGGAGAACTATAGACCAATTTCCCTGATGAACATGGATGCAAAAATCCTCAACAAGATATTAGCCAACTGGATCCAACAATACATTACAAAAATTATTCTCCAGGACCAAGTGGGATTTATACTTGGGATGCGGGGCTGGTTCAATATCTGCAAAAAAATTAACTCATCACATCAATAAAAGGAAGGACAAGAACCATATGGTCCTCTCAATAGATGCAGAGAAAGCATTTGACAAATTACAGCATACTTTCTGGATAAAAACCCTCAAGAAAGTAGGGATAGAAGGATCATACCCCGAGATCATAAAAGCCATATAAGAAAAACCCAATGTTGGGGCATCCAGTGGCTCAGTCAGTTGAGCATCTGACTTTGGCTCAGGTCATGACCTCACAGTTTGTGGGTTCGAGCCCTGCATCGGGCTCTGTGCTGACCGCTTGCTCAGGGCCTGGAGCCTGCTTCAGATTCTGTCTCCTGTCTCCTTCTCTCTCTGTCCCTCCCCCACTCATGCTTTGTCTCACTCTGTTTCTCAAAAATAAATAAACGTAAAAAAAATTTTTTAATTAAAACAAAAAAAGAACGACCCAATGCTAATATCATCCTCAGTGGGGAAAAACTGAGAGCTTTCCCCCTGAGGTCAGGAACAAGACAGGGATGTCCACTCTCGCCACTGTTATTCGACATAGTATTGGAAGTCTTAGCCTCAGCAATCAGACAACACAAAGAAACAAAAGGCATCCAAATCGCCCAGGAAGAGGTCAAATTTCACTCTTTGCAGAGGACATGATACTGTATATGGAAAACCCAAAAGATTCCACAAAAAAACTGCTAGAACTGATTCATGAATTCAGCAAAGTTGCAGGATATAAAATCAATGCATAGAAATCGGTTGCATTCCTATACACCAACAATGAAGCGAAAAAAAGAGAAATCAAGGAATCGATCCCATTTACAGTTGCACCAAAAACCATAAAATACGTACGGATAAATCTAACCAAAGAGGTGAAAAATCTATACACTGAAAACTGTAGAAAGCTTATGAAAGAAATTGAAGAAGGCACAAAAAACTGGAAAAAGATTCCACGCTCCTGGATAGGAAGAACAAATATTGTTAAGATATCAATACTACCCAAAGAAATCTACATATTCAATGCAATCCCTATCAAAGTAACACCACAATTCTTCACACAGCTAGAACAAATAATCCTAAAATTTGTTTGGAAGTAGAAAAGACCCCGGATAGCCAAAGCAATCTGGGAAAAGAAAACCAAAGCAGGAGGCATCACAATCCCAGACTTCAAGCTACACTACAAAGCTGTAATCATCAAGACAGTATGGTACTGGCACAAGAACAGACATTCAGATCAATGGAACAGAAGAGAGAACCCAGAAATGGACCCACAAATGTATGGCCAACTAATCTTTGACAAAGCAGGAAAGAATATCCAATGGAATAAAGACAGTCTCTTCAGCAAGTGGTGCTGGGAAAACTGGACAGCGGCATGCAGAAGAATGAACCTGGACCACTTTCTTACAGCATACACAAAAATAAACTCAAAATGGATGAAAGACTTCAATGTAAGACAGGAAGCCATCAAAGTCCTAGAGGAGAAAGCAGGCAAAAACCTCTTTGATCTTGGCCGCAGCAACTTCTTACTCAACATATCTCCAGAGGCAAGGGAAACAAAGCAAAACTGAACTATTGGGACCTCATCAAAATAAAAAGCTTCTGCACTGCAAAAGAAACAATCAGCAAAACTAAAAGGCAACAGACAGAATGGGAGAAGATATTTGGAAATGACATATCAGATAAAGGGTTAGTATACAAAATCTATAAAGAACTTACCAAACTCAACACCCAAAAAACAAATAATCTAGTGAAGAAATGGGCAAAAGACAGGAATAGACACTTCTCCAAAAAAGACATCCAGATGGCCAACCGACACATGAAAAAATGCTCAACGTCACTCATCATCAGGGAGAAACAAATCAAAACCACAATGAGATACCACCTCACACTTGTCAGAATGGCTAACATTAACAACTCAGGCAACAATAGATGTTGGCGAGGATGTGGAGAAAGAGGATCTCTTTTGCATTGTTGGTGGGAATGCAAACTCGTGCAGCCACTCTGGAAAACAGTATGGAGGTTCCTCAAAAAAGTAAAAATAGAACTAAGCTACAACCCAGCAAGTGCACTACTAGGCATTGATCCATGGGATACAGGTGTGCTGTCTCAAAGGGACACATGCACCCTAATGTTTATAGCAGCACTATCAACAATAGCCAAAGTATGGAAAGAGCCCAAATGTCCCTCAATGGATGAATGGATAAAGAAGATGTGGTATACATATACAATGGAGTATTACTCGGCAATCAAAAAGAATGAAATCTTGCCATTTGCAACTACATGGATGGAACTGGAGGGTATTATGCTAAGTGAAATTAGTCAGTCAGAGAAAGACAAAAATCATATGACTTCACTCATAGGAGGACTTTAAGAGACAAAAGAGATGAACATAAGGGAAGGGAAACAAAAATAATATAAAAACAGGGAGGGGGACAAAACAGAAGAGACTCTTAAATTTGGAGAACAATCAGAAGGTTACTGGAGGGGTTGTGAGAGGGGGGATGGGCTAAATGGGTAAGGGGCACTAAGGAATCTACTCCTGAAATCATCGTTGCACTGTATGCTAACTAATTTGTATGTAAATTAAAAAAATAAAATAAAATAAAATAAACCACTTTATTTGTGGACACTGAAATTTAAATGTCAGAATTTTCACATGTCACAAAATATTCTTTTGGGTTTTTCCAACCCGAATTAAAAAAATGTAATATATACATAATAACCATTATTAGTTATTATTAGTATTAGTATAAATACTAAGAACATGAGGTTGTACTTAGCTGGTAATTTACAAAAAGAATGCACTAGGAGTTGAAGGAACCTCTTCAAGCAAAAAACAGTGATGAAATGGCAAATCTTTTCTTGTTGTGTGAGGAAAACCAAGTGCCAGAACCAGCAGAGCAGAACAGGAGAATCCAAACACAGGAATAGGGAAAATGAACATGCTGAGCTGATGATCTTAGTAGGAGTGGAACATGGAAATGAAGATGCAGAAATTCTCTTCATCAGACTGGTTTCAAATTCAAAACCAGTCATTCCAAACATTTTGAAGAGAGTGACTCCGGAATGATACTCAGAACAAAGGAAGGCCACTTGAGTCAAGATCCTGCTTATGCATTGCAGCCTGCAAACCACGTGACCCATGAGACACTCAAGTGGCCACTCAATCTGAACGGAGGGCAACAGACAGTTCTATTATTTATTTTTTTTTATTTTTAAATTTTTTTTTTCAACGTTTTTTATTTATTTTTGGGACAGAGAGAGACAGAGCATGAACGGGGGAGGGGCAGAGAGAGAGGGAGACACAGAATCGGAAACAGGCCCCAGGCTCCGAGCCATCAGCCCAGAGCCCGACGCGGGGCTCGAACTCACGGACCGCGAGATCGTGACCTGGCTGAAGTCGGACGCTTAACCGACTGCGCCATCCAGGCGCCCCGATAGTTCTATTATTTAAAAGAAATATTTTCAATGTTTATTTTTGAGAGGGAGAGCAGGGGAGGGACAGAGAGGGGGGCACAGAGGATCAAAAGTGGGCTCTTTGTTGACAGCAGAGTGCAGAGTGCCCTAAGCAGGGCTCAAACTCAGGAACCCTAAGATCATGACCTGAACCAAAATCAAGAGTCAGATGCTTAACCAAGTGAGCCACCCAGGTGCCCCAAATAGTCTTATTATTTGGAGACTTCATCTAAACCAGATTGTAAAAGGAACGCATCACAAGTCATGTCTTACAGTCCCTCAGATTTTCTGTCTTCATATCTCAGTGTCTACTTGGAGCTATACTTTCTGTAGGAGGCAGGGTGAAAGTCCTTGAAGTTCAAAGCAACTTCCTGCTTCCAATGTAAACAGTGGAAATCCCAAAAGACCTAAATTCAGTGATGGAATCCCAGGAGGACATTCCTCAGCTGTGGCCCCTTCAGATTTCTCTCCTACAGTGAACACAACCTTAAAATCTGTCCCATTCTCATCAAGCCATGTTTAGAATGGAACATTATTTTCTTGGGCTTATGCAAATGACAGGGCTCATTTCAATCTATGGATCTAGACACAAAAAATAGCTTGGAAAGGCTGGAAAAAAACAGACTTGTCAAGTCCAACAAGTCAAAACTAGATTATTGATCCCAAGAAGGAAAATCTGATTATGTTATTTTGTGACTTTAACTATGGGCACCATAAAGGAGACAGGCAGCCAGAACAGAAGACTCACAGAACCTTTAAATGCCTCAGCTGCTTGAAAGTTCTAAAGAATGTCAAGTTTATGAGCTATTTGAGGAACAATTTGGAACTTGAGAAGCAGAGGGGTGACAGCTGGGAAATCCACACCACCTGCTAGCACCGTCACCCGCAATTTCTCACTCCTTCCAGCTGCAGTGTCACATTGAAAGTATACACACAATCTAGGAGCCCTCCACTTTCTGTAAAATTTGTGAATTGTCATTCAAAACAGATCAGATTCTCTTACAGCACAAGGAGGACAATCATAAGCCTGGCGAAATGCCCTGTGTGTGCCAGGTTTGCAATTACAGATCATCAGCCTTTGCCAATGTGGGAACATTTCAGAAAGTGCCATGAAAACACTAAGAATTTGCTTTGTCCACTCTGTCCCAACATTTTCAGAGCTGTCATACTTCATGTGAATCATTGTTGAAGGCATTGGAACAAGAGTCTTTTCAGTGTTCCAAACGCTGGCTTCGGTTTTTGACTTCAAAGGAGAAAACAGCATCAATTCAAGAATCATCAGAAGCTTTTCTCTTCATCAGAAGAGAAGGTTTGCCTCCTGAAACAGAGGTTATGATTCAAACTCAAGTTCAAACAGGATCAAGAAGTGCAGCATCCATTATTGTGAGCAACACTAACCCCTGGCTGTCACCCATAAAATCTAAAAAGAGGATTGACACGAACTCTAGGTATTCCAGACGTTACCACAGACAGCGTTATAGCTAAAATTATGTTCTACCCACCTTCAAGAATTCTGAAAGGCAGAATTGAGGCGAGGCCATCTGTATATCATGGCTGTGGATGATGGTGATCAGCAATAGTCAGGTTTTACAGTGACAATTCTTTAGCTCTGTACTGTCAAGAAGCTCAGAAGGCTTCTTTATGCTCCTTCCCAGTCAACCTCTCCCTGCAAAGTAAACATTATTCTGATCTCTAACACCATAGAGTCTTTTTTTAAGCTTTGAGTAAATGGGATCACAATATTTTTGTCTTTGTCTTCCTTTAAGTAAGTGGGATGCATTCTTGCTGTATGCAGCCATAGCACATTCTTTTTCATTGCTGGGTAGAATCCCATTGAATGAATATGGTAGAGTTTTACGCATCCATTTAAATTCCCGATGAACTTTGAGGCTGATTGTTTTGCTATTTGGAATAAAACTGCTATGAGCTTGTTCATGTTTCTTGGTAGGCTTATGTAGTCATTTGTCTGGAATGTACGTATACTTCTGAGAAGTGCCGGAACTACGTTGATTTAGCTTTTAAGTGCAGATTCTGCCAAATACTGTTTCAAGAGTGATTGAAATAATTTATATTTCCACCAACAATATTGAGAATTCTACAGATACAGTACTTAGTACTGTCAATCCTTTCCATTAGTGCCATTCTCTTGGAGTTGTAATGGTACCACATTATTGTTTTTATCTACATCTCCCTAATGAGTAATGATCTGGAGAATATTTTTTTCATATGATTATTGGCCACTTGAATACCATCCTCTTCTATTAAGTGTCTATTCAAGTCTTGCCCCCTCTTTTTTTTCTTTTTCTTTCTTTCTTTCTTTCTTTCTTTCTTTCTTTCTTTCTTTCTTTCTTTCCTTTCTTTCTTTCTTTTTTTCTTTTCTTTCTTTCTTTCTTTCTTTCTTTCTTTCTTTCTTTCTTTCTTTCTTTCTTTCTTTCTTTCTTTCTTTTCTTTCTTTCTTTTTAAACTAGACTGTCAAGGGGCACCTGGGTGGCGCAGTCGGTTAAGCATCCGACTTCAGCCAGGTCACGATCTCGCAGTCTGTGAGTTCGAGCCCCACGTCAGGCTCTGGGCTGATGGCTCGGAGCCTGGAGCCTTTTTCCGATTCTGTGTCTCCCTCTCTCTCTGCCCCTGCCCCGTTCATGCTCTGTCTCTCTCTGTCCCAAAAATAAATAAAAAACGTTGAAAGAAAAATTAAAAAAAAACAAAAAAAACAACAAAAAAAAACTAGACTGTCAATTGGGAAGGGCATGAAGGAACTGCGGGGGTGCTGGAAATGTCCCATATTTTGA
Organism: Neofelis nebulosa; assembly: GCF_028018385.1. Lineage (NCBI taxonomy): Eukaryota > Metazoa > Chordata > Mammalia > Carnivora > Felidae > Neofelis > Neofelis nebulosa. The sequence goes on along the minus strand of NC_080792.1, from coordinate 75,417,589 downwards.
CCTGGATGGTGACTTCATGGGTGTATATATGTACATTTGGGTTGGTGCTTCATGTTGCATCATACTTAAGAAATTATTGCCCACCTAGGACATAAATATATTCTTCCTATTTTCTTTTTGGAGCTTTACTGTCTAGCCTTTAGGTCTATGATTCATCTCAAATTTATTTATTTTTGTCTATGGTGTGATAAGTCAGGGTATCCAGGTTTATTTTTTCATATGCTTATTCAAATCAGCACTAAGAAGACCACCCTTTTCTCACTGTATTGCAGAGGAACCTTTGTGTAAATCTGGCAGGTGACTGTATATATATTTCTGGACTCCATTCTATCCCATTTCTTTGCTTCTCTAATCTTGTGGTAATGCCATACTGTTTCAAATACTGTAATTCTGCTTAAGTTTATGTGATAGTTAATTTTATGTGTCAACTTGACTGGGCTAAGGGATGCTTAGATAGCTAGTAAGACATTATTTCTGGGTGCGTCTGTGAGGGTTTTTGGAAGAGATTAGCATTTGAATCAGCAGACTGAGACCAATCCATTGAGACCCCCTAAGAGAACACAAATAAAGGAAGAGAAATCTCCCCCTCTCTTTTCTTGAGATGGGACATCCATATCTCCTGCCTTTGGACAACAGAGCTTCTAGTTCTTGGGCCTTCAGACTGACTGATTTATGCCAGTAGCTTTCCTGGGTCTGTGGCTTGCCGATAGCATATGATGGGTCTTTGTCTCCATAATTGCAGAAAACCCATCTTTCTCTCTCTCTCTCTTTGTATCCTATTGGTTCTATCTTTCTGGAGAACCCTGACTAAGACAGATATCTGGGAGTTTACGTTCTCCAGTGTTGGTGTTCAAAGTTGTCTTGGCTATTCAGGTGCTTTGTTGAACTGAAGTGATTATAGTGGAAATCCTTGTCTTGTTCTCAGACTCATATACAATAGTTCATTATTAGTCATGGTGTTAGCTGTAGGGCTTTTTGTAGCTACCCACTGACTTTGGGGGAATTGAGCTAGAAAGCAATAACAGAAAAAAACCCAAAATTCAGAAATTAAGCAATATAATTGAAAATAAGACTGGGACTAGGGTGTAGGAAGCCAGGAGACAAAAGTGCAAAATACCATTCCTACACTTTCACAAATCTCTTGAATGCTGTACTCTATGCTCATTCTAGTCTTGGTTCTGCTTCTAAATAACTCAGAGCTCCTATGAGAAAATGATGTGGGAAAGGAAAATATTTGCAAGTGAATTGTATTGAAGCAACAAAATTTGTAAGATAAAGCTAAAGTGGTTGTTAGAAGAGATTCATATTTAAGCTGCATATATTTGAAAAGAAGAAGTGTTGGGGTGGGCAAAATGGGTGAAGTGGACCCAAAGGTTCAAACTTCCAATTATAAAATAAGTCATGGGGAGGTAATAATACACAGCATGGTGACTATAGTTAAATACTGTATTGCACATTTAAAAGTTCCTAAGAGAGTAAATCTTAAAAATTCTCATCACAAGAAAAAAATTTGTAGCTTTGTTTGGTAATGGATAGATGTTCATTGGACTTATTGTGGTTATCATTTCACAATATATACAAATATTGAATCAGGACATTGACGCATGAAAGTAATAAAATGTTATATATCATTGCACTTCAATGGAGGAGAGGAAGGAGAAGAAGGAGGAGCAGAAGAATTGGAAAACTAATGATCTAAGTCAGTGCTGTTGACAGAAGTTTCTGCAGTGATAGAAATGTTCTGTATCCGCTCTAATATGCCACATGTGTCTACTGAGCCATTGAAATGTAGCTAGTATGACTGAGGTACTAAAGTTTTTATTTTATTTAATTTTGATTAATTTAAAATTAAATTTAAAGGTAGGAAAAACAAATATTCCTCACAAATGAATTCCATATTATTTCTGTACTCTGAATAATTTGTGTATCTCATAGATTCTCTCCTTTCAATGAGACTACATGTCCTTTCCTGAGGGTAGGCTGGATTTAGTGGCTTGCTTCCAAAGAGTAGGATATGGAAAGGAGAAAAAAGTAACTTTGCAGTGGAGAAATCAGTGGTAAGTCATAGGGATAGGATGTATCCCTGATGGAAGTGGTAAGGACACATCACCTCTGTGGTATAATTCCAAAAACCTATATCCCCAGCGTAACCAGGAGGAAAATACCAGACCCAAATTGAGAGACATTCTGCAAAATCTCTGACCCTTTAAGGACTCCTTAACATTGTCAGGATCATGAAAAACAAGGAAAGTTTAAGAAACTGTCAGAGACCTGAGTAGGCTAAGGAGAAACTATGACAACGTAGTGCAGTATCCTGTATGGGAATCTGGCACAGAAAAAGGACATTGGAAAAACCAGTGAAATGTGAATAAAGCCTGGACCATAGTTAATAGTAACTTACTGAAAGATATTGAAGTAATTTTGAGGCCTAAAGGAGGTCATTTCCCAAATACACATTTTAGACATCAAAATATTTTCTCTTTATCTACATCCTCTTCATTTTGACTATGGTATACTTCACTGAATAGAAATCCTCAAATGCAAAGATCAATGATATTTAGACTGTGTTATCTGACCATAATACAACAAGATGAGAAATTCATGAAAGAACAGCTTTTTAAAATCCCACAGATTCGGAAAACAAATACCATATTACTATATAACTCTTGTGTTAAAAAGAGAATCACTAGGGAAATTAAGACATATGTGGAATTGAATGATAATGAACATATTATGAAGCAAAAATTGTAGGACACAGTTAAATTGGTACTTAAGTAAAATAAAGTAAATTTATAGCATTATATACAAGAGAAACAAATGAGAATTTACAAATAAACATCCCAGACATTTATCTCAAGATTGTAAAGAGTATAACATTGTATGGTGACAGAGGCTAACTACACTTAGCATGGTGAGCACTGCATTATGTATAGAATTGGAAAATCATTACACTGTACACCTGAAACTAATATAATATTGTATGTCAACTACAATACAATTTAAATTTTTTTTTTAATATCGTAAGAGGAACAACAGAACCTATAGAGATACTAAGAAAATGAGTGGATAATATAAATGAGCTAGAGATGAATATAACATTGTTGATTAGCAAAACCAAAAGCTGTCTTTCTTTTTCCTTTCAAAAGATTACTAAACTAGACAGGCTTTCTGGCAGAAATGGGCAATTAAAAAAATTCTATAAAGGGCTAGATAGCACATATTTTAGGCTTTTGAATATGATTTCTGGAAACGAATCAACTTTGCTGTTTTAACAGGAAAGCAGCCATAGACAATACCTAAAGGAATGGGTATGTCTGTGTTCCAATAAAACTTTATTTATGGACACTGAAATTTGAATTTTATATAATTTTCAGACGTCACAAAATAATATTCTTTGTGCTTTTTTTCAAGCCATTAATAAATGTGAAGTTCATTCTTCGGTCGCTGCAAACTATACAAAAATAGGTGCCAGGCTGGACTGGATTGGCCCCAGATGCAACCTCAGGAGTGTGGGCGCCAAGCCCAGTTGTGTGATCAAGGTCTCTTAAACGTGGGGCTGGCAGCTGGTGCTTTTATGAAGAAGGTAGCACACCTGAGAGGATTGTGAGAGCTAAACTCCAAGTTGACAAAAGTATCCCCTGATGGATTGGGAGCCCGCCCTTGACCTTGAACCCCGGCCCGCTCTGCAACCTCGACTTCCCAAGACATTTCCGAAGACGCGGGGTGACAGCGGCGGCGCTCAAACCCCTCACCCCGACCCTGCGCCCAGGGATCACCAGCAGAGGCGCCAGAGCGCGCGCAGGCGCCGGACCCGGCCTCGCCGCCAATCAGATCGCAGCGCCCAGAGCCGCGCCGGCCTCGGGCCCCGCACCTGGCGGCCAATCACAGATCGCAGCGGGCGCGCGTGCGGAGGCGGCGGCAGCGGCGGCGGCGGCGGCGCCTGGGCCCTGAGGAGGCGTCGTCCCCGCGGGCTTCGCCTGGGGAGCACCTCGGGGCGGTGCGCCTCCGGCTGCTCCGCGACCGCCGCGGACAGGGGCCGGTAAGGACGGGGGCGTGGCGCGGCCGTAGTGTGTTCCCAGAGGGGAGATGGGAGGGATTCCGCGGCCGCAGTCTCGCGGGCCGCTCCGCTCCCGGTCTCGCCCTGCCGGAGAGGCCTGTCCCTGCGCCGCGGCCTCTGAAGGGAGTGTCGGGTGAGCGGCCCCCGCTGCGTCCTGCGACCCCGGGTGCGCACACCCCCTCCCCCGATCTTGGCGGGCGCCTTTCAGGAGGCCTCCCCTCCCCCACGCGGGCGGGGCGCCCCATCCCCCAGGCCTGGGCCCGGCCTCGGCGTCCTGGAGAAGGGGCCTGCCCTGCTTCCTGACACCCTCCCCGCCCGCGGCCCACCTCGCCCGCCCCGCCGGGGTCGCTTCTGGAACTCAGCGCGTTTAAACCTCGCAAGCCAGCCCTCTCCCCGTTCTGGACGTCTGTGGCCCAGACCCTTTCAAGGGGATTCAAGCATTTTCAAATTCATTTATTGCTCTCTTGCCTCCGGCAGCGCCTTAGTTTTCTTGTGCGCTGTGTCTCTGCCTGGACTCTACCTCAGACCCCTGCACGCTAACGAAGGCCCCCTGACAGCCAGGACCCAGGGTGCTTGCCAGGCTTTGGATTTGGGCGGTTGGCAGGCACAGTGCTTTCTTTACGGAGAGAGGGTAGATGGGAGGAACAGGTGTGGGAGAAAGGAACCCAGTTTTCTTTTCTGGTTAAGTGTGAGATGCTTCAGACACATCCAGATGGTAGTGTCAGATAGTCAGTGGGACGTAAAGTGTTCCTGTAACGTGGAAGTAACCCTAACCCTCCCTTCTGGTTGCCTCAAGGATGTGACCTTCTGCCTGGAGTAGCTCAAGTTCTTAGAAGTTTCAGTGCACGCCTGAGGTAAGATGAAAGGTCTTTGTAATAACGGCCAAGATTGTGTCTTTTTTCTTCAGGATCGTAGATTTTAAGCTGTGTGAAACTGACTTTCTTTTTCCTTTACTCTGGCAGGAGGCTAAAATGGGTTGATACACATACCTAAGATTTCAGCTAAGGTAGTAAAGTATTAAAGTGGTTCCTTCAGGGTAATGTGTGTTGGTTAAGAATGGTGACATAGAGTTAGTTTTGTTCATTTCTATACCCTTTTCCTTGAGGGCTTTATTTCATGAAATAATTGAATGTGATTGGGTAGGGGAGGCCATAGGAATTCATTTCATGCCAGTAGGCACAACAATAAGTAAGTTCTAGGCCCAGGAACTTGTGTATATAGCTCAGTGAGACCCATTATATAGTTAGTTATCTATTGCTGTGTAACACATTGTCTCAAAACTTAATAATTTAAGAAATGTTTATTTCGCCGTTTGTCGTAGCCTAGGATGTAGGACTGGCTTAGCTGGGTGATTCTGGCTCAGGGTATCTTAGGAGGTTGTAGTGAAACTTTTGGCTGGATTGGCAGTCTCTCAAGACTTGACTTTTGTTGGATGATCCATGTCTAAGCTTTCTCACCTGACTTGTAGCGAGGGGATCACTTCTTCCCTCTGGATCTCTCTACGGAGCTGCTCACGTCATGGCAGCTGGCTTCCCTCAGAGTGAGTGATTCAAGAGAAACCTTGTACCCAAGATGAAGTACAGAGCCTTTTGAAGAAGTTACATACCATGACTTCTGTATTTGCTTAGTCACATAGGCTAGCCCTGTGATGGTGTGGGAGAGGACTGCACAAGAGTGTGAATAAATAACAGGAGGCAAGATTCACTTGGGGCCATCTTGGAGGGTGGCTCCCGTACCCGTTTATCCACCATTCCAACTCTTCTCCATATTCACCTATCATTATGAGTGAATTATTTGGCTCCAGGCTAAGGGCAAAACCTCCCCTTGTGTGCTAAATCCAAGCAGTTTTTGTTTATTCAGGAATATTGTTCGAGCAAGTCTCCTCTTTGTCCTGGGTTAAGTTTTCTGTTTCTCTGGATCATTCTCATCAGCAAACAGACTGATTGTAATAGTACCTCTCATTAAAAAATCCATCTTTTGATTGCACATCCCTCATCTGCTTATTTTATTTCATATTTACATTATAGGAAAATTTCTCCAGAGTTGTCCATATTTGCTTCCTCCAGTTTTCCCATTCTTCTCTAAATCCACTCTTGCCAGGGTCACCAGTGAATTTCATATTGCTCAATCCAGTGGTCAATTTTTAGTTTTTAATTTATGTGATCTATTGGCAGTATTTATCAGTCGTTCATTTCCTCTTCCCTGAAAATAACTTTTCATTTGGATTGCAGCATGCTTCTTTTTCTCCATTCTCCTTTACCACCTCCCCACCCCCACCCCCACCACAGTTGGCTGTAAGTAACTGTTCCCTTTTTATATCCTTTTCTGGTTTCTTCTCATGTTCCTGACCTCTAACCAATGGAATGCCTGAGGGCTTGGATATTAGACCTCTTTCCCTAGATGATCTCATTCAGTCTTGTGTTTTAAATAACATTATATGCCAAAGGCTCCAAAATCTGTGTACTTAGCCCAGGTCATTCTCTGAGTTCTGTCTCATATTTACCTGTTCAGCATCACCCCTTATATATGTCATCCTCTTCTTCACATCTCAAATCCAGTCAGTCTGTCAACAAATCTTGTGGGCCTTCAGGATTTTGATCTAGAACCTGACCCCATCTTAGTACCTTTGTCTCCTAGTACAGTCATTTTTTTTTTTTGTTTCTGTTAATTCAGTAGTCTCTTAACATGATTTCCGTCTTCCAGGAGCAGCAGAGTGATCCTGTTGAAATGAAAGATCATATCACTCCTCACTCAAAACCTCCCAGTGACCTGTCACAGAGTAAAAACCAAAGAACTTAGAATGGCCTACATTAACGTACTACAGTGAACTCATTTTTGACCTCATTTCCTTCACATTGGCTTGCTCATTATGTTAGCCTCTTGACCGGTCCTTAAATTTGGTAAACAAGCTCTTGTCTCGGAACCTTTGTATTTGCTCTTCTTTCTGCTGGAGAATTCTTTCTCGGATCTCCATAACCATGCCATACAGATACCAGCCTGCCTCCATACTACCTGGCCCATTTCCTGTTTTATTTTCTCTGTAGTATTTATAACCATTTGAAATTTTATGCGTATGTATATACACATATAATAACATAACATTTTATATGTTTTTTGTTACATTATTTACATATCAAAATATGTAATGTGTAATACTGTAATATTACATGTGTTAACATTATATGTATATATTTTTTAAATGTATTTCCCAGTTACGTCTGTTGCAGTGTCAGCTCCCTGAAGAAAGGGTCTTTGTTTCAATCGCTACTGTATCTCCAGTACCGAGACCAGTACCTGGCACATGGTAGGCTCACCAAACACTCACTAATACTCAGATTCCTTACAAACACCCATCTTGAGCCTTCTCCCTCCCCCTTTCTCTGTGGTTAGGAGGCTGTCAGACCTGTGCAGTTATCATTCTGTTCCTGTGTCATTTCTTTGTTTCTTAGTCTTTTGTGAATAGGGGTATGTTCTAATTCTACTGATTTGGTATGTTTTATAGTTGCAGTTCATCCAAAATTGTGAACATCAGGACATTGCCAATATTATATGTATGACCACACATAGTACCTTTTAGGGTGATCTTTCCATAGAATAACAATTTCTCCCTAATTTCTTAGGGAAAAAAAGAAAGAAAAAAGAAAAACTCCCCCCTCCTCCTTTCTTTGGACCCAGGAGTTCTAATACAGCAATATTATGTTAGGGTCAATTTGATACGAAAAAAAGAATAGAAGCTTTCTTCATCTTTTGGTTTCATAACACTGAAAAAATTGGAACACAAGTTATCTTAACCTTATCCTTTGTAAGTTCCTTATGTGTCAATGACAAGTGTTCCTAGGTGCATTCCTTATTCTTTCCTTTAAATGTATAAATCAGTCATTTGAGTAACACTGAATTATAGAGTTCTTTTTTTTTTTTTTTTTTTTATTTATTTTTGGGACAGAGAGAGACAAAGCATGAACGGGGCAGGGGCAGAGAGAGAGGGAGACACAGAATCTGAAACAGGCTCCAGGCTCCGAGCCATCAGCCCAGAGCCTGACGCGGGGCTCGAACTCACGGACCGCGAGATCGTGACCTGGCTGAAGTCGGACGCTTAACCGACTGCGCCACCCAGGCGCCCCGGAATTATAGAGTTCTGAGAGTTCAGCTTAAGCATTAGTATTGTATATATTTGAAAACAAAATATGGATGCTCTGTGGAAGTCTTACCAGTATTATTTTCCCTGGGAGCTTCCCAATAGCAGGGAGATACATGTTATATAGCGATTCATGATAGGGCCCACCTGGCGTGCATAGAATTTGCTCTCCACTTTCACAACGTCCAGTTTCCTTATAATTAGGTTGACTAATTTATCACCCAAACGGGGATGTTTTTAAGAGTAAAAAGTGGCACTTTTAAAAAATACATAGGGACAACAGGTCAAACTGGATTGCCCTGGTCAAATTAGGATATTTAGCAATCCTAATAATAAAGTCGGTGTTCTAAGTCCTTAGTATCAGGGTGATGTCCACTCTATAAGAAGATTTCCATTCATCCCTGGGAAGGTATACCTCCCACTACATATTTGTACATTGGCTCTGTGATACTAGTTTAACTCTTTTTCTTGGCTAGATTAGTTTGCATTATTACCATAATCCTAATTACCTAACTCTTGTTACATGAATGGAGTCTGGTTAGGGGCTTTGAAAATTTAGTATCACTTGTTAGGATGTGGGGGTCACACCAGCCTATTGCTAGGAATTTTTTTTCTTTAATTGAGATATAATTCACATACTATACAATTTACTCCATAGAGTGCAAAATTGAATGATTTTTACTATATTCACAAAATTGTGCAGTCTTTACTGCTACCTAATTCAAGAACATTTTATCAACCCTAAAGCCCTGTGTTAGTTTCCTGTGGCTACTATAACCAACTGCCACAAGCTTGGTGGATTAAAACAACAAAAATTTATTCCCTCTCACTTCTGGAGGCCTAAATCAAGGTGTTGGCAGGGCCATGCTACCCTTGACACTCTAGGGGAGAATCCAGTGCTGGCCTCTTTCAGTTGGCAGTCTTTGGCTTGTGGCCATGTCACTCCAGTCTTTTTACAATGCTTTCTTCTGGTGTATGTATGAAATCTCCTTCTGCCTCTCTTTTAAGGATATTTGTGATGGTATTTTGGACCCATTTGTATAATCCAGGGTAATCTCCCCATCTCAAAGACCCTTTCCAATATTAGGTAACATATATGTGTTTCAGGGATTAGGATCTGATATTTTGGTGGGCCATTATTCAACCTACTACATTCCTCATTCTTTTTTCCTCCCAACCCGTGGCAACCAGTAGTTTGTCTCTATAGATTTACCCATTGTAGACATTTTATGAGAGGAGTCATACAGTATGTGGCCTTTCTGTGTCTGGCTTTATTCACTAGCATGTTTTCAAGGTTCGTCCATATCACACATATACAGCAGTACTTAATTCATTTTCATTGCTGAATAACATTCCATTGTATGGTTATGCCACAGTTTATCCATTTATCAGTTAATGGACATTTGGATTTTTTGCGCTTTGTAGCTTTTATTTTTAATGCTGCTGTGAACATTGTTATGCAAATTTTTGTGTTTATGCAAATTTTTGTGTAGACTTATGTTTTTAATTCTTTGGGGTATATACCTAGGAGTGAGATTGTTGGAGCATATAACTCTGTATTTAATTTTTGAGGTGCTGTCGAACTGTTCTCCAAAGTGGCTGACCATTTTATAGCAGTTTTACCAGCAACACATGAGGATTCCAATTTCTCCACATTTCTCTGCAACAGTTGTTAGTGTTCCTCTTTTTGATTATAACCAACCTAGTGGATGTGAAGTTGTATCTCATGATTTTGATTTACATTTCTCTAATGACTAATTGTGTTGAGCAATATTTCTTGTGCTTATTGGCCATTTGCATATCTTTGATGAAATGTCTATTCATATTTTATATTCATTTTTTTAAATAAATTTTTTGTCGTGAAACAGGTAACATAAATTTTATCGTCTTAACCATTTAAGTGTTAAATATATGTGCATTGTATTTTTTTCATATTGTTTTAAAACAGATCTCTAGAACTTTCCATCTTACAAAATTGAAACTCTGTATCCATCCCATTAAATAACATACTTCTTTTTTCCCTCTTTCCCTAGACCCTGGTATCCACCATTCCACTTTTTGTTTCTTTTCTGTTGCTTTGGCTCCTTTAGATACTTCATGTAAGTGAAATTGATATAGTATTTGTCTTTTTTGTGACTAGCTTTTTTCATTTAGCATAATGTCCTCAAGATTCATGGGTGTTGTCCTATGTGAAGGAATCCCTTCTTAGGGCTAGATAATATCCCATAGTATGTGTGTATCACATTTTTAAAATTCATTCATCAGTTGATGGACATTTGGGCTGCTGCCACCTTTTGGTTATCATGAACAGTGCTGCTGTGAACATGGGTGTGCAAGGATCTCTTCAAGATCCTGCTTTCATTTCTTTTGGATGTGTATCCAGAAGTGGGATTGCTGGATCATATGGTAGTTCTATTTTAATTTTTTGAGGAACCTCTGTTGTTTTCCATAGCAGTTGTGCTATTTTACATTCCAATCACAGCATATAAGGATTCTACTTTTTTTGCATCCTTGACAACAGTTGTTATTTTTTTCTTTTTTTTTTTTTTAATGTTTGTTTATTTTTTTATATTATTTTAAAAAAAATTTTTTTTAACATTTATTTATTTTTGAGATAGAGAGAGACAGAGCATGAACAGGGGAGGGTCACAGAGAGAGGGAGACACAGAATCTGAAACAGGCTCCAGGCTCTGAGCTGTCAGCACGGAGCCCGACGCGGGGCTCGAACCCACGGACCGTGAGATCATGACCTGAGCCGAAGTCGGACGCTTAACCGTCCGAGCCACCCAGGCGCCCCAAATGTTTGTTTATTTTTGAGAGAGACAGAGTGCAAGCAGGGAAGAGGCAGAGAGAAAAGGAAACACAAAATCTGAAGCAGGCTCCGAGCTGTCAGCACAGAGCCCTATGCCCTATGCGGGCGGGGCTCAAACTCATGAACTGCAAGATCATGACCTGAGCCGAAGTCGGATGCTTAACCAACTAAGCCACCCAGGCGCCGAAAAGTTGTTATTTTCTGGTGTACTTGTTTATTTTTATATTTTTTGATAGTAGGCATTCTAAGGGGTGTGAAGTGATACATCATGGTGGTTTTGATTCACATTCCTCTGATTACTGGTATGTTGAACATCTTTTCATATACTTGGCCATTTGTTTATCATTTTTGGAGAAATTTCTATTTAATTCCCTTGCCCATTTTTTAAATTGAGTTGTCTTTTTACTCTAATGACATAAGAAGTCTTTATGTATTGTGGATATAAGTCCCTTGTCACAAATAGGATTTACAGATATTTTCTTGCATTCTTTTTTTTTTTTTTAATGTTTATTTTTGAGAGAGAGCATGAGGGAGGGAGGGGCAGAGAGAGAAGGATACACAGAATCTGAAGCAGGCTTCAGGTTCTGAGTTGTCACCACAGAGCCCAATGTGGGGCTCGAACTCACGAGCTATGAGATCATGACCTGAACTAAAATCAGATGCTTAACCAGCTGAGCCACTCAGGCACCCCTATTTTCTCCAATTCTGTGGGCAGAATTTATATTTAGTTCTAATCTGTTTTATTTTTTGTGTATGGTGTGAGCAGAGGTCCAACTTCTTTCTTTTGCATATGGTTGTGTAGTTCCAGCATTTGTTGAAAAGACTTGTCTGTTCCCCACTTAATTATTTTGATATTTTTGCTAAAAATCAGTTGACTGTTAGTGTATGGGTTTATTTCTGGACTCCGAATTGTATTCCATTAATCTGTGTTTCTATCTGCATGTCAGTACCATATTCTTGATTACAGTAGCTTTGTAGTATATTTTGAAATCAATGTGAAATTTTCAGTTGTTTTTTCAAGATTGTTTTGGCTATTCTGAGTCTTTTGCATTTCTATATGAGTTTCAATTTCTGTGAAGAAGCCAGCTGGGGTTTTGATAGATTAGTAGTCTTGCCATCTTAACAGTATTAAGTCTTATCCATGAACATGGGATGTGTGCATTTACTTAGATCTTCTTTAATTGCCTCAGTAATGTATTCAGTATAATTCAGTGTTTTCAATATGAAAGTCATGCAATTTTTTTGGTAAACTTATTCTTAAGTATTTTATTCTTTCTAATGTTAGTGTACATAGAACTGTTTACCTAATTTCAGTTCAAGGTGTTTATTGCTAGTATATAGAAATATAATTGATTTTTTATATTGATCTTGTATTCTACAAGCTTGTTGAACTTGTTTATTAGTTCTAATACTTGTTTTGTAGATTTCCTATGGATTTTCTATATGTATAAAATCATGTCTTCTCCAATATAGTTTTACTTCTTTTTTCAGTCTGAATGCCTTTTTACTTTTTTTCTTGCCTAATGTCCCATTAAAGGACAATATAATATTGAATCAGAGTGGTAGAAGTGGACACCCTTGGGGCGCCTGGGTGGCGCAGTCGGTTAAGCGTCCGACTTCAGCCAGGTCACGATCTCGCGGTCCGTGAGTTCGAGCCCCGCGTCAGGCTCTGGGCCGATGGCTCGGAGCCTGGAGCCTGTTTCCGATTCTGTGTCTCCCTCTCTCTCTGCCCCTCCCCCGTTCATGCTCTGTCTCTCTCTGTCCCAAAAATAAATAAAAAACGTTGAAAAAAAATTTAAAAAAAAAAAAAAAAAAAAAAAAGAAGTGGACACCCTTGTCCTGTTCCTGATCTGACAGGGGAAGCTTTCAGTCTTTTTACCATGAAGTATGATGCTAGCTGTCGGGTTTTTACAGATGCCCTTTGTCTGAGTAAGAAAGTTCCTTTCTCTTTCCAATTGTTAAGTGCTTTTTTTTTTCTTCCCTCATGAAAGGGTGCTAGATTTTGTATTGTGCTTTTTTTACAGGCAGATGTGGGTTTTTTGGCTTTTTTCTACTAAAATGGTATAATGTTGATTCATTTTCGTATAATAGACCAACTTTGCATTTCTTTAAATTTTTTTTTTTTTCAACATTTTTTATTTATTTTTGGGACAGAGAGAGACAGAGCATGAACAGGGGAGGGGCAGAGAGAGAGGGAGACACAGAATCGGAAACAGGCTCCAGGCTCCGAGCCATCAGCCCAGAGCCTGACGCGGGGCTCGAACTCACGGACCGTGAGATCGTGACCTGGCTGAAGTCGGACGCTTAACCGACTGCGCCACCCAGGCGCCCCCAACTTTGCATTTCTTACGTAAATCTCAGTTGGTCATGGTCACAGTTCTTTTTATGTGTTATTGAATTGTGTTTGATAGTATTTTGTTAAGGAGTTTTACCTCTACTCATAAGAGATATTGGTATATAATGTTTTTTTGGTGTGTGAGATCTTTGTCTAATTTTGGTATGAGTAGTACTAGCCTCATAGAATGAGCTGGAAAGTTTTCTCTCCTCTGCTAATTTTTGGAAGAGTTGAAGGATTAATGTTAATTTTTCTTGAATTGTTTTGGTAGAATTTGCCAGGATAGTCATCTGATCTTGGATTTCTCTTTTGGGAATTTTTTTTTTTTTTTTTTTTGATTACTAACTCAGTCTCTTTATTTATTTTGGATCTATTCATATATTTTGAATCTATTCATATATTCTGGGTCAGTCCATATTTTTGGAGTCATCTATTCTGGGTCAGTTCGTACTTTTGGAGTCAGTTTGGTAATTTATGTCTTTCTAGGAATTTGCGCATTTCGTCAGGTTATCTAATTTGTTGGAAGAGAATTGTTTATAGTGTTCCCTTAGATTTTTTTTTTTTAATTTCTGTGTGGTTGGTAGTAATATCCTGTCTTTATTAAAAAAAAAATAATATGTTAAAAAAAAATAATATGTTGAGGGGCGCCTGGGTGGCTCACTCAGTTAAGTGTCTGACTCTTGATTTCGGCTTAGGTCATGATCTCATGGTTTGTGAGTTTGAGCCCTGCATCAGGCTCTGTGCTAACAATGCAGAGCCTGCTTGGGATTCTCTCTCCCCCTCTGTCTCTGCCCTTCTTCTGCTCATGCACTTGCTCTGTTTCTCTCTCTCTCTCAAAAATAAATAAGCTAACTTAAAAAAAATAATATATTGAGGTAAAATTTACATAGCATAAAATCAGTCATTTTAAAGTGAAAGATTGAGTGACATTTAGAGCACTCAGTGTCGTACATCTGCCGCCTATATCTAGTTCCAAAACACCTCAAACATTCCAAAGTAAAACTTTTTTTACCATTAAGCATTTTCTGTCCATTTCCCCTTCTATCCTTCTATCCCCTGGTAACCACCAATCTGTGTTTTGATTCTATGGCCTTACTTATTCTGGATGTTTCCTGTAGATGAAATCATAAAATATGTGAACTTTTCTGTTTGGCTTCTTTCACTTTGCATGTTCTTAGGGTTTATTCAGCATGTATCAATACTAAATTCCATTTATTGGGTATAATTGACATCTAACATATGTTTATGTCTCAGGTGTACAACATGATTTGATAGTTGTATAAATTGTGAAATGGTGCCCATAATAAGTATAGTTAACATCTGTCACCATACATAGTTAAAAATTTTTTTCTGTCTTGTGATAACTTTTAAAATCTACTCTCTTAGCAACTTTTAAATATGCAATATAGTATTATTGACTATAGTCACCATGTTGTACATTACATCTCCACAACTTACTTATTTTATAACTGGAAGTTTATACCTTTTGATCCCTTTCACCCATTTTGCCCCCCTCCCTTGTCTCTGGTAATTACCAGTCTGTTCTCTGTATCTGTGAGCTTGTTGTTGTTGTTAGTATTCCACATATCAGCGAGATAATATATTTATCTTTCTCTGAATTATTTCGCTTGGCATCATGCCTTCAGGTCCATCATGTCGCAGATGACAAGATTTCATTCATTTTTTTATGGCTGAATAATATTCCATTGTTTGTATATACCACATTTTTTTTCATCCACCAGTGGACACTTAGGTTGTTTCTGTATCTTGGCTATTGTAAATAATACAACAGTGAACCTGGAGGTGCTGTTACTCCCTTTATGATTCTAATATTCCAGTGTTTGTGTATACCGCATTTGTGTTATTTCCACCATTAAGTTATTGTGAATCGTGCTACTATAAGCATGCATGTACTTTACATGTGTTTGGGTACCTCTTTTCAAAAGATCTATATACCTGGAAGCGGACTTGTGGGGTCATATGATAATTCAGTGTTTAACTTTTTGAGGAACTGCCAAACTGTCTTCCACAGAAATCCTCTGATTTTTGCAAGCCTTTGGTTAATTTCCAGGATCCAAAAAGCTTGATTTGGACAATTTTTGCTATTGTTCTCTTTGCTTTTATGACAGAGGAAATATTTGTAGTTTCTTATTCCACCATTTCCTATAGCCTCACTTTGTTGCTGGCATTTAACAAATTAACATTCTCTTTTTTTTTTTAAACTTCTCTTTTTTATGGCTGTCTGCAACCTCCGTTTAAATCATTCACCACTCATCTGATACTTCCAAACCCTTTCTAAACCCTCAGTCTTAGAGAAAGAACTTCTGAACTAACCACCACTTTTAGGTTGAACTGCCATTCTGCTCATATCTACTTTGTGTATTCACTAAGATGTGTTTAACACTAACATGGTGCTCTTGGGATGAAAGGAAGAAAAAGGGAAAATGACTGAAAGTGCCTGACTGTAGTCATTCTCCTGAGTTCCAGGATTTCAAGGTTCTCACATTTGCTATAATAGTACACTTCAGGGATGCCTGTGTGGCTCAGTCGGTTAAGCATCCAACTTCTGCTCGGGTCATGATCTCACGGTTCATGAGTTTGAGCCCTGCATCGGGCTCTGTGCTGACAACTCGGAGCCTGGAGCCTGCTTTGGATTCTGTGTCTCCCTCTCTATCTGTCCTTCCCCAACTCGTGTTCTATCTCTCTCTCACTCAAAAATAAATAAATGTTAACAAAAATTTTTTAAAAATAGTACACTTCATTCGTTCCCAGACTTGAAGGAAATTGGCTGTTCCTCATATTTGAACATTTCCTACACCTTCCCTCAGCCCACCATCCTTTGTTGAATTTATATCTAACTCCTAGAAAATCATTTTCCTTTAACGAATATTTAAGACTTACATGCCAGGACTGCTCTAGGACTTTGGGAGAAATCAGTGAACAAACAGATAAAAACAAAACAAGCTAAAAACAAAACAGAACTTTTCCAGTGGAAAGAACTGCGAGTCCAATGGAGAAAGAAAGGTAGTGAATATAATAAATACGTTCTTTGGTGATATAGAATGTGATGTTATGAAATCAGGAAGAATATAATAGAGCAGAGTCATAGGATCGAATGTTGGGTAGGTAGGAGTGTTGTACTTTTAGTTTCGGTGATCAGAACAAGTCTTATGGTAAAGGTAAGTTTGGACGTGGACTTAAAGGAGATAGAACTGTTAGCCATGAGGATATCTGGGAGATAAGAGTTTCAGGCAGAAACTGAAGGGAGCAGCAGAGAAGCCACTGTGGCTGGATTGGAGTGAATGAGTGTTAGAATAATGGGAAAAGAGGTCAGAGAGATAGAGTGGAAATTGGTATTGAAGGTCTATAAATTATTGATTTTTCTGAGTCCAGTCTATAGAAATAATCATGTCTTTTGATAAAGAACCACCTTAGCTTAATAGTTGTTCCCTTCCTGGACTCCCAAGCTAGGTTAGACCCCATTTTTACACTCCTCCAACTATTGTGAGCTTATTTATGGACAAATATTTATGAAAAAAATTTTTTATTTTTATTCATTGCCCTAAAGTGAAATGTAAATGTCTACTGCAGTTTTAAGGATGATCCTGTGAGCCTCTCATTTCTTCTAAGGATCTGTGTTTAATGGGCATTAAATTTTAAGGCAGCAGATGTGTGGGATCAGTGGAAGAGAAGGAAAGAAGATTGGTGGGGAAGAGACATGAGTGCCGTGGGTAGGGAAAGAATAGGGGTAGGAATTTGGAGGAGCACTAGTGGGGTGAAAAGAGTCAGGAGCAAGGGAAGATGGTGAGGATAGGTAACAGAGGAGTCCTGTTAGTCTGATCTCAAGAAGGTTCTCAAGAAAGACTGGTGCCTTAAAAAAGCTGGTGTGTGGCTATAACAAAGATCCACTAAAAGGGCTGTTGTTAAAATTCATAGGAATAACCTAGGAGATGAGTTATCTATCACCTACTGCTTTCTCTGCTATCTTTGGCATGAAATCTTCTTATTAACTCCTCCTACAGCTTTTGGCAGCTTCCTTGATGGGGGATATGAAGTGATTTTTGAGGATTAACTCCTTAGATGTAGTAGATCTTTGGCATGTCCAGCTTTCCTACTCCAATATCTTAAGTTTCTAAATAGAAAATAAGGACACCAGAGGAGAAATGATAAGAAAATTCCCATGGTCTAATGTAATTCTTATTCTAAATGAACTCATTCATTAGTTTATTCACTTTAGGTCTGATTCTTTCTCTTCACTTTTCATCTCGAATGATTGGAAAGTTAATCAGCATGGTCAACAGCTAAAACTCCTTCCAAGATCAGTTGGGTGGAAAGTCTGGCATTGTTACTGGAACCTAGTTTATTTTTACTTTTTTTAAACAATAGGATTTGATTTCTCATAGTTTTGGAGGCTGGAAAATTCAAGATCAAGGTGCCAGCTGCTTGGGTTCCCTCCTTCTGGCTTGCAGATGGCCACCTTCTCACTCTGTCTTCACACAGTGGATGGGAGATAAAGAAGAAGCAAGTTCTCTGATAGCTCTTCTTGGCGCTAATCTCATTATGAGGGCCCCACCCTCATGATTTATCTAAACTTAATTATCTCCTGAAGTTTGCATCTCCAGAAACCATCACACTGGGGGTTAAGACTTCAACATAGGAATTTTGGAGGGACACAGTTCAGCATGTAGCATAACCTAAAATGTATTCTCTAGAATTGGAGGAATCATTTAACATGTAGGAATAATGGAGTGATATAATTACAGAGGTGTTTTAAGATTCATCTAGTGGTGGTATGGAATTGGTCATAATTTGAAGGACAGAGAGACCAGACAATTTGGAGCCTAGTGCAGATGTAAAAACATGAAGTAACCAGTGGACCTAAACATAGAAATTGTGGGGAGGTGCTTTAATAAGAATGGAAATGAAAGGTAGTTAGAAAGACTAATGCTTTAAAAGTTATTTAGAACCACTTAGAAGAAGTTTCTTTGAGTAATTTGATGGAGGTTGGGGAGATTTGAACAGTTTTTATAAAATACAAGGAGAATAAAAATGAATCCAGTGAGACTCTCTGATTCTTAGGGACTAAGCAATTAATAGCAACATCACCAGAAATTCAGACATGAATTAAGTCAGAGTTCTCATGGGGACAACGCAGAACTAGAATTCAGGAATCATGAATTTTAATGCTGTCTCCAGACCTTACTTTAAGGTAACTTTAAGTAAAAGTATAAACTTTTCTAGGCTTTATTTTTTATTTATTTATTTTTTAAATTTTTATTTTTTTTGAGAGAGAGAGCAAGCCTGGGAGGGGCAGAGAGAGAGAGATACACACAGAACCCGAAGTAGGCTCCAGGCTATGAGCTGTCAGCACAGAGCCTCACATGGGCCTCAAACTCATGAATGGTGCAGTCATGACCTGAGCCCAAGTTGGATGCTTAACCAACTGAGCCATGCAGGCATCCCTCCCATAAGAACATTTTTGATTGGACATGTAGGGATTGCTACTGTCATCTAGTAAGTAGAGGTCAGGGATACTACTAAACATCCTAAATGCATGCAACAGCACTCCTCTCCCCCACAAAGAATTATCTGGTCCAGACATGTTAGTGGTGCTTAGGTTGAGAAACACTGGGTTAGGTGGCATTATCCTGGAGTTAGATGATTGCAGTTGAATATAGACATACCAAACCAATTTTCATTGATTAAAGAGCAGTGCTTTCAAACTTCTATGTTTTCGGGGCGCCTGGGTGGCTCAGTCGGTTGGGCAGCCGACTTCGGCTCAGGTCATGATCTCGCGGTCCATGAGTTCGAGCCCCGCGTCGGGCTCTGTGCTGACAGCTCAGAGCCTGGAGTCTGTTTCAGATTCTGTGTCTCCCTCTCTCTCTGGCCCTCCCCCGTTCATGCTCTGTCTCTCTCTGTCTCAAAAATAAATAAACGTTAAAAAAAAAAAATTTAAAAAAGAAAAAACAAACTTCTATGTTTTCTTGCATTAGCATATCTCCTAATTACACTTGGTCTCAGTTTTAAGAAATTAAGAAGTTGTGGGCGCCTGGGTGGCTCTGTTCGTTGAGCTTCCGACTTTGGCTCAGGTCATGATCTCACAGATAGTGGGTTTGAGCCCTACATTGGGCTCTGTGCTGACAGCTGAGAGCCTGCTTTGAATCCTCTGTCTCCCTCTCTCTCTGTCCTTCCCCTACTTGCACTCTGTCTCTCTCTCTCAAAAATAAACATAAAAAAAAGAAATTAAGAAATTGTAATCACTATTCATGACACACTAGACTGTAAGCTTCATGCATTCACCACTTTTCTTCTTAGTACTTGGTAGTGTCAGACCAGACCAGGTTGGGCAAGCAAAATATAATTGTGAAATAAGTGTAGAAAAGAGTAAATAATTTTTATTCTACTTAATATTCTACTTCCTTTTTGACTTATTTCCAAGTAGGTATACACATTTCAAGATTAAATATCTATGTGTTCCAAAATTATATGCTGATGTGCTGATTAAGTTAATGAGAAGTACATGACATATATTAGATGCCAATTTAATTTTTATAGATTGGATTTGAAGTGTCCATATTGGGCTACAATGAATTCTGACATGTTTTCAGAAGTTGGTGAGTTTATGAATCATAATTTAAAACCAGTGTTTTTCAAACCACTGGTAGTGAGCCATTGATGAGTCATAATTGATTTTGTGGGTCATGGTCAATTAAAAAAAATAGAAAATATTAGAATAAGCATCCCATTTAGTAAAACAATTATTATTTATATGTGTGTAGTGAGATTCTGTATACATTGTTGTGTTTTTGTTTTTGTTTTGTTTTTTTTTTACTATGGGTTGTGAGGAAAAAATGTTTGTAAAAAGCTAGCAGTTTTCAATCCTTCATTGGCCCACAGAATATCTAACATGGGCAAGGCTCTCAAACTAAATCATAGAAAATGTGGAAGTAATGGAGTATATACAGTCTGTTCTACCAAAAAGGTTCTTATTAATGAAAGTTACCATTAACTCATTTAACAAATTCTGTATTTGTTGAACTCCCATGTTGTACCAGGTACTGTTCTTTGTGCTGGGGGTACAGTAGTCAACAAAAGACCATCCCTGTCCTTTGGTGTTTACATTCTACTGGGTAGGCATCTTTAACCAAGATGGATAAAGTTAATAATGTGTTAGATGGTGATAAGGACTTGAAGGTGAGGGGAATGGAAGAGAGATTGGGAATGTGAATTAGCAGCTGGTTGGATTATTTGAGAACTTCTTTGAGAAGACTTGGAACAGAAGTCTGAAGATGGTGAGGAGCCAGCCATGCAGGTATCTGGGTGATGAGCATGCATATTAGAAGGACAGCAAATGAAAGTCTCTAAGCTCAAGGTAAAGTGTTTAATATGTTTAAGAAAAAGCAAGGTGGTTAGTGTGGTTAGAGTGAGTAGATAGGGGAGAGGAGTAGGACATAACTGCAGGAGCAGTATATAGGATTGGAAGCATGGTTTTGCAGACATTGGAAGCACTTGGTCTTTTACTGAGCAAACCAGAAAGCCATTGGAGTGTTGTTTTTTTTTTAATTTTTTTTTTTAACGTTTATTTATTTTTGAGACAGAGACAGAGCATGAACGGGGGAGGGTCAGGGAGAGGGAGACACAGAATCTGAAACAGGCTCCAGGCTCTGAGCTGTCAGCACAGAGCCCGACGCGGGGCTCGAACTCACGGACCGTGAGATCATGACCTGAGCTGAAGTCGGCCGCTTAACCGACTGAGCCACCTAGGCGCCCCGCCATTGGAGTGTTTTGAGCTGAGCAGTGATATAATCTGATTGAACAGAATCATTTTGCCTGCCATGTGGAGAAGAGACTTCAGTGGGGAAGTCAGGATTAGAGGGATAAATTGAGGACACATCAGTGAACAGACTATAAGGCCTTGAGGTGGGATGAGGTTATCAAGAGAGTTCATTCCTAATTTGCTAAGGCGTGTGATAAGCATTTGACACTGAATTATACAATTTGTTGATTGTGTGAGGTACTCCTACTCTGTTCTTTGAATTTGACACTTCTGTATTAATATTTATGAAGTTAGTATGTATGAATCAATTGAGATGTTCATTTAATATAAACTTTTCTTCAATTCTGCTACAAAAAAAGGTGCCATTGAATGGTTGATGCTTTTTAAAACGAGCTATTGCCTTAAGTCAGAGAAGTAAGAACTTTTTTTTTTGTTTTTTTTATTCAGTTTTTTTTTGTTTTTTTTTTTTTTTTTTTTTTTTGGTAATCTCTATAGCCAGTGTTAGAACTCATGACCACAGGATCAAGAGTTGTGTGCTCCACTGACTGAGCCAGCTGGGCACCCCAGAAATAAGAATTTTTGCCTTTAGGATACAGAAACACATTTAAAAGTTTTGAACTTGCCAAAGAAAGATGCAGCTGGTTTATGGCTGACTTAGAATTTCAGCTTAATTCTTTTCTGACTCCAAAGCCCATGTTTCTATACACTGCAGAATGGTGCCTTTATAAAGTAGTGTATCCTTTGCATGTGATTTTATCTAGAGATTAGTTATTAGAAGTTTTTCCTCTTTTTTAAATAGAAGAAATCATAATCAGCAAAGCTGTGATTCTGGAGCTGCACAGACTTATAACAGTAGCTTTTAAGCTGTAATTTATCCTTTGAGTCTTAATGTCCTTATCTATAAAATCAGAGTGTTTATAACTACCTTAGGGTTTTGGAGAGAAATAAGGTCATGAATTTTTCTGTACTTACTGATGTGTAGTATGTTTGTACTTAGGTGGCAATTTATATAAAGAAAACACTGGGACTTGAGGCCACACCTTCAAGAATAAAAAAAAAATTAGAAAATGGAACAACCATGTATATTATGTGAGGAAGAACAAGAGCCAGAACCGCAGCAGAACATAGAAGAAACCAAACAGGTAGATGATGAAGATGGTGAGCTGATCTTTGTTGGGGTAGAACATGTAAATGATGATGCTGAGCTGATCTTTGTTGGGGTGACTTCAAATTCAAAACCAGTCGTTTCAAACATTTTGAACAGAGTCACCCCGGGTTCATGTTCAAGGAGAAAAAAGTATGGTCACCTCAGAAAAGGTACTACTTGCAAATTGCAGCCTATAAGTCATGTGACCCCTGTGTCAGAAGCAGTGACTGCCTTGCCTGTTTCTGAATCTGAATCAAGATCAACAGAAAGTCCTATTATTATTGAGCCTTTGTCTAAACCTGATTATAAAAGTAATTCACCACAAGTCGTGCCTAATAGCTCTTCAGAGTTATGTTCTCCTTTGATTACATTCACAAATTCATTGCAGCATCCAGGTGGAGCAGCACTTTCTGTAGGAGGTATGAATAAAAGTCCTTGCATATCAAAGCAACTTTCTACTGCTGAAGTAAACAATGTAAATCCCAAAAGGCTTAAACTCAGTGATGGAATCATAGGGGGACATGCTTCAGCTTTGTCCCCTTCAGGTATCTTTCATACAGTGACTGCTGAGCAAAGCACACCCTCAAACAGTGTTCATACCTCATTAAGCCATGTTCAGAATGGAGCACCTTTTCCAACAGCTTTTCCAAAGGACAGTGTTCATTTCAAGCCTACAGATCCTGTTAAGGAAAATAGACAAGCAAAAACAGATTTTTTGAGACTAGCAAGTCAAAACCAGGTTGTTGATCCCAAGAAAGGAAGTCTGGTCATATTACTTCGTGACTTTTATTATGGGCAGCATAAAGGAGATGGACAGCCAGAACAGAAGACTCACACAACCTTTAAATGCCTCAGCTGCTTGAAAGTTCTAAAGAATGTCAAGTTTATGAATCACATGAAACACCATTTGGAACTTGAGAAGCAGAGGGGTGACAGCTGGGAAAGTTACACCACCTGCCAGCACTGCCACCGACAGTTTCCCACTCCCTTCCAGCTGCAATGCCATATTGAAAGTGTACACACTACCCAGGAGCCCTCCACTGTCTGTAGAATTTGTGAATTGTCATTCAAAACAGACCAAATTCTCTTACAGCACATGAAGGACAATCATAAGCCTGGTGAAATGCCCTATGTGTGCCAGGTTTGCAATTACAGATCATCAGCCTTTGCTGATGTGGAAACACATTTCAGAACTTGCCATGAAAACACTAAGAACTTGCTCTGTCCATTCTGTCTCAAAATTTTCAAAACTGCAACACCATACATGTGTCATTATAGGGGACACTGGGAAAAGAGTGTTCACCACTGTTCCAAATGCCGGCTACAGTTTTTAACTTTCAAGGAGAAAATGGAGCACAAGACCCAGTGTCATCAAATGTTTAAGAAGCCTAAGCAACTGGAAGGATTGCCTCCTGAAACAAAAGTTGTTATTCAAGTGTCACTGGGACCTCTTCACCCAGAATCAGTGGAAGTAGCATCCATTACTGTGAGCACGTCAGATTCTGAACTGTCACCCCCCAGGTCTAAGAGTAAAGTTTCCAAAAAACCTCGTTAATTCAAGTTTCAGTAAATCTAAAGCAGGTATTTCAATCAAAGTCAAAAACCCTATAAAAATAAAAAATACAAACCATACATTATTCAGTAGCATCAAACATAGTGAAACCAATGAGTTATTTATGAGTTTCTTTTTAAATTCATGAAATACAGTACTGTCTGATATGAATTTGAGATGTTATTTAAAATATATTACCTGGCTTTCGTGTAACTGTATCTGGCTTAACATATAAAAGGTGTTTTGTGTGTGTATGTGTGTGAGAGAAAAAAAGTGGAAACCTATTTATTTTGATATTTCATGTTACTTGTAAGTTTGAAAGCTCTAACTTCTGCAGATAGAATCTAGAGTTCTTTAAGTACTTAATTTTATTTTCAACTTTTTCCATGTCTTGAGGATTTCAATATTAACTCTAGTCAGACTGGAATGACTTTGTTACAACGTAGACTGTTACAACATGGTCCCATTTGCTGCTGAGCCCCTATAAGTGTCTCTCTTGTGCTGGTTTAAAATAATCGGTCTCTGAGAGCATGAGGGTGAAGTTGAAGAAGGTATGTCATGAATGGGAATCAGAAACTGGAAGATTAGTCAGTGGAGACTCCTTGTTCTGGTTGAGGGAGAGGCGTGCCAGTGCACGCGCGCACGCGCGCACACACACACACACACACACACACACACACACTCGCTCACTCCAGTCTGGGAGTCAAGGCAGAGAGAAAGAGCAGTCTCAGAGTGTCTTCCTAGCACAAGAACATCCAAGGAAGCAAAAGTATTAAAATAAAACGTGGATGTTTGGCACGGGGCTCCTGCAGACATGAAATAATTACTATGTATCAACTGGCTTCAAATGGAGAAGAAGGGGTAATGAATAGATTGGGGGCTAGAGTCTGAAGCTCCAGTTGAGTGATCCAAAGAGGAATTCAGTTTGTTCTCGTCTGGCTGGCCTTTGGTCAGAATAAATTAGCCATATACCTCTCAGCTGCAGCAGTACAGCAAATAAAGTTTCCCCAGGGAAAGAAGCCCAGACATCCATAGTTTGAACTGCACTAGACCCATAGTTTGAACTGAAAAGAGCTAAACAAATGGTATCTACCTAGTTCAAGGACTGGGCTAAATTTAGCTCTCTTACTATTAAGTTGGAATGGGAGTTGCCCAAGAATAGTAAGTACAGTGGATAAAAGTAGTAACCCATGGTGACTGAGTAAAATTAAACCTAGTATAGGGCTTTTCCTGGTATTTTCCCATGTACATGTATCTTACCCTGTTGAACATGTGAAATTTGCAAGTTTGTAACTTGCCTTGGACATGAATGTATTACAGCTAACAGTTACTCTCTTGTGTGTATAGTTTCCCTTTTTATCAAACTAATGTGAGTTTGGGTCTTCCTTGCCACACTCTTATGTGCAAGAAATGTCCCATTAATTTCATTAAGTATTACGTTTTAGAGTTCCTGTCCTTCAGCTGGCTAACTGCCTAATCTGTGACTATACTGTGAACCTTTTCCCTTTGCCATTTCCAAGGACTCTTACGTAACTGGAGTGCCATCTGAGTATTGGTTCCTGAACATCAACACCCTTGACTACTTCTGTGGGTTCCCAGGATTGAGTGTCCCTGGGCATTTTCCAGTGCTGTCCCTTCTTTCTTCCACCTCTGACTCAGGTACCTACAAGCCTCTGTGCACCACTTAAGGAACCTAGGATGCTGTCTATAGACCTGAGCTGGGAGAAGTCTTTCCTGTTTTCTGTTGCTTTCTCCTCTTTCAAAGCATCTTATCTCTCCTCCCTCTTCCCTCCTCAGTCTTGTTAAATTCCCTAAGCCTTACAAAAAGCTGGGAATGGTTAGTCATCAGGGGCTTTGCATCCCTTCTAGAATTGGGGAGGAAGGACTACAGATAACAAAGTAGTTGTGAGTATACTGTCCATGTTTTAGAGAACTTCCTGAGTGTAGATTCTGTTGTATTTATTTGCTCAATGATTGATTGATTTGCACTTTGAACATTTTACTAGGCCTTTTCAGTTAGTTTGCTTGGGCCGAGGCACTTTGTTAATATTTCAGCCTGAACCTGTTTTAGGTGGAGAGAGAAGGAGAGAGAGAGAGAGAGAGAGAGAGAGAGAGAGAGAGAGAGTGTGTGTGTGTGTGTGTGTGTGCGCACGCACAGTTCTAGTCTCAGGTGGAAACTTCTGTGTATAAATAGATATGCAGACCTCTGCATACTTGTCTCCCTTGTTCTGTTCGTATAACAAATTCTGTTTTTGAAAACAGTAAAAATATGAAATGTTTTAGTTCTTTGTTTTTGTGGTTGCTTGGTATTATCAACACTGTTAACTGTTGTTTGCTATTTAACTAAAGTATGCCCCTAAGGAGTACAAATTGTTATTTATTGCCAACTACAGGTTGAGTGATATGACCCCTGTCTACCTCCTCTTGCTCTTCCATTCTCTGCCATGCTACTCTACCATTTTCCCCATTGGTGCACTGTTTTTGACACATTGGCCTTGCTTTTTTTTTCAAGCAAATCATATTTTTTCCTGTTCCAAAGACTTTGCAATTGTTGCTTTCTTTCTTAGAATGCTCATCTCCTAGGCCTGCATGACTTGCTACCTCGCTTAATTGTTTGACACTTCCTTTAGTTTATTGAGCTTCACCAGTGTTCTTAAAAAATACTGACAATGAAATGATACCTTTTTCCTCCTCCCTGCTAAAGGCACTTTAAGCCTCCCCACTCCTTTCCTCTCCAATCTGGTTAAATTTCCTAGGTTTTCACAAAAAGCTAGGAAGAGATAATCATCAAAAGCTTTGCTTACCTTAGAATTGAGCTAGCTTGAGTCAATTTCTGTGCCTGCAACCAAAAGACAATGAATATAGTGAGTTGAGTTCTTTCAGGAGCTTTCTCTGTTTTTCTATTGATACCTCTATATTTTTTTAAGGCAATGTCACTTTGTTTTGTTTACAAATATATTGAATATCTGTCAAGATTACTATTTTGTTATTGCCTTTTGTGAATTTCCATGTCTATTTTGCTTGCTTGTTCTTTCAGATAAAATTTATTATTTTGTTAATGTTGCCAAAAATTGTAAGTAAAATAGCAATTATAGTAATAAAATGCTTTTTTGAAAAAAAAAAGTTTTCGTTATTTATCTTTTCACCAATAACATGGCATATTTTTAGTTTAAGTTAATTTTTATTTGATAACCACTATGTACACTCTTTGCCTTCCTGCCAATTTTAATTATTTTTAACCGTATTGCATTGGCCGGAACTTCCAAACAGTGATATGTAAATGAGCTTTCTTGTTCTTGGTTTTAGTGAGAAATGCTTTACCATTAAAGGTAATGCACATACTGCTTAATTTCTGTCTTTAGAATTTTTAAAGAAAATTGCTTAGTTTTATTGGATAGCTTACAATATCTATTGAGGCAATCATTTACATTTTCTTTACTAACCTAAGGTTTTGCTCAGCCTGATTCACACTTTTCTATCAGAAAGGTTTTGCTCAGCCTGATTCATACTTCTCTATTAGAAACCTTCCTTTCCTGAAGTAATATTTCCACTTGGGGTTGAATATTATCCTCTCTACTCAGAATCCCATTCCTTTTCTCATTTCTATTATTAAAACGTATTTCCTTTTCCCCTCATTAGATTTGCCACAGCTTTATCAGTGTTTCTGATTTACTCTTCCAAGGAACAACCCTTGATTTATTATCCCAACTAATTTTTTTTTGTTCCCTATTTAAAAAAAAATTTTTTTTAACGTTTTATTTATTTTTGAGACAGAAAGAGACAGAGAATTAATGGGGGAGGGTCAGAGAGAGAGGGAGACACAGTATCGGAAGCAGGCTCTAGGCTCCGAGCCATCAGCCCAGAGCCCGATGCGGGGCTCGAACTCATGTACCGCCAGATCGTGACCTGAGTCAAAGTCGGACGCTTAACCGACTGAGCCACCCAGGCGCCCCTCCCTATTTTTGTCTTGATTCATTAGACACCTCTATTTTGTTTAGGATTCTTCTTTTTTTTATAAAGACATTTTAACAGCTTTATTTTTGTTTAATAAAGGATTTAAACTTTGCCTACCTTTGTTTACAGCTTTGAGTCTTAAATATTTTGATTCATACTTTAATTTTTATTAAAGTTTTCATTCTGTATACCTTTTGGTAAGTTAATTCCAAAGGTGTGAGAATTTGCAGACTGTTTTAGTCTTAAATTTATAGTTTACTGTGAAGTTTTCCTTGGAACTTTTAGGGTATGGGTGTGGGTACATACTAAATGACTTTGTATACATCCTTTTCAAATCACTACATGGGGTATTAAAAAAGGATATAAAAATAATGAACTTTTAATTCTAGAAATCTGTTCCCCCAAAATGAATATAGTATAAAAGGTAAAAGCATGAAAACACTCATTTGAAAGAAATTCCTAATAATAAAACTTGGAAATGTTGAAGAAAAATTATTCATGATGTTGAGAGTAGGGAATAAGAAATTTGATCAGATATCAAGGGTGATCAGATATCAATGGTGGGGAATTTTCTATAAATGGACCCAGCAAGATTCTTGTCAAAACTGGACTGAAGGCAGAGCCCAAATTTGGGGATATATTCATTGTCTATTCCTGTATAACAAATTATACCACAAAACTAACAACTTAATTTTTTTTTTTTTTTTTTACTCTTCCACTGTGTCTGAGAGTTGGAAATCCAGGAGCAAGTTAGTTGGGTTGTTCTGGAAATTACATGTTCTGGGTGTTCCATGAGGTTGCAGTCATCTGAAGACCTGAATGAGACTGGAAGATTTGCTTCCCAGATGGCTTACTCACATGGCTATTGACAAGAAACTCCCAATTCCTTGCTCACTGTTGGGAGAAAACCTCATACTTCCATATGAGCCTCTCTTCTGGGTTACCTAAGTATTCTCAAGACATGCCTAGCTAGCTTCTAGAACAAATATTCGAAGGAAGTGAGCAAGGAAGCTAGACTGTCTTTTATGACCTAATCTCAGACATTTTACTCTGTTGTTTCTACAATATTCTGTTCATTAGAAATGAGCCACTAAGTCTAGCACACATCAAGGGGAGGGTAATTAAGCTTTACCTTTGAAGGGAAGAATTTATGGGTATAATTTTAAACCACCAGGTTTACATACTTCCTATGTGCAAAATACATTCACCTCCTCAGAAGGCCTCCAAAAGTTGAAGTCTAGAATCTCATCATCTTAATCAGGTCTAGTTGTAGATCAAGTCCTTGGGTGGTATTCCTCATTTGCAGTATCTCAAGTACAGTTCCCTGAATCTGAAGACCTGTGAACAAAAGAGATAAGTTACCTGCTCACCTACATGCCCACCCAACAGCAGTGGGACAGGCATAGAACAACTTTCATAGACATGCCTGTTTAGAAAGGGGAAGGGGAGATGGGAGTCACTTGTTAGTGGCAATTCTGAAATCCCACCAGGTATACATATGCTGGCAGTTCATTGATTAGGATGTAAGGCCTGGAGATTCTCTTGGCTTTGATGTCTGGATTCTTGATTCTGCCCTATGACATACTTGGTTTTATGAAAGAAAGGGTATAGCTAAATTGAAAACTGTGTGTCTCCTGTTAATCTTATTGGTGTTCATGCCAAAGAACTCCACTCCAAAGCTACAACCACACATCTCTTCAAGGTATGGATGACTCTCTTGGTTTTCTGCTGAGAATGTTGAGAGAAAACACCCATAAGCTTAGTAGAAGCCCCACTGTGTGATTTGAGGTGATCTTTGAGCCACACCCTTAAACTCTATTTAGAGGGCCTTGACCTGACTGAATGGTGCTCTGAAGCATCACCTTTGATCCTTCTGAGCCTTAACAAAGAATTTTACAGCCCCACTCTCATCTTTAGATCACCTTTCTTCATTGCCCTGGGTTATGATCTTTGCTTGGTAGCCATTAATTTCAGCATCTTTTGCCATCTGAAGAGATGGAATTTTCAAAACCTGCAAGTTCTGGCTCCTGTTTTAACAGTCCTTCCCATAACTTGTTTTTTATTTCCCTTCATATTGTACTATAACCAACAAGAAGAAGCTAGGCAGTACTTCCAGCTCTCTGGCTGGAAATCTCCTTAGCCAGATGAGTCAATTAATTAGGTACATTTTATCCTTTTCATATAAACTGAAGGTGATGGTGTTACCAAACTTTCTGCCACTACATAACCCTTTTCTCAATTTTCTAATATCATGTTCCTTACTTTCTTTTAAGCCACACTGGGGCATTCTCAAAGTCCAGTTTTTGTTTTTATTAAGTCTTATACTAACACACTTCTCAAAGTCCTTCCAGCTTTAGCTGGAATATGTACACACACACACACCCGTATATTAAAGAGAGATTGCAGTAGTATGAAGGAAAACTAGCAGGATACCAATTTTTGTATACATTTGTATGATCTGAAACTTAAAGGAAAAAAAGACTAAACTAGTAACTTCTATAGTAATCTAACTTCTGAACTATTTGGTCTTCCCAGGGTAGGAAAAAACACTCCTTAAAAATATTAACAAATTTTATGCAGTGAACTTGCATTATTTTGAAAACTTACATAAAATGAAGACCTCATTTTGTTTGCTCCAGTGAGCAGTTGGAAGTATATCTTACATGCTTTTTTGGGCGGTGGGGGGAAAGGAATTGATCATAAACACTTCATGTATTACAGCTTCTATTGTGCCCTACAGATTGACAAAATTTTGGGGTTCTGTTTTTCCTAGACCCACGTCCTAAAACATTCACTGGATCATTTTAGCCCACTTCCCTTGACTTTTTTCTCTATAAGTGGCCAACATTTAGGTTTTCTGGAGAGCTAAAATATCTATCCATTTGTCAGTCAAATCAGGTTGATAAATATGTGGGCCCAGAATCAGCCAGGTGGCAGGCTCATGCCACCATTCTTCATCTGGGTCTTTCATTGTGCCAAGCACCAGGATATGCCAGCATATATGGTAGTACTCAGCTTCCTCCTTGAGCTGAGCCCCTGAGAAGGTGAGGGCAGTTTGACCCCAAGAGGAAGCCTGAGAAATGTGTGGGAGTCCCTGAGTGTTGGTTGTGTGTGTCATAAATCAGTGTTTGTCCAGACTTCTGCTGGAACCAGCGTGGATAGTTACCATTGGTGATGACTACTGTGCTGGAGCCACAGCTGACAGTAACTATCCCTCTTAGGGATGGTTGGAAGGGCTCCTGTGTCACCACAGCCTGAGAACTAGTCTCTAAAACTGAAAACAGACGCAGTGTAGGAATGAAGAACAGGATCAGGGGATCACTCCAAAGACCAGTCTTTGAAATCTCTATGAACCTAGATAATGAATGAGTAGAGAGAGGACAAAGAGAGGGATCCAGGCCATGGTGCAGATGTCCCAAGGATCTGCTGGCTTCTCAGCTGATGCTGAGTTCTCTGTTGGCTCTTTTATTCCCTCCTGAATGCCCTGGGTGAGGGATATGTGTGTGGTGTATTGTGTCAATCTGTTCCCTTTACTACTTCCTCAACTGTGTCCTTAGCTCAGAAAGCAGCACCCTCACCAGAAGACAAGTTTACCTGATGAAGCAACCTTTTACATGGCCAATGAGTCCAGAGTCCTTTAAATTTTAAGCTCTGAGTTTGTTTCAGACTGTGCTTACTTCTGAGGGAATGCATAGTGCCACCTGAGGGCTTCTTCAAGACAATGTGAGTAGTGATGGGAAATAGGGAGAATGGATGGTCATCTGTTCATTCATTCAACTAACAAATATTGTTTTAATGCCTTTGATTTTTTTTCCCCCTACAACTTGTAGCTTGCCTTTCACTTTCTTACTGGTATCTTTTGATGAGCAGAGCTTTTACTTAAAAAATTTTTTTAAACTTATTTATTGAGAGAGAAAGCAGGGGAGGGGCAGAGAGAGAAGGAAAGAGAATCCCAAGCAGGCTCTGTGCTGTCAGTGTGGAGCTTGATGCAGGGATTGATCCCACAAACTGTGAGATAATGACCTGAGTTGAAACCAAGAGTTGGATGCCTAACCACCTGAGCTACCCAGGTGCCCCAAAAATGACTCCTTGGGCTTTTTTTTTTTCTTAAAATATCAGCCATTATTTCTTTTTAATTGCTTTAAAAAATTTTTTTAAGTGTATTTATTTTTGAGAGAGATGGAGAGAGTGAGTGAGAGAGAGTATGTTCATGAGCTGGAGAGGGGCAGAGAAAGAGAGACAGAATCCTACGCAGGCTCCACACTGTTAGCTCAGAGCCTAATGCAGGGCTCAAACTTAAGAGCCGTGAGCTCATGACCTGAGCTGAAATCAAGAGTCAGGTGCTTAATGCTCAACTGACTGAGCCACCCAGGTGACCCCTAAATTTCTCTGAAGTAAGCTTTATGCCCAATGTGGAGCTTGAACACATAGCCCTGAGACTGAGTCACATGCTCTACTGACTGAGCCAGCCAGATGCCCCAGAAGCTTTTACCTTTTATCAAGTCTAATTTATCAATTTTTTCTTGTATCCTTGGTATCTTTATGCCTTGTCTATGGTAAGGTTTTGAAAATATTCTCTCCTTTTTTTTTTTTTCCCTAAAAGCTTTATTGTTTTGGTTTTCACATTTGAGCCCATAATCCATACTGAATTAATTTTGTATATGGTGTGAGGTAGAGTTAAATTTCCTTTTTACTTTTTCTAATACAAATATCTAGTTGTTCTAGTATCATTTATTTAAAAAGAACCACTTTTTCCTTTGACTTTCATTGGTGTCTTTGTTGAAGATCGAGTGACTATATAGGTTATTCATTTATTTATTTCTCCAGCTTATTGAAGTATAATTGACAAATACGATTATATATATTTAAAGTGTACAATGTGATGTTTTGATATATGTATATATTGTGAAAAGACCACAATTAAGTTCATTAATGCATCCATCAGTAGTTACTTTTTTGTGTGTGTGTCTTAAGATATACTGTCTTAGCAAATTTAAAGTATACAATAGTATAAAGTGTTGGTTTATTTTTGAAACACCCATACCACACAGTCTTAATTACTGTAGTCTTATAAAAAGTTTCAAGATTATTAGGGCTATTATAGGTCCTTCAGATTTCCATGTAACTTTAAAATAATTTAATAATTTCTGCCAACTCACTGGAATTTGGGGATTGCTTTGAATATCAATACCAATTTGAAGATACTTAATATCTTAAAAATATTGAGACAATTTTTACTTATTCCTTTCCAATTTTTATGTGTCCCCACTTTTTTTTGGAATGAAAATTAAATCTCTGATTTAATTCAGGATTCACTTTGATGAGGAACATTAGGTCAAATTGGTCCCTTCCATAAAAATGTTTTACGGACTTTTGTTGGTAACAATGAATTTTCAAGAAGGAAGTTTCCTGTAACACATTATACTTTTTATGCAATAATAAGTCATTAAAATATGATAGCACAAGCTGGCACTTTCCGGGAGAGGATATCTATATTTGTGGGAACAGTAGGCATGTGTTAAGTCATCAGGCTTTGGCATGTATAAGCTCTGAAAATGAATACTATTTTCTTTAAAAAAATTTTTTTTAAGTTTATTTATTTTGAGAGAGAAAGAGAGAGAGAGAGAGAGCAAGGAGGGGGGGCAGAGAGAGAGAGGGAGAGAGTCCCACGCAGGCTCCACACCAGCAACACTGAGCCCCATGCCAGGCTTGGACTCACAAACCATGAGATCATGACCTGAGCTGAAACCAAGAGTTGGACACTTAACCAACTGAGCCACCCAGGTGACTCATTTGTTCATGAGGTGAGCACATTTCATTGGTACGTTCAAGTACTGTGAAAGCACAATTCTCATATTATTGAAAGCATAGTTATCACATAAACAGTGAGCACATGCCTAATATAAGTATCCTGTTAATGAAGGAGCAACCAGAATGGTAAAGCTGACTCAATAAGGATATACAGAAATAGGATTTATATAGTCTGGGTGGTGGGGGGATGTTGAAATAAGATAGCTAAAGTATGTTTCCTAAATTATATACAAAGCTGGTGAAAAATCCTAAAACTGTAACTCTTGGGATTATCCTTTCTTTTTTACTTCTAATCTGTTTTCTACCTGCTAATCTAAATTTATCAGTTATAAAATATCTGTACCCTAATCAATTTTTTTTTAATTTTTAATGTTTATTTATTTTTGAGAGAGAGGGAGAAAGAGTGAGCATGAGCGGGGGAGGGACAGATACAGTATCCAAAGCGGGCTCCAGGCTCTGAGCTGTCAGCACAGAGCCCGATGCAGGGCTGGAACTTGTGAACTGCGAGATCATGACTTGAGCTGAAGTCGGATGCTCAACTGACTGAGACCCCCAGGCACCTTGGACCCTAATCAATTCCTAGACAAATAAAATTTAAAAAATCTTTTAAGGTCTGGGGTGCCTGGGTGGCTCAGTCAGTAAAGCATCTGACTTTGGCTCAGGTCATGATCTCGTGGTTTGTGAGTTGGAGTCCCGCGTAGGGCTCTATGTTGACAGCTTGGAACCTGGAGCTTGCTTTGGATTCTGTGTCTCCCCCCTTTCTCTGCCCCTCCCATGCTCATGTTCTGTCTCTCTCTCTGTCTCTCAATAATAAATAAATGTTAAAAATTTTTTAAAAAAATAAATAAAAAATCTTTTAAGGTCAGATGGGATCATTCACTGATTTCATTCATTCATTTATTTTAAGTAATAAAAATTCATTGAGAATTCCTGGGATGGTGGTTATCACCTCCCAACCTGGAGGGAGGAGCCAACACCGTAGGAAATCACTCCAAAATCACACTGTCCCAACACTTCTGGCCAACACAGGAAGGAGGAAAATCATTCCCCCCAACATTTGTCAGGCTTTGTTAATCCAAGAACGGTTGGGGGACTGAAGCAGAAGGGACCATCACATGATACTGGGCGGTGGGATAGGGGTGTGCTGGACCCTAAACTGGCTCCTCAAAAACCAGGGGAGAAACATCCACTTCTTCTCTGGAGGTGAAGTTCCTGATCACCAGCTCATTTCTTACCCTTCATGAGGCTGCCCTGGGGAAAACTTTCATTCTGTAGGTTAATGACAGGGTTGTCAGGAGTGAGATAGATTATGGTTCTGTGATATGGCAATCGTCTTGGAGATGTTCTGGGCTGCATGTGGGACCATTTAAAAAAAAATATTTAGTGTGACATTCCAGGGTCATAAATTGCCTTTTTGTTGTATTTCCAAATTTTGGATTATATTTTCTTGAAAAACATTAAAAAAATTATTTTAAAATAATCATATAGTGGGTGCCTGGCTGGCTCAGGCTGTAGAACATCCAACTCTTAATCCCAGGGTTGTAAATTCAAGCCCCACGTTGAGCATGGAGCCTACTTAAAAACAAACAAACAAGCAAACAAATAAAATAATCATATACTCATAGGTTGTTGCAAAAATAGTACATGGAGTACTGTGTATGTACCCTTATTCCGCTTCCCACATTGGTGACATAATTGGAAACATATAATAATCAAATAATCAAAACCGAAACTTGATATTGGTACAGTATTGTTAACTAGACTACAGACCTGATCTACTTTTCACCATATTTTACATGCATTCATTTGTGTGTGTGTATTTCTACACAATTCTTCCTGTGTCTCCATTTGTGTAATCACCATCACAGTCAAGATACAGAACTGTTCCAGCAAGACAAAGGAATCACCTCATGCTACCCCTTTATATCTGCATAACTCTCCCATCCTTGTTCCCTGGCATCCTTAATGTGGCCTCCATCTCTATCACTTTGTCAAATAATTTTTATCATGGTAGAGACATGTTAATTGCTGATAGTGATGGAAATACACAAAGATTAAAGAACTGAAATAAACACTGAAAGCCATTCACAGGCCCTGACTACTGCCACTATTAATGAGACCTTTTTTGAGACTTGGGTGTTAAGATATTTCGAGGAAGGCACAAAAGAAATGTTTTTCCCTAGACCCGGGATTCACATACCTGGTCCTGGACTCTTTCTTCACCCTTGTCGGCAGAGTTGCCTACTAAAACAATCGATGGGTGTACCCTGAGGGTGGAACTTTCCATTCAAGAATACATTCATGTCTGAGTTCATTCACTGGATGAAAACTCATCAGCTCCTGTACTGGAGACATTCTTCCAGGATTCTATCAGGAAGAATGTATCAGAGAGCAGAATGGCAACATATCCTGTCATGCAGGGGGTTATGGTCTAACAGCATGACCACCTCTGGACCATCTCTGAAATTACAGGTTATGATTGTTTGGATTTTCCTGGGGTACATCAGGATGATTCCAGTCATGGAGATGCTACTATGATAGAGCCTTTGGAAACTAAACAATTTTTACATTTGTTCATACATTCATTCAACTTCATAAAATTTTTATTACAAACAGAAGATGAATTGAAGACAAATTCTACCCTCTTGGAATTTAGAGTCTTTTTGAGAAGAGACTGGGAAAAAATATATAGCTCAGAAAATAGGTTATTGTAATACATGAGTAAGTGGGGTAAACTTGTCTGGAGAGGTCAAGTAACTTGACTTGGCTGGACCCAAGGGTAGGGCTGAGAAGTTCGATCACAGAGGCTGAAAAGGGTTGAAAATATCTCAGTTAGGATTTTGGACTTGATGTCTTAGATTGTGTATGTGACTTTTGCAAGGAGAAAGATCAGGAGCATACTTGTAGTTTAGGAAAACAGATGAAATATGGATGCAGGGGGATGCTGGATAAAAGGAAAGGAAAAGAAGAGTGGGGTAAGCTCAGAGAGAAAGGAGGAAGAGGGTCCTGTCTTGGGACTTAAAGGAAATGATGTTTCAAGAAGGAAGATGTCAGTATTTTTAATGGATGGCGAGGGAGCAAGTTAGATGAAAAGTAAAATGCATCTATGAAGTTGCCAATTAGAAGCTGTTTCCTGACATTAAGGAGAGTACCTGAGGAGATAACAAACAAGGAAGTCCTTCTGCAGAGGTCTGAAGAATGAATGGGAGAGCCAGGGCAGGGGTGGTGGTGGTGGTGGTGTGGGGAAGGATGGGGGGTAGAATATCAAACCATAACGCCCACTCCTCCATGGAAAGACCTCAGAAGAGAGAAGCAAGCACCAATCTGTGGAAACAATGTTTTTGTTTTGTTTTGTTTACAAGAGAAGGGGGACCAGAAGGGGAATCAGGGCATAGAGTCCTTGTTTACATAGAGAAAACAGCAATTTTGGGCATAGGACTAGGGAGCCAAATTTCTTTGTGAGAGCAAAAGTTTGCAAAGCAGCTTTTGAGTTAGGCTCTTTTTTCTCCCACTTGCTTCCCTGGCTTTACCACTGAGAGATTAAGAAAGGAAATAAAACAAAACAAAACAAAACAAACCCAGCTCAGGCCAAAGTGGATTTGCAGCCTAACAAGGGGCAGTAGGCAGCGTTTAAGTATTTCTTCCTACACTCATCCTCCCCTAGGCCCTAAATTTACAAGAAAAAAAGACCAACTGGTTGTAAAAACATCAATCTCAAGAGGAGAGAAAGGGAGATAGGGGCTGGAGTCAGTAGTCACCTAGAGGGGCAAAAACAACAGAAAAGGGTGGACTCTACTTCACTATAACCTTGCCTGGGCTCTGTTTCTGAGCAGATCATTCCTCCTTACTCAAATTCATAGAAGTAACACCATCCTGGACTTCAGTGCCTTCTCCTCTTCTTTTGTTTGTTTGTTTGTTTCTTTCTTTCTTTTTTTTTTTTCTGAGAGAAAGGGCACAAGTGATTGAGGGGAGAGACAGAGAGAGAAAGAGAGAAGGGTGGGGCTCATCCAAAGCAGGGCTTGTGTTTTTACCCCAAGCAGGGCTCATGCTCACCTGAAGTGGGGCTCCAGCTGACCCCATGTGGGACTCGAGTTCACAGATTGTGAGATCATGACCTGAACCAAAGTCAGATGCTTAATGACTGGGCACCCTCCTTGTACTTTTCTAATCTGAATAACTGATATGCCTGTAGAACGGTCAAGAAAATAAAAAGACACCTATAGAAACGTACACACTGTGTAAAAAGAGGCATCAACTCCACATTTTAACAACATGAATTAGAATTAGAGCATCAAGATTGATTGATTGACTATTTGTTTGTTTGTTTAAAGTAGGCTCCACGCCCATCATGGGGTTTGAACTTAAGGCCCTGAGATCAAGAGTCGAATGCTCTACTAACTGAACCAATCAGGTGCTCCTAGAATGTCAAGATTTAAAATAAGTGTAATGTTCTCAGGGCTCCTGTAGGTTCAATCAGTTAAGCAAATGACTCTTGATTTCGGCTCAGGTCATGATCTTGCAGTTTGTGGGTTCAAGCCCCACATTGGGCTCCATGCTGACCGTGAAGAGCCTGCTTGGGATTCATTCTCTCCCTCTTTCTCTGTCCATCCCCTGTCCCTCTCAAAATAAATAAATAAACTTTTTAAAAATATTTAAAAAATATGTGTAATGTTCTCAAAGATACAATAAGGAAAAATAATAGAAACAAAGGATAAAGAGGATATGTTTCATCAAAAGACTTATAGTGGTCCTCAGGGCCCTGCATATCTTCCTCCTCAACGTTTTGCACAAATATCCCCATGTCATTTTTTATTCCCATTCTCTGCTTTATTTTTTATCCATGGAACTTACTACCTTGTAACATACTACACGATATATCTCTGCTCTCTCTGAAAACATATTCTCCATGAGGTCATTGGTCTGTATCCTCAGCACCTAGAACGTGGCCTAACTCATAGTGGATATTCATAAATACTCGTTGAAATAGATCAATAAATGAAGAAGTGCAAGAGATATAGGAATTAAGGATAAGGAATTAGTTTATGGATTTATTATCAAATAAAGCAAGGGCAAAAGGCAAAAAGGATGGAAGGAAGATAGAAAGGGAGAGAGGAAGGGAAGAATGAAGGGAGGGAAGAATAAAAGAACATTTTCATATCAACCTGGATGTAAAATAATACACAATACATGTGACGTGAGGTTATGTGGGTTGGACACTGGGAGTGGAACCAAAAAGAAATGAGAAGGGTACCTAGGTGGCTTAGTCGGTTAGGGGTCCAACTCCTGATTTCGGCTCAGGTCATGATCTCACGGTTCATGAGATTGAGCCCTGCATCGGGCTCTGTACTGATAGCTCAGAGCCTGCTTGGGATTCTCTCTCTCTCCCTCCTTCTCTGCCTCTCCAGTCCAAAATAAATAAATCAACTTACACACACACACACACACACACACACACACACACACCCCTGAGAACTTGCTAAAAGTGCTTAGTGTTCAATTGTAGGTGAGCTGTCAGTAGGAGCCACAGACAACTGAAGGCTTGCCTGTAGCAGTAGCATCTGCTTTCTCATGGGGCTGGCTATGGGCAGGCGTTGGTTCCTTACCATGTGGTCTTCTCCATGGGGTTGTGTTGAGCAGGGTATCTTACTTCCCATAGGACAGATCGATCTAAGAGAAAGCAAGAGACAGCAACCAAGTCAAGCTATTCTTTTTTTAATAACCTAGTATCAGAAGTCACATTCTGTCACTTCTGCATTCTACTTGTTAGAATCTAGTTGTTATGTAAATGGGTTAAAGAGGGGCTCAGTATATTGGCCCCTATGTTGTTTTCTTCTTCAGGAAGGGCTATGGCCATTACCCTGCCTGCACCAAAATTAGGTTTTACACATCCAGTGGCTTTAAATATAGATCAAATAAGCATGTATTTTGCCATTTAGAGCCTGCCTGCTTTGCCTGCCTCACGAGCCTGCATTCAACATCTGCTAGCCATAGATGAGAAAATCCTTGTACTATAAAAGATCCCAAACTGCCTTCTAGCTATCTGACCTGGAGACTCCTGGCTGTGTTGCTGAATGACGTCTCCTAGACATGTAAGCCCTTCTCTGATTCCCTTTCTACCTGGGAATTCTTTACTTTACTTTTCTGGGTGTTGGCCCTGTGCCATTCTTTCTGGAAGGGTTACTGCAGTAAGGGACTTCTTGCTCACCTGACCTTTCTAAGTGCCACCCAAATAAATTTCTCTGTGTGTTACTGTCCTCTTGTTCCAGCACTTTTTGTTTGCCCTTTTCCTCAATCAGCCTGAGATCCTCAAGCTCACTAACCACATTTCTTTGATGCCAAATAATTGAAATTGTATTTGGAACTTCATGAACATTATATTGCGTTGATGTCAGATCCATTATAGTCCTCTAAGTAATTGTGATTTTTTTTTTTTAGGTTTATTTATTTTTGAAAGAGAGAGAGCATGAACAGGGGAGAGTCAGAGAGAGAAGGGGACAGAGGATCTGAAGCAGGCTCCACATTGACAGCAGTGAGCCTGATGTAGGGCTCGAACCCATGAATTGCAAGGTCATGATCTGAACCAAAGTCAGACGCTCAACTGACTAAGCCACCCAGATGCCCCAATAATTTTGATTTTTTAAAGCAGGCAATAGTTTGATTGAGGTCATACTGAAAACCCTGTCTCTTGGATGGTAGGCAACTCAAATCTCAGTCAATCTTTTTCTTCATTTAGGCTTCTTGGGAACTGCCCACCACATCCCTGATTCAGAGATGAGCCAGAGATTTAGGCAGAAATTATACACAAATGTCAGTTTCCCCCTCTGCACCCTCTTCTTTATAGAATTTCCCACTTCCTTTCCAGTGGCTCTGAAGTCTGTTGACTGTTTCTTCAAGACAGTTAGACTATGGGTTTACTTAAGGAGTTTTAGCCTTGCCAATCCATGCTAACTCCAGGCTAACAGCCATAAAAATTGGGGACTCTGTCTCACCATACCCTTAAAAAAATTTAAATTTCCATCCATTAACTCTCTGCATTTTCTTCATTGTCAGGTGTTCAGATAGTTGCTTTTTAATACTTTTTTCCCTGGAAGGCATAGTTGATATTTGCATAAGGTTCTGTCTAGGAGGAGCTCATACAGATATACCAAAAGCAGAGCTCATCTGTTTTTTAAAAGAAGACTTCCCAAAGTTCTATAGCACAGTTATATTGTACTTCATTTGCTAGGACTTTGTCACATGTCCACCAATAGCTAGGAAGAGTGGGATATACAGCCACACTTTTGTGTGACAAAGAAGGGATTTATTGAGCTCTTCTTACAAAGAGCTCCTTGAGTGTGTAAGTGCATCCCAAAGAATGTGTGTGTTTTTATTTTTGAGAGAGAGAGAGAGAGCACTCGCGCGCGCGCGCGCACACATTAGTGGGGGAGGGGCAGAGAGAGAAGGAGACAGAGGATCCAGAGTGGGCTCTGCACTGACAGCACAGAGTCCAATGTGGGGCTCGAATTCACTGAACCATGAAATCATGACTGAGCTGAAGTTGGACACTTAACCAACTGACCCACCCAAGTTCCCCATTACTACATTAATCTTATATGGCAGGAGCTGTATATAAAATGCAGAAATATGAAGGCAAGGTTTGATAACAATTGTGGGAATATCGAGAACAAAAATTAAAGAATGCATCCAAATTTAGAAGTATAGTTATATTGATTATAGTTATATTGATATTAGTAAAGTTTTGGCATAAAGAACCTTTTTGGAAAATGGGGTAATTTTTAATACTTGGGATTTTATACATGTGTGTTGCATTAAATGCAACCCACTTAAATACATGTTTAGTACATGCAGAGTGTTCCTTCTGTTTGCACTTGGTCAGCAAAGTGTGTCATGGAGGATGCTCCTTTTTGGAGGAAATATGTTTGATCTCATCCCTTAGATCTGATTATAATCTTCGAATTATGAAATAATTGGACTTTGTTTTTCCTGAATCAGTTCCTTCCAAATCATTCATGTTTTCCTTCCACTTTAGGGCTTAGGTAGTTATAGGAGTCAATCCAGACCCTTGCCTTCACCTTTCAATAGATGGTCCACATTTAGGCTGCTTGAAAGTTGATGTGTCTGATCATGTGATCTTTTTTTTCACAAAGGCTGGGGTGTGTTTTTGTCCTTGTTTCTTACCTGAATCTGCCACTGTGCCTCAGGCCACCACTGTATACCACCCAGCAGTAGTACTCAGCATGGTCCTCAGGCTGGGCCCCGTGAGGGTCAGGGCAGCTTTACCTCCAAAGAGGGACCCTGAGAACCGGCAAGGGTCCAGGAGTGTTTGCTGTTTGTGTTGTAAATCAATGTCCTGGGGGCTTAGCCAGGCTTCTGCTGAAACCAGTATGGATAGTGAGAGAATCAGTGACTGCTCCAGTGCTGGAGCCACAGGTGAGAGTGACTGTCCCTCCTGGGGACCGGTCAGTGAGGGCTCCTGAGTCACCACAGCCTGGGAACTGATCCCTGAAATGAAAATAGACACATGTTAGGAATGAAGAATAAAGGCAGAGGGATCACGTCAAAGGCTAGCCTCTGAAATCTCCATGAACCTGGGCAGTGGGGGAGGAGGGGGAGGAGGAGGAGAGGAGTCCAAGCCATGGTGCAGATGTTGGAAAGACCCCTTGCCCCAGAGCAGAGGCTGGACTCTGATGGTTCTTTATCCCCTACTGAGCGTGGTGTGTGAAAGGGGTGTGTTTGAATGTTGCGTTATGCAAATCCGAGCCCTTTATCACCCTCTTCCACTGCATAGGTCTTCAGCCCTGACAGCTACTACATGGTTAGGGTGTGGGCCGGGGGTGGCTGTGTGCTGTGGATTTACCTCTTGGGAGGAAACAGCTGCTCTGAGCTGCTCACAGGCCAGTGAGCAACTGTTCAGGGTCCATTAAATTGGAAAAACTTGGGTTTCTGCCAGTCCTCTGAGAAGATCCACAGTGTCCCCTGGTGGCCTCCTTGTGCTGAGGGTGTATGGTCTCATTCATTTAACAAATAACTATTGATTTACGTTTTTGACATTGCAACTGTGTTTGACAAGCCATTGCACACTCATTGCTGTCTCTTCTTCGCTCATTCCTGTTTGTATTTCTTTCTCCAGTTGTTGAAGATCCCACCTCAGTGTCAATTTTATTTTATTTTATTTTATTTTATTTTATTTTATTTTATTTTATTTTGTTTTATTTATTATTTTTTTAAAGATTTTATTTTATTTGAGAGAGAGAGAGAGTGTGGGGGGTGGGTAGGGGCAGAGAGAGAGAGAGAGAGAGAGAGAGAGAATCTTAAGCAGGCTTCATGCTCAGTGCAGAGCCCAACACAGGGATACCACAACCCTGGGATCATTACCTGAGTTGAAATCAAGAGCAGGATGCTTGACTGATTGAGCCACCCAGGGACCCCAAGATTTTATTTTTAATTAATCTCTATACCCAACCTGGGGCTTGAACTCACAACCCTGAGATCAAGAGTCACATGCTTTGCCGACTGAGCCAGCCAGGCACCCCCCACCCCACCCAGTATCAATTTTAGTGTTACATGGTCTTAATTTCTGATCTGAGTGTTCAGAGTGATTAAAGGAATTGTTTCATGACCAGGTGACTCTAAGGAAGTTATTA
Source organism: Neofelis nebulosa (assembly GCF_028018385.1). Taxonomy (NCBI): domain Eukaryota; kingdom Metazoa; phylum Chordata; class Mammalia; order Carnivora; family Felidae; genus Neofelis; species Neofelis nebulosa. The sequence goes on along the minus strand of NC_080792.1, from coordinate 75,374,365 downwards.
ATTTGAACCTTACATTGAATAAACAGCTGGTTTAAGTCAGAATTATTTTAATAATTTACTTTAGAGAACTTTAAAAAGGAAGCCACTAAAGACTGAGTGTTAAAGCTTTTACTGTGAATTCAGTAGAGACTAAAGTCAGCTGTATGAATGATCTGCTAAGTCTACAGGACTAGGCATCCCCACCCAACTATGGATACCAAGGTTGGGGAAGCTTTCCTGGTTGGCAGTGCTCCATGCATAGTATCACACATTGGTGCCAGGAGAAGTTAGCACGGTCTATGACTCCACTGGGAGAAGACAAATGGAAGCTTTTGCTTGGAATTCTCTTGGACCCAGCCCGTGTGCCTCTTCCTTTGGCTGATTTTAATCTGCATCTTTTTTGTGGTAATAAGCCATATCTATGGTACAACAGGTTTCAGTGAATTATCTGAGTCCTTCTGGGGAATTATCAAAACTGAGGTGACCTGGGGGACCCCTGAATTTGCAACTGGTGTCAGAGTCGAGGGTATTTTGGGGTACCTTCAGACTTTGGGGGACCCTTCAGACTTTTCAGGGTCCAGACTCACATCAGTTTGTTTTGTGACATCTGTGACATCATTCTGGGTCACGTGTTATGAGGCAACTCCAAGTGTCTTGGCCTGTTAAGATGCTGCAGGACCAGCATAAATGGAAAGATATCCTGGACACTCAAGCACACCTTCTTAGTCTTGTATTTTTCCACCGCTTTTGGAAGTAGACAAACTGCAGCAAATATAAATCTCCCTCTTACCACAATGTTTATTGTGGTAAAACATTCATAACATAAAACTTAAAATTTTAACAATCTTTAAGTGCACAATTCAGTGGCATTAGTAAATTCACTTTGTCGCACTCCATTACCATCACCACCACCCAGCTCCAGAACTTTTTATCTTCCAAAATGAAATTCCATATCAATCAAACAGTGCCTGCCCATTCTCCCCTCCTCCAGTACCTAGGAACCAGCACTCTACTTTATGTGTTGACGAATTTAACTACTCTAGAGATCTCATGTATGTAGAATGATATGGTGTTTATCCTTCTGTAACTGGCTTATTTCACTTAGCATAGTGTTTTCAATGCTCATCCACATTGTAGCATGCATCAGACTTTCCTGCGTTTTTAAAAAAATTTTTTTAACATTTTTACTTATTTTTGAAAGAGAGAGACAGAGCATGAGTGGGGGAGGGGCAGGGAGAGAAGGAGACACAGAATCCGAAGCAGGCTCCAGGCTCCCAGCTGTCAGCACAGAGCCCGATGCGGGGCTTGATCCCACAAACTGTGAGATCATGACCTGAGCTGACGTCGAACGCTCAACCAACTGAGCCACCCAGGGGCCCCCAGAATTTCCTGCCTTCTTAAGGCAGAAAAATACTCCATTGCATATATATATATACCACATTTTGTTTATCCATCCATCTTTCAATGGACACTTGGATTGCTTCCACCTTTTAGTTGCTGTGAATAGTGCTTTTATGAATATGGGTGTACAAATATAAGACCCTGCTTAATATTATTTTGGGTATGTACTCAGGTGAAATTTCTGGATCATACAGTAATTTTTGGTTTAATTCTTTTTGAGGAACCGCCATACTCTCTTCCACAGTGGCTGCACAATTTTATGTTCCCACCGGCAATATACAAGGGTTCCAGTTTCTGCATATCCTTCTTAACACTTGTTAGTTTCTATTCTTTGGCAATACCATGATAATGGATGTGAAGTGGTAGACTATTGTGATTTTGATTTACATTTCCTTCATGGTTTATGGTTAATGATTTATACCATTATGCTCTAATGGCATAGAGCAACTTGTCAGATGTTTCTTGGACACTTGTATATTTTCTTTGGAGAAATGTCATTCAAGTCCATTGCCCATGCTGTAATCATTTTTATTTTGTTGTTCTTTATATAGCCTGGATACTGATCTCTGATCAGATATAAGATATACAAATATCTTCCTGTTCTGTAAATTGCTTGTTCACTCTGTTGTTAGTGTCCTTTGGTGCACATACATTTTAATTTTGATAAAGTCCAATGTATCTGTTTTCTTTTTCCTTTTTTGCCTTTATTTTTGGTGTCATATCTAAGAAATCATTGCCAAATCTAATATAGGTGTATCTCAGAGATATTGCCAGTTCATTTCCAGACCACAGCTGTAAAGCGAATATCTCAGTAAAGTGAGTCAAGTGAATTTTTTGGTTTCCCAGTACATATAAAAGTTATGTTTACATGACACTGTAGTGAATTAAGCATGCAATAGCATTATGTCTAAAAAACAACATGCATGCCTTATTTAAAAAATATGTTATTGCTAAAAAGTGCTAGCCATCATGTGAGCTTTCAGCAAGTCATCATCTTTTTGCTGGTGGAGGGTCTTGCTTCAATGTTAATGATTGCTGACCAATCAGGGAGGTGGTTGCTAAAGGTTGGGGTGTGGCAATTTCTTAAAATAAGACAATAATGAAGTTTTCTGTGTTGAGTGACTTTTTTCAAGAACGATTTCTCTATAGCATGTGATGCTGTTTTGATAGCATTTTACCTTCAGTGGAATTTCTTTCACAGTTGGAGCCAATCCTTCAAAACCTGCTGCTGCTTTGTAAGTAAGCTTGTGTAACATTCTCAATCCTTTGGTGTCATTTCAACACACTGCACAAATCTTCACCAGGTTCCATCTCAAACCCGAGTAAGTTCCACCTCAAAAGCCTCAATTTCTTTGTTCATCCATAAGAAACAACTCCTCATCCGTTGAAGTTCTATCATGAGATTGTAACAATTCAGTCACATCTTCAGGCTGCACTTGTAATTCTAGTTCTGTTACTATATGTACCACATCTGCAGTTACTTCCTCCACTGAAGTCTTGAACCCCTCAATGTCATGTGTGAATGTTGGGATCTACTCCTTCTAAACTCCTGTTCATGTTGCTCTTCTGACCTCTTCCCAAGAGTCATGAATGTTTTCAACAGCATCTAGAATGGTGAATCCCTTCCAGAAAGCTGTTCATTTACTTCATCCAGATCCATCAGAGGAATCACTAGTATCTATTTGATGTCTTTAACATTTCTTCAATGATGCGACTTGAAAGTCAAATTACTCCTTGATCCATGGGTTGCAAAATGAATGTTGTGCTAGCAGGCATGAAACAACATAAATCTCATTGTACATCTCTATCAGAACTCTTGGGTGACCAGGCACATTGTCAATGAGCAGTAATATTTTGAAAGGAATCTGTTTTTCTGAGCAGTAGATCTCAACAGTGGGTTTAAAATATTCAGTAAACCATGTTGTAAACAAATGTGCTGCCATCCACTTGATGTTCCATTTATAGAGCACAGGTAGAATAGATTTAGCATAATTCTTAAGGGCCATAGGATTTTTGGCATGGTTAATGAGCATTGGCTCCAATTTAAGTCAACAACTGCATTAGCCCTAATGAGACAGTCAGCCTGTCCTTTGAAACTTTGAGGCCAGGCACTCACTTCTCCTCTCGAACTATGAAAATACTGGACATCATCTTCTTCCAATAGAAGGCTGTTTCATCTACATTGACAATCACTGTTTAGTGTAGTCACCTTCATGAATTGTCTTGGCTAGATCTTCTGGATCACTTATGTATTAGTGATCTTATATATTAGCAGCTTATATATTAGCTTATATATTACTTATATATTATAAGTATACTCTAAGTATACTTACATACTTCTAAGTATATTATACGTATACTATACTTATACACTATAAGTATATTATAAGTATACTATATATATTACTTATATATTAGCAGCTTATATATTAGCACTTGATAGTTTTTCTTGTACTTTTATGTTATGGAGATGGCTTCTTTCCTTAAACCTCATGAACCGACCTCCGCTAGCTTCAGACTTTTTCTTCTGCGGCTTTCTCACCTCTCTCAGCTTTCACAGAATTGAAGAGAGTTAGGGTCTTCCTCTGGATTAGGCTGTAGCTTAAAGGAATGTTGTGGCTGGTTCAGTCTTCTATCCAGACCACTCACACTTTCTCCAGATGATGATAAGGCTGTTTTGCTTTCTTGTCATTTGTGTATTCACTGGAGTAGAACTTTCAATTTCCTTCAGAATTTTTTTTTCCCCATTCACAACTTGGCCAACTGTTTGGCACAAGAAACCTAGTTTTCAGTCTATCTTGACTTTTGACATGTCTTCCTCATTATGTTTAATCATTCCTAGTTTTTGATTTAAAGTGAGAGATGTGCAATTCTTACTTTCACTTGAACATGATGAGGCCATTGTAGAGTTGTTAAGTGGCCTAATTTTAGTATTGTTGTGAATCAGGAAATAGGGAGACCCAAGGGGAGTGAGAGAGATGGGGGAATGGCTGGCTGGTGCAGCAGCCAGAACATATACATTTTTCAATTAAGTTTGCCATCTTATATGGGCAGGGTTCGTCGTGCACCAGCACAGTTACAATAGTAATCACAGATCATCATAACAAATAAAATAATAATTAACAAGTTTGAAATTAACAAACAAAATGTGACACAGAAACATAAAGTGAGCAAATTAAAACAAAACATGACACAGAGACATAAAGTGAGCAAATGTTGGAAAAATGGTGCCAATAAACTTGCTCAATGTAAGGTTGCCACAAAACTTCAAATTGTAAAAATGCAATATATTTGTGAAGTGTAATAAAGCAAAGTACAGTAAAATAAGTTATTCCTCTATCCTTTATTAGGTGTAGGTATGTTTCATAGGCATTTGTGACCCTCCCATAAATAAGCTGAGTATTTACTACTCATGGGGGAATGGATAGCTCATGCCATTTTCCCTATCCATTAGGACTCTGATCTCCACCTCCCCTCAGTTGGAGAGTATGTGGAGAAGCCATTCTCTGGTCCAAATTTTCTGAAATACCTGTAGTTTCTTGACTTTCAGATGACAAGATTTTCCACAAAGATTATGGGGAACTCTCCCAGGATAAGCAGATGTGGAGGAGTGAAGAAGGCATGATTGGTCAGAGGCAAAGGTTGTGATGCAGTTGCAACAAAATAGACACTACTATGATGGGCTCTAGAGTTGAGAAGTCTCCCCAGGATCCTGAAGTGCAATGAGAGGGGTAGGGCCTCGTAACTATGCATCCATCAGTCTTTGAATACAAGCTGCACCTAGAAGAGTTTATGGCCTTGGGTGATCCCCTGCCCAAGGCTTAGTCTCATAGCATGATTCAGTGGAGACCTGTTGGCTGGTTACACTCAGTTGCTGGAGAAGGCATGGTTTAGTCCTAGAATGGGGAGTTATGACAGGGCATCACTACATCCATTATAGGTCCACCTCATATCCATGCTCAGATCCCCAGGCTTCATACAGTGAGTCTTGGGAACAATTCCTCCTGGATGTGTTTTGGTCTCTTTTCCAGATGGAAACTTGAAAGAGGTCATTCAGTGGGATGAAATGCAGTTCCTACTGCTGAAGGTGGTCTCAAGAATATAACCAATGTTAATTGTCCTCTGTCTCCACCACTCATATTTGCCTCAACTTTGGCTAGTCCAGGTGACTTCCCTGGTGGGGTTACCCAGACTCTTATTCCCGAGTGTGAACCCAATCACCATGTCTTTCTCAGGCTATATTGTTGGATCTATCTACTTATTGCCCAAATTAGACCAAGAAGACATGTTGATAGATACCATTCATGAGAGCCACAAAATTTTCTCTACTGTATCCTGATGATCAGCCTCAATTGTTCTTTCCCATTTGGTGGCTTCTTTCTTTGCCTGTTGTTCTATTGTCAGAGAGGGTGTCAAGTGACCCAGAGCTGAACTTAAAGTTTATTGCAACTCTTGCTGTGTCTTCTCATGTAGGCATTTATGTGTAAGAATCATGACCTCCACACCCATACAGCTCAGAGTTTTAGGGAATTAACACACATACTCCCCAAGTGGATCACCAGTTGTGATGAAGAGAGGGACTTCTACTTGTACCCTTTAGTACCAGGAACCATATGATTTTTCAATTCAGGGCAAAACACCATAAATTAATTATGCTTTAAGGTGAATATGCATTCTCAAATATGGCTCCCCAGGAGAAAGGCTGTGTCTTGAGGTTGGCATCTCTGCTGCAATGTCAACTTACCTGGCATTTATACCCTCATTGAATGTGGGACTCTTGGGGATCAGCATGTCACTCTGCAGATGAAGTTAACCCTTAAACAGCTGACAGCTTGAAGCTGAACATTGAGGCCTCACAATAGCAGGGGCAAAAAGCAATTCTTTGAAGGGGGATCTGAGTTACCTGTGCTAACATACCTGGGCCTACCCAGTGTGGTGTGTGAGGCACAATCAATAGAATATATTAATTTAGGCAAGGGACCTAAAGGTCCAACTGGTCCTTATTAAAACTCTTGACCAGGGGCCCTGTTTCTTTATGATTTATACTCAGCCCTTGGGAACCTCAACCCTGTGTTCTTCTGGGATGCTGTAGTGAATACTGGCTCATAACTCATGCGGATCCTCCTTGACAGGCACCGAGATTTAAAAATTTCCATTTCGTCATATCAATTTGCAATGAGGGTCTGCTTATCTGCTTCCATTGTGTAAAATATTTTGATATATCCATTCTGCAATTATTCACCTATCCAAAACTCCTTGATATCTTATTCTTTCATAATTTTAAACCTTACCTTGCAGCTCTTTTTGAAGATATTTTTGGGGAAAGAAATAAAGATCAATCATGGGGGAAGTAGACTTGATTTAGAGAGAAATGATGCTTGCCTCTCTAACATACCTTCCCTGCAGATTCTTGCTCTGTGTCAATCCAGTCCCCAACCTTCCCATTGTCCTGCCTACCCATTAGAGCTCTGCAGTAAACACCACGGAGAACTTTGGAGTCTCTGTAGGGAACATGCACAGAGGGCAGAGGGGCCAGTGGTGGGCTGCTTTTCTTTTCTTTCCTTTTTTAATTTTTTTTAAAATTTATTTTTGATAGAAAGAGAGAGAGAGAGAGAGAGAGAGAGAGAGAGAGAGACAGGGGAAGGGCAGAGAGAGAGGAAGACACAGAATCTGAAGCAGGGTCCAGGCTCAGAGCTGTCAGCACAGATCTCAACGTGGGCCTCGAACTCACAAGCCATGAGATCATGACCTGAGCCAAAGTCGGACGCTTAACCAACTAAGCCACCCAGGAGCCCCTGCTTTTCTTTTCTAAACTTCTTTCCTACCTCCAAGACAGAGATCAGTTTTGTAAATTGGATTAAGAGGCAGGGAAAGAAACTGCATTCCCTAGAGTATAAGTCATCTCATACTTACATTAAATTTTTGCATTTGTTACTATATTTTGGAATTGGCCCTATTGTTTTGGATTGTTTTCATTTTATTTTATTTTAGACTTTCCTTCAAGTCAGTAAGAGGGAGGTGTGATTACTTCCTTGTTTCCCTTAAGTGTCACCTTATATATTTTCCTGTTAAGTTTATCATTACACATGGGAGTCACAGCTGTATAGTATGAAACTTTTCTTTTGGTAATTAAATGCTGGCTGGCCTGTATCAGAACTTGGTATGGTGAGAGAGAGAGAGAGAGAGAGAGAGTGTGTGTGTAAGTTTTTATTTTGTTACTTCTGTCAATAACCAGGCAATTGATGATATATATCTTTGTACTGGCTTTTATGAGTACACTATTATATAAAAAAAATAGTGGATTAAAAATGAAACATTTTGAAACTTACAACAATGTATTTGACTGCTTCCTCTGTGACCATGGAGACCAAACTCTCTGGGCCCACACTAGCCAGGTGCATCATCTGTGAACCGAAGATGGGTGACATTGGGAGCAGAGGGTGAGCCCAGGAGTTTGTGTCTCACTTCCCCATCTGCCTCTGTCTCTGTGGTAATGGTTGCTGAACCACAGAACACAGTAATACTCAGCTTCATCCTCTGACTGCTCCCCCGTGATGGTGAGGACGGCCTTCTGTCCAACCAGGGAGCCAGAGAATCGGGCAGGGACCCCTGGGTTCTGGTAGCTGGTCCCACCTATCAGACCCTGGAATCTCTGGTAGGGCTTCTGTTGGACCCAGGTGGCATAATTACTGGTGGTGACGGCCCCAGTACTGGAGCCACAGGTGAGTGTGACTGTTCCTCCTGGAGTTGTTGAGAGTGAAGTTTCCTGAGTCACTACTTCTTGGGAAGTGGCCCCTGAAAATAAGTGAGAGACCAAAGATCTGGAGAAAGGACAGGGGCATGAAGGTGCAGTGTGGCCTCTCCCACCCCCAGTCCAGAAAGTCCCCCTGACCTGTGCAGTGAGACAGAAGTGTGAACAGGAGAAGAGCCCAGGCCATGGTGTAGATGCCCCAGTGTTGAGCTTCTCAACACAGCTCAGCAGAGTCAGCTTGCTCGGCTCCCATGATAACTGCTATCACCTGTGGGGGCAGGGCTCTCATGTAAATGAGCTCCCCTCCCAGGAGTTCTCAGCAACAGTGTGGCCAGGTCACAGCTACTGAGCTTTTGCATGTCAGTGGAACCCTGGGCCTGAAGGACCTACAGCTAGCCCTCCTCTCTCATGTCTGCCTCCCAGCCCTCTCTGTAACTTTTTTTTTTTCCCTCCTTCCCCCCACTCTGTCTCTGATTTTTCAAACCTAGTCTCTTTCTTGGTCACCTGAAAATGGGTCACAGCAGTTTTTCCAATCGTAGAATATGTGCTTCCAGGACCAGAATAGACCTAGTAAAGTGTTGTGATTCCTTTTCGAGAATGAAAATTATGAGATATAATAATAATAAATAGGTAATTAATAATAAAGTAGGTATTATCTATAACAATAAATAGGTAATAAATAAGGTATCCAAAAATGTTACAGACTGGGGAATCCCTAGTGGACTGCTGGACTCACTGGTGTAATGGGCCCCTGGTTCTTTACAGGGTGTGTTTCCCCTCCTCAGGAGCCATGGTGTTTTTACCAAGGACTTTGATGTACTTCCCACCTTCTACTCATCTTGTTCAAATAAATCAATGTCAGCAATATAATGCATCATTGTGAGTTCTGTAGAACATGCAGATGGTCCAGTTTTCTTGGGGGATATGTTGGGTAAGAGGAAGAATAAAAATAGTCTTGGAGCAACACTTTAAGTGTACAACTGTCCACTCTATATGAGTGTGAACAGCACCTGATACTCCATATGACAACTGATAGGTATGGAAAAGTATGCATTCACCAGTTTTATGACTCTATACCATTTAACTGAAGTCATGTTAAGTAATGTGCTCTAGAAGATATACCACATCAGGCAGCTTCAACTGGGATACAACTTGACTGAGTTTATAATAATCCACCTTCATCTGGCAGAATTCATATGTTTTGGTGGTTGTTGTTTGTTGTTTTTGTTTAGAAGCCAGATTGATGAATTAAATGTCAGCATGTTGGGGACAAAACACCACTGCATCATTAATAGTAACACTTTATCTCTTCTATTTTCCTACAATAATATTATTTTGTAAATTTCCATCTTGAAGAAAATGGAGCAAAGCATGGTTCTAAGGCTTTCCCTTGGTCTTCTAAACTACTAATACTCATACTTCTTGGCCTATTTTACTAGGCCAATAAACAAGCATGGAGATTTTGCTGACAATTATGGGAATGTGTTCATTGGGTGATTCTATGGACCCAATAGATCTGCTGTAAGCTATACCTCTACTAGATGGGATATGCAGTTCTCCCCACTGTAATGTAGGGCATGGTGATAATCTTGATTCCTGAGTATGAATGTCACTTGAATCATGTGTTCAACAATACTCAGAATATTAATATTAATATTAAATAAACAAAGGTCACTTTAGGGCAGCAGTGAGGAAATTATCACCATATCTGTTCGTCAAGTGGTGACTTCCTCACAGAGTCCCAGCCTAAATTTCAGTTACAAGCTTTAAGTCCTGAAAAATGGCTACTGAGCAATAAAATTTATTATTTTCTTTGGGGTGGTTGCACCTAGTCCCTTGTACATCCATTCTTTATCTTTCGGTTGTATAGATTGACAGTATCCTTGGTGGCTCCTATCTGCCCTGTCCTTTGGAATGCTGTCCCCCAGTAGCCATGCCTACTACATTCTTGGACTGCTGCTCTTTGCCATAATTTAATCCATCATCTTCAAATAATAAGAGGTTTCTCTGCCCTTTAATGTTTAGGGATTATATGATTCCTGTTGCTATCAGAGAGAACAATTTAGTAATGGAATCCTACTATGAACCTGGGCCAACCAAGAACTGCATGACTGAACTATGAGGCCAATGGGAACAGAGGAGCTGACGATGCTGTTTGTACTATGAGCCCACCTGTGAAAGGCTTCAACACCCTGCAAACTAAAAACCCATGAGGGAACAGGTGAGTGGCAACAACCATACCTGTCCACATATTAACTCTCATGATTTGAGAAGTGCCTGAGAAAATATTTTGCAATGCATGGCAACATTTGCTGTGGACCAAGACCAGGTAGGGTATGCAGAGACAGGATTTCCAAAGACAGGTGCTCATTACCAAAATATCTCAGATGGTGAAAATTCTCAAAGCAGGGTGAGGAGGTGAATGGTGAGTCAAGCCAAGGGGAGGGACATGGGTCCAGGGTGGATCAGGTGTGAGGTTTTGTCTCACTACCCATACCTGTCACACTGTGGATATACAAAACTGCTCCCACTACCATGGTTTGCTCCACAGCTGGAGTCAGTATCATCTTCCTGGATATTCTGGATGGTCAGGTACCAAACTAGGTCAGAACCAGAACCTGAAAGCATCAATTAAGGAGGGAAAGTCCTAAAAATGACTTATTGGAAGAGAGAGAGAGACGGGAGGGGCAGGGGGGCTTTTGTCTGAACAGGAGGCATCTTTATCTGGGATATGTGGACCATGGGGTTCTTCTTCAATCAAAAAACTTTAGTTCTGTTAGGGATTTCTCTTTGGTTCTTCTCCGCAAATTACTTCCCTCTTATGCCATTCTCACAGACTTAAAAATGCAGAATCTCAGGCCTCACTCCGGACGTAGGGAATCAGAATCCAAATTTTATAAGATTCCAGATGATTCACTTGTATATTAAAGTTAGAGACTATCTGATCTAACATATGCGGAAGGATATACTTTGTTTTTGGTTACTGATCACTTCTCGTGTTTCAATCTATTCTGTTTCCAACCAACTTCTTCAGGAAATGAACTTTATCATTTTGTGAATTTGATGTCCAGAATAATGTACTTAGGGCTTCCCATTGAAAATAATAAGCATCTCCCTTTCTCTCACTACATCCACATGTGTTTTAATATGAACAGGATAATATTCACAACTTTACAACTTCACAATCTTTACAACTGGTGAACAATTGGAAATACCTAATGACTATCTTTATTTTGAATGTAACTTTTAAATATTAAGCAGTAATTGTATATTTACTTCTAAACTCGGGATAAATTACTTATTTTAGCCTTTAATGACAATAGCAGTGCTTGAAACATGACCAAAAATATGAAATATAAGTGAAGCTATGATCACAATTGAGTAATAATTAAAAACCAGTTAGGGAGAAATTGTTCAAATTCAGAAATATACTGTTTGATGTATTAGGTTCCTAGGGGTGCCATAACAAAGTGCCACAAGCATGGTGGCTTCAACAAGAAGTTATTGTCTCACAGATCTGGAGGCCAAAAGCCCCAGATCCATAGGGCAGGGCCATGTTCCCTCCGAAACCTGCAGGGGAATCCTTCCATGCCTTCCCATGACTGCTAGTGGTTTGAGGACAATTTTTGGAATTCCCTGGTTGCAAATGCAAACTGCAAACTCTGCCTCCAGCTTCCTGCAGTGCCGTCCTTGGCTTCCTCTGGCTGTCTTATTACAAGCACACCAGACATACTGGACTAGGAGGCCACCTTCCCCCAGTATTGTCTCATCTTAACTAATGACATCTATGACAACCCTATTTTCAAATAAGGTCATATTTGTAGGTCCTAAGGGCTAACGACTTCAATATACGTTCTTTGGGAGGATACAATTTAACCCAGAGTATTATGGAAAAAGAATTCTTTCCAAAAATTGTTTTTAATTTTTAATATTAAAAAACATACAATATCCTTGCATTGCATTAAAATGCAACCGAATAAAATAAACTTTATTTATTTAAAAATAATTTTTTAAAGTTTATTTATTTATTTACATAATCTCTGCACCCAGTGTGGGGCTCGAACTCACAACCCTGAGATTAAGAGTCACATGCTCTGCCAGCTGGGTCAGCCAGGTGCCCCAATAAACTTTAGAAATATACAAAATGAGGGTTTCCTCTGTTTGTCCTTAGATGACAAGGAATATTAGAGATGTTCCTTTTTTTTTGGGAGGAAATGTGTTTGACCTCAGTTTTTAGTTCTGATCCAGGCACGTACCATTCTTTGTCTAATACAAAATAATTGAAACCTGCTTTTTGTGGACCAGTTCCTCCCAAGACATTCATATATTTGCTCCACTTTAGGACTCAAACAGGAATGGGAAGCAATTCAGACTCTGCATCACTGTCTATGGATGGTCAACATTTAGGCTAACCTGAGAACTCAGGTGTCTAGTCATGGGATGCCAACATCACATGGTTTTGTTTGTACCCACGCTCTGTTAAACAAAAGTTTGTGTCTTCTTTCTCATCTGGGTCTCCCACTGTGCCAAGCACCGCTATAGTGTAGCCTGCAGTGGTACTCAGCCTCGTTCTAGGGCTGGGCCCCTGTGAGGGTCAGGGAAGCTTTGCCCCCAAGGAGGGAGCCTAAGAACCATGCGGAGGTCCAGGAGTGTTTGCTATTTGTGTTGAAAACCAGTGTCCTGGGGGCTTGTCCAAGCTTCTGATAGAACAGTATTGATAGTGAGCATCGATAACTGCTCCAGTGCTGGAGCCACAGGTGAGAGTGACTGTCCCTCCTGGGGACACGGTCAGTGAGGGCTCCCGAGTCACCACAGCCTGAGAACTGGTCCCTGAAATGAAAATAGACACATGTTAGGAATGAAGAATAAAGGCAGAGGGATCCCTCCAAAGTCTGACCTCTGAAATCTCCATGAACCTGGGTAGTGGGTGAGGAGGGGGAAGAGGAAGAGAGGAGTCCAGGTCATGGAGTGGACTTTCCAAAGGTCCCTGGCCTTACAGCTGGTGCTAGTCTCTGGGTTGTCTCTTTTATCTCCTCCACAGCTCAGGAGTCAAGGGTATGTTTGGTGTTACGTTATTACATTACGCAAATATGAGCTCCATTTGGTACTGGGTCCTCAGCCCTACTCGTAGATTTCCTACAAAGAGGATGTCTGGGGTGGTTAAGAGCTCTGAATTTGACCCTTCGGAGGAAGCAGCTGCTGTCACCTCTAACTCAGGCCAGTGGGCATGGGTGCAGGGCCCGTTCAGTTGGAACCATTTCAGTTACTTTCAGGCCTTGGCAGCTTTGAGCAGGCACACAGAGCCCCCTGGTGGCATCCTTAAGAGTCTGTTCATGGCGGTGAGAATCCTGTAGAGGGAACCTGTTCTTGCTTTCAAGAAGCAAGTGAATAATAAATAAATGTCACCCACTCTTGAGTCTCTCCAGAGAATCTTCCTTTTCAGTTTCATCTGTTGTATTTTTCAGTTCTATAAATTCCATTTGTTTTGATGACATCTATTTCAAGTCTGTATTTCTGTCTTTTCCCTTTGTTCCAAGAGTATTTGTAGCTGCTCATCAAATGAATATTATGATTGTTGCCTAAAAACATCTGTCCCATAATTTCAGCATGTGAGTCGTTTCAGTGTTGGTGAGAGTAGATTCTCCTTTCTCATTCAAGGTTTGGTCTTCCTGGTTCTTGACATGACAGGTGATATTTTTTACTAGATCCTGGATATTTGGGATATTATATCATGGGATGTTGGGTCCCTAATTATCTTCCTTCAATCATTCGATCCTCTCATTGAGGTGCAACAGGATCTCAGGGGTTCTATGTCAGTTTCCCAGTGGCCTCAGAGGATGTGGAGTGCTCACCCCCACTGCTGTGCTGCTGACTTTGTCCTGGAAAAAGTGGGGCATTGATTGTCACCTCCCAGTTCTCATTAGGTCGGGAGTGGGACAAGCTCCCTGCTGACCCCAGGGAGGGTCACACAGGTCTGAATGGAGCTGCTTTGCTGCCTAGGATCAATGCTTAGCAGCTCACTGGGCCCCATACCCTCACTGGCACCAGGGAGGGGAGTGGTCAACTGCAGGGCCAGCTCCCCTGCTTCCCATCCCCTTATTAGTGTGTTAATGTCAGGTGGGAGTCCACAATAAGCTCCTCACTGGCACCATGGTCACCAGCAGGGGTACAGGAGTGCTGACCAGTTCTGCCTTGTAGCACCACATTCAGTCTCCCTGCCGAGGGATGGGGTTAAAGTGAGCTCCCCCAGGACCTGGTAAAATCATGGATGGAGGAGAACCGGAGTTCTAACTAGGATATATTTTAATTCTTTTTTATTCCCCATGTGTTTGTGTGTTGAAACTTTTATTCTGTAATAATTTTATATTTACGGAAAAAATGCAAAGATTCAGAGATCTCTCAATACCTTTCACCCAGATTATTCTAATGAAAACATCGTGCATAACCATGGCATATTTAGTAAAACAAAAAGTGAACAGTGGTCCAATGATATTAATGAAACTGCAGACTTTATCCAGATTTCACAAGTCTCTGTTATTTTTACCTTTATTTTTATTTTTGGCCACTAATGTCATTCTTTGTTCCAGGGTCCACTCCAACTAACCACATGGCATTTATTCATCCTGACATACTGAAATCCTCCAATGTGTAAGGTTTTCAATCTTTCTTTGTTTTCCTGAATTTGGGAATTTTGCCTAAATGCCCACCCCAACATCACAACTGAAAGCTCAGGTACCCAGCAAAGGTTCCAAGACAGCTCGATGCCTAAAATTCTTCTTTGGCCTGTGTCCTCACATAGCATCTCACATCCTAGGGTCTTGTCTCTGGACACAGCCTCAGCCAGCCCTGAGCACAGGAGCCTGAAAGAGAAGGGAGGGTCTCTGCTCTGAACCCTGCAGGAACAGAGTCCATACTGTGGAGGACTGTCTACCTCCTGGGATGGTCCTCAGGCCCTGACCAACAAGAAACCTAAAAAAATTGTTAGCTGTCATAAGAGAAAAAAAAAAGCCAGCTCAAAAGGCTCTGATTTTTACAACTTGCATCACTAGGCAAAGTTTCTGCGTCATCGTGGGTTTTTTGTTGTCTTGGTTTTTGTTTCTCCAGAGGTCACATAGGATGCATAGGAAACTGTTAGGAAGGACATTGTGACCCACAAGCTACTTCCAAGTACGGTCAGTGTGTATTCAAGTTATTTTAAATTGCAAGAGAGTCAGTCAGTGTCCGGGGTCCTGAGCAGGCTGAGATATCTGCCCCACTTTCCCATGTGTGTGTCCCTATGAGCGGCACTGCTGTGTCAGATCTGACAGTAATAATTACCCTCGTCCTAAAGCTGGAGCCCAGAGATGAGCAGAACCCCAGCATTGGCTGAGGCATCTTTGGATCCAGAGAAGTGACTGGGGACCCCAGAGCCCTGGTATCTATATGTTCTGAGTAATAGTACAGGAGATACTAGGGAGGGCTCCTTGACTTCTGCTGGTACCATAGCATGCTATAGCTGCCAACAATGAATCCACTGCTCAGGGTGCAGGTGAGTCTGGCTGTTGTTCCCGGAGATGCAGACAGGGAGGGCGGCTGGGTCAGCACAGGCTGGGACAGGGAACCTGCAAACACAGACACTCATGGGTGATAGGGTAGAGACCAGGGTAGAGTTTTTCAGGATCTGAGCCACAGGGTCAGACACCAGCTGGAGGACTTCCCTGTGTCCCTGAGGCCTTGTCCCTACCTGTGCAGTGGGAGAGGAGCATGAGGAGGACAGGAGTCCAAGCCATGGTGACACAGGCCCTGGTATCACAGTGGAATGGGCTGCCCCAGGCCTTCTTTTCTCCTCCACCCCCTGCACAGGAGGGGCAGTCCATGCAAATGGGGTCTATCCACTGACTGTCCAATTCTCCCTGAGTCCTGGTGCTGGAGCTCAGCTCACACCACACACTGAGCAGGATGGAGGTTGGCTTCACCCCTGGGGAGAGCCCAGGGAGGAAGCACCTGCTGACACAACATACAGATCCCTGCTCAGGGCACAAGCCAGGCCAGAGAGGACACAGCTGCTGAGTCCCCATCAGGGAGCACAGGGCCCAGCTCCCACCAGGCTCCTTGGAGTGTATGTTCCTCACTTAGTAGCTGTGTAGGGACCACAGGTCAGTCCCACAGCACCTCCTGCTGGTCCTGGGGTACTCATCTGGCCATGGCCCAAAGCTCTGAGTCCTGCTGATTTCTGCAGCTCACCAAGTGCCTGTGTGTTCACACATCAGTGGTCTGATCCATTGAAGGTGTGGCCCATAGTGCTGCCACTATGCTTACCCCTGTAGCATGTTTCACTCTCGGGGGTACTGGCTTGTGGGAGATGCAAACATTTAGCTAAATTAAAACTTAAGTTGCTGGCACCCAGAGAAGATGAACTACATCTGTCATATCCCTCCCTTGGTATGTGATTTAGAATATGCATGTTTTGAGTATTTTAAAACTCCTTTGCATTAAAACAATGGATTCCAACTACTCTCTCATGAATTGAGTTCTTCAGTGAATTTCATCATCTTACTAATTTACAAAGTAAAGGAAAAGCAATGGATTTATCTTTGATGAAGTACAATTTATCATTTTTTAATTGTATAGGTTGTGCTGTTGGTGTCTTGTCTAAACATGTTTATACAAACCTTAGATCCTGAAGATTTTCTCCCATGTGTTCTTCTAAACATTTATACCTTTATGTTATACATTATGTCTATGATGCATTTAGTGAATTTTTTTATAAGGTGAGAATTTTAGGTGAAATTCATTTCTCCCTGTGGATATCCAATAGTTCTGTGGCTGTCTCTCCAGAAGGCCATCTTTCCTCCCCTGAAAGACTTTTGTTGCAACTTTGTCAAAAGTACTTATCAAGAGGTGCCTGGGTGGATCAGTTGGTTGAGCCTCCAACTCAACTCAGGTCATGATCTCGGCTCATGGGTCTAAGCCCTGCATCGGGCTCTGTGCTGACAGTTCAGAGCCTGGAGCCTGCTTTCAGATTCTGTGTCTCGCTCTCTCTCTGCTTTTCCCCAACTTGTGCACACACACTCTCTCTCTCAAAAATAAATAAACCTTAAAAAAATAAAAAAAAATACTTACCCATAGTTTCATGGGTCTGTTTCTGGGTTTTCTGTTCTGTTACATTGACCAATGTGTCTATCCTTCCATCCATGCCACTCTGTCTTGTTGTGATAGGGGCTGAATTTAACTTTTATACAATTCAGGAAGAATTGACATCTATACTATACTGAGTCTTCTAATCCATGAACAGAATATGTCTCTCCATTGTTTTAGATCCACTTTGATTACACGTACCAGGATTGTCCAGATTTCAGCATCCATGGCCTGTATGTGTTTTGTTAAATATGCACCAGAAGATTTCATTGTTGAGTGGTTTTAGTGGTATTTTAATTCAGTTTTCACATGTTTATTGCAAGTATGTACATCTAAATGATCTTTCTATGTTGATCTTGTAATATGACCTTCCTGAAATTACTTATTTTTCCTCAAATTTATATTTATATAAATATTTGTAGCTTTCTTTGTGTTTTCTCTTGTAGACCATTCTCGTCCCTGAAAACAGGGACAATGTCTCTTGTTAGTCTGTATGTCTCTCATTATTTTTCTTGCCTTTTGGTTCTGTCAGGCACATCCAGTCCTCAGTTGAACAGCAGTGTTGAGACTGGACATGATTGCCTTGGTCTCTACCCGAAGAGAAAATCTTTTAGTGATTCATCTTCATGTGTTTAGCTATTGGAATTTTATAGTTTTCTTTATTAAGCTGAGGGTGTGCTCCTCTAGTTTTCATTCTCTGCGAATATTTATCGTATTCATTTAGTCATTCTCATCTATTATTATGAATAGGTTTTGAATTGTGTCATATGCTTTTTCCATATTGATTGATAAGATCATGAGATTTTTCTCCTTTAGTCTGTTAATACAGGAGATTGCATTGATTGGTTTTTGAATATAAAACAGGACTTGCATCCCTGAAATAAACTCTATCTGGTCATGACATATACTTCTTATTATAGTATATATAACTGAATTCTATTTTCTAATATTTTCGTAAGAATGGAGGGATATTCCATTTGTTTGTTTTGTGCCAGGAAGCTGTTGGCACCAGGTATTAGCTGAAAAATTTAAATTCATTACTTTAGCCAAATCCTGCATTTTGTTCCATAAGCAAGGAATATGTAGTCATGTATTCAAGTTTTCTTTCATTTCTCTTACAGTGTTTTATAGTTTTCCATGTATGTCTTCCAATTTTTCTAAATATATCCTTAAGAATTTCAAAATTACGTCATTATAAATGGCATTATTTTTATTTTTAAGTGTTGATGGTTTATTGCTTCTTTATAGACTACCATTCAGTTCTGCATGTTGGTTTTGTAACCTGAAACCCATATTGAAACACTTAGATCAGAAGCGTCTGTGAGCTGCCACTAGAACCAGAACTGGAATCAACATCTTTTGGCCTCTAACATATCTTCTGAGGAATTTTTAATCTCTGTGCAAGCAAGTTTGCCTTTGAAAACATGAACACGGTCAGAATAAGTTATCAGTCTAAAAATTTAGGGGCACCTGGGTGGCTCAGTCGGTTGAGTGCCTGACTTCGGCTCAGGTCATGATCTTGTGGTTCGTGAGTTCGAGCCCTGCATCGAGCTCTGTGCTGACAGCTCGGAGCCAGGAGCCTGCTTCGGATTCTGTGTCTCCCTCTCTCTGCCCCTCCCCTGCTCATACTCTGTCTCTCTCTGTCTCAAAAATAAATAAAAAAACATTAAAAAAACATTTAAAAAGGAATTACATATGGTAGAAGGCAGGCATAGGCCCTAAAAGGCTTCTGTTGGAGCTGGCCCACAGACTGGTGAGTTCCATGTTTTCATCAGACTGACATCTGTTTGGACAAACTCTGCTGTGGGTTACAGGCTGTTGCTAAGAGGACACCATGGAAGCCAAAGCTACAAAAGTAGTGGCACAGGTCAACACTTAAAAGCTGTTTTAGTGCTTGCCGTCTCAAGAAGTCTCCTGTGTTAGTGTAAATCGGTCCAGGAACAGGTTAGATTGACACTAGGTCATCTACCAACCTCAAGAAACTTCTGTGCAATGAGGTACACCGTAAAGCACCAAACAGTCCACAGGGCATATCCCTCCTAAGTATTGGAATGGCTCGAAGAGACCAAGGCTTAGCCAGAAGAAAAATAGGATGATGATTCTTCTTTCTTTTTGTTCTATGTCCTTAAAGGGTTGGTTTGTGACCAATGAGAACATTCCTTCTGGTGTCCATCATCCAGAGGTTGCTCTTACTGGGGTGCACCTTGGTGGCCAGTCAAACAGACTGGGGATACCCCCTCCCATCTCTCTCTGTCTCTCTGTCTATCTGTCTCTGTCTCTCTGCCATGCCGGCTCTCAGGGGAGTTTGCCGTAAGACCTTGCAGCTCATAGAAACCTTTGTCATCTCAACCCTCATTGCTTGTTAGTACTGGAAATTTCCATTCCCGTATCACCTGCCTGGTGTCATGGATTAGTGGGTCTGTGACTGGAGGCATATCAAGGTTTTTTGGGAGATTGGACATAGCATAATCACTACATCATCCTTACTGCCATTACAATGAAGGCCTTTGCTTTCTTAGATTAACTTGAGTAAACTTTTGGATCCTGGGGCTGCATCAGCTATCCTCTCTCTGGATGCCTCTTTTGTCTTTGGTTAAGCCATTACAAGGTTTGTTGGTTTGAATTGCTATTAATAGATCCTACTTATCAATGTGATGTTGTCAGGGCAGATCCGAAGACCCAGAGGATGCCCCTCAGACCAGCCAGCCAAGAGGATCCTTGGCTTTGAGAGGATGGAAATCAAACGTGGGCCAAAGGAGGTGAAAGCAGAGTTTATTGACGATATAAAGAGAGCAGATAACAGATGAAGTGAGTGTTTGAGAGACTCAGAAAGGAAAAGAGGAAGTCTTATGTTCGTTTGGGGGTCTGGTTTTTTTTTTTATTGGGGTTGGTGGTCTGGTGCACATGTCCTCTCATCCAGGAACTAGTTAGGTAGTCTGGAATGTGCATATGATAGCTCCCTCTGGTTATTCTCAACTGGACCTTCCTTAGAAGTTACCTAGTCTAGAGAAACCATTAACCCCTTGTCCCTGACAAGGAGGATATATGCTATTTGCAGTACAAGGCATGTGTAGAGTGGTTCTGGAAAGAATAGAAGCCTAAAAAGAAGCAAAGGAAAAAAAAAAAAAACCCAGCTTTTTCTCTGATGAGATCCCTTCAATTTCCCTGCCTAAAATGGCCAGACAATGGATCTTTAATTTGGCTACATTTAAAAAAAAAATTTTTTTTTCAACGTTTTTTATTTATTTTTGGGACAGAGAGAGACAGAGCATGAACGGGGGAGGGGCAGAGAGAGAGGGAGACACAGAATCGGAAACAGGCTCCAGGCTCCGAGCCATCAGCCCAGAGCCTGACGCGGGGCTCGAACTCACGGACCGCGAGATCGTGACCTGGCTGAAGTCGGACGCTTAACCGACTGCGCCACCCAGGCGCCCCTAATTTGGCTACATTTAAAAGAAAAATTTTCTTTATAGAGAACTCTCAATTCTCTTATTAGTAAAACATTAACCTTACGGACTTCCTTGGCAAGAAAATAATAATAATAATAATAATAATAATAATAATTATAATAATAATAAAAACAAGCAAACAAAAACCAGAAATTAAACTTAAGACCAAAGTAAATGTTCACATGTAATGTAATCCCCCTTCCTAAGACCCAGTCTCATCTTCCCGTTTCAATCACTTTTCCCTACAAGATTTACAGGGAGCACTCAGGACTAATCTCTAGGTTCAAAGTATACAAATTGCCTTGTAAATGCTGAAAGCCAGGAAATAAATTTAACAAAAGCACCAGAGACTGGGAAGAAGGCTCCCTTTGCTCCTCCCTTCCAGGGTTCTGTAACCAGGCTCTTCCAGCCTCAGGCATTGCTATATGTCCTTTGGTGGTGCATCCTAGACCCTCCACCACAAAAAGCCTTTTTTTCCCCTGGAAAACAGCTGATATTTTTAGTTATAAAGTCTTTTTACCTCTACTTTTACAAGATCATCCAAATTTAGAGAGTAGCTAAAATGCTTATTTGACTATTTACAACTACCCCTTCACAGAGAAAACAGAGGACCAAAACTTATCCTAGGCTCTCCTCCAAATGATCTGTGAATGGCTAAAGGGACTAATACAAGCCAAGGTTAAAGTGTATAGTCAGAAAAAAAGTTTTTGTTAATGTACTTTATGCAGACTTTTCAAAAGCATAAATCTTTTTTTCAACATTTTTTTTTTTTTATTTTTTTTATTTTTTTTTTATTTTTGGGACAGAGAGAGACAGAGCATGAACGGGGGAGGGGCAGAGAGAGAGGGAGACACAGAATCGGAAACAGGCTCCAGGCTCCGAGCCATCAGCCCAGAGCCTGACGCGGGGCTCGAACTCACGGACCGCGAGATCGTGACCTGGCTGAAGTCGGACGCTTAACCGACTGCGCCACCCAGGCGCCCCTTCAAAAGCATAAATCTTTAAAAAATTTTTTTTAAACATTTTTATGTATTATTGAGAGACAAAGACAGAGCATGAGCAGGGGAGGGGCAGAGGGAGAGGGAGACACAGAATCTGAAGCAGGTTCCAGGCTCTGAGCTGTCAGCACAGAGCCCGACGCGGGGCTCAAACTCACAAACCTCGAGATCATGACCTGAGCCGACATCAGACCTTAACCTGACTGAGCCACCCAGGCACCCCTCAAAAGCATAAATCTTTTGATGCTCCTTTTAGTAAATGTCTCCCTCCTATGAAAAAGCAAATTTAGTTAAAAGTGGGTGGGGCAGTCCCTTGATATTCAGGCTAGAATCCATTTTTTTGGGGGGAGCTAGAAACAACTGTCCTTGTCTTACGAATCTCTACAAAACCAGAAATGCAACTCTAGAAACAAGCAGAACCCACCCATCCTAACCAATCCCCAAACTTTGCCTATTCCTCTCAAAACATTTGTGGATATTATTTAAGATCAGGTTGTTATTTTTTTTAATATGAAATTTATTGTCAAATTGGTTTCCATACAACACCCAGTGCTCATCCCAACAGGTGCCCTCTAAGATCAGGTTATTGAAACTAAATGTTTCTGTAGTTAAGAAAAATAAGATAAATTTTAAGCAGCAATTATTCTGAAACTTGTAAAAATTTGCATTTTTCTCTATCCCTTGAAATTATAAATTTTATCATATCTTTCAAATATAAACACAACCCACAATCTTGTGATACTAGAGAAAGAATGAATGAAAGAAAGAAAGTAAGAAAGAAAGAAAGAAAGAAAGAAAGAAGTCTTTAAAAAATATATATAAACCTCTAAAAAGGCTCTTTTGACCAGAACTCTGATAGCAGAGTTGCTCCAAATCTCCTCCTTAGAGAAAACTCACATACTCTCTCTGTGCTTTTGTGATGTAAATTGTTTACCCTTTTCTAGGATCTAGGAGCCATTCCTTGAAATGCAAATTTCATTGATTTTCAATGAAGATAATTTTCAAATAAGATAAAATAATGAAACATTAAATACTGACCATAGTTTATCTACTTTTGTCTTGTTACAGAGAAACTACGGGTAAATCTAGGTCTGTTAGGAACAAGTATGTTTTATTAATAGATTGAGTATTAAAGGCACATGTTTGTAGAAATTATAAAATATGATCATAAATGTGCCAATCTAAAGAATTCTGATGTAATAGTTCACAATTTGTTACTGATGGGTTTTGGGGTGATGGTGGGAGTTTGGAGCCAATGGCCAAGAAAGAACTCTTGAAGACGTCTTTAGTGCAAAAAGGTGGTTTTATTAAAGCATGGGGACAGGATGTGGGCAGAAAGAGCTGCACTGGGATTGTGAAAAGTGACTGATTATATACCTTCAGGTTGGGAGGGGGTTAGGAACAGCCTAAGTCTCTCAGGAATTTTGGAAACAAGGTTTCCAGGAGCTTGAGGGGCTGTTTTTAGGAAAATGTCATTTATTAATGCTTAGTAAAACCTCAGTCATGAGATCCTTCAGATGTATATCGGGTGCCATATGCTTGGGGTATAATTGCCAACATATACTTGGGGGTTTAAGATAAAGGAGGTTTGCAAAGGAATTTTTATGTGTTTAAGGGACTCACAGGATTCTGGGGGATCAGAATAATGTTAAGCCAAGATTCCCTTTTGCCCCTAGCAAAGTGTCATCATCCAGGCAGCTGCTGCTGCTAGCGGAAGGTCATGCTTCCTGTTTCAAGGACTTGTCAATGGGCTGTAGGCAGTAAGGGAATTTGATTTTTCATTTGCCTTTGTTCTGCACATCACCATGGCAAGCACTTAACCCCCCTTACATCTTGATGAGGATGATATAACATTGATAAGATTGTCTTTTCTTTGTTCTTAGGCAGCCAGGAATGCCTGAGGAATATCACACACATTCCATGGGGCGGGGGTGGGGGGGGGTGGCACTGTTAGCTTGTGCTTGGCCCTCAGCTTGCCTTATGGTCCCTCATCAATTAGTACTTAGTTTTCACTAGAAATTAAAGTTTCTAAGAATTAAGAATTCTACTAAATGTAATTAAGACTACTGGAAATAACAAGGGGAATAACTCTATGTGAGGAGAGAAAGACACGTGTTTTTGGAAAAAAAAAGAAAGAGAGAGAAATAAACATACATTTTTGTTGAGGGGGGGGAAGGTGGTTTTAACCTAAGGTAAGATTAGTTATTCAAAAAGGAAAACAAAGGACAAAATGTGAATGCAGGAAAGAAAGTCTTTAAAAGGTTTATGGGAAAGGAATCTGTGGAAAGACATTTTATATAGTCAATACTGGCTAAGATTAGGATCAATTTTAAGTGAGTAAAGAAGCTCTCTTGAACTATGAGTCTGCTCTTAATAAGAAATTATAAATAGAAGTTTTTCTTTACCCTTGAATTTATGTGCAGAAGAAAAAAATAAAAACCAAAAACTGAATCTCATTATTAAAAGTGCTAAATTTTTGGGGCACCTGGGTGGCTCAGTCGGTTAAGCGTCCGACTTCAGCTCAGGTCACGATCTCGCGGTCCGTGAGTTCGAGCCCTGCGTCGGGCTCTGGGCTGATGGCTCAGAGCCTGGAGCCTGCTTCCGATTCTGTGTCTCCCTCTCTCTCTGACCCTCCCCCTTTCATGCTCTGTCTCTCTCTGTCTCAAAAATAAATAAACTTAAAAAAAATTTAAAAAAAAAGTGCTAAATTTTGTTCACAATTATTTAACCTTCTGTATTTGCCTTTGGATTTTTTTTTTTTGTCACTTTGCTTAAGTGGATAGTTAAATATTGTTTCATAACAATTTGTGATCCTATTTAATCTAATGTTCAAACCTTTTGATATTTTTTGACATACTTCCCAAAATCGAATTCTAAAATGAAGAAGCTCCCTGGAATACTTCAAAGATTTTATGAAAAATTATAGTAATTAGACTTTCTTGGTATGTTAAATTACATGGGAAGGATTGCCATATAAGTGATACTAAAACCTCTTATATTATTTAGATTTTTGGATATTTTATTAAAATAAATGTTTTGGAGTGTCTGGTGGCTCAGTCAGTTAAGTGAACTACTCTTGATTTTGGCTCAGGTCATGATCTCATGGTCTGTGAGTTTGAGCGCTGAATCAGGCTCTGTACTGACAGTGCGGAGTCTGCTTCAGATTCTCTCTCTCCCTCTCTCTCTGTGCCTCCCCTGCTTGCACACGCACACATACACACACACACACACACACACACACACACTCTCTCTCTCTCTCTCTCTCTCTCTCTTTCTCTACATAAATAAACTTAAAATTTTAAAAATAATAAATGTTTTAAAAACTGCATGAAATTCCTAGAACTCTTCTATCCTGCTATGTTATTACCTTGAAGTGCTGTGTGTCACAAAAATAAGAAAATTTCCTTGTTAATTGTATCATAATAAACTCAAGTCAGATCTAACACATGGCCATTTTTAAGTGTTTTATCATTACAGACATCTTTTTACTCAGATTCGTTTATACAAGCTTCCTGCAAATGTGCTTCATCTTAAGTGAGATTTGTGGGAGGAATTCTGAGGACAAATTCTGATAACTTGAAGATCATAAAACTAAACTAGATAAATATTTCCAGAGCTAGTGGGAAAACTGGATTAAGCAGAACAAGGGTTAATAATATAGGAATAAATTTAACCAGGGAGGTAAAAGATCTGTACTATGGAAACTATAAAACAACGATGAAAGAAAATGAAGATGACACATCCAGTGGAATGATATTCCATGCTCATAGACTGGGAGAAAAATATTGTGAAAATGTCCATACTACTCAAAGCAATGTACAGATTTAATGCAATTCTTATCAAACTACCAACAATGTTTTTCTCAGAAATAGAACAAATAATCCTAAAATTTGTATGGAACCACAAAAGACCCCAAATAGCTAAATCAATCTTGAGGCAAAAGAACAAAGCTGGAGGAATCACAACCCAAATTTCAAGATATACTACAAAGCTGTAGTAATCAAAACAGTATGGCACAAAAATAGATACACAGATCAATGGAACAGAATAGAGTCTAGAAATAAACCCATTATTATGTGGTCAATTAATCTTCAACAATGGAGGCAAGAATATGCAGTGGGAAAAAGACAATCTCTTCAACAAATTGTGTTAGGAACACTGGACAGCTCAATGCAAAAGAAAGAAACTGGATCATTTTCTTATACCATACATAACATTAAACTCAAAATGGATTAAAGACCTAAATGTGAGACCTGAAACCATAAAAATCCTAGAAGGAGCATAGGCAGTCATTTCTCTGAATCAGAGATAGCAACATTTTTCCAGATATATCTCCTGAGGCAAGGGAAACAACAACAAAAATAAACTATTGGAACTATATCAAAATAAAAAGCTTCTGTGGTGATCAAAAAGAATGAAATCTTGCCATTTGCAACAACATGGATGGAACTAGAGTGTATTATGCTAAAGGAAATTCGTCAGAGAAAGACAAATATCATATGGCTTCACTCATATGTGGAATTTAAGATACAAAACAGATGAACATCAAGGAAGGGAAGCAAAAACAATATAAAAACAGGGAGGGGGACAAATCAAAAAAGAATCTTAAATACAGAGAACAAACAGGGTTGCTGGAAGGGTTGTGGTTGGGCGGGGAGGGGCTAAATGGATAAGAGGCATTAAGGAGGATACTTGTTGGGATGAGCACCGTGTGTTATATGTAAGTGATGAATCACTAAATTCTACTCCTGAAATCATTATTACACTATATGTTAACTAACTTGGATGTAGATTAAAAAAATAAATTAATTAAAAACAAACCAAACCAAACCAAACAAAAAAAGCTTCTTTGCAGAAAAGGAAACAATCAACAAAACTTAAAGACAACCTAAGGAATGGGAGAAGATATTTGCAAATGATATATCTGATGAAGGGTTAGTGCCCAATATATATAAAGAAATTATACAACTCAACACCAAAAAACCAACTAATCCAATTAAAACATGGGCAGAACATGAACAGACATTTCTCCAAAGAAGACACAGAAATGGCCAATAAACACATGACAAGATGCTCAATGTCACTAATCATCAGGTAAATACAAATCAAAACCACAATATCACCCTATACCTGTCAGAATGGTTAATATTCAAAAACACAAGAAACAACAAGTGTTGGTGAGGATGTGAAAAAGGAGCCACTGCTGATGAGAATGCAGACTGGTACAACCACTGTGGAAAACAGTATGGAGGTTCTTTTATTCTTCAGATAAAATTATGAGGGGTGCCTGCTGGCTTAGTTGGTGTAGCATGTGACTCTTGATCTCAGAGTGGTAAGTTTGAGCTCCACATTGTGTATACAGATTACTTAAAAATAAAATCTTAAAAAATAATATAAAATATGATACCATCCAGTAATTCCACTACTGGCTATTTACCCAAGGAATATGAAAACACTAATTCAAAAAGATATATACACTCCTATGTTTACTGCAGTATTATTTACAATAACTGAATTATGGAAGCAGCCCAAGTATGTAGCAATAGATGAATGAGTAAAGAAAAAGTTGCGTATAAAAAAAAAGGAAAAGTGGTGTATATATACAATGAATATTACTCAGCCATAAAAAGAATCTCGTCATTTGCAACAACATGGATGGATCCAAAGGTATCATGCTAAGTGAAATAAATCAATCAGAGAAAGATAAGTACCATATGATTTCACTAATATGTGGATATTAAAAAACAAAACAAATTAACAAAGAAAAAAGAAACAAACAAAAAAACAAGACTCTTAAATATAGAGAACAAACTGGTGGTTACCAGAGGGGAAGTGGGTGGTAGGGATGAGTGAAAGGTGGTGGGGATTAAGAGTGCACTTATCATGATGAGCACTGAGTAATGTATAGAATTATTGAATCACTATATTGTACACCTGTAACTAATATAACACTGTATGTTAATTATACTGGAATTAAAAATTTAAAAATAAAAATAAATGATACTATTGGACTGAATAAACTAAGATAATTACAATTTTTATGACTTTTCTTAAAACATTACAGACTCAAAAAGACTTTGTTTTTCTAGATTTAATAGAACTTTTTATCTTAAGCTGACTTACAGCAATTTGATCAAATATACCTTTGTGAACAAATTAAAACATCTATCTTTTCTCCCTGCTTGATCTCTCCAAAATCCAGAAACTCTCAGTAAATATGCTTATATTTTTATGGCAATATATTTATTTGCATTAATTCAATAAGAATCTGTTCTTGTAACAGGGCACAATAGCAAACATTGATTATATTACCAAGGCTTTGCTGGAATGTCACATTTGAGAGAGGCATACATAGGCTCGAATATGATCAGACAGCTTTAAGGAACTAACGCTAACTTATGGAGCCAATAAAGCCCTTGGAAATATTAGCCTGCACAGGGATCCCAGCAGCATCACCGAGTAAAGAAGGTCACTTCCTGGCAGGTGCAGGAACCTCAGGATATTTTGAGAACCTCAAGAAGAGAGGAATTCATCCAAATCTATGGGTATCACAGAGGAAGTCTGATGGCAAGAATTTGGCTTGGCTTTTGGCCTTAAGAGGCTGTTATAAGTTCCATCTAGAGATTCCTCATAAAAGTTCTAGCAAAGCAGGTTTTAAAGAACTTACATGGTTAACAACCTTTCTTGTTGGAATTATGTAAATAATCAGGCCATTTTTAAAAAAATCTAGACTCATTTTGCAAACACATTATTATTAATTTGGCTATCCTTAGTAAAAATGGGGCTGATTATAGAGAAAAATATGCTTCAGTAACACACCTTTGTAGATACTAAATTTTACAATTGATCATTATAAACTGGACTAGATCCTGGATTCTTCTAGTGTCTCCTAATGCCTGGCTACAACACTTCAAGGTAAAATTTTTTATTTTTCTCTCAGTTTCTGACAACTGGAATCATTTGATAAACCAAACTTCCCTTTATTCCTGAAGCCCTGCAAAATGAATAGAAATGACTTGATGTAAACTTCAGAGAAATCCCCACAAAAGCTCATGTATAGACAATCTTCCTGCCTGTTGCTCTGTGGGCACCTCAAGAAGGTCACTAGAGACATCAAAACTGCCACCAGGGAAATCCTTCACATCACCACTGCCTGACCTATGCCATCTGAAGATGCTTCCAGTCCGACATCTAGATATCTCATTGGTAGAATTCAGGACTCAAGGTACTGGGTTTATAATTTGTTCCAACCATTAACCTACATTCTTCCTTTGTTTCCATAAGAGTGCTGCTTATCAGTTACCTGATTGCTTGCCCAATATGGACCTAGCTTTGAGAGCCTCCTTTGAGAGCATCACCGCCTCCTGAAATGAGTTTAACTGAACTGAACCTATTGTCAGATTAAGAGACTGGTTCCACAAGAGGTAACAATCTACCTGCTCAACTTCGAATGTGTGAGACTTCAGGGGTGCTTCAGAGGAGGGAACTGTAGGGGTTGAGGTCGGGTTGCCCTAAGATGGGCCCTTTTCTCATGTGGATTATTTTGAGCTGAAGTTAATCTGAGACACTTTGAGGTCAAGAGAAATGTTGGCCCTTCCTTTATCTACATAGAAGAATCCAAATTGGATGGCCTTTCCAGAATAAGTTAAATAAATATATCTGAGTAACCCATCTATATGGCAGGGCAAACATTTGTTTACCAAACATTTACTCTTTTTCATCTTCCTGTGAATTGCATTCCTTCCCTTTGAGGCCCTAGACCCCTAACCCTTCTCCTTAGTTAGAATGACATACATGTCTCTTTTTTCCTGACACTCTTTGGAATTTCTATGTATGAGTGGATTCCTTGAATGTATGCTAATAAGTTTGATTTTCTCCTCTTTATCTGTCTCTTATCAATTTGGTTCTTAGTCCAGCTAGAAGGATCTTTGAGGGGACAGGACATTCTTGTTCACTGACAGTAATAAAGGGAATACAATAGTATACAATAGATAGGAAAAGACTCAGATTTTTCCTTTATAAGTATTTATTCTTATTAATGCCCTGGAGCATGTGCACTTGGGCTCTATTACCTCACACATGTGTGCTCTTAGGACATCTGTGCTGTCTTAGGCTGCAGCATAATCTGTGTGTCACTGCTTCCTCCTCAAGGGCAGGTCTCACCACAGAGAAGTCTGCCTTACAGGGGCCTCCACAGAAGCTTCTCAATAAAAGAGGCTTGGAGACAAGGTCTGTGGACCTAGGGGTTTTTGTCTCACTTCCTCCTTATCTGAGTCACCGTGAGTAACAGTAGCTACTCCCACTGCCATGATATGTAGCACAGTAATAGCCTCGTCCTCAGGCTGCGGCCCAGGGATGAGCAGAAGCCCCGCATTGGCCGAGGCATCTTTGGACCCAGAGAAGCGGCTTGGGACCCCCGAGCCCTGGTGCTTATTTGAATCTGAGTAGAACCTCAGCAGATGCCGGGGAGAACTCCCCAGTTTCTGCTGGAACCAGTATATGTGGTAGCCGCCAACACCGAAGCCACTGCTCAGGGTACAGGTGAGTCTGGCTGTTCCCCGAGATGCAGACAGGGAGACGGCTGGGTCAGCACAGGCTGGGACAGGGAACCTGATACTCATAAGTAATGGAACAAGGACAAGAGTATAGTTTCCCAGGGTCTCGGCCAGAGGGGCTGACACAAACTAGAGGGCTGCCCTGTGTCCCTGAGGCTTGTCCTTACCGGCCGAGTAAGACAGGAGCACATGGAGGACAGGAGTCCAGGCCGTGGTGATACAGCACTTAGTCCCCACAGTGGGCTGGGCTGCCCCAGGCCTCCTTTTCTCCTCTATCCTCTGCCACAAGAGGGACTGTCCATGCAAATAGGTGACAGTGACAGTCCAGCCTCTCCTTGAACCCTGGTGCTGGAGCTCAGCTCACACCACACACTGAGGAGGATGGAGGTTGGTTTCAGCCCTGGGGACAGCCCTGGGGAGAACCCTGAGACAGCACACAGGGTCCCTGAGCAGAGGCCACCAGTCAAGCAGTCAGGTGTTGAGTACACAGCTCTGGTCTCACCCATGTGGCTCAGACATGTGCCCACAATGCCCCCGCTGGCCCCAGTACAGGTTGCACTGCGTGTGAAAGGCAATGTCAGCATCCTGCCTGGGCGAGGGGCAGGCTAGCTCTGGCCAGCCCAGGCCTGGTTTCCACCACCCCCTCCTCAAAAATGAGAGGGATCCCCCCACCCCCACTCGAGCCCCTCACTAGGCCGCAACCTTCTCACTACTATGTACCCCTTAGATCCCTAGAATGGTCTCAGGTGTTGAGTTAGGGACACTCACTCATGGGTTTTCATTAGTGGGGCTGGGGAGCCCTGTGACCTGGAGATGTGTCCTGCTGTCAGCACAGCAGAAAGAAAGAGGCCCTGGACCAGCCACATCCCATCGTTTGAAAAGATGGAGAAGTTCCTTCTCCCCCGACCCCATTTTCCATTAGAGGCATGTTCATATTCCTGGTCTCACCTTGTATTCTTCGCCTGTACATCCCTGGTGGGGTTGCAGGGGTTCCATCAACAAAGACCATGGATGAAGGGATTGAGAAGAGGCTGCTCTGCATGGACAGAAAGACAGAGGTCAGCTCCCTGGGACACATATCTCAACACAGCTGTTTCAGGAGGACCTGGGGCTGGAACACTGACCTGAAGATGAATGGGTCTCCATGAAGAGGGCAGAGCTTAGGGTGGAGCTGGGACCTGGTGGGAGGAGAGACTGAGGAATAAATCCAGGGGGTGAGGTCTGGGGGTCCCAGGTGACCCCAAAAGTGTGCTTTGAGTGGCTAAGCTGAGGCTAAGTGACAGAAAAGAGGGGTTTCACAAAGTCCTGTTTCCATAGGGACCCTCACATCAGAAGATGACATGGACCACCCATTAGACTGGAAAATACTTTGGTAGTGGGGTGTCCTGAGGAGGTATTCTAGGAGAGGCCTGGGGACCCACACAGCTGCCTCTGTCTGTCCCCAGCACCTACTTTCTCAAGGAAAATATTCAGAAAACTTTTCTACTTCTCTCTGTCTCTCTCTCTGTCTCAAACACATAGAGAATTGTCAAGTGAATCAGTGGTGATGGGCATGTGTACTATGACATTTCATACCATGAATGATACTGACTTTGTTGTAAACATGGTAACTGTCTCATTTTGTCCTAAAACTTCCAAGTGTCCCATAAATTCTGTGTGTGGTCATTCCCCTTCCTGTGACTAATTTTCTTGAAGAAATCATAAAAATGTGTGTGACTGGGTGTTTATTTCTTACCAAAGACACACATCTTACATTTTTGGGGTTATCTAAAATATAACATTAAAAATAATTATATATAGGTATATGTCATGTAACATATAATTATTCACCGACCCATTCACCACAACAGAAATGCACTGTGAAAATATCGTGATATGTTTTTCTTAATTTCTCAGTGAAGAAGCACCTTTCATACACACAATGACAGAGAGATGGCTCGTGAGTCCATAGAGACAGAGGACACTAAGTACAGAGACTTAGCTACACGCAGAAAAGAAGTATGTAATATCCATAATGATGAGAAGCATTTATATACATTCATAATTCTATTCTTGCATAAATATGACTTACTAAATTTAAACTTCTAATAATGCTCCTTTTTATTAAGTGTACAATATTATTTTAATTGATTATTCTATTATTAAATAATTATTAAATAATTATGTTAATTATATAACATTAATTATTTTAAAAGTTTATTTATTTATTTTGAGATGGGAGGCGGGAAGCAGAGAGAAAGAGGGAGAGACAGTCCCAGGAATGTTGCACACTGCCAGTGCAGAGCCTGATGTGGGGCTTGAATCCATGAACCGTGAGATCATGACCTGTGCCGAAACGAAGGGTCAGATCCTTAACCAACTGAGCCACCCAGGCACTCCTTATCACTGATATTTTGTACCCTTTGCTCTTTTTGATTTAACCTGGAACAAATTATAAATTGTTTTAGAAGTGTCAAATGACTCAGGAGTGGTAGAAATGGATGGGTAAGGTATGTCAAGTCAAAAATGTGCCTGTGTTTATTGTCAACAAGCCAACTTTTGTCCTCTTCACCCTGAAATTTTCTTTCTCAACCACAGTTGGAGGGCAGGTCATTTTCCGACAAATAACTTGTTTTGAAAAACAGAGAACAATAATTGTGACACTGAGATTCCCTTTTGAAACAAATATTTAGTCTTCAATGACACACTCCTAGATGTAGACATACAATTAAATAGACAACAGCATGTGGACCCCATAGTGTGGGGCATGTGATCACTCTGGAAATTGAGGGTGACAAGGTAGGACACAGGCTAGTTCTTACTGGGCCTGGGAAATCCCACTCACAGTGGTTTTCCTGGGTCCTGAGTGGGCTCAGCTGTAGGAAAGTCACACCCATGGGATCTACTTCACCCCTTTCCCTGGAGCAAGCTCAGAGTTTTTCCAGTGATGGTGGAGCCCCCCCCATTCACCCTCTTACGTTATACAAAGTGGTTGTCAGTCCTTAGGACCCCATACCTGACCCTCAACCCAACCTGTGCCTGACCTCTCTTTGATATCCCAACTGAAGGTTCAGGCACCCTGTCAGTTTGCCAGGCCAGCTCCATGCCTGCCATTCCTCCTGGGCCTGTGTCCTCACACAGCGCCTCACAATGAGTCCCTTTGTCACTGGGCCACCATCCTCCTGGACAGTGCTCAGCACAGGAGTCTGGGAAGGAAGCGAAGTGCTCTGCCCTGACCTTACAAAGAGCACACTCTATGCCCTAGAAGGTCTGTCAATTTGCTGGAATGGCCCAGGGACATCTGACCCGAGAGAAGCTTTCTTAGGGACAATTATTTTTCTTCCCATTGATTAATAATAATAATAATAATAATCACTCCAGAGGTTCTGGTCGTATGAAATATGGATCAAAAAGCATAGTTTTGTTGTCATCATGAGTTTTCTTTTTGTTTTAAGTTTTCCTAAGACATCAGAACATTAAATGGGAAATTGAGAGGAGATCCAGAGTGGATCAGAATCTACTTCCAGGTGTAGCTAATGTTAAAGGACAAACATACAACCCACTAAGTTGAAATTTCTGATTGCCTTTATTCATCCATTCAGGAGCCTGGCAACATCACATCTGACAAAGAAGGTGCTTAGAGGAGTCCTAGGAAATGGAGGCTTTCATAGGGAGAAGCTGGGCGGGACAAGGAAGGTATCAGTCAGAAAAAGGGTTGTTTCTGGCAAGGTCACCTTCCCTTAGGGGAACGGCAGGGAGTCCCATCAGGCAGATTACATCACTCGTGCTGACCGTGCTGACCGGGAAATTCCTGATGGTTTGGCTGAAAACTCAACTCCTGGAGAGACTGAAACTACAGGTAGGTTAGGTATGAAGTCTTTGTAGAACTTAATATAAGTGACTCCATTTTGGGCCTATTGTTTCTTCTTAACACTAGAATATGTCAAAGTTATTTTATTTTAAAATGGGAAAGTACCCAGAGCAGTCCGAGGATCCAAGGAGGGGCAGAGAGAGAGAGAGAGAGAGAGAGAGAGAGAGAAGCAGGGCTCAAGCTCACCCAAAGCAGGACTCAAACACACCCAATGTGGGACTCAGACTCAGGTGCCGTGAGATCATGACCTGAGCTGAAATCAGATGCTTAATGACTGAGCCACCAAGGCGCCCCCTAGAGCAGTCTGACGTTTTTGTCCAACTTCTTCATCTACTTCTATCACTGTGTCTGTCACCAACATCAAATGACTGACAGTAATAGTCTGCCTCATCCTCTGATTGAAGCCCGGAAATGAGCAAAATCCCTGCATTGGCAGAGGCATCTTTGGATCCAGAGAAGTGGCTGGGGATCCCAGAGCCTTGATGCTTATTTGAGTCTGTTACATAGGTAAGGAGGTAACGAGGAGGGCTCCCTGGCTTTTGCTGGTACCAGAATATGGGGTAAATATCAATCCTTTCACTGTTGAGGGTGCAGGTGAGTCTGGCTGTTGTTCCCAGAGATGCAGAGAGGGAAGGCGGCTGGGTCACCACAAATTGGGAGATGGAACCTGCAAACACAGACATGCATGGGTGATGGGGCAGAAGCCTGGGTAAATGTCTTCAATGCTCTGAGTCAGAGGGGCTGATGCAGGCTGGGAACTGAGAACTTGTCCCCAAGGCCTATCCCTACATGTGCAGTGACAGAGGAGCACTAGGAGGAGAGGAATCCAGGCCATGGTGACACAATTTCTGGTGCCCACAGTAAACCTGACTGCCCCTGGCCTCCTTTTGTCTTCTACCCTCTGCCACAAGAGGGGCTGTCCATGCAAATAGGTTCCATCTAGTGACTGCCCAGCCCCTCCCTAAGCCCTGGTGCTGGAGCTCAGCTCACACCACAAACTGAAGAGGATGGTGGTTGACTTCACCCCTGGGGAGAGCCCTGGGAAGAAGCATCTGTTGAGACAACACACAGGTCCCTCCTCAGGGAACTTTGCCACTCCAGAGAGGACATAGCTGCTAAGTTCTCAGCAGGGAGACCTGGTCCTCAGGTCCAGTCTCCTTTGAGTAAATGGTCCTTACTGAGCAGCTGTGTAGGCTGTCTCACAGAGCCACCTGCCTGTCACAGGCCCAAAGCCCTGAGAGCCCAGCTGGTTTCTGCAACTCACCAGGTCCCTATCTATTCACACATCTGTGATCTGATTTACTGATAGTGTGACTCCATAGTGCTGTCCATGATTACTGTAGTGTTTTTCACTCTCAGAAGGAGTCCTGGTCTATGTGAGATGCAAAAGTTCACCTAAATTACAACGTAAGTTGCTGGCACTCCAGAGATGATACTGCAAACATCATATCTCTCCATTTGTATGCAATTTAGAATATTGACATATGTAGGTAAGCATGTTTACACAAACTCTGGATCTTGAAGATTTTCTTCTGTTTTCTTCTGAAAGATTATAGCTTTATGTTTTACAGTTAAGTCTAGGATACATTTAATGATTTCTTTTTTTAATAAGAAGAGAGGCTTAGGTGAGATTAATTTCCCCCTATGGATATCTAATTGTTCTGTGGTCATTTGTCCAAAAGGCTATCCTTCTAAAAGATTTTTTCAACTTTGTCAAAAATAATTACCTACAAGCCAGCTTTGGACACTTTGCATGCCGGATCTCCTCCTTTTCCTGTGCTGGTTATTTGTGGTGACCATGAAGAAGACCCTGAATCCCAAAGCCAAGGTGGCCCAAGCCCAGGTGGCACAGGTGGTCAGCATCAGAGTGGGCCTGGGGCTGCAGAATGTGCTGAGGACCAGCTTGGGGCCTAAGGTAATCGTTCCCTGACTCAGTGGTGTAAGGTGGTTAGGGCAAAGCCAAGGGCCCACATCTGTTGTCTTAGGGTTAGATTGTCTATCTCATTTAGATCCCCCCTTATGCCCTTGATAATGGGGGGAGGGTGCTCATAAAGGATTTTATAAAGGGAGAACCCCATCTTCTTCTTTAGCCTCCCATTTGCAGTTGCAGTCTGCCTTCCTGAAGGTCCCTTATCTCTCCCTGCCTAATGTTAACCTTTTCCCTATTTATTTCTTCCCTGGAACAGGGCCTATAACTGCTGTTAGGGAACAGGGACGATGACCATTCTGGCTTCTTCAAGCTGATAATGGATGGTGTAGGGGTACAGCAGTTAGAGTCTACCCAAGGGTCGGTCGAGTGGCCCACAGTATGGTTTTATAGGAAGGTTGGCAGGCATGAGGCAGCATAAACATTAGCAGACACAAAGAGAAAAACACAAAGTAAAGATTATACTGGCCAACAAGATGGCATCTTAAGATAATGTGTATAGTTTATCAAACCTGTCAGACAATCTAGGAGAGACCCTGACTTTGTAAACAACATATGTCAGAGAATCTCTCATAACCCAGGTGATGGAGGAGCAGGAGCAGTAAGTAATCAATTTTCAAGAGTTTGGCCCTAATTTAATTAAAAAAATTTAAAGCGTCTAATGCTTGTGAGGTGTTATTTAGAGTCTTGCTGAGTATAAGAAGACAGTCTGCTTTATTTTGAGATGTAAAACTTTTTTAAGAGCCAGGAGTTCTACTAGAGAAAGAGTCAAAGCAGCCATTTACCACTAATTGCAAAATTTTAGGTAATCCAAACCTGGGTATTATTTTATAAAGCAGAACTTTTATTATTTTTTGTGCCTTTTTTGTCTCACAGGAGGAGGCCTTTACGCAGTTAGTAAAAGTATCAGTCCATACCAACAGATGTTGGAATTCCTTAGACCTTGGCACGTGAGTGAAACCTAATTGTTAGTCTTTCCTGGATAGCCTCCAGTTCCTTGGGTGCCTGGGAGAGCAAGTTTGTGGTTGGAAGGATTGTTTTTAAGACATACTTTACAGACTGATACTACTTGTAGAACTGTCCTTGACAAATTTTTTTTCCCAGTAAACATCCTTTGGACCATTTGATAAGTTTTGTCCCTCCCTGAATGAAAGGCTTTATGCTGTGTCTTAATGATCTTTTAGCTCTGTGAGCTTGGTAATGCTAATTGCCCTGCTCTGTTTGTAACCATTCCAAGGGCTGGAGACAGTGTCTAGGAATCAGACCCCAGTGTATTATTATTTCTGGGGGTGGGGAAGAGTAGGTGGGATTGAGTCTCCTTTAATAATTGATAGAGCAGACAAACTATTTTCCTGAACCCTGGTATCTACAGCCTACGATATCCAGTAATTTCCAAAAACTCATGTAATTGTTTATCTTCCCTGGAGTTAGTAGCACCACAGTCTCTAATTTAGTTATAATGTCCCTTCCTAACAAGGGAGTAAGGCCCTCTGGCATTATCAGGAAAGAATGAGAAAAATTAGGTTTCTCCATATACATCCTAGGGGCTGAGAGAAAAATTCAGTTAGAAGTTTTCTGGAGATGCCTCTAATCGTCATGCTGCATTTGGATAGTTGGTCTGGAGTGGAAAGGAGGACAGAAAAGGTAGCTCTGGTGTTAAGAAGGAAATCAACCAGTGTTCCTTCTATATTTAGAGTTACCCGAGGTTCTGGGTTTCTGATAGACAGTTGCTTCAGGGGAGCCACCGTGAAGAGCCCCAGGCCTTGGTCCCTTCCAGGGACATTGGTTATCCTAACCCTCGCAGATAAAAGTCCCCAAGGGCATTCAGATCTCCAGTGATTGTCTCCACGTTAAGGGACATGGCTTATGGGGTTTTCATTTTGGTTGTCCCCTCTGAGGACATTCTCATTTTAGTGTTCGGAATGGCTATATAAATGGCACTCAGTGCCAGGACCTCAGGAAGTCCAGTATGATGTAGTACATAAGACCACAACTAAGACCTCAGATTTTTTTTTTTTAAGCCTCCTTTTCTGTTTTTGGTTTTGTTTTTTTCTTATACCCAATTGGCAGCTCATAAGAGCTCCTCCAGGGTTCCTTCAAAGCCAACAGCCAATTTTTGCATTTTCTCTGAATATCTAGGGCTGATTGAGTGACAAATTTGTCCTGAGGGGTGTCAGGGGAGATAGCCATATATTTAATGAGAGCCTCCCTCAACCTCTCCAGGAAGGCCATTGGGCTCTCATTTTGTGTTTGTAAAATAGTGGCTAATTTAGCATAATTTAAGGGCTAAATCTTAGATTTCCTTAATTTTTTTTCAACACATCTGTCTCATTAAGAGTCTAATTTAACAAAAGCATTGTATTTTTCCAGGTCAACTCAAAAACATACATAATATTCTGAAAAGTCTTTATATACTTATCCAATCAGAAAATTTACCTAGATCTTCTTTTATCTGTCTTAAACCTTGTAATGTAAAGGTTTTTTTCTTTTGGCATTCTAGCTTCTTGTAAGGGAAACATGCCAGTTACATTACGGGGAGGGCCTGGATAAGGCGGGTAGCAGGGAGCAGAATTGTATTATTTTTTAAAATATAGATTGAGGACCCGAGGAGGAGGAGGTTGAGGTGGAAGACTTCCCTTCCTCCTTCTCTAGGTCTGTTTTGGATACAGGGACCTTAATTGTTTCCCCTCCTGATTGCTGGACTTTAGAAAGGGTTGCCATTAAATTAGGATCCACCTTACATTGCTTATATGTATCTCAATTTTTTTCTTAAGGCCCCAAAACAGTGAACATAGGGGAATCCTCCCCATTCCCCTTCACATTTGCAAAACAAGTCCAATTGTAGGATAGTATTGTCACTGATATTTCCCTCTGGTGGCCAGGCTCCTCTTCCAATTTGTATCGGGGCCAAGCCTTTGTGCAGAAGAAAATGAATCATAATGCATTCCAGTGGCCTTGGTTGGGGAATTACCCATCTATAGGAAAAAAGAAGAAAAATTGTCCCTTATCTCATTTTCCTATAGCTGGCCAGGAGAAACCTCATCTCCTGGCTCTGCATTTTGGCTAGCTATGCCACTGGCAGCCAAAAGCCCTGTCAGTCTCATGAGGTGCTGGGAGTACTCATTCTTACTCAGGCTTGACCCTACCTCTGAGAGCTGACCTGGTCTTTCCTGTTTTTTTTTTTTTTTTTTTTTTTTCTTACCCCTCCGTTTCCTACCTGCAAGACCTTGGAGGGTATGGTTTGTGACCAAGCAAGGTGTCATAGGATGCACTAATTTTATTTTTTTTGTCCAACAATAACATATATAGTGATCATTGGCTGTTGAGGGAGGGTGTTAAAGGGCCAAAGTCAAGGTCTATTCCCCTGCCTTTTCCAACAATGCTCACATAAATATGTTTCAGCCATGTGGATGTCCATTTTTGGCATACAGTGGGCTAAGTTTAGTAACATGGCTCTCATGTATCTTAGTAAAAGTCCTTCACTTATCATCCCTCCCTCATAGGGCAGAGGCACCCATTCCTCTGCTAAACAGGAACAACACAAATGTGGAGGATTTGGAGGCCGGCACAAAGGGTATTGCCATCATTTTCCCAGCCTTTGGATAAAGAAGAGGAATTTTAATCCTAACCCAGTGTACTTTTAAAATCCATTTATTTTAACCTTAATCTGTCCTGACTGCACATAAAATTTCTTTTTAAAGATTTCCCTTCATGAACCTTTTACAACTTTTCTTTGCATTTAGATTTTGTCCCAAGCCATTTCTCTCCAAATAACCAGTCTCATTTAGGACAAAATTACTTTCTTTTACCTTCAACAAAAATATATTTCCGTTTCTTATATCTGCTACTTTTCTACATACAGAGTTGCTTTTCTTATTTTCATCAGTTTTAACTATATTTAGCAGAATTTTAACTCTTAGAAACCTTAGCCTCCAGTGAAAACTAAATAGTAACCAATTGTGAATTCTACGTTACATCAGAATTTTTTTTAGATGGCAAACTTACGAATCCATTAAGCATAAAACATATTTTCCCACAGATCCAAATATCCTTGGTTTCTCTGCAACAAGTCAGAAGCACAAACCCACATCTAGTAATTAGTGCTTTAGCTCCTTATCTCATTAGATATCCAATGAATTCAATCTCAATTTATCATGTAAGCAAAACTTTAATGTTTTAGGTTACCAAAGACTTTGAAAGCTATCTTAACAATTACCCGTGAAAGCCTTGAGACAGACTAAATTAACCATCGTTTTAAGTCACCTTTTTGCTGACAAATTGCAACAGAGATAATAAGAGTTTATTTGACCTTTAGAAACCCTTAAGTAGAAAAACATTTTATGTATTTAATGCTGATAACTCTAAAGACATTTCTATTCTATTTTATTTTATTATTTAAAAAACTTTTTTCAATGTTTATTTTTGAGAGACAAAGAGAGACAGAGCTGGAGTAGGGAAGGGGCAGAGAGAGTGGGAGACACAGAATCTGAAGCAGGCTCCAGGCTCTGAACTGTCAGCACAGAGCCCCATGTGGGGCTCAAACCCCTGATCCGTGAGATCATGACCTGAGCTGGAGTCAGATGCTCAACTGACTGAACCGCCCGGGCGCCCCAAGACATGTCTATTTTAAACCAACAAATTTAAATCCATTTAAATGCCAAATATGTTCCGTCTGTGTCTATTTAAAAGTTAATAAATTTGTGTCCCACTGGGTATTTTTAACTGAGGCACCAGTGGGGAAATCTGAAGTGTGGGGTCTTCTCTCCAAGACCTTTAGGGTGGGAGGAGGAGCTGATGGTTCCTGAGGCATCGAGGAGCCCGTCACGCAGGCTGACCCCCAGGTAGTGCAGAAAAGGAGGAGCGGAAGGGAAGGCAGAAGAGGAGAGGTGGCCTCAGAAGGCAGAGAAAGAGAATTCCCTGTTTGAAATATTGTCAACTCAGACAGAGGAGCAGACTCCAGGTTTCCTTTCTTTCATTTTGTTTTCAACTAGGGGAATCACACTGTCCATGTCAGTCCAGAGAATGCAGGGAATTTCCCTGAAACAAAAGGAGTTTTGGCAGCTGCTTGGGAATACTCCTTAAAGTCCCTGTTCTGAGGTAGAATAACCAGAGACAGTTGGGTCTAATTATCAGAGCCACTGACCCAGGAAATGAACTAGAGACAAGTCCCCACACACAGTCACATGGTGACTCCAACCCACCGCCCAGCCCTTAGAGTTTGCGGCTTCATTCCTCATCCCTTGTGGAACTACTAGGGCAACTCTGGGCGGTGATCAGGCTCCCCTTCTGCCTCTTGGGGCAGGTCTGCCAAAACGAACCCGGGTTCTTACCAGTCTGATGGGTGGTGCTCCCTGAGCTGGTTCCTGGGCCTCACAGGTCCTGTTGGCACACACGGGGTCCTTGCCCTGGCTCGCGGAAGGGCAAGTCTCCTGCAGATCAGCGGTCCGCTGGCACCAGGTGCGGCTCCGAGGTTTGTATCCCTGATGGCAAAGGAGGTGGAAATGCACCCTCTCTGAATCCCAGACATGAGCCCCCAAGTAATGTAGCAGGATTCTCCCACAGAGTTGTTACACCAAGGCTTTTCTTTCCAGGAAGCAACTTTATTCCTGCCGGCATCACTCAGTTGGGTTTGTACCCAAAGAACTGAGGACCGAACGCCACGTGGCATAGTTTTTTTAATATATTTTTTACTTCTTATTCTCCCATACATGGTAACACACAAACATGTAGTCTGATTAAGTGGTCTCACGTTACAAGGTTGAGAGGGATGTTGTCACTTATGCATATAGTCAGGTTGCCTTGAGGCTTTTTTTTTGCTTTCCTTAGGGAGAGGACCCTACCATACCTCACTTTGCCTGAGCGTCTTTGGAATTTCCATGTCTGTGTGGATTCTCTCTATGTGTGCTATTAAATCTGACTTTCTCTTGTTAATTTGTCTCATGTTAATTTGAATCTTAGTCGAGGTAGAAGGATCTTGAAATAGACAGAACATCCTTCTTTTACAACAGTGGTACAGGAGACAAAGCAGGAAGAAAAGGCTGAGGTTTTTCCTTTAAAACTATTAATTATTGTTAATATATTCCAGACCCTGAGGAACGTGCAGTTGGGATCTATTCCTTCACCTGTGTGTGTTCCTGGGACACCTGTGCTGTCTCAGGCAATAGAATAACCTGTGTGCCAGTCCTTCCTCCTCAAGGACAGGTCTCACCACAGAGGAATGTCCCCTACAGGAGCCTCCACAGAAGCTTCTCAATAAAGGAGGCTCAGAGGTTTTTGTCTCACTTCCTCCTTATATGAGTCACTGTGAGTAACAAAAGCTGCTCTCACTGCCATGATCTGTGGCACAGTAAAAGCCTTGTGCTCAGGCTGCAGCACAGAGATGAACAGAAGTCCTGCATTGGCCGAGGCATCCTTGGATCCAGAGAAGTGGCTGGGGACCCCAGAGCCCTGGTGTTTATTTGAGTCTGAGTGGAAGCTTGGGAGATACCGGGGAGGGCTCCCTGGCTTCTGCTGGAACCAGTTTATGTAGTAGCTGCCAATATTGAAGCCACTGCTCAGGGTGCAGGTGATTCTGGTTGTTCCCGGAGATGCAGAGAGGGAGGACAGCTGGGTCAGCACAGGCTGGGACAGGGAACTTGCAAACACAGACACTCATGGGTGATGGGCTAGGGGCCAGAGTAAAGTTTCTCAGTATCTGAGCCAGAGGGGCTGATGGAGGCTGAGAACTGTAACGTGGTACCTGAAGCCTGTTTATACATGTGCAATGAGACAGGAGCACAAGGAGAACAGGAGTCCAGGCCATGGTGACACAGCCCCTGGTCCCCACAGTGGGCTGGGCTGCACCAGGCCTCCTTTTCTCCTCCACCCTCTGCCACAGATGGGGCTGTCCATGCAAATGACGTCCATCCAGTGACTCCCCAGTCCTTCTGTGAGCCCTGGTGCTGGAGCTCAGCTCACATCAGACACTGAAGAAGTTGGAGGTGGCTTAACCCTTGGGGAGAGCTCTGCAAGGAAGCACGTGTGAGACAACTCAAAGCCTCCAGGCCTGGCTTCCTCTGAGTGAATGGTACTCACTAAGCAGCTGTGTATGGACTGCAGGGCTGTCCCACAGAGCCCCCTGTTGATCTCATGTAGAAAAATAAAAAATGAAAAAAAAAACTTGTAAGAGATAACTCCTATTAAAAGTAGATCAATACGTACCTGCTTAAGAAGATACAAAATTGGCTCTACCAGAAATACATTGGATGAATATACCAGTTTTAATAGGAAAATGGAAAATGTTCATGTCAAGTAGAAGCATGTGCTCTGAAGAACAACTGAGAACAAGGGAGAGTCCATGACCGTGGAAGTGTTGAAGCCAAAGGACTTTGAACCCCAAAAGTTGAGGAGGTAAAAAACAGTCACGCCTCCAGGAACCCACCGGGACAACCTAATGGGCCATAGGGCTACTTCAATGAACAAATCAAAGCACACCAAGTGGAGGGTCCAAAACATCACTACAAGTAGGGAGATAAAGTAATCAAAGTCACAACAACAGAGAGCAAGTAACACTCTCCAAAAAACACCTCCTGAAAGGCCAGGCCCTGGACAGTGTATGACCCTTTTAATATAATAGTGCTTGCAGGTGCAGGACACATAACAAGCTTTTCAAACACATAAGAGACAGAAAACTAGTCTAAATGATGAAACAGAAGAATTCTCCTCAAAAGAAATTCCAGGAAAAAATGACAGCTAAAGAATTGATCAAAACAAATGTAAACAATTTAACTGACCAAGAATTTATAGTAGTAATCATAAGATTAATTGCTTGGCTTGAAACAAGCATAGAAGATAGCAGAGAATCTATTGCTGCAGAGATCAAGGAACTGAAAAATAATAATGATTAATTAAGAATGCTATAAATGAGGTGCAAAATAAAATAGAGACCATCACAGCAAGGATTGAAGAGGCAGAGGGGAGGATAGGTGAAATAGATAAAATTATGGGAAAAGAGGAAGCTGAGAAAAAGAGAGATAAAAAGATTCTGGATCATGAGGGGAGAATTAGACAACTAAGTGATTCAATGAAATGGAACAATATCTGTATCATAGGCATTCCAGAA
Organism: Neofelis nebulosa; assembly: GCF_028018385.1. NCBI lineage: Eukaryota > Metazoa > Chordata > Mammalia > Carnivora > Felidae > Neofelis > Neofelis nebulosa. Next base: position 75,330,237 of record NC_080792.1, on the reverse strand, counting down.
GAAGAGAGAGAAAGGGGCCAAAGGTGTACTTGAACAAGTCATAGCTGAGAACTTCCCCAATCTGGAGAAGGAAACAAACATTGAAATCAGGCAAGCACAGAGAACTCCCTTCAGACATAACTTGAATCGATTTTCTGCACAACATGTCATAGTGAAACTGGCAAAATACAAAGATAAAGAGAGAATTCTGAAAAAAGCTAGGGATAAATGGGTCTTAACCTACAAGGGTAGACACATAAGGGTAGTAGCAGACCTATGTACTGAAACTTGGCAGGACAGAAAGGAGTGGGAGTAAATTTTCAATGTGATGAATAGAAAAATATGTTGCCAAGAATCCTTTATCCAGCAAACCTGTCATTCAGAATAGAAGGAAAGATAAAGATTTTCCCAAACAAACAAAAACTGAAGGAACTCATCACCAATAAAGCAGCCCTACAAGAGATCCTAAGGGGGACTCTTTGAGTGAAATTTTGCAAGGACCACAAAGAACAAGAGACATTACTACTACATTACTACTGGAGTAGTCATACTTATATCAGACAATGTTTTAAACTAAAGGCTGTAACAAGAGATGAAGAAGAGCATTATATAATAATTATGGGGTCTATCCATCAAGAAGAGCTAACAATTATAAATATCTATGCACCAAATTCGAAAGCACCCAAATATATAAAACAATTAATCGCAAACATAAGCAATCTTATTGGTAAGAATGTGGTATTTGTAGGGGACTTTAATACTCCACTTACAACAATGGACAGATCATCTAGACAGAAAATCAACCAAGAAACAATGGACCTGAATGATACACTGGACCAAATGGACTTGGAAGATATATTTAGAACTTTTCATCCTAAAGCAGCAGAATATACATTCTTCTCGAGTGCACATGGAACATTCTCCAAGATGGATCACATACTGGGTCACAAAACAGCCCTCAATAAATATAAAAGAATTGAGATGCATACTTTCAGATCACAACGCTATGAAAGTTGAAATCAACCACAGGAAAAAGTTTGGAAAACATCCAAATTCTGGAGGTTAAAGAACATCCATCCTACTAAAGAATGAATGGGTCAACCGGGCAATTAAAGAAGAAATTTAAAAATATATGGAAACAAATGAAAATGAAAACACGATGGTCCAAACCCTTTGGAATGCAGCAAAGGCAGTCCTAAGAGGAAAATACATTGCAACCCAGGTCTATCTCAAGAAAAGAAAATACAAAATCTAACAGCACACCTAAAAGAACTAGAAGCAAAACAACAAAGAAACCCCAAGGCCAGCAGAAGAAGACAAATAATGAAGATCAGAGCAGAAATAAACAATATAGAATCCAAAAAAACCCAGAACAGATCAATGAAACTAAGAGTGGTTTTTTGAAAAAATAAACAAAATTGATAAACCTCTAGCCAGGCTTCTCAAAAAGAAAAGAGAGAGGACCCAAATAGATAAAAGCACAAATGAAAATGGATTTATTACAACTAATCCCTCAGAAATACAAGCAATTATCAGAATACTATGAAAAATTATATGCAAACACAGGACAACTTGGAAGAAACAGACAAATTTCTAAACACCCACACACTACCAAAACTCAAACAGGAAGAAATAAAACATTTGAACAGACCCATAAGTAGTGAAGAAATTGAATCAGTTATCAAAAATCTCCTAACAAATAAGAGTCCTGGACCAGATGGCTTCCTTGGGGAATTCTACCAGACATTTAAAGCAGAGTTAATACCTATCCTTTGCAAGCTGTTCCAAAAAATAGAAATGGAAGGAAAACTTCTGGATTCATTCTATGAAGCCAGCATTACTTTGATTCTCAAACCAGACAGAGACCCCACAAAAAAGGAGAACTACAGGCCAATATCCCTGATGAACATTGATGCAAAAATTCTCAACAACATAATAGCGAATCGAATTCAACAGCATATAAAAATAATTATTCACCATGATCAAGTGGGATTCATTTCTGGGCTGCAGGGCTTGTTCAATATTCACAAATCAATCAATGTGATACATCACATTAATAAAAGAAAGGATAAGAACCATATGATCCTATCAATAGATGCAGAAAAAGCATTTGACAAAATACAGCATCCTTTCTTAATAAAAACCCTCAAGAAAGTTGGGATAAAAAGAACATACCTAAACATCGTAAAAGCCATGTATAAAAAGTCCACAGCTAATATCATCTTCAATGGGGAAAAACTGAGAGCTTTCCCCCTGAGATCAGGAACATGACAGAGGTGTCCACTGTCACCACTGTTGTTTAGCATAGTGTTGGAAGTCCTAGCATCAGCAATCAGACAACAAAATGAAATAAAATCATCCAAATTGTCAAAGAAGTCAAACTTTCACTTTTTGCAGATGACAAAATAATCTACATGGAAAACCTGAAAGACTTCACCAAAAGACTGCTAGAACTGATACATGAATTCAGCAAAGTCACAGGATACAAAATTAATGTATAGAAATTTTTATACACCAATAAAGAAGCAACATAAAGAGAAATAAAGAAATTGATCCCATTTACAATTGCACCAAGAACCACAAAATACCTAGGAATAAACCTAACCAAAGATGTAAAAGATCTGTATGCTGAAAACTATAGAAAGCTTATGAAGGAAATTGAAGAAGATATAAAGAAATGGAAAAACATTCCGTGCTCATGGATTGGAAGAATAAATATTGTTAAAATGTCAATACTACCCAAAGCTATCTACACATTGAATGCAATCCCAATCAAAGTTGCACCAGCATTCTTCTCGAAGCTAGAACAAGCAATCCTAAAATTTGTATGGAACCACAAAAGGCCCCGAATAGCCAAAGTAATTTTGAAGAAGACCAAAGGGGGAGGCATCACAATCCCAGACTTTAGCCTCTACTACAAAGCTGTAATCATCAAGACAGCATGATATTGGCACAAAAACAGACACATAGACCAATGGAATAGAATAGAAACCCCAGAATTAGACCCACAAAAGTATGGCCAACTGATCTTTGACAAAGCAGGAAAGAATATCCACTGGAAAAAAGTCTCTTTAACAAATGGTACTGGGAGAACTAGACAGCAACACGCAGAAGGAAGAAACTGGACCACTTTCTTACACCATTCACAAAAACAAACTCAAAATGGATAAAGGACCTGAATGTGAGACAGGAAACCATCAAAACCCTAAAGGAGAAAGCAGGAAAAAACCTCTCTGACCTCAGCCGCAGCAATTTCTTACTTGACACATCCCCAAAGGCAATGGAATTAAAAGCAAAAATGAACTATTGGGACCTTATCAAGATAAAAACCTTCTGCACAGCAAAGGAAACAATCAACAAAACTAAAAGGCAACCAACGGAATGGGAAAAGATATTTGCAAATGACATATCGAACAAAGGGCTAGTATCCAAAATCTATAAAGAGCCCACCAAACTCTACACCCGAAAAACAAATAATCCAGTGAAGAAATGGGCAGAAAACATGAATAGATACTTCTCTAAAGAAGACATCCAGATGGCCAACAGGCACATGGAAAGATGCTCAACGTTGCTCCTCATCAGGGAAATGCAAATCAAAACCACACTGAGATACTACCTCACGCCAGTCAGAGTGGCTAAAATGAACCAATCAGGAGACTAGATGCTGGGGAGGATGTGGAGAAACGGGAACCCTCTTGCACTGTTGGTGGGAATGCAAACTGGTGCAGCCACTCTGGAAAACAGTGTGGAGGTTCCTCAAAAAATTAAAAATAGATCTACCCTATGACCCAGCAATAGCACTGCTAGGAATTTACCCAAGGGATACAGGAGTGCTGATGCTTAAGGGCACTTGTACCCCAATGTTTATAGCAGCATTTTCAACAATAGCCAAATCATGGAAAGAGCCTAAATGTTCATTAACTGATGAATGGATAAAGAAATTGTGGTTTATATACACAATGGAATACTACGTGACAATGAGAAACAGTGAAAAATGGCCTTTTGTAGCCATGTGGATGGAACTTGAGAGTGTTATGCTAATAGAAATAAGTCATGCAGACAAAGACAGATACCATATGTTTTTATTCTTAGGTGGATCCTGAGAAACTTAACAGAAGACCATGGGGGAGGGGAAGAAAAAAAAAGAGGTTAGAGAGGGAGGGAGGCAAACCATAAGAGACTCTAAAAACAGAACAAACTGAGGGTTGATGGGGGTGGGAGGGAAAGGAGGGTGGGTAATGGGTTGAGGAGGGCACCTGTTGTGATGGACACTGGGTTTGTATGGAAACCAATTTGACAATAAATTTAATATTTAAAATAAATAAATAAAATAATATTTGACATGTCAAAAAAAAAGTCATTTGAGGCTGAAATCTTTAAGGGCAGATGACTTTTCTAGGTGCTCCTGGCTGGTTCAGTTGGTTAAGTGTCCCACTTTAGCTCAGGTCTCACTCTCATGATTCATGACTTTGAGTGCCACATCAGGTTCTGTGCTGACAGCTCAGAGCCAGGAACCAGCTTCAGATTCTTTGTCTCCCTCTCTCTGCCACTCCCTTGTTCATGCTCTCCCTCTCTCTCTGTCTCTCTCTCAAAAAATAAACATTAAAAAATTCTTTAAAAAATGAATGACTTCTCCTACATCCTAGAGTGATTCCTAGGAAGTAAACTCTTCTTTAATGACCCTGTGTTTTTCCACATTACTGTGGCGACAGACAGGAGATGACGGTATAGGTTCATGAAGTGATTAGTGGAAAGGGGAGGAGGGATCAGGGGAAGAGTGGAATTTGGGAAAAGAAATGACCCTAGGCCTGGAGATATAACATGACATTAATGAATAGAGAAAGAACATTCAGGAGGGGCACTGACAAAGAGAGTTCCAAGTGTGGGAAAACCAAGAGAGTTCATTTCTGACTCTTAGTAGTAAGCTTTGTGTCTTTCAGAGGCAGAGTCACAGTGGAATTGGAATCAGGCAGACTGTGATCTGACTCCCTGTGACCAGGACCCTGTGAGGTGGGGACACTCAGCAATGACACAGAGGTGACTGAGGGAGCCTGAGAGCAGGAGCAGCCCTATATGGACTGTGTGGAAAAAAAGGAGTGGTTCCAGTACTGGGCCCTGAGTCTGTTCCTCACCTGACAGAGTGAGAGCAAAAGAAAAGGTCTCAGGTGCGTGGTGGTCTAGAAATGGTCACCATTAGGGTTTCTGGAAAACTTTGTACCTTCTAACAACCTCTGGGAATAGGAGGCCATCATAGTAGGATATGTTTTCTGCTTTCTATTTCTCATGGAACTGTTTGCATTGCAGGTCAGAACCTCATGCCACTGAGGGTGTGTGGGCTGCAGTTGATCTGGTGCAGGGGCATGAGAATGGTCTGGGGGCTGAGCTGTAGTTTTATGAGACAAAAGACCCTGGCCTGTGTCCCCTGTGCAGATGGTCCATAGTCCGTGCTCTGACCTGAACAACACGGAGGATGGAGGGAAGATGATACAGGTGGCTGGGACTTCTTTGGCGAAGCTTCCATCATTTTCTTCTACCTGGACCCCAACTCTCCCAACTACATGGTTAGTCAGTGAGTCCAGGTCCCACCAGACAGTCACTGTGTTACCCAAAGCAATAGGTGTCCCTTCCCTGGTTGCCATGCTGGTGTCAGTGCAGAGGGTGGCGTGGTTTGATACAGTCATCCTGAAAGCTGGGGTTTCTTACCAGTGGGTCAGTAAGGGCCAGTCTCTGTCATCCAGACGTTATGTTGTGTGGACATTACCTGGGACTGCAGACACATTTTCCCCATGTGGGAAGTCAGTGTGAGACACAGTACATTTGGCTTATGTGTCCTCTTTCTTGCCCAAGACGGTGTCAGTTCTGTGAGCATGGGGACCTTCCCTGTCATTTCTGTACTGTGATCTGAGCCCCGAGCCCACATAGGTCATGTAGTGAAGGTTCTCTCAATGCCATGCATGTAGAGCATGTTGACGGTTGACTATCCTCAGTCAGGCACAGCTATGCTCTGTGTCGCTGTTCTGTCCTGGTGCTTTGATATGGACTGAACTGTATCCCCGTAGATTCCTATATGGAAACCCACACTGTGACTTCATAGACTTTATAGAAGAGGTAGACACAGCATGGGTGAGCACACTTGGAAATGCCATGTGAGGACCCAGGACGAATGTAACCATTTGCAAGACAAGGAGAGAGACCTCAGGGGACATCAAACTTGCCCCCACCTTGAACTTGGACATTTAGCCTCCAAAACTGTGAGTAAATAAATATCTTTTGATTTGCTCACCCAGTGGGTGGTATTATGTTATGGCAGCCCCAGCAGGCAGGCACAATCCTAAAGGAATCTGTCCCCAGGGCAACCGGCCCCAGCATCCAGGAATTTCTGCTCAGTTCACATCAAACAGAAAATGTGCTCCTACAAGGATAGAGTTTGGTGTCTGAATTGAGAGGACAAGGACACATACTGAAGAGAAAGTTCACTGGTTTGGGTTTCAGACCTCCGTTTTAGGGAAGCAGCTGTGTTGGCAGAAGGTGGGAGCTGCACAAGGAAAGCGCATCACTGTGGGGACAGCAAGTTTTTGCCTCACTTCCCTACGGGCCTGGAGCTCTGTGTGAGCTCTCAGACTATCATCTTTACTGCTAAGCAGTAATAATCAGCCTCGTCCTCAGCCTGGAGCCCAGTGATGGTCAGGGTGCCTGTGCTGCCAGACTTGGAGCCAGAGAATCGTTCAGGAACCCCCGAGGGTCTGCTATTATCCCTATAGATTATGGTTTTGGGGGTTGTGCTTGGGAGTTGTTGGTACCAGCTGACATAATTGCTACTGATGTTGGAACTGCTTCCAGTGCAGGAGATGGTGACCCTCTGGCCCAAGGAGCCTGACACTGAGGGTGGCTGAGTCAGTACAGACTGGGCCCAGGACCCTGGAAAATGGAGAGACACAGACAGGGTGAAGCTGGGGTCTGGACACAAGAGGGTGGAAGCAGGGCCCATGTGTCCTCCCAGAGCCCCTTCCCCTGTCCCCACATCCAATCACCTGTGCAGTGAGCGAGGAGAGTGAGAAGGACCGGAGACCAAGCCATGGTGGAGACCATCACCAATCCTGTCTTCTGTGCCCCACAGCTGAGCAGACCTCCCCTAATCTGTCCCTTTTTCATCCACTGAGAGAGGGTGGGCCTGTCCATGCAAATGATACCCCAGCTCTCTGACCCCTCACTGGACCTGAGTCAGGTGCCTCTGCTTGTGGATGTCAGGGGGTGGGCAGAGGAATGGCTGTGTGAGGCCAGGCTGTGCAGAAGTCACAGTTATGAGTCTCAGCAGAGGGCACAGGCAGTGCAGGTGGCAGGTCTCAGGTCTCATCACCCCTGAACCCTCAGAAATGGGCCCTGTGAGCCCTCTTGTGTCCAGACTCAGAAACATCATTGTGCAAAATGGTAACCAGAGCCCATAAAAGGAGCACCTGCCCCCCATTGCTTTGTCCACTGCCCCTTTACTAGGACCAGGCCAGGTATCCTTCTGGGTAGCCTCCCATATCCTCAAACCAGACTTTCTGCTCTACTCAGACTCCTCTGGAAAAGCCAGGCCATGTTTCCCTGTGTGTTTCATGGGTCAGGACTGAGGTGGTATTTCTACAAAAATGCCACTTAGATCAGAATCATGTCCGGAGCAATGATTAGTACCAATGGACACGTGGCCCCTTCTGCGTAGGATTCTGTGTTCTTTCCTATTATGTGCTTCCTCCCTGGTTTCCAGATCTCTCCTGCTCTGAGGTTCCCACAGCCTGAACAGAAGCTCTCCTTCTGTCCTCAGTGCTGTGGGAAGGAAGAACTGTGTGTATTCCTAAGGTCACTGTGCAATAAAAATCTTTGTCATCTGTCACTATGTCTGCTTATTTGAGATGACAGTTCTCCACACACTGTGGTTAGTGATTCCCTCCCAGGATCTGTCCCCCCAGCACACAGATACGAGTCTGCAGGGGTCCTGTGTGTGGCACTGAACACAGAACCCAAAGGGCAAACCTGCAGGAAGTTCCAAGAGGGAAGGAGTGACCGCAGCAGGTGCTCTGACAGGGTTCCAGTGACATGGTTTATGTGTTAGTTACCACTTAGCCAAGTGTGCACTTTAGAAATGGGCAGAAAACATGAACAGACAATTCTGTAATGAAGACATCCAGAAGGCCGACAGGCACATGGAAAGATGCTTAACATCACTCCTCATCAGGGAAATACAAATCAAAACCTCACTGAGATACTACCTCACACCAGTCAGAGTGGCTGAAATGAACCAATCAGGAGACTATAGATGCTGGAAAGGATGTGGAGACATGGGAACCGTCTTGCACTGAGGGTTGCAAACTGGTGCAGCCACTCTGGAAAACAGTGTGGAGGTTCCTCAAAAAATTAAAAATAGATCGACCCTATGACCCTGCAATAGCACTGCTAGGAATTTACCCAAGGGATACAGGAGTGCTGATGCTTAGGAGAACTTGTACCCCAATGTTTATAACAGTGCTTTCAACAATAGCCAAATTATGGAAAGAGCCTAAATGTCCACCAACTGCTGAATGGATAAAGAAGATGTGGTTTATATATACAGTGGAATACTACTGGCAATGAGAAAGAATGAAATCTGGCCATTTGCAGCAATGTGGATGGAACTGGAGGGTATTATGTAAAGTGAAATAAATCAGTCAGAGAAAGACAGATATCATATGTTTTCACTCTTATGTGGATCCTGAGAAACTTAACAGAAGACCATGAGGGAGGAGAAGAAAAAAAGATGTTCGAGAGGGAGAGAGCCAAACCATAAGAGTCTCTGAAAAACTGAGAATAAACTGAGGGTTGATGGGGGGTGGGAGGAAGGGGAGGGTGGGTGATGGGCATTGAGAAGGGCCCCTGCTGGGATGAACACTGGGTGTTGTATGGAAACCAATTTGACAGTAAATTTCATATTAAAAAAATACAACAAAATAATTTTAAAAACTAAATGGGTGTATGCTTTTGTATAAAAAATTTCTCTCAGTGACATTGATTGAAACTCAATGACAATGTTCTTATGAAAATGCAGGTAAAATCACTAGGATACTTTTCACAGATCTGTATTTACTACAGAGAAAAATAGATAGAAATTGTGGGAACAATGTAGAAGGGATGCTTTCTCTTGGAGGTTGAATAGGAGTCGATAAAGTTTTTCAAAAATCATGTTTTCTTTGTCCTTAGTATAGCATGGTGGAATTTTTCTGCAGGTAGGAGAGCCCAACATGATGTCCAGTGAAATCCCATGAGGGACCTATTTCTATGAACTCCAGAACCATCTCTGTGATGTAATTACCAAGCACTGAGGGAGCTTCCAGGAAAGAACAATTTGGGGTCAGACTTGTCTCTGGGGTGAACACAGCTCTACCTCTGTTCTTTGTGTCCAGCATATTCAGGATAGAAAAAAAGCTCATTCAGACATCCATGAGTAGAGGAATGAATTTTTATTAGCTGAGGCCAACTGGGCTGAAAACTTTCTGTCAAGGATTCCATATGTGACTAGTGGAGAGATGGCGATAAGGGAAACTGTGTCCGTGAGGTCACTGTCACTGTGGCCCTTGGTTGGGACAGAAGAATTTTCAGGAGAGATCCAGAAGGTGCAGGTGTCGCTGGGAAGACTGAAGCAGTGACCCCCGCATGTCCTCATGTACCTTGAGCTCCGTGGGAGCATCAGTGAAGCTGCTGTCCCAGAATCAATGAACTGATCAGCCTTGGGGGCTGGCTGGATCCCAGAGATTGTCGGGGACTGAGCTACCCATGGGACCGAGAGTCTCCTTGGGATTCCCAAGCATCAACCTTGTCCCAGGAGAGCAGGTGTTCAGAGCATGTGCTTGTTGCCCTTGTGACAGGACCCCAGTCACACTGGATGTTGCTGGTGTTTCTGATGATGGGGATTCTGCCTCCTGGGATTCTGACCCTGGTGGTACTGTTTGAGTACATGTTGACTATGATTTCTGGAGAGAAAGAGAAGCTGGGAAACTGAAGAATCTAGGACACTATACACTCAGAGGAGAGATGTGTGTGTGTGTGTGTGTGTGTGTGTGTGCGCGTGTGTGTGTGTGTGCGCATCTGCGTGTGTGTCTGTGTGTGTGTAAGACAGACAGAGAAAGAGAGAGAGAGAGAAGAGAGAGAGAGAGAGAGAATATGCTCCATGTATCCTCAGGAAGTCTTTCCTTCAGAGGCCAACTACGTAGACAAGTGTACCCCTGTCCCTCTAATGTCCTCTCTCTGCTCCCTGAGTGTTGTTCTTCATGCAAATCCATTGCTGAGGATGGCTCTCTAAAGAGCCTCCTGTGTTCTGGAGCTTGGAGCTAAAGAAGGCTAGTGTCTTGAAGGTCACTTCCCTTGCACAAGGATGGAATGTACACAAGGAAGAGGAATTTGGTGCAGATTAGTTCTGATAGGAATTCCATTGAATCATGAATTTGGATCTTGGGGATGGGTCTTCAGTCCATTTTCACCCCAACAGATACACATCCCACATCTGTAGGTTCAGGTCTCAGGAAGCACAAGACAGGGGTGACAACACAGTCCCTTCCTCCTGCCCTTCACAGCACAGCCACCCCCCACTATGCTCCCAAGGTCCCTGGATGCCTCCTTGGCGGTGACCATGAAAGAGTGCCTTTTTTATTTTGGAAAAAGGCTAATACGTGAGACCTCAATGATTGGAACAAAAGTGTGTGGCTGCGTTAGTCTCCTGATGGCCTCGGAAACAAATATTCTCAAAAACAGGAAAATTTGTCATGTCTTGAACTATGTAGCCCATCCTTCCTTTGTTGGCTATGTCAACAGTTACCTTTTGTGGAACCTCAGTAAGTTTGAAGGGGGAAAAGTCATTGTACTAATGGCTTTTGTGGGCAAATACTCAAAGGCTGAATGAACCTTCATTTGTCACAAACACAATAATGTTGTTGTCAAATTACAGAGATTTACTGAGGCTGGTGGGCATGGAAACTATAAGCAGAGATGAGAGCGAAAATCAGATGATGAGGGGATTTCCTGCCAGTCCAATATCTGTGACTTCTCCTCCCTAGAGATGAACCCTAGAGAGAGGAAATTACTGTAAGATTTTACTTCTCTCTGAAATCCTAACATAGAGATGGGGTTCAGACCTGAAGAGCCATGGGGAGAGACTGAAGGCCTGAAGGAGGCAGGAGCAGAGGGGAGAAGAGGAGCCTGTGTCGGGAGGGGGAGGGGATGAGGTGAGTCTGAAGACGTTGTGACTCACTTTTTGTCAGATGGGTGAAAGAGAAAATTGTGTCTATGACCAAGGTGCTTATTAACATATCGAGTATAGATGTGTTGTCAGTAACACAAGAGTCACAGTTTCTGGCCTGAGATTTGTGGATGAACATGACTGTCTAGTTCACCTTGTCCAGTTGAGACAATCGAACTGTGTGATCTTAGGAATTATATAGGAGTCTCTGTGCCCTGGATCCTGACACAGAGTTTCTGAAATTCTTGTCATTTCCTAAGTGACAAGAGCACTAGAAGCATCTTAGTTCTAATGACATGACTCTGGGTGGGCTTCTGGATGGCTCCTGGAAGGGGCTGGTCCCCAGAAAGACCAAGCCTTGATCAGAGCCTGCAATTATTCACCCCCTCATACTTGAGACAGGGAGGGAAGACTGACAGTGCAGTTAATGTCCAATCACGTCTACCCAATTCCTCAAAAAAATCCCAAAGTAAAGTGTTTGAACAGTTTCCGGTTTGGTGAACACATCCACTCCCAGCACAGATGCACCTCAACTCCACAGGGACTGAAGCTCTGGTGCTCAAGACGCTCCCAGACCTAGCAATAGGTGTCTCTTCATTATTTGTTTACTTGACCCCTTCATCATATCTTTAATGAGCTGACAAAAGGAGTCAGTGTCTCCCTTGGTTCTGTGAGTTGATCTGGCAAATTACTGGAACTCGAGGAGGGAGTCGTGGAAACCTTCGACGTGTAGCCACGTTGGACAGAGGGTACAGGCCATCTACTAGTTGTTGTTGGCATCAAAATGGGGAGCAGCCTCCTGGTGCTGAGCCCTTCACCTGTGGATCTGACACTATCTCCCGCAGATAAACTAAGCGTTAAATTCAGTTAAACTGTAGGACCCTCACTGTGTGTCCCAAAGAATTTCTAGATGTGGGAAAACAGATACAAAACATATAATTGATGAACATGAGTGTGTGAAGTGAATATTCTGCGAGTAGTAAAGGAGATATGACTAGAGGGAGAGCCAGAGATTTTGGTCGTAAAATAGTTGTTCTTGCTAAGTTTCTCCAGACCCAGGGGCATGTGCAGTTGGGCTCCATTCCCTGATTCACGTGGGCTCCTGGGACACGTGTGCTGTCTCAGGCAAGAGCATCATCTGTGTGTCCGTCCTTCCTCCTCAAGGACAGCTCTCACCATAGAGGTGTCTCCCCCACAGGAGCCTCACAGAAGCTTCCCAATAACAGAGGCTCAGACACAAGGTCTGTGGACCCAGGGGTTTATGACTCACTTTCTCCATATCTGAGTCACTGTGAGTAGCCAAAGCTTCTCCCACTGCCATGAGCTGTAGCACAGGAAGAGTCAGCCTCGTCCTCAGGCTACGGCCCAGAGAGGAGCAGAAGCCCTGCCTTGGCCGAGGCATCTTTGGACCCAGAGAAGCGGCTGGAAACCCCAGGGCCCTGGTGCTTATCTGAGTCTGAGTAGAATCTCAGCAGATACCTGGGAAAGGTCCCTAGTTTCTGCTGGTACCAGTATATATGGTAGCCGCCAACACTGTAGCCACTGCTCAGGGTGCAGGTGAGTCTGGCTGTTGTTCCCAGAGATGCAGAGAGGGAGGGTGGTTGAGTGAGCACAGGCTGGGACAGGGAACCGGCAAACACGGACACCCTTTGCGGATTCGGCTAGAAATGGAAACCAAAGTTCAGGATTCTGAGCAGAGGGGGGGTGTTGTGGGGAGCACCCCGTGTCCATAAGGCCTGTCCCTACCTGTGCAGTGAAGGAGGAGGAGGAGGAGGAGCAGCGCCCCGGTCATGGTGACAGAACCCTGGTCCCCACACTGGGCTGGGCTGCCCCAGGTCTCCTTTCCTCCTCTACCCTCTGCCACAGGAGGGGCTGTGCATGCAAATGAGGTCCATCCAGTGACTGCCCAGCCCCTCCCTGAGCCCTGGTGCTGGAGCTTAGTTCACACCACACACTGGGGAGGATGGGGGTGGAACTCCTGCCCGGGGAGCCCTGGGAGGTAGCACCTGCTGCGACACCACAAAGCCTCAAGGTCTGGTCTCCTTTGAGTGATTGGTCCTCGCTGACCAGCTGTGTAGGGACCACAGGGCTGTCCCACAGCGCATCCTGTTAATCTCACATGGAAAAAGGAAAAATGAAGAAAAAAAACTTGTAAGTGGTACATCTTAGTAAGAATACATTAAATACGTAATTTCTTAGAAGTTACAAAATTGGCTGCCCTAGAAATACATTGACTGAATAGACCAATTTCAATATAAAAATGGAAAATGTTATTACAGAACCACTCCACAGAAATACATTAGGTACAGATGTTTTCACAAGGGACATCTAACAAAACCTCAGAATTTAGATGATTCCAATTTATTTGCTTCATATTTTTTCATAATATAACACGGTATTGAATATTTCTTACTTCTTTTAAAAACGTTATAAAACTCATAAATACACTTTCAAAATACCTTTCACAAAAAGGAAAAGAATAGAACAGTATCATGAAATATGGATAGAAATATTGGGTACAAAATATTGACAAGGAGACCTCAATACCATATTTACAAATTGATAGTATCATTAAGTGTGATTGATTCCAATGATACAAATTAGGTTACACAATAAGAAAGAGTTTTATATTACACACCATATTATTACATCAAGAGATATGACCATATTGCCCCAATTGGTCTCAAAAGGGCCTTTCACTAGATTTAACACCATATCCTAATAAAACCCACATAAAAATACAAACAGATACATGTATATAATATGGTAAAACACACACTCTCGCACACACGGATGATGCAGTCCTGAGGCCCATATCTGGGTTCCTGCAGTAGTGAGGAGACGATTTCCACAAAGATCAAGAGCAGGTAAAGGAGATCTTCACTTCTTTTATTTTCGAATTATTCCTCAATAGCTAGAAAATGTAATTAAAAAGCCAAAATCAATGGTTATTACTTAGCATTGATGGCAAAGGACAGTGGTCATTCTTGAATATCCATCCAGATGGACATCATGGCCTTAGGTAGGCCTGTGTTGCTTTGGCCGTGACGGCAGAGATCTCCTCAGTGAGGACTAGTCGCTGACTCTGACTAGTGCTGGTGAAGCTAAGTAACAGAGACAAGATGGGTGGAACAAGGGCAGCAGAGAGAGGTCTTGTCCCACTTGACTGGGTGAAGAGCCCTGTGCAAGGTGTGGGGCAGTGACCCCGGATCTCCCGGATCAGGGTGGGGGGATCTCCCACTTGTCCTGGGTAAGGCCTGACTTCACCTGTGCAGAGAGTGGGGAGGGTGAGTAGTAGAGAAGCCCAGGTCATGGTAGATACCCAGCTCTGTTGTGCAGACTGAGCTCCCCATAGTATATTTATAGCTACAGAAACTTCCATGGGGGTGGACTGGCTGCACTCAAGTGAACCCTTTCTGTCTGTCTGTCCAGATTCCATGCCCGGGGCTTTCACAAGTGGCAGCACACAGAGGAGGCGTTAATGAACTAATACAGCGATAGAGGTGGTCTGGGTGGTGATAATCCCCAGGTCCTGGCAGGTCAGCATCATCTAGTGAGCACACTGATGCCTGAAACCCTGGAGGCCCTGTATGGTGTCCCTGCTGGCAGGGGACAAACAGGATTGTCCCAGCCTTTTCCACATACCCTCAAACACCAAACCATTCCCCCCAAAACAAATATTCCAGTGAAGAAATGGGCAAAAGACATGAATAGACACTTTTCCAAAGAAGACATCCCGATGGTTAAAGACACATGAAAAAAGTTTCTACATCACCCATCATCAAAGAAACACAAACTAAAACCACAATGAGACATCATCTCACACCAGTCAGAATGGCTAACATCAACAACTCAGGCAAAAACAGATATTGGCAAGGATGCAGAGGAAAAGGATCTCAGTTGCACTGCTGGTGGGAATGCAAACTGGTGCAGTCACTCTGAAAAACAGTATGGAGGTTCCTCAAAAAACTAAAAATGGAACTACCTGTGGATGATGGGCATTGAGGAGGGTACTTGTTGGGATGAGCACTGGGTGTTGTATGCAAACCAATTTGACAATAAGTTATATTTTTTTAAAAAGTGAGTGAGAAAAAAGAAAAAAAAAGTACTACCCTACAACCCAGAAATTGCACTACTAGGTATTTGTCCAAGGGATGCAAGTGTGCTGTTTCAAAGGGGCACAGGCAGCCCAATGTTTCTAGCACACTATCAACAATAGCCAAAGTATGGAAAGAGTCCAAATGTTCATCGAGAGATGAATGGAAAAAGAAGATGTGGTATATATATACAATGGAGAAGTACTCGGCAATCAAAAGAATGAAATCTTGCCATTTGCAACTACGGGGATGGAACTGGAGGATATTATGCTAAGTGAAATTAGCCAGTCAGAGAAAGAAACATCCTATGACTTCACTCATATGAGCAACTTAGGATACAAACCAGATGAACATAAGGGAAGGGTAGCAAAAATAATATAAAAACAAAGAGGGAGACAAAACATAAGAGACTCTTACATATAGAGAACAAACTGAGGGTTGCTCGGGGTTGTGGGGGGGGGCGTGGGCTAAATGGGTAAGAGGCATTAAGGAAGACACTTGTTGGGATGAGCACTAGGTGTTTACATAGGGGATGAATCACTGGAATCTACTCCTGAAATTATTATTGGACTATAATAATTCTAATTTAGATGCATTCTAATTTAGATGCAAACAGACAAATAAAGAAATACATAATACATTAACAAAATACACAAAATACACTAAAGGCCTTCAGATCTCATAGTTTCATTTGTCTACAACCTCGTTCCACATTCACAGACAGAAAATGTATACTGTGATAACACAGAGTCTCCCACACACAGAGAACTCAGTCCCACATCCAGAAAATAAAATGAGATGGGGGTGGGGAGGACATTTCTACAAGATGAAAAGGCTAACGTGACCTAAACGCCATGTTATTCAACATCTTTCTGTAAGTAGTAGGCAATGCAAGTGAATAAGAAAATCACTGGTTGGTTCTCAGCATTGATGGGAATGGAGAGGGATTCATTACAAAAGGCAAAAAAAATTGTGATTTAGTCATATATACTCTGGGGCTGGTGCTGCAGGGAGAGAAGACATCATCCCAAAGAGCCAAAAGAACAGTTATTTCTACTGAAGACTAATACGAGGATTACATAGGGCTGGAAACTTCTAGAAATAGGTAAATGGCCAAGGATGGAGACCCTGGCTTCCTCAGAAGTCAGGTGGGAGCTGAGAACACTGGACCTATGACCGCAGTCCATGAACTTAGAGACCTTGTGTCACAACCTGATGGGCGAGATGAGCTTTCTGTGTCCTTTGAGACCCTTTGTCTAGGAAGGGGCTGCTGTGAGTGACGTTGGGGACAGAAGGGAAGGAGGAGCCCTCACTCCCAGGTGGTGCTGCTGCCTGCACCAGGGGCCATGGTGGCAGCAGCATGAGCATCAGAAGCAAAAGTCACAGGCTGAACCTGAGCAGCTGCTGGGGCCTCGCCCTCCCAGCAGATGAGAAGGGGGTTCTGCTTTCAGTTCTCATGGGCCTGGGACGCTGTGTGAGCCCACGATGCTGTCCCAGGAGGAGCAGGGACCAGAAGCCTCCTCCTCAGCCCTCAGCCCTCAGCCCAGTGAAGATCTGGGAGCCAGAGTTGCTAGACATGGAGGCAAAGAGGGAATCAGGATCCACAATGGATCCAACTATCATAATAGATGAGGATTTAGGGGCAATTAGTGGGAGCTTTTGTTACCAGGACACATAGCGGACACTCCTGATGTGTCCTGACTCAGACAGAGCTGGATTTGTGTTCCTGTTTCTGCTATGACCTGTCATGGACCCTGTCCTCAGGGCAGCCTGCTCCTGGCACCCAGGAATTTGTGCTCAGTTTGAGAACATCACAAAGTATATTGATCACAAAGACAGGCTTCAAAGAGGAATTTCAAAGAATGTGGAAAGGCTTTGTAGTCATATTGCTTGTGGGGGGTCTCAGACCCCAGTTTGTAAGAAACAAACAAAGAAGCACTTGACTTGGCCAAAAGGTCAGAGCTGCAGAGGAAGTCCCATTGCTGTGGGGACAGCAGGTTTTTGTCTCACTTCCCCACAGGCCTGGAGCACTGTGTCAGCACCTTGAGTCGTGTCAACAGACTGGCAGTAATAATCAGCCTCGTCCTCAGCCTGGAGCCCAGTGATGGTCAAGGAGCCTGTGTTGCCAGACATGGAGCCAGAAAATCGACCAGAAACCTCTGAGGGTTGAATGCTATTAGCAGAGATGAGGAATTTAGGGGCCTTTCCTGGAAGCTGTTGGTACCAGATCACACCAACAATACCGATGTTGTGGGCACCTCCAGCGCAGGAGATGGTGACCGTCTGGCCCAGGGCCCCAGACACTGAGGGCGGCTGAATCAGCACAGACTGGGCCCAGGACCCTGGAAGGGAAGAGACAAAGAGAGCGTGATGCTGGGGTCTGGAGACCAGAGGAGAATCCAAGGCCCACATGTCCTCCCTGGACCACTTCCTCTGTTCCCTCATCTAGTCACCTGTGCAGTGGATGAGAAGGGTGAGGAGAAGAGGGAACCAGGCCATGGTGGAGGTCATCACCGACCCTGCCTTCTGTGGATCCACAGCTGAGCAGATCTCCTCTAATCCCTTCCTTCCCCTTTTCATCCTCTGAGAGAGGGAGGGCCCATCCATGCAAATCAGACCAGCAGCTCTCTGACACTTCACTGACCCTGGGTCAAGTCCCTCTGCCTGAGGATGTCAGGTGGGTTGGACGGGGAGGTGGTCTCTGGGGCCATGCCAGGAGAGGGGAGGTCACAGTTTGGAGTCCTGAGCAGAGGGCACAGGCATTGTCCACATACAGGTCCCAGCTCTAGTCATGGCCCACCCTCAGAAGCAGGTGACGACCACCCCCTGGTGTTCAGGCCCAGACACAGCATATGTGACATGGTGAGCAGATCTCATCAGAGTTCCTGCCTTCCCACTGCTCTGTCCACCATCCCCTTCCTTCGGGACAGGCCAGGTGTCCCCTGTGTGGCCTCCCATTCCCTGAGGACACACTGTGCTCTCCTTGGCTCCGCATAGTGAGTCTGTCCACAGCGCCCTTGGCTATTATTGACGGGGCAGGACTGACGTGGTGACTCTTGTACAACCATACAGATGATGATCAAGGCCACAGCAGCGATGGGTCCACATTGACACATGGCCAGTTCTGTGCAGGAGGCCGATTTCTTCCCCCTTCCCTGCTTCCTCTCTGGTCCCAGAGTTCTCCTTTCCCAGAAGCTCCCTCAGCACTGAGGACACAGGGAGACCTTTTCTCCAGGTTGTGGGTAGAAGCCCACATTCGTCGTGTGCAATCCTACAGGGTTCCACACTGAACATCTTTGTCAGCTGTCACTCTTGCCACCTCACATCACATACTGGGGACGATGGAGGTTGGCTTCACCCCTGGGGAGACCCCTGTAAGGAAGCACCTATTGAGACAACACACATGTCCTTGCTCAAGTGGGTACTCTGCCACACCAGAAGGGACGCAGCTGCTGAGTCTCCCTCAGGAAGTACAGGGCCCAGTCCCCAGTCCAGGGTTCCTTTTAGTGAATGGGCCCCACTGAGGCCCTGTGTAGGGACGACAGGGCAGTCCCACAGCGCCCCCTCCTGGCTGAAGGGCACACAGCCCACTGTGTCCCACAACCCTGAGAGCCCAGCAGGTTTCCTCACTTCTGCTTATTCACACATCATTGAGCTGAATCTTGGATAAAGATCCTCTAGTGTTGCCCGTGATCAATGTAGCATTTTTCAGTCTCCAAAGAAGCCCTAGTCCATAGGATTTGGAGGCATTTACCTCAATTAAATGGTAAGTTGCCAGTTCTTTGCAGAAGATACTCCAGACTTCATGTCCCTCCTCTGGCCTACAATTGAGAATATGTCTATCTCGTGAATGTTTGAAAACTCCTGTGCGTTAAAGCAATGGATTCCAGCCTCTGTCATTGGAATTGAGTATTATGTTAATCTATATTTTTAGGTAATTTCCTTGGCTTACTACATTAAAAAGAAAAGGAAATAACAATGAATTTGTATTTGATGAAGTCCTTTTTAACAAGTCTCATTTTTTGGTTTTTGTTTTTTGTTTTTTCATGGGTTATCCTGACAATGTCTTGTCTAAAAATTTTTATAGAAACCCTAGATCCTGAATATTTTCTCCTTTTTTATGTTTACAGCTTTATGTTTACATTTATGTCTATAATCCTTTTAGTGATTTTTTAATATACATAAAGTGAGTTTTATGTATGATTCATTTACTTTCAGGATATACAATTGTTCTGTGGCCATTTGTCCAAAAGTCCATCATTTCTTCTCGGAAAGGCTTCTTCAACTTTGTAAAAAAAAATTGTTTATCCTTATTTCTGTGGGTCCATTTCTGGGTTTTATGTTCTGTTATCTTGGCCAATGTGTCTATCCTCTATCCATACCACTCTGACTTGCTAGGACAGGAACCGAATTACACTTTTATATAATTTGGGAAGAACTGGCATATTTACGATAATGAGTCTTCTAATCCATGAACAGAACATATCTTTCCATTGTTTTAGGTCCACTTTGATTACATTTACCAGCATTGTCCAGATTTTAGTACCTGTGGCCTATACCTGTATTAATAAACATACCCCAAACACTTCATCGAGTGGTTTTAAGGGTTTTTTTAAATTATTTTCACTGATTTATTGCTAGTATATACACATCTATATGATATTTCTATGTTGATCTTTATTCTAAAATGTTTCCAAAATTATTTATGACTCTTTGAATTTATATATTTGCATAATTAATTGTAGCTTCCTTTGTAGTTTTCATGGAGATCATTCTCTCACCTGGAATTGGGGCAACTATCTCTTGCTCCTCTTCATCTGTATGCCTCTCATTGTTTGTCTTGCATTATGGTTCTGACGGGCACATCCAGTCCTATGTGGAACAGCAGTGTTGAGATAGGACATGGTGCCCTTGCTCCCTACCCGTGGTGGGAAAGATTTCAGTGCTTCATCTCCGTGTGTGTTAAACAAAGGGAAAGTGTTTTATAGTTCTCTTTACCAAACTGAAGATGTACTCTTCTATATTTTGTTCTCTGAAAACTTTTATCACTCTCATTCATATATTCATTCTTTCTTTTCCTTGAGCACAAATAGGTTTTAAGCTGTGCAGGAAGTGGAAGAGAATTGAACCTACCTGAGAGAGTGAGGGAGATGCTTTCATCTGTCTTTTTTAATTTTTTAAAAGTTTATATGTATTTTAGAGAGAGAAAGACAGAACCCAAGTGGGGGAAGGGCAGAGAGAGAGAGAGAGACAGAATGGGAAGCAGGCTGGAGGCTCCGAGGTGTCAGCAGAGAACTCAACATGGCACTTGAACTCGGTAGCCATGAGAACATGACCTGAACCGAAGTCAGATATTTAACTGACGGAGCCACCCAGGGGCCCCTCAGCTGTCATTTAATACTTTTGCTATTATCACAACTGATTTATTTCTACTTCTACTTTGGTGTCAAGGAGACAAGGCAGGAGGCCTGGTGAGACAGATACCACTCCCTCTTGTCCAGTAAGAGGATGGGTGAGAGGATACTTAGGACATGGAAGAAATGGCATTTTCTCTCTCCCTTTTCCTGCTGGTTTCTTCACTTCCTTATACTCCCTGTCCCTCCTCACTTTCTTAAAATCCTGGGTCATCATTAGCATGATCACAATCCATCCCACATACCCCTCGAGGTTTAGTCTCACCTGCCTCACTGACCACCCACCCCCTCAAATCCACATACTGCTCCCTCTCCAGCTGAGTCCCCCAGCTGACTGGCTGCAGGGGCACATGGCTGTGATGACTGTTCCCACTGAGAATGTATGAGACTCTCTTTAGGGCCTCCCAAGTCAGACACCCTGTGATCCTTCATTTCTCACATTCCTTGCTGTAGTCCATTGTTAGGGCTGTCCCTATCTACAGTGCACAGTCAGACTTCTTCAGTCTCCTTGAAGTGAGAAAATATCTTCCATCCAGACTCCACACTGGAAAGTAGAAGCTAGAAGATAAGTTTCATGGCGTCACCCACTAATCGTTAACAGGCTCATGTTTTGTTTTCTTATTGACAACAAAAGATGATGTTCACTGTAGGGGATGAGCTTAGGAGTCCCCTGGGCTTACACCAATGGGTTAATACGACATAAAGAAATACAAAGCCATAGGATGCTCACAACTGAATTTGGGCAAACCAGATTGGACCCCAAGACTAGAGGGATGTAAAGGCACCCCAGCATAGAAAGGGATGCAGAACCCCCACAATAGAGAGGGAAGGGAAAAGACCTAAAATAAGGACAGGCACAAAGGCTCCCAATACAAAGGTATATGAGGTAAGCAAGATTAGGCGTTCAGGGCAGAAGAACTCCCCAACATAGTACTATAGCAGAAAAACTGCTTTCACTGGAGGAAAGACCAAGTTAGGTAAACGGGTAAATTGAGCTACAGACCACTGCACTGCAGACAAAGCAGCCCAGAGCAAAGATGGTTAACAAAAGGAAAGGTCCCTTGTTAACCCTGAGGTTGTTCCCCCTGTCTGCCTTAGCCCCTAGGCTGGCTCCTTGCTGAC
This sequence comes from Neofelis nebulosa, assembly GCF_028018385.1. Lineage (NCBI taxonomy): Eukaryota > Metazoa > Chordata > Mammalia > Carnivora > Felidae > Neofelis > Neofelis nebulosa. The sequence continues at coordinate 75,308,380 of NC_080792.1, read as the reverse complement.
AGCAGACAGGCGGACTTGGGAATTGAAATCACAAAGCAGGAGATCATGACTTGAGCTGAGGTCAGACATTTAACTAACTAAGCTGTCCAGGGCCGCTTGTTAGCACAGTGTTTTTAAACTAAATACCCTGAGCCTTCTGAAAGCAGAACTGAAGGGGTCCCCAGGTGGGAAAAAAATCTCTGTATACAAAGAGGAGACAGCTTTCCTGCCCCAAGAGCACTCATTTGAGGCCCCCAGCTATTTTCTGTGGTCTGTGCCCTGCAGGTTCTACTTGCCCAGCACACAAACTGAGCCCTTTCCTGGGAGGAAAAGAAAAGAGAAACGCAACAAGGTCAGCAGTTCAGGGTTTGAGGGGACCAAAGGGGATGCCAACCTACCAGTCTCCACCAGGCCAGGAAATAGCCTGAGTGCTTCAGAGACAGTGACCAGAGGAAAAGTCCCAGGGCAGGAACAAAAGTAAACTTTGACCTAAAGCACATGCTTGAGTTGTTTTTGCAGGATTGAAACCTTGCCCCACAGGTTAATGAGGTTAAAACAGTCACCAGCAGGACCCCCACTGACACCCCTTCTTTCCACAGGAATGTTCATCTATTTCAGAGGCAAACAGCAGAAAGAGCCTGGGAGCCTAGCCCAGTTTTATCTCCTGCAACAGCTCCACCAGTGCAGATGGACCAGGGAGTGTCCTCCAGGGACCTCTGCCTCTTTATCATGTTAGGTCTCTGCCCTAGGAGGAGGACAAGCTTCATTGACCTACCACATGATGGGGACACAAGCTCCTGTGCTCCATATTCCTGCACAACCTCATGCCCACTCTTGCATAAGATGACAAAACTCCCTTTTCTGGGTATCCATCCTAACCCCGAACGAAAGGAACCCACTCGCCTCCACTCAGGGAGTCACAGCTTTGATAATTCTTGTCCCTGATCCCCTTATCTGTGGCAAATAAAGTTTCCTTTGTGTGACAGCATCTGCTGAAGCCTCTGCCTGTACCTCACCAAGGAGTGAACTCAAAGTAGCTCCAACACTTCTAAGTAATATATTTCATCCCTTAACTTGGAAACCTGCCTTCTTCTCTCTACTCTCTACCTGTGGTTTTAGTGACATTTAAGTCTATTAATAAGAAATTTCAGACAAATATTAAGTAACAGTTTTCTTAAAATTATCTTTGTCTGCTCATTTTCACCCTTTATATCAAAGTAAGTTAGAAAAAAATGAAATAATTTTAAAGGTATCTGTTGTTAAGGGAGGTGTCCTTTTATTGTTATTAGTTTAGACTTAACAATATTTTTCATGAAAATTTCTGGGTAGCTGAAGTAATATCCACATGAGACTTATTATGTATCAACTTCTCCAACCTGGAAGTGAAAATAAATGATAAATGACACAAAACCAGCCCAGAATCCCTGGTGGCCTCGTTCCCACGTTCACAACACAAATCATGTCAGTGGAAAGAGAAGTCAGTTCCCGAAAAGGCTGGGGTGACAGAAGGGGAAAGCTAGCCGTGGGTCTAACCACCATCACTCGAAAAAGCCCCTGAGAGTGAAGACACAGGACAGCAAGTGGAGAGACCCCAGCCCTGACCACAGGACGAGCATCCAGGGCAAGCAATAGTGAAACGGGAGGTCTCAGATGCAGTGCTGTGGGCAGATGGGTGAGAAAGCGAAGTCAGGAGGGACGCTCTGGAAACATCTCACTAAGGAAAAAGAGGGGGAGGAGACATGTAGAGTCTGCCGGGCATGAGGGAATGAGAAAAAGAGAAAGGCCACAGAGCCCACCTCCCCACCACAAGGAAAGGAAAAATGTAGGAGACAAAAATCTTGAAATATGTACCGTAACACATAATATTATTCTTCATAATAATAAACAACACCGGCTAAACTATTGAACAAAATTGCAGTATGCAGAAATCTACAAAATAAAAAATGACAATGTGGGAAAATAGCCATCAGAAAATAAACTTTTTAAAAAAGAATCTGTGATTACACACCATCATGGAAAATAATTATGTTATTTCGACAGCCTCTATTAAAATTGCAGCCATCTAGATAGATCCGCGTGTCCTCTGCACATGATGAATCCGTCTCTAGAGGAAACGATGAAACATTCCCTGTATTTATATACGGTGCCCGTGATATCCCTACAACAATGCACACGCTGATGCCACTGAATGGTGTGTTTCCGGGGGCACGTGGTCTGTGATTCGGCACCTGTGAAATGTGCACAACAGGAAAATCACTGTAGACAGAAAGGAATTTTCGGCTCCAAAGGGCTGATGCAGGGGGGCCATGGACTCACTGCTCGGGGGTCAGGGATTTTTTCTGCAGGTGATGGAAATGTCGTCAATTTGATCCTGATGATGTTTGCCAAACTCAGGAAACATACTACAGACCACTGAATCGTACCATTTAAATGACTGCACTTTATGCCTGTAAATTATCTTAAGAGATTTGTCTTATTTTTAGAAGAAAACAACAGGAGGGGAAGATACTGTCACTGACTCTTCATAGTTGTTCTGTGCTCAGAGAGTCAGACCCTCAGACCCTCCGGGGTGTCCACGGTCTCCCTGTTTATTTGTCACTGGCAGTGACCATGGGAAACAGGGGCACGTTGCTGTATCATTTGCCCACGGGCTTAGAGCACTGTGTCAGTAATGACCAGCCTCGTCCTCAGGCCGCAGGCCTGAGATGATCAGAGAGGCCCTGTTCTCGAGAACCCAGCTGGGATCCCGGAGGGCCCAGTGCTTCTGAGCATTTCAGCTTTGGGGACACAGTGGGGAATCTGTGGGTACCAGCCCACATAATACGACCCAACATTGTTGCTGATTCCAGTGCATGTGAGGGTGACCTTCTAGCCCACAGACCCTGATAAAGAGGCTTCCTGTGTCAACACAGTGCCCAGGACCCAGCAACACAGCAGTGGAGACACAGGTCAGTATCAGGTTATTACTCACAGTGTGTTCTCAAAATGGGGGAAACAAGCAACTTAGGGGTCCCCAGAAGCAATTCTTCTGCTTTCCACAGCCAGTAACCTGAGCAGAGAGCAAGGAAGGTGAGGAGAGGAGGGGTCCAGGCCAGGGTGGAGGCATCCCAGGCTGTGCTTCTGAGCCCTCAAGGGAGAGACCTGCACAAAGCCTCTCTTATCCTCTCCCTTCCTGGAAGAGAGAGAGGAAGCCTTCATGCAAATCTCTCCCTCCCCTGGGACTGAATGTGGTGACAGCTGAGTGTGGGGTGGGTGGGACTAGGGAAACTCCTCTAGGCACAATTTTGTAGAGGGCACAAGGCAGGGCTCCAGGCCTGGGTGCTCAACTGGGACCCCTCCCCACACAGACACCATTCAGGCACAGGCCCACAGCGCCCCCTGCTGTCTCAGTGTCCAGCCATATTCATGACTGGAAGGGACATCCTGGAGCTGTGAGAGAGAGACCAGGGCACTAAGGACTTCAGTTAGCCTGGCATACTGTCCACCCACACAGGGCCAGATCTTCTCCTCCTTCAGGGCTTCTTCCTGTGCTGCAGGTGCCACCACACCTCAGTCCTTGCTGCAGACACAGGGCCTCCTCAGCATGAATCACCCTGGGCTCCTCCCACTGCTTAGAGACTTGTGTTGTTGGGGCCAAGAGTCATCGACCGCTGGGGGATGATGTTTCCGCCCAGTGAGTCAAGATTGGAGAGCATGCACGCCCCTCAACAGCCTTTTTCGGGAGCCCTGAGGGGACAGCCCAGTTTTCTCATTTCACTTCCCATTCTGGCGGGCCAGTCCCCATTACCTCTGCACTGAACTGGATGAGGTAGATCAATGACGGTGCATGGCTATAGATCACGTGAGTATATTTTATCTCTCTATCATCTATCAAACTTTGCATTTTCTACATTACCTATAATTGGTATGGTATCAGTCCCCAAACAGACACATTTATCCATGGTACAGATTCAAAAGGCCAGAAATAGGGTGGCTCAGTCGGTTGGGTGTCAAACTCTTGATTTCAGTTCGGGTCATGATCTCCACTTCTGTGATTGAGCCCTGAGCCGGGTTCTGAGCCTACTTGGGATTCTCACTCCCTCTCTCTCTGCTCCTTCCTCTCTCTCTCTCTCTCTCTCTCAAAATAAATAAACCTAAGAATACCCAAATAATATAAATAAAAAGATAAGAAATAAGTGCCAGTTCCCCTTGACAAACACAGAGAATGTAGACTGAAAATGAGGCCTTTCCTCAGTCTCTAGAGGAGAGCACACATGGATTTTGCAGGGAATTCAGACAAGAATAAGCATGAATCATATAGCAGATGCCTCATAGGAGTAACTCAGGTCTCACGGATGTTCCCTGACACACTTTGGGAAATAAAAGTGGAGTTTCTGGACCCCCTTCAGTGGGCACACGGATCTGCGTGCCATGGGCTGCAGCGTGCACCCACGTGGTCATTCTGGGGTAAGAAGCACAGCCTAACGAACGATCCCACCTGGGTCAGGCCACATCGGCAAAGAGCCCCATGGGAGCTGCCCTCTGCCCTCTGCTGCTTCCTGCATTGGCATGGGTTCCTGGGGCCTGGCTCCTCTGCCATTCCAGATTACCCATTCCCCTGTTGGGTGCTTGGGATGATGAAAAAGCTCTGCAAATGGACACTTGTGGTGGTTACAAACATTGTGAGTATACTCAGTATCTCTGAATTGCACAATACAGAGTGATTAAAATAATAAATTTTGTTATGTTTATTTTCATCACTATAAATTAACAGTTCAAAATCAAAATTTATGTAAGACGCTGGACTTATACAAATATCCTTCTTGTCCTGGTACGTGTTACCCTATTCTAACTCATCGACATCAGTAAAACTGTACAGTAATTTTTAACATTATATTTCCTGTAGATTCCACATATAAATGAGATCATATAGCATTTGTCTTTCTCTGTAGGGCTGATTTCTCCTAGGGTAACATCTGGCAGGTTCGTCCATGTTGTCACAAATGGAAGAACTTCCTTCTGGAAAGACACAGGGCTGGACTTCTTTGTGCACAGATAGGGGACATCCTGCCCTGTCGCCCCACAGCCTCCCTGCTGCTTGGATCACTGATGAGCCCTGATGTCACAGGAGAAGAGAGGAGGACAGAGTCAGGGCCTGGGAGTTCAGGAAACCAGCCACAGGGGTACCCAAAGTGCCTGATGGTGTCAGCTTTGGTAAATTCACATCTGTGGGATCTACTTCCCACCTTCCCAAGAGCAGACCCAGCATTTTGTAGCAATGAAGGAGCACTGCATTTTACCTTCACAAGCACTACTGAGAGTTTTGCTGACACCTAAAGTTTCTCCCCTGGCTAACCCCCCTCCTCCGATGTCACAATTTAAGGGGCAAGTAGCTGGCCTGGTTGCCCAGCCAGCTCTGTGCCTGCTATTTTTTCTGTTGTGAGTCTTCCCTCGGCATCAATCTTATTTAGTACATCCTACCTGGAACACACAGCTATTCAGCCAGCTCTGAGCACAGGAACCTGGAGGGAAGGGAGCCTCTGCCCCAACCCCTGGAGGAACAGAGTCCACATTCTGGAGGACTGTCCACCTGCTGCGATGGTCCAGACTCTGATCAGAAAACTAAGACAGTGGATGTGCCTTTGTAAAGAGAAAAAGGGCCAGCTCAACACTCTCTGAGTTTTACACTTCAACCACCAGACAAAATGTCTGCATTGTCGTGGGTTTCTTTGTTGCCTCTTTGTTTGTTGGCTTGTTTGTTTTCCTGACAGTACAAAGAGGTTGAATAGGACACTGAGATGAGGAAGGGTATTGTGACCTAGAAGCTACTTCCAAAGACAGTCGGTGTGCATTCAAGTTATTTTCAACTGGAAGAGAGTCAGAGTGCAGGGATGTGAGCAGGCTGAGATATTTGTCCCACTTCCCCATGTGTCTGTGTCACTGTGACCAGCACTACTGTGCCCGATTGCACAGTAATAGTCAGCCTCGTCCTCAGGCTGCAGCCCAGAGATGAGCAGAAGCCCTGCATTGGCCGAGGCATCTTTGGACCCGGAGAAGCGGCTGGGGACCCCAGGTCCCAACTGTGTACTGGAGTAGTAGTACAGGAGATACCGGGGAGGGCTCCCTGGATTCTGTTGGTACCAATATATGTTATAGCTTCCAACATTGATGTCCCTGCTCAGGGTGCAGGTGAGTCTGGCTGTGGCTCCCAGAGATGCAGAGACGGAGGCTGGCTGAGTCACGACAGGCTGGGACAGGGAACCTGCAAACACAGACACAGCAGAGGGAAGACAAGGGACAGGGTACATGAGATTAGGGAGCTGAGCCACAGGGATTTGACTCTGGCCGTGGGCCCACCCTGGTGCCCTGGATCCTGTCCCTACCTGTGCAGTGACAGAGGAGCATGAGGAGGATGGGGATCCAGGCCATGGTGACACACAGAGACGCCCTTCTTAGGCCACAGAGCTGGGGCTGGACTGCCCCTGGCCTGTCTTATCCCCTGTCCACAGGGTCACAGAGGAGGGGCTGCTCATGCAAATTAGACCCACCCCTCCCTCTTCTCCATGTGCACACACAGGGTCTGTGGCCCTTGGACTGGAGACTTCCTGATGCACTGCGTTCCCCCTGGGTGGGCCTGGAGGCAGCAGCTGCTGGGACCACACACAGGCCCAGGTCCAGGAACTCCTCCAGGTCCTGACCGGACACACCTGCCCTGGCCCCACTGGACGCAAGGGGCCCAGTCCTTGCTTTCTGTCAGTGGAAGACTGCCCAGCTGGATGCCCCTGTCCTGCAGAAAACCCCAGACACAGTGTCACAGTGCCCCCTGCTGGTCTCTGGGTGAACCTCTCCTTTCCCACCTCTGGCTTCCCTGATGCCTGTGTTTCCCTAACCTGAGAATGACCCTCCTGGGAAAGAGAAAGGCCCTGCTGTGCAGGAATTTGTTCTGCTCTCAGTATAAGAGGGGTTTATATCCTTTTTCTAAAATCACTTATTTATATTGTGGGTCTAATCTTCCAGGTAGGAAAGGTCAACATAATGCCCAATGAAACCCTTTGAGGGGACTCTACTTAGGCACTCAGAACCATAATACTCATAAAATTACCAAAAGACAGAGTTTCTAAGGCAAAAGGATTTGGGGCTGACCACTCTCTGCAGTGGGAACAGCTACAGTCCCCTCAATTTGTGTCCAGATGTTGTGTATAGAGCAATCATTCATTCAACTTCCCGTGACAAGATGAATGAATTTCTAGTACCCCAGGCCACCTGGACCCCGAAGATTCTGTCAAAGCTATCTCATCTGAGTGATAGAGAGGTGGAGAAAAGTCAGGCTTTGTCCTTGAGATCACAGCCCCTGTGGCCCTGGTTTGGGACACAAGACTTTCCTTCAGAGTGCAGCCTGGATAGAGGTACCACTGCAGTGACTGAGGGAGTGACAGCCCACCCCTGACAGCACAGGGGGTTTGTGTCTGTTGTCCCCATGAGGCTTGAGCTCCGTGAGAGCAGCACTGAGGCTATGTCACAAAATCAGTGTCCTGACCAAGCGCTGAGTGGAGCCCGTAGATGGTTGGGGGATGAGCTGTCCACAGGGATAGAGACTCTCCCAGGGATTCCTGTCCATCAGCCTCAGCCCAGGAGAGCAGGTGTTCAGGGCAGAGCACGTCAGTGAAGACTATGATGTATCGCAAAATGCCGCCTCTGTCAACTGTATATCTGGAGCTGCAACTGTGTCTCCTGTTGTCAGACACGGCATGTGGTACCTGGAAGGACACAAAGGGTGCCCCAAGGACATACAGACGGGGATACTGCCCATGTGCATGTGCGGTGTGCATGGGGAATCGGGACAAAGAGGTCTGAGCACAGCTGTGGTATGTAAGGTGGGATCTGTAAGGTGACCCAACCGATGTCCCTGCAGAAGCGGGATAGCCATGGGTCAGAGGTCAGAACATGTGCCAAGGCCCAAGAAACAGGGGAGCGTGGGGGCTGGTGACCCTGGTGAACATGTTTCCTGGAAGGAAGAGAGATGGACCAGCTGAACACATGAATTCAGCATCTCCAAATGGAACAGAAAGACCTGGAAAAATAAGTATCCATTTACTTAAACCTGAAATCTGTGTTTCCCCTTTGGGAAAGCACGTGAATGTACATATTGTCACAAAGGCCAAAGAGATTCGTAATGATACTTCCCATGCACTTGCTAATTCTGCAGACCCAACCTTTTATCCTCACATTATTATGTCTTCCAATCCTGAGTGGTCCACAGGATTGTCAGCGGAAACCCAGCTCTTGTCTCTTCTGGGGCCAGTGACATGGTCTTCAGGTGATGAGTGAGGCCTGGGAGGTCAGGGTTGGGGTGTCGCTTCCCAACTGGCCTGAGCCAGTGTGCAACTCCAAGGCTGCATTTCCACGCTGAGCGGAAATAAACAGCCTCCCCCTCAGCCTGAAGACCGGGGATGTTCAGGGAAGCCAGGCTGCTTGCCCTGCATCCAGAAACTCTGGAGACCCCAGAGGGCTAGATGTTTGTTCTTCCATTGAAATGAAGTTTGAGGACATGGCTCAGGTGTTGCTGAAGCCAAGCTTCTGCCTCATTGCCAGCAATGTTACTGTGTCCAGTATAAGAGAACTTGGCCATCGTTCTAGGACCTTGATCACAGACGGTGGCCGAGTCAGCCCTGCCTGGCTCACAGACACTCTAAGGGGACCCAGAGGAGTTTGAGCAGGGCAGGAGTCCACTGTGAATGAGAGTGAGGGTTTGGAGCAGAGCTGGCACATCTCCCACCCACCTTGGATGAAGTTGGCTCTCAGCTGTGTGGGGAGGGAGGGAGGAGAGGAGGAGAGGGGCCCAGGTCATGATGGACACGCAGACTCTGACCTCTAAAGCTCTGTTATGGAGACTGGGCTCCTGAAAGTCTTCTTGTATCCAGAAATTCCCATGTGGGTGGAGTTGCTGCACTCAGGTACACCCTTGCTGTATGTCTGTCCAGCTCCCGTGCCCTGGAATTTCACCGGTGGAATGAGCCAGAAGAAGAAGAGAGGAGCTAACCTAAGGGCACAGGCAGCCTGGGTGGTGATGAGCCCCAGGTCCTATCAGGTGAGTATCCTCTAGTGAGCACACTGATGGCTGGCCCCCTGGTGGCCCTGACTTCTGTCCCTGATAGCTGGCCAAAACCACATGGATTATTCCATTCTATCCCACATACCTTCACACCCCAAAAACATCCTGTCCTCTGTGACAAAACTGGCACCCCAGTTAGAGGCCAGTTGTCTGGACCCTCGTTACTGAGCTGCTCCTGATGGCTGTCAGGTGCTGGGTCCACAGCTCTGGGCTCACCCGTGTGGTTCACACACGTGCCCACAGCACCGCTTTCTAGCCCCGTTACAGGTGACAAAGCATGTGAAAGACAATGTGAGTATCGCGCCTGGGGGAAGGGAAGGCCCTCTTGACTCCTGCCAGCTCCACGGCCCCCTCCTCAATATTGGGGGAGATCCCTCACCTCAGGGCCCATCACTAGGCGGCAACCTTCTCACCCCCACTCACCCTTCCATTCCCTACAGCAGCCTCCCCAGATCCTGACCCTCCCTCATGGGTTTACATGAGTGGAGGACAGGGTGATCAGAGACCTGGCTCCTGAGGAATGATGTGTCCTGCGGCTGGCATAGCAGGCAGACAGAAGCCTGGACCAGCCACATCCCACGGCTTGGGAAGCCTGGGGCGCTCCTCCTCCCTCTGACCCCAGATTACTGAGCAGGGTCAGACCCCCGGGCCCTCCCTTGGATTCCTCTTCTGTCTACTGCTTGTGGGAATGGGGGAGTCCATCAACAAGGACCACAAGGGAAGGGATTGGAAAGAGGCAGCTCTGCCTTGTCAGAAAGACAGAGGTGGCTCCCTGGGACCCACCTCTCAGCACAGCTCTTCCAGCAGGACCCGATCCTGGACCCCTGACCTGAGGAGGAGGGGTCTGATGGGGACACAGTCAACAGCCTCTGCCTGGTCCCCTCCTCACGGTCCCCTTTGGCTCCTTGATCATCTATGCAGCACTGAGACATCATCACAGCACGTCAGATTCGGGGGTTCCCTGTCAGCCCCCCCCCCACAATGTTCCAGGTCCACCTCACTGCCTCACCCTTGTTCACTCTCCAGAAACATCTTATGTGTTGCTATTCATACTTCTTTGTCCTCTTTCTCTCCCAGGACAGTTTCAGCAACATGAGGACGTAGATTGTCCCTAGTGCACTCACGCCGAGCCTAAGCCCAAGGGTCATGCCTGGCACATACTTGGTGTTCACCACAGGGTGTGCAGGGACGGATCTCTGTACAGTCTTCTATCCTTATCAGGAACACACGAAACCTGCCGGGGTCTGACCCAACGGGGACTCAATCCCAGGACAGCCTGCCCCCAGGTGTGCAGTAAATCCTGCCCAATGGAAGAAAATGAGACAATGTTTTGCAGAGTAGGGCTGGGTTTCCGGGCACAATTTGAGAGAACAAGGACACTATTTCTAGACGAAATTCCCTAGCCTTGTCTAAGACTCCACTTTTAGAAGAAACGAAGAAAGAAGCAGCTGTGTCGGCCAAGGGGTGTGAGCTTCACAGGAAGTCCATTGCTGAGGGGACAGCAGGTTTGGGTGTCCCATCCCCACAGGCCTGGAGCAGTGTGTGAGCTTTGAGACTGTGGTCCCACACTGAGCAGTAATAATCAGCCTCATCCCCAGGCTTGAGCCTAGAGATGCTCAGGGAGGCCACGTTCCCTGACCTGGAGCGTGAGAGTCTGGATGGGATCCCCGCAGGCCGAGCACTGCTACCATAGATGACAATGTTGGGGACACTGCCTGGGAGCTGCTGGTACCAGGACACACCCCCAGCCCCAACATTGCTGCTGCTTCCGGTGCAGGAGGTGGTACCAGTCTTATTCACAGGCTAGGACACTGCAGATGGCTGAGTCACCACCGACTGGGCCCAGGACCCTGCAAGTCAGAAGAGAGACACGGGGTGAGAGAGAGGGGTCAGTGGACAGGGCCCATACATGGTTCCACAGTCCTCTCGTCTCCAGCCCCAATCCCAGCCTCTAGCCACCTGTGCAGTGAGCCAGCAGTGTGAGCAGGAGAGGAGCCCAGGCCATGGTGGAGACCCCTGCTCAGCAGTGTGTCCTCAATGTCCCTCAGCCAGGCTCCCAGAGTATCTCTTATTGCCTCCAGCAGCCCAAGGGGAGGGAGAGACCCTTCATGCAAACCAGCCCCCTCCCCCTGGCTGGCCAGCCCCAGCCTGAACCCTGAAACTGACCCTTGTCTGGAAATCTCACCCCAGGAGGGGATGGAGCGAAAGCTGTGGGGCCTGACCTGGGGCTCCCCAAGGGCCTGTGAGCACCCAGAGGCTAAGCCACAGTGAGAACCAGAGCCAGGTGGATTGATTTCTTAATTTCTCTTTCTGTGGCTTCATTATCAGTGTATAGAAATGCAACAGAGTTCTGTACATTGATTTTGTATCCTGTGACTTTACTGAATTTATTTCTTGGTTCTGACAGTTTTTTGGTAGAATCTTTAGAATTTTATATATACAGGCATGCTGTTCGGAGAAGTTGGCTGCGTAGGAAGATGCTGGGCTCACCGTATCCTGCTGATCACTTAGATTCCACCCAAATCTGCTAAATAACCCATAAAACCACCAGAAGACTAGCAGAATGGACTCTCCAGAGTCAAGTGTACACAAGTGGTCCATGGAAGAGGGTAGGAAGGGCGGACACGTGGTGCGCACTACACGGACTGGTGGGAGGGATCCGGGGCAGAGGGGGGGGCAGCGCGCCGGGCAAGGCAGAGTCCCCAAGTGTGGCTTGCAAAAGCGGAGGGGCCGGATTCCATGAGTTCGGACAGCCAGCGGGACTTGACATCTGGAATTATAAAAGTCAACAGCCCTGCTCGGGGAGCGGGAGGGCAAAAGGACACCGGGTGGGAGAGGTGTTGAGCTCCAGAAGACAGAGCTCAGCTCCCCGGGGAACAAGGGCGCTCTCCAGTGCCATCTCCCTCTCCCATCCCCGAGCCGAACTCCCAAAGGGAACCAGTTGCCATCACTGAACTTGCATGCACCGCACAAACACCCAACGCTGTGCTTCTGTAGATCCATCCCTTGGACGGGTCTGCCTGCTTCCCTCCTGGTGCTGCAGGGCCCTTCCCAGAGGGGACCACCGACAGCAAACTGAGCTGAGCCTGCCCCTCCCTCCCTGGTGCACCTTGCGGATCCACCCTGGCTAATACGCCAGATCCCATACAAGCAGCACCGCAAGCCTGGCAGTGTGCAAGTAGCCCAGACAGGGGCCACACCACTCCACAGCGAGTCCTGCCCCAGGCAGAGGGGAAGATAAGGTACACACCAGTCTGACTGTGATGCCAGCGGTTGACTAGGAACAGACATCGGGTGTGACTGCGGCCCCGCCCACCAACACAAGTTACTCCAGACTGTACAGGGGAAGTGCCCTACAGTTCTGTGCCACCCCACAGACTATCCAAAATGACAAAATGGAAGAATTCTCCTCAAAAGAAACTCCAGGAAGGAGCGGCAGCTAACGAATTGATCAAAAACAATTTAAGCAATATAACGGAACATGAATTTAAAATAATAGTCATAAAATTAATCGCAGGGCTTGAGAAAAGGAAAGAGGACAGCAGAGAATCTATTGCTACAGATACCTTGGGACTAAGAAACAGTCATGAGGAGCTAAAAAATGCTATAAATGAGGTGCAAAATAAAATGCAGGCAACCACAGCCCAGATTGAAGAGACAGAGGAGAGAATAGGTGAGCTAGAAGATAAAATTATGGAAAAAGAGGAAGCTGAGAAAAAGAGAGATAAAAAAAATCCAGGAGTATGAGGGGAGAATTAGAGAACTAAGTGATGCAATGAAACACAAGAATACCCGTATAATAGGAATTCCAGAAGAGGAAGAGAGAGAGAAAGGGGCTGAAGGGGTACTTGAACAAAACATAGCTGAGAACTTCCCTGATCTGGGGAAGGAAAAAGGCATTGAAATCCAAGAGGCACAGAGAACTCCCTTCAGACGTAACTTGAATCGATCTTCTGCACGACGTATCATAGTGAAACTGGCAAAATACAAGGATAAAGACAAAATTCTGAAAGCAGCTAGGGATAAACACGCTCTAACATATAAAGGGAGACCAATAAGACTTGTGACGGATCTATCTACTGAACCTTGGCAGGCCAGAAAGGAATGGCAGGAAATCTTCAATGTGATGAACAGAAAAATTATACAGCTGAGAATCCTTTATCCAGCAAGTCTGTCATTCAGACTAGAAGGAGAGACAAAGGTCTTCCCAAACAAACAAAAGCTGAAGGAATTCATCACCACTAAACCAGCCCTACAAGAGATCCTAAAATTGAAATTGAAGAAGACACAAAGAAATGGAAAAACATTTATTTCGTGCTCATGGATTGGAAAAATAAATACTGTTAAAATGTCAATACTACCCAAAGCAATCTACAGATTCAATACAATCCTAATCAAAAACTGCACCAGCATTCTTTTCAAAGCTAGAATAATCCTAATATTCATATGGAACTACAAAAGATCCTGAATAGCCAAAGTAATATTGAAGAAGAAAACCAAAGCAGGAGGCATCACAATCCCAGACTTTAGCCTCTACTACAAAGCTACACTCATCAAGACAGTATGGTATTGGTGCAAAAACAGACACATAGATCAATGGAATAGAATAGAGAACCCAGAATTGGACCCACAAATTTATGGCCAAATAATCTTTGACATAACAGGAAAGAGTATTCAATGGAAAAAAGACAGTCTTTTTAGCAATGGTGTTGGGAGAACTGGACAGCAACATGCAGAAGAATGAAACTAGACCACTTTCTTACACCATACACCAAAATAAACTCAAAATGGATGAAAGACCTAAATGTGACACAGGAAACCATCAAAACCCTAGAGGAGAAAGCAGGCAACAACGTCTTTTACCTCAGCCGCAGCAATTTCTTGCTTAACGTATCTCCAAAGGAAACGGAATTAAAAGCAAAAATGAACTATTGGGACCTCATCAAGATAAAAAGCTTCTGCACTGCAAAAGAAACAATCAATAAAACTCGAAGGCAACCAATGGAATGGGAAAAGGTATTTGCAAATGACATATCAGATAAAGGGCTAGTATCCAAAACCTATAAAGAACTTGTCAAACTCCACACCCCAAAAACAAATAATCTAGTGAAAAAAATGGGCAGAAGACACGATTAGACACTTTTCCAAAGAAGACATCCAGATAGCCAACGGACATGAAATGATGCTCAACATCAGTCATCATCAGGGTTATATCAAAGCCACACTGAGATACCACCTCGCACCAGTGAGAGTGGCTAAAATTAACAAATCAGGAAAATATAGATGCTGGCGAGGATGTGGAGAAATGGGAACCCTCTTGAACTGTTGGTGGGAATACAAACTGTTGCAGCTGCTCTCGAAAACAAAAAATTAAAAATAGAACTACCCTATGACCCAGCAATAGAACTGCTAGGAATTTACCCAAGGGATATAGAAGTTCTAAGTCATAGGAGCACATGTACTCCAATGTTTATAGCTGTGATTTCAACAATAGCCAAATTAGGGAAAGAGCCTAAATGTCCACCAAATGATGAATGGATAAAGAAGATGTGGTTTATATATACAATGGAATACTACTTGGCAATGAGAAAGAATGAAATCATGCCATTTGCAGTAACATGGATGGAACTGGAAGGTATTATGCTGAGTGAAATAAGTCAGTCAGAGAAGGACAGATATCATGTTTTCACTCATATGTGGATCTTGAGAAACTTAACAGAAGTCCATGGGAGAAGGGAAGGGGAAAAAATAGTTACAGTGAGGGAGGGTTTGCCTCTGTATTTAAGAGAACAAATTGAGAGTGGATGGGGGTGGGGGAGAGGGGAAAATGGGTGAAGGGTATTGAAGAGGGCACTTGCTGGAATGAGCCCTGGGTGGTGTATGTAAGCCAATTTGACAATAAATTATAGTAATAAAAAAACCCAAAACAAAAACCCAAAATCCTACAGGACAAAACAGGCAGCAACCTCTTTGACTTTGGCCACAGCAACTTCCTACTAGACATGTCTCTGGAGGCAATAAAAGCAAACATGAACTATTGGAACTTCAAGATAAAAAGCTTTTGCATGGTGAAGGAAACAATCGACAAAACTAAAAGGCAACCGACAGAATGGGAGAAGATATTTGCAAATGACATATCAGATAAAGGGTTAATATCCAAAATCTATAAAGAACTTATCAAACTCAACATCTCCCAAAAATAATCCAAAGAAGAAATGGGCAGAAGACATAGACAGTTTTCCAAAGAAGACATCCAGGTGGTTGACAGACACATGAAAAGATGCTCAACATCCCTCATCATCAGAGAAATACAAATCAAAACCACAATGAGATACCACCTCACAACTGTCAGAATGGCTAAATACAACAGGTGTTGGTGAGCATGTGTAGAAGGAGAACACTTTTGCACTGTTGGTGGGATTGCAGACTGATGCAGCCGCTCTGGAAAACAGTAGGGAGACTCCTCAAAAAATTACAAATAGAGTTACCCTATGGCCCAGCAATTGCACTACTAAGTATTTATCCAAAAGATACAAAAACTGCTGATTTGAAGGGGCATATGCACCTTGGTGTTTATAGAAGAACTATCAACAATCAACAAAGTATGAAAAAAGCCCGGATGTCCATCGACTGATGAATGATTAAAGAAGATGTGGTATCTATATATACAATGGAATACTACTCAGCAATCACAAAGAATGAAATCTTGTCATTTACAACAATGTGAATGGAACCAGTGTGTATTATGCTAAGTGAGATAGAGAAAGACTGATTTCACTCATATGTGGAATTTAAGTAACAGAACAGATGAACATTGGGAAGGGAAGCAAAAATAAGATAAAAACAGAGAGGGAAGAAAACCATAAAAGACTCTTAAATACATCATAAAAACTAAGAGTTGCTGGAGGAGAGGTATGTGGGGGGATGGGCTAAATGGTTGATTGGCGTTAGGAAGGGCACTTGTTGGGATGAGCACTGAGTGTTATATGTAAGTGATGAATCACTGGGTTCTACCCCTGAAGCCAACACTACACTGCATGTTAACTGAGTTTAAGTAAATAAAAAATTTTAAAAAGGTTGTTTGAGTTTTCCTTACAGGGAGACTAATGTTGCTGTATTATGAGAGTGTCCTGTTACATCCCACAACCCCCTGCACAGGTCCTGAGATTTGATGTCTGCATTTGTCATGAGACTAAAATGCTTTCAACCAAAACGTGTCTACTGTTCATGCTTCTCAGGCTGGGTTTTCACTTACCCTTTACAGTTACCCTGGGAATTCATTATTTCTTCTGTCTCTCTGACATACATATGATTCATTTTCCTTTTTATTAGTCCAGATTTATAATTGTTTTCGGTATGAGGACCGGTATAAACCATTACACTGTACAAGGGCCCTCTGTCGTCTTAGAATTTCTCCATTTCTACATGAAAGGGCCTCCAGGATAAGGTACCCAACCCATATTTAGCCTTAATCATGTTTATTTGGTAAATGCCCTAGGGATTGACCTTAAAAAGAAAACAGCATTTTATATATTTCTTTTCTGTAATCTCAAGGCCTTCTATGAAATTAAAGAATGGGTTCATAGGCTCTGTTCTCTAAAATATTCACACACAATTGACCATCACTCCAACCAAAGAGTCAGGGGAAAACCAAAGAAAGAAAAGAATTCTGACACATGCAATTAAACCTTAGTGGTCTCACCTTAGCCAATTAGATCTGCAGCAATCTCATTTCAAATAAGGTTACATCCTGAAATATAAGATTTGGGGGAACTTTTTTTTTTTTTAATTTTTTTTTTCAACGTTTTTTATTTATTTTTGGGACAGAGAGAGACAGAGCATGAGCGGGGGAGGGGCAGAGAGAGAGGGAGACACAGAATCGGAAACAGGGTCCAGGCTCCGAGCCATCAGCCCAGAGCCCGACGCGGGGCTCGAACTCACGGACCGCGAGATCGTGACCTGGCTGAAGCCGGACGCTTAACCGACTGCGCCACCCAGGCGCCCCTGGGGGAACTTTTTATCATATGTTTAACCCATAACAATTTATTCAGATTTTCTTAGTTTTTACCTAATGTTCTTCTTCTGTTCTAAGATCCAGTTCAAGGATTCTTTGTGATGTTTAGTCATGATGTTTCCTTAAGCTTCTCTTACTGTGAAACTTTCTTAGATTCTCTTTCTTTTTTGTACCTTTGTCCATAGTTACTGAGTGGGGATTATGCCTGACATCCTTCAGGGCCAAGTATTTACACTTGTTCCTTGAAATATCTGCATGGGAATATGTCTCTTCTCCTTCCATTTATTCATTTATACAACCAGTTAACAATATGGATCATGAACAGATATTTTAGACTTTGAGTTTTAACCCCATACTATTACATTTATTTGGTTGCTCAAATCTTTCCAGTTTTGCCCAATGGGAGCCCTTTAATTTGGCTCATGAGGTCCTTGACACACCCTGTCATTGTGTGTGTGTGTGTGTGTGTGTGTGTATGTGTGTGCGCACACACGCACACACACTTGCATGTATGTGGTGGGTGTGCATTGATGTGCTTGTGTTTGTTTTGAAGGATTCTTCACTTTCTGACACTACAGTGTACTCTATGCTCATCCTGTGTAATTCCTGACTAGGAATTAAGCACTTCTCCAAAGAAGCCTACATCTCTTCCCTGGAGAACAGTATTAGAAAGCAGTATGTGGGAAAACGCATCTCATGGCTATGAGGCATCATTCCTTCCAGTCTTGTTCAGATGGCAAAGGCATATATACGAGTACACTAACCCAACAATGTGCACATATTGGTGACTATTTCCATATTACACATGATTCCAAACTGCCGTCTCCAGCTCTAATCCATGACCACACACTTCACTTAAGTCTCTTCCCTTGGTTATAGCTGTGACTTTCCATTCCTAAAGTGAGCAATCTGGCCCCACCACCACCACCATTTACTTGCTTGTTCCGTTCCAGTACATAGTGCAGCCAATTCAAAATAATCTACCTGTTCCCCCATGGGATACCACCTTATCTACTAGAGTTCAGAACTTGCATGCAGTTTCTTACATCTTTACATGTAGAGGCTCCACCCATTTTCAAAGCCACACAGCTCAACAGCTTTCTCCCAACCCCTGCACTGAGGTGGGTTCACGCATTTGTCTTGGAAGTCAATAGAATTGTCACATTCTGCATTCCATCATGGGCCCCAACTCTCTTAAATTAGTTTTTTGCATGTGCACTCTAAGGTTCTGTCATGTGGCTGTACAGTTTTCAATGAGTTCTGGCAATGCCATAGTGTCATTTCAGTGTCATTATACTATCATATAGAATGATTGTATTGCTGGGAAACATTTTCCTCTCTTCATATGATCAACTTTTTTTCTACTTTCAGTCCCCCAGAAACCACAAATGTTTATACTCTCGAGAGTTTTGCCCTTTCCAGTATGTGCTATAACTCTAATCGTCCTGTGAGTCATATCCCATTTTATAAATGTACCACCTATTTGGTGGCATCTTAGTTGGTTCCAGGTTTGAGTGATTAGAGATAAACCTGGAAAAAACATCCATGTGCAGATTTCTGATTGCTTTCAATTTTTAGTGTTTAGGAATGAAACTGCTATAGATGTTCACATGCAGTTTTTTTCCTATGGACAAAATTTTTTGGGTTTATTTTTATAATTTTGTAATTTTAAGTTGGCATCTATTTCTCAAATCAGGAACTAAGACAAAAACTAACCAGCACCATTTATAACCAATTGGGTAAAATATCATATGCAAACAAGACTGACTTTTTCTTCAAGAAGAGCATGGGTGTAACTGAGGTCCCATGATAAGTTCAGAGGCAAAATAAAATGTTTCATTTATTTAAAAAAAAAAAAAGAAAAAAATAATATGATCCAGCCTAGAAGCAAAATACCCCAGAAAACAAAAAACAAAACAAAAACATCTGTTTCATGAAGACTCTTTGTCTAAGAATGGTCTGTTCAGAGTGAATTTGAGAACAGAAGGGACAGGAAGAGCCTCAGTCACACGAGGTGTCGCTGGATGGACCTGGGCCCAGAGTATCAGCAAAAGAATAAGGAGCATCACAGGCCTAGCTGAGCAGGCAACTGCTGGTCTGTTCCCTCTCTTTACAGATGAGAAAGCAGGTTTTTGTCTCACTTCCCCACAGGCCTGGACCACTGTGCGAACACTGTCACTGCTGTCCCACGATGAGCAGTAATAATAGGCCTCGTCCTCAGCCTGGAGCCCAGTGATGGTCAGGGTGCCTGTGTTGCCAGACCTGGAGCCGGAGAATCGATCTGGGACCCCGGAGGGTCGATTGTTATTACTATAGATGATGGTTTTGGGGGCCATTCCTGGGAATTGTTGGTGCCAGTTCACACCATAATCACCAATATTAGAGCTGCTTCCAGCGCAGGAGATGGTGACCCTCTGGCCCAGAGAACCAGACACTGAGGGCGGCTGAGTCAACCTAGACTGGGCCCAGGACACTGTAAAGGGGGAGAGACACAGAGAAGGTGATGCTGGTATAGAGACAGGAGGAAGAAGCAGGGCCCATTTTGTCCTCCCAGGAAAGTGTGTCCCTTTCCCCTGTCCCCACATCAGTCACCTGTGCAGTGAGCGAGGAGGATGAGGAGGAGAGGAGACCAGGCCATGGTGGAGGTTATCGCGGATCCTTCCTTCCTTCTGCAGGCCCACAGCTGAGCAGACCTCCCCTAATGTCTCCCTTCCCCTCTTCATCCTCGGAGAGAGGGAGGGCCCATCCATGCAAATGAGAACCTGAGCTCTAGATCCCTCACTGGGCGTGGTCAGGTCTCTGGGCCATCAGTGAGGTCACAGCTGTGAGCCCTGAGCAGAAAGCACAGGCAGTGCCAGGTGCCAGGTCCCAGCTCTGATCACCCCTGACTCCTCTGAAACTGGCCTTGAGCTCCCCCTAATGTCCAGACACAGACACACCATTGTGTGACATGGTGACCAGAGCTCATCAGAGACAGCTCTTGCCTCCTCACTGCTGTCTACTGTTTCCTGCATTAGGACCAAGTCAAGTGTCCCCTTATATGTCTTCCCATCACCTGAAGGCAGACTCTATGCTCTACTCAGATTCTTCAGGGTGAGTCTGTCCATGTCTCTCTTGGCTATTCATGGGTCTGGCCTGATGAAGTGTCTCTACACAAACTCTTCTTAGATCAGGTTCAAGTCCAAAGCACTGACAGGTCCCCATGGACACATGGCCTCTTTTGTGCAGGTCACTGCATCTTTCCTCTTATGTGATTCCTCCCTGGTTTCCAGGATTTCCTTCCTCTGAGGTTCCTGCAGCACTGAGGAGATGGGGAGAGATTCTCTCCAGGTTGTGCATAGAAGTCCTAGTGCCCATGCATAGAGGGGTTACTCACTGAACATCTTTGAAATCCATTATGATTTCCACCTGCTTAAAACAACAGTTCTGCATACACTGTGGGCAGTGATTCCCTCCTAGGATCTGTTCTCCCAGCGCACAGTCTGCAGGAGCCCTGCCATGTGAGGCTGTGTGTGGCACTGACCTCAGAGCACAAAGAACAAACCTGTAGGAAGTTCTAGGAGAAAATGAATAACAATTGCAGATGCTCTGACAAGGATCTGGTGACAGAGATTATGTATTAGTCACCACTTAGCCAAACCTGCATATAAATGGGTGTGTCCTTTTACATAAAATTCATCTCATTAAGATTGATTTAATTTCGATGCTGATATCATTGAGAAGATGCAGGTAAAATCATTAGTGTATTTTTCCCAGGTCTGTGCTTACTCCAGAGAGAATATGGATGGAGATTGTGGTTAAAATCAAGGATGGAAAAACAATGGAATAGGAATGCCTTCTGTTTTCAGGTGAATAGGAGTCTATAAAATTTTACTAAAGTAGTTTGATTTTTTATTCATTTCTTCTTATTTTTTTTTTTAGTCATGAGTTTTATTATCATGGGTCTGATTTAGCAGGATGGAAAGACCAACATGGTATCCAGTGAAACCCTATAAGGGGCCTGTTCCTTTGAATCTCAGAGCCATCTCGGTGATGGAATTATTAAACACTGAGAGAGGTTCCAGGACAAAACTATTTGGGGTCAGAATTGTCTCTGGGGTGTGCAAAGTTGTATCCCTGTGCCTTGTGTCCAGCATATTCAAGACAGAGCAAGTACTCATTCATCCACCCATGACTAAAAGAATGAATTTCTGTTACCCAAGGCCACCTGGACCCAGAAGTTCCAGGTCATTCAAAGAGCCCACATGTGAGTGGTGGAGAGGTGGAGATAAGGGGGACTGTGTCCCTGAGGTCACAAGCCTTGTGGCTCTGGGTTGGAACAGTAGAGTTTGCTGTAAAAGTCCACCCTGTCTGGAGGTGTCGCTGAGGGAGTGTCAGCCCAGCCCTGACAGCAGGGGGAGATTGTGTGTCACTTCCCTATGGCCTTGGCCTCATGAGAGCAGCATTCAGGCTGCTGCTCTCGGAATCAATGTACCACACAGCCCCTCAGGTGCAGATTGGAGTCCAGAGATGGTTGTGGACTGAGCTTCCCATGGGGACAGAGACCTGCTATAGGTTTCCTGATATCGGTCTTGTCCCAGGAGAGCTGGTGTTTAGAGCACATCCTGGCTACCTGGTGACAGGATCCCAGTTACACTCACTATTCCTGGGGTTTTCTGCTAATGGGGATTCTGCCTCCCAGTTACTGAGATCCTGAGGATGGCTGGGTGAGCATAGGTTGTCCCTGACTTCTGGAGGGACAAAGGGGCCTAGAAACTGAAGAATCAAAAATAGTAGACACTCAGAGAGAGGGAAGATCCTTGTGTGTCTATGAGTGTGTGTGTGTATGTGTGTGTGTGTGTGTGTGTGTGTGTGTGTGTTTCTGTGTGACCAAAAATGAGGCCAACTGGACCTCAGTTCTTCTTTGGCTTCCTCACACTGTGAAAGATGGTTCTCCATAAAAATCTATCCACAGGTGTCTCCTGGGATTGAGTAGGGGACAGAGATGGGCTAAAGCCTGTGATATAAGGGACAAGAGGAGAATGTTTCCACGGGGGATCTACTGTCCAGATAGTTCTTAAGAAAGAGATTCTGGGGCATAAGAAAAATGATTATGTATTCTGACATTTGCAGGAAGTCTCTGGAAGAGAATCACACCCCCTGAAAGGCTAAGGGAGCCCTGCTGTCATCTAGTTTTTAATAGTTCAACTATTATCACAACCAATTTTTTTCTTGACACCTTGGTGTCAAGGTGACCAAGCAGGAGGCAGGGGGGGAGAGATAGCACCCCCTCCTGTCCAGGGTGAAGGTGAGTGGGAGGGTTTTTGGAATAGGAAAGAAACTGCATTTTCTCTTTCCCTTTCCCTGCTGATTTCTTCACTTCCTTATACCCCTTGTCCCTCCTCACTTACATCAAGTCATGGGTCACCATTATCCCCATACTCCATCCCTCATCACCCACCAAGGATTAGTCTCCTCACCTCACTAGCCCCCTCCCCACGCCCACGGAATCCACCAGGATGCTTCTTCTCCCCCTAAATCTGCCAGCTGACTGTGGCTGCAGGTGCACACGCCACGCTGACGGCTCCCACTATGGATTTATGAAACTCCCTCCGGGGTGTCCCTAGTTCAGACACTCCATGACCTTTCATTTCTCACATTCCTTTCTGTAATCCATTGTTATGTCTTTCCTTGTCTGCAATACATAGTCAGATTTTCCTCAATTTCTTTGTAGTTAGAACATATCTTCCATTCAGACTCCACACTGGAAAACAGAAAGTAGAAAGTAAGTTATATGGCATCACCTACTAACTGTTGATGTACTCAGTTGGTTTTCTCATTCAAGACCAAAAAAACCGTTCAATTTGTTTTTCCAATTTGCTTTCATATTTTTCAGGGAGTTTGCAATTATTTTTTAAAACAGATTGCACATGTCTCAAGATGTTTACTTGGCACGTTTACCTTTTTGGTAATACCATTAGAATCACTTTCATTATCTTTAATTTATGAAGAAGTATAATTCTTCTTTAAAATGATTAAAATAAGTAATACAAGTTTTATTTTATACATTTCTAATGGTTTTACTGAATTATTTTATCAGTAAAATATTTTTAAAGTAAGTACCCTGAACTCACTATGTAATATATTTCTTCTCTCAAATAAAAACCCTGGGGTCCCTGGTTTGCTCAGTCAGTTAAGCATCTGACCCTTGATTTCAGCTCAGGTCATGATCTCACAGTTCCTGGATCAGGTTCGGAGCTGACAGTGTGGAACCTGCTTGGGATTCGCTCTCTCCCTCAATGTCTGCCCCTCCCCCCTCAGAATATATAAATAAAATTAAAAAAAACCTCGACTCCTTCTCATTACACTTTACTTCTCATTTTAGTTAGATTCATTTTGTATTAGTAAGAAATTGAAGAGAAATATTAAGTAGTATTGGCCATAGCAATATTCTTTGATAATTTTTACCCTTTATGTCAATGTTAGATATAAGATAAAAAATGAAATAAAAAAATTTATTTTTTATCTGCATCCAATTTTCCAAGAAGTATTCTTTTTGTTAGTGTTTGTTTATATTAAAAATATGGAAAATTTCGGTGTTAAGGTAATATCCAGCTAATGGTAATATTCCTGTTAACAGTATGTGCCACAGCCGCCAACACTGATGTCATTGGTTCAGTGTGCAGGTGAGTCTGGTGATGATTCCAGGGATTCCGAGAGGGAGGGTGGCTGGGACAGAGAATCTGCAAACACCGGCATATCAGAATGCAGAGAAGGGATAATTTGCAGCTGTGTGGAACCCGAGCCAAAGGCATTTGTCTCAGGCTAGGGGGCTTCCCTGAGGCCCTGAGGGCTGTCTCTACTTACGCAGTGACAGTGGAGCACGAGGAGGACAGGGGTCCAGACCATGGTGACACAGCCTCTTCTTAGGCCACAGAGCTGGGGCTGGGCTGCCTCTGGCTTCTTTTATCCCCTCCCCATGGAACTCACACAGGTGGGGCTTCTCATGCACATGTGACCCATCCCTGCCTCTCCTTGTATGCACACGCAGGGTCTGGAGCCTTTGGACAGGGAGCCTATCTGATGTTCCAGTTTTCCCCATGACTGGGCCTGGAGGAAGCAACTGTTGAGACCACACACAGGTCCATGTACAGGGGACTCAGCCAGGCTCAGAGAGGGCATGCCTGTCCAGTCCCCTTAGGAAGCCAGGGCCAGGCCCTGAGGCCTCCTGTCAGCTGGGACCCCTGTCCTACAGAAACCCCCAGACATGGTCTCACATCGCTCCTGGCTGGTCTCCACGAGAGCCCCTCCTTCGTTCCCTTTGTGCTCAAATCTCTTTTTCTCCTGCTTCCCTGATGCTTGTGTTCCCATCAAATGAGAGTGGCCTTCCAGGAAAGGACAGAGATGCCATGCTGGTGTGCTGTCCTTGATAATGCATCCTCTGTGGATGGGAGTCAAGGGGAAGGACACAGGCAGTCCTGACCCGGGAAAGCCTGTGAACTGCTGTGGAGCTGAGGACAAGACACAGGGAACAGAGAACAGAGGGGATCTGTCCCCGGGAGGGGCTCAGAGGAGGTGGGCTGACTCTGGGGGCAGAGTGTGGACAGGAGCTCACTTAGGGGACACACACCTTCACTGAGGAGGACACACATTGTGGGAATGTGAGGTCTTTCTGGAGCAGGACAGACAGGACTCAGCAAACCCTGATGCGGCTGCTGCAGGTGTGGGGATAGAATAGGACCTGGGCAGGGCAGGGACCACTACGGCGCCATCCTGTGACCTCCACTCCATGTGCTGGGAGACTTTTAATACCAGCTATGCCTGTCATCAGTGCTGCTTATTAGAGATATAGCTCTGAGGGAAGTTCCAGGACAGAACTTGAGACAGGGATACCTGGAAGGGGACACTGGGCAGAGGGGCAGCTGGAGGAAGATGGCAGCAGAGGAAACAGGGAAGGGAGAAATGGCACAAGTCCCCGGATAGGGCATAGGGAGATGACTGACTGGACCCTGGACTATGGGAGAGGGAGGAATGGTCCAGAGTGTCAGGTGGATGGATCGTGATACTACAGAGATAGGGGTGCCCCGAATGTCACAGGTGAGGTCAGGTGGGAGAGCAGGTGGAGGGCAGGTGATGGGTCTGCTGTCCCTGTGTCACATTGAAACCATGATGTGAAGTGTGGAGAGGTGTAGAAATGTCACAGACAATCAAGGCTGCAGGGATGCCTTTCCTCCCCTATAGGAAGAATGCAGTTGTTACAGCAACTGCCTACGTGAGAGCTTTGTCTTCATCATTCATTCATCCATTCAATCACTCACTCATTCATTCTTTAAGCAAATATATATGGAATGTCCACATGTGTCAGACTGGAAGTATAATGGGGGCAAGGACAGGGTCTAGGTCACAGCGGCAGGAGGAAGTGATGATTGAGCATGATGGCGATGGTCCCATGGCTACTCCAGGGTCTGAGGACTTCATGTGTCCCCCAGAGGTGCCGAGGGCTAAGATGTGTGAGTCTCCCACGGAGTCTTCCCTCCCAGGCATGCAGCTTGGGGCAGAGGTAGTTGTCTCGGTGCCTGCAAGGACCTGCAGGTTTACAAGGCTCTCATTCCCTGAGACACCTCAGCTTTGACCTCTTTGGGGTCCAGGTGCAAGAGGAGGCAAAGGGAGGAGGTCACAGTTCCAGTCCTGAGGACACCGCCGTGCACTGAGCTCTGAAAACTTCAGACTCTGTGCTCCACTATTGATAGAATCCTGGTGGCACTGAAAACCTCTCCTTTCTCCCCATCAATGGTTTTGGGGAACAGACTGTTTTGTTCAGCCCCTGCAAGTGTTTTTTCCCTTTTTCTTTGTCTCCAGCTACTTTTGCGGGGGGACTGCTTTTCTTGCATGATCCTGATGCACTGCACTCCCCCCACCTCCTTCTCTTTCTCTTTCTGTCTTCCCTCAGCGAAAATGGCTCCGTACCCTCTGCAGATTTTCTCTCCCCCAGATGACCGCTCTGCATCGCATACCTGTACAGTTCTGTGGCTCAAGTTGCACAGATTGTTGCCTTAACCCTCAGATCAATTTCCTAAGTGTTCAAAATAGCTTGGTGCTGATGTAGCTGCATTTCAGGGGTATGGCAAGCTCAGGGTCTCCATGCTGCTCTGCCATTCTAACTCCTCCTCCCCCAAATCAGGTTTTTATTTAGTCCTTTGAAGATGCATTTTTAACTGCTTACTTATTTTGAGAGAGAGAGAGAAGAGAAGGGGAGGGGCAGAGAGAGACAGAGACACAGAATCTGAAGCAGGCTCCAGGCTCTGAGCGGTCAGGACAGAGGCTGATGAGGGGCTCGAACTCACGAGCTGTGAGATCATGACCTGAGCCGAAGTCAGACACTTAACCGATTGAGCCACCCAGGCGCTCCGACAATCAGGATTTTGATAAGAAAATAGAACAATCCACTTACTAACCTTTACATGAAAGTGGATAATACACAAATATGCAAAGGAGAAATGACACGTGGACAAAAATCAAAAATGAAAAAAAATAATACTCTTAACCTCTCTTAATAATAAATAAAAGCATACTTTACTAGGAAATAGAAATGGTTTCATTTAAAAAATAAACAAATTTCCAAAAATAAAAGCAGACCAATTTCCTTAGAAAAAGAATAGATAATTTATTAGGAACTTTTCCACAAAAAGGCATAAGATGTGATTAACTTCACCAAAAACCACTAGCAATCTTCAGAGATCATAATTTCATTTGCTTGCTTCATATATATATATATATATATGAAGCATATATATATATATATGCATATAAGCATAACATATATGAAGCATATATGTATATATGAAGCACATATATATATAATCATCAAAAACAATGGAAAACTTAAATTCTTATGGAAAGAAATATACAGTGATACAAACACTTGGCACATAAAATACAGAAAAAGGAAAATTGTGGAATATTATGAAATATTGACATAAATATTCTAAATAAAATATCAATAGTGGGATACCCTTGTCAGAATAAAATAGTCATACTATGACCACATGTGAGTTTTGCAAATATGGAGTGGGATTACACATGGGTGATTCCTCTAAGGTAAGACAACAAATTAGTAAATCAACAGATGAAAATCACGTGATCTCTCTGGACTGTGAAAAGTCATTTGCATAATTGAAAGCAAAGTTTTTAAAAATTATTTTATTTATTTTTAAAAATTTGCATCCAAGTTAGTTGGCATATAACGCAATAATGATTTCAGGAGTAGAATCCAGTGATTCATCTCCTACACATAACACCCATAGCTCAACCCAAGTGTCCTCCTTAATGCCCCCTTGCCCATTTAGCCCATCCCCCCAATAACAACCACTCCAGCAACCTTCAGTTTATTCTCTGTATTATAAGAGTCCCTTATGTTTTTGTCCCCCTCCCTGTTTTTATATTATTTTTACTTCCTTTCCCTTCTGTTCATCTATTTTGTATCTTAAATTCCACACATGAGTGAGGTCATATGATATTTGTTTTTCTCTGACTAACTAATTTTGCTCAGCATAATACCCTCTAGTTCCATCCACATTATTGCAAATGGCAAGATTTCATTCTTTTTGATTGCTGAGTAATACTTCATTGTATATATGTACCACATCTTAATCCATTCATCTGTTGATAGACATTTGGGCTCTTTCCTTACTTTGGTTATTGTCAATAGTGCTTCTATAAACATTGGGGTGCATGTGCCCCTTCAAAACAGCACCCCTGTACCCTTTGGATAAGTACATAGTATTGCAATTGCTAGGTCATAGCGTAGTTCTATTTCTAATTTTTGAGGAACCTCCATACTGTTTTCCAGAGTGGCTACGCCTGTTTGCATTCCCACCAGCAATGCAAAAGTGTTCCTCTTTCTCCCCATCCTCACCAACATCTGTCTTTGCCTGAGTTTTTATTTTAGCCATTACGACAGGTGTGAGGTGGTAGCTCATTGTGATTTTGACTTGTATTTCCCTGATGATGAGTCATGTTGAACATTTTTTTCATGTGTCGGTTGGCCATCTGGATGTCTTCT
Organism: Neofelis nebulosa; assembly: GCF_028018385.1. Taxonomy (NCBI): domain Eukaryota; kingdom Metazoa; phylum Chordata; class Mammalia; order Carnivora; family Felidae; genus Neofelis; species Neofelis nebulosa. Next base: position 75,280,255 of record NC_080792.1, on the reverse strand, counting down.
TTGGAAAAGTGTCTATTCATGTCATTTCTTCACTGGATTATTTGCTTTTTGGGTGTGAGTTTGACAAGTTCTTTAGAGATTTTTGATACTAACACTTTATCTTTTATGTCATTTGCAAATATCTTTTCCCATTCGTAGGTTGCCTTTTAGTTTTGTTGATTGATTCCTTCGCTGTGCAGAAGCTTTTCATCTTGATGAAGTCCCAATAGTTCATTTTTGCTTTTGTTTCCCTTGCCTCTGGAGACATATTGAGTAAGATGTTGCTGCAGTGGAGGTCAAAGAGGTTTTTGTCTGCTACTTCCTCTAGGATTTTGAAGGCTTCCTGTCTTATGTTTAGGTCTTTCATCCATTTTGAGTTTATTTTTGTGTATGATGTGAGAAAGTCGTCCAGGTTCATTCTTCTGCATGCCATTGTCCAGTTTTCCCAACACGATTTGCTGAAGAGACTGTCTATTCCATTGGATATTTTTTCCTACTTTGTCAAAGATTAATTGGCCATACGTTTGTGGGTCCATTTGTGGGTTGTCTATTCTGTTCCATTGATCTGAATGTCTGTTTTTGTGCCAGTACCATACTGTCTTGATGATTACAGCTCTGTAACACATCTTGAGGTCTGAAATTATGATGCCTCCAGCTTTGATTTTCTTTTTCAGGATTGTTTTGGCTCTTCAGGGTCTTTTCTAGTTCCTCACAATTTTTAGGATTTGTTCGTTCTAGCTCTGTGAAGAATGCTGGTGTTATTTTGATAGAGATTTCATTGAATATGTAGATTGCTTTGGGTAGTATTGACAGTTTAGCAATATTTGTTCTTCCAATACATGAGCATGGGATATTTTTCAATTTTTTTGCGTCTTCTTCAATTTCTTTCATAAGCTTTCTATAGTTTTCAGTGTGTAGATTTTCACCTCTTTGGTTAGGTTTATTCCTAGGTATTTTATGGGTTTTGGTGCAGGTGTAAATGGGTTTTATACCTTGACTTCTCTTTCTGTTGTTCATTATTGGTGTATAGAAATGCAACCAATTTTTGCGCGTTGATTTTATATCCAGCAACTTTGCTGAATTCATGGATCTGTTCTAGCAGTTTTTTGGGGGAATATTTTGGATTTTCCACATAGAGTGTCATGTCATCTGTGAAGAGTGAAAGGTTGACTTCCTCCCTGCATATTTGGATGCCTTTTGTGTCTTTGTGTTGTCTGATTGCTGAGGCTAGGACTTCCAATACTATGTTAAACAACAGTGGTGAGAGTGGACACCTCTGTCGTGTTCCTGACCTTAGGGGGGAAGCTCTCAGTTTTTCCCCATTGAGGATGATATTAGCAGTGGGTCTTTCATATTTGACTTTTATGATATTGAGGTATTATCCTTCTATCCCTACTTTCTTGAGGGTTTTTATCAAGAAAGGATGCTGCATTTTGTCAAATGCTTTCTCTGCATCTATTGAGAGGATCATGTGGTTCTTGTCCTTTCTTTTATTAATGTGATGTATAACATTGATTGATTTGCAGATATTGAATCAGTCCTGCATGTTAGATATAAATACCACTTGATTGTGATGAATAATTCTTTTAATGCATTGTTGGATTGGTTGGTTAGTATCTTGTTGAGAATTTTTGCATCCATTTTCATCAGGGAAATTGGACTATAGTTCTCCTTTTTAGTGGAGTCTTTGTCTGGTTTTGGAATCAAGGTAATTCTGGCCTCATAGAATGAATTTTGAAGTTTTTCTTCCATTTCTATTTTTTAGTACAGCTTCAAAAGAACAGGAGTTACCTCTTCTTTAACTGTTTGGTAGAATTTTCCTGGAAAGCCATCCAGCCCTGGAGTCTTGTTTTTTGGGAGGTTCTTTATTACTAATTCAATTTCTTTACCAGTTATGGGTCTGTTCAAATAATCTATTTCTTCCTGTTTCAGTTTTGGTAGTTTATATGTTTCTAGGAATTTGTCCATTTCTTCCAGATTGCCCAGTTGTTGACATACAATTGCTCATAATATTCTTCTTCTTCTTCTTCTTCTTCTTCTTCTTCTTCTTCTTCTTCTTCTTCTTCTTTATTTCTACAGTGTTGGTTGTGACTTCTCTTTCATTTCTGATTTTATTTATTTGGGTCCTTTCCTTTTTCTTTTTGATCAAACTGGTTAGGGGTTTATCAATTCTGTTAATAATTTTAAAGAACCAGCTCCTGTTTTTATTGATCTGTTCTACTATTTTTTTGATTTCCATAGCATTGATTTCTGCTCTAATCTTTATTATTTCATGTCTTCTGCTGGTTTTGGGTTTTATTTACTGTTCTTTTTCCAGCTCCTTAAGGTGTAAGGTTAGGTTGTGTATCTGAGACCTTTCTTCCTTCTTTAGGAAGGCCTGGATTGCTATATACTTCCCTCTTATGACTGCCTTTGCTGCATCCTAGAGGTTTTGGGCTGTCAGATTATCATTTTCATTGGCTTCCATGTACTTTTTAATTTCCTATTTAACTTCTTGGTTAACCCATTCATTCTTTAGTAGGGTGCTCTATAATTTCCAAGTATTCATTGTCTTTCCAAATTTTTTCGTGTGTTTGATTTCGAGTTTCATAGCATTGTGGTCTGAAAATAAGCATGGTATGATCTCTGTCTTTTTTAACTTGCTGGTGGCTGATTTGTGACCCAGTATGTGATCTATTCTGGAGAATATTCCATGTGCACTCGAGAAGAATGTGTATTCTGCTGCTTTAGGATGAAATGTTCTGAATATATCTGTTAAGTCCATCTGGTCCAGTGTATAACTCAAAATCATTGTTTTCTTGTTGATTTTCTGTTTAGATGATCTGTTCATTGCTGTTTAGTGGGGTATTGAAGTCCCCTACTCTTATGGTATTATTATCAATGAGATTCTGTATGTTTGTGATTAATTGATTTATATATTTGGGTATCTACACATTGGGGATATAAATGTTTACAATTCTTAGATCTTGTGGATAGACCCCTTATTTTTAATATAATGCCCTTCTTCATCTCTTTTTACAGTCCTTATTTTACAATCTAGATTGTCTGATATACGTATGGTTACTCTGGCTTTCTTTTGGTGACTATTAGCATGATAGATGGTTCTCCATTCCCTTACTTTCAACCTGAAGGTGTCTTTAGTTCTAAAATGGGTCTCTTGTAAACAGCATATAGATGGATCTTCTCTTCTTATCCATTCTGTTATCCTATGTCTTTTGATCGGAATGTTTAGAACTTTGACATTTAGAGTGAGTACTGAAAGGTATGAATTTAGTGCCATTGTGTTGCCTGTAGAATTGGAGTTTCTGGTGGTGTTCTCTGGTCCTTTCTACTCTTTGTTGCTTTTGGCCTTTTTTGTTTTGTTTTGTCTTTTCTTCTCTCAGAGACTCCCTCTTAAAGTTTCTTGCAGGCTGGTTTAGTGGTCACAAACTCCTTTAGTTTTTGTTTGTCTGGGAACTTCTTTATTTCTTGCATATTTTTCCAATTCAGCACATTGAATATGTCCTGCGACTCTTTTCTGGCCTGCTAAGTTTCTGTGGATAGGTCTGCTGTGAACCTGATATGTCTTACCTTATAGGTTAAGGACTTTTTTTCCCTTGCTGTTTTCATAATTCTTTCCTTGTCTATTTTGTGAATTTGACTATGTTATGCCTATTGATAGTTGGTTTTTGTTGACTCTAATGGGAGTTCTCTGTGCTTCTTAGATTTTGATGTTTGTGTCTTTCCCCAGGTTAGGAACGTTTTCCATTATGATTTGCTTGCATAAACTTTCTACTTGTTTTTCTCTCTTTTTATCTTCTGGGACTCCTATGATTTGGGTGTTATTCCTTTTTAGTGAGTCACTGAGTTCTCTAATTCTTACATTGTGCTCTTTTGCCTTAGTTCCTCTCCTTTTTTCTGCTTCCTTATTCTCCATAATTGTATCTTCTATATCACTAATTTGCTTTTCTGCTTCATCCATCCTTGCAGCCATGACATCAATTCGAGATTGCAGCTTAGTTATAGCGTTTTTAATTTCGTCCTGACTAGATTTTATTTCTTTTATCTCCACAGAAAGGGATTCTATTCTTTTTTTTCAACTCCAGTTAATATTCTTATTATCATGATTCTAAATTCTAGTTAAGACATCTTACTGATATCTGTGTTGATCAGGTCTCTGGCTGTCATTTCTTCCTATTCTTTCTTTTAGCATGAATTCCTTTGTTTTGTCATTTTGGAGGAAGAAAAAGAATGAATAAAATAAAAAATAAAAATTAAAAAGATTAAAAACAAACAAAAAAATCAAATAAAGGAAGCTAGATCCTTGGTATGCTTTGGTCTTGTTGTTGAAAGAAGCTTGATTGAACAGAGAAAAAAGGGAATGGAAAGAAAAGAAAAAAAATAATGTTTAAAAATTAAGAAAATGTATACAATAAACAGAATAAAATGAGTTGAAGAAGGCAAAATAGAATAAAAAATAAATTTCCAAAAATTATAGTCAAAAAATTTAAAAAAATATATGAAAGTGGAAAGTAAAAAATAATTTTTTCTCTTTCTGTATCCAAGAAAAAGAAAGAAGAGAGAGAAAAAAAAAAAGAAAACACAAAACAAAGAAATGAATAGATGGACCAGCAAACAGAATGAAATCCGAATGAAATTACATCCAGTTTCCCCTACAAGTCAAACTATGAAGCACTTTATAGTCCATACCCTAAGGAGTGGGAGAGACTTGTGGTGTTCTTCTAGGGCTTGGTTGGTGCAGTTGGTCGGGGCTTGGTGTCATGGCTCCATTCTCCACTAGGTGGTGCTACTTAACTTACTGAAGTGGATTGGTGTGGCACGGTGTGCGGGATGTGTGTTGATGCATGGGAGAGGTTAAAATGGCGTCACCTAACTTTCCAGTCTCTAGATCAGAACTTTGTGCCTTATCTGACTGGCAATCAAGCACCCCTCCTAGGTCTCTGGGGTCCTTCCATTCCCCACTTCTATAGTGTCCCTGTCCAAGACATCAGCCTGCCAGGCAGCACCTCCCTCCCAAATTTTATGTCATATGGGGCTGTATTTCTAAACCCTTCACTTCTGAGGGCCCTGCCACCTGGACCCGCTCCAACTCTTTCACGGATGGTCTCCCTAGGCCATGGCCAGATGCCAGCTTGCCCCCAGGAAAGTTCCTGCTATCACGCAGCTGTAGAGACTCAGAGGTGTGGCTGGAGGCCGGCCTGCCACAGAATAAGTTTGTGCGATCGTGTAGTGGTAGCATTTCAACGCAATAACAACACACTACCCACGTCAGGTTTCGCCTCACCCTGGCGTCTCTGTTCCAATACCAGCAATTGTGTTCTCCGAGGTCCGCTGGGAGCTTTGCCTGTGGGGAGTCCGTACAACCTCTACCAAATGCCCTCCTAGCAGGGTACCAGGGAAACTGCTTCTCCCATGTGGCCCGTCCATCCCTCAGACCTCACTGCCTGTCCTTGGGAATTTGGTCTTCCCACCAGCACGCCGCCAGGTATTGCGCTGCAGTGTTTCCAGCGCTGTCCTGCCCTGGTAATAGAGTCATAATGATACTAAAACCCTCTCCTTTCTGCTTTCTGCTTTCTCCCTTTCTTATTCAGGCACTTATGGGTGCTTCCACTCTTTCTCTCCAACTACTTTTGCGGGGAGTGCTTTTCCTGTATGTTCCTTCCTTTCTCTGTCCTCTGTCCCCAAATACCATTCTCTACCCTCTGTGGCTTCTCTCTCCCCCAGTTCACCTCTCCGTGCCAAGTACCTTCCAAGTTCTGTGGCTCAAGTTATGCAGATTGTTGTGTTAATACTCAGAGCAATTTTCTAGGTGTGCTAGAAATAATGGTTTGGTGCTGATCTAGCTGCATTTTAGGGATGAAAGAAGCCTAGAACTTCCATGCTGCTCCACCATCTTGGTCCACTCCACCTGAAAGCAAAGCTCTAATAAAAACCACATAAAATGGAAGCAGACAGAGATTTTATAATGTGATAACACACTCTCTACCCACACATCAGACTCAGTCCCACAACCAGAAAATTAGCTAATGGGGTGGGGACGGGAGGACATTTCTATAAGATCAAAAGACTAATCTGAGCTAAACACCATTATTATGCAACATCTTTCTGCAAGTATTATACAATGAAAGTGAAGAAGAAAAGTCACTGGTTGGGTCTCAGCATTGATGGGAATGGACAGGGACTCATTTCAAATGACTGAAATATATGTTTCAGCTATAGGTAATCCAGGGCTTATGCTTCAGTGAGAGAAGAAATCATCCCGAAGAGCAAAAAAAGTACAGGCATTCTTATTGAAGACTAATAAGAGGATTAAATAGGTCTGGAAACTTCTAGAAATGGGTAAATGACCAAGGATGGAGACCCTGGATTCGTCAGAGGTCAGGTGGGAGTTGAGAACACTGGACCTACAACCCCCAGTCCGTGAACTTCGGTGCAAAGAAACCTCGTGTCTCAACCTGATGGGCAAGATGAGCTTCCTTGTGTCCTTTGAGACCCTTTGTCTAGGAAGGGGCTGCTGTGAGTGACGTTGGGGACAGGAGGGAAGGAGGAGCCCTCACTCCCAGGTGGTGCTGCTGTGTGCACCAGGGCCCATGGTGGCAGTAGCAGGAGCATCAGAAGCAGAAGCCACAGGCTGAGCCTGGTAAGCTGCTGGGGCCTCGCCCTCCCTGAAGATGAGAAAGGGGTTCTGCTTTCAGTTCTCATGGGCCTGGGACTCTGTGTGAGCCCAAGATGCTGTCACAGTGGGGGTGAGGGGGCAGGGAGGAGCAGCCTTATCCTCAGACCTCAGCCCTGTGATGATCTCAGAGTGAGAGTTTCCAGACACGGAGTCAAAAAATGAATCAGGGTCCCCAGAGGATCTAACCATCATAATAAATGAGGATTTAGGGACAATTTATGGGAACTGTTATTATCAGGACACATATTGGACACGCCTGATGTGTCCTGACTCAGACAGAGCTGAATATTGTGTCCCTGTGTCTGCCATGACCTGTCATGGACCCTGTCCTCAGGACAGCCTGCCCCTGGAATGCAGGAATTTGTGCCCAGTTTGAGAAAATCACACAATACCTTGCTCCTAACGAGAGGCTTCAAGGAGAAATTTCAGAGAATGTGGAAAGACTGTAGACAAAATTCCTTGAGGTGGGTCTCAGACCCCAGTTTATATCAAAAAAGCAGCAGCTCAGATGGCCAAAAAGTCAGGGATAGATGGGAAGTCCCATTGCTGAGAGGACAGCAGGTTTTTGTCTCACTTCCCCACAGGCCTGGAGCACTGTGTCAGCACCCTGAGTAATGTCAAGAGACTGGCAGTAATAATCAGCCTCGTCTTCAGCCTGGAGCCCAGTGATGGTCAAGAAGCCTGTGTTGCCAGACGAGGAGCCAGAAAATCTGTCAGGGACCCCTGAGGGTCGATCGCTACTATCATAGATGAGGAGTTTAGGGGCCTTTCCTGGACGCTGCTGGTACCAGTTCACACCAGCAATACCGATGTTGTTGGCACTTCCAGCGCAGGAGATGGTGACCGTCTGGCCCAGGGCCCCAGACACTGAGGGCGGCTGAGTCAGCACAGACTGGGCCCAGGACCCTGGAAGGGGAGAGACAAAGAGAAGGTGATGAAGAATCAGGTCACACATGTTATCCCAGGACCGCTTCCCTTGTCCCCACATCTAGTCACCTGTGCAGTGAATGAGGAGGGTGAGGAGGAGAGGGGACTAGGCCATGGTCGAGATCATCACTGACCCTGCCTTCTGTGGCTGAACAGCTGAGCAGACGTCCCCTAATCTGTTCCTTCTCCTTTTCATCCTCTGAGAGAGGGAGGGCCCATCCATGCAAATGAGACCCTCAGCTCTTTGACGTTTCAATGGCACGGGGTCAGGTCCCTCTGCCTGAGGATGTCAGGGTGGAGGGAAGGGGAGGGGCTCTGTTGGGTAAGAGGGTGGTGAGGTCACAGTTGTGAGCCCTGAGCAGAGGGCACAAGCAATAGCAGGTGGCAGGTCCCAGCTCTGGTCCTCTGTGACTCCTCAGAAACAAGTGATATGTGCCCCCTGGTGTCCAGGCCTGGACACAACATTATGTGACATGGTGACTAGAGCCCATCAGAGAGAGTTCCTGCCTCCTCATGCTGTGTCCACTGTCCCATTCCTTCAGGCCAGGCCAGGTGTCCCCCTGTGTGACTTCCCATCACCTCAGGACACACTGTGCTCTACTCAGGCTCCACATAGTGAGTGTGTCCACGGCTCCCTCGGCTGTTGATGGGGCAGGACTAAGGTGGTGACTCTTGTACAACCACACAGATGAGGATCAGGGCCAGAACAGTGATGGGTCCACATTGGCACCTGGCCAATTCTGTGCAGGAGGCTGATTTCTTTCCTCTGCTTGTTTCCTTTCTGGTTTCAAAGTTATCCTTTCCCAGAAGTTCCCTCAGCACTGAGGAGACAGGGAGCCCTTTTCTCTAGGTTGTGGGTAGACGCCCTCGTGTGCCTTCCTAGGGGGGTTACACACTGACCATCTTCGTCGTCTGTCACTACTTACACCTCCATGAAACAACAGTTCTCCACACACTGTGGTTAGTGATTCCCTCCTAGAATCTGTCCCCCAGCACACAGACCCAAGTCTGCAGGAGCCCGAGTGTGGCCCTGACTTCAGAGCACGAAGGGCAAACCTGCAGGAAGCTCCAGGAGGGAAGGAGTGACAGCTGCGGGTGCTCTGTCGGGGACCTCGTCGCAGACTTCATGTGTCTGTCACCACTTGGACAACTGCTACCTCAAAATGAATGTGGGTGATTTTATACAAAATTCACTTCAGCAAGAATTATTTAAACTCAGTGACACTGTTAATGGGAAGATGCAGGTACAATCATGAGTATGTTTTCATAGATTCGTGCTTATTGCAGAGAAATTATGGATTGAAATAGTAGTTGAGAAAATGGATGAAAACCTAATGGAAAAGATGTGGCTTTAGTTCTTGGTTTAATAGGGGTCTTGTAAACTTGTTTCTAAATCACTTCATGCTTTTGGGCACCTGGGTGGCTTAGTTGGTTAAGCATCCAACTTCAGCTCAGGTCATGGTCTCACAGTTCATGGGTTGGAGCCCCGCATCGGGCTCTATGCTGACAGCTTGGAGTTTGGAGCCTGTTTTGGATTCTGTATCTCCCTCTCTGCCCCTCCCCCGCTCATGCTTGCTCTCTCTCTCTCTCTCTCTCTCAAAACTAAATAAACATTATAAATTTAAGAAAAAAAATAAAAAAATAAATCATTTTTATTACTGTTGTTATTATTAATTTATTTTTTAATCATGACTTTGTATATTAAGTCTGGTCCTTCAAGTAGAAGGAAAGCCCAACATGGTACCCAGGGAAGCACCATTAGTAGCCTGTTCCTGTGAACTTCAGACTCATCTCAGTGATGGAATTAAACACAGAACTTCCAGGATGGACTGACTAGGAGTCAGACTCATCTCAAGGGTGGGTAAAACAATCATTGCTGTGTTTTGTGTGTCCCGTATGTTCAAGATAGAGCAATTAATTGCTCATTCAGTCACCCATGACCAGAGGAATGTATTTCTATTACCCAAAGCCAATTTGTCCCAGAAAATTCTTTCAAAGATCCCACATTTGACTCTGGGTGAGGTGGAGATAAGGGGCACTATGTCCCTGAAGTCACAGTCCCTGTAGCCCTTGGTTGGATCGACTTTTCAACAGAGGTCCGTCATGGCTGGAGGTGCCACTGGAGTGCCACAGGAGTGACAGTTCAGCCCTGAGAGCGCAGGGAGACTGTGTTACGTCCCCAGGGCCTTGAGCTCTGTGGGAGCAACACTGAGGCTGCTATCCCAGAATCAACGTGCTCATCAGCCTCAGGCATGGACTGGAGCTCAAAGATTATTAGGACTGAACTGCCCATGGAGATAGAGACTTGCCCTGGGATTCTTGAGCATCAGCCTTGTCCCAGGAGAGCAGGTGTTCGCGGCATGTTCTGCCCCGGTGACAGGATCCCAGTCACACTCGATGTCCATGGTATTTCCTGCTGAAAAGATTCTGCCTCCCGGAGGTTGTGACTCTGAGGATGGCTGGGTGAGCACAGGCTGAACCTGACTTCTGGAAAGACAGAGAATCCCAGAAACTGCAGAGTCCATGACAATAGACACTGAGAGAGAGGAGAGAGCCGTGTGTGTGTGTGTGTGTGTGTGTGTGTGTATGAAAGAGAGAGAAAGAAAGAACAAAAATACGCCCCAGTGCCCTCAGGAAGACTTTCACTCAGTGGCCAAGCATGAATACAAGTGTTCCCCTGTCCGTCTCTGATTTCTCAACTCCCTGAGTGTTGATCTCCATGCAAACTGATTCCTGGGGCTGGCTCATTGCAATACACACCAGTGTCCTGAAGCTTGGAGCTAAAGAAGGTCAGTGTCCTGAGTGCTATTTCTCTTGCACAAGGATGGAATTTACACGAGGAGGAGGAATTTGGTGCAGATTAGCTCTGACAGTAATTCCACTGAATCAGAAGTTCAAGTCTTCTGGATGGAGAGACTTCTGTCCATTTTCATCCCTATAGACACAAAGCCCCGCAGCTTTGGGGTCTTCAGGTCTCAGCAGGCACAGGACCGGGGGTTACCACACATCCCCATTATTCCCCCTCCCCCAACTTCTGCATCACAGCCATCCTCCCTGCGCCTCCAGGATCTCCCGATGCCTCCCTTGTGTTGACCATGAGAGAGCATCTACTCTTATTCTGGCAAAGGGCCGATGCATGAGACTCCACTGATTGGAGCAAAGTGTGTGTGGCTGAGTGAGTGTCCTGATGGTCTTAGGAAACAAATATTTTGGGGAACGAGAGAAGTTGGCATGTATTGAAATATGCAATCAATCCTTCCTTTTTTTGACTATTTCAACAGTGACCTTTTGTGGGTCCTCACTAATTCTGAAGAAGATAAATAAGTACACCAATAGCTCCAAGTCTGGATAAGCATTCATTTGTAAGAAATACAGTAATCGTGTCGGCATATTAGAGACTGACGGAGGCTGATGCTGCATAGGAGCTACAATCTTGGGATGACAGCAGGAATCAAATGATGAAGGGATTTCATGCTGATCCAATTTCTGCGACTTCTCCCTACAGATGGACACTGCACACTGGAAACTACAGCAAGATCGTCTCCAGTGTTCTCTAAAATCCTAACCTGGAGACAGCATTCACACCTGAATAGCCAGAGGGATAGACTGAAGCCTGAGGGAGGCAGGAACAGAGGGGAGAAAAGGTGGGGTATGGTATGCGGTGTGTGGGGGGGAGGGTATTGTCAGTGTAAGAAACAGTTGTGACCACTTTTTTGTCTTCAGAGAAAGAGAAAATTGTATCTGTGACCAAGGTAGGTATTAACATATCAGCTATGGATGTATCATTAGTACAAAGAATTACATTTAATGGATGAGTGTGACTGTCATCATTTTCAGTTGAGACGATATTGTGAGATCTTAGAAACCATGGGTTTCTGTCCCGATTCCTGGCATAGAGCTCCCGAAGCCTTCAGCATTTCCTAGGTGACAAGGCCACTAGGAGCATTTTTGTTTCAGTGAGGCAACCCTAGAAAGTCTCCTGGCTGGGGGTGGTCCCCAGAAAGTCTGAGCCATGACCAGACGCTTGGAATATCCAGCCTCCCCCTTGCTGGGAGGGGAGAAGAGCTGAATGTGGAGTCAATGGTTGATTACGTCTACACGAAGACTCAATAAAAATGCCAAAATATGGGATTCAAAGACTCCCACATAGGTGGACACATTCATATAGGGAAGGTGACACACCCCAACTGCACGGGGACGGGAGCTCTTGTTTGGGGGCTCCTGTCAGACCTCTACCCATGTGCTTCTTCGTCTGACCGTTCATCCTACTCTTTCAGTATCATTCCGTGAACTGGCAAGTGGAAGTAAGAGTTTCCCTGAGTTCTGTGAGCAGCTCTAGCAAATTAATCAAACCTGCGGAGGGTTCATGGGAACCCCTGTTTGCATCACGTTGGACAGAACTTATGGGTTAACTACTATTTGTTGTCAGCGTTGGAATAGGAGTTGTCTCCTGGGACAGAGCCCCTAACCTGTGCATCTGACACCATTTCCAGGAAGATAAGTTGAGTGTTACATTTATTTAAATTGTAGAACCCGCAACTGATGTTGTAGACAATCACTTGACAAACAAAACATAGAATTGGTGACCCAAAGTGTGAGAAATAAAACATTCTGGATGAATAACAAAAGAGATACAGTGGGAGGGAAAAACTGAGGTCTTTTGCTTTTATATGATTCGTTCTTATGAATTTTCTCCACACCCTGGGGCATGTGCACTTGGGATCTATGCCCCCACCCACGTGTGCTCCTGGAACCCCTGTGCTGTCCCAGCAACAGTGTAATCTGTGTGTCACTCCTTTCTCCTCAAGGACAGATCTCACCACAGAGGTGTCTCCCCTACAGGAGCCTCCACAGAAGCTTGTCAGGAAAAATACTCAGAGACTAGGTCTGTGGGTTCAGGAGTTTTTGCCTCACATCCTCCTTATCTGAGATGCTGTGACTAATGAAAGCCGCTCCCACTGCCATGAGCTGTAGCACAGGAATAGTCAGCCTTGTCCCCAGGCTGCGACCCAGAGAGGAGCAGAAGCCCTGCCTTGGCCGAGGCATCTTTGGATCCAGAGAAGCGGCGGGGGACTCCAGATACTAACTCCTTAATTGAGTCTGAGTAGTAGTACAGGAGATACTGGGGAGGGCTCCCTGGCTTCTGCTGGAACCAGTGTATGATACAGCATTAACACCAAAGCCACTGCTCAGGGTGCAGGTGAGTCTGGCTGTCATTCCCAGAGATGCAGAGAGGGAGGGCAGCTGGGTCAGCACAGGCTGGGACAGGGAACCTGCAAACACAGACACTCATGGGCGATGGGGCGGGGACCAGGGTAAAAATTTTCCTAGTGTCTGAGCCAGGTGGGCCGAGACCACCTGGAAGGCTTCTCTGTGTCCCTGGTGCCTGTCCCTACGTGTGCATTGAGAGAGGTGCGCGAGGAGGACAGGAGTTCAGGCCATAGTGACAAAGCCCCTGGTCCCCACAGTGGGCTGGGCCGCCCCAGGCCTCCTTTTCTCCTCTACCCTCTGCCACAGGAGGGGCTGTCCATGCAAATGTGGTCCATCCAGTGACTGCCCAGCCCGTCCCTGAGCCCTGGTGCTGGAGCTCAGCTCAGACCATACACTGGGGACCATGGAGGTTGGCCTCACCCCTGTGGAGAGCCCTGGGAGGAAACACCTGCTGAGGGAACACATGTTCCTACTCGGAGGACTCTATCAGACCAGGGAGGACACAGGTTCTGAGTCTCCAACAGGAGCACAAGGCCCATCCCTGAAGCAAATCTCCTTTGAGTGAAAGAAAGGTCTTTATTGAGCAGCTGTGTATGGATCACAGGACAGTCCCACAGTATCACCTGGTGGTCCTATGTGGAAAAATGAAAAACGAAAAATCTGAGAGCCTGTATTAAGCATAGGTATAAACTAACATTTTGTTTCAACTCTGCTCCACTGGAAAAAATACACGCTTTCCTAGGAAGATACAAAACTGGCTCCAGCAGACATAAATTGAGTAAGTAGAATACTTTTATTAGAAACAATAAAAAAAATGTGATTTTAAAACCCCTCCACAGATTGTCAGAAGATACAGACATTTTCACAGGGAACATATAGAAACCACTCAGAGATCAGATGGTTCCAATTTATTTGGTTTCTATTTTTTTCCCATAGTATCTAAAGGAACAGAAAATTTCTAAGTTCTTATTGGGAACAGTGACAGCCTCCTAACTGGAATGTCACCTCAGTGGAAATCTATGATTTATTTCAAAAGGTCCGTCTCTGTCAACTGTATCCCTGGAGCTCCAACCGTGTCTCCTGCTGCATGTGGTACCTGGAAGGACAGAAGGGGGTGCGGCAGGGGCACACATATGGGGATACTGCCTGTGTGCATGTGGGGTGCACATGGGCAGCTGGGACAGAGGAGTCTGAGCACAGCTATGGTATATAAGGTGAGATCTGTCGGGTGAGCTGAGTGAAGTCCCTGAAGAAGTGGAGGAGCCCTGGGTCAGGGGTCAGGGCATGTGTCAAGGCTGGAGAAACGGTGGGGGAAGGGGGCTGGTGGCTGGTGACCCTGGCGGATATGTACTCAAGGTCATAGGGATGGACCAGCTGAGCACATGAATCCAGCATCTCCAAATGAAATAGAAAGAAAGACCTAGGAAAGTAAATATCCTTTCACTTAAACCTGAAGTCTGTTTTTACTCTTTGTGAAAGCACGTGAGCGTACATGTATTCATAAAGGCCAAATAGAGTTGTAATGAAGCTGTCCATATGCACTTGCTAATTCTGCAGATCCAGCCTTTTTTTCTTGACGTTATTATTTCTTATAATCCTGAGTAGTCCACACAACTGTCAGGTCGAACCCAGCCCTTGTCTCTTTGTGGGCCGGTGACATGGTGCTCTACGAGGGCCCTGCGTGCCAGTGAGGCCTGGGAGCTCAGGGTTGGTGTCTCACTTCCCCACTGGTCTGAAGTGCTGTGCAAACTCCAAGGCTGCATTTCCATGCTGAGTAGGAGTGGTCAGCCTCGTCCTCAGCCTGGGACTCAGGGGTGGTCAGAGAGGCCAGCCTGCTTGACTTGCATCCAGAAGCTCTATGGGAGAACAAGAGGGCCAGGTGTTCTTTCTTCCTGTTGATTTGAAGTGTAGGGTCATGGCCCGGGTGTTGCTGCAGCCAAGCTGCTCACTTTTTGCCAATAGTGTTCCTACTTTCAGTGCAGGTGAATGTGGCCATCTTGGGTGGGCTTGGTCACTGAGGGTGGGCTTGGTCACCGACGGTGGCTGATTCAGCCCCACCTCGGTCACAGACACTGTAAGGGGACAGAGAGGAATGTGAGGAGGATGGCATCCCACTGCAGTGGAGAGTGGGGGTGTGGAGCAGAGTTGGGGGGTTCTTTCATCCACCCTAGAGAGGTCTGCCCTCATCTGTGCAGAGAGTGGGGAGGGTGAGGAGAGGAACCCAGGTCCTAAGACCCAGACTCTGACGCTAAAGCTCTGTCGTGGATACTGAGCACCCAAAGTCTCTTTACTTCTCTGGAAAGTTCCACAGGGGTGGGCTTGCTGTGCTCAGTTAAGCCCTTGCTGTCCATCTGTCCGGCCTCCCTGTCAGGGCCTCTCACAGGTGGAAGGAAACAGAGGAGGAGGTGAGGAGCTGACTCAGGGATAGAGGTGGCCCGTGTGGTGACGGCCCCTGGGTCCTGGCAGGTCAGCAATACCTAGTGAGCACACTGATGCCTGAACACCCTAGAAGCCCTGAGTGCTGTCTCTGCTGGCAGGGGCCACACAGGATTGTCCCAGCCTGTCTCACAAGCCATCAGACCCCAGACACTCCCTGTCCTCTCTTGCACTCCTGTCACCCCAGTTAGAGTTCCACAGGTTGTCCTGACCCTCTTTTCTGAGCTGCTCCTGATGTCACAGAGAGACCCAGGGCATCTGGGAATTTTGAAGAAGGGGGCATCGGGCTTAAGGGAGGCCCCTCTCACTACAAAGGGGCCATAGAAAGCTTGTGTCTCAGCTGCATCAGCAGAATTTTATTATATCACCTATTCCTGATGCTTAGGATTCCTGATGATTAGATCATGTATTACAACTGTGAAAACGAGAATATTTCCGCTTGCACCTCATGCGGCCAATTGGCCAACCCTTAATCCACTAACTTGTTTATACTCATCTGCAGTAACTGAGGATCCACGTGAGTTCAGAGGCTGCTGGGTTCAGCTCTAGTGCCTTCTTCATGTCTCTGTGTTTGAGACAGACTCTGAGCTCCTGCCTATGTGGACATGTCTGGGAAGAGGAGTCATCATAAGAATGTCTCAGCCTCAAGCCTGGATGGGATCAGAGGTGGGGACATTACTGAATCAACAGATATACAGAGGGTTTCAGACCTTCAGGTGCTGGTGTCATGATGACAGCAATTTGCAAGGGTGGGAAGGTCTGATCAGGGACCCCAGAGGGTGTATTATGTTTCAATCTCTCCTGGGAACACAGCACCTTGTGGGCATTGAGGTCTCTGTCATTTGTGAGACAGTAAGAATCAACCTCATCCTCAGGTTGGAGCCCACAGATGGTCTGTGAAGCCATGTATCTATCTGACTTGGAGGCAGAAGATCAATCTAGAACCCCTGATGGCCAGGTACTTCCAAAAGCCAGTATTTAGGGGAACAACAGCACTAAGAGGTGGAACCCACACCATTATCAGATCTGGTGCTGCTGCTACTCCGAGTGTAGGTGATGGTGACGTCCTGGACCAGAGTCCCCAACACTGATGGTGACTGAGTCACCAAAGACCATGCCAAGGACCCTAAAGTGAAGGACAGAGTGAGAGAGAGTCAGGGTCCCACCAACAACTCAAGATAAGGACCCAGGAGAAAGAAAAGACCCAGTTATCCCCCAAGGGACCCCCCCCTCCCCCACCACTGACATCAGAGTTCAGTTGTCTGTGTAGTACGTGAGAAAGGTGAAGAGGAGAGGGGTCCAGGGCATGGTAGAGATGACCCAAGAACTTTCTCCCCGTACTCCCGCTGGGATAGAGATCCCCCAGCCTCTCTTATCCCTTCCCTCACTCTGATGGGAACAGGGCCCATCATTCAGATTATTCCCCATCCCTCCGGATTGCCCCAACCTCTCCATCAACCAGGAATCAATACCCTCTGCTTCAAAGTTGTATTTAAAGAGCATGGGACTGGTGAATTTCTTCTGTGGGGACATCTAGGGCCTTGGGAGAAAGGGGCTGCTGGGCCCCAGGCATCCCTGAGCAGGGGCACCTCCTAAGCAGCCAGGTGCTTGGTCTCCAGCTCTGGGCGCTACCTTGTGGTTGAGGCACGTGCCCACAGCGCCACCTGCTGGCCCTGGAGCACATTGCACCAGGTGTGAAAGGCAAGGTCACCATCCTGCCTGAGGGAGGGGCAGGCCCTCCTTGACCAGCGCCACTTCCATTGCCCCTGCCTCAGAAATGGGAAAAATCCTTCATCCAGGGGCCTTTCACGAAGCTGCAACCTCCTCAAATCACGCGTCCCTTAGTTCCCTAGAACGGCCTCCTCAAATGCTGACCCTTCCTCATGGGTTACGTTAGTGGAACGGGGTAGCCCTGAGACCTGGCACCTGAGGGGAGATGTGTCCTGCTGTCAGCATATCAGAAAGACAGAGGCCTGGACCAGCCACAGCCCATGGTTTGGGAAGGCTGGGGAGCTCCTCCTCCCTCTGACCTCACTTTCCAGTGAGGCAGGGTCAGAAACCCGGCCCTGCAGCTGGATTCCTCTCCTGTCTACTGGAGGAAGACCCCGGAGGAAGGGGTTGAGAAGACGGTGCTCTGCACCTTTAGAAAGACAGAGGTCGGCTCCCTGAGACCCACCTCTTAGCACGCCTGTCCCAGTAGGACCTGGGGCTGGAGCCCTGACTTGAGGGGGATGGGTCTCCATGAAGAGAGCGGGGCCAGGGTGGAGTGGGGATACTGGTGTGAGGAGAGACTGAGGAATGAAGGGGGGGTGAGGGATGAGGCTCCCAGGAGCCCCCAAAAGTAATTTTGAGTGCTTGAGCTGAAGCTAGTGACAGAAAAAGAGGATTTCAGACTGTCCTATGGCCTGTGGGGACCCTCCTGTCAGAAGGTGACAGGGACCATCCAGTAGATTGGAAGGTTCTTTGGTGATGAGCTGTTCTGAAGAGGTGCTGTTGGAGAAGGCTGGAGACCTGTTCAGCTGCCTCTGACTGTCCCCAGCACCCTTCTTACGGAAAACATTCAGAAAGGCATAATGATTTCTACTCCTCTCTCTCTCTGTCTCTCTCTCTCTCTCTCTGTCTGTCTGTCTGTCTCTCTCTCACAAAGACATGTGGGCTGAATCAGCTGTGATGGGCATGTGTCCTGTAGCATTTCACACCATGAATGATGCTGACTTTTTTGTAAATGTGGCAGCTGTCTCACTTTTGTCCCCAAATTTTTACTTGTTCCATGAGTGCTGTGTGTAGTCACCTTCTTTCCTGTTCGAGGTGAAATGAACTGTTCATTGAATGTGTTTCATTGGGTGTTGATTTGTTAATCAGAATACATGTTTAATCTTAGATGGTTTCGATGATCTGAAAGACACTATTAGCAGAATAATTATGTGGGTGTGTATACATTCACTTTATTTAACTCTACATATTCACAACAGAGATACACTGTGGAAATAGCATGGTATGTCTTTCTGAATTTCTCAGTAACAGGCAGCCCTTCACACACACAACGACAGAGAAATTGCTCACAAGTTCACAGAGAGAGGTCACTAAGTACAGAGGCTTACCTCATACAACGAAGTAGTAGATGACGTATAGAGATGATGAGAAAGGAATTTACCAAATTTGATAATTTTTTGAGAGAAAAATCTGGGCTTTAAAATTCAATTTCCAATCACTTTCTCACCAACACGCTTTGAGGTATAATTAACAAATAAATAGTCTATATATAAGGTGTAAAATGTGATGGGCATGATCCCGTCACCAGCGACACATGGCCCCTTCTGTGCAGGACACTGTGTTCTTTCCTCTGATGTGATCTACTGGTGACCATGGCTCCCCTTCCCTGTCAACTCCCCATAGCACCGAGGGGAGAGACAGCCTTTCTGCAGGGATGGGAGGCCACGGGAAGGGACCTGGAAGACATTGCTAGTGGGTTATTCCAGGCGAATCTTCCTTGTCTGTCGACGTTCCACACACTTGGGACTACTGTCATTCATAGAGATTTTTAACACAGTGAGTCACTCCTAGGAATCTTGTCTGCAAGCACAGGACACAAGTCTGCAGGGAGCTGTGACAAATGATATTCTCTGTAGCATTTTACTTAAAACTCTAAATCCCTTGAGCAGGATGTGTTCCAGAAGAGCATGACTTCGGTGGTGACCAAATGTTTAGGATCAACATTTCAAATGTAAAGTTTGAGAAAAATATAGTCCATATTAAAGAATGAGTGCTGTGGGAGCTAAAGAAAAATGACAACAATTTGTGTGCTTGCATCTGAAAATATATCCACTTTTCATCATGATCTTGCCAGAAACATAGACTTCAACCAAAAATGAACAGATGAAACATTGATCCCATTTGCCAAGATAAAGTAAACAGATGCTTTTAAATTAGGAAAATCCTAGGGGGCCCCTGGGTGGCTCAGTCAGGTGGGCGTCCGACTTCAGCTCAGGTCATGATCTCGTGGTTCGTGAGTTTAAGTCCCACATCGGGCTCTGTGCTGACAGCTCAGAGCCTGGAGCCTGCTTCGGATTCTGTGTCTCCCTCTCTCTCTGCTCCTCCCATCCTCTCCCTCTGTCCCTGTCTCTCTCAAAAATGAATAGACATTACAAAATAATAAAAAAAATAAAAACATAAACAAAGAGAAATTCTGGAATTCCACGCATCAGTCTCTGAACTGATTTGAGTCTGGGGAGAAAGAACCCCTGACCAGCCACGTGGCCAGCTCTGGGTGTGAGCAAGGTGCCAGGGGTCAGAGAAATTCCATCATGAGGAATTTATTTTCTGATTTCTAAGTCACGTGAGACTACCTAAATTCCAGATCAAACCCCGTGGGTGAGCGTGAGCCTGGCCTGGCCCGGAAATGCTCTGTGGCAGGAACATCAGAATATTCTGGAGCTGGGCTGCAGCTGGAGGGGCTGGGCTTCAGGAAGAGCGAGGGCATCACAGAGACTCAGTGGTGCCCAGCGACCCTGCTGACAGTGATTTCTTCTGAAACGTCATCATTCAGCTGCCTGCCATCTTCACCCAAGCTCTGTAGTCACCCTGGATGCAATGGTGCTGAAGCAGGACCAAGGGATCCCTTTGTGCGTTCTTCCTCTGGGAGACTGTCCAGATCAAAGACTGTAAGATGCCTGGGAGACCCTGCAGCTTAAGCTTCTCTCTTGCTTGATGGCGACCCTGTGCCTGGCTCAGTGCAGTTTCCATCACATTAGCCCACGTGTGTCGTAAATAAAGGGGCAAGTGAACTTGTGGAAAGTTATGTTTCCTTTAATGGATTTATAAACTAGTGACAACATGAAATTCTTTCCTTAAGAAATAATCTCAGAGTTTTCTCTGATTCTTCTGTAAAGCATGGCCTCAACCCTTCTTCCTCTGATCACTGCAGTGTAGGCTTTGTCTTCTTTAGGTGCCTTCCCATTGGATTTCTAATAGTTTCCTTATTTCTTCTAGACAGTGTGCCCTGGGACATAATGAGCCTGTCCTAACACTGCTTGCCAGCACATCTTTGCAAGCCCCAACCAGGGGATGACAGGGTCAGGGTGTGGACCCATCTGCCTTGATCCTGCCTGCGGGACTGCTGACCCCCTGCTTCGAGGCTGGGGTCCCGTATGGAGCTCAGCTTCAGCCTCCTTAACCGCCATGTCCTGTTGATCCCTTTTCCTCAGCAAGAAAGTGAGAAGGGTAGCCAAGTAGTCATTAACAATCTTTATTGTATAAAAGAATGCTCTGGAAACATTTAAATCCAAACCAACTACAGAACCCCAGTTCTTGAAGTTCATGTTAACTTATCTAAAGGAAATTGTGATTTTCTGTGCTTCCCTAAAGGGGAACGTTTATAACACATGGGTAGCAATGAGAATAAGGGAACTGAGCTCAGCCTCGCATGGTGTTCTTGTAACAATTCTTTGCTCTTCCAACAGGAACATTGTGAGATGAGAGTAAGCAGATATGTGCATTCCTAGAACTATGAACAAGTCACCTGGGTCAGGGGTTGATCTTTCCCGGAATCAGGAGGTGGAAGTCATCCTTCATCAGAGACGGGTCCTCATGCTGTCCCAGCTGGTGGAGCCCCCTCCCTGAAATGTTGCCACACCTCCCACTTCTTTTTTCTCATCCCCATCCCCCTCCTTATTCCCTAAATCCTCTATGTCACAGGGGTCCTGACCCTCCTTCTCCACCCCACTGGCCAACCCTCGTCCAGGACCGGGTGACGTGGGCACCATCCACAGCCCCGCCTGGTCCCCACCTTCATGTTCCCCTCCTGCTCCTTCATCGTCTGCATAGCACTGGGACCTCATCACAACACATCAGATTCTGGAGTACCCTGTCAACCGCTCCAATGCTCCTGTTCCACCCCACTGAACCCACCCATCCCCATGCTCCCAGGACATAGCTTTCCTATACATGTTTAGCTTCTGTGTCCTCTCTCTTCCCCCAAACACTGTCAATGCCCTGAGCATGGGGACCTTTCCTATGGTGTCCGCATGTGGTCCGCGTCCCTAGACTCAGGTTTCTCACATAGTAGGTATTCTCCAAATGGTGTGGATCTTCACAGTCAATTATTCAGAGTCGACACACCTGGACACTGTGTCTCTGGCTCTCCCCTGACTCCCTGATATGGACTCAATTGTGTCCCCCCTCAAAACCCTATGTTGAAGCTCCAACCCTCAATGGTATGTATTTGGATATAAGTCACTGAAGGAAGTAATTAAGGTAAATGAAGTCGTAAATAAGGGTGATGGCCTAATCAAATGGTCTCTTCATAAAAAGAAGAAGAAAAAACAGAGTTGAGCACACACAGAAAATAGGCCACAGTGAGGATCCACAAGAATGCAGCCATCTGTAAGAAAGACCTCAGGAAAGCAAACCTACGAAGACCTTGGACTGGAGACCTCCAGTCTCCACACTGAGAAAATGTGCTTCTGTTGGTTAAGCCACACAGCCTGTGTTAGTACATAATGGCAGCCCAAGCAGACTGACACATCTCTCCGTGGACTCTTTCCCCAGGACAACCTGTCCCAGAATCCAGAGATTTATGTTCAATTAGAGTAAAAACAGACAATGTATTGTGGCCAACCGCAAGCTTGGGGGCAGAATTTGAGAAGATGGTTTCCATTCTTTGTAGCAAGTTCCCGGTGGATGGATCCCAGACCCTAGCTTTTGACAAAACAAACAAAGGAAGCAACTATTGTGACAGAGGGGTCGGGGCTGCACAGGGATCCCCATCATTATGAGGACAGTAAGTTTTTGTCTCACCTCCCCGCAGACCTGGAACACTATGTCAGCACTGAGATGGTTCTCACAGGCCTGGAATAATAATCAGCCCCAGCCTCAGCATGAGGCCAGGGATGGTCAAGGAGCTTGGGCTGCAAGACTTTGAGCTCTAGAGTCAATCAGGGACCGCTGAGCATCAGTCGTCAATTGTTACCATAACATATGAGAAGTCTGAGGAGCATATTCATGAGAGCCGCTGGTACCAGTACATGCAATAAACACAACCAATGTTGTCAGTGTTTCCAGTTCAGGAGATGGAGAACCTCTGACTCAGGGCCCCAGACACCGAGGGCGGCTGAGTCAGCACAGACTGGGCCCAGGACTCTGCAAGGGGGAGAGACAAAGGAAGGATGATGCTGGGTCTAGACACAAGAGGAGGATAAAGGGCCCAAGAGTCCTCCCTGGACCACTTCCCTGTCCCTGAATCCAGTTACCTATGCAGTGAGCAAGAAGGGTAAGGAGGAGAGGAATGCAGGGCATGGGGCAGGTCGTCACTGTTTCTGCTTTCTGTGGCCACCCAGCTGAGCAGAGCCTCCCCTAATCTCTCCCTTCCCCTCTTCATCTAGGAGAGGGAGGGCCCATCCATGCAAATCAGACCCAAGTTCTCTGTCCCCTCACTGGCCCTGGGTCAGGTCCTTCCATCTGAGGATGTCAGGGGGGTGGTAGGGGAGTGGCTGGGTGGAGCCAGGAGTGGGGAGGCCCCAGCTGTGAGCTCTGAGCACAGGGCACAGGCAGTGCCAGGTGGCAAGTCCCAGCTCTGATCATCCCTGACCCCTCAGAAATGGAACCCATGCGCACCCTGGTCTCCAGGCCCAGACACAACATTGGGTGACATTGTGTTGATCTGAGTCCTGCATTACAGCCAGGCCAGGTTTCCGCTTATGTGGCCTCCCATCATTTCAGGACAGACTTTACATTCTACTCAGACTCCTCAGGGTGAGTGTGCGCATAGCTCTTTGGCTGTTCATGGCTCAGGATGGAGGGCACACACCTCACCATGGCCCGAAGCCCTGAGAGACCAGCTGTTTCTGTAGCTGACCGGGTCCCAGTCTATTCTAACATCCAGGTCCGATTTCTAAATGCTATGATCCTGTAATGCTGCACATGATTATTATACTTTTTTGTCACTCTTAGAAGGAGCCCTGATCTATGGGAGTGTAAACATGTAT
Source organism: Neofelis nebulosa (assembly GCF_028018385.1). Classification (NCBI taxonomy): domain Eukaryota; kingdom Metazoa; phylum Chordata; class Mammalia; order Carnivora; family Felidae; genus Neofelis; species Neofelis nebulosa. The sequence goes on along the minus strand of NC_080792.1, from coordinate 75,257,044 downwards.
ATATAGCATCAAAATTAAAGAAAAATCTCCTTTAGAGTGTTGCTGGGAGACCAATAGGGGAAACTCTCACGCCCACCACTCCTTAATTACAGATCAAACAAAAAAGATGTACCTTGCAAGCGATGCCAGTGGTGAAGGTGTCTTTGGGTAAGTTAGCAAAGTGACTTTTGCAAAGCAACTAAAGATAGGGGGCTGGTTGCCAGCAGTCACATTTGTGAGTAGAGGGTTGGAACTATCAATACCTCCTCCTGACCTGGGTGGGGAGGGATTAGTTTGAATCTATTGCCAGTGGCTGATGATTTAACCAATCATGAGTATGTAATGAAGTCTCCACTAAAACCCAGTAGGAAGGACACCTGGGTGGCTCAGTTGGTTGAGCATCCAACTCTTGATTTTGGCTCAGGTCATGATCCCAGGGTCGTGGGATTGAGCCCTGCATCAGGCTCAGTGCTGAGCATGGAACCTGCTTAAGATTCTCTCTCTCTCTCTCTCTCTCTCTCTCTCTCTGCCTCCCTCTCCCCCACTTGCATGTTCTTTCTTTCTAAAAAAAATTTTTTTAAAGGAGGGGCTTCATAGAGCTTCAAGATTGGTGACCAGGTGGAGATTTGGAGCCATATCAGGCTCACAGTGGACATGGAAGCTCCATGCCCTTCCCCCATACCTGGCCCTGTGTATCTCTTCCATTTGGATGCTCCTCAGTTATACCTTTTTATAATGAATCAGTAATCTTGTCAGAAAAAAACAGACATTTCTTTGAATTGTGTGAACCACTCTAGCAACTTAATCAAATCCCTGTAGGAGGTGATTGGAAACTGCAACCCACTTCAAGTGGGCCCAAAGCTCAGGAAACACCCAATACTTGTGATTGGCACCCCAAACGGAGGGCATTCTTGCAGGACTGAGCCCTTGCCCTGTGGGATCTGTGTAATCTCCAGCACTGAGTGTCTTGTAGTGTGAATTGAGTTGACTTATAGGGCACCCAGCTGATGTCCCAGTATGGCTTGCTGGTGTGGGGAAATCCCTTACCACACTGGAATTGGTGACCAGAATTTCAGGTGGTTGACTCCTTCCTGGGTTTTTCCATCATAGTCGGAACCATTTTAAATTTACATAAAAATTAGTTTTTCATATATCTCATGGAAAATCTCACTTCTCTAGAATTCAAAAGTAAACTATTCATGTGTGAGGTTATTTTGTCTAACTGCTGGATGGTGCTTCAAACATCACTCTTAAGTGCATTGCATGCATAGATTATTTTCTTGGATGCTAATACGTATCTTGTTTTTTATTCTTATATCAGTATCACATTGGTTAAATTATTTTAGCTTTAACAAATGTCTCAGTACCCAACAATTTATGTCCTACTTCTTTGTCCATTCATTTGCAAAATGCTCTAGACTATTTCTGTCCTTAAAATTGTCCTTATAAATATTAGGGAAAAAGAAATCATTAAACCAAACTACCAACAAGTTTATCTTTCTATTTATGCAAGTCCTTTTCTATCTTTTTGAAAGGATTTTTCATGTTTTCCTAGAGTTTATGCATTTTTTGTCAGGGATGGGCTGGAGTCTCTGTGGAATGTGTGGGTTCATAAAGTTGCTGCTGTGTGTTGGCAGGGAAGAAGGGGCTGCCACCATTCCTTGGTTCCCAGGGGCACCTTCTCTTCTGAGCCATGGGGAGACTTGCTGAGCCTGAAGTTTGTCTCCTGTGCTGACTAGTGAACGGCATGGTCAGGAAGAGATTCCAGAACAGGTCTGAAGTCCTGCGCGTGCCGTGCCTGGCACAGGCAGATTCCACAGGACATTCCTAACTATGGTCCTCACATCCCTCAGTCTCCCCATTCTAGTGTCTCTGAGAGAATTATCTTCCTGAGCAAGGATTTTCTGCTGTGTTCACGTGAGCAGGCTGAGCCTACAATTTCAACAATAGCTCAGACTAAAGCTCCTTAAAGTCAATGCTTCCTGGAGAGTTTCAGAGCCTAGGCTCCTGGTAATGTGATAGAAACAGTAGAGACCATGAAAAGGAGTTCAACATCCCTACTCATTAGGGAAATGCAGATCAAAACCACTTACATACCACTTCAGCTTTATGAGGAGATGGTCATCTGAAACCTCATGTATGCTAGTGGGAATGCAATCCTTTGCAGCCACATTGGAGAACAGTCTGGCACTTTATTCAGAAGTGTATAATAAAGTCATGATAGGGCCCAGGAATTCAGCTATTAGGTATCAAACCAAAAGAAACTAAAATATATGTCCACACAAACAGCTTGTATAGGAGTGTTTATGGCAGCAATATGCATAATAGACAGAAGGTGTCAATGACACAAATGTCCATCAGCTGATAAATAGATAATGAACATATGGTGCATCCATGCAGTGAAATACTAGTCACCAATTTAAAAAAGTGAACTACAGAGCCAGATATAACTACATGGACCTCAAAAACATATTACACCTAAGATTCAGCAACAGAAGGCAATCACACGTTTGTTTTGACAGCCTATGCAATAAAATTGGAACCTTCCAGATAGATTAGCATGGGCTCCACACAAGGATGATATGCAATTAAGTGAAACATTCCATACATTTACAGATGGTGATGTTCCCACAGCAATGTGCATGCACCTAATGTGGGTGAATGGGGCACTTAAAATGGCACATGTTCAGTGTTTCAGTGCACATGAAATGCCCACAATAAATCACTGCAGACAGAATGGAATTTGTGGCTACAAAGGGCGGAGTGCAGTGGCGACAGTGACTTCACTGCTGGTAGGTCCAAGGTTTCTCTGCAGGCGATGGAAATGTGGTAAATTCAGTCATGATAGAGGTTGTCCAACTGTGTAACTATACTAAAGACCATGGAATTGTACACTGTAAATGAATGAACTTTGTGGCATGCAAATTATCTCAATAGCTTTGTTTTGCTTTGTTTTTAGAAAAAACAATACGAGGGAGAGCAACTGTGACCGACCTTTTAAGGTCGTTCTGTGCTCAGAGCAGACCCTCACACCTTCTAGGGTATCCATGGTCTCCCTGTTTGTTTGTCACAGGCAATAATGGGGGTGACCACGAGGGGCAGGGGCAGGTTTTTGTCTTAGGTCCCCATGGGCCTGTAGCACTGTGTCAGCATTGATGCTTTCATCCCACACTGAGCAGTAATAATCAGCCTCGTCCTTAGGCTGCGGGCCCAGTATGGTCAGAGAGGCTGTGTTCCCAGAGTGGGAGCCAGAGATCTGGAACTGTGAGAGCCTACTTGTCCTGAGCATCACAGTTTTGGGGCCACCGTGAGAAATCTGTTGGTACCAGCCCACATAATTTGTTCCAACATCGTTACTGTTTCCAGTGCAGGTGAGGGTGACCTTCTGTCCCACAGACCCTGATGTGTATGCTTCCTATGTCAGTGGAGACTGTGCCCAGGACCCTGTAACAGAGCAGTGGAGACAGACAGGGGAGTCTCAAGGAAGAAGAAGAAAAAAACAGAAGAAGAAGAAGGAGAAGGAGAGGACAAAGTGGAAGAAGTAGTCAACCTGTAGTTAGCACTGCAGGATGGAGTGGATTGACTGTGGGGCCCCAGAAGGTTGGATCTCATGTTCCTGAGCCTGGGTCACTGGAGGAGCACTACGACCTTTGGGTTGTGTTGGTCAGTGATGTCTGGCTTCATTATGGATTGGAAACAAGTGCTGATGAGGTAGCATGATGTGGAGACAAAAAAGGAACCTTGGTCCCAGGGTACATGGTTGAGTCAATGATTTGGCTCAACTCTGGTTGAGTCCAGAGATTTGAGGAGATATCCCGGTAGTGATGTGTCAAAATCATGTCGTTCTGTCCACTGCTGTTGCTCCTTCGGGGGGCAGTAGAGAGTGCATTTCTGTCCTGGGGTCTCTGTCCCTGATGGAGGCTGGATCAGCAGGGAGAGGTGTGGAGATCTGTGAGCACAGGGCAGGGTCAACACTTCAGAGAGTGGGGCTAGAGTAGGATCCCTGCTGGAGCTCAGGAAGCATTCATCTGGGTGGTAAGTAAGAACAGGGAGGACTAGGGGCATCCAGTCTGTGGTGGCCACGATCTGACACCTTGATCCTTAAGTCGCCAACGAGGGCACACCTGCCTCACACTTCTTACTCCATTCCACACCCTGAGGAATTGGGTCTGTGATGGTTAAATTACGTGTAGCTTGTGTAGGCCATGAGAGCCAGATGTTTGGTCTAACACGATTTTAGTAGTTTCTGTGAATATATATTTCACATGATATTAAGAAGTAAATGAGTAGGGGCACCTGGGTGGCTCAGTCAGTTAAGCAATTGACTCTTGATTTCAGATCAGGTCATGATCTCACGGTTCATAAGATTGAACTCTGCATTGGGGTCTGAGCTGAAAGCATGAAGCCTGATTGGGATTCTCTCTTCCCTTCTCTCACTGCCTCCCCCCACCCCACTGTGCTCTCTCTCTTCTCAAATAAAGGAATAAATTTTAAAAAATGGAATTAAGTCAGTAGACTTTTATTAAAGCCAATTACCATCCATAATGTGAATGTGCCTCATCCAATCAGTTGAAGGCCTTGATGTAGAAAAGACTGACCTTGCACAGAAAGAAGGGATTCTGGGAACACATTGCCCTCAGAACAAAACTACAACATCTACACTTCCTCTCCTGGGTCTGTGGCCTTCCAGCCCACACTGTGGATTTTGGACTTGCCAACCGCTACAACAATGGATAAGATTCCTTAAAATAAATATCTCAGATAGATTGATATGCACACATAGACATGCACATATACATACATTATATTACACATACATACACACATGCATCTTATTGATTCTGTTTCTCAGGAGAACCCTAACTCATGTGCAGTCCTTTATCCAAATCTCAGTCTTATTCTTTGGTTTTTTCTAGCCCTTTGCATGGTTCAGTTCTACAGAGGGATCAAGACAGCTGATCAGGCAATGCTAAGTCTGTGCTCTAGGTCCTGCAAAGACCTTGAGAAATCATGATCACAAAGTGATCACAGGTGTCAGGTGGTGGGGAAGTGACCACCATTGAAGTTTCTTGCAACTCTTCACCTTCTTTCTACCTCTGGGAAGAGAAGGTCATCATGTGAGTAATATACTTTCTGTTTCTTTTTTTTTAAATTTTTTAAATGTTTATTTATTATTGAGAGAGAGAGACACAGAGTGTGAGCAGGGGAGGGATAGAGAGAGGGGGAGACACAGAATCTGAAGCAGGCTCCAGGCTCTGAGCTGTCAGCACAGAGCCTGACACGGTGCTTGAACTCACGATCTGTGAGATCATGACCTGAGCCGAAGTCAGTCGCCTAACCAACTGAACCATCCAGGCGCCCCTATACTTTCTGCTTTCTAACTCTCATGTGAATGCCTACATATCAACACCTCGTGCCTGGGAGTGAGTGTGTGTTGGTCTGGAATTGATCAGGTGCATGGACATCAGAATGGTCATGGGATTGAGCTATGATTTTATGAGATGGAAACAACCTGGCCCATGTCCCCTGCCCAGATGCCAGTGTCCATAGTCCATGTCCCAACTTGAATAACAAAGAGGGTAGAGGGAAGAAGAGGTGGCAGGCACGGCCATATTTGGTGAAACTTATCATTTTCTTCTCCTATTTGAACCCCAAATCCCCAGCCATGTGATTAGTCAGTGACTAAGCTCAGTTCCAACCAGATAGCCACTGTATACCCAAGCCACTCGGACAATCCCCTCCCTGGTCACCATGATGATTTCAGGGGAGATGGTGGAGTGATCTGGTCTAGACAACTTGAAAACCGAAGTTTCTGGTCAATGGGTCATGGAGGGCAAATCTCTCGTCCAGAGGGTGTGTTGTACGGACCTCATTCTGGGACTGCAGGGACATTTGTCCCAATCTGGGAAGTCAGCCTGAGACACAGTATGTTTTACTTCTGTTTCTTCTCTCTACTTCCAGACACTGTCAGTTCCCTGAGCAGGTGTGCCCTCCATGTGTTTCCTTTGCTGTGTCATGACCCCTTAGACCCAAGTCTGCCATGTAGCAAGGGTTCAGTAAAGGGTGTGAATGCATACCACTGGAAGAGTGGACTATCCTAAGCCAGACACAGCTGGACTCTGAGTCCTGGTTCTGTCCTGACCTCTTGATAAGGACTGAACTGTGTGCCCTCAAAACCCTATGTGGAAATCCTAACCCACATTGTGATGTTTGCAGATAAGGCATTGAAGCATGTAATTATGGATTAACGAGGTCATATGGGTGGTGTCCTAAAACATAGGGATGATGTCTTTATAAGAAGAGGTAGAGACACCAGAGGGGAAAACACAAACAAGGCCATGTGAGCACCCAGGAAGAACGCCACCATCTGCAAGCCAAAGAGAGAGACCTCAGGAGAAATCAAAGCTGGCAACACCTTGAACTTGGACATTCAGCATCCAGAACTGTGAGAAAATCAGTATCTTTTGGATTAGCCACACAGTCTATGGTTTTATGTTATGGCAGCCCTAGCAGACAGGCACAAGCCTCAGGGACTCTGTCCCCAGGGCAATATCCCAGCGTACAGGAATTTCTGCTCAGTTTGCATGAAACAGAAAATGTGTACCTGCAAGGACAGGCTGTAGAGACACAATTGAGAGGACAAGGACACATATCCTAGAGAAAGGTCCCTGAGTTGGGTTTCAGACCTCAGATTTAGGTCAAACAAAAGGGGAACCGGCTATCTTGGCAGAAGATGGGGGCTGCAAAAGAAGTCCCATCACTGCAGGGACAGCATGTTTTAGTCTCACTTCCCCACAGGCCTGGAGCACTGTGTGAGCTCTCAGACTATCATCCCATGCTGAGCAGTAATAATCAGCCTCGTCCTCAGCCTGCAGCCCAGTGATGGTCAGCGTGCCTGAACTGCCAGACTTTGAGCCAGAGAATCTATCTGGGACCCCCGAGGGTTTGCTGTTATCCCAATAGATGACGGTTTTGGGGCCCATTCCTGGGACTTGTTGGTACCAGCTCACAGCATTACCACCCCGATTTGGCGCTGCTTCCGGTGCAGGAGATGGTGATCCTCTGGCCTAGGGTCCCAGACACTGATGGTGGCTGAGTCAGCACAGACTGGGCCCAGGACCCTGCAAATGAGAGACACAGAGACCGTGATGCCGGGGTCTAGAGACAAGAGGAAAAAGCAGGACCCACATGTCCTCCAAGGGCCCCTTCCCTTGGCCTCACATCCAGTTACCTGTACAGTGAGCAAGTAGGGTGAGGAGAAGAGGGGTCCAGGCCATGGTGGAAGTCATCACTGTTCCTACCTTCTGTAACCCACGGTGTGCAGACCTCCCCTAATAGGTCTCTTCCCCCTTTTCATTCTCTAAGAGGGGGAGGATCTGTCCATGCAAATGAGACTCATAGCTGTCTAACACTTCACTGGCCCTGGGTCAGGTCTCTCTGTTGAGGAAGTAAGGGGATGGGTATGGGAGGGGCTGTGTGGGGCCAGGGGGTGTGGATGTCACCGCTGTGAGCCCTGAACATAGGGCACAGGCAGTTCCAGGTGGCAGGTCCCAGCTCTGATCACCTTTTAACCCTTGAAATGGGCCGTATGTGTCCCTTGGTGGTCCAGGCCCAGACACAGCATTGTGTGACATGTGACTGGAGCCAGTCAGACACACCTCCTGACATCCTACTGCTTTGTCCCCTATCCCCTGCTTTAGGGCCAGGTATCCCCTTATGTTGCCTCCCATTACCTCAAGGAAAGCTGTATACTCTACCCAGACTCTTCAAGGTCTGGCCATGGCTACCTTGTCTGTTCATGGGTCAGGGTCGAGGTGGCGCCTCTGCTCAGATTTCTTTTCAGTCAGGATCAAATCCAGAGCACTGTGCTACCCCCGTGAAAACGTGTCTCTTTCTGTGCAGGACACATGTTTTTTCCTCTTATGTGATTCCTTGCTTGTTACAAATTTAGCAGTGTATCTCCAACACACAAAAAAAATATTTTTTCAAAGTCCGTTTTCCTGGTGAACTGTAAGTATTTTTGTTTTTTATCTGATCTTTATTCAAGATTCACCATTTTATTGGTCTTCTCACTAATAGATGAGTTGAGTAACATATTTTACACTTGTTCATTTTGTATTTGTATGAGAATCAGATATTTGGCTTTTTGAGTCTGGCTAATTCTGATCCCACTCCCAGGACACAGAAAAGGTTAAATGTGTCAGTGCCTTCTGTGACCTCCCTGTGAGGTGGAGTCTCTCAGCAATGATCCTGAGGTGGCCTGGGGTGGCACTTACTGGGGACTGGAGCAGATGAGGAACCATCATGGGATGTGTACAGAGCATCTTGTGCTGGGCCTCTGGGACTGATCCTCTCCTGAGGAAGGGACAGATGGAAGAGAAAACCACAGGTGGTCATGGGATGTCTTATGTTTTATAAGACATTAGAAAACTCTGGGAGTCAGAATTACAACCGTATGAGACAGAAACCCCATGGTCTGTGTCCCCTGCTCAGCTCTTAACGTACACAACACAAGACTCAAACATGAACCAGCTATGTGGGTGGAGTGCAGAGCTGGTAATAAAGAGCTGAGTGATATACAAGGTGGGGATGCTTGCACAAACCGTCTGACCTTTTCCTCTCCTATCCAGACCCACATCTTCCAGTCATGCTGTCAGAACGTGATTGATCTGGCTCCAAATGCTGGGATGAACCTCATGTTTCTGGGAGAAATCAGATGAATTTCTTTCTGGTACCATGTTGATGGCAGGGAAGATGGTGTAAGAGATCTGGTCCAGTCCTGAAGGCTGGGATTCCTGATCAATGGGTCCAGGATGATGAGGATCTCTCATTCTGGATGGCTTGTTGTGTGGATGCAATACATGGGAATGCAGAGGCATTTTGTTCCTATGTGGGAAATCAGCTTGGGGACATGGGGGTCATGGAGAAGGGTCATCTCAGATAACTATCAGAGAAAGAAGAGTGAGTCCTGAAGGATTTCCCACTTGTTATCTGGAGAGGAAATATGCCTGTGTTTTATTTTCTTAAGTTTTATTTATTTATTTATTTATTTATTTATTTATTTATTTATTTTGAGAGAGAGAAAGAGAAAATGAGTAGGGGAGGGACAGAGAGAGAGCAAAAGAGAATCCCAAGCAGGCTCCACACTGCCAATGCAAAGCTGCCTGACGTGGGGCTTGAACTCACAAACCGTGAGATCATGGCCTGAGCTGAAATCAAGAGTCAGACGCTTAAGCGACCAACCACCCAGACACCCCGAAATATCCCCATGTTACCACTGAACAAGGCAGGGAGGTTGTTGACGCTTCCATCATGGGGGTGAACTTGGGGCCTCATCTCCATACCCCTGATCAAGAATGTTCTCCCTAGGAGCTCACTCACATACCATCCAGCTCCTAAGGGTTAGTTCGAAGCCACACCCCTTTCTTCAGTGCCTCCTTCCTCCCCAAACTTGCTGAGTCTGCCCATTATCCTCTAACAGCTACCGGTATTCCCACTGGCTTCCTTCCTCCCTCCTCCTCACTCATGTTCACTGAAACATCTGGACTTTTCTTCATAAGCTTGAATTAGATCTTGTGTCTTTTTGTCAAATGCTCCAGTGGCTCCTGTATTCACCTACAATACTCAACTCCCCTCACTCCATGGTAACATTTTACATGTGTTTATGCTTTTCCTGGTTTGTTTTCCCTGTCCCAGATAGCGTCAGCTCCCTGAGGACAGGGACAATCTCTGTCTTGCCTACACTGTATCCTGAGCCTCTAGACCAAGTGTGGCACCAAGTATGTTTTAGTAAATAGTGTGGGACGAAGGAACTCTTGGTGAGTCAACTGTCCTAAGTCAAATGCAGTTGGACTCCTGTGTCTCTGGTTCCAACCTGACACTTCATGGACCTGGCCCCCAGGGAAGGCTGACCATTGCATCAAGGGATTTCTGCTCAATGTGAGACGGTATCACAATATGTGTTGCCAAGGACTGGATTTGGGGACATAGTTTGAGAGGATGAGGACAGATTGTAAATTATGTACAGTCAGATGCAATAAGTGTCCAGAGAGTGAAGGGCCCACAAGAGGAGGAGGGAGGCTGCATCTTGATTCTTCACTGATCTGGAACAGTGTTTGTCCAGATGGCCCCATGTCTGGACCCAGTGGTCAGACTTGTCTTAGGACAGGACCTAAGAAATCATGCCTTGGCAGACCTGAAGCCAGAGGTTTCATCTCAGATAATAATGAGACAAGATCTCCTCAGTCCATATTTCTATGGCTTCCACATATGTGTTTTGTGCCAGGCCACAATTTCATCTCATGTTGCTGCTTTTTCTGCTACAGATGATTTTGTTCTTGAGATCTGACCCCAACCTCATGGATGGATGAGTCTGTAGATCCTGGAAACAGGAACCTAAATTACAGAAAATATAGGGGGCAGGGATATTTGGAGTTCCTTATTACTTGGTCCAAAGCCTAACTCACCTGGGGATTCAGAGCACAAAGCTCGGGATGCCAGCAAGGTTAGCGAATGGGGAGGGAATGGCAGAAAGGAGAAAATAAGTCTGAATACAAATTGAGAAGGAAACCCTGGGCGTTCCTCTGCTACATCGGTGCAGGAGACTTGATACACATTTGCTAAGATACACACTCATTTTAAATTTCCTCACAGATCAGATCATTCCTTACAAGATCATGTAGATCTTGCCTTACATTGACAAGTTAGTAGAAAGAATCCATGAAAACTGTCATTGCAGGCAGATGAAATTGGGCGTGGGTGCTCAAGAAGCTAGAATCTCATTTCCTTCTAGGACTGGGACATGGGCCTTTCATTGTGCTGATCAGTGGGGTTCAAATTCATCCTTAAGTTGCAGTCAAGAACTTCAGCACACAAGACTTCTCCAGTAGGCATGACTTCCCACTACATATCCTCCACAAGACCAGGCAGACAACATCCCATGTGGGGTAGGGATACACCCACATGCCTTCCAAGAGAGGCCAAGGCAGCCATTGGAGGTGACCTCTTTTTGATCAGTTTCCTCAGACTGTCTTCCCGGGAATTATGGATGCAAGTTCCATTTGTAACCCTTGAAAATACAGAGTTTCTGAGATCACATGCTGCCCTCTTCATGTACCTGTCTTCTGGCCCCAATTCTCCAACAAGTTACAAGTCACAGGGTCCTTCGCCAGGTTGAAGTGATGAACAGAAACCATCGCCCCAGATGCACACTGTGGGGGGCACTATATAGACTCATCGCCAGGGGTCCCCAGCAACAGGCCTGTTGCACTCACACTCTGTGCTTCGGCCTTCGGACAGAGGGTCCTCTACCCGGTCCGTGTCCTTGGTTGACGCTGCATGTGTGTGCTCTCACCCTGACTTGTTTCTTCTGACTTCAGACCAACTTCCTGAGCCATATCCTCCTCAGAGACAAGCTGGCCTGAGGACACAGGGCAGGATTCTCCCAGGGCTATATTCCAGTCACATGTTTTCTTAGTGTTTCTACTTTCTTTTCTTTTTTCTTTTCTAAAATTCCCCACCATTTCAAGGACATTTTACCAAAGCTATTACAATGATTGTATTGGTCAATTCTGGGAGGATTGACATCTTTACCAAGTTGAATATTTAAGATTAAATTTTTTTAAGTTTATTTTTATTTTATTTTTGAGACAGAGAGAGACAGAGCATGAACGGGGGAGGGTCAGAGAGAGAGGGAGACACAGAATCGGAAGCAGGCTCCAGGCTCTGAGCCATCAGCCCAGAGCCCGACGTGGGGCTCGAACTCACGGACCGCGAGATCATGACCTGAGCTGAAGTCGGACGCTTAACTGACTGAGCCACCCAGGCACCCCCAAGTTGAATATTTAGACCCATAAGCCAGATAGATCTGTACATGTATTTAAACCTTTAATCTCCCTTTGAATGGTTTATAATTTTTAGTGCATAAAATTCTCAAATTCTTTCAGATCTTTCCTTATATGTTTCATATTTTTGATGCTATTGTAGATGATATTATTTCTAAGTTTCATCTTTGGAGGTTGATGCTAGAATAGATAATACAATTCCCACGTGTGTGTGGGGATTGCATCCCCACCCCAAATGGAAACACTCGGACCAGAAGCATATCTGAGTCACTCTACACTCTCCAGAGAGCATGGCCGGAATCAGCCTTTTCATTTTTATCCAATTTCTTCATTAAGAGCTATTAATCTCTGAGCACGGGATTACTTCCAGGGCAACATTAACAGGGTGAGACTATATTATCAATGGATTAATCCAAATTTTGATCTGAAGAAAAGTATGTGATATTATCAGATCAAGTGGACTGAGGAAACTCAGGTGCTGACAGAAGAAATGACAATGCCATTGACCCCCTAAGCCAGGCTGGGTAGAGCCCCTGTTGTGAAGGGCACACCAGGTCAGGAGGGTGCAGGCCAGGTTTTTGTTTCACTTCCCCATAGATCTGGAGCACAGTGGAAGTCTTTAGAAGGAGGGTAGCTGGGTCATCCCCTGGTGGCACAGGGAACCTGTAAACACAGACCCTCATGGGAAACGGGGCAGCGGAAAAGGTGAAGCTGCTTGGTGGTCTGTGACAGTGAGGGTGACACCCACTCAAGAGCTGCCATGGATCTGGAGATGTCCCTACTTGTGCAGTGAGCCAGGAGCACCAGGAGCACAAGGAGAAGGGTCCAGGCCATGATGGATGCTCCTCCTGCAGCCCCAGATCAGGGCGGGCATGTGGCGGTTTCTTTTGTCTTCTCCCTGGACTCATGGGGACCGGCTTTCACACAGATTTCCATCCTGCCTACTAGCTGAAGTGTCAGCTTAGTCCCTTAGAAAGAGGGGGCTGATTTCCACAGAGACTCAGAGTTTGTCTCCTGGGAGGGACCAGGGAAGAAGCAGCTGCCGGAAATTTCCACAGACCTGTGAGCAGGAGACCCCTCCCAGCCAGAGGGGACACAGCTGCTGAGTCCTCACTAGCACACATAGGCAAAAGTGTGGGCGCCTTAAGGGGGTTGTAGGGTACACAGCAGGGGGCCCCCAGTGTGCTCTTCCTGGGGAGGCTGACAGTGCCCCCTGCTGCCCACAGGTCAAGCTTCAGTCTGTCCCTGGAAAGGATGTCAGGGACACTGACCTGACAGCCTGGCCACTGTCAGACCACAAGCATCCACGTGCCATATGCCCTAGTGCCCAAGGTAACTAATATGAACAAACAGCCTTCCCACCAAGAATTTCTGTGTTTGTCAGAGAAAGAAATGTGGTGAATCACCAAGCACCGTGAATGGGGCCGCAGTGGGTTGAGAATGCAGCGGTTTCTGGAAGCACACACCTGAGCTGCTGTCTCAGGTGGGCCACGTGAGGGAGGAGACTGGTTCTCTGGGTGGAGAGTTGGGACCAGGGTTCCTACAGCAGGACAAATAAAACACACTACCTTCCCAGAAGAAAGATGGAATTGGAGGTGGGCGGGGCATCAGATACGATGTGTTGAGGGGACGGAAACTACGTCATTTGACAGCAGCTTTGAGCAAATGGAATGTAAGTGCGAAAGGGGTGAGGACGTTTGACGCCTAAATGTGAAAGTACTTCTATGTCAGAGTGAGGTGCTTGGCTTTTATTTTATTTGTATTTCTTAGAGATTGAAAACGGGAGAAATATTGTTGAAATGCAGCATATTGTTTTTATTTATTCTGTTTAACTTTTCAGCTTTTCCAAGTATAGTAAAAAATCAAACATTGTATGCACTTAAGGCACAGAATGGAGATTGGATATACATTAAAATTGTGAGGTGAAACAATCAAGCTAATCAATACATTTATCACTTCCTATACATGCCAGTTTTCTATTTTTATTCCTCCCTCCCTCCCTCCTTCCTTCATTCCTTTCTTCGCTCTCTCTTTTCTTCTTTCTTTCTTTCTTTCTTTCTTTCTTTCTTCTTTCTTTCTTTTTCTTTCTTTCTTTCTTTCTCCTCTCTCTTTTCTTCTTTTTCTTTCTTTCTTTCTTTCTTTCTTTCTTTCTTTCTTTCTCCTCTCTTTTCTTCTCTTTCTTTCTTTCTTTCTTTCTTTCTCCTTTCTTTCTTTCTTTCTTTCTTTCTTTCTTTCTTTCTTTCTTTCCTTCTTTTATGAGAACCCTTAAGATCTATCCTGTCTGCAAATTTCAAATCTACAGTACAGTATTATTAACTAAGAAACTTATACTTTAGACAGACATTGTGGTGTCAGTTTCAACAATGTGCCTGACGACAACAGAGCAGGCAAGGCCGTGTCCGGAGGGCCTGAGGGCTGAGTATACAGGGAATCTGGAGGAGGAAGATGAGCAAGTAGGGCCCACAAGGAAGAGCATGGAGAGGTGACCGTGGCCCTGGACTGAGGGTGAGGGAAAGGATGAGCTGAGGGCTCCAGCTGTGTGCACTGTCGGGAAGCACATGAGAGGGAAAAATAAGGTTGAGGACAGTTAAAGGGGTTTGTGTCACATGTGTAAAGGTGGGCATGTGGGAACTACGTGGGAACAAGAACGTGAGATATGCCAAGTCCGTCCTCCCAGTGCAGTGGCCGGAGCATCGCTTCCTGCTGTGCACTAGCTCTGGGTCAGTGGTAGGGAAAGGAGAAGATAAGAGAGGGGGGAAGATGAAAAAAGGAATAAGAAGGAAACGCAGGGAGCACCCCTGCTCACAGAACCAAGATAAAGCGTACAAATCCATTAGAAGTAAATCAGGAAATCCCTCAGTTTTTTTTTTTTACTCCCGTCTTTATGTAATTACTTAAGCAATTACCATTCAGATTTGTGCTCCTTTTAATTCTTCTGTTCTCTTTTTAATGTGTACTATTTTTTTTTCTGTATTCATTCAGTTACTAAGACCATTGTGTTAATATCTGCAAGTGTAATTGTGGACTAGTTATTCCTCTCTTTGCTTCTATAATTTATTCTTCAGATAGTTTTGCAAAGGTATGTTATTATATTTGAGCTTCTTTTTTTTCTTGAATAGATTATTTTATCACTATTAAATGTGTCACTGGTTTTCTAGAAAATTTCCTCCCTTAGTCTTTGGCGTGACACTTATATAACCACATCTTTTTGTACTTTCATGGTTACAGGGTATACTTTTTTTAAAATTTTAACCATCATGCTCTGTTATGTCAATCCATGTCTGTAACTGGAACAATTTGTCCATTTAAATGCAATATAATTTAACATCATTAGGTAGTATATTAAGTTTAATATCATTCTTGTTATTTTGTTCTCTTCTTAAATCTAGATTTAGATTTAAACAATTTAAGTTCCTTTATTACTCTTTTCTTAGAAGTCTCTGTTTGTCAAAAGACTACCTGCTCTCCGCAGAGAGGTATCCACTGTATTTACTTTCCAATCTGGGTTTTGACCGGGCCTTTGTACTCAGTCTGGAATTTAATTTTCTCTTCTGGTGTACTTATGACTCAGTCTCCTCTCTATTAGTCCAGTTTTGTAAGTGTTCTCAGGATGAACATTGATATAAAACATTATACAGTAAAAGGGACCTCTATCTTCTTAGAAATTCGTTCTCAGCTCATCTATTAAGGGGCATTCAGGAAAGGGAATCCCACTCACATTCATCCCTATTATCTTTATTTGGTAATGTTCCATGGGTTAACAGTGAAAAGACAACAAAATGTCTGGATTTTTTCCGGTAATATCAGGGTTCTCTGGACAATGTAGGATGGGTTCATAGGCCTTTTTCTCTAAAATAGTGAGATTCCTTTCAGCATCATTCCAGACCGAATCAGAGGAAAAACAGAGAAAGACTATGACACATGCTCTTACACTTTACTGGTTTCACCCTGGTAATTACATCTGCAACAGTCTCATTTCCAAAAAGGTCTCATCCTGAAATATGAGAGTTTTTAGAACTTTTAATCACATGAATTGTTGGAGACACAGTTCAACGCGTAACAATTAATATCCACAGTTTTTTCAGATTTTCTTAGTTTTTCCCTAATGTCCTTTTTCTGTAGTAAGATCCAGTTTAAGATTCTTTGCGACATTGAGTTGTGAATTGTCCTTAAGCTTCTCTTACTGTGACACTTCTTCAGACTGTCCCTCTTGTTGGTGCCTTTGTGCATACTTACTGAGTGGGGGTTATGCCTGACGTCATTCAAGCCAAGGGTTTACACCTGTTCCATGAAATCTCTGCACGGGAATGTGTCTCATCTGATTCCATTTATTTATACCATCAGTTAACAATATGGACGGCAGATACATGTGTAGACACTGAGTTACAACCCAATCCTTTTATGTTCCTGTGGTTGAAATCTTTCTAGTTTTGCCTCAGGGGGGCCCTTTAGGTTGGCTTGAGAGCTCCTAGACACAACCTGTCCTTGTGTGTGTGCTCACATGGGTATGTGTGGTGGTTGTGCACTGATTTGCTTGCGTTTGTTTGGGAGACAATGCCAGACAATGACAGAGTGTCATTGAAGGGCCATTAGTATCATATAGAATAATCCGTGGCTCAGAGTGTTTTCCTCTGTTCACATGATTAATTCTTTTTCGGTGTTTAGCACCCCCACGACCTACAGATGTTTGCAGAGTTTTGCTTCTTCCAATGTTGGATATAATTATCAAATTATTTATAAAAGTGGCACCTCCTGGGTGACCTCTTAGTTGGTTCCTGGTTTGGGTATTTACATTTAAACCTAGAATAAGTATCCATGTGCCAAGTTTAAGTTGCTTCCAGGCCTTAGTGATTAGGAATAAGTTGTTATAAGCATTGAAGTGCAGGGTTTTTCCTATGGACAAAAGTTTTGAAACTTATCTTCATAATTTTATAATTTTAAATTGGCATTTTTTCACAAATAAGAGATAACAAGACAACACTAGACACCACCAATGAGATAATAGTACCAGATGCAAATAAGGCTGACTTATTTTTCAGGCACCACATGGGTAGAGTTCAGAGGAAAAATGAAAATGCTTCATTTCTTTTTATATCAGAAGGAAAAATTGATATGATCTGGCCTAGAATAAAATACCTCTGCTGATAAAACAAGAGATTTCTCTTTCATCAAGACTTTGTGTTGGAAGGGCTTTCTGAGAGTGACTTTGAGGACAGAAAGGACAGGAGGAACCTCACTCACGGGAGGTGCCCTTGCATGGACCTGCGCCCAAGTCATCAGCCACAGAATGAGCAGAATCACAGGCTAAGCTGAGGAGGCAACTGCTGATGTGTTTCCCTGTTTACAGATGAGTAACTAGGTTTTTGTCTCACTTCCCCACAGGCCTGGACCAGTGTGTAAGCTCTGCCACTGCTGTACCATGATGAGCAGTAATAATCAGCCTCGTCTTCAGCCTGGAGCCCAGTGATGGTCAGAGTGCCTGTGCTGCCAGACTTGGAGCCGGAGAATCGATCAGGGACCCCTGAGGGTCGGTTGCTATTATCATAGATGATGGTTTTGGGGGCCATTCCTGGGATTTGTTCGTACCAGTGCACATAACTACCAACTCCAGTGCAAGAGATAGTGACCCTCTGGCCCAGGGCCCCAGACACTGAGGGTGGTTGATTCGGCCCCGACTGAGCCCAAATCCCTGGAAAGAGAAACAACAGAGAGGATATTCCTGGGGTCTAGAGACAAGAGGAGTAATCAGGCGCACACTTGTGCTTCCAGGACCCCTTCCCGTGTCCCCACATCGAGTCACCTGTGCAGTGAGCAAGGAGGGTGAGGAGGAGAGGAGACCAGGCCATGGCGGAGGTCAGCACCGATCCTGCCTTCTGTTGCCTCACAGCTGAGCAGAGCCTCCCTTCACCTCTCCCTTCACCTCTTGATCTGTTGAGAGGGGGAGGGCCCAACCATGCAAATGCGACCCCCCTGTTTTCTGACTCCTCACTGACTTCTTTAGGTGCCTCTGCCTGAGGAGGTCAGGGGGATGAGCAAGGGAGGGGCAACTTTAGGGCAGGGGGTGGGGAGGTCACAGATGTGAGCCCTGAGCCGAGGGCACAGACAGTGGCAGGTGGCAGGACTCAGCTCTGGTCTACCATGACCCCTAAGAAACAGGCCTTGAGTGCCCCTTAGTGTCCAGACACAGACATGCCATTGTATGACGTTAGCAGAGCCCATCAGAGACCACTTCTGCCTCCCCACTGCTCTAGCCTCTGTCCTGCCTCAGGGCTAGGCCAGGTGTCCCCACATGTGGCCCCCAATCACCTCAGGGCAGACTCTGTTCTACTCAAACTCCTGAGGGTGAGCCTGTCCATGGCTCCCTTGACTGTTCATGGGTCAGGCCAGAGGAGGTGTCTCTATACACATTCCTATAACAGTAAAGGTGTACCAATAGGGGAAGGAGTTATGTGGATATGACAGTGGAGGCAGGGCTCCAGGCATGGGTGCCTGGAAGCAGCAGAGAGCAGAGGGCAGCTCCCATGGGGAAATTTGGCAGATGGACCTGACCCTGATGAGATCGTTCTTTACATGTGCTTCTTACTCAGATGGAGTGTGTTGATTCACACTCTATCTTGGGATCTATGTGAATGTGCTCATTGTCAGACGTCTGAGTCATTCCAGTTTTCTCTCCCAAAGTGCATCAGGAAATAGCAGTGAGATCCTAAGGATCCCATCTGGGGAATCTGCTCTAGGATTCATGTATACTCTTTCTGAACTCCTTCCCAAATCATGGTAGCTCTGTTCCGGAGACCTTGCAAAGGACCGTTTTCAGCCTATGCGTTCGCTGGGTGTAAGAGGAACTTGAATGACTTTCTGGTCTTTTTATTCTATGGCATCAACCTATGTGTCTCTCGAGAACAATACCACGTTGGTTTTCATGACTACAGCTTTGTTAATATAATTTCAAAGTGGGAAGTATGGTGTCTCGAGGTTTGTTCCTTCTCAAGATTGTTTTGGCAATTTGGGGTCTTTTCTGGTTGTATACAAAATTCGGGTTTTTTTAGTTTCTGTGAAAAATGTCATTGGAATTTTTATGGGGATTGCATTGAATTTATAGAGTGCTTTGAGTAGTGTGGACATTTTAGCATTATATTTATTGTGGAGATGCCTGGATTTAGGAACTACCTGAAGGTTGTGTATGAGGTCTAAGTGTTTGTCTAAGATGACCTCCATCTCTGTGGCTAAAAATGTGGATGGATTATGATGATTCAAACGAAAGAAAAGATACTAGTTTTGGCAATAAGGTAAAGAATGTGGATATGCGCATTTTTTATTTTTATTTTTTTCACTGATGTACTCTTTTTAAATCAAAACCTTTCCTGGGCACCAGCTAAGTACCGGTAAGCTGCAGACATTTAGTGCGCGAGGACAAACGAAACTGTCAAGGTCGCGGAGCCTGTTGGGTTTTCATCTGATTCACTATGACAGACAAGGAGGAGATGTTTCTTGTGAGGTATTCAATGGGAAGCATTAAATATTTATAGCACTAGAGCACACGGTTGTATGTTAACCGAGAGTTGATGACTAGAAGTGTGTGTGTGAGTAACTGTATCTTATGTATTATCTTTATGAAGTTTGTGTTTCATATATATATATATATATATGTGTGTGTGTGTGTATATATATATATGTGTGTGTATATGTATATATATGTATATATATATACACATATATGTGTGTATATGTACATATATATATATATATATATGATATAAATCCCAGGAGATATATCCTAGATGTATTGTCATAAACAGTGTAGAGAGGGATTAGACCACTGGGGAAAATAATGTGTGAATATTTACTGGAGGAGTAGTACCTTGTGTGACACAGAGAAGGACTGGAGAGGGATCTGGTGTGAGTAATTATAATACATTGCACACTGAGAAAGGAGGGCTTAGAGCACCAGGAACTTCTGGGTCATGGGACTGAGCTCTGTTGGGTAGTAAGGTCTGTCTGGATAATACCTGTTTGGGTATTTTCCTGCTGGCCTGCCTCACAGCTCAGTCTCTCAATGCCAGTGTGAACAGGCCACCGCTGACCCCGGTCCTGGTCACCCAGCTGCTCTGATAACACACAGCATCCCTAGAGGACACTCTGACCTTTGCGGATGGATATTTGAGCTTTCAGTGCCCAAAGAAAGAGCATGATTGCATCCTCTCCTGGGTGATTGGGATGGAGACATTAATTTTCTTCGGGTCACTAACAGCATCCAGGCTGCTCACCATGGGGCTTAGTTTACAGTGTTTATGTTCCTGGACATATTAGTGTTCCCTGACATTAGGTTTGCTTGCTGCAGGGCCCTGGCATCACTACCAGTCTCCAATCTAAATTTGTTTTAAAGTTTATTTTTTTTAAGACATAGAGAGACAGAAAGACACAGAGAGAGAGAGAGAGAGAGAGAGAGAGAGAGCAGGGAGTTACAGAGAGATAGCGGGAGACACAGAATTAAGAGCAAGCTCCAGGCTCTGATTCCGTGGCACAGAGCCCAAGGCAGGGCTTCGGCTCACAAACCACGAGATCATGCACTGAGCCAAAGTCCTAAACTTAACCGACTGAGCTACCCAGGCACCCTTACCAGTCTCCAATCGAAACCAATTTTAAGGCCTCATATTTCCCAGGTTCACTCCAGGTTCATACGTGATAAAAAGTCCATGGGGGTTATCCTTGAACTTTGAATTCTTTTTGCTATTGTTGCTGTATTATGAGAATCTCCTGTTATATCCTATCACTTCCATGGTACAGGCTCTGGGGCTTGTGAAGTCTCTGTTTGTCAAAAGACTACTGGCTCTCCGCAAACAAGTACCCACTGTACTCTCTTCCCAATCTGGGTTTTGACCAGACCTTTAAACTTAGTCTGGTATTTAATTATCTTCTCTGGTATACTCATGACCCATTTGCCTCTCTATTAGTCCAGTTTTGTAAGTGTTCTCAAATGAACATTGATATAAACCATTATACAGTACAAGAAAGTCTATCTTAGAAATTTGTTCTCTGCTCATCCATTAAGGGGCATTCAGGGAAGGGAATCCCACTCACATTCAACCCTATTATCTTTATTTGGTAATGTTCCACGGGTTAACGGTGAAAAGACAACAAAATGTCTAGATATCTTCCGGTAATACCAGGGTTCTCTGGACAAGGTAGGATGGGTTCATAGGCTTTTTTCTCTAAAATAGTGAGATTCCTTTCAGCATCATAGCAGGCCGAGTCAGAGGGAAAACAAAGACAGAGAAAGCCTAGAACACATGCAGTTACACTCTACTGGTCTCACCCTGGTAATTACATCTGCAACAGTCTCATTTCCAAAAAGGTCTCATCCTGAAATATGGGAGTTTTTAGAACTTTTAATCACATGAATTATTGGAGACACAGTTCAACGCGTAACAATTAATATCCACAGTTTATTCAGATTTTCTTAGTTTTTTCCTAATGTCCTTTTACGGTTGTAAGATCCAGTTTATGATTCTTTGTGACATTGAGTTGTGAATTGTCCTTAAGCTTCTCTTACTGTGACACTTCTTCAGACTGTCCCTCTTGTTGGTGCCTTTGTGCATACTTACTGAGTGGGGGTTATGCCTGACGTCATTCAAGCCAAGGGTTTACACCTGTTCCATGAAATCTCTGCACGGGAATGTGTCTCATCTGATTCCATTTATTTATACCATCAGTTAACAATATGGACGGCAGACATATGTGTAGACACTGAGTTACAACCCAGTCCTTTTATGTTCCTGTGGTTGAAATCTTTCTAGTTTTGCCTCATGGGGGCCCTTTAAGTTGGCTCGTGAGCTCCTAGACACACCCTGTCCTTGTGTGTGTACGCACACGGGTATGTGTGGTGGTTGTGCACTGATGTGCTTGCGTTTGTTTGGGAGACAGTGACAGACAATGACAGAGTGTCATTTAAGTGCCATTAGTATCATATAGAATAATTCTGTGGCTCAGAGTGGTTTCCTCTGTTCACATGATTAATTCTTTTCAGTGTTTAGCACCCCCGCGACCTACAGATGTTTGCAGAGTTTTGCTGCTTCCAATGTTGGATATAATTATCAAATTATTTATAAAAGTGGCACCTCCTGGGTGATCTCTTAGTTGGTT
Organism: Neofelis nebulosa; assembly: GCF_028018385.1. NCBI lineage: Eukaryota > Metazoa > Chordata > Mammalia > Carnivora > Felidae > Neofelis > Neofelis nebulosa. The sequence goes on along the minus strand of NC_080792.1, from coordinate 75,235,082 downwards.
CGTGGTTTGGGTGATTATTTTAAACCTAGAATAAATATCCATGTGCCAAGTTTAGGGTGCTTTCAGGCTTTAGTGATTAGGAATCAGCTGTTATAAACATTGAAGTGCAGGGTGTTTCCTATGGACAAAATTTATGAAACTTATCCTCATAATTTTATAATTTTAAATTGGCATTTTTTCACAAATAATAGATAAGAAGAAGAGACTAGCCACTGCCATGGAGATAATAGTACCAGATGCAAATAAGGCTGACTTATTCTTCAGGCACCACATGGGTAGAGTTCAGAGAAAAAATAAAAATGCGTCATTTATTTTTATATCAGAAGGAAAAATTGATATGATCTGGCCTAGAAGTAAGATACCTCAGCTGATAAAACAAGAGATTTGTTTTCCATCAAGACTCTGTGTCGGAAGGGTTTTCTGAGAGTGCCTTTGAGGACAGAAAGGACAGGAGGAACCTCACTCACGGCGGTGCCCTTGCATGGACCTACGTCCAAGTCATTAGCCACAGAACGAGCAGAATCACAGGCTAAGCTGAGAAGGCAAATGCTGATGTGTTTCCCTGTTTACAGATGAGTAACTAGGTTTTTGTCTCACTTCCCCACAGGCCTGGACCACTGTGCAAGCACTGCCACTGCTGTACCATGATAAGCAGTAATAATCAGCCTCGTCCTCGGCCTGGAGATCAGTGATGGTCAGGGTGCCTGTGCTGCCAGACTTGGAGCCGGAGAATCGATCAGGGACCCCTGAGGGTCGGTTGCTATTATCATAGATGATGGTTTTGGGGACCATTCCTGGGATTTGTTGGTACCAACCCACGTAACTACCAACTCCAGTGCAGGAGATAGTGACCCTCTGGCCCAGGGCCCCAGACACTGAGGATGGTTGATTCGGCCCCGACTGAGCCCAAATCCCTGGAAAGAAAACAACAGAGAGGATATTCCTGGGGTGTAGAGACAAGAGGAGGAATCAGGCCCACACTTGTGCTTCCAGAACCCCTTCCCGTGTCTCCACATCAAGTCACCTGTGCAGTGAGCGAGGAGGGTGAGGAAGAGAGGGGACCAGGCCATGGCAGAGGTCAGCACCGATCCTGCCTTCTGTTGCCTCACAGCTGAGCAGAGCCTCCCTTCACCTCTCCCTTCACCTCTTGATCTGTTGAGAGGGGGAGGGCCCAACCATGCAAATGCGACCCCCCTGTTTTTTGACTCCTCACCGACTTCTTTAGGTGCCTCTGTCTGAGGATGTCAGGGGGATGGGCAGGGTAGGGGCAATTTCAGGGCAGCGGGTGGGGAGGTCACAGATGTGAGGCCTGAGCAGAGGGCACAGGCAGTGGCAGGTGGCAGTTCTCATCTCTGATCTACCGTGACCCCTCAGAAACAGGCCTTGAGTGCCCCTTAGTGTCCAGACACAGACATGCCATTGTATGACATGAGCAGAGCCCATCAGACACCACTTCTGCCTCCCCACTGCTCTAGCCACTCTCCTCTAAGCGTTAGACAAGGTCTCCCAACGTGGCCCCCCATCACCTCAGGGCAGACTCTCTGTTCTACTCAGACTCCTGGGGGTGAGCCTGTCCATGGCTCCCTTGACTGTTCATGGATCAGGACTGAAGAGTTGTCTCTACACACATTCCTCTAACAGTAAATGTGTACCAATAGGGGAAGGAGTTAACTAGATATGACAGCGGAGGCAAGGGTTCAGGCACCCATCCCAATGCAGGAAGCAGCAGAGAGTAGAGGGCAGCTCCCATGGGGAACTTTGGCAGATGGGACCTGACCCTGATGAGATTATTCTTTACATGTGCTTCTTACCCAGATGGAGTGTGTTGATTCACACTCTATCCTGGCATCTATGTCAAAGTGCTCATTGTCAGACGTCTGAGTCATTCCAGTTTTCTCTCCCAAAGTGCATCAGGAAATAGCAGTGAGATCCTAAGGATCCCATTTGGGGCATCTGCTCTAGGATTCATGTATATTCTTTCTGAAATCCTTCCCAAATCCATGGTAGCTCTGTTCCGGAGACCTTGCAAAGGACCGTTTTAAGCCTATGTCTTCCCTGGTGCTCAAGAGGAACTTGAATGACTTTCTGGTCTTTTTATCTATGGCATGAATCTATGTGTCTCTCGAGAACAATACCACATTGGTTTTCATGACTACAGCTTTGTAATATAATTTCAAAGTGTGAAGAATGGTGTCTCGAGGTTTGTTCCTTCTCAAGATTGCTTTGGCAATTTAGGGTCTTTTCTGGTTCTATACAAAATTTGTTTTTTTTTTAATATCTGTGCAAAACGTCATTGGATTTTTTATGGGGATTGCATTGAATTTATAGAGTGCTTTGGGTAGTGTGGACATTTTAGCATTATATTTATTGTGGAGATCCCTGGATTTAGGAATTACCTGGAGGCTGTGTGTGAGGTCTAAGGGTTTGTCTAAGATGACCTCCATCTCTGTGCTTAAAAATGTGGATGGATTATGATGATTCAAATAAAAGAAGAGTTACTAGTTTTGGCAATAAGGTAAAGAATGTGGATATGTGTACTTTTTCTTTTTTAATTCACTGATGTATTCTTTTTAGTTCAAAAACCTTTCCTGGGCACCCGCTAAGTGCCGGTAGACTGCAGACACTCAGTGTTGAAAGGACAAACAAAACTGTCAAGGTCGTGGAGCCTGTTGGGTTTTCATGTGACTCACTATGACAGACAAGGAGGAGATGTTTCATGGGAGGTATTCAATGAGAAGCATTAAATATTTGTAGGACTAGAGCACAGGGTTCTATGTTAATCGAGAGTCGATAACTAGAAGTTGTGTGTGTGTGTATAACAATATCTCATGTTTTATTTATACGTAGTTTGTGTTTCATATATATATGTGTATATATACACACATATATATATGATATGAATCCCAGAAGATATATCCTAGATGTATTGTCTTCAACAGTGCAGAGATGGATTGGATAAATACTGGGGAAAACAATTGTGTGAATATTTACAGAAGGAGTAGAACCTTGTGTGACACACAGAAGGACTAGAGAAGGATCTGATGTAATTATAATACATTGCACACTGAGAAAGGAGGGCTTAGAGCACCAGGAACTTCTGAGTCATGGGATGAGCTCTGTCCTTACAATTCCCAAGCTTCTGTGTTTTCCCAAATATGCAGTCCCGTCTGGAAGGGAAACCCATCTGGTGCCGGGGACCGAGTCACCTCCAGTGTCTCCCTCACCACTGGGGCTTCCTGGCTGCATCCTGGGATGACTGTGTTGCTGACTATCGCCTATGGGTGCTCTTGGGAAAAGGCAACGTGAGAGGCACATGTCCCTTGTTTCTAATTACAGTGTGTCCTTGAAGAATCTCATGTGCATTTTTGTTAACGGACCCTGCCCCATGAAGTGTGAGGATGGGGGCAGGTGCAGAGGATTATGGGGACTGGCTTGCCTGGGTGGGAAGTGTCCTGACATGACAAAGAGATGGGATGTCTCCTCAGGCCTTCCTGATACAGCCTGTGGAGTGGTGAGCCTGCCCTCTGCCCTTCTTATCCCTCAGTGCAGGACACAACTTCCCTGAGGGGTCACTCACCTGACATCCCAACAACACAACTATCTAAGTGGTGGGGGGGCACCGAGTGATGCATGCTGAGGAAGCCACAGCTCTGAAGTAAGGACTGAGGTGTGGTGGTGCCTGCCACACAGGAGGTCACACTTGGGGGATCAGAAGCCCCCGACCCTGTGTAGGGATGGGTGGGGTGCCAGGCAGGCTCAAGTCCAGAGGGTCCCTCTCTCTGCTCAACTCCAGTTCCTTCTCCCAGTCCTAAGTGAGTCTGAACTCTGAGACAGCAGGGGGCACTGGAGGTCTGTCCCTCTCCATTGGGGGAGGTGCAGGGATGGCTGAGGGGTGTCTCAGCTGGGCACACAGTCCTGGAACCCTGCCTTGTACCCTCTGCTCTATGCTCACCGGGGCCCACATTTGGCTCCCCAGCACCCCCTCCCCCCCAACTCAGCTGTCATCATATTCAGTGAGTAGGTTTAGGGACCCAGGAGGGGAGTGATTTGCATGAAGGATTCCTCTCTGCTCTCCAAAGTGGGGAGGGGATGAGAGAGGCTTTGTGCAGTTCTCTCACTGGTGGGCTCAGTCAGGCACACAGCCTGGGCTGTCTACACCTTGACCTGGACCCCTCTCCTCCTCACCCCCCTTGTTCTCCGCTTAGGTGACTGGCTGTGGAAAGCAAGGAGAGTGATTATGGCCTGGGGTGTGCTGGGTTCCTTCTTCCCCTCTTTTGAAGAACAAGCTGGAGGCATTCCCTTGGGACCTGCCTGTCCATGTCTCCACTGCTCTGTTGCAGGGTCCTGGGCGCACAGTGTGCCCCGACACAGGAGGCCTCCCTGTCAGGGTTTCAGGGGCACAAGGTGACCCTCACCTGGACGGGAATTAGCAACAGTGTTGGAGCAAATTATGTGGGCTGCTTCCAAGAGATTTCTCTCAGCGTTACCACAACTGTGGTGCTCAGAAGAAATGGGCCCTCGGGGATCTCAGCTCGGTTCTCTGGCTCCCACTCTGGGAACAAGGCTTCTAGGACTTTCTCAGCCTGCAGCCTGAGGATGATCCTTATTGTTAGTGCTCAACATGGGGCAGAAGCATCAGTTCTGACTTACTGCTGCAGGCCCATGGGGACCTGAGACAGAAAGCTTTCTCTGTCACCCCCAGGACTGCCGGTGAGAAACAGACAGGGAGGTCTTGGAGACCCTGGAGGGTCTGAGGGTCTGACTCTGAGCACAGAGGAAATTTAAAGGGTCAGTGACAGTAGTTGCCTCTCATTTGTTTTTTCTTCCTTTCCTGTCTCCCTTTCCTGTCTCTCTCTCTCTCTTTCTTTCTTTCTTTCTTTCTTTGTTTCTTTTTCTTTCTTTCTTTCTTTCTTTCTTTCTTTCTTTCTTTCTTTCTTTCTTTCCTTCCTTCTTTCTTTCTTCTTTACTTTCCTTTTGTTTTCTTTTCTTTCTCTCTCTTTCTCTCCCTATCTCTCTCCCTTTCCTCTTTCCTTCCTTCCTCCCTTCCTTTCTTCCTTGGATAAAGAGCTGTATTTGGATTAAATGAGAGCTGGAGAAAGCGAAGGGCCTGAGACACCAGTGAGATTAGGTTCCAAAAGGGCAGGCAGAGCTTATCAACCCAATGGACTCCATTTCCCAGCAGCCTTCCAGTTAGTAGGGTCAGTAAAGTCCTGCTGGGAAATGTATTTGCCAGTAAATGACCAACGTTTGCCCACCATCACTACAATGGTAGAGTTTCTCTTTTCCATAATTAAAACTCCATATCACTTCCCACGACACCTCGAATATTGCAAAAAAGTTTAAAAAATCACATTTGACACCTCTTATACTCGTCTTCAGTAGTTAGCTCCGAAGACTCATCATCTGCCAAAAAGAGTTCTACTAAACTCATCAGCTGAAATGTCCATTCAAGTAGTGAGAAGACAGTCTTTACTAACCCATGGTCATTCTTATCCAATTCCCCGGCCAGTCATGGCTGAACAGCAGAGTAAGGCTCAGAGAGGGGTGAAGGAGGAGGGGGATGGGGCTAATTTTCCCCAGGACAAAGATGGCATCTGATTCTTGGTCGGAGAGCAGAACCAGAAAGGCTTGAGGGAAGGGTCCAGGCCCTGTACTCAGTCAGAAACAGTGCTGTAGAAGAGAAGGAGGAGGAGGAGGAGGAGGAGGAGGAGGAGGAGGAGGAATGCTTGCCATGCTTGTGGTTTTGTATATCTGTAAGAACTTTCTTCATTTTCTTCCACATCTTCTTTGCATCGGCATTCCTGGTCTTACCATGCCAGGTGCCAAGGGATTCACAGGAGGGATGCCAGGAGCAGGTGGTGGGTAGGGAGCAGGTAGGGACCTAGGGGTTGGCCTCCCGGATGCCCTGGTTATGGTGCAGGATGGGGGTGCACTGGGGAGAAGGCTGAGTCCCCCGGGGAGCTGCTGCAGGAGATGGAGAGGGGCCTGAAGGGCAGGCAGCGTGGTCAGGAGGTGGATGGCAGGATGGGCACCTTCAGGGTACCTGACGCACCAGCAGTCAGGCCATTGCCCCCTCTCTGCCCTCAGCCCTTGTAACCGCCAAGTCCTTCGCTTTACGTGACACTTATACAACCACATCTTTCTGTCCTTTCATTGTTTCAAGATATACTTTTCTCTACCATTCTTTTCTTTTATTGTAGTTTAAAACTTTTTGAAGTTTATTCACCTTTGAGAGACAGAGAAAGACAGAGTGTGAGCAAGGGGGGGCAGAGAGAGAGGGAGACACAGAATCTGAAACAGGTGCAGGCTCCGAGCTGTCAGCATAGAGCCCATCGCAGAGCCTGAACTCATGAACAAGGAGATCATGACCTGTGCCGAAGGCCGACACCTAACTGACTGAGCCATTCAGGCACCCCATTTACCATCCTTTTAAATTCATCCTATATGTATCTTTATTTTAAGAGTGGCCCTTTTGATCCGTTATGTCAATCCATGTCTGTAACTGGAACAATTGGTGCATTTAAATGTAATATAATTTAATATCTTTAGGTAATGTATTTAATTTAATATCATCTTTGTTATCTTATTTTGTTCTCTTCTTAAATCCAGATTTAGATTTAAAGAAGTTAAATTCCTTTCTCACTCTTTTCTTGCCTCCTGTTTCACATATTGACTATTTCGCATGTTGACTGTTGTGCAGTTTTTACATTTAGTAACATGGATGATGAGTAGCCTGACCCGGAACAAGAGAACTAGGAGGAGACCCTGAGGACTGGGTGTCACCGGAAACCCAACTGGGGCCTCCACCTGGGAGCTGTTAGTGCCGGCCCATGTTTTTCTCGCGAAAGTTTGTTACACTTTCCAGAGCAGAAAGAAGCGACTGCCACAACCAGACTAGGCAGCCTTCTGAGTCCTCAGGACCATGAAGCCTGGACGTGAGGCTTGTCTCTGCTGTCAAAGAGCCTGTTCAGGGAAGAAGCAGGTGTCCCGGGTGGCACACTGAGTCGTTGGGGTTTGCCGCGTCTTCTCCCCCCTTCCGGTCTCAGAAGGATCTGCATGGCACCTGTGCTTGTACCTGCCCACGCGCCTTCTCAAAGGAAACCTAAAAAGAAGCAGTGATAAAGTGCTTGTACAGCCTGTCTACTTATTGCTAAAGTTTTGAGCCAGGGTCTTTAGGAAAGAAAATATTTCACCATTTATTCAAATTACCTTTTAATTTATGTTATTACCTGAATTCAGTGATTGTTTTCTTACAGAGCCATTTGAAATGTATACATCTTTATCCTAGGATCAAAAACAGTGAACACTCTGAATTCTTTTTAAAGTCTCTAAGAAAACAAAGCATTTGCTTTTATTAATGCTCTCCACCTCTCCTGGGCCTGCCTCCGTTTCACATCAGCACCTTGTGCCTGGGAGTGTGTGTTGGCCTGAGCTGACCAGGTGCAGACGTCAGAATGGACAGGGGCCCGAGCTGTAGTTTTATGAGATGGGAACCACCTGGCCTGTGTCTCCTCCGCAGATGCCGGAGCCCACAGACCATGTCCCAACCTGAATTACAAAGACGATGGAGGGAAGACGACGCATATGGTGGGGACCTGGTTGTTCAAAGTTCTATCATCTGCCTCTCTGATCTGGACCCCAAACTTCCAAGCTACGTGGTCAGTCAGGGACTGAGTTCAATTCCCACAAGACACGCACTGTGTTAACCAAACCAATCGCACAATCCCTTCCCTTGTCGCCCAATAGCGTCAGGGCAGATGGAGGGGTGATATGATCGAGTCACGTGAAATCTGAGGCTGCTGATCAGTGGGAGATGGAGAACAAGTCTGTGTCACGCAGAGGGTGTGTCGTGTGGGTGTGACCGGAGCCTGCAGAGACATTCGGTCGTCATGTGAGAAGTCAGGGTGAGGCACAATGTATTGCTTGTGTGTTCCCTTTCTTCCCCAGACAGTGTCGGCTCCCTGAGCCTGGGGACCCTCCCTGTCACTTCTGCACTGCGACTTGAGCTCCTAAACCAACAGAGGTCATGTAGTGAAGGTTCAGTAAATGCCATTCATGCATATCATGTGGACAATGACTTTCCTGAGTCAGACACAGCTGTACTGTGTGTCCGGGTCTGTCTTGACACCTTGATGTGAACTCATCTGTGCCCCTCAAAACCCTGTATGGAAACCCGAACCCACATTGTGACTGTTTGAGAAAAGGCATTAAAAGATGTAATCGTGGATAATGAGGTTAGGAGGGTGCTGCCCCCATAAACAGTGCTGGCGTCTTTACAGAAGAGGTAGAGGCAGCATGGGTAAGCACACATGGGAATGCCACGTGAGGACCCAGGACGAATGTCGCCACTTGCAAGTCAAGGAGAGTGGCCTCAGGGGAAATCAATCCTGCCACCCCCTTGAACGTGGACATTTAGGCTCCAAACTGAGAGAAATTCACTACCGTTGGTGTAGGCATCCAGTGTGTGGTATCGTCATATGGTAGGCGTAGCAGACAGGCACAACCCTCAGGGACACTGGTCCCCAGGACAACCGGCCCCAGCATCCAGGAATTTCTGCTCAGCTTGTATAAAACAGAAAATATGTGCCTATAAGGACAGGCTTTGGGGACAGAATTGACAGGGAAAGGACATAGACTAGAGGAGGTTCGTTGGGTTTTGTTTTCAGGCCTCAGTTTTAGGTCAAACAAAGAGGGAAGCAGCTGTGTTGCTTCAAACAAAGAGGGAAGCAGAAGGTGGCAGCTACACAAGGAAAGCCCATCACTGTGGGGACGACAGGTTTTTGTCTCACTTTCCCACAGGCCTGGAGCTCTGTGTGAGCACTGAGACTATCGTCCAATGATGCACAATAGTAATCAGCCTCGTCGTCAGCCTGCAGCCCAGTGATGGTCAGGGAGCCCGAGCTGCCAGACTTGGAGCCAGAGAATCGATCGGGGACCCCGGAGGGTCGTTTGTTATTCTCATAAATCAGGAGACTGGGGGCCGTTCCTGGGACTTGTTGGTACCAGCTCACATAATTACCACCCCCGATGTTGGAGCTGCTTCCAGTGCAGGAGATGGTGACCCTCTGGCCCAGGGACCCCGACACTGAGGGCGGCTGAGTCAACACTGACTGGGCCCAGGACCCTGGAAGGAGTAGAAACACAGAGAGGGTGATGCTGGGGTCTGGATACAAGGGAGTGGAAGCAGGACCCACATGTCCTCCCAGAGCCCCCTCTAGTGTGCCCTCATCCAGTCACCTGTGCAGTGAGCAAGGAGAGTGAGAAGGAAAGGAGACCAGGCCATGGTGGTGGTCATCACCGATTCTGTCTTCTGTGCCTCATGGCTGAGCAGAGCCTCCCCTAACCTCTCCCTTCCCCTCTTCATCTTCTGAGGGAGGGAGGGCCCCCTCCATGCAAATGAGACCCCAGCTCTCTGACCCCTCCCTGGGCCTATGTCAGTTCCCTCCGCCTGAAGATGTCAGGGGGCTGGTCGAGGGGGGGCTGTTTCAGGCCAAAGGGTGAGGAGGACACAGTTGTGAGCCGTGTGCAAGGGGCACTGACAGTACAGGTGGTAGGTTTCAGTTCTCATCAGCCCTGAACCCACAGCAATGGGTCCTGTGAGCCCCCTGGTGTTCAGACTCAGAGCCGCCATTGTTTGAACTGGTAGGCAAGTCCACCAAAGAGAGCTCCTGTGTCCCCATTGCACTGCCCACTGCACTCTGACAAGGGTCAGTCCAGGTGTTCCTCTAGGGAACCTCCCATAACCTAAGGCAGACTGGATGCTCTACTCAGACTCCTCAGGGAGAGTCAGTCCATGACCGCCTGTATGGATCATGGGTCAGGAAGGAGGTGGTGTCTCTACCAAAAGTCCACTTAGATCAAGATCATGCCCAGTGCAGTGATGAGTACCACTGGACACGTGGACCCTTCTGTGTAGGATTCTGTGTCCTTTCCTGTTACGTGATTTCTCCCGGGTTTCCAGAGCTCACCTTCCTCCAAGTTTCCCACAGCACTGAGGAAAGAGGGAGAGCTCTGTTCAGGCTGTGGGGAGAAACAGTTGTGTGTATTCCTCGGGACGTTACGCAAAAAAATCTTTGTCATCTGTCACTATGTCTGCTTGTTGAAAACAATAGCTCTCCTCATACTATGTGCAGTGATTCCTTCCAGGATCTGCTCTCCCAGCAAAGAGACCCAAGTCTACAGGAGCCTTGAGTGTGACACTGACCTCAGAGCCCAAAGACAAACTTGCAGGCCGTTCTGGGAGGGAAGGAGCGACAGCAGCAGGTGCTCTGACGAGGATCCGGTGACACAGTTTATGTGTTAGTCAGCACTTAGCCCAGTGTGCCCTTTGAATGGGTGTGTGCTCCTTTATACAAAATTTCTCTCAGTAATATTTATTTCAGTCAATGACATCTTTATTATGAAAATGCAGATACAATCACTAGTATAGTTTTCATACAACTGTATTTATTGCAGAGCAAAGATGGATAGAAATTGTAGGTAAAAACATGGATGGAAAAACAATGCAAAAAGGATGCCTGCTATAAACTTTTTGCAAAGTCATGTTTTCTTTGCAACCAGCTTACTATGGTGGCATTGTTCTATAAGTAGGTGAGTCTGGCATGATGTGCAATGAAACCCCAGTGGGAGTCTGTTCCTAGGAATCGGAGCCATCTCAGTGATTCAATTACTAAGCACACACAGAGCTTCTAGGAGAGAGCGATTTGGGGTCAGACTTGTCTCTGGGGTGAGCACAGCTCTACCTGTGTTCTTTGTGTCCAGCATATGCAGGAGAGAGCAATAGTTCATCCAGCCACCATGACTAGAGGAGTGAATTTCTATTCACCAAGGCTACATGAATCTTCGGTCAAAGATCCCACATGTGAGCGGTGGAGAGGTGGAGATGAGGGGGACTATGTCCCTGAGGTCACAGGCATTGTGGCCCCAGTTTGAGACAGAAGAATTTTCATCAGAACTCCAACCTGGCTGGAGGTGTCGCTGGGGGGACTGAGGGAGTAACAGTCCAGCATTAAGAGCACAGGGAGGGTGTGATACATCCCCCTGGGCTTTGAGCTGTGTGGGAGCAACACTGAAGCTGCTATTCCAGAACCAATGTACTGATCAGCCTCAAGTGCTGACTGGAGCCCAAGGGCGTCAGAGGCTGAACTGCCCACAACGATAGAGACTCACCCTGGGATTCCTGAGCATCAACCTGTCTTAGGAGAGAAGGTGATCAGGGCAAGTCCTGGCTGCTCAGTGACAGGACACTGGTCACACTGGATGTCGCTGGAGTTTCCTGATGATGAGAATGCTTCCTCCTGGGCTTGTGACCCTGAGGTTGGCTGGATGAGCACAGGTTGACCATAAGTTTTGGGGAGGAAGAGAAGCCAGGAAGCTACAAAATCCCGAACACCATATACTCAGATACAGGAGAGATCCGTGTTTGTGTGTGTATGTGTGTGTGTGTGTGAGAGAGAGAGAGAGTGAGAGAGAGAGAGAGAGAGAGAGGGAGAGAAAGAGAGAGAGAATGGAAAACCTTTCCTTCAGAGGCCACACATGAAGACAAGTGTATCCCTGTCCCCTTATGTCCTCTCTGCATTTGCTGAGTGTTGTGTTGGTCCCCATGCAAACCCATCCCTGGGGCTGGCTCTCTGTATGACTGTCCAGCGTTCTGGAGCTTGGAACTCAAGAAGACCAATGTCTGGAAGTCCACTTCTCTTGCACGAGTATGAAACTTACGCAAAGGGGAGGAATATGGTCTGAATTAGTTCTATAGGAATTTCACTGAATCAGAATGTCAGGCCTTGTGGATGGGCCTTCTATCCATTCTCCTTCCTGTAGACACATTTCCCATAGCTGTGGGGTCTTCAGGTCTTCGGAAGCACAAGATAGGGGCTGATCACACAGCCCCTTCTTCATGCCCTTCACATCACAGCCCTCCCCCACTGTGCCTCTCGTACCCCCTCATACCTCCATTGGGTGACCGTCAGATAGTGTCTACTGTTATTTTGCAAAAGGTTTAATGCTTGACACTGCATTGCTTGGTGCAAAAGTGTGTGGCTGAGTGAGTGTCCTTATGGTCTTAGAAACCAATATTCTCAAGACCAAGAAAAGCTGTCATGTATTGAAATATGCAGCCAATCCTTCCTTCGTTCACCATGGCAAAAGTTACCCTGTGTGCAGCCTCGGTCATTCTGAAGGCAGAAGTAATTGCATGAATCGCTTCTCTGTGCAAATACTCAAAGGCTGGGTGGACATTCATTTCACGGAAATACGGTAATCATGTTGTCGTATTACAGAGATTGATGAGGTTGGTGGGGCATGAAAACTACAATCAGAGATGAGAGCAGGAATCACATGAGGAAGTGATTTCCTGCTGGTCCATTTCTGCATCGTCTCTTTAGAGATGGATCCTGGAGAGTGGAAACTCTTGCAAGATTATAGTTTTCTCTGAAATCCTAACATAGAGATGGAGTTCGGGCCTGAAGAGCCATAGAGAGAGGCGGAAGGCCTGAGGGAAGCAGGAGAAGAGGGGAGACGAGCAGAGTGTGTGTGGGGGAGGGTGCAGTGAGGAGAGTCTGAAGACTTTGGGACTCACTTTTAGTCAGATGGGTGAGAGAGGAAATTGTCTCTGACCAAGGTGCTTATTAACATGTCAGATATGGTTGTGTCATCAGTAACACAAGAGACACAGTTTACGGCTTGAGATTTGTGGATGAACGTGAGTACCTCTGTCACCATTTTCAGTCCAGACAACAGTACTGTATGATCTCAGAAACTACACACCTGTCTCTACATCCTAGATGCTGACACCGAATTGCTGAAATTCTTGTCATTTTCTAAATGAAAAGAACACTAGAAACATCTTAGTTCTAATGATGTGACTCTGGGTGGGCTCCCTGAAGCCTCCTGGATGGGGCTGGTCCCCAGAAAGACCAAGGCTTGGTCAGAGGCTGGGAATCTTCACCCCTCATACTTGAGAGACAGGAAAAAGGCTGACAGCGTAGTTAATGTCTGATCATGTCTCCCCGAATCCTCAATAAAATCACAAAGCACAGTGATTGAAGAGCTTCTGGTTTGGCGAACACATCCACTCCCAGAAGAGATGCACCTCAACTCCCCAGGGACTGATGCTCTGGTGCTCGGGACGCTCCCAGACTTGACACTAGGTGGCTCTTCATTACTTGTTCCCCTGTCCCCTTCACCATATCTTTAATGAACTGACTAAAGGAGTCAGTGTTTCCCTGAGATCTGTGAGCCCCTCAGGCGAATAAATGGAACGCATCGAGGGAGATGTGGGAACCTCCAATTTGTCGCACGTTGGACAGAGGGTACAGGTGAGCTACTAGCTGCTGTTGGCATCAAAATGGGGAGCAGCCTCCTGGTGCTGAGCCCTTCACCTGTGCACATGTCACCGTTTCCTGGCAGATAAACCTCGGTGTGAAATTCAGGTAAATTTGAGGACACTCTCCACATGTCCCAGAGAGTTCCTTGTTGTGGGAAAACACATAAACAGACAAACATATAATCAATGACAAGGAGTGTGTAAAGTGAATTATTCTGAGACTAGTAAAGGAGAGACAACAAGAGAGAGAGAGACTGAGGTTTATGTTGTAAAAGTATTTATTCTCCAGACACCATAAGCCTGTGCCATCGGGCTCTATTCCCTCACCTGTGTGCGCTCCTGGGACACCTGTGCTGTCTCAGGCAACAGCATGATCTGTGTGTTATTCCTTCTTCCTCAAGGACACGTGACCCCTCAGAGGACTCCCTCCTACAGGAGCGTCCACACAAGTGTCTCAGTACAGGATGCTCGGAGACAAGGCTTTCAGCCCCAAGTGTTTTTGTGTCACTCCCTCCTTGTCTGAGACACTGTAAGGAAAGCTGCTTCCACTGCCAGGATCTGTAGCACAATAGAAGCTTCGTGCTTAGGCTGCTCATCAGAGATGAGCAGAATTCCTGCATTGGCCCAGGCATCTTTGGATTCAGAGAAGCAACTGGGGACCCCGGACCCTGGTGCTTATTTGAGTGTGAAGAGAACCAAAGAAGATACCAGGGAGGGCTCCCTGGCTTCTCTGGAACCTGTCTATGTAGTAGCTGCAAACACGAAATCCACTGTTCATGGCGCAGGTGAGTCCGGCCGTTGCTTCTGGAGATGCAGGGATGGAGGGCGGCTGGGTCAGCACAGGCTGGGATAGGGGACATGCGAACACAGACACTCAGGGGGGATGGGGCTAGAAAGGAAAAAGAAAAAGCATCTCTCAGGTCACTGAGGACAGAAAGAGTGATTTGGAGCCCACCCTGTGTCCGCAAGGCCTGTCCCTACCTGTGCAGTGCGGGAGGAGCTTAAGGAAGACAGGAGTACAGGCCATGGTGGCACAGCCTCTGGTCCACACACTGGGCTGGGCTGCCCCAGGCTCTCATTTCCCCTCCACCCCTGACACAGGAGGGGCTGTCCATGCACAAGGGTCCCATTCAGTGACAGTCCAGCCCCTCCCTGAGCCCTGGTGCTGGAGCCCAGCCCACACCACACACTGAGGAGGGTGGAGGTAGGACTCATCCCCCGGGGAGAGCTCTGGAACAAGCATGTGCTGACATAGCTCAAAGCCTCCAGGTTGGGCTCCTTTGGGTGATTGGTCGTCACTGACCAGCACTGTAGGGTCCACAGGGCTGTTGCAAGCATATCCTATTGAACTCATGTTGAAACACGAAAAATGAATGGAAGCAACTTGTGAGCGATAGCTCCTATTAAGAATACATTGAATGCATACTTTCTCAAAAAGTTACAATTTGGCTATAAAAATATACTGAGTGTATAGACCAACTTTAATTGAAAAATGGAAAATGTTTTTCTAGAAGCACTCCATAGAAATGCATAAGATACAGATGTTTTCACAGAGGACAACTAACAAAACTTCAGAATTGAGAAGAATATTTTTTATTTGCTCCTTGTTTTTTCATAATATCAAAAGGCATATAATATGTTTTAGTTCGTTTACAAGGGTTATAAAACTCAAAAGTACACTTTCAAAAAACATTCCCCTAAAAGGAAAATTACAGACCATTATTATTAAATAGTGGTAGAAATACTCTGTATAAAATATTAACAAAGAGACCTCAATACCATATTATAAATTGATACACAATTATTAAGTGTGATTTACTCCAATGATAGTAAGAAAATCTTTACTTACATACCATCTTATTACATTAAGAGATACGATCATATTGCCCCAATTGGTCTCAAAGAGCCTTTGGCCAAATTTCACACCAAATCCTAATAAGAGCCACATAAACACAAAAACAGATCCATTTATAACATGGTAAAACGCACACTCTCACACACTTATGATGTGGTCCTGAGGCCGGCATCCTTGTTCATGGAGTAGCGCGGGGACCAACTCCACAAGGATCAAGAACTTGCAAAGGGAATCTTCACGTCCATTATTTTGCAACATTATTCCTCACGTGTTAGACAATGTAACTAAAAAGCCAAAATCGATGGTTACTACTTTGCATGGATGGGAAAGGAAAGTGGTCACTCTTGAAGTCCCAGATGGATGTCATGGCCTTAGATAGGGCCGTGCTGTGGCAGCAGTGACAGCAGAGATCTTAGTGAGTGATTAGTCTCAGTGTTGGCGACTTACTGGTGACACTGGGTACCAGAGACACGATGGGTGGAACAAACGCAGCAGAGAAGAGGTCTTGTCCCACGTGAGCGGGTGAAGAGCCCTTTGCAAGGTGTGGGGCAGTGACCCCGGATCTGAAGTGATTATTTCCTCCCATTCTGGTTGCATCCTATACAATGTCAAGCTTCACATTGATGGGGCATCTGTCCCACACCCAGAATAGTGCATATTGCAGAGGTTTCCAGTGGGGACCTTGCCTCAAGTGACCAGTTTACTAAGAGACGGGTTGTGAGTCTCGTATTGCTGCCCTTGCTCCTTGATGAACTGAGGAGAGAGCATGTCCTGTGTGACCTCAGGGACTGCTTTCTGTAAAATCTGGCAAAGTCTCCCTGTATAAAGGACTGAAGGAGACACTCCAGGACATGGTGGACACCACACAGAGCTCTGTTCCCTGAGGTTCCGTTGAAGGGATTCTGCCCACAAGCTGCCTTATCCTCTGGGCAGGTCCTGAGAGCCCACTTCCTCCTGGGAAATGCGCTCTGTCTATGCCTTGTGTATAAGCCTGCAATTTTCCAGACGCCAGAGGGAAAAAGGAAGAAGTGATCCACGTTGGAAGCAATGTGGTGACGCAGCCAGATGCAGGGGCTCACAGGGCAATGGACGCTCCCAGGTGGAGGCAGGTCACATAGCCCTGAGGCTCCAGGGCTGTGCCTACTGCCCCCAGGCAGCTTAGCTGCTGACCCTCACTCTGCAGGCCCCTGTTCGCTCTGCTCCCCTGCTGCCCTAGGCACCATGTCCTCTGGCTGCTGTGATCCCCTCTGCACACCAAGCAGAATGTTCATTTGGACAGCAGTCGTACTGATGTTGTGAGCCATGGGAGCGGAGTACGAAAGGGCCTTTCTGGGTCCCTTATTGGAACCATGACACTCTCACGTTTGGAAAAGTATCTCAGTGGAAGCTTGTGATTTGGTTCGAAATGTCCATCTCTGCCAACAGTATCCCCAGAACTGCTCTGTGTCTCCTGTTCACAGATGCTGCACATGGTAAATGTAAGGACAGCGAAGGGGTGTTGCTGGGACACACATATGGGGACACGGCCCGTGTGCATGTGCGGCGTGCAGGGGAGCTGGGACAAAGAGGTCTTTACAGAGCTGCGGTACGTAAGGGGGGAACTGTAGGGTGAGCCAAGGGATGTCCCTGAGAGGGGGAGCCCTGGGTCGGAGGTCAGGGCGTGTGTCAAGGCCCGAGAAAGAGGGGTGGCTGCTTGTCGATGACTCTAGTGGACATCCACTGGAGGTCTAAGAGGTAGGCCAACTGACCACCTGAATCCAGCATCTCCAAATGGAATCGAAAGGCAAACCTAGGAAGAGAAATATACCTTCCTTAACCCTGAAATCTGGTTTGACTCGTGCATGTGTGTGAATGTACATATATTCAAGGGCCACAATATATGAATACATCACGTAAAACATCTGATCCTTGTCTTTCATAGTGAGTCAGGTGATGACCCAAAATGCTCCATGACCTTGAGAGTTTACTTTGTCCTTTGTAGCACTAAGTGTCTGCAGCTTACTGCTATGTCCTTGGTGCTCAGGAAATGGTTTTGAATTAAAAAGAATCCATCAGTGAATTAACAAAGGGAAAAATACCAGTCTCCACATTCTTTACCTTATGGCTAAAACGGGCATCGGCTCTTTCTTTTGGGCCATCATCATCCATTCAAATTGTGAACCACAGACACGGGTGTCATCTTGGACACATCCTTCGACCTCACACACAGCCTCCACGTAATTCCTACATCCAGCGTTTTCTAAACCAAAAGCCATGTTACAATGTACACACTGCCCAAAGCAATCTATAGACTCCATGCAATTCCCATAAAAATTCCAGAGACAGTTTTCACAGAAATAGAAAAAAATCTCCCGACTTTTATACACAACCAGAAAGACCCCAAATTGCCAAACAATATTGAGAGAGAAGAACAAAGCTGGAGGCACCAGACTTCCTGCTTTTGAGTTATATTACAAAGCTATAGTAATGAAAACCAGTAGGGCATTGGCCTAGAAAGAAACACATGGATTGATGCGACAGAATAAAAAGACCAGTAGAATAAAACAAGACCCCTCTTCCCCAGTGTTCTAGTAGTCACCTGCCTGACTGTGGTCCCGCTCAAGATTCTGCCTGCAAACGTTTTTGTTCTGTGCGATGGCCCAGACGTCGGTGCCTGGCCTCAGGCCTGGGGAAGGGTGCCATGGGGTTGGAGGGAGAAAGGTGATGTAAGGGAGTGAGTCAGAGCTGAGCACTCCCGGGGCCCCTGAGGCCCAGGTGAGGGACAGTCACACTGCAATGTGGACCCTGTTTGCCTTAGTAGATGAGAGCCATTCGAGTATTTTCCTGCTGGCCTGGCCCAGAGCCCAGTCCTCTCAGGGCAGTCTGAGCAGCCCACCGATGACCCCTGTCCTGGTCACCCAGCTGCTCTGACAACACACAGCATCCCTAGAGGACGCTCTGACCTTTGCAGATGGATATTTGAGCTTTCAGTGTCCAGGGAAGGATCATGAGTGGATCCTCTCCTGGGTGCTTGGGATGGAGACATTTATTTTCTTCAGGTCACTAACAGCATCCAGGCTGCTCACCATAGGGCTTATTTTACAATATTTATGTTCCTGGACATATTAGTGTTCCCTGACATTGGGTTTGCTTGCTGCAGGGCCCTGCCATCACTACCAGTCTCCAATATGAATTTGTTTTAATGTTTATTTCTTTTTAAGAGAGAGAGAGGACAGAGAGAGAAAGAGAGAGAGGACAGAGAGAGAAAGAGAGAGAGGACAGAGAGAGAAAGAGAGAGAGAGAGAGAGAGGCAGAGAGAGAGAGAGAGGGAGAGAGAGCAGGGAGGTACAGAGAGAGAGCAGGAGACGCAGAATCAGAAGCAGGTTTCAGGCTCTGAGTTAGTGGCACAGAGCCCAAGGCAGGGCTTCGGCTCACGAACCATGACATCATGACCTGAGCTGAAGTCTGAAGCTTAACCGACTGAGCCACCAGGCACCCCTACCAGTCTCCAATCGAAACCAATTTCAAGGCCTCGTATTTCCCAGGATCACTCCCGGTTCGTATGTGATAAAAAGTCCATGCGGGTTATCCTTGAACTTTGAATACTTTTTGCTGTTGCTGCTGTATTATGAGAATCTCCTGTTATATCCCATCACCTCCATGGTACAGGCTCTGGGGCCTTTGAAGTCTCCGTTTGTCAAAGACTACCAGGTCTCCGCAGAGAAGTATCCACTGTACTTAATTCCCAATTTGGGTTTTGACTGGGCCTTTATACTTAGTCTGGAATTTAGTTTTCTTCTCTGGTATACTTATGACTCATTTGCCTCTCTAATAGTCCAGTTTTGTAAGTGTTTTCAGGATGACCATGATGTAAACCACTATACAGTACAAGGGAATCGATCTTCTTAGAAATTTGTTCTCTGCTCATCCATTAAGGGACATTCAGGGAAGGGAATCCCACTCACATTCAACCCTATTATATTTATTTGGTAAATGTTCCATTGGTTAAGAGTGAAAAGACGACAAAATGTCTAGATTTTTTCTGGTGATACCAGGGTTCTCTAGACAATGTAGGATGGGTTCATAGGCCTTTTCTCCAAAATAGTGAGATTCCTTTCAGCATCATTCCAGACCGAGTCAGAGGAAAAACAAAGACAGAGAAAGCTTAGAACAGATGCAGTTACACTCTACTGGTCTCACCCTGGTAATTACATCTGCAACAGTCTCATTTCCAAATACAGTCTCATCCTGAAATATGGGAGTTTTTAGAACTCTTAATCACATGAATTGTTGGAGACACAGTTCAACGTGTAACAATTAATATCCACAGTTTATTCAGGTTTTCTTAGTTTTTACCTAATGTCCTTTTTCTGTAGTAAGATCCAGTTAAGATTCTTTGCGACATTGAGTTGTGAATTGTCCTTAAGCTTCTCTTACTGTGACACTTCTTCAGACTGTCCCTCTTGTTGGTGCCTTTGTGCATACTAACTGAGTGGGGGTTATGCCTGACGTCATTCAAGCCAAGGGTTTATACCTGTTCCATGAAATTTCTGCACGGGAACGTGTCTCATCTGATTCCATTTATTTATACCATCAGTTAACAATATAGATGGCAGATACATGTGTAGACACTGAGTTTCAACCCAATCCTTTTATGTTCCTGTGGTTGAAATCGTTCTATTTTGCCTCATGGGGGCCCTTTAGGTTGGCTCGTGAGCTCCTAGATACAACCTGTCCTTGTGTGTTTGCTCACATGGGTATGTGTGGCCGTTGTGCGCTGATTTGCTTGCGTTTGTTTGGGAGACAATGCCAGACAATGACAGAGTGTCATTTAAGGGCCATTAGTATCATATAGAATAATCTGTGGCTCAGAGTGTTTTCCTCTGTTCACATGATTCTTTTTCAGCGTTTAGCACCCCCGTGACCTACAGATGTTTGCAGAGTTTTGCTTCTTCCAATGTTGGATATAATTATCAAATTATTTATAAAAGTGGCACCTCCTGGTGACCTCTTAGTTGGTTCCTGGTTGGGTGATTACATTTAAACGTAGAATAAATATCCATGTGCCAAGTTTAGGTTGCTTTCAGGCTTTGTGATTAGGAATAAGTTGTTATAAACATTGAAGTGCAGGGTTTTTCCTATGGACAAAGGTTTTGAAACTTATCTTCATAATTTTATACTTTTAAATTGGCTTTTTTTCACAAATCAGAGATAACAAGAAGAAACTAGCCACTGCCATGGACATAATAGTACCAGATGCAGATAAGGCTAACTTATTTTTCAGGCACCACATGGGTAGAGTGCAGAGGAAAAATGAAAATGCTTCATTTCTTTTTATATCAGAAGGAAAAATTGATATGATCAGGCCTAGAAGTAAAATACCTCAGCTGATAAAAGAAGAGATTTCTCTTTAATGGAGACTCTTTATGTCAGAAGGGGTTTCTGAGAGTGACTTTGAGGACAGAAAGGACAGGAGGAACCTCACTCACGGGAGGTGCCCTTGCATGGACCTGGGCCCAAGTCATCAGCCACAGAATGAGCAGAATCACAGGCTAAGCTGAGGAGGCAACTGCTGATGTGTTTCCCTGTTTACAGATGAGTAACTAGGTTTTTGTCTCACTTCCCCACAGGCCTAGAGCATTGTGTGAGCATTTAGACTATAGTCCCATGATGAGCAGTAATAATCAGCCTCGTCCTCAGCCTGGAGCCCAGTGATGGTCAGAGTGCCTGTGCTGCCAGACTTGGAGCCGGAGAATCGATCAGGGACCCCTGAGGGTCGGTTGCTATTACCATAGATGATGGTTTTGGGGGTCATTCCTGGGATTTGTTGGTACCAGTACACGTAACTACCAACTCCAGGGCAGGAGATAGTGACCCTCTGGCCCAGGGCCCCAGACACTTTGGATGGTTGGTTCGGCCCCGACTGAGCCCAAATCCCTGGAAAGAGAAACAACAGAGATGTTATTCCTGGGGTCTAGAGACAAGAGGAAGAATCAGGCACACACTTGTGCTTCCAGAAGCCCTTCCCGTGTCCCCACATCGAGTCACCTGTGCAGTGAGCGAGGAGGGTGAGGAGGAGAGGGGACCAGGCCATGGTGGAGGTCAGCACCGATACTGCCTTCTGTTGCCTCACAGCTGAGCAGAGCCTCCCTTAACCTCTCCCTTCACCTCTTCAACTGTTGAGAAGGGGAGGGCCCAACCATGCAAATGCGATCCCCCTGTTTTCTGACTCCTCACTGATTTCTATAGGTGCCTCTGCCTGAGATTGTCAGGGGGAAGGGCAAGGGAGGGGCAATTTCAGGGCAGTGGGTAGGGAGGTCACAGATGTGAGCCCTGAGCCAAGGGCACAGACAGTTGCAGGTGGCACTTCTCATCTCTGATCTACCGTGACCCCTCAGAAACAGGCCTTGAGTGCCCCTTAGTGTCCAGACACAGTCATGCCATTGTATGAGGTGAGCACAGCCCATCAGAGACCACTTCTGCCTCCCCACTGCTCTAGCCACTCTCCCCTGCCTCAGGGCTAGACCAGGTGTCCCCACATGTGGCCCCCTATCACCTCAAGGCAGACTCTCTCTTTTACTCAGACTCCTGGGGGTGAGCCTGTCCATGGCTCCCTTGACTCTTAATGGGTCAGGCCTGAAGAGTTGTCTCTACAAACATTCCTCTAACAGTAAAGGTGTATCAAAAGGGGAAGGAGTTAATTGGGTATGACAGTGGAGGCAGGGCTCCAGGTGACCGTGCCAATGCAGGAAGCAGCAGAGAGCAGAGGGCAACTCCCATGGGGGCCTTTGGCAGATGGGACCTGACCCTGATGAGATTGTTCTTTACATGTGCATCTTACCCTGATGGAGTGTCTTGATTCACACTCTATCCCGGCATCTATGTCAATGTGCTCATTGCCAGACGTCTGAGTCATTCCAGTTTTCTCTCCCAAAGTGCATCAGGAAATATCAGTGAGATCCTAAGGATCCCATTTAGGGCATCTTCTCTAGGATTCATGTATATTCTTTCTGAAACCCTTCCCAAATCCATGGTAGCTCTGTTCCGGAGACCTTGCAAAGGACCGTTTTCAGCCTATGTCTTCCCTGGTGGTCAAGAGGAACTTGAATGACTTTCTGGTCTTTTTATTCTATGGCATCAATCTATGTGTCTCTTGAGAACAATACCACGTTGGTTTTCATGACTACAGCTTTGTAATATAATTTGAAAGTGCGAAGTATGGTGTCTCGAGGTTTCTTCCTTCTCAAGATTGCTTTGGCAATTTGGGGTCTTTTCTGGTTCTATACAAAATTCAGGTGTTTTTTTTTTAATTTCTGTGCAAAACATCATTGGAATTTTTATGGGGATTTCATTGAATTTATAGAGTGCTTTGAGTAGCATGGACATTTTAGCATTATATTTAATGTGGAGATCCCTGGATTTAGGAATTACCTGGAGGCTGTGTGTGAGGTCTAAGGATTTGCCTAAGAGGACCTCCATCTCTGTGCTTAAAAATGTGGATGGATTGGGTGCCTGGGTGGCTCAGTCGGTTAAGCGTCCGACTTCGGCTCAGTCATGATCTCACTGTCCGTGAGTTCGTGCCCCGCGGCGGGCTCTGTGCTGACAGCTCAGAGCCTGGAGCCTGTTTCAGATTCGGTGTCTCCCTCTCTCTCTCTCACCCTCCCCCGTTCATGCTCTGTCTCTCTCTGTCTCAAAAATAAATAAAAACATTTAAAAAATTAAAAAAAAATGTGGATGGATTATGATGATTCAAACAAAGAAGAGACTAGTTTTGGCAATAAGGTAAAGAATGTGGATATGTGCATGTTTCCTTTTTTTTACTGATGTATTCTTTAAATATCAAAAACCTTTCCAGAGCACCAGCTAACCGGTAAGCTGCAGACACTCAGTGCTGCAAGGACAAACAAAAGTGTCAAGGTCGTGGAGCATGTTGGGTTTTCATGTGACTCACTATGACAGACAAGGAGGAGATGTTTCATGGGAGGTATTCAACGGGAAGCATTAAATATTTATAGGGCTGGAGCACACGGTTCTATGTTAACCGAGAGTTGATGACTAGAAGTGTGTGTGTGTGTCTGTATAACTATATCTTATATTTTATTTATACGTAGTTTGTGTTCCATATATATATATATATATATATATATATATATATATAGTACAAATCCCAGGAGATATATCCTAGATGTATTGTCATGAACAGGGCAGAGAGGGATTAGATAAACCACTGGCGAAAATAATTGTGTGAATATTTACAGGAGGAGTAGAACCTTGTGTGACACAGAGAAGGACTGGAGAGGGATCTGGGGTGAGTAATTATAAAACATTGCACACTGAGAAAGGAGGGCTTAGAGCACCAGGAACTTCTGGGTCATGGGACTCAGCTCTGTTGGGTAGTAAGGTCTGTCTGGAAAATACCTGTTCGGGTATTTTCCTGCTGGCCTGGCCCAGAGCCCAGTCCTCTCAGCGTCAGTGTGAACAGGCCACCGCTGACCCCGGTCCTGGTCACCCAGCTGCTCTGACAACACACATCATCCCTAGAGGACACTCAGACCTTTGCTGACGGATATTTGAGCTTTCAGTGCCCAGGGAAGGAGCATGAGTGCATCTTCTCTTGGGTGCTTGGGATGGAGACATTAATTTTCTTCAGGTCCCTAACAGCGTCCAGGCTGCTCACCATAGGGCTTAGTTTACAGTGTTTATGTTCCTGGACATATTAGTGTTCCCTGACATTGGGTTTGCTTGCTGCAGGGCCCTGGCATCACTACCAGTCTCCAATCTAAATTTGTTTTAATGTTTATTTTTTTTGAGACATAGAGAGACAGAAAGACAGAGAGAGAGAGAGAGCAGGGAGTTACAGTGAGAGAGCGGGAGACACAGAATCAGAAGCAGGCTCCAGGCTCTGATTCCGTGGCACAGAGCCCAAGGCAGAGCTCGGCACAGTTCAAATCATAATTAATATCCACAGTTTATTCAGATTTTGTTAGTTTTTACCTAATGTCCTTTTTCTGTAGTAAGATCCGGTTAAGATTCTTTGTGACATTGAGTTGTGAATTGTCCTTAAGCTTCTCTTACTGTGACACTTCTTCAGACTGTCCCTCTTGTTGGTGCCTTTGTGCATACTTACTGAGTGGGTGTTATGCCTGACGTCACTCAAGCCAAGGGTTTACACCTGTTCCATGAAATCTCTGGACGGAAATGTGTCTCATGTGATTCCATATATTTATACCATCAGTTAACAATATGGACGGCAGACATATGTGTAGACACTGAGTTACAACCCAATCCTTTTATGTTCCTGTGGTTGAAATCTTTCTAGTTTTGCCTCATGGGGGCCCTTTAGGTTGGCTCGTGAGCTCTTAGACACACCCTGTCTTTTTGTATGTGCGCACATGTGCATGTGTGGTGGTTGTGCACTGGTTTGGTCGCGTTTGTTTGGGAGACAATGCCAGACAATGACAGAGTGTCATTTAAGGGCCATTAGTATCATATAGAATAATCTGTGGCTCAGAGTGTTTTCCTCTGTTCACAGGATTAATTCTTTTTCAGCGTTTAGCACCCCCACGACCTACAGATGTTTGCAGAGTTTTGCTTCTTCCAATGTTGGATATAATTATCAAATTATTTATAAAAGTGGCACCTCCTTGGTGACCTCTTAGTTGGTTCCTGGTTTGGGTGATTATTTTAAACCTAGAATAAATATCCATGTGTCAAGTTTAGGTTGCTTTCAGGCTTTCGTGATTAGGAATCAGTTGTTTTAAACATTAAAGTGCAGGGTTTTTCCTGCACTTTTTTCGTTTTCTGACACTACTAAGGTCCTCCGTACTCATCCTGCACCATTGCCGTCTGGGATAAGATTCCCCCGAGAAAGCCCCATGTCTTCCCGGGAGAACGGTATTAGAAGGTAATATCTGGTAAAATGCATCTCAGGCCTTATGGGGCCTTATGGGGCGTCATTGCTTCCGGTGTCACTCAGCCTACGCATGAAGGACAAATGCATGAGGAAACTAAGCCAGGACCGTGGGCATATTGGTGACTGTGTCTACATGCAAGTCTCTGTCTCCATCAAACTACGCACGTCGTCAGACTGCCATCTGCGGCTCTAATCCGTGACCACATCCTCTCCCCAGCCTCCTCCTTTGGTTGTATCTGTGACTTTCCTTTCAAGCAACAACTGTGGCTCCAGCACCTCATTCCATCCATTTACTTCATTGTTCGGTGACAGTACACAGTGCAGTCACGTCACGATCGTCAACCTGTCCCCCCACCCACCACGGGACACAACCTTAGTTACTAGAGGACAGAACTTTCGTGCAGTTTCTTATGTCTTTACACATAGAGGCTCCACTCACTTTCAGCACCTCGGCTCAGCGGCTCGCTCCACCCCTGCACTGACGTGGGCTCACACGTGTTACTACAGCTACATGAGTTTTGTCACCTTCTACTTTCCATCATGTGCCCCAAATTCCTACATTTTTCTACGTACTCGTTAACTTTCTGACATGGGGCGTGTACAGTGTTCAGTGAATTCTGACGATGACAGAGTGTCATTTAAGTGCCATTAATATGATATAGAATAATTCTGTGGCTCAGAATGTTTTACTCCGTTCACATGATTAATTCCTTTTCAGTGTTTAGCACCTCTACGACCTGTAGATGTTTGCAGTTTTGCGTCTTCCAATGTTTGACATAACTATCAAATTATTTATAAAAGTGGCACCTCCTGGGTGACCTCTTAGTTGGTTTCTGGTTTGGGTGATTACATTTAAACCCAGAATATATATCCATGTGCCAAGTTTAGGTTGCTTTCAGGCTTTAGTGATTCAGAATAAGTTGTTATAAACATTGAAGTGCAGGGTTGTTCCGATGGACAAAAGTTTTGAATCTTATCTTCATAATTTTATAATCTGAAATTGGCATTTTTTCCACAAATAATAGATAACAAGACAAAACTAGTCACTGCCAATGAGATAATAGTACCAGATGCAAATAAGGCTGACTTATTCTTCAGGCACCACAAGGGTGGAGTTCAGAGGAAAACTGAAAATGCTTCATTTGTTTTAATGTCAGAAGGAAAATTGATATGATCTGGCCTAAAAGTTAAATAGCTCAGCTTATAAAACAAGAGATTTCTCTTTCATGAGAACTCTTTGTGTCAGAAGTGTTTTCTGAGAGTGACTTTGAGGACAGAGGACAGGAGGAACCTCACTCATGGGAGGTGCCCTTGCATGGACCTGCGCCAAAGCCATCAGCCATAGAATGAGCAGAATCACAGGCTGAGCTGAGAAGGCAATTGCTGATATGTTTCCCTTCTTTACAGTTGAGTAACTAGGTTTTTGTCTCACTTCCCTACAGGCCTAGAGCATTGTGTGAG
The DNA here is from genome assembly GCF_028018385.1 of Neofelis nebulosa. Classification (NCBI taxonomy): domain Eukaryota; kingdom Metazoa; phylum Chordata; class Mammalia; order Carnivora; family Felidae; genus Neofelis; species Neofelis nebulosa. The sequence continues at coordinate 75,208,550 of NC_080792.1, read as the reverse complement.
CTTTTAGACTACTGTCCCACGATGAGCAGTAATAATCAGCCTCGTCCTCAGCCTGGAGCCCAGTGACGGTCAGAGTGCCTGTGCTGCCAGACTTGGAGCCGGAGAATCGATCAGGGACCCCTGAGGGTCGGTTGCTATTATCATAGATGATGGTTTTGGGGGCCATTCCTGGGATTTGTTGGTACCAACCCACGTAACTACCAACTCCAGTGCAAGAGATAGTGACCCTCTGGCCCAGGGCCCCAGACACCGAGGATGGTTGAGTCAGCCCCGACTGAGCCCACGACCCTGGAAGGAGAAACAGACAGAGAGGATATTCCTGGGGTGTAGAGAGAAGAGGAGGAATCAGGCACACACTTGTGCTTCCAGGACCCCTTCCCGTGTCCCCACATCGAGTCACCTGTGCAGTGAGCGAGGAGGGTGAGGAGAAGAGGAGACCAGGCCATGGCGGAGGTCAGCACTGATCCTGCCTTCTGTTGCCTCACAGCTGAGCAGAGCCTCCCTTCACCTCTCCCTTCACCTCTTGATCGGTTGAGAGGGGGAGGGCCCAACCATGCAAATGCGACCCCCCTGTTTTCTGACTCCTCACTGACTTCTTTAGGTGCCTCTGTGTGAGTATGTCAGGGGGATGGGCAAAGGAGGGGCAATTTCAGGGCAGGGGTGGGGAGGTCACAGATGTGAGGCCTGAGCAGAGGGCACAGGCAGTGGCAGGTGGCAGGACACACCTCTGATCTACCGTGACCCCTCAGAAACAGGCCTTGAGTGCCCCTTAGTGTCCAGACACAGTCATGCCATTGTATGACATGAGCAGAGCCTATCAGAGACCACTTCTGCCTCCCCACTGCTCTAGCCACTCTCCCCTTTCTCAGGGCTAGACCAGGTGTCCCCACATGTGGCCCCCCATCATCTCAGGGCAGACTCTCTGTTCTACTCAGACTCCTGGTCGTGAGCCTGTCCATGGCTCCCTTGACTCTTAATGGGTCAGGTCTGAGGAGTTGTCTCTACACACATTCCTCTAACAGTAAAGGTGTATCAAAAGGGGAAGGAGTTAACTGAATATGACAGCGGAGGCAGGGCTCCAGGCGCCCATCCCAATGCAGGAAGCAGCAGAGAGCAGAGGGCAACTCCCATGGGGGCCTTTGGCAATTGGGACCTGACCCTGGTGAGATTATTCTTTACATGTGCATCTTACCCAGATGGAGTGTGTTGATTCACACTCTATCCCGGCATCTATGTCAATGTGCTCATTGTCAGACGTCTGAGTCATTCCAGTTTTCTCTCCCAAAGTGCATCGGGAAATATCAGTGAGATCCTAAGGATCCCATTTGGGGCATCTGCTCTAGGATTCATGTATACTCTTTCTGAATTCCTTCCCAAATCCATGGTAGCTCTGTTCTGGAGACCTTGCCAAGGACCGTTTTCAGCCTATGTCTTCCCTGGTGATCAAGAGGAACTTGAATGACTTTCTGGTCTTTTTATTCTATGGCATCAATCTATGTGTCTCTTGAGAACAATACCACGTTGGTTTTCATGACTACAGCTTTGTAATATAATTTCAAAGTGCGAAGTATGGTGTCTCGAGGTTTGTTCCCTCTCAAGATTGCTTTGGCAATTTGGGGTCTTTTCTGGTTCTATACAAAATTCAGGTGTTTTTTTTTTTATCTGTGCAAAACTTCATTGGATTTTTTATGGGGATTGCATTGAATTTATAGAGTGGTTTGGGTAGTGTGGACATTTTAGCATTATATTTATTGTGGAGATCCCTGGATTTAGGAATTACCTGGAAGCTGTGTGTGAGGTCTACGTGTTTGTCTAAGATGACCTCCATCTCTGTGCTTAAAAATGTGGATGGATTATCATGATTCAAATGATAGAAGAGATACTAGTTTTGGCAATAAGGTAAAGAATGTGGATATGTGCATTTTCCTTTTTTTCATTGATGTATTCTTTAAAAATCAAAAGCCTTTCCTGAGCACCAGCGAGGTATCGGTAAGGTGCAGACACTCAGTGTTGCAAGGACAAACAAAACTGTCAAGGTCGTGGAGCATGTTGGGTTTTCATGTGACTCACTATGACAGACAAGGAGGAGATGTTTCTTGTGAGGTATTCAATGGGAAGGATTAAATATTTATACGCTAGAGCACAAGGTTCTATGTTAACCAAGAGTCGATGACTAGAAGTGTGTATGTGTGTATGTAACTGTATCTTATGTTTTATATATATGTAGTTTGTGTTTCTTACATATATATATATATATATATATATATATATATATATATATGATGTAAATCCCAGGAGATATATCCTAGATGTATTGTCATGAACAGTGCAGAGATGGATTAGATAAACCACTGTGGAAAATAATTGTGTGAATATTTACATATGAGTAGAACCTTGTGTGACACAGAGAAGGACTAGAGAAGGATCTGGTGTGAGTAATTATAATACATTGCACACTGAGAAAGGAGGGCTTAAAGCACCAGGAACTTCTGGGTCATGGGACTGTGCTCTGTTGGATAGTAAGGTCTGTCTGGAAAATACCAGTTCGGGTATTTTCCTGCTGGCCTGCCTCACAGCCCTGTCCTCTCAGTGCCAGTGTGAACAGGCCACCGCTGACCCCGGTCCTGGTCACCCAGCTGCTCTGACAACACACAACATCACTAGAGGACACTCTGACCTTTGCAGATGGATATTTGAGCTTTCAGTACTCAGGGAAGGAGCATGAGTAGATCCTCTTCCGGGTGCTTGGGATGGAGACATTCATTTTCTTCAGGTCACTAACAACGTCCAGGCTGGTCAACACAGGGCTTATTTTACAATGTTTATGTTCCTGGACATATTAGTGTTCCCTGACATTGGGTTTCTTGCTACGGGGGCCTGGCATCACTACCAGTCTCTGATCTAAATTTGTTTTAATGTTTATTTTTTTTAAGAGAGAGAGGACAGAGAGAAAGAAAAATGAGAGACATAGAGAGAGAGAGAGAGAGAGAGCAGGGAGGTACAGAGAGAGAGCGGGAGATGCAGAACCAAAAGCAAGCTCCAGGCTCTGATTCTGTGGCACAGAGCCCCAGGCAGGGCTTCGGCTCACGAACCACGAGATCATGACCTGAGCCAAAGTCTGAAGCTTAAGCGACTGAGCCATCCAGGCACCCCTACCAGTCTCCAATCGAAACCAATTTCAAGGCCTCATATTTCCCAGGTTCACTCCCGGTTCATATGTGATAAAAAGTCCATGGGGGTTATCCTTGAACTTTGAATACTTTTTGCTGTTGTTGCTGTATTGTGAGAGTCTCCTGTTATCCCACCACCTCCATTATTACAGGCTCTGGGGCATCTGAAGTCTCTGTTTGTCAAAAGACTACCTGTTCTCCGCAGAGAAGTAACCACTGTACTTAATTCCCAATGTGGGTTTTGACCAGGCCTTTATACTTAGTCTGGAATTTATTTTCTTCTCTGGTATACTTATGACCCATTTGCCTCTCCATTGGTCCAGTTTCGTAATTGTTCTCAGGATGAACATTGATATAAACCATTATACAGTACAAGGGAATGTATCTTCTTAGAAATTTGTTCTCTGCTCATCCATCAAGGGGAATTCAGGAAAGGGAATCCCACTCACATTCAACCCTATTATTTTTATTTGGTACATGTTCCATGGGATAACAGTGAAAAGACAACAAAATGTCTAGATATCTTCCGGTAATACCAGGGTTCTCTGGACAATGTAGGATGGGTTCATAGGCCTTTTTCTCTAAAATAGTGAGATTCCTTTCAGCATCACAGCAGGCCGAGTCAGAGGAAAAACAAAGACAGAGAAAGCCTAGAACATATGCTCTTACACTTTACTGGTCTCACCCTGGTAATTACATCTGCAACAGACTCATTTCCAAATAAGGTCTCATCCTGAAATATGGGAGTTTTTAGAACTTTTAATCACATGAACTGTTGGAGACACAATTCAACGCGTAACAATTAATATCCACAGTTTATTCAGATTTTCTTAGTTTTTACCTAATGTCCTTTTTCGGTTGTAAGATCCAGTTTATGATTCTTTGTGACATTGAGTTGTGAATTGTCCTTAAGCTTCTCTTACTGTGACACTTCTTCAGACTGTCCCTCTTGTTGGTGCCTTTGTGCATACTTACTGAGTGAGGGTTATGCCTGACGTCATTCAAGCCAAGGGTTTACAACTGTTCCATGAAATCTCTGGATGGGAATGTGTCTCATGTGATTCCATTTATTTATACCATCAGTTAACAATATGGACGGCAGACATATGTGTAGACACTGAGTTACAACCCAGTCCTTTTATGTTCCTGTGGTTGAAATCTTTCTAGTTTTGCCTCATGGGGGTCCTTTAAGTTGGCTCGTGAGCTCCTAGACACACCATGTCCTTCTGTGTGTGCGCACACGGGTATGTGTGGTGGTTGTGCGCGGATGTGCTTGCGTTTGTTTGGGAGACAGTGACAGACAATGACAGGGTGTCATTTAAGTGCCATTAGTATCATATAGAATAATTCTGTGGCTCAGAGTGTTTTCCTCTGTTCACATGATTAATTCTTTTTCAGTGTTTAGCACCCGCACGACCTACAGATGTTTGTAGAGTTTTGCTGCTTCCAATGTTGGATATAATTATCAAATTATTTATAAAAGTAGCACCTCCTGGGTGACCTCTTAGTTGGTTCCTGGTTTGGGTGATTATTTTAAAAGTAGAATAAATATCCATGTGCCAAGTTTAGGGTGCTTTCAGGCTTTAGTGATTAGGAATCAGTTGTTATAAACATTGAAGTGCAAGGTTTTTCCTATGGACAAAATTTATGAAACTTATCCTCATAATTTTATAATTTTAAATTGGCATTTTTTCACAAATAATAGATAAGAAGAAGAGACTAGCCACTGCCATGGAGATAATAGTACCAGATGCAAATAAGGCTGACTTATTCTTCAGGCACCACATGGGTAGAGTTCAGAGAAAAAATAAAAATGCGTCATTTATTTTTATATCAGAAGGAAAAATTGATATGATCTGGCCTAGAAGTAAAATACCTCAGCTGATAAAACAAGAGATTTGTCTTCCATCAAGACTCTGTGTTGGAAGGGTTTTCTGAGAGTGACTTTGAGGACAGAAAGGACAGGAGGAACCTCACTCACGGAGGTGCCCTTGCATGGACCTACGTCCAAGTCATTAGCCACAGAACGAGCAGAATCACAGGCTAAGCTGAGGAGGCAACTGCTGATGTGTTTCCCTCTTTACAGATGAGTAACTAGGTTTTTGTCTCACTTCCCCACAGGCCTGGACCACTGTGCAAGCACTGTCACTGCTGTACCATGATGAGCAGTAATAATCAGCCTCGTCCTCGGCCTGGAGCCCAGTGATGGTCAGGGTGCCTGTGCTGCCAGACTTGGAGCCGGAGAATCGATCAGGGACCCCTGAGGGTCGGTTGCTATTATCATAGATGATGGTTTTGGGGGCCATTCCTGGGATTTGTTGGTACCAGTACACGTAACTACCAACTCCAGTGCAGGAGATAGTGACCCTCTGGCCCAGGGCCCCAGACACCGAGGATGGTTGAGTCAGCCCCGACTGAGCCCACGAACCTGGAAGGAGAAACAACAGAGAGGATATTCCTGGGGTGTAGAGACAAGAGGAGGAATCAGGCGCACACTTGTGCTTCCAGGACCCCTTCCTGTGTCCCCACATCGAGTCACCTGTGCAGTGAGCGAGGAGGGTGAGGAGGAGAGGGTACCAGGCCATGGCGGAGGTCAGCACTGATCCTGCCTTCTGTTGCCTCACAGCTGAGCAGAGCCTCCCTTCACCTCTCCCTTCACCTCTTGATCTGTTGAGAGGGGGAGGGCCCAACCATGCAAATGCGACCCCCCTGTTTTTTGACTCCTCACTGACTTCTTTAGGTGCCTCTGTCTGAGTATGTCAGGGGGATGGGCAAGGGAGGGGCAATTTCAGGGCAGGGGGTGGGGAGTTCACAGATGTGAGGCCTGAGCAGAGGGCACAGGCAGTGGCAGGCGGCAGTTCTCATCTCTGATCTACCGTGACCCCTCAGAGACAGGCCTTGAGTGCCCCTTAGCGTCCAGACACAGTTATGCCATTGTATGACATGAGCAGAGCCTATCAGAGACCACTTCTGCCTCCCCACTGCTCTAGCCACTCTCCCCTGCCTCAGGGTTAGACCAGGTGTCCCCACATGTGGCTCCCAATCACCTCAGGGCAGACTCTCTTCTCTACTCAGACTCCTGGACATGAGTCTGTCCATGGCTCCCTTGACTCTTAATGGGTCAGGTTGAGGAGATGTCTCTACACACATTCCTCTAACAGTAAATGTGTACCAATAGGGGAAGGAGTTAACTGATATGACAGCGGAGGCAGGGCTCTAGGCATCCATCCCAATGCAGGTAGCAGCAGAGAACAGAGGGCAGCTCCCATGGGGGCCTTTGGCAGATGGGACCTGACCCTGATGAAATTATTCTTTACATGTGCTTCTTACCCAGATGGAGTGTGTTGATTCACACTCTATCCCGGCATCTATGTCAATGTGCTCATTGTCAGACGTCTGAGTGATTGCAGTTTTCTCTCCCAAAGTGCATCAGGAAATACCAGTGAGATCCTAAGGATCCCATTTGGGGCATCTGCTCTAGGATTCATGTATACTCTTTCTGAATTCCTTCCCAAATCCATGGTAGCTCTGTTCTGGAGACCTTGCAAAGGTCCTGTTTTCAGCCTATGTCTTCCCTGGTGGTCAAGAGGAACTTGAATGACTTTCTGGTGTTTTTTTTTTTCTATGGCTTGGATCTTGTGTCTCCAGAGAACAATGCCACATTTGTTTTCATGACTACAGCTTTGTGATATAATTTCAAAATGCGAACTATGGTGTCTCGAGGTTTGTTCCCTCTCAAGATTGCTTTGGCAATTTGGGGTCTTTTCTGGTTCTATACAAAATTCAGGTTTTTTTTTTTTTATCTGTGCAAAATGTCATTGGATTTTTTATGGGGATTGCATTGAATTTATAGAGTGCTTTGGGTAGTGTGGACATTTTAGCATTATATTTAATGTGGAGATCCCTGGATTTAGGAATTACCTGGAAGCTGTGTGTGAGGTCTACGTGTTTGTCTAAGATGACCTCCATCTCTGTGCTTAAAAATGTGGATGGATTATCATGATTCAAATGATAGAAGAGATACTAGTTTTGGCAATAAGGTAAAGAATGTGGATATGTGCATTTTTCCTTTTTTTCACTGATGTATTCTTTAAAAATCAAAAACCTTTCCTGAGCACCAGCGAAGTATCGGTAAGCTGCAGACACTCAGTGTTGCAAGGACAAACAAAACTGTCAAGGTCGTGGAGCATGTTGGGTTTTCATGTGACTCACTATGACAGACAAGGAGGAGATGTTTCTTGTGAGGTATTCAATGGGAAGGATTAAATATTTATACGCTAGAGCACAAGGTTCTATGTTAACCAAGAGTCGATGACTAGAAGTGTGTATGTGTGTATGTAACTGTATCTTATGTTTTATATATATGTAGTTTGTGTTTCTTACATGTATATATATATCATATCATTATATCATAATATATATGATATAAATCCCAGGAGATATATCCTAGATGTATTGTCATGAACAGTGCAGAGATGGATTAGATAAACCACTGGGGAAAATAATTGTGTGAATATTTACATATGAGTAGAACCTTGTGTGACACAGAGAAGGACTAGAGAAGCATCTGGTGTGAGTAATTATAATACATTGCACACTGAGAAAGGAGGGCTTAAAGCACCAGGAACTTCTGGGTCATGGGACTGAGCTCTGTCGGATAGTAAGGTCTGTCTGGAAAATACCTGTTCGGATATTTTCCTGCTGGCCTGCCTCACAGCCCTGTCCTCTCAGTGCCAGTGTGAACAGGCCACCGCTGACCCCGGTCCTGGTCACCCAGCTGCTCTGACAACACACAACATCCCTAGAGGATACTCTGACCTTTGCAGATGGATATTTGAGCTTTCAGTACTCAGGGAAGGAGCATGAGTAGATCCTCTTCCGGGTGCTTGGGATGGAGACATTCATTTTCTTCAGGTCACTAACAACGTCCAGGCTGGTCAACACAGGGCTTATTTTACAATGTTTATGTTCCTGGACATATTAGTGTTCCCTGACATTGGGTTTGCTTGCTGCGGGGCCCTGGCATCACTACCAGTCTCCGATCTAAATTTGTTTTAATGTTTATTTTTTTTAAGAGAGGACAGAGAGAAAGAAAAAAGAGAGACATAGAGAGAGAGAGAGAGCAGGGAGGTACAGAGAGAGAGCGGGAGACGCAGAATCAAAAGCAAGCTCCAGGCTCTGATTCTGTGGCACAGAGCCCCAGGCAGGGCTTCGGCTCACAAACCACGAGATCATGACCTGAGCCAAAGTCTGAAGCTTAAGCGACTGAGCCATCCAGGCACCCCTACCAGTCTCCAATCGAAACCAATTTCAAGGCCTCATATTTCCCAGGTTCACTCCCGGTTCATATGTGATAAAAAGTCCATGGGGGTTATCCTTGAACTTTGAATACTTTTTGCTGTTGTTGCTGTATTGTGAGAGTCTCCTGTTATCCCACCACCTCCATTATTACAGGCTCTGGGGCATCTGAAGTCTCTGTTTGTCAAAAGACTACCTGTTCTCCGCAGAGAAGTAACCACTGTACTTAATTCCCAATGTGGGTTTTGACCAGGCCTTTATACTTAGTCTGGAATTTATTTTCTTCTCTGGTATACTTATGACCCATTTGCCTCTCCATTGGTCCAGTTTCGTAAGTGTTCTCAGGATGAACATTGATATAAACCATTATACAGTACAAGGGAATGTATCTTCTTAGAAATTTGTTCTCTGCTCATCCATCAAGGGGAATTCAGGAAAGGGAATCCCACTCACATTCAACCCTATTATCTTTATTTGGTAAATGTTCCATGGGTTAACAGTGAAAAGACAACAAAATGTCTAGATTTTTTCCGGTAATACCAGGGTTCTCTGGACAATGTAGGATGGGTTCATAGGCCTTTTTCTCTAAAATAGTGAGATTCCTTTCAGCATCATAGCAGGCCGAGTCAGAGGAAAAACAAAGACAGAGAAAGCCTAGAACACATGCAGTTACACTCTACTGGTCTCACCCTGGTAATTACATCTGCAACAGACTCATTTCCAAATAAGGTCTCATCCTGAAATATGGGAGTTTTTAGAACTTTTAATCACATGAACTGTTGGAGACACAATTCAACGCGTAACAATTAATATCCACAGTTTTTTGAGAATTTCTTAGTTTTTTCCTAATGTCCTTTTTCGGTTGTAAGATCCAGTTTATGATTCTTTGCGACATTGAGTTGTGAATTGTCCTTAAGCTTCTCTTACTGTGACACTTCTTCAGACTGTCCCTCTTGTTGGTGCCTTTGTGCATACTTACTGAGTGGGGGTTATGCCTGACATCATTCAAGCCAAGGGTTTACACCTGTTCCATGAAATCTCTGGACGGGAATGTGTCTCATGTGATTCCATTTATTTATACCATCAGTTAACAATATGGACGCAGACATATGTGTAGACACTGAGTTACAACCCAATATTTTTATGTTCCTGTGGTTGAAATCTTTCTAGTTTTGCCTCATGGGGGCCCTTTCAGTTGGCTCATGAGCTCCTAGACACACCCTGTCCTTGTGTGTGTGCGCACACGGGTATGTGTGGTGGTTGTGCGCTGATGTGCTTGCGTTTGTTTGGGAGACAATGACAGACAATGACAGAGTGTCATTTAAGTGCCATTAGTTTCATATAGAATAATTCTGTGGCTCAGAGTGTTTTCCTCTGTTCACATGATTAATTGTTTTTCAGTGTTTAGCACCCCCGCGACCTACAGATGTTTGTAGAGTTTTGCTGCTTCCAATGTTGGATATAATTATCAAATTATTTATAAAAGTAGCACCTCCTTGGTGACCTGTTAGTTGGTTCCTGGTTTGGGTGATTATTTTAAACCTAGAATAAATATCCATGTGCCAAGTTTAGGGTGCTTTCAGGCTTTAGTAATTAGGAATCAGCTGTTATAAACATTGAAGTGCAGGGTGTTTCCTATGGACAAAATTTATGAAACTTATCCTCATAATTTTATAATTTTAAATTGGCATTTTTTCACAAATAATAGATAAGAAGAAGAGACTAGCCACTGCCATGGAGATAATAGTACCAGATGCAAATAAGGCTGACTTATTCTTCAGGCACCACATGGGTAGAGTTCAGAAAAAAAATAAAAATGCGTCATTTATTTTTATATCAGAAGGAAAAATTGATATGATCTGGCCTAGAAGTAAAATACCTCAGCTGATAAAACAAGAGATTTGTCTTCCATCAAGACTCTGTGTCGGAAGGGTTTTCTGAGAGTGACTTTGAGGACAGAAAGGACAGGAGGAACCTCACTCACGGAGGTGCCCTTGCATGGACCTACGTCCAAGTCATTAGCCACAGAACGAGCAGAATCACAGGCTAAGCTGAGGAGGCAACTGCTGATGTATTTCCCTCTTTACAGATGAGTAACTAGGTTTTTGTCTCACTTCCCCACAGGCCTGGACCACTGTGTAAGCACTGCCACTGCTGTACCATGATGAGCAGTAATAATCAGCCTCGTCCTCGGCCTGGAGCCCAGTGATGGTCAGGGTGCCTGTGCTGCCAGACTTGGAGCCGGAGAATCGATCAGGGACCCCTGAGGGTCGGTTGCTATTACTATAGATGATGGCTTTGGGGGCCATTCCTGGGATTTGTTGGTACCAGTACACGTAACTACCAACTCCAGTGCAGGAGATAGTGACCCTCTGGCCCAGGGCCCCAGACACTGAGGATGGTTGATTCGGCCCCGACTGAGCCCAAATCCCTGGAAAGAGAAACAACAGAGAGGATATTCCTGGGGTGTAGAGAGAAGAGGAGGAATCAGGTGCACACTTGTGCTTCCAGGACCCCTTCCCGTGTCCCCACATCAAGTCACCTGTGCAGTGAGCGAGGAGGGTGAGGAGGAGAGGGGACCAGGCCATGGTGTAGGTTAGCACTGATCCTGCCTTCTGTTGCCTCACAGCTAAGCAGAGCCTCCCTTCACCTCTCCCTTCACCTCTTGATCTGTTGAGAGGGGGAGGGCCCAACCATGCAAATGTGACCCCCCTGTTTTCTGACTCCTCACTGACTTCTTTAGGTGCCTCTGCCTGAGGATGTCAGGGGGATGGGCAGGGTGGGGGCAATTTCAGGGCAGGGGTGGGGAGGTCACAGAGGTGAGGCCTGAGCAGAGGGCACAGGCAGTGGCAGGCGGCAGTTGTCATCTCTGATCTACCGTGACCCCTCAGAAACAGGCCTTGAGTGCCCCTTAGTGTCCAGACACAGTCATGCCATTGTATGACATGAGCGGAGCCCATCAGAGACCACTTCTGCCTCCCCACTCCTCTAGCCACTCTCCTCTACCTAAGTGTTAGACCAGGTATCCCCACGTGGCCCCCCATCACCTCAGGGCAGACTCTCTGTTCTACTCAGACTCCTGGGGGTGAGCCTTTCCATGGCTCCCTTGACTGTTAATGGATCAGGACTGAAGAGTTGTCTCTACACACATTCCTCTAACAGTAAATGTGTACCAATAGGGGAAGGAGTTAACTGAATATGACAGCGGAGCCAGGGCTCCAGGCGCCCGTGCCAATGCAGGAAACAGCAGAGAGCAGAGGGCAGCTCCCATGGGGAACTTTGGCAGTTGGGACCTGACCCTGATGAGATTATTCTTTACATGTGCTTCTTACCCAGATGGAGTGTGTTGATTCACACTCTATCCTGGCATCTATGTCAATGTGCTCATTGTCAGACGTCTGAGTCATTCCAGTTTTCTCTCCCAAAGTGCATCAGGAAATAGCAGTGAGATCCTAAGGATCCCATTTGAGGCATCTGCTCTAGGATTCAAGTATATTCTTTCTGAAACCCTTCCCAAATCCATGGTAGCTCTGTTCCGCAGACCTCGCAAAGGACCGTTTTAAGCCTATGTCTTCCCTGGTGCTCAAGAGGAACTTGAATGACTTTCTGGTCTTTTTATCTATGGCATGAATCTATGTGTCTCTCGAGAACAATACCACATTGGTTTTCATGACTACAGCTTTGTAATATAATTTCAAAGTGTGAAGAATGGTGTCTTGAGGTTTGTTCCTTCTCAAGATTGCTTTGGCTATTTGGGGTCTTTTCTGGTTCTATACAAATTTGTTTTTTTTTTTAAATATCTGTGCAAAACGTCCTTGGATTTTTTATGGGGATTGCATTGAATTTATAGAGTGCTTTGGGTAGTGTGGACATTTTAGCATTATATTTATTGTGGAGATCCCTGGATTTAGGAATTACATGGAGGCTGTGTGTGAGGCCTAAGGGTTTGTCTAAGATGACCTCCATCTCTGTGCTTAAAAATGTGGATGGATTATGATGATTGAATTGAAAGAAGAGTTACTAGTTTTGGCAATAAGGTAAAGAATGTGGATATGTGTACTTTTTCTTTTTTAATTCACTGATGTATTCTTTTTAGTTCAAAAACCTTTCCTGGGCACCAGCTAAGTGCCGGTAGACTGCAGACACTCAGTGTTGAAAAGACAAACAGAACTGTCAAGGTCGTGGAGCATGTTGGGTTTTCATGTGACTCACTATGACAGACAAGGAGGAGATGTTTCATGGGAGGTATTCAATGAGAAGCATTAAATATTTGTAGGACTAGAGCACAGGGTTCTATGTTAATCGAGAGTCGATAACTAGAAGTTGTGTGTGTGTGTATAATAATATCTCATGTTTTATTTATACGTAGTTTGTGTTTCATATATATATGTGTGTATATACACATATATATATGATATGAATCCCAGAAGATATATCCTAGATGTATTGTCATCAACAGTGCAGAGATGGATTGGATAGATACTGGGGAAAAGAATTGTGTGAATATTTACAGAAGGAGTAGAACCTTGTGTGACGCACAGAAGGACTAGAGAAGGATCTGATGTAATTATAATACATTGCACACTGAGAAAGGAGGGCTTAGAGCACCAGGAACTTCTGAGTCATGGGATGAGCTCTGTCCTTACAATTCCCAAGCTTCTGTGTTTTCCCAAATATGCAGTCCCGTCTGGAAGGGAAACCTATCTGGTGCCGGGGACCGAGTCACCTCCAGTGTCTCCCTCACCACTGGGGCTTCCTGGCTGCATCCTGGGATGACTGTGTTGCTGACTATCGCCTATGGGTGCTCTTGGGAAAAGGCAACATGAGAGGCACATGTCCCTTGTTTCTAATTACAGTGTGTCCTTGAAGAATCTCATGTGCATTTTTGTTAACGGACCCTGCCCCATGAAGTGTGAGGATGGGGGCAGGTGCAGAGGATTATGGGGACTGGCTTGCCTGGGTGGGAAGTGTCCTGACATGACAAAGAGATGGGATGTCTCCTCAGGCCTTCCTGATACAACCTGTGGAGTGGTGAGCCTGCCCTCTGCCCTTCTTATCCCTCAGTGCAGGACACAACTTCCCTGAGGGGTCCCTCACCTGACGTCCCAACAACACAACTATCTAAGTGGTGGGGGAGCACCGAGTGATGCATGCTGAGGAAGCCACAACTCTGAAGTAAGGACTGAGGTGTGGTGGTGCCTGCCACACAGGAGGTCACACTTGGGGGATCAGAAGCCCCCGACCCTGTGTAGGGATGGGTGGGGTGCCAGGCAGGCTCAAGTCCAGAGGGTCCCTCTCTCTGCTCAACTCCAGTTCCTTCTCCCAGTCCTAAGTGAGTCTGAACTCTGAGACAGCAGGGGGCACTGGAGGTCTGTCCCTCTCCATTGGGGGAGGTGCAGGGATGGCTGAGGGGTGTCTCAGCTGGGCACACAGTCCTGGAACCCTGCCTTGTACCCTCTGCTCTATGCTCACCGGGGCCCACGATTGGCTCCCCAGCCCCACCCCCCCTCAGCTGTCACCATATTTAGTGACTAGTTTTCGGGACCCAGGAGAGGAGTGATTTGCATGAAGGATTCCTCTCTGCTCTCCAAAGTGGGGAGGGGATGAGAGAGGCTTTGTGCAGTTCTCTCACTGGTGGGCTCAGTCAGGCACACAGCCTGGGCTGTCTACACCTTGACCTGGACCCCTCTCCTCCTCACCCCCCTTGTTCTCCGCTTAGGTGACTGGCTGTGGAAAGCAAGGTGAGTGATTTTGGGCTGGGGTGTGCTGGGCTCCTTCTTCCCTTCTTTTGAAGAACAAGCTGGAGGCATTCCCTCGGGACCTGCCTGTCCATGTCTCCACTGCTCTGTTGCAGGGTCCTGGGCACAGTGTGCCCCGACACAGGAGGCCTCCCTGTCAGGGTTTCAGGGGCACAAGGTGACCCTCACCTGGACGGGAATTAGCAACAGTGTTGGAGCAAATTATGTGGGCTGCTTCCAAGAGATTTCTCTCAGCGTTACCACAACTGTGGTGCTCAGAAGAAATGGGCCCTCGGGGATCTCAGCTCGGTTCTCTGGCTCCCACTCTGGGAACAAGGCTTCTAGGACTTTCTCAGCCTGCAGCCTGAGGATGATCCTTATTGTTAGTGCTCAACATGGGGCAGAAGCATCAGTTCTGACATACTGCTGCAGGCCCATGGGACCTGAGACAGAAAGCTGTCTCTGTCACCCCAGGACTGCCGGTGAGAAACAGACAGGGAGGCCTTGGAGACCCTGGAGGGTCTGAGGGTCTGACTCTTAGCACAGAGGAAATTTAAACGGTCAGTGACAGTAGTTGCCTCTCACGTTGTTTTTTCTTCCTCTCCTTCCTCTCCTGTCTCTCTTTCTCTCTAACTTTCTTTTTCTTTCTTTCTTTCTTTCTTTCTTTCTTTCTTTCTTTCTTTCTTTCTTTCTTTCTCTTTCTTTCTTTCTTTCCTTCTTTCTTTCTTCTTTACTTTCCTTTGTTTTCTTTTCTTTCTCTCTCTTTCTCTCCCTATCTCTCTCCCTTTCCTCTTTCCTTCCTTCCTCCCTTCCTTTCTTCCTTGGATAAAGAGCTGTATTTGGATTAAATGAGAGCTGGAGAAAGCGAAGGGCCTGAGACACCAGTGAGATTAGGTTCCAAAAGGGCAGGCAGAGCTTATCAACCCAATGGACTCCATTTCCCAGCAGCCTCCCAGTTAGTAGGGTCAGTAAAGTCCTGCTGGGAAATGTATTTGCCAGTAAATGACCAACGTTTGCCCACCATCACTACAATGGTAGAGTTTCTCTTTTCCATAATTAAAACTCCATATCACTTCCCACGACACCACGAATATTGCAAAAAAGTTTAAAATCACATTTGACACCTCTTATACTCATCTTCAGTAGTTAGCTCTGAAGACTCATCATCTGCCAAAAAGAGTTCTACTAAACTCATCAGCTGAAATGTCCATTCAAGTAGTGAGAAGACAGTCTTTACTAACCCATGGTCATTCTTATCCAATTCCCCGGCCAGTCATGGCTGAACAGCAGAGTAAGGCTCAGAGAGGGGTGAAGGAGGAGGGGGATGGGGCTAATTTTCCCCAGGACAAAGATGGCATCTGATTCTTGGTCGGAGAGCAGAACCAGAAAGGCTTGAGGGAAGGGTCCAGGCCCTGTACTCAGTCAGAAACGGTGCTGTAGAAGAGAAGGAGGAGGAGGAGGAGGAGGAGGAGGAGGAGAAGGAGAAGGAGGAGGAGGAGGAGGAGGAATGCTTGCCATGCTTGTGGTTTTGTATAACTGTAAGAACTTTCTTCATTTTCTTCCACATCTCCTTTGCATCGGCATTCCTGGTCTTACCATGCCAGGTGCCAAGGGATTCACAGGAGGGATGCCAGGAGCAGGTGGTGGGTAGGGAGCAGGTAGGGACCTAGGGGTTGGCCTCCCGGATGCCCTGGTTATGGTGCAGGATGGGGGTGCACTGGGGAGAAAGCTGGATTCCTCCGGGGAGCTGCTGCAGGAGATGGAGTGGGGCCTGGAGGGCAGGCAGGGTGGTCAGGTGGTGGATGGCAGGATGGGCACCTTCAGGGTACCTGACGCACCAGCAGTCAGGCCATTGCCCCCTCTCTGTACTCAGCCCGTGTAACCGCCAAGTCCTTCGCTTTACGTGACACTTATAAACCACATCTTTCTGTCCTTTCATTGTTTCAAGATATACTTTTCTCTACCATTCTTTTCTTTTATTGTAGTTTAAAACTTTTTGAAGTTTATTCATCTTTGAGAGGCAGAGAAAGACAGAGTGTGAGCAAGGGGGGGCAGAGAGAGAGGGAGACACAGAATCTGAAACAGGTGCAGGCTCCGAGCTGTCAGCATAGAGCCCATCGCAGAGCCTGAACTCATGAACTAGGAGATCATGACCTGTGCCGAAGGCAGACACCTAACTGACTGAGCCATTCAGGCACCCCATTTACCGTCCTTTTAAATTCATCCTATATGTATCTTTATTTTAAGAGTGGCCCTTTTGATCCGTTATGTCAATCCATGTCTGTAACTGGAACAATTGGTGCATTTAAATGTAATATAATTTAATATCTTTAGGTAATGTATTTAATTTAATATCATCTTTGTTATCTTATTTTGTTCTCTTCTTAAATCCAGATTTAGATTTAAAGAAGTTAAATTCCTTTCTCACTCTTTTCTTGCCTCCTATTTCACATATTGACTATTTCACATGTTGACTGTTGTGCAGTTTTTACATTTAGTAACATGGATGATGAGTAGCCTGACCCGGAACAAGAGAACTAGGAGGAGACCCTGAGGACTGGGTGTCACCGGAAACCCAACTGGGGCCTGCAACCGGGAGCTGTTAGTGCCGGCCCATGTTTTTCACGCCAAAGTTTGTTACACTTTCCCGAGCAGAAAGAAACGACTGCCACAACCAGACTAGGCAGCCTTCTGAGTCCTCAGGACCATGAAGGCTGGACGTGAGGCTCGTCTCTGCTGTCAAAGAGCCTGTTCAGAGAAGGAGGTAGGTGTCCCGGGTGGCACACTGAGTCGCTGGGGTTTGCCACGTCTTCTCCCCACTTCCGGTCTCAGAAGGATCTGCATGGCACCTGTGCTTGTACCTGCCCACACGCCTTCTCAAAGGAAACCTAAAAAGAAGCAGTGATAAAGTGCTTGTACAGCCTGTCTACTTATTGCTAAAGTTTTGAGCCAGGGTCTTTAGGAAAGAAAATATTTCACCATTTATTCAAATTACCTTTTATGTTATTCTTCACTGTGGGCACAGCAGGTTTTTGTCTCACTTCCCCAGAGGCCTGGAGCTCTGTGTGAGCACTGAGACTATCATCCCATGATGCACAATAGTAATCAGCCTCGTCATCAGCCTGCAGCCCAGTGATGGTCAGGGAGCCTGAGCTGCCAGACTTGGAGCCAGAGAATCGATCGGGGACCCCGGAGGGTCGTTTGTTATTCTCATAAATCAGGAGACTGGGGGCCGTTCCTGGGACTTGTTGGTACCAGCTCACATAATTACCCCGATGTTGGAGCTGCTTCCAGTGCAGGAGATGGTGACCCTCTGGCCCAGGGACCCCGACACTGAGGGCGGCTGAGTCAACAATGACTGGGCCCAGGACCCTGGAAGGGATAGAAACACAGAGAGGGTGATGCTGGGGTATGGACACAAGACAGTGGAAGCAGGACCCACATGTCCTCCCAGAGCCCCCTCTAGTGTGCCCTCATCCAGTCACCTGTGCAGTGAGCGAAGAGAGTGAGAAGGAAAGGAGACCAGGCCATGGTGGTGGTCATCACCGATTCTGTCTTCTGTGCCTCACGGCTGAGCAGAGCCTCCCCTTACCTCTCCCTTCCCCTCTTCATCTTCTGAGGGAGGGAGGGCCCCCTCCATGCAAATGAGACTCCAGCTCTCTGACCCCTCCCTGGGCCTGTGTCAGTTCCTTCCGCCTGAAGATGTCAGGGGGCTGGTCGAGGGGGTGCTGTTTCCGGCCAAGGGTGAGGAGGACACAGTTGTGAGCCGTGTGCAGGGGGGCACTGACAGTACAGGTGCAGGTTTCAGTTCTCATGAGCCCTAAACCCACAGCAATGGGTCCTGTGAGCCCCCTGGTGTTCAGACTCAGAGCCGCCATTGTTTGAACTGGTAGGCAAGTCCACCAAAGAGAGCTCCTGTGTCTCCATTGCACTGGCCACTGTACCCCGACCAGGGTCAGTCCAGGTGTCCCTCTAGGGAACCTCCCATAACCTAAGCCAGACTGGATGCTCTACTCAGACTCCTCAGGGACAGTCAGTCCATGGCTGCCTGTATGGATCATGGGTCAGGAAGGAGGTGGTGTCTCTACCAAAAGTCCACTTAGATCAAGATCATGCCCAGTGCAGTGATGAGCACCACCGGACACGTGGACCCTTCTGTGTAGGATTCTGTGTCCTTTCCTGTTACGTGATTTCTCCCGGATTTCCAGAGCTCACCTTCCTCCAAGGTTCCCACAGCACTGAGGAGAGGGGGAGAGCTTCTGTTCAGGCTGTGAGTAGAAACAGTTGTGTGTATTCCTCGGGGCGTTACGCAAAAAAATCTTTGTCATCTGTCACTATGTCTGCTTGTTGAAAACAATAGCTCTCCTCATACTATGCGCAGTGATTCCTTCCAGGATCTGCTTTCCCAGCAAACAAACCCAAGTCTGCAGGAGCCTTGTGTGTGGCACTGACCTCAGAGCCCAAAGACAAACTTGCAGGCCGTTCTGGGAGGGAAGGAGTGACAGCAGCAGGTGCTCTGACGAGGATCCGGTGACACAGTTTATGTGTTAGTCAGCACTTAGCCCAGTGTGCCCTTTGAATGGGTGTGTTCTCCTTTATACAAAATTTCTCTCCATAAGATTTATTTCAACTCAATGACATTGTTATTATGAAAATGCAGATACAATCACTAGTATAGTTTTCATACAACTGTATTTATTGCAGAGCAAAGATGGATAGAAATTGTGGTTAAAAACATGGATGGAAAAACAAAGAAAAAGGGATGCCTGCTATAAACTTTTTCTAAAGTCATGTTTTCTTTGCCACCAGCTTACTATGGTGGAATTGTTCTGGAAGTAGGTGAGTCTGGCAGGCATGATTTGCAATGAAACCCCAGGGGGATTCTGTTCCTAGGAATCGGAGCCATCTCAGTGATTCAATTACTAAGCACACACAGAGCTTCTAGGAGCGAGGGATTTGGGGTCTGACTTGTCTCTGGGGTGAGCACAGCTCTACCTGCGTTCTTTGTGTCCAGCATATTCAGGAGAGAGCCATAGTTCATCCAGCCACCATGACTAGAGGAGTGAATTTCTATTCACCAAGGCTACGTCAATCTTCGGCGAAGATCCCACATGTGAGTGGTGGAGAGGTGGAGACGAGGGGGAATATGTCCCTGAGGTCACAGGCATTGTGGCCCCAGTTTGAGACAGAAGGAGTTTCAGCAGAGCTCCAACCTGGCTGGAGGTGTCGCTGGGGGGACTGAGGGAGTAACAGTCCAGCATTAAGAGCACAGGGAGGGTGTGATACATCCCCCTGGGCTTTGAGCTGTGTGGGAGCAACACTGAAGCTGCTATTCCAGAACTAATGTACTGATCAGCCTCAAGTGCTGACTGGAGCCCAAGGGCGTCAGAAGCTGAGCTGCCCACAGTGATAGAGACTCACCCTGGGATTCCTGAGCATCAACCTGTCTTAGGAGAGAAGGTGATCAGGGCAAGTCCTGGCTGCTCAGTGACAGGACACTGGTCACACTGGATGTCGCTGGAGTTTCCTGATGATGAGAATGCTTCCTCCTGGGCTTGTGACCCTGAGGTTGGCTGGATGAGCACAGGTTGACCATGAGTTTTGGGGAGGAAGAGAAGCCAGGAAGCTACAAAATCCCGAACACCATATACTCAGATACAGGAGAGATCCGTGTTTGTGTGTGTATGTGTGTGTATGTGTGTGTGTGTGTGAGAGAGAGAGTGAGAGAGAGAGAGAGACAGAGAGGGAGAGAAAGAGAGAGAGAATGGAAAACCTTTCCTTCAGAGGCCACACATGAAGACAAGTGTATCCCTGTCCCCTTGTGTCCTCTCTGCATTTGCTGAGTGTTGTGTTGGTCCCCATGCAAACCCATCCCTGGCGCTGGCTCTCTGTATGACCGTCCAGCGTTCTGGAGCTTGGAACTCAAGAAGACCAATGTCTGGAAGTCCACTTCTCTTGTACGAGTATGAAACTTACGCAAAGGGGAGGAATATGGTCTGAATTAGTTCTATAGGAATTTCACTGAATCAGAATGTCAGGCCTTGTGGATGGGCCTTCTATCCATTCTCATTCCTGTAGACACATTTCCCATAGCTGTGGGGTCTTCAGGTCTTCGGAAGCACAAGATAGGGGCTGATCACACAGCCCCTTCTTCATGCCCTTCACATCACAGCCCTCCCCCACTGTGCCTCTCGTACCCCCTCATACCTCCATTGGGTGACCGTCAGATAGTGTCTACTGTTATTTTGCAAAAGGTTTAATGCTTGACACTGCATTGCTTGGTGCCAAAGTGTGTGGCTGAGTGAGTGACCTTATGGTCTTAGAAACCAATATTCTCAAGACCAAGAAAAGCTGTCATGTATTGAAATATGCAGCCAATCCTTCCTTCATTCACTATGGCAAAAGTTACCCAGTGTGCAGCCTCAGTCATTCTGAAGGAGGAAGTAATTGCATGAATCGCTTCTCTGTGCAAATACTCAAAAGCTGGGTGGACATTCATTTCACGGAAATACGGTAATCATTTTGTCGTATTACAGAGATTGATGAGGTTGGTGGGGCATGAAAACTACAATCAGAGATGAGAGCAGGAATCACATGAGGAAGTGATTTCCTGCTGGTCCATTTCTGCATCGTCTCTGTAGAGATGGACCCTGGAGAGTGGAAACTCTTGCAAGATTATAGTTTTCTCTGAAATCCTAACATAGAGATGGAGTTCGGGCCTGAAGAGCCATAGAGAGAGACGGAAGGCCTGAGGGAAGCAGGAGAAGAGGGGAGACGAGCAGAGTGTGTGTGGGGGAGGGTGCAGTGAGGAGAGTCTGAAGACTTTGGGACTCACTTTTAGTCAGATGGGTGAGAGAGGAAATTGTCTCTGACCAAGGTGCTTATTAACATGTCAGATATGGTTGTGTCATCAGTAACACAAGAGACACAGTTTACGGCTTGAGATTTGTGGATGAACGTGAGTACCTCTGTCACCATTTTCAGTCCAGACAACAGTACTGTATGATCTCAGAAACTACACACTTGTCTCTACATCCTAGATGCTGACACCGAGTTGCTGAAATTCTTGTCATTTTCTAAATGAAAAGAACACTAGAAACATCCTAGTTCTACTGATGTGACTCTAGGTGGGCTCCCTGAAGCCTCCTGGATGGGGCTGGTCCCCAGAAAGACCAAGGCTTGGTCAGAGGCTGGGAATCTTCACCCCTCATACTTGAGAGACAGGAAAAAGGCTGACAGCGTAGTTAATGTCTGATCATGTCTCCCCGAATCCTCAATAAAATCACAAAGCACAGTGATTGAAGAGCTTCTGGTTTGGCGAACACATCCACTCCCAGAAGAGATGCACCTCAACTCCCCAGGGACTGATGCTCTGGTGCTCGGGACGCTCCCAGACTTGACACTAGGTGGCTCTTCATTACTTGTTCCCCTGTCCCCTTCACCATATCTTTAATGAACTGACTAAAGGAGTCAGTGTTTCCCTGAGATCTGTGAGCCCCTCAGGCGAATAAATGGAACGCATCGAGGGAGTTGTGGGAACCTCCAATTTGTCGCACGTTGGACAGAGGGTACAGGTGAGCTACTAGCTGCTGTTGGCATCAAAATGGGGAGCAGCCTCCTGGTGCTGAGCCCTTCACCTGTGCACATGTCTCCGTTTCCTGGCAGATAAACCTCGGTGTGAAATTCAGGTAAATTTGAGGACACTCTCCACATGTCCCAGAGAGTTCCTTGTTGTGGGAAAACACATAAACAGACAAACATATAATCAATGACCAGGAGTGTGTAAAGTGAATTATTCTGAGACTAGTAAAGGAGAGACAACAAGAGAGAGAGAGACTGAGGTTTATGTTGTAAAAGTATTTATTCTCCAGACACCATAAGCCTGTGCCATCGGGCTCTATTCCCTCACCTGTGTGCGCTCCTGGGACACCTGTGCTGTCTCAGGCAACAGCATGATCTGTGTGTTATTCCTTCTTCCTCAAGGACACGTGACCCCTCAGAGGACTCCCTCCTACAGGAGCGTCCACACAAGTGTCTCAGTACAGGATGTTCGGAGACAAGGCTTTCAGCCCCAAGTGTTTTTGTGTCACTCCCTCCTTGTCTGAGACACTGTAAGGAAAGCTGCTCCCACTGCCAGGATCTGTAGCACAATAGAAGCTTCGTGCTTAGGCTGCTCATCAGAGATGAGCAGAATTCCTGCATTGGCCCAGGCATCTTTGGATTCAGAGAAGCAACTGGGGACCCCGGACCCTGGTGCTTATTTGAGTGTGAAGAGAACCAAAGAAGATACCAGGGAGGGCTCCCTGGCTTCTCTGGAACCTGTCTATGTAGTAGCTGCAAACACGAAATCCACTGTTCATGGCGCAGGTGAGTCCGGCCGTTGCTTCTGGAGATGCAGGGATGGAGGGCGGCTGGGTCAGCACAGGCTGGGATAGGGGACATGCGAACACAGACACTCAGGGGGGATGGGGCTAGAAAGGAAAAAGAAAAAGCATCTCTCAGGTCACTGAGGACAGAAAGAGTGATTTGGAGCCCACCCTGTGTCCGCAAGGCCTGTCCCTACCTGTGCAGTGCGGGAGGAGCTTAAGGAAGACAGGAGTCCAGGCCATGGTGGCACAGCCTCTGGTCCCCACACTGGGCTGGGCTGCCCCAGGCTCTCATTTCCCCTCCACCCCTGACACAGGAGGGGCTGTCCATGCACAAGGGTCCCATTCAGTGACCGTCCAGCCCCTCCCTGAGCCCTGGTGCTGGAGCCCAGCCCACACCACACACTGAGGAGGGTGGAGGTAGGACTCATCCCCCGGGGAGAGCTCTGGAACAAGCACGTGCTGACATAGCTCAAAGCCTCCAGGTTGGGCTCCTTTGGGTGACTGGTCGTCACTGACCCGCACTGTAGGGTCCACAGGGCTGTTGCAAGCACATCCTATTGAACTCATGTTGAAACACGAAAAATGAATGGAAGCAACTTGTGAGCGATAGCTCCTATTAAGAATACATTGAATGCATACTTTCTCAAAAAGTTACAATTTGGCTATAAAAATATACTGAGTGTATAGACCAACTTTAATTGAAAAATGGAAAATGTTTTTCTAGAAGCACTCCATAGAAATGCATAAGATACAGATGTTTTCACAGAGGACAACTAACAAAACTTCAGAATTGAGAAGAATATTTTTTATTTGCTCCTTGTTTTTTCATAATATCAAAAGGTATATAATATTTTTTAGTTCGTTTACAAGGGTTATAAAACTCAAAAGTACACTTTCAAAAAACATTGCCCTAAAAGGAAAATTACAGACCATTATTATTAAATAGTGGTAGAAATACTCTGTATAAAATATTAACAAAGAGACCTCAATACCATATTATAAATTGATACACAATTATTAAGTGTGATTTACTCCAATGATAGTAAGAAAATCTTTACTTACATACCATCTTATTACATTAAGAGATACGATCATATTGCCCCAATTGGTCTCAAAGAGCCTTTGGCCAAATTTCACACCAAATCCTAATAAGAGCCACATAAACACAAAAACAGATCCATTTATAACATGGTAAAATGCACACTCTCACACACTTATGATGTGGTCCTGAGGCCGGCATGCTTGTTCATGGAGTAGCGTGGGGACCAGTTCCAGAAGGATCAAGAACTTGCAAAGGGAATCTTCACGTCCATTATTTTGCAACATTATTCCTCACGTGTTAGACAATGTAACTAAAAAGCCAAAATCGATGGTTACTACTTTGCATGGATGTGAAAGGAAAGTGGTCACTCTTGAAGTCCCAGATGGATGTCATGGCCTTAGATAGGGCCGTGCTGTGGCAGCAGTGACAGCAGAGATCTTAGTGAGTGATTAGTCTCAGTGTTGGCGACTTACTGGTGACACTGGGTACCAGAGACACGATGGGTGGAACAAACGCAGCAGAGAAGAGGTCTTGTCCCATGTGAGCGGGTGAAGAGCCCTTTGCAAGGTGTGGGGCAGTGACCCTGAATCTGAAGTGATTATTTCCTCCCATTCTGGCTGCATCCTATACGATGTCAAGCTTCACATTGATGGGGCATCTGTCCCACACCCAGAATAGTGCATATTGCAGAGGTTTCCAGTGGGGACCTTGCCTCAAGTGACCAGTTTACTAAGAGACGGGTTGTGAGTCTCGTATTGCTGCCCTTGCTCCTTGATGAACTGAGGAGAGAGCATGTCCTGTGTGACCTCAGGGACTGCTTTCTGTAAAATCTGGCAAAGTCTCCCTGTATAAAGGACTGAAGGAGACACTCCAGGACATGGTGGACACCACACAGAGCTCTGTTCCCTGAGGTTCCGTTGAAGGGATTCTGCCCACAAGCTGCCTTATCCTCTGGGTAGGTCCTGAGAGCCCACTTCCTCCTGGGAAATGTGCTCTGTCTATGCCTTGTGTATAAGCCTGCAATTTTCCAGACGCCAGAGGGAAAAAGGAAGAAGTGATCCACGTTGGAAGCAATGTGGTGACGCAGCCAGATGCAGGGGCTCACAGGGCAATGGACGCTCCCAGGTGGAGGCAGGTCACATAGCCCTGAGGCTCCAGGGCTGTGCCTACTGCCCCCAGGCAGCTTAGCTGCTGACCCTCACTCTGCAGGCCCCTGTTCACTCTGCTCCCCTGCTGCCCTAGGCACCATGTCCTCTGGCTGCTGTGATCCCCTCTGCACACCAAGCAGAATGTTCATTTGGACAGCAGTCGTACTGATGTTGTGAGCCATGGGAGCGGAGTACGAAAGGGCCTTTCTGGGTCCCTTATTGGAACCATGACACTCTCACGTTTGGAAAAGTATCTCAGTGGAAGCTTGTGATTTGGTTCGAAATGTCCATCTCTGCCAACAGTATCCCCAGAACTGCTCTGTGTCTCCTGTTCACAGATGCTGCACATGGTAAATGTAAGGACAGCGAAGGGGTGTTGCTGGGACACACATATGGGGACACGGCCCGTGTGCATGTGCGGCGTGCAGGGGAGCTGGGACAAAGAGGTCTTTACAGAGCTGCGGTACGTAAGGGGGGAACTGTAGGGTGAGCCAAGGGATGTCCCTGAGAGGGGGAGCCCTGGGTCGGAGGTCAGGGCGTGTGTCAAGGCCCGAGAAAGAGGGGTGGCTGCTTGTCGATGACTCTAGTGGACATCCACTGGAGGTCTAAGAGGTAGGCCAACTGACCACCTGAATCCAGCATCTCCAAATGGAATCGAAAGGCAAACCTAGGAAGAGAAATATACCTTCCTTAACGCTGAAATCTGGTTTGACTCGTGCATGTGTGTGAATGTACATATATTCAAGGGCCACAATATATGAATACTTCACGTAAAACATCTGATCCTTGTCTTTCATAGTGAGTCAGGTGATGACCCAAAATGCTCCATGACCTTGAGAGTTTACTTTGTCCTTTGTAGCACTAAGTGTCTGCAGCTTACTGCTATGTCCTTGGTGCTCAGGAAATGGTTTTGAATTAAAAAGAATCCATCAGTGAATTAACAAAGGAAAAAATACCAGTCTCCACATTCTTTACCTTATGGCTAAAACGGGCATCGGCTCTTTCTTTTGGGCCATCATCATCCATTCAAATTGTGAACCACAGACACGGGTGTCATCTTGGACACATCCTTCGACCTCACACACAGCCTCCACGTAATTCCTACATCCAGCGTTTTCTAAACCAAAAGCCATGTTACAATGTACACACTGCCCAAAGCAATCTATAGACTCCATGCAATTCCCATAAAAATTCCAGAGACAGTTTTCACAGAAATAGAAAAAAATCTCCCGACTTTTATACACAACCAGAAAGACCCCAAATTGCCAAACAATATTGAGAGAGAAGAACAAAGCTGGAGGCACCAGACTTCCTGCTTTTGAGTTATATTACAAAGCTATAGTAATGAAAACCAGTAGGGCATTGGCCTAGAAAGAAACACATGGATTGATGCGACAGAATAAAAAGACCAGTAGAATAAAACAAGACCCCTCTTCCCCAGTGTTCTAGGAGTCACCTGCCTGACTGTGGTCCCGCTCAAGATTCTGCCTGCAAACGTTTTTGTTCTGTGCGATGGCCCAGACGTCGGTGCCTGGCCTCAGGCCTGGGGAAGGGTGCCATGGGGTTGGAGGGAGAAAGGTGATGTAAGGGAGTGAGTCAGAGCTGAGCACTCCCGGGGCCCCTGAGGCCCAGGTGAGGGACAGTCACACTGCAATGTGGACCCTGTTTGCCTTAGTAGATGAGAGCCATTCGAGTATTTTCCTGCTGGCCTGGCCCAGAGCCCAGTCCTCTCAGGGCAGTCTGAGCAGCCCACCGATGACCCCTGTCCTGGTCACCCAGCTGCTCTGACAACACACAGCATCCCTAGAGGACGCTCTGACCTTTGCAGATGGATATTTGAGCTTTCAGTGTCCAGGGAAGGATCATGAGTGGATCCTCTCCTGGGTGCTTGGGATGGAGACATTTATTTTCTTCAGGTCACTAACAGCATCCAGGCTGCTCACCATAGGGCTTATTTTACAATATTTATGTTCCTGGACATATTAGTGTTCCCTGACATTGGGTTTGCTTGCTGCAGGGCCCTGCCATCACTACCAGTCTCCAATATGAATTTGTTTTAATGTTTATTTCTTTTTAAGAGAGAGAGAGGACAGAGAGAGAAAGAGAGAGAGGACAGAGAGAGAAAGAGAGAGAGGACAGAGAGAGAAAGAGAGAGAGAGAGAGAGAGGCAGAGAGAGAGAGAGAGGGAGAGAGAGCAGGGAGGTACAGAGAGAGAGCAGGAGACGCAGAATCAGAAGCAGGTTTCAGGCTCTGAGTTAGTGGCACAGAGCCCAAGGCAGGGCTTCGGCTCACGAACCATGACATCATGACCTGAGCTGAAGTCTGAAGCTTAACCGACTGAGCCACCAGGCACCCCTACCAGTCTCCAATCGAAACCAATTTCAAGGCCTCGTATTTCCCAGGATCACTCCCGGTTCGTATGTGATAAAAAGTCCATGCGGGTTATCCTTGAACTTTGAATACTTTTTGCTGTTGCTGCTGTATTATGAGAATCTCCTGTTATATCCCATCACCTCCATGGTACAGGCTCTGGGGCCTTTGAAGTCTCCGTTTGTCAAAGACTACCAGGTCTCCGCAGAGAAGTATCCACTGTACTTAATTCCCAATTTGGGTTTTGACTGGGCCTTTATACTTAGTCTGGAATTTAGTTTTCTTCTCTGGTATACTTATGACTCATTTGCCTCTCTAATAGTCCAGTTTTGTAAGTGTTTTCAGGATGACCATGATGTAAACCACTATACAGTACAAGGGAATCGATCTTCTTAGAAATTTGTTCTCTGCTCATCCATTAAGGGACATTCAGGGAAGGGAATCCCACTCACATTCAACCCTATTATATTTATTTGGTAAATGTTCCATTGGTTAAGAGTGAAAAGACGACAAAATGTCTAGATTTTTTCTGGTGATACCAGGGTTCTCTAGACAATGTAGGATGGGTTCATAGGCCTTTTCTCCAAAATAGTGAGATTCCTTTCAGCATCATTCCAGACCGAGTCAGAGGAAAAACAAAGACAGAGAAAGCTTAGAACAGATGCAGTTACACTCTACTGGTCTCACCCTGGTAATTACATCTGCAACAGTCTCATTTCCAAATACAGTCTCATCCTGAAATATGGGAGTTTTTAGAACTCTTAATCACATGAATTGTTGGAGACACAGTTCAACGTGTAACAATTAATATCCACAGTTTATTCAGGTTTTCTTAGTTTTTACCTAATGTCCTTTTTCTGTAGTAAGATCCAGTTAAGATTCTTTGCGACATTGAGTTGTGAATTGTCCTTAAGCTTCTCTTACTGTGACACTTCTTCAGACTGTCCCTCTTGTTGGTGCCTTTGTGCATACTAACTGAGTGGGGGTTATGCCTGACGTCATTCAAGCCAAGGGTTTATACCTGTTCCATGAAATTTCTGCACGGGAACGTGTCTCATCTGATTCCATTTATTTATACCATCAGTTAACAATATAGATGGCAGATACATGTGTAGACACTGAGTTTCAACCCAATCCTTTTATGTTCCTGTGGTTGAAATCGTTCTATTTTGCCTCATGGGGGCCCTTTAGGTTGGCTCGTGAGCTCCTAGATACAACCTGTCCTTGTGTGTTTGCTCACATGGGTATGTGTGGCCGTTGTGCGCTGATTTGCTTGCGTTTGTTTGGGAGACAATGCCAGACAATGACAGAGTGTCATTTAAGGGCCATTAGTATCATATAGAATAATCTGTGGCTCAGAGTGTTTTCCTCTGTTCACATGATTCTTTTTCAGCGTTTAGCACCCCCGTGACCTACAGATGTTTGCAGAGTTTTGCTTCTTCCAATGTTGGATATAATTATCAAATTATTTATAAAAGTGGCACCTCCTGGTGACCTCTTAGTTGGTTCCTGGTTGGGTGATTACATTTAAACGTAGAATAAATATCCATGTGCCAAGTTTAGGTTGCTTTCAGGCTTTGTGATTAGGAATAAGTTGTTATAAACATTGAAGTGCAGGGTTTTTCCTATGGACAAAGGTTTTGAAACTTATCTTCATAATTTTATACTTTTAAATTGGCTTTTTTTCACAAATCAGAGATAACAAGAAGAAACTAGCCACTGCCATGGACATAATAGTACCAGATGCAGATAAGGCTAACTTATTTTTCAGGCACCACATGGGTAGAGTGCAGAGGAAAAATGAAAATGCTTCATTTCTTTTTATATCAGAAGGAAAAATTGATATGATCAGGCCTAGAAGTAAAATACCTCAGCTGATAAAAGAAGAGATTTCTCTTTAATGGAGACTCTTTATGTCAGAAGGGGTTTCTGAGAGTGACTTTGAGGACAGAAAGGACAGGAGGAACCTCACTCACGGAGGTGCCCTTGCATGGACCTGGGCCCAAGTCATCAGCCACAGAATGAGCAGAATCACAGGCTAAGCTGAGGAGGCAACTGCTGATGTGTTTCCCTGTTTACAGATGAGTAACTAGGTTTTTGTCTCACTTCCCCACAGGCCTAGAGCATTGTGTGAGCATTTAGACTATAGTCCCACGATGAGCAGTAATAATCAGCCTCGTCCTCAGCCTGGAGCCCAGTGATGGTCAGGGTGCCTGTGCTGCCAGACTTGGAGCCGCAGAATCGATCAGGGACCCCTGAGGGTCGGTTGCTATTACCATAGATGATGGTTTTGGGGGTCATTCCTGGGATTTGTTGGTACCAGTACACGTAACTACCAACTCCAGGGCAGGAGATAGTGACCCTCTGGCCCAGGGCCCCAGACACTTTGGATGGTTGGTTCGGCCCCGACTGAGCCCAAATCCCTGGAAAGAGAAACAACAGAGATGTTATTCCTGGGGTCTAGAGACAAGAGGAAGAATCAGGCACACACTTGTGCTTCCAGGACCCCTCTTCGTGTCCCCACATCGAGTCACCTGTGCAGTGAGCGAGGAGGGTGAGGAGGAGAGGGGACCAGGCCATGGTGGAGGTCAGCACCGATACTGCCTTCTGTTGCCTCACAGCTGAGCAGAGCCTCCCTTAACCTCTCCCTTCACCTCTTCAACTGTTGAGAAGGGGAGGGCCCAACCATGCAAATGCGATCCCCCTGTTTTCTGACTCCTCACTGATTTCTATAGGTGCCTCTGCCTGAGATTGTCAGGGGGAAGGGCAAGGGAGGGGCAATTTCAGGGCAGTGGGTAGGGAGGTCACAGATGTGAGCCCTGAGCCAAGGGCACAGACAGTTGCAGGTGGCACTTCTCATCTCTGATCTACCGTGACCCCTCAGAAACAGGCCTAGAGTGCCCCTTAGCGTCCAGACACAGTCATGCCATTGTATGAGGTGAGCACAGCCCATCAGAGACCACTTCTGCCTCCCCACTGCTCTAGCCACTCTCCCCTGCCTCAGGGCTAGACCAGGTGTCCCCACATGTGGCCCCCTATCACCTCAAGGCAGACTCTCTCTTCTACTCAGACTCCTGGGGGTGAGCCTGTCCATGGCTCCCTTGACTCTTAATGGGTCAGGCCTGAAGAGTTGTCTCTACAAACATTCCTCTAACAGTAAAGGTGTATCAAAAGGGGAAGGAGTTAATTGGGTATGACAGTGGAGGCAGGGCTCCAGGTGACCGTGCCAATGCAGGAAGCAGCAGAGAGCAGAGGGCAACTCCCATGGGGGCCTTTGGCAGATGGGACCTGACCCTGATGAGATTGTTCTTTACATGTGCATCTTACCCTGATGGAGTGTCTTGATTCACACTCTATCCCGGCATCTATGTCAATGTGCTCATTGCCAGACGTCTGAGTGATTCCAGTTTTCTCTCCCAAAGTGCATCAGGAAATACCAGTGAGATCCTAAGGATCCCATTTGGGGCATCTGCTCTAGGATTCATGTATACTCTTTCTGAATTCCTTCCCAAATCCATGGTAGCTCTGTTCCGGAGACCTCGCAAAGGACCGTTTTCAGCCTATGTCTTCCCTGGTGGTCAAGAGGAACTTGAATGACTTTCTCGTCTTTTTATTCTATGGCATCAACCTATGTGTCTCTTGAGAACAATACCACGTTGGTTTTCATGACTACAGCTTTGTAATATAATTTGAAGTGCGAAGTATGGTGTCTCGAGGTTTGTTCCTTCTCAAGATTGCTTTGGCAATTTGGGGTCTTTTCTGGTTCTATACAAAATTCAGGTGTTTTTTTTTTAATTTCTGTGCAAAACATCATTGGAATTTTTATGGGGATTTCATTGAATTTATAGAGTGCTTTGAGTAGCATGGACATTTTAGCATTATATTTAATGTGGAGATCCCTGGATTTAGGCATTACCTGGAGGCTGTGTGTGAGGTCTAAGGATTTGCCTAAGAGGACCTCCATCTCTGTGCTTAAAAATGTGGATGGATTGGGTGCCTGGGTGGCTCAGTCGGTTAAGCGTCCGACTTCGGCTCAGTCATGATCTCACTGTCCGTGACTTCGTGCCCCGCGGCGGGCTCTGTGCTGACAGCTCAGAGCCTGGAGCCTGTTTCAGATTCGGTGTCTCCCTCTCTCTCTCTCACCCTCCCCCGTTCATGCTCTGTCTCTCTCTGTCTCAAAAATAAATAAAAACATTAAAAAAATTTAAAAAAAATGTGGATGGATTATGATGATTCAAACAAAGAAGAGACTAGTTTTGGCAATAAGGTAAAGAATGTGGATATGTGCATTTTTCCTTTTTTTTACTGATGTATTCTTTAAATATCAAAAACCTTTCCAGAGCACCAGCTAACCGGTAAGCTGCAGACACTCAGTGCTGCAAGGACAAACAAAAGTGTCAAGGTCGTGGAGCATGTTGGGTTTTCATGTGACTCACTATGACAGACAAGGAGGAGATGTTTCATGGGAGGTATTCAACGGGAAGCATTAAATATTTATAGGGCTGGAGCACACGGTTCTATGTTAACCGAGAGTTGATGACTAGAAGTGTGTGTGTGTGTCTGTATAACTATATCTTATATTTTATTTATACGTAGTTTGTGTTCCATATATATATATATATATATATATATATATATATAGTACAAATCCCAGGAGATATATCCTAGATGTATTGTCATGAACAGGGCAGAGAGGGATTAGATAAACCACTGGGGAAAATAATTGTGTGAATATTTACAGGAGGAGTAGGACCTTGTGTGACACAGAGAAGGACTGGAGAGGGATCTGGGGTGAGTAATTATAAAACATTGCACACTGAGAAAGGAGGGCTTAGAGCACCAGGAACTTCTGGTTCATGGGATACAGCTCTGTTGGGTAGTAAGGTCTGTCTGGAAAATACCTGTTCGGGTATTTTCCTGCTGGCCTGGCCCAGAGCCCAGTCCTCTCAGCGTCAGTGTGAACAGGCCACCGCTGACCCCGGTCCTGGTCACCCAGCTGCTCTGACAACACACATCATCCCTAGAGGACACTCAGACCTTTGCTGACGGATATTTGAGCTTTCAGTGCCCAGGGAAGGAGCATGAGTGCATCCTCTCTTGGGTGCTTGGGATGGAGACATTAATTTTCTTCAGGTCCCTAACAGCGTCCAGGCTGCTCACCATAGGGCTTAGTTTACAGTGTTTACGTTCCTGGACATATTAGTGTTCCCTGACATTGGGTTTGCTTGCTGCAGGGCCCTGGCATCACTACCAGTCTCCAATCTAAATTTGTTTTAATGTTTATTTTTTTTGAGACATAGAGAGACAGAAAGACAGAGAGAGAGAGAGAGCAGGGAGTTACAGTGAGAGAGCGGGAGACACAGAATCAGAAGCAGGCTCCAGGCTCTGATTCCGTGGCACAGAGCCCAAGGCAGAGCTCGGCACAGTTCAAATCATAATTAATATCCACAGTTTACTCAGATTTTGTTAGTTTTTACCTAATGTCCTTTTTCTGTAGTAAGATCCGGTTAAGATTCTTTGCGACATTGAGTTGTGAATTGTCCTTAAGCTTCTCTTACTGTGACACTTCTTCAGACTGTCCCTCTTGTTGGTGCCTTTGTGCATACTTACTGAGTGGGGGTTATGCCTGACGTCACTCAAGCCAAGGGTTTACACCTGTTCCATGAAATCTCTGGACGGAAATGTGTCTCATGTGATTCCATATATTTATACCATCAGTTAACAATATGGACGGCAGACATATGTGTAGACACTGAGTTACAACCCAATCCTTTTATGTTCCTGTGGTTGAAATCTTTCTAGTTTTGCCTCATGGGGGCCCTTTAGGTTGGCTCGTGAGCTCTTAGACACACCCTGTCCTTTTGTATGTGCGCACATGTGCATGTGTGGTGGTTGTGCACTGATTTGGTCGCGTTTGTTTGGGAGACAATGCCAGACAATGACAGAGTGTCATTTAAGGGCCATTAGTATCATATAGAATAATCTGTGGCTCAGAGTGTTTTCCTCTGTTCACAGGATTAATTCTTTTTCAGCGTTTAGCACCCCCACGACCTACAGATGTTTGCAGAGTTTTGCTGCTTCCAATGTTGGATATAATTATCAAATTATTTATAAAAGTGGCACCTCCTGGTGACCTCTTAGTTGGTTCCTGGTTTGGGTGATTATTTTAAACCTAGAATAAATATCCATGTGCCAAGTTTAGGTTGCTTTCAGGCTTTCGTGATTAGGAATCAGTTATTTTAAACATTAAAGTGCAGGGTTTTTCCTGCACTTTTTTCGTTTTCTGACACTACTAAGGTCCTCCGTACTCATCCTGCACCATTGCCGTCTGGGATAAGATTCCCCCGAGAAAGCCCCATGTCTTCCCAGGAGAACGGTATTAGAAGGTAATATCTGGTAAAATGCATCTCAGGCCTTATGGGGCCTTATGGGGCGTCATTGCTTCCGGTGTCACTCAGCCTACGCATGAAGGACAAATGCATGAGGAAACTAAGCCAGGACCGTGGGCATATTGGTGACTGTGTCTACATGCAAGTCTCTGTCTCCATCAAACTACGCACGTCGTCAGACTGCCATCTGCGGCTCTAATCCGTGACCACATCCTCTCCCCAGCCTCCTCCTTTGGTTGTATCTGTGACTTTCCTTTCAAGCAACAACTGTGGCTCCAGCACCTCATTCCATCCATTTACTTCATTGTTCGGTGACAGTACACAGTGCAGTCACGTCACGATCGTCAACCTGTCCCCCCACCCACCACGGGACACAACCTTAGTTACTAGAGGACAGAACTTTCGTGCAGTTTCTTATGTCTTTACACATAGAGGCTCCACTCACTTTCAGCACCTCGGCTCAGCGGCTCGCTCCACCCCTGCACTGACGTGGGCTCACACGTGTTACTGCAGCTACATGAGTTTTGTCACCTTCTACTTTCCATCATGTGCCCCAAATTCCTACATTTTTCTACGTACTCGTTAAGTTTCTGACATGGGGCGTGTACAGTGTTCAGTGAATTCTGACGATGACAGTGTGTCATTTAAGTGCCATTAGTATGATATAGAATAATTCTGTGGCTCAGAATATTTTACTCCGTTCACATGATTAACTCCTTTTCAGTGTTTAGCACCTCTACGACCTGCAGATGTTTGCAGTTTTGCGTCTTCCAATGTTTCACATAACTATCAAATTATTTATAAAAGTGGCACCTCCTGGGTGACCTCTTAGTTGGTTTCTGGTTTGGGTGATTACATTTAAACCCACAATATATATCCATGTGCCAAGTTTAGGTTGCTTTCAGACTTTAGTGATTCAGAATAAGTTGTTATAAACATTGAAGTGCAGGGTTTTTCCGATGGACAAAAGTTTTGAATCTTATCTTCATAAGTTTAAAATCTGAAATTGGCATTTTTTCACAAATAATAGATAACAAGACAAAACTAGTCACCGCCAATGAGATAATAGTACCAGATGCAAATAAGGCTGACTTATTCTTCAGGCACCACAAGGGTGGAGTTCAGAGGAAAACTGAAAATGCTTCATTTGTTTTAATGTCAGAAGGAAAATTGATATGATCTGGCCTAAAAGTTAAATAGCTCAGCTTATACAACAAGAGATTTCTCTTTCCTGAGGACTCTTTGTGTCAGAAGTGTTTTCTGAGAGTGACTTTGAGGACAGAGGACAGGAGGAACCTCACTCATGGGAGGTGCCCTTGCATGGACCTGCGCCAAAGCCATCAGCCATAGAATGAGCAGAATCATAGGCTGAGCTGAGAAGGCAACTGCTGATGTGTTTCCCTTCTTTACAGTTGAGTAACTAGGTTTTTGTCTCACTTCCCCACAGGCCTAGAGCATTGTGTGAGCTTTTAGACTACTGTCCCACGATGAGCAGTAATAATCAGCCTCGTCCTCAGCCTGGAGCCCAGTGATGGTCAGGGTGCCTGTGCTGCCAGACTTGGAGCCGGAGAATCGATCAGGGACCCCTGAGGGTCGGTTGCTATTACTATAGATGATGGTTTTGGGGGCCATTCCTGGGATTTGTTGGTACCAGTGCACATAACTACCAACTCCATTGCAAGAGATAGTGACCCTCTGGCCCAGGGCCCCAGACACTTTGGATGGTTGGTTCGGCCCTGACTGAGCCCAAATCCCTGGAAAGAGAAACAACAGAGAGGATATTCCTGGGGTCTAGAGACAAGAGGAGGAATCAGGCACACACTTGTGCTTCCAGGACCCCTTCCCATGTCCCCACATCGAGTCACCTGTGCAGTGAGCGAGGAGGGTGAGGAAGAGAGGGGACCAGGCCATGGCGGAGGTCAGCACCGATCCTGCCTTCTGTTGCCTCACAGCTGAGCAGAGTCCCCCTTCACCTCTCCCTTCACCTCTTGATCTGTTGAGAGGGGGAGGGCCCAACCATGCAAATGTGACCCCCCTGTTTTCTGACTCCTCACTGACTTCTTTAGGTGCCTCTGCCTGAGGAGGTCAGGGGGATGAGCAAGGGAGGGGCAACTTTAGGGCAGGGGGTGGGGAGGTCACAGATGTGAGGCCTGAGCCGAGGGCACAGACAGTGGCAGGTGGCAGGACTCAGCTCTGGTCTACTATGACCCCTAAAAAACAGGGCTTGAGTGCCCCTTAGCGTCCAGACACAGACATGCCATTGTATGACGTTAGCAGAGCCCATCAGAGACCACTTCTGCCTCCCCACTGCTCTAGCCTCTGTCCTGCCTCAGGGCTAGGCCAGGTGTCCCCACATGTGGCCCCCATCACCTCAGGGCAGACTCTGTTCTACTCAAACTCCTGAGGGTGAGCCTGTCCATAGCTCCCTTGACTGTTCATGGGTCAGGCCAGAGGAGGTGTCTCTATACACATTCCTGTAACAGTAAAGGTGTACCAATAGGGGAAGGAGTTATCTGGATATGACAGTGGAGGCAGGGCTCCAGGCATGGGTGCCTGGAAGCAGCAGAGAGCAGAGGGCAGCTCCCATGGGGAAATTTGGCAGATGGACCTGACCCTGATGAGATCGTTCTTTACATGTGCTTCTTACTCAGATGGAGTGTGTTGATTCACACTCTATCTTGGGATCTATGTGAATGTGCTCTTTGTCAGACGTCTGAGTCATTCCAGTTTTCTCTCCCAAAGTGCATCAGGAAATAGCAGTGAGATCCTAAGGATCCCATCTGGGGAATCTGCTCTAGGATTCATGTATACTCTTTCTGAATTCCTTCCCAAATCATGGTAGCTCTGTTCCGGAGACCTTGCAAAGGACCGTTTTCAGCCTATGCGTTCGCTGGGTGTAAGAGGAACTTGAATGACTTTCTGGTCTTTTTATTCTATGGCATCAATCTATGTGTCTCTCGAGAACAATACCACGTTGGTTTTCATGACTACAGCTTTGTTAATATAATTTCAAAGTGGGAAGTATGGTGTCTCGAGGTTTGTTCCTTCTCAAGATTGTTTTGGCAATTTGGGGTCTTTTCTGGTTGTATACAAAATTCGGGTTTTTTTAGATTCTGTGAAAAATGTCATTGGAATTTTTATGGGGATTGCATTGAATTTATAGAGTGCTTTGAGTAGTGTGGACATTTTAGCATTATATTTATTGTGGAGATGCCTGGATTTAGGAACTACCTGAAGGTTGTGTATGAGGTCTAAGTGTTTGTCTAAGATGACCTCCATCTCTGTGGCTAAAAATGTGGATGGATTATGATGATTCAAACGAAAGAAAAGATACTAGTTTTGGCAATAAGGTAAAGAATGTGGATATGCGCATTTTTTATTTTTATTTTTTTCACTGATGTACTCTTTTTAAATCAAAACCTTTCCTGGGCACCAGCTAAGTACCGGTAAGCTGCAGACATTTAGTGCGCGAGGACAAACGAAACTGTCAAGGTCGTGGAGCCTGTTGGGTTTTCATCTGATTCACTATGACAGACAAGGAGGAGATGTTTCTTGTGAGGTATTCAATGGGAAGCATTAAATATTTATAGGACTAGAGCACACGGTTGTATGTTAACCGAGAGTTGATGACTAGAAGTGTGTGTGTGTGTAACTGTATCTTATGTATTATCTTTATGAAGTTTGTGTTTCATATATATATATATATATATATATATATATATATGTGTGTGTGTGTGTGTGTATATGTGTGTGTATATGTATATATATGTATATATACATACACATATATATGTGTATATGTGTATGTATATATATATATATATATATATATATATATATATGATATAAATCCCAGGAGATATATCCTAGATGTATTGTCATGAACAGTGTAGAGAGGGATTAGATAAACCACTGGGGAAAATAATGTGTGAATATTTACAGGAGGAGTAGAACCTTGTGTGACACAGAGAAGGACTGGAGAGGGATCTGGTGTGAGTAATTATAATACATTGCACACTGAGAAAGGAGGGCTTAGAGCACCAGGAACTTCTGGGTCATGGGACTGAGCTCTGTTGGGTAGTAAGGTCTGTCTGGATAATACCTGTTCGGGTATTTTCCTGCTGGCCTGCCTCACAGCTCAGTCTCTCAATGCCAGTGTGAACAGGCCACCGCTGACCCCGGTCCTGGTCACCCAGCTGCTCTGATAACACACAGCATCCCTAGAGGACACTCTGACCTTTGCGGATGGATATTTGAGCTTTCAGTGCCCAAGGAAAGAGCATGATTGCATCCTCTCCTGGGTGATTGGGATGGAGACATTAATTTTCTTCGGGTCACTAACAGCGTCCAGGCTGCTCACCATGGGGCTTAGTTTACAGTGTTTATGTTCCTGGACGTATTAGTGTTCCCTGACATTAGGTTTGCTTGCTGCAGGGCCCTGGCATCACTACCAGTCTCCAATCTAAATTTGTTTTAAAGTTTATTTTTTTTAAGACATAGAGAGACAGAAAGACACAGAGAGAGAGAGAGAGAGAGAGAGAGAGCAGGGAGTTACAGAGAGATAGCGGCAGACACAGAATTAAGAGCAAGCTCCAGGCTCTGATTCCGTGGCACAGAGCCCAAGGCAGGGCTTCGGCTCACGAACCACGAGATCATGCACTGAGCCAAAGTCCTAAACTTAACCGACTGAGCTACCCAGGCACCCTTACCAGTCTCCAATCGAAACCAATTTTAAGGCCTCATATTTCCCAGGTTCACTCCAGGTTCATACGTGATAAAAAGTCCATGGGGGTTATCCTTGAACTTTGAATTCTTTTTGCTATTGTTGCTGTATTATGTGAATCTCCTGTTATATCCTATCACTTCCATGGTACAGGCTCTGGGGCCTGTGAAGTGTCTGTTTGTCAAAAGACTACCGGCTCTCCGCAAACAAGTACCCACTGTACTCTCTTCCCAATCTGGGTTTTGACCAGACCTTTATACTTAGTCTGGTATTTAATTATCTTCTCTGGTATACTCATGACCCATTTGCCTCTCTATTAGTCCAGTTTTGTAAGTGTTCTCGAATGAACATTGATATAAACCATTATACAGTACAAGAAAATCTATCTTAGAAATTTGTTCTCTGCTCATCCATTAAGGGGCATTCAGGGAAGGGAATCCCACTCACATTCAACCCTATTATCTTTATTTGGTAATGTTCCATGGGTTAACGGTGAAAAGACAACAAAATGTCTAGATATCTTCCGGTAATACCAGGGTTCTCTGGACAAGGTAGGATGGGTTCATAGGCTTTTTTCTCTAAAATAGTGAGATTCCTTTCAGCATCATTGCAGGCCGAGTCAGAGGGAAAACAAAGACAGAGAAAGCCTAGAACACATGCAGTTACACTCTACTGGTCTCACCCTGGTAATTACATCTGCAACAGTCTCATTTCCAAAAAGGTCTCATCCTGAAATATGGCGGTTTTTAGAACTTTTAATCACATGAATTATTGGAGACACAGTTCAACGCGTAACAATTAATATCCACAGTTTATTCAGATTTTCTTAGTTTTTACCTAGTGTCCTTTCTCTGTTGTATGATCCAGTTTATGATTCTTTGCGACATTGAGTTGTGAATTGTCCTTAAGCTTCTCTTACTGTGACACTTCTTCAGACTGTCCCTCTTTTGGTGCTTTTGTGCATACTTACTGAATGCGGGCTATGCTTGACGTCATTCAAGCCAAGGGTTTACACCTGTTCCATGAAATCTCTGCACGGAAATGTGTCTCATCTGATTCCATATATTTATATCATCAGTTAACAATATGGACGGCAGACATATGTGTAGACACTGAGTTACAACCCAATCCTTTTATGTTCCTGTGGTTGAAATCTTTCTAGTTTTGCCTCATGGGGGCCCTTTAAGTTGGCTCATGAGCTCCTAGACACACCCTGTCCTTGTGTGTTTTATGCACACGGGTATGTGTGGTGGTTGTGCACTGATTTGTTTGCGTTTGTTTGGGAAAAAATGCCAGACAATTACAGAGTGTCATTCAAGTGTCATTAGTATCATATAGAATAATTCTGTTGCTCAGAATGTTTTACTATGTTCACATGATTGTTTTTCAGCGTTTAGCACCCCCGCGACCTACAGATGTTTGCAGAGTTTTGCTTCTTCCAATGTTGGATATAATTATCAAATTATTTATAAAAGTGGCACCTCCTTGGTGACCTCTTAGTTGGTCCCTGGTTTGGGTGATTATTTTAAACCTAGAATAAATATCTATGTGCCAAGTTTAGGGTGCTTTCAGGCTTTAGTGATTAGGAATAAGTTGTTATAAACGTTAAAGTGCAGGGTTTTTCCTGTGGACAAAATTTATGAAACTTATCCTCATAATTTTATAATTTTATTTTTTCACAAATCATAGATAATAAGAAGAGACTAGGCACTGCCATGGAGATAATAGTACCTGATGCAAATAAGGTTGACTTATTCTCCAGGCACCACATGGGTAGAGTTCAGAGAAAAAATAAAAATGCTTCATTTATTTTAATATCAATGGGAAAAATTGATATGATCTGGCCTAGAAGTAAAATACCTGAGCCGATAAAACAAGACATTTCACTTTCATGAAGACTCTTTGTGTCAGAAGGGGTTTCTGAGAGTGACTTTGAGGACAGAAAGGACAGGAGGAACCTCACTCATGGGAGGTGCCCTTGCATGGACCTGGGTCCAAGTCATCAGCCACGGAATGAGCAGAATCACAGGCTAAGCTCAGGAGGCAACTGCTGATGTGTTTCCCTCTTTACAGATGAGTAACTAGGTTTTTGTCTCACTTCCCCACAGGCCTAGAGCATTGTGTGAGCATTTAGACTATAGTCCCACGATGAGCAGTAATAATCAGCCTCGTCCTCGGCCTGGAGCCCAGTGATGGTCAGGGTGCCTGTGCTGCCAGAAGTGGAGCCGGAGAATCGATCAGGGACCCCTGAGGGTCGGTTGCTATTACTATAGATGATGGCTTTGGGGGCCATTCCTGGGATTTGTTGGTACCAGCCCACGTAACTACCAACTCCAGTGCAGGAGATAGTGACCCTCTGGCCCAGGGCCCCAGACACTGAGGATGGTTGATTCGGCCCCGACTGAGCCCAAATCCCTGGAAAGAGAAACAACAGAGAGAATATTCCTGGGGTCTAGAGACAAGGGGAGGAATCAGGCACACACTTGTGCTTCCACGACCCCTTCCCGTGCCCCACATCAAGTCACCTGTGCAGTGAGCAAGGAGGGTGAGGAGGAGAGGGGACCAGGCCATGGCGGAGGTCAGCACTGATCCTGCCTTCTGTTGCCTCACAGCTGAGCAGAGTCTCCCTTCACCTCTCCCTTCACCTCTTGATCTGTTGAGAGGGGGAGGGCCCAACCATGCAAATGCGACCCCCCTGTTTTCTGACTCCTCACTGACTTCTTTAGGTGCCTCTGCCTGAGGATGTCAGGGCGATGGGCAGGGTGGGGCCAATTTCAGGGCAGGGGTGGGGAGGTCACAGATATGAGCTCTGAGCCAAGGACACAGACAGTTGCAGGTGGCACTTCTCAGCTCTGGTCTACCGTGACCCCTCAGAAACAGGCCTTGAGTGCCCCTTAGTGTCCAGACACAGACATGCCATTGTATGAGGTGAGCACAGCCCATCAGAGACCACTTCTGCCTCCCCACTGCTCTAGCCACTCTCCCCTTTCTCAGGGCTAGACCAGGTGTCCCCACATGTGGTCCCCTATCACCTCAGGGCAGACTCTCTGTTCTACTCAGACTCCTGGGCGTGAGCCTGTCCATGGCTCCCTTGACTCTTAATGGGTCAGGCCTGAAGAGTTGTCTCTACAAACATTCCTCTAACAGTAAAGGTGTATCAAAAGGGGAAGGAGTTATTGGATATGACAGCGGAGCCAGGGCTCCAGGCGCCCATGCCAATGCAGGAAACAGCAGAGAGCAGAGGGCAGCTCCCATGGGGAACTTTGGCAGATGGGACCTGACCCTGATGAGATTATTCTTTACATGTGCTTCTTACCTAGATGGAGTGTGTTGATTCACACTCTATCCCGGCATCTATGTCAATGTGCTCATTGTCAGACATCTGAGTCATTCCAGTTTTCTCTCCCAAAGTGCATCAGGAAATAGCAGTGAGATCCTAAGGATCCCATTTGGGGCATCTGCTCTAGGATTCATGTATACTCTTTCTGAATTCCTTCCCAAATCCATGGTAGCTCTGTTCCGGAGACCTCGCAAAGGACCGTTTTCAGCCTATGTCTTCCCTGGTGGTCAAGAGGAACTTGAATGACTTTCTCGTCTTTTTATTCTATGGCATCAATCTATGTGTCTCTTGAGACCAATACCATATTGGTTTTCATGACTACAGCTTTGTAATATAAATTGAAAGTACAAAGAATGGTGTCTCGAGGTTTGTTCCTTCTCAAGATTGCTTTGGCAATTTGGGGTCTTTTCTGGTTCTATACAAAATTCAGGGTTTTTTTTTTTATTTCTGCGCAAAACTTCATTGGAATTTTATGAGGATTGCATTGAATTTATAGAGTGCTTTGAATAGCGTGGACATTTTAGCATTATATTTAATGTGGAGATCCCTGGATTTAGGAATTACCTGGAGGCTGTGTGTGAGGTCTAAGGGTTTGTCTAAGATGACCTCCATCTCTGTGCTTAAAAATGTGGGTGGATTATCATGATTCAAACAAAAGAAGAGATACTAGTTTTGGCAATAAGGAAAAGAATGTGGATATGTGCATTTTTCCTTTTTTCCACTGATGTATTCTTTAAATATCAAAAACCTTTCCTGAGCAACAGCTAACCGGTAAGCTGCAGACACTCAGTGCTGCAAGGACAAACAAAACTGTCAAGGTCGTGGAGCATGTTGGGTTCATGTGACTCACTATGACAGACAAGGAGGAGATGTTTCATGGGAGGTATTCAATGGGAAGCATTTAATATTTATAGGACTGGAGCACACAGTTCTATGTTAACCGAGAGTTGATGACTAGAAGTGTGTGTGTGTGTATAACTATATCTTATATTTTATTTATACGTAGTTTGTGTTATATATATATATATATATATATATATATATATATATATTTATATATAGTAAAAATCCCAGGAGATATATCCTAGATGTATTGTCATGAACAGTGCAGAGGGATTAGATAAACCACTGGGGAAAATAATTGTGTGAATATTTACAGGAGGAGTAGAACCTTGTGTGACACAGAGAAGGACTCGAGAGGGATCTGGTGTGAGTAATTATAATACATTGCACACTGAGAAAGGAGGGCTTAGAGCACCAGGAACTTCTGAGTCATGGGAATGAGCTCTGTCGGGTAGTAAGCTCTGTCTGGAAAATACCTGTTCGGGTATTTTCCTGCTGGCCTGCCTCACAGCCCTGTCCTCTCAGTGCCAGGGTGAACAGGCTACCGCTGACCCTGGTCCTGGTCACCCAGTTGCTCTGATAACACACAGCATCCCTAGAGGACACTCTGACCTTTGCAGATGGATATTTGAGCTTTCAGTGCCCAAGGAAAGAGCATGATTGCATCCTCTCCTGGGTGCTTGGGATGGAGACATTAATTTTCTTCAGGTCCCTAACAGCATCCAGGCTGCTCACCATGGGGCTTAGTTTACAGTGCTTATGTTCCTGGACATATTAGTGTTCCCTGACATTGTGTTTGCTTGCTGCAGGGCCCTGGCATCACTACCAGTCTCCAGTCTAAATTTGTTTTAATGTTTACTTTTTTTGAGACATAGAGAGACAGAAAGACAGAGAGAGAGAGAGAGAGCAGGGAGTTACAGTGAGAGAGCGGGAGACACAGAATCAGAAGCAGGCTCCAGGCTCTGATTCCGTGGCACAGAGCCCAAGGCAGAGATCGGCTCACGAACCACGATATCATGACCTAAGCCAAATTCCTAAGCTTAACCGACTGAGCCACCCAGGCACCCCTACCAGTCTCTAATCAAAACCAATTTCAAGGCCTCATATTTTCCAGGTTCACCACCGGTTCATATGTGATAAAAAGTCCATGGGGGTTATTCAAAGTCCTTGAACTTTGAATACTTTTTGCTGTTGTTTCTGTATTATGAGGATCTCCTGTTATATCCCATCACCTCCATGGTACAGGCTCTGGGGCCTTTGAAGTCTCTGTTTGTCAAAAGACTACCGGCTCTCCGCAAACAAGTACCCAGGGTACTCACTTCCCAATCTGGGTTTTGACCAGGCCTTTATACTTAGTCTGGAATTTAATTTTCTTCTCTGGTATACTCATGACCCATTTGCTTCTCTATTAGTCCAGTTTTGTAATTGTTCTCAGATGAACATGATATGAACCCTCATACCGTGCAAGGGACCTCTATTTTCTTAGAAATTCTTTCTCTGCTTATCCATTAAGGGGCATTGAGGAAAGGGAATCCCACTCACATTCAACACTATTATCTTTATATGGTAAATGTTCCATGGGTTAAAAGTGAAAAGACAACAAAATGTCTAGATTTTTCCGGTAATACCAGGTTTCTCTCGACAAGGTAGGATGGGTTCATAGGCCTTTTTCTCTAAAATGGTGAAATTCTTTCAGCATGATTCCAGACCGAGTCAGAGGAAAAACAAAGACAGAGAAAGCCTAGGACACATGCAGTTACACTCTACTGGTCTCACCCTGGTAATTACATCTGCAACAGTCTCATTTCCAAATAGAGTCTCATCCTGAAATATGGGAGGTTTTAGAACTTTTAATCACATGAATTGTTGGAGACACAGTTCAACTCATAATAAATATCCACAGTTTATTCAGATTTTC
Organism: Neofelis nebulosa; assembly: GCF_028018385.1. Lineage (NCBI taxonomy): Eukaryota > Metazoa > Chordata > Mammalia > Carnivora > Felidae > Neofelis > Neofelis nebulosa. The sequence continues at coordinate 75,164,202 of NC_080792.1, read as the reverse complement.
TTAGTTTTTACCTAATGTCCTTTTTCTGTTGTAAGAACCAGTTTATGATTCTTTGCGACATTGAGTTGTGAATTGTCCTTAAGCTTCTCTTACTGTGACACTTCTTCAGACTGTCCCTCTTCTTGGTGCCTTTGTCCATACTTACTGAGTCAGGGTTATGCCTGACGTCATTCAAGCCAAGGGTTTACACCTGTTCCATGAAATCTCTGGATGGGAACGTGTCTCATGTGATTCCATATATTTATACCATCAGTTAACAATATGGACGGCAGATACATGTGTAGACACTGAGTTACAACCCAGTCCTTTTATGTTCCTGTGGTTGAAATCTTTCTAGTTTTGCCTCATGGGGGCCTTTCAGTTGGCTTGTGAGCTCCTAGACACACCCTGTCCTTTTGTATGTGCGCACATGTGCATGTGTGGTGGTTGTGCACTGATTTGGTCGCGTTTGTTTGGGAGACAATGCCAGACAATGACAGAGTGTCATTTAAGTGCCATTAGTATCACATAGTATAATTCTGTGGCTCAGAATGTTTTACTCCGTTCACATGATTAACTCCTTTTCAGTGTTTAGCACCTCTACGACCTGCAGATGTTTGCAGTTTTACATCTTCCAATGTTAGACATAACTATCAAATTATTTATAAAAGTGGCACCTCCTGGGTGACCTCTTAGTTGGTTTCTGGTTTGGGTGATTACATTTAAACCCAGAATACATATCCATGTGCCAAGTTTAGGTTGCTTTCAGGCTTTAGTGATTCAGAATAAGTTGTTATAAACATTGAAGTGCAGGGTTGTTCCGATGGACAAAAGTTTTGAATCTTATCTTCATAATTTTATAATCTGAAATTGGCAGTTTTCACAAATAATAGATAACAAGACAAAACTAGTCACCGCCAATGAGATAATAGTACCAGATGCAAATAAGGCTGACTTATTCTTCAGGCACCACAAGGGTGGAGTTCAGAGGAAAACTGAAAATGCTTCATTTATTTTAATGTCAGAAGGAAAATTGATATGATCTGGCCTAAAAGTAAAATACCTCAGCTTATAAAACAAGAGATTTCTCTTTCATGAGGACTCTTTGTGTCAGAAGTGTTTTCTGAGAGTGACTTTGAGGACAGAGGACAGGAGGAACCTCACTCATGGGAGGTGCCCTTGCATGGACCTGGGCCAAAGCCATCAGCCATAGAATGAGCAGAATCACAGGCTGAGCTGAGAAGGCAACTGCTGATGTGTTTCCCTTCTTTACAGTTGAGTAACTAGGTTTTTGTCTCACTTCCCTACAGGCCTAGAGCATTGTGTGAGCTTTTAGACTATAGTCCCACGATGAGCAGTAATAATCGGCCTCGTCCTCAGCCTGGAGCCCAGTGATGGTCAGAGTGCCTGTGCTGCCAGACTTGGAGCCGGAGAATCGATCAGGGACCCCTGAGGGTCGGTTGCTATTACTATAAATGATGGTTTTGGGGGCCATTCCTGGGATTTGTTGGTACCAACCCATGTAACTACCAACTCCAGTGCAGGAGATAGTGACCCTCTGGCCCAGGGCCCCAGACACTGAGGATGGTTGAGTCAGCCCCGACTGAGCCCACGACCCTGGAAGGAGAAACAGACAGAGATATTATTCCTGAGGTCTAGAGAGAAGAGGAGTAATCAGGCGCACACTTGTGCTTCCAGGACCCCTTCCCGTGTCCCCACATCGAGTCACCTGTGCAGTGAGCAAGGAGGGTGAGGAGGAGAGGAGACCAGGCCATGGCGGAGGTCAGCACCGATCCTGCCTTCTGTTGCCTCACAGCTGAGCAGAGCCTCCCTTCACCTCTCCCTTCACCTCTTGATCTGTTGAGAGGGGGAGGGCCCAACCATGCAAATGCGACCCCCCTGTTTTTTGACTCCTCACTGACTTCTTTAGGTGCCTCTGTCTGAGTATGTCAGGGGGATGGGCAAGGGAGGGGCAATTTCATGGCAGGGGGTGGGGAGGTCATAGATGTGAGGCCTGAGCAGAGGGCACAGGCAGTGGCAGGTGGCAGGACTCACCTCTGATCTACCGTGACCCCTCAGAAACAGGCCTTGAGTGCCCCTTAGTGTCCAGACACAGTCATGCCATTGTATGACATGAGCAGAGCCTATCAGAGACCACTTCTGCCTCCCCACTGTTCTAGCCACTCTCCCATGCCTCAGGGCTAGACCAGGTGTCCCCACATGTGGCCCCCCATCATCTCAGGGCAGACTCTCTGTTCTACTCAGACTCCTGGGCGTGAGCCTGTCCATGGCTCCCTTGACTCTTAATGGGTCAGGCCTGAGGAGTTGTCTCTACACACATTCCTCTAACAGTAAAGGTGTATCAAAAGGGGAAGGAGTTAACTGAATATGACAGCGGACACAGGGCTCCAGGTGCCCGTGCCAATGCAGGAAACAGCAGAGAGCAGAGGGCAGCTCCCATGGGGAACTTTGGCAGATGGGACCTGACCCTGATGAGATTATTCTTTACATGTGCTTCTTACCTAGATGGAGTGTGTTGATTCACACTCTATCCCGGCATCTATGTCAATGTGCTCATTGTCAGACTTCTGAGTCATTCCAGTTTTCTCTCCCAAAGTGCATCAGGAAATAGCAGTGAGATCCTAAGGATCCCATTTGGGGCATCTGCTCTAGGATTCATGTATACTCTTTCTGAATTCCTTCTCAAATCCATGGTAGCTCTGTTCCGGAGACCTTGCAAAGGTCCTGGTTTCAACCTATGTCTTCCATGGTGGTCAAGAGGAACTTGAATGACTTTCTGGTGTTTTTTTTTTCTATGGCATGAATCTTGTGTCTCCTGAGAACAATACCACATTTGTTTTCATGACTACAGCTTTGTAATATAATTTCAAAGTGCGAAGTATGGTGTCTCGAGGTTTGTTCCCTCTCAAGATTGCTTTGGCAATTTGGGGTCTTTTCTGGTTCTATACAAAATTCAGGGTTTTTTTTTTTATCTGTGCAAAATGTCATTGGATTTTTTATGGGGATTGCATTGAATTTATAGAGTGCTTTGGGTAGTGTGGACATTTTAGCATTATATTTAATGTGGAGATCCCTGGATTTAGGAATTACCTGGAGGCTGTGTGTGAGGTCTACGTGTTTGTCTAAGATGACCTCCATCTCTGTGCTTAAAAATGTGGATGGATTATGATGATTCAAATGATAGAAGAGATACTAGTTTTGGCAATAAGGTAAAGAATGTGGATATGTGCATTTTTCCTTTTTTTCACTGATGTATTCTTTAAAAATCAAAAACCTTTCCTGAGCACCAGCGAAGTATCGGTAAGCTGCAGACACTCAGTGTTGCAAGGACAAACAAAACTGTCAAGGTCGTGGGGCATGTTGGGTTTTCATGTGACTCACTATGACAGACAAGGAGGAGATGTTTCTTGTGAGGTATTCAATGGGAAGGATTAAATATTTATACGCTAGAGCACAAGGTTCTATGTTAACCAAGAGTCAATGACTAGAAGTGTGTATGTGTGTATGTAACTGTATCTTATGTTTTATATATGTGTAGTTTGTGTTTCTTACATTTATATATATATATCATATCATTATATCATATATATATGATATAAATCCCAGGAGATATATCCTAGATGTATTGTCATGAACAGTGCAGAGATGGATTAGATAAACCACTGGGGAAAATAATTGTGTGAATATTTACATATGAGTAGAACCTTGTGTGACACAGAGAAGGACTAGAGAAGGATCTGGTGTGAGTAATTATAATACATTGCACACTGAGAAAGGAGGGCTTAAAGCACCAGGAAGTTCTGGGTCATGGGACTGAGCTCTGTCGGATAGTAAGGTCTGTCTGGAAAATACCTGTTCGGGTATTTTCCTGCTGGTCTGCCTCACAGCCCTGTCCTCTCAGTGCCAGTGTGAACAGGCCACCGCTGACCCCGGTCCTGGTCACCCAGCTGCTCTGATAACACACAGCATCCCTAGAGGACACTCTGACCTTTGCGGATGGATATTTGAGCTTTCAGTACTCAGGGAAGGAGCATGAGTAGATCCTCTTCCGGGTGCTTGGGATGGAGACATTCATTTTCTTCAGGTCACTAACAACGTCCAGGCTGGTCAACATAGGGCTTATTTTACAATGTTTATGTTCCTGGACATATTAGTGTTCCCTGACATTGGGTTTGCTTGCTGCGGGGCCCTGGCATCACTACCAGTCTCCGATCTAAATTTGTTTTAATGTTTATTTTTTTTTAAGAGAGAGAGGACAGAGAGAAAGAAAAAAGAGAGACATAGAGAGAGAGAGCGAGAGCAGGGAGGTACAGAGAGAGAGCGGGAGACGCAAAATCAAAAGCAAGCTCCAGGCTCTGATTCTGTGGCACAGAGCCCCAGGCAGGGCTTCGGCTCACAAACCACGAGATCATGACCTGAGCCAAAGTCTGAAGCTTAAGCGACTGAGCCATCCAGGCACCCCTACCAGTCTCCAATCGAAACCAATTTCAAGGCCTCATATTTCCCAGGTTCACTCCCGGTTCATATGTGATAAAAAGTCCATGGGGGTTATCCTTGAACTTTGAATACTTTTTGCTGTTGTTGCTGTATTGTGAGAGTCTCCTGTTATCCCACCACCTCCATTATTACAGGCTCTGGGGCATCTGAAGTCTCTGTTTGTCAAAAGACTACCTGTTCTCCGCAGAGAAGTAATCACTGTACTTAATTCCCAATGTGGGTTTTGACCAGGCCTTTATACTTAGTCTGGAATTTATTTTCTTCTCTGGTATACTTATGACCCATTTGCCTCTCTATTGGTCCAGTTTCGTAAGTGTTCTCAGGATGAACATTGATATAAACCATTATACAGTACAAGGGAATGTATCTTCTTAGAAATTTGTTCTCTGCTCATCCATCAAGGGGAATTCAGGAAAGGGAATCCAACTCACATTCAGCCCTATTATTTTTATTTGGTACATGTTCCATGGGTTAACAGTGAAAAGACAACAAAATGTCTAGATTTTTTCCGGTAATACCAGGGTTCTCTGGACAATGTAGGATGGGTTCATAGGCCTTTTTCTCTAAAATAGTGAGATTCCTTTCAGCATCATTGCAGGCCGAGTCAGAGGAAAAACAAAGACAGAGAAAGCCTAGAACACATGCAGTTACACTCTACTGGTCTCACCCTGGTAATTACATCTGCAACAGTCTCATTTCCAAATAGAGTCTCATCCTGAAATATGGGAGTTTTTAGAACTTTTAATCACATGAACTGTTGGAGACACAATTCAACGTGTAACAATTAATATCCACAGTTTATTCAGAATTTCTTAGTTTTTTCCTAATGTCCTTTTTCGGTTGTAAGATCCAGTTTATGATTCTTTGCGACATTGAGTTGTGAATTGTCCTTAAGCTTCTCTTACTGTGACACTTCTTCAGACTGTCCCTCTTGTTGGTGCCTTTGTGCATACTTACTGAGTGGGGGTTATGCCTGACATCATTCAAGCAAAGGGTTTACACCTGGTCCATGAAATCACTGCATGGAAATGTGTCTCATCTGATTCCATTTATTTATACCATCAGTTAACAATATGGACGCAGACATATGTGTAGACACTGAGTTACAACCCAATATTTTTATGTTCCTGTGGTTGAAATCTTTCTAGTTTTGCCTCATGGGGGCCCTTTAAGTTGGCTCATGAGCTCCTAGACACACCCTGTCCTTGTGTGTGTGCGCACACGGGTATGTGTGGTGGTTGTGCGCTGATGTGCTTGCGTTTGTTTGGGAGACAATGACAGACAATGACAGAGTGTCATTTAAGTGCCATTAGTTTCATATAGAATAATTCTGTGGCTCAGAGTGTTTTCCTCTGTTCACATGATTAATTGTTTTTCAGTGTTTAGCACCCCCGCGACCTACAGATGTTTGCAGAGTTTTGCTGCTTCCAATGTTGGATATAATTATCAAATTATTTATAAAAGTAGCACCTCCTTGGTGACCTGTTAGTTGGTTCCTGGTTTGGGTGATTATTTTAAACCTAGAATAAATATCCATGTGCCAAGTTTAGGGTGCTTTCAGGCTTTAGTAATTAGGAATCAGCTGTTATAAACATTGAAGTGCAGGGTGTTTCCTATGGACAAAATTTATGAAACTTATCCTCATAATTTTATAATTTTAAATTGGCATTTTTTCACAAATAATAGATAAGAAGAAGAGACTAGCCACTGCCATGGAGATAATAGTACCAGATGCAAATAAGACTGACTTATTCTTCAGGCACCACATGGGTAGAGTTCAGAGAAAAAATAAAAATGCATCATTTATTTTTATATCAGAAGGAAAAATTGATATGATCTGGCCTAGAAGTAAAATACCTCAGCTGATAAAACAAGAGATTTGTCTTCCATCAAGACTCTGTGTCGGAAGGGTTTTCTGAGAGTGACTTTGAGGACAGAAAGGACAGGAGGAACCTCACTCACGGAGGTGCCCTTGCATGGACCTACGTCCAAGTCATTAGCCACAGAACGAGCAGAATCACAGGCTAAGCTGAGGAGGCAACTGCTGATGTATTTCCCTCTTTACAGATGAGTAACTAGGTTTTTATCTCACTTCCCCACAGGCCTGGACCACTGTGTAAGCACTGCCACTGCTGTACCATGATAAGCAGTAATAATCAGCCTCGTCCTCGGCCTGGAGCCCAGTGATGGTCAGGGTGCCTGTGCTGCCAGACTTGGAGCCGGAGAATCGATCAGGGACCCCTGAGGGTCGGTTGCTATCATAATAGATGATGGTTTTGGGGGCCATTCCTGGGATTTGTTGGTACCAGTACACGTAACTACCAACTCCAGTGCAGGAGATAGTGACCCTCTGGCCCAGGGCCCCAGACACTGAGGATGGTTGATTCGGCCCCGACTGAGCCCAAATCCCTGGAAAGAGAAACAACAGAGAGGATATTCCTGGGGTGTAGAGAGAAGAGGAGGAATCAGGTGCACACTTGTGCTTCCAGGACCCCTTCCCGTGTCCCCACATCAAGTCACCTGTGCAGTGAGCGAGGAGGGTGAGGAGGAGAGGGGACCAGGCCATGGCGGAGGTCAGCACCAATCCTGCCTTCTGTTGCCTCACAGCTGAGCAGAGCCTCCCTTCACCTCTCCCTTCACCTCTTGATCTGTTGAGAGGGGGAGGGCCCAACCATGCAAATGCGACCCCCCTGTTTTCTGACTCCTCACTGACTTCTTTAGGTGCCTCTGCCTGAGGATGTCAGGGGGATGGGCAGGGTGGGGGCAATTTCAGGGCAGGGGTGGGGAGGTCACAGAGGTGAGGCCTGAGCAGAGGGCACAGGCAGTGGCAGGCGGCAGTTCTCATCTCTGATCTACCGTGACCCCTCAGAAACAGGCCTTGAGTGCCCCTTAGTGTCCAGACACAGTCATGCCATTGTATGACATGAGCAGAGCCCATCAGAGACCACTTCTGCCTCCCCACTCCTCTAGCCACTCTCCTCTACCTAAGTGTTAGACCAGGTATCCCCACGTGGCCCCCCATCACCTCAGGGCAGACTCTCTGTTCTACTCAGACTCCTGGGGGTGAGCCTTTCCATGGCTCCCTTGACTGTTCATGGATCAGGACTGAAGAGTTGTCTCTACACACATTCCTCTAACAGTAAATGTGTACCAATAGGGGAAGGAGTTAACTGAATATGACAGCGGAGCCAGGGCTCCAGGCGCCCGTGCCAATGCAGGAAACAGCAGAGAGCAGAGGGCAGCTCCCATGGGGAACTTTGGCCGTTGGGACCTGACCCTGATGAGATTATTCTTTACATGTGCTTCTTACCCAGATGGAGTGTGTTGATTCACACTCTATCCCGGCATCTATGTCAATGTGCTCATTGTCAGACGTCTGAGTCATTCCAGTTTTCTCTCCCAAAGTGCATCAGGAAATAGCAGTGAGATCCTAAGGATCCCATTTGGGGCATCTGCTCTAGGATTCATGTATATTCTTTCTGAAATCCTTCCCAAATCCATGGTAGCTCTGTTCCGGAGACCTTGCAAAGGACCGTTTTCAGCCTATGCGTTCGCTGGGTGTAAGAGGAACTTCAATGACTTTCTGGTCTTTTTATCTATGGCATGAATCTATGTGTCTCTCGAGAACAATACCACATTGTTTTTCATGACTACAGCTTTGTAATATAATTTCAAAGTGTGAAGAATGGTGTCTCGAGGTTTGTTCCTTCTCAAGATTGCTTTGGCTATTTGGGGTCTTTTCTGGTTCTATACAAAATTTGTTTTTTTTTTTAAATATCTGTGCAAAACGTCGTTGGATTTTTTATGGGGATTGCATTGAATTTATAGAGTGCTTTGGGTAGTGTGGACATTTTAGCATTATATTTATTGTGGAGATCCCTGGATTTAGGAATTACCTGTAGGCTGTGTGTGAGGTCTAAGGGTTTGTCTAAGATGACCTCCATCTCTGTGCTTAAAAATGTGGATGGATTATGATGATTGAAATGAAAGAAGAGTTACTAGTTTTGGCAATAAGGTAAAGAATGTGGATATGTGTACTTTTTCTTTTTTAATTCACTGATGTATTCTTTTTAGTTCAAAAACCTTTCCTGGGCACCAGCTAAGTGCCGGTAGACTGCAGACACTCAGTGTTGAAAGGACAAACAAAACTGTCAAGGTCGTGGAGCATGTTGGGTTTTCATGTGACTCACTATGACAGACAAGGAGGAGATGTTTCATGGGAGGTATTCAATGAGAAGCATTAAATATTTGTAGGACTAGAGCACAGGGTTCTATGTTAATCGAGAGTCGATAACTAGAAGTTGTGTGTGTGTGTATAACAATATCTCATGTTTTATTTATACGTAGTTTGTGTTTCATATATATATGTGTGTATATACACATATATATATGGTATGAATCCCAGAAGATATATCCTAGATGTATTGTCATCAACAGTGCAGAGATGGATTGGATAGATACTGGGGAAAAGAATTGTGTGAATATTTACAGAAGGAGTAGAACCTTGTGTGACGCACAGAAGGACTAGAGAAGGATCTGATGTAATTATAATACATTGCACACTGAGAAAGGAGGGCTTAGAGCACCAGGAACTTCTGAGTCATGGGATGAGCTCTGTCCTTACAATTCCCAAGCTTCTGTGTTTTCCCAAATATGCAGTCCCGTCTGGAAGGGAAACCTATCTGGTGCCGGGGACCGAGTCACCTCCAGTGTCTCCCTCACCACTGGGGCTTCCTGGCTGCATCCTGGGATGACTGTGTTGCTGACTATCGCCTATGGGTGCTCTTGGGAAAAGGCAACGTGAGAGGCACATGTCCCTTGTTTCTAATTACAGTGTGTCCTTGAAGAATCTCATGTGCATTTTTGTTAACGGACCCTGCCCCATGAAGTGTGAGGATGGGGGCAGGTGCAGAGGATTATGGGGACTGGCTTGCCTGGGTGGGAAGTGTCCTGACATGACAAAGAGATGGGATGTCTCCTCAGGCCTTCCTGATACAACCTGTGGAGTGGTGAGCCTGCCCTCTGCCCTTCTTATCCCTCAGTGCAGGACACAACTTCCCTGAGGGGTCCCTCACCTGACGTCCCAACAACACAACTATCTAAGTGGTGGGGGAGCACCGAGTGATGCATGCTGAGGAAGCCACAACTCTGAAGTAAGGACTGAGGTGTGGTGGTGCCTGCCACACAGGAGGTCGCACTTGGGGGATCAGAAGCCCCCGACCCTGTGTAGGGATGGGTGGGGTGCCAGGCAGGCTCAAGTCCAGAGGGTCCCTCTCTCTGCTCAACTCCAGTTCCTTCTCCCAGTCCTAAGTGAGTCTGAACTCTGAGACAGCAGGGGGCACTGGAGGTCTGTCCCTCTCCATTGGGGGAGGTGCAGGGATGGCTGAGGGGTGTCTCAGCTGGGCACACAGTCCTGGAACCCTGCCTTGTACCCTCTGCTCTATGCTCACCGGGGCCCACGATTGGCTCCCCAGCCCCACCCCCCCTCAGCTGTCACCATATTTAGTGACTAGTTTTCGGGACCCAGGAGAGGAGTGATTTGCATGAAGGATTCCTCTCTGCTCTCCAAAGTGGGGAGGGGATGAGAGAGGCTTTGTGCAGTTCTCTCACTGGTGGGCTCAGTCAGGCACACAGCCTGGGCTGTCTACACCTTGACCTGGACCCCTCTCCTCCTCACCCCCCTTGTTCTCCGCTTAGGTGACTGGCTGTGGAAAGCAAGGTGAGTGATTTTGGGCTGGGGTGTGCTGGGCTCCTTCTTCCCTTCTTTTGAAGAACAAGCTGGAGGCATTCCCTCGGGACCTGCCTGTCCATGTCTCCACTGCTCTGTTGCAGGGTCCTGGGCACAGTGTGCCCCGACACAGGAGGCCTCCCTGTCAGGGTTTCAGGGGCACAAGGTGACCCTCACCTGGACGGGAATTAGCAACAGTGTTGGAGCAAATTATGTGGGCTGCTTCCAAGAGATTTCTCTCAGCGTTACCACAACTGTGGTGCTCAGAAGAAATAGGCCCTCGGGGATCTCAGCTCGGTTCTCTGGCTCCCACTCTGGGAACAAGGCCTCTAGGACCTTCTCAGCCTGCAGCCTGAGGATGAGCCTTATTGTTAGTGCTCAACATGGGGCAGAAGCATCACTTCTGACTTACTGCTGCAGGCCCATGGGGACCTGAGACAGAAAGCTGTCTCTGTCACCCCCAGGACTGCCGGTGAGAAACAGACAGGGAGGCCTTGGAGACCCTGGAGGGTCTGAGGGTCTGACTCTGAGCACAGAGGAAATTTAAAGGGTCAGTGACAGTAGTTGCCTCTCATTTGTTTTTTCTTCCTCTCCTTCCTCTCCTGTCTCTCTTTCTCTCTAACTTTCTTTCTCTTTCTTTCTTTCTTTCTTTCTTTCTTTCTTTCTCTCTCTCTCTTTCTTTCTTTCTTTCTTTGTTTCTTTTCCTTTCTTTCTTTCTTTCTTTCTTTCCTTCTTTCTTTCTTCCTTCTTTACTTTCCTTTGTTTTCTTTTCTTTCTCTCTCTTTCTCTCCCTATCTCTCTCCCTTTCCTCTTTCCTTCCTTCCTCCCTTCCTTTCTTCCTTGGATAAAGAGCTGTATTTGGATTAAATGAGAGCTGGAGAAAGCGAAGGGCCTGAGACACCAGTGAGATTAGGTTCCAAAAGGGCAGGCAGAGCTTATCAACCCAATGGACTCCATTTCCCAGCAGCCTCCCAGTTAGTAGGGTCAGTAAAGTCCTGCTGGGAAATGTATTTGCCAGTAAATGACCAACGTTTGCCCACCATCACTACAATGGTAGAGTTTCTCTTTTCCATAATTAAAACTCCATATCACTTCCCACGACACCTCGAATATTGCAAAAAAGTTTAAAAAATCACATTTGACACCTCTTATACTCGTCTTCAGTAGTTAGCTCCGAAGACTCATCATCTGCCAAAAAGAGTTCTACTAAACTCATCAGCTGAAATGTCCATTCAAGTAGTGAGAAGACAGTCTTTACTAACCCATGGTCATTCTTATCCAATTCCCCAGCCAGTCATGGCTGAACAGCAGAGTAAGGCTCAGAGAGGGGTGAAGGAGGAGGGGGATGGGGCTAATTTTCCCCAGGACAAAGATGGCATCTGATTCTTGGTCGGAGAGCAGAACCAGAAAGGCTTGAGGGAAGGGTCCAGGCCCTTTACTCAGTCAGAAACAGTGCTGTAGAAGAGAAGGAGGAGGAGGAGGAGGAGGAGGAGGAGGAGGAATGCTTGCCATGCTTGTGGTTTTGTATATCTGTAAGAACTTTCTTCATTTTCTTCCACATCTTCTTTGCATCGGCATTCCTGGTCTTACCATGCCAGGTGCCAAGGGATTCACAGGAGGGATGCCAGGAGCAGGTGGTGGGTAGGGAGCAGGTAGGGACCTAGGGGTTGGCCTCCCGGATGCCCTGGTTATGGTGCAGGATGGGGGTGCACTGGGGAGAAGGCTGAGTCCCCCGGGGAGCTGCTGCAGGAGATGGAGAGGGGCCTGGAGGGCAGGCAGCGTGGTCAGGAGGTGGATGGCAGGATGAGCACCTTCAGGGTACCTGACGCACCAGCAGTCAGGCCATTGCCCCCTCTCTGCCCTCAGCCCTTGTAACCGCCAAGTCCTTCACTTTACGTGACACTTATACAACCACATCTTTCTGTCCTTTCATTGTTTCAAGATATACTTTTCTCTACCATTCTTTTCTTTTATTGTAGTTTAAAACTTTTTGAAGTTTATTCACCTTTGAGAGACAGAGAAAGACAGAGTGTGAGCAAGGGGGGGCAGAGAGAGAGGGAGACACAGAATCTGAAACAGGTGCAGGCTCCGAGCTGTCAGCATAGAGCCCATCGCAGAGCCTGAACTCATGAACAAGGAGATCATGACCTGTGCCAAAGGCCGACACCTAACTGACTGAGCCATTCAGGCACCCCATTCACCATCCTTTTAAATTCATCCTATATGTATCTTTATTTTAAGAGTGGCCCTTTTGATCCGTTATGTCAATCCATGTCTGTAACTGGAACAATTGGTGCATTTAAATGTAATATAATTTAATATCTTTAGGTAATGTATTTAATTTAATATCATCTTTGTTATCTTATTTTGTTCTCTTCTTAAATCCAGATTTAGATTTAAAGAAGTTAAATTCCTTTCTCACTCTTTTCTTGCATCCTGTTTCACATATTGACTATTTCGCATGTTGACTGTTGTGCAGTTTTTACATTTAGTAACATGGATGATGAGTAGCCTGACCCGGAACAAGAGAACTAGGAGGAGACCCTGAGGACTGGGTGTCACCGGAAACCCAACTGGGGCCTCCACCTGGGAGCTGTTAGTGCCGGCCCATGTTTTTCTCGCGAAAGTTTGTTACACTTTCCAGAGCAGAAAGAAGCGACTGCCACAACCAGACTAGGCAGCCTTCTGAGTCCTCAGGACCATGAAGCCTGGACGTGAGGCTCGTCTCTGCTGTCGAAGAGCCTGTTCAGGGAAGGAGCAGGTGTCCCGGGTGGCACACTGAGTCGTTGGGGTTTGCCGCGTCTTCTCCCCCCTTCCGGTCTCAGAAGGATCTGCATGGCACCTGTGCTTGTACCTGCCCACGCGCCTTCTCAAAGGAAACCTAAAAAGAAGCAGTGATAAAGTGCTTGTACAGCCTGTCTACTTATTGCTAAAGTTTTGAGCCAGGGTCTTTAGGAAAGAAAATATTTCACCATTTATTCAAATTACCTTTTATGTTATTACCTGAATTCAGTGATTGTTTTCTTACAGAGCCATTTGAAATGTATACATCTTTATCCTAGGATCAAAAACAGTGAACACTCTGAATTCTTTTTAAAGTCTCTAAGAAAACAAAGCATTTGCTTTTATTAATGCTCTCCACCTCTCCTGGGCCTGCCTCCGTTTCACATCAGCACCTTGTGCCTGGGAGTGTGTGTTGGCCTGAGCTGACCAGGTGCAGACGTCAGAATGGACAGGGGCCCGAGCTGTAGTTTTATGAGATGGGAACCACCTGGCCTGTGTCTCCTCCGCAGATGCCGGAGCCCACAGACCATGTCCCAACCTGAATTACAAAGACGATGGAGGGAAGACGACACATATGGTGGGGACCTGGTTGTTCAAAGTTCTATCATCTGCCTCTCTTATCTGGACCCCAAACTTCCAAGCTACGTGGTCAGTCAGGGACTGAGTTCAATTCCCACAAGACACGCACTGTGTTAACCAAACCAATCGCACAATCCCTTCCCTTGTCGCCCAATAGCGTCAGGGCAGATGGAGGGGTGATATGATCGAGTCACGTGAAATCTGAGGCTGCTGATCAGTGGGAGATGGAGAACAAGTCTGTGTCACACAGAGGGTGTGTCGTGTGGGTGTGACCGGAGCCTGCAGAGACATTCGGTCGTCATGTGAGAAGTCAGGGTGAGGCACAATGTATTGCTTGTGTGTTCCCTTTCTTCCCCAGACAGTGTCGGCTCCCTGAGCCTGGGGACCCTCCCTGTCACTTCTGCACTGCGACTTGAGCTCCTAAACCAACAGAGGTCATGTAGTGAAGGTTCAGTAAATGCCATTCATGCATATCATGTGGACAATGACTTTCCTGAGTCAGACACAGCTGTACTGTGTGTCCGGGTCTGTCTTGACACCTTGATATGAACTCATCTGTGCCCCTCAAAACCCTGTATGGAAACCCGAACCCACATTGTGACTGTTTGAGAAAAGGCATTAAAAGATGTAATCGTGGATAATGAGGTTAGGAGGGTGCTGCCCCCATAAACAGTGCTGGTGTCTTTACAGAAGAGGTAGAGGCAGCATGGGTAAGCACACATGGGAATGCCACGTGAGGACCCAGGACGAATGTCGCCACTTGCAAGTCAAGGAGAGTGGCCTCAGGGGAAATCAATCCTGCCACCCCCTTGAACGTGGACATTTAGGCTCCAAACTGAGAGAAATTCACTACCGTTGGTGTAGGCATCCAGTGTGTGGTATCGTCATATGGTAGGCGTAGCAGACAGGCACAACCCTCAGGGACACTGGTCCCCAGGACAACCGGCCCCAGCATCCAGGAATTTCTGCTCAGCTTGTATAAAACAGAAAATATGTGCCTATAAGGACAGGCTTTGGGGACAGAATTGACAGGGAAAGGACATAGACTAGAGGAGGTTCGTTGGGTTTTGTTTTCAGGCCTCAGTTTTAGGTCAAACAAAGAGGGAAGCAGCTGTGTTGCTTCAAACAAAGAGGGAAGCAGAAGGTGGCAGCTACACAAGGAAAGCCCATCACTGTGGGGACGACAGGTTTTTGTCTCACTTTCCCACAGGCCTGGAGCTCTGTGTGAGCACTGAGACTATCGTCCAATGATGCACAATAGTAATCAGCCTCGTCGTCAGCCTGCAGCCCAGTGATGGTCAGGGAGCCCGAGCTGCCAGACTTGGAGCCAGAGAATCGATCGGGGACCCCAGAGGGTCGTTTGTTATTCTCATAAATCAGGAGACTGGGGGCCGTTCCTGGGACTTGTTGGTACCAGCTCACATAATTACCACCCCCGATGTTGGAGCTGCTTCCAGTGCAGGAGATGGTGACCCTCTGGCCCAGGGACCCCGACACTGAGGGCGGCTGAGTCAACACTGACTGGGCCCAGGACCCTGGAAGGGGTAGAAACACAGAGAGGGTGATGCTGGGGTCTGGATACAAGGGAGTGGAAGCAGGACCCACATGTCCTCCCAGAGCCCCCTCTAGTGTGCCCTCATCCAGTCACCTGTGCAGTGAGCAAGGAGAGTGAGAAGGAAAGGAGACCAGGCCATGGTGGTGGTCATCACCGATTCTGTCTTCTGTGCCTCATGGCTGAGCAGAGCCTCCCCTAACCTCTCCCTTCCCCTCTTCATCTTCTGAGGGAGGGAGGGCCCCCTCCATGCAAATGAGACCCCAGCTCTCTGACCCCTCCCTGGGCCTATGTCAGTTCCCTCCGCCTGAAGATGTCAGGGGGCTGGTCGAGGGGGGGCTGTTTCAGGCCAAAGGGTGAGGAGGACACAGTTGTGAGCCGTGTGCAAGGGGCACTGACAGTACAGGTGGTAGGTTTCAGTTCTCATCAGCCCTGAACCCACAGCAATGGGTCCTGTGAGCCCCCTGGTGTTCAGACTCAGAGCCGCCATTGTTTGAACTGGTAGGCAAGTCCACCAAAGAGAGCTCCTGTGTCCCCATTGCACTGCCCACTGCACTCTGACAAGGGTCAGTCCAGGTGTTCCTCTAGGGAACCTCCCATAACCTAAGGCAGACTGGATGCTCTACTCAGACTCCTCAGGGAGAGTCAGTCCATGACCGCCTGTATGGATCATGGGTCAGGAAGGAGGTGGTGTCTCTACCAAAAGTCCACTTAGATCAAGATCATGCCCAGTGCAGTGATGAGTACCACTGGACACGTGGACCCTTCTGTGTAGGATTCTGTGTCCTTTCCTGTTACGTGATTTCTCCCGGGTTTCCAGAGCTCACCTTCCTCCAAGTTTCCCACAGCACTGAGGAAAGAGGGAGAGCTCTGTTCAGGCTGTGGGGAGAAACAGTTGTGTGTATTCCTCGGGACGTTACGCAAAAAAATCTTTGTCATCTGTCACTATGTCTGCCTGTTGAAAACAATAGCTCTCCTCATACTATGTGCAGTGATTCCTTCCAGGATCTGCTCTCCCAGCAAAGAGACCCAAGTCTACAGGAGCCTTGAGTGTGACACTGACCTCAGAGCCCAAAGACAAACTTGCAGGCCGTTCTGGGAGGGAAGGAGCGACAGCAGCAGGTGCTCTGACGAGGATCCGGTGACACAGTTTATGTGTTAGTCAGCACTTAGCCCAGTGTGCCCTTTGAATGGGTGTGTGCTCCTTTATACAAAATTTCTCTCAGTAATATTTATTTCAGTCAATGACATCTTTATTATGAAAATGCAGATACAATCACTAGTATAGTTTTCATACAACTGTATTTATTGCAGAGCAAAGATGGATAGAAATTGTAGGTAAAAACATGGATGGAAAAACAATGCAAAAAGGATGCCTGCTATAAACTTTTTGCAAAGTCATGTTTTCTTTGCAACCAGCTTACTATGGTGGCATTGTTCTATAAGTAGGTGAGTCTGGCATGATGTGCAATGAAACCCCAGTGGGAGTCTGTTCCTAGGAATCAGAGCCATCTCAGTGATTCAATTACTAAGCACACACAGAGCTTCTAGGAGAGAGCGATTTGGGGTCAGACTTGTCTCTGGGGTGAGCACAGCTCTACCTGTGTTCTTTGTGTCCAGCATATGCAGGAGAGAGCAATAGTTCATCCAGCCACCATGACTAGAGGAGTGAATTTCTGTTCACCAAGGCTACATGAATCTTCGGTCAAAGATCCCACATGTGAGCGGTGGAGAGGTGGAGATGAGGGGGACTATGTCCCTGAGGTCACAGGCATTGTGGCCCCAGTTTGAGACAGAAGAATTTTCATCAGAACTCCAACCTGGCTGGAGGTGTCGCTGGGGGGACTGAGGGAGTAACAGTCCAGCATTAAGAGCACAGGGAGGGTGTGATACATCCCCCTGGGCTTTGAGCTGTGTGGGAGCAACACTGAAGCTGCTATTCCAGAACCAATGTACTGATCAGCCTCAAGTGCTGACTGGAGCCCAAGGGCGTCAGAGGCTGAACTGCCCACAACGATAGAGACTCACCCTGGGATTCCTGAGCATCAACCTGTCTTAGGAGAGAAGGTGATCAGGGCAAGTCCTGGCTGCTCAGTGACAGGACACTGGTCACACTGGATGTCGCTGGAGTTTCCTGATGATGAGAATGCTTCCTCCTGGGCTTGTGACCCTGAGGTTGGCTGGATGAGCACAGGTTGACCATAAGTTTTGGGGAGGAAGAGAAGCCAGGAAGCTACAAAATCCCGAACACCATATACTCAGATACAGGAGAGATCCGTGTTTGTGTGTGTATGTGTGTGTGTGTGTGAGAGAGAGAGAGAGTGAGAGAGAGAGAGAGAGAGAGAGGGAGAGAAAGAGAGAGAGAATGGAAAACCTTTCCTTCAGAGGCCACACATGAAGACAAGTGTATCCCTGTCCCCTTATGTCCTCTCTGCATTTGCTGAGTGTTGTGTTGGTCCCCATGCAAACCCATCCCTGGCGCTGGCTCTCTGTATGACTGTCCAGCGTTCTGGAGCTTGGAACTCAAGAAGACCAATGTCTGGAAGTCCACTTCTCTTGCACGAGTATGAAACTTACGCAAAGGGGAGGAATATGGTCTGAATTAGTTCTATAGGAATTTCACTGAATCAGAATGTCAGGCCTTGTGGATGGGCCTTCTATCCATTCTCCTTCCTGTAGACACATTTCCCATAGCTGTGGGGTCTTCAGGTCTTCGGAAGCACAAGATAGGGGCTGATCACACAGCCCCTTCTTCATGCCCTTCACATCACAGCCCTCCCCCACTGTGCCTCTCGTACCCCCTCATACCTCCATTGGGTGACCGTCAGATAGTGTCTACTGTTATTTTGCAAAAGGTTTAATGCTTGACACTGCATTGCTTGGTGCAAAAGTGTGTGGCTGAGTGAGTGTCCTTATGGTCTTAGAAACCAATATTCTCAAGACCAAGAAAAGCTGTCATGTATTGAAATATGCAGCCAATCCTTCCTTCGTTCACCATGGCAAAAGTTACCCTGTGTGCAGCCTCGGTCATTCTGAAGGCAGAAGTAATTGCATGAATCGCTTCTCTGTGCAAATACTCAAAGGCTGGGTGGACATTCATTTCACGGAAATACGGTAATCATGTTGTCGTATTACAGAGATTGATGAGGTTGGTGGGGCATGAAAACTACAATCAGAGATGAGAGCAGGAATCACATGAGGAAGTGATTTCCTGCTGGTCCATTTCTGCATCGTCTCTTTAGAGATGGATCCTGGAGAGTGGAAACTCTTGCAAGATTATAGTTTTCTCTGAAATCCTAACATAGAGATGGAGTTCGGGCCTGAAGAGCCATAGAGAGAGGCGGAAGGCCTGAGGGAAGCAGGAGAAGAGGGGAGACGAGCAGAGTGTGTGTGGGGGAGGGTGCAGTGAGGAGAGTCTGAAGACTTTGGGACTCACTTTTAGTCAGATGGGTGAGAGAGGAAATTGTCTCTGACCAAGGTGCTTATTAACATGTCAGATATGGTTGTGTCATCAGTAACACAAGAGACACAGTTTACGGCTTGAGATTTGTGGATGAACGTGAGTACCTCTGTCACCATTTTCAGTCCAGACAACAGTACTGTATGATCTCAGAAACTACACACCTGTCTCTACATCCTAGATGCTGACACCGAATTGCTGAAATTCTTGTCATTTTCTAAATGAAAAGAACACTAGAAACATCTTAGTTCTAATGATGTGACTCTGGGTGGGCTCCCTGAAGCCTCCTGGATGGGGCTGGTCCCCAGAAAGACCAAGGCTTGGTCAGAGGCTGGGAATCTTCACCCCTCATACTTGAGAGACAGGAAAAAGGCTGACAGCGTAGTTAATGTCTGATCATGTCTCCCCGAATCCTCAATAAAATCACAAAGCACAGTGATTGAAGAGCTTCTGGTTTGGCGAACACATCCACTCCCAGAAGAGATGCACCTCAACTCCCCAGGGACTGATGCTCTGGTGCTCGGGACGCTCCCAGACTTGACACTAGGTGGCTCTTCATTACTTGTTCCCCTGTCCCCTTCACCATATCTTTAATGAACTGACTAAAGGAGTCAGTGTTTCCCTGAGATCTGTGAGCCCCTCAGGCGAATAAATGGAACGCATCGAGGGAGATGTGGGAACCTCCAATTTGTCGCACGTTGGACAGAGGGTACAGGTGAGCTACTAGCTGCTGTTGGCATCAAAATGGGGAGCAGCCTCCTGGTGCTGAGCCCTTCACCTGTGCACATGTCACCGTTTCCTGGCAGATAAACCTCGGTGTGAAATTCAGGTAAATTTGAGGACACTCTCCACATGTCCCAGAGAGTTCCTTGTTGTGGGAAAACACATAAACAGACAAACATATAATCAATGACCAGGAGTGTGTAAAGTGAATTATTCTGAGACTAGTAAAGGAGAGACAACAAGAGAGAGAGAGACTGAGGTTTATGTTGTAAAAGTATTTATTCTCCAGACACCATAAGCCTGTGCCATCGGGCTCTATTCCCTCACCTGTGTGCGCTCCTGGGACACCTGTGCTGTCTCAGGCAACAGCATGATCTGTGTGTTATTCCTTCTTCCTCAAGGACACGTGACCCCTCAGAGGACTCCCTCCTACAGGAGCGTCCACACAAGTGTCTCAGTACAGGATGCTCGGAGACAAGGCTTTCAGCCCCAAGTGTTTTTGTGTCACTCCCTCCTTGTCTGAGACACTGTAAGGAAAGCTGCTTCCACTGCCAGGATCTGTAGCACAATAGAAGCTTCGTGCTTAGGCTGCTCATCAGAGATGAGCAGAATTCCTGCATTGGCCCAGGCATCTTTGGATTCAGAGAAGCAACTGGGGACCCCGGACCCTGGTGCTTATTTGAGTGTGAAGAGAACCAAAGAAGATACCAGGGAGGGCTCCCTGGCTTCTCTGGAACCTGTCTATGTAGTAGCTGCAAACACGAAATCCACTGTTCATGGCGCAGGTGAGTCCGGCCGTTGCTTCTGGAGATGCAGGGATGGAGGGCGGCTGGGTCAGCACAGGCTGGGATAGGGGACATGCGAACACAGACACTCAGGGGGGATGGGGCTAGAAAGGAAAAAGAAAAAGCATCTCTCAGGTCACTGAGGACAGAAAGAGTGATTTGGAGCCCACCCTGTGTCCGCAAGGCCTGTCCCTACCTGTGCAGTGCGGGAGGAGCTTAAGGAAGACAGGAGTACAGGCCATGGTGGCACAGCCTCTGGTCCACACACTGGGCTGGGCTACCCCAGGCTCTCATTTCCCCTCCACCCCTGACACAGGAGGGGCTGTCCATGCACAAGGGTCCCATTCAGTGACAGTCCAGCCCCTCCCTGAGCCCTGGTGCTGGAGCCCAGCCCACACCACACACTGAGGAGGGTGGAGGTAGGACTCATCCCCCGGGGAGAGCTCTGGAACAAGCACGTGCTGACATAGCTCAAAGCCTCCAGGTTGGGCTCCTTTGGGTGATTGGTCGTCACTGACCAGCACTGTAGGGTCCACAGGGCTGTTGCAAGCATATCCTATTGAACTCATGTTGAAACACGAAAAATGAATGGAAGCAACTTGTGAGCGATAGCTCCTATTAAGAATACATTGAATGCATACTTTCTCAAAAAGTTACAATTTGGCTATAAAAATATACTGAGTGTATAGACCAACTTTAATTGAAAAATGGAAAATGTTTTTCTAGAAGCACTCCATAGAAATGCATAAGATACAGATGTTTTCACAGAGGACAACTAACAAAACTTCAGAATTGAGAAGAATATTTTTTATTTGCTCCTTGTTTTTTCATAATATCAAAAGGCATATAATATGTTTTAGTTCGTTTACAAGGGTTATAAAACTCAAAAGTACACTTTCAAAAAACATTCCCCTAAAAGGAAAATTACAGACCATTATTATTAAATAGTGGTAGAAATACTCTGTATAAAATATTAACAAAGAGACCTCAATACCATATTATAAATTGATACACAATTATTAAGTGTGATTTACTCCAATGATAGTAAGAAAATCTTTACTTACATACCATCTTATTACATTAAGAGATACGATCATATTGCCCCAATTGGTCTCAAAGAGCCTTTGGCCAAATTTCACACCAAATCCTAATAAGAGCCACATAAACACAAAAACAGATCCATTTATAACATGGTAAAACGCACACTCTCACACACTTATGATGTGGTCCTGAGGCCGGCATCCTTGTTCATGGAGTAGCGCGGGGACCAGCTCCACAAGGATCAAGAACTTGCAAAGGGAATCTTCACGTCCATTATTTTGCAACATTATTCCTCACGTGTTAGACAATGTAACTAAAAAGCCAAAATCGATGGTTACTACTTTGCATGGATGGGAAAGGAAAGTGGTCACTCTTGAAGTCCCAGATGGATGTCATGGCCTTAGATAGGGCCGTGCTGTGGCAGCAGTGACAGCAGAGATCTTAGTGAGTGATTAGTCTCAGTGTTGGTGACTTACTGGTGACACTGGGTACCAGAGACACGATGGGTGGAACAAACGCAGCAGAGAAGAGGTCTTGTCCCATGTGAGCGGGTGAAGAGCCCTTTGCAAGGTGTGGGGCAGTGACCCCGGATCTGAAGTGATTATTTCCTCCCATTCTGGTTGCATCCTATACAATGTCAAGCTTCACATTGATGGGGCATCTGTCCCACACCCAGAATAGTGCATATTGCAGAGGTTTCCAGTGGGGACCTTGCCTCAAGTGACCAGTTTACTAAGAGACGGGTTGTGAGTCTCGTATTGCTGCCCTTGCTCCTTGATGAACTGAGGAGAGAGCATGTCCTGTGTGACCTCAGGGACTGCTTTCTGTAAAATCTGGCAAAGTCTCCCTGTATAAAGGACTGAAGGAGACACTCCAGGACATGGTGGACACCACACAGAGCTCTGTTCCCTGAGGTTCCGTTGAAGGGATTCTGCCCACAAGCTGCCTTATCCTCTGGGCAGGTCCTGAGAGCCCACTTCCTCCTGGGAAATGCGCTCTGTCTATGCCTTGTGTATAAGCCTGCAATTTTCCAGACGCCAGAGGGAAAAAGGAAGAAGTGATCCACGTTGGAAGCAATGTGGTGACGCAGCCAGATGCAGGGGCTCACAGGGCAATGGACGCTCCCAGGTGGAGGCAGGTCACATAGCCCTGAGGCTCCAGTGTGCCTACTGCCCCCAGGCAGCTTAGCTGCTGACCCTCACTCTGCAGGCCCCTGTTCGCTCTGATCCCCTGCTGCCCTAGGCACCATGTCCTCTGGCTGCTGTGATCCCCTCTGCACACCAAGCAGAATGTTCATTTGGACAGCAGTCGTACTGATGTTGTGAGCCATGGGAGCGGAGTACGAAAGGGCCTTTCTGGGTCCCTTATTGGAACCATGACACTCTCACGTTTGGAAAAGTATCTCAGTGGAAGCTTGTGATTTGGTTCGAAATGTCCATCTCTGCCAACAGTATCCCCAGAACTGCTCTGTGTCTCCTGTTCACAGATGCTGCACATGGTAAATGTAAGGACAGCGAAGGGGTGTTGCTGGGACACACATATGGGGACACGGCCCGTGTGCATGTGCGGCGTGCAGGGGAGCTGGGACAAAGAGGTCTTTACAGAGCTGCGGTACGTAAGGGGGGAACTGTAGGGTGAGCCAAGGGATGTCCCTGAGAGGGGGAGCCCTGGGTCGGAGGTCAGGGCGTGTGTCAAGGCCCGAGAAAGAGGGGTGGCTGCTTGTCGATGACTCTAGTGGACATCCACTGGAGGTCTAAGAGGTAGGCCAACTGACCACCTGAATCCAGCATCTCCAAATGGAATCGAAAGGCAAACCTAGGAAGAGAAATATACCTTCCTTAACGCTGAAATCTGGTTTGACTCGTGCATGTGTGTGAATGTACATATATTCAAGGGCCACAATATATGAATACTTCACGTAAAACATCTGATCCTTGTCTTTCATAGTGAGTCAGGTGATGACCCAAAATGCTCCATGACCTTGAGAGTTTACTTTGTCCTTTGTAGCACTAAGTGTCTGCAGCTTACTGCTATGTCCTTGGTGCTCAGGAAATGGTTTTGAATTAAAAAGAATCCATCAGTGAATTAACAAAGGGAAAAATACCAGTCTCCACATTCTTTACCTTATGGCTAAAACGGGCATCGGCTCTTTCTTTTGGGCCATCATCATCCATTCAAATTGTGAACCACAGACACGGGTGTCATCTTGGACACATCCTTCGACCTCACACACAGCCTCCACGTAATTCCTACATCCAGCGTTTTCTAAACCAAAAGCCATGTTACAATGTACACACTGCCCAAAGCAATCTATAGACTCCATGCAATTCCCATAAAAATTCCAGAGACAGTTTTCACAGAAATAGAAAAAAATCTCCCGACTTTTATACACAACCAGAAAGACCCCAAATTGCCAAACAATATTGAGAGAGAAGAACAAAGCTGGAGGCACCAGACTTCCTGCTTTTGAGTTATATTACAAAGCTATAGTAATGAAAACCAGTAGGGCATTGGCCTAGAAAGAAACACATGGATTGATGCGACAGAATAAAAAGACCAGTAGAATAAAACAAGACCCTTCTTCCCCAGTGTTCTAGTAGTCACCTGCCTGACTGTGGTCCCGCTCAAGATTCTGCCTGCAAACGTTTTTGTTCTGTGCGATGGCCCAGACGTCGGTGCCTGGCCTCAGGCCTGGGGAAGGGTGCCATGGGGTTGGAGGGAGAAAGGTGATGTAAGGGAGTGAGTCAGAGCTGAGCACTCCCGGGGCCCCTGAGGCCCAGGTGAGGGACAGTCACACTGCAATGTGGACCCTGTTTGCCTTAGTAGATGAGAGCCATTCGAGTATTTTCCTGCTGGCCTGGCCCAGAGCCCAGTCCTCTCAGGGCAGTCTGAGCAGCCCACCGATGACCCCTGTCCTGGTCACCCAGCTGCTCTGACAACACACAGCATCCCTAGAGGACGCTCTGACCTTTGCAGATGGATATTTGAGCTTTCAGTGTCCAGGGAAGGATCATGAGTGGATCCTCTCCTGGGTGCTTGGGATGGAGACATTTATTTTCTTCAGGTCACTAACAGCATCCAGGCTGCTCACCATAGGGCTTATTTTACAATGTTTATGTTCCTGGACATATTAGTGTTCCCTGACATTGGGTTTGCTTGCTGCAGGGCCCTGCCATCACTACCAGTCTCCAATATGAATTTGTTTTAATGTTTATTTCTTTTTAAGAGAGAGAGAGGACAGAGAGAGAAAGAGAGAGAGGACAGAGAGAGAAAGAGAGAGAGGACAGAGAGAGAAAGAGAGAGAGAGAGAGAGAGGCAGAGAGAGAGAGAGAGGGAGAGAGAGCAGGGAGGTACAGAGAGAGAGCAGGAGACGCAGAATCAGAAGCAGGTTTCAGGCTCTGAGTTAGTGGCACAGAGCCCAAGGCAGGGCTTCGGCTCACGAACCACGACATCATGACCTGAGCTGAAGTCTGAAGCTTAACCGACTGAGTCACCAGGCACCCCTACCAGTCTCCAATCGAAACCAATTTCAAGGCCTCGTATTTCCCAGGATCACTCCCGGTTCGTATGTGATAAAAAGTCCATGCGGGTTATCCTTGAACTTTGAATACTTTTTGCTGTTGCTGCTGTATTATGAGAATCTCCTGTTATATCCCATCACCTCCATGGTACAGGCTCTGGGGCCTTTGAAGTCTCCGTTTGTCAAAGACTACCAGGTCTCCGCAGAGAAGTATCCACTGTACTTAATTCCCAATTTGGGTTTTGACTGGGCCTTTATACTTAGTCTGGAATTTAGTTTTCTTCTCTGGTATACTTATGACTCATTTGCCTCTCTAATAGTCCAGTTTTGTAAGTGTTTTCAGGATGACCATGATGTAAACCACTATACAGTACAAGGGAATCGATCTTCTTAGAAATTTGTTCTCTGCTCATCCATTAAGGGACATTCAGGGAAGGGAATCCCACTCACATTCAACCCTATTATATTTATTTGGTAAATGTTCCATTGGTTAAGAGTGAAAAGACGACAAAATGTCTAGATTTTTTCTGGTGATACCAGGGTTCTCTAGACAATGTAGGATGGGTTCATAGGCCTTTTCTCCAAAATAGTGAGATTCCTTTCAGCATCATTCCAGACCGAGTCAGAGGAAAAACAAAGACAGAGAAAGCTTAGAACAGATGCAGTTACACTCTACTGGTCTCACCCTGGTAATTACATCTGCAACAGTCTCATTTCCAAATACAGTCTCATCCTGAAATATGGGAGTTTTTAGAACTCTTAATCACATGAATTGTTGGAGACACAGTTCAACGTGTAACAATTAATATCCACAGTTTATTCAGGTTTTCTTAGTTTTTACCTAATGTCCTTTTTCTGTAGTAAGATCCAGTTAAGATTCTTTGCGACATTGAGTTGTGAATTGTCCTTAAGCTTCTCTTACTGTGACACTTCTTCAGACTGTCCCTCTTGTTGGTGCCTTTGTGCATACTAACTGAGTGGGGGTTATGCCTGACGTCATTCAAGCCAAGGGTTTATACCTGTTCCATGAAATTTCTGCACGGGAACGTGTCTCATCTGATTCCATTTATTTATACCATCAGTTAACAATATAGATGGCAGATACATGTGTAGACACTGAGTTTCAACCCAATCCTTTTATGTTCCTGTGGTTGAAATCGTTCTATTTTGCCTCATGGGGGCCCTTTAGGTTGGCTCGTGAGCTCCTAGATACAACCTGTCCTTGTGTGTTTGCTCACATGGGTATGTGTGGCCGTTGTGCGCTGATTTGCTTGCGTTTGTTTGGGAGACAATGCCAGACAATGACAGAGTGTCATTTAAGGGCCATTAGTATCATATAGAATAATCTGTGGCTCAGAGTGTTTTCCTCTGTTCACATGATTCTTTTTCAGCGTTTAGCACCCCCGTGACCTACAGATGTTTGCAGAGTTTTGCTTCTTCCAATGTTGGATATAATTATCAAATTATTTATAAAAGTGGCACCTCCTGGTGACCTCTTAGTTGGTTCCTGGTTGGGTGATTACATTTAAACGTAGAATAAATATCCATGTGCCAAGTTTAGGTTGCTTTCAGGCTTTGTGATTAGGAATAAGTTGTTATAAACATTGAAGTGCAGGGTTTTTCCTATGGACAAAGGTTTTGAAACTTATCTTCATAATTTTATACTTTTAAATTGGCTTTTTTTCACAAATCAGAGATAACAAGAAGAAACTAGCCACTGCCATGGACATAATAGTACCAGATGCAGATAAGGCTAACTTATTTTTCAGGCACCACATGGGTAGAGTGCAGAGGAAAAATGAAAATGCTTCATTTCTTTTTATATCAGAAGGAAAAATTGATACGATCAGGCCTAGAAGTAAAATACCTCAGCTGATAAAAGAAGAGATTTCTCTTTAATGGAGACTCTTTATGTCAGAAGGGGTTTCTGAGAGTGACTTTGAGGACAGAAAGGACAGGAGGAACCTCACTCACGGGAGGTGCCCTTGCATGGACCTGGGCCCAAGTCATCAGCCACAGAATGAGCAGAATCACAGGCTAAGCTGAGGAGGCAACTGCTGATGTGTTTCCCTGTTTACAGATGAGTAACTAGGTTTTTGTCTCACTTCCCCACAGGCCTAGAGCATTGTGTGAGCATTTAGACTACAGTCCCACGATGAGCAGTAATAATCAGCCTCGTCCTCAGGCTGGAGCCCAGTGATGGTCAGGGTGCCTGTGCTGCCAGACTTGGAGCCGGAGAATCGATCAGGGACCCCTGAGGGTCGGTTGCTATTACCATAGATGATGGTTTTGGGGGTCATTCCTGGGATTTGTTGGTACCAGTACACGTAACTACCAACTCCAGGGCAGGAGATAGTGACCCTCTGGCCCAGGGCCCCAGACACTTTGGATGGTTGGTTCGGCCCCGACTGAGCCCAAATCCCTGGAAAGAGAAACAACAGAGATGTTATTCCTGGGGTCTAGAGACAAGAGGAAGAATCAGGCACACACTTGTGCTTCCAGAAGCCCTTCCCGTGTCCCCACATCGAGTCACCTGTGCAGTGAGCGAGGAGGGTGAGGAGGAGAGGGGACCAGGCCATGGTGGAGGTCAGCACCGATACTGCCTTCTGTTGCCTCACAGCTGAGCAGAGCCTCCCTTAACCTCTCCCTTCACCTCTTCAACTGTTGAGAAGGGGAGGGCCCAACCATGCAAATGCGATCCCCCTGTTTTCTGACTCCTCACTGATTTCTATAGGTGCCTCTGCCTGAGATTGTCAGGGGGAAGGGCAAGGGAGGGGCAATTTCAGGGCAGTGGGTAGGGAGGTCACAGATGTGAGCCCTGAGCCAAGGGCACAGACAGTTGCAGGTGGCACTTCTCATCTCTGATCTACCGTGACCCCTCAGAAACAGGCCTTGAGTACCCCTTAGCGTCCAGACACAGTCATGCCATTGTATGAGGTGAGCACAGCCCATCAGAGACCACTTCTGCCTCCCCACTGCTCTAGCCACTCTCCCCTGCCTCAGGGCTAGACCAGGTGTCCCCACATGTGGCCCCCTATCACCTCAAGGCAGACTCTCTCTTCTACTCAGACTCCTGGGGGTGAGCCTGTCCATGGCTCCCTTGACTCTTAATGGGTCAGGCCTGAAGAGTTGTCTCTACAAACATTCCTCTAACAGTAAAGGTGTATCAAAAGGGGAAGGAGTTAATTGGGTATGACAGTGGAGGCAGGGCTCCAGGTGACCGTGCCAATGCAGGAAGCAGCAGAGAGCAGAGGGCAACTCCCATGGGGGCCTTTGGCAGATGGGACCTGACCCTGATGAGATTGTTCTTTACATGTGCATCTTACCCTGATGGAGTGTCTTGATTCACACTCTATCCCGGCATCTATGTCAATGTGCTCATTGCCAGACGTCTGAGTCATTCCAGTTTTCTCTCCCAAAGTGCATCAGGAAATATCAGTGAGATCCTAAGGATCCCATTTAGGGCATCTTCTCTAGGATTCATGTATATTCTTTCTGAAACCCTTCCCAAATCCATGGTAGCTCTGTTCCGGAGACCTCGCAAAGGACCGTTTTCAGCCTATGTCTTCCCTGGTGGTCAAGAGGAACTTGAATGACTTTCTCGTCTTTTTATTCTATGGCATCAACCTATGTGTCTCTTGAGAACAATACCACGTTGGTTTTCATGACTACAGCTTTGTAATATAATTTGAAAGTGCGAAGTATGGTGTCTCGAGGTTTCTTCCTTCTCAAGATTGCTTTGGCAATTTGGGGTCTTTTCTGGTTCTATACAAAATTCAGGTTTTTTTTTTTTTAATTTCTGTGCAAAACATCATTGGAATTTTTATGGGGATTTCATTGAATTTATAGAGTGCTTTGAGTAGCATGGACATTTTAGCATTATATTTAATGTGGAGATCCCTGGATTTAGGCATTACCTGGAGGCTGTGTGTGAGGTCTAAGGATTTGCCTAAGAGGACCTCCATCTCTGTGCTTAAAAATGTGGATGGATTGGGTGCCTGGGTGGCTCAGTCGGTAAGCGTCCGACTTCGGCTCAGTCATGATCTCACTGTCCGTGAGTTCGTGCCCCGCGGCGGGCTCTGTGCTGACAGCTCAGAGCCTGGAGCCTGTTTCAGATTCGGTGTCTCCCTCTCTCTCTCACCCTCCCCCGTTCATGCTCTGTCTCTCTCTGTCTCAAAAATAAATAAAAACATTAAAAAAATTAAAAAAAAATGTGGATGGATTATGATGATTCAAACAAAGAAGAGACTAGTTTTGGCAATAAGGTAAAGAATGTGGATATGTGCATGTTTCCTTTTTTTTACTGATGTATTCTTTAAATATCAAAAACCTTTCCAGAGCACCAGCTAACCGGTAAGCTGCAGACACTCAGTGCTGCAAGGACAAACAAAAGTGTCAAGGTCGTGGAGCATGTTGGGTTTTCATGTGACTCACTATGACAGACAAGGAGGAGATGTTTCATGGGAGGTATTCAACGGGAAGCATTAAATATTTATAGGGCTGGAGCACACGGTTCTATGTTAACCGAGAGTTGATGACTAGAAGTGTGTGTGTGTGTCTGTATAACTATATCTTATATTTTATTTATACGTAGTTTGTGTTCCATATATATATATATATATATATATATATATATATATATATATAGTACAAATCCCAGGAGATATATCCTAGATGTATTTTCATGAACAGGGCAGAGAGGGATTAGATAAACCACTGGGGAAAATAATTGTGTGAATATTTACAGGAGGAGTAGAACCTTGTGTGACACAGAGAAGGACTGGAGAGGGATCTGGGGTGAGTAGTTATAAAACATTGCACACTGAGAAAGGAGGGCTTAGAGCACCAGGAACTTCTGGGTCATGGGACTCAGCTCTGTTGGGTAGTAAGGTCTGTCTGGAAAATACCTGTTCGGGTATTTTCCTGCTGGCCTGGCCCAGAGCCCAGTCCTCTCAGCGTCAGTGTGAACAGGCCACCGCTGACCCCGGTCCTGGTCACCCAGCTGCTCTGACAACACACATCATCCCTAGAGGACACTCAGACCTTTGCTGACGGATATTTGAGCTTTCAGTGCCCAGGGAAGGAGCATGAGTGCATCCTCTCTTGGGTGCTTGGGATGGAGACATTAATTTTCTTCAGGTCCCTAACAGCGTCCAGGCTGCTCACCATAGGGCTTAGTTTACAGTGTTTACGTTCCTGGACATATTAGTGTTCCCTGACATTGGGTTTGCTTGCTGCAGGGCCCTGGCATCACTACCAGTCTCCAATCTAAATTTGTTTTAATGTTTATTTTTTTTGAGACATAGAGAGACAGAAAGACAGAGAGAGAGAGAGAGCAGGGAGTTACAGTGAGAGAGCGGGAGACACAGAATCAGAAGCAGGCTCCAGGCTCTGATTCCGTGGCACAGAGCCCAAGGCAGAGCTCGGCACAGTTCAAATCATAATTAATATCCACAGTTTATTCAGATTTTGTTAGTTTTTACCTAATGTCCTTTTTCTGTAGTAAGATCCGGTTAAGATTCTTTGTGACATTGAGTTGTGAATTGTCCTTAAGCTTCTCTTACTGTGACACTTCTTCAGACTGTCCCTCTTGTTGGTGCCTTTGTGCATACTTACTGAGTGGGGGTTATGCCTGACGTCACTCAAGCCAAGGGGTTACACCTGTTCCATGAAATCTCTGCACGGAAATGTGTCTCATGTGATTCCATATATTTATACCATCAGTTAACAATATGGACGGCAGACATATGTGTAGACACTGAGTTACAACCCAATCCTTTTATGTTCCTGTGGTTGAAATCTTTCTAGTTTTGCCTCATGGGGGCCCTTTAGGTTGGCTCGTGAGCTCTTAGACACACCCTGTCCTTTTGTATGTGCGCACATGTGCATGTGTGGTGGTTGTGCACTGGTTTGGTCGCGTTTGTTTGGGAGACAATGCCAGACAATGACAGAGTGTCATTTAAGGGCCATTAGTATCATATAGAATAATCTGTGGCTCAGAGTGTTTTCCTCTGTTCACAGGATTAATTCTTTTTCAGCGTTTAGCACCCCCACGACCTACAGATGTTTGCAGAGTTTTGCTTCTTCCAATGTTGGATATAATTATCAAATTATTTATAAAAGTGGCACCTCCTGGTGACCTCTTAGTTGGTTCCTGGTTTGGGTGATTATTTTAAACCTAGAATAAATATCCATGTGCCAAGTTTAGGTTGCTTTCTGGCTTTCGTGATTAGGAATCAGTTGTTTTAAACATTAAAGTGCAGGGTTTTTCCTGCACTTTTTTCGTTTTCTGACACTACTAAGGTCCTCCGTACTCATCCTGCACCATTGCCGTCTGGGATAAGATTCCCCCGAGAAAGCCCCATGTCTTCCCGGGAGAACGGTATTAGAAGGTAATATCTGGTAAAATGCATCTCAGGCCTTATGGGGCCTTATGGGGCGTCATTGCTTCCGGTGTCACTCAGCCTACGCATGAAGGACAAATGCATGAGGAAACTAAGCCAGGACCGTGGGCATATTGGTGACTGTGTCCACATGCAAGTCTCTGTCTCCATCAAACTACGCACGTCGTCAGACTGCCATCTGCGGCTCTAATCCGTGACCACATCCTCTCCCCAGCCTCCTCCTTTGGTTGTATCTGTGACTTTCCTTTCAAGCAACAACTGTGGCTCCAGCACCTCATTCCATCCATTTACTTCATTGTTCGGTGACAGTACACAGTGCAGTCACGTCACGATCGTCAACCTGCCCCCCCACCCACCACGGGACACAACCTTAGTTACTAGAGGACAGAACTTTCATGCAGTTTCTTATGTCTTTACACATAGAGGGTCCACTCACTTTCAGCACCTCGGCTCAGCGGCTCGCTCCACCCCTGCACTGACGTGGG
Organism: Neofelis nebulosa; assembly: GCF_028018385.1. Lineage (NCBI taxonomy): Eukaryota > Metazoa > Chordata > Mammalia > Carnivora > Felidae > Neofelis > Neofelis nebulosa. The sequence goes on along the minus strand of NC_080792.1, from coordinate 75,132,644 downwards.
CTCACACGTGTTACTACAGCTACATGAGTTTTGTCACCTTCTACTTTCCATCATGTGCCCCAAATTCCTACATTTTTCTACGTACTCGTTAAGTTTCTGACATGGGGCGTGTACAGTGTTCAGTGAATTCTGACGATGACAGAGTGTCATTTAAGTGCCATTAATATGATATAGAATAATTCTGTGGCTCAGAATGTTTTACTCCGTTCACATGATTAATTCCTTTTCAGTGTTTAGCACCTCTACGACCTGTAGATGTTTGCAGTTTTGCGTCTTCCAATGTTTGACATAACTATCAAATTATTTATAAAAGTGGCACCTCCTGGGTGACCTCTTAGTTGGTTTCTGGTTTGGGTGATTATATTTAAACCCAGAATATATATCCATGTGCCAAGTTTAGGTTGCTTTCAGGCTTTAGTGATTCAGAATAAGTTGTTATAAACATTGAAGTGCAGGGTTGTTCCGATGGACAAAAGTTTTGAATCTTATCTTCATAATTTTATAATCTGAAATTGGCATTTTTCACAAATAATAGAAAACAAGACAAAACTAGTCACCGCCAATGAGATAATAGTACCAGATGCAAATAAGGCTAACTTATTCTTCAGGCACCACAAGGGTGGAGTTCAGAGGAAAACTGAAAATGCTTCATTTGTTTTAATGTCAGAAGGAAAATTGATATGATCTGGGCTAAAAGTTAAATAGCTCAGCTTATAAAACAAGAGATTTCTCTTTCATGAGGACTCTTTGTGTCAGAAGTGTTTTCTGAGAGTGACTTTGAGGACAGAGGACAGGAGGAACCTCACTCATGGGAGGTGCCCTTGCATGGACCTGCGCCAAAGCCATCAGCCATAGAATGAGCAGAATCACAGGCTGAGCTGAGAAGGCAACTGCTGATGTGTTTCCCTTCTTTACAGTTGAGTAACTAGGTTTCTGTCTCACTTCCCCACAGGCCTAGAGCATTGTGTGAGCTTTTAGACTACTGTCCCACGATGAGCAGTAATAATCAGCCTCGTCCTCAGCCTGGAGCCCAGTGATGGTCAGGGTGCCTGTGCTGCCAGACTTGGAGCCGGAGAATCGATCAGGGACCCCTGAGGGTCGGTTGCTATTACTATAGATGATGGCTTTGGGGGCCATTCCTGGTGTTTGTTGGTACCAACCCACGTAACTACCAACTCCAGTGCAGGAGATAGTGACCCTCTGACCCAGGGCCCCAGACACTGAGGATGGTTGAGTCAGCCCCGACTGAGCCCAAATCCCTGGAAAGAGAAACAACAGAGATGTTATTCCTGGGGTCTAGAGACAAGAGGAGGAATCAGGCGCACACTTGTGCTTCCAGGACCCCTTCCCGTGTCCCCACATCGAGTCACCTGTGCAGTGAGCGAGGAGGGTGAGGAGAAGAGGAGACCAGGCCATGGCGGAGGTCAGCACCGATCCTGCCTTCTGTTGCCTCACAGCTGAGCAGAGCCTCCCTTCACCTCTCCCTTCACCTCTTGATCTGTTGAGAGGGGGAGGGCCCAACCATGCAAATGCGACCCCCCTGTTTTCTGACTCCTCACTGACTTCTTTAGGTGCCTCTGCCTGAGGAGGTCAGGGGGATGGGCAAGGGAGGGGCAATTTCAGGGCAGCGGGTGGGGAGGTCACAGATGTGAGCCCTGAGCCAGGGCACAGACAGTGGCAGGTGGCACTTCTCATCTCTGGTCTACCGTGACCCCTCAGAAACAGGCCTTGAGTGCCCCTTAGCGTCCAGACACAGACATGCCATTGTATGAGGTGAGCACAGCCCATCAGAGACCACTTCTGTCTCCCCACTGCTCTAGCCACTCTCCCCTGCCTAAGGGCTAGGCCAGGTGTCCCCACATGTGGCCCCCAATCATCTCAGGGCAGACTCTCTGTTCTACTCAGACTCCTGGACATGAGTCTGTCCATGGCTCCCTTGACTCTTAATGGGTCAGGCCTGAGGAGTTGTCTCTACACACATTCCTCTAACAGTAAAGGTGTATCAAAATGGGAAGGAGTTAACTGAATATGACAGCGGACACAGGGCTCCAGGTGCCGGTGCCAATGCAGGAAGCAGCAGAGAGCAGAGGGCAGCTCCCATGGGGGCCTTGGCAATTGGGACCTGACCCTGGTGAGATCGTTCTTAGATGTGCTTCTTACCCAGATGGAGTGTGTTGATTCACACTCTATCCTGGCATCTATGTCAATGTGCTCATTGTCAGACGTCTGAGTCATTCCAGTTTTCTCTCCCAAAGTGCATCAGGAAATATCAGTGAGATCCTAAGGATCCCATTTAGGGCATCTGCTCTAGGATTCATGTATACTCTTTCTGAATTCCTTCCCAAATCCATGGTAGCTCTGTTCCGGAGACCTTGCAAAGGACCGTTTTCAGCCTATGTCTTCCCTGGTGGTCAAGAGGAACTTGAATGACTTTCTGGTGTTTTTATTCTATGGTATGAATCTATGTGTCTCCTGAGAACAATACCACATTTGTTTTCATGACTACAGCTTTGTAATATAATTTGAAAGTGCGAAGTATGGTGTCTCGAGGTTTCTTCATTCTCAAGATTGCTTTGGCAATTTGGGGTCTTTACTGGTTCTACAAAATTTAGGGTTTTTTTTAATCTCTGCGCAAAACTTCATTGGAATTTTTATGGGGATTGCATTGAATTTATAGAGTGCTTTGGGTAGTGTGGACATTTTAGCATTATATTTATTGTGGAGATCCCTGGATTTAGGAATTACCTGGATGCTGTGTGTGAGGTCTACGTGTTTGTCTAAGATGACCTCCATCTCTGGGCTTAAAAATGTGGATGGATTATCATGATTCAAATGATAGAAGAGATACTAGTTTTGGCAATAAGGTAAAGAATGTGGATATGTGCATTTTTCCTTTTTTTCACTGATGTATTCTTTAAAAATCAAAAACCTTTCCTGAGCACCAGCGAAGTATCGGTAAGCTGCAGACACTCAGTGTTGCAAGGACAAACAAAACTGTCAAGGTCGTGGGGCATGTTGGGTTTTCATGTGACTCACTATGACAGACAAGGAGGAGATGTTTCTTGTGAGGTATTCAATGGGAAGGATTAAATATTTATACGCTAGGGCACACGATTCTATGTTAACCAAGAGTCTATGACTAGAAGTGTGTATGTGCGCATGTAACTGTATCTTATGTTTTATATATATGTAGTTTGTGTTTCATACATTTTTATATATACACATATATACATATATATACATATATGTATATATGTGTATATATATGATACAAATCCAAGGAGATAGATCCTAGTTGTATTGTCATGAACAGTGGAGAGATGGATTAGATAAACCACTGGGGAAAATAATATGTGAATATTTACATATGAGTAGAACCTTGTGTGACACAGAGAAGGACTAGAGAAGGATCTGGTGTGAGTAATTATAATACATTGCACACTGAGAAAGGAGGGCTTAGAGCACCAGGAACTTCTGGGTCATGGGACTGAGCTCTGTCGGATAGTAAGGTCTGTCTGGAAAATACCTGTTCAGGTATTTTCCTGCTGGCCTGCCTCACAGCCCAGTCCTCTCAGTGTCAATGTGAACAGGCCACCGCTGACCTCGGTCCTGGTCACCCAGCTGCTCTGATAACACACAGCATCCCTAGAGGACACTCTGACCTTTGCAGATGGATATTTGAGCTTTCAGTGTCCAGGGAAGGAGCATGAGTAGATCCTCTTCCGGGTGCTTGGGATGGAGACGTTCATTTTCTTCAGGTCACTAACAACATCCAGGCTGGTCAACATAGGGCTTATTTTACAATGTTTATGTTCCTGGACATATTAGTGTTCCCTGACATTGGGTTTGCTTGCTGCGGGGCCCTGGCATCGCTACCAGTCTCCGATCTAAATTTGTTTTAATGTTTATTTTTTTTTAAGAGAGAGAGGACAGAGAGAAAGAAAAAAGAGAGACAGAGAGAGAGAGAGAGAGAGCAGGGAGGTACAGAGAGAGAGCGGGAGATGCAGAATCAAAAGCAAGCTCCAGGCTCTGATTCTGTGGCACAGAGCCCCAGGCAGGGCTTCGGCTCACAAACCACGAGATCATGACCTGAGCCAAAGTCTGAAGCTTAAGCGACTGAGCCATCCAGGCACCCCTACCAGTCTCCAATCGAAACCAATTTCAAGGCCTCATATTTCCTAGGTTCACTCCTGGTTCATATGTGATAAAAAGTCCATGGGGGTTATCCTTGAACTTTGAATACTTTTTGCTGTTGTTGCTGTATTGTGAGAGTCTCCTGTTATCCCACCACCTCCATGGTACAGGCTCTGGGGCATCTGAAGTCTCTGTTTGTCAAAAGACTACCTGTTCTCCGCAGAGAAGTATCCACTGTACTTAATTCCCAATGTGGGTTTTGACCAGGCCTTTATACTTAGTCTGGAATTTATTTTCTTCTCTGGTATACTTATGACCCATTTGCCTCTCTATTGGTCCGGTTTTGTAAGTGTTCTCAGGATGAACATTGATATAAACCATTATACAGTACAAGGGAATCTATCTTCTTAGAAATTTGTTCTCTGCTCATCCATCAAGGGGAATTCAGGAAAGGGAATCCCACTCACATGCAACCCTATTGTCTTTATTTGGTAAATGTTCCATGGGTTAACAGTGAAAAGACAACAAAATGTCTAGGTTTTTTCCGGTAATACCAGGGTTCTCTGGACAAGGTAGGATGGGTTCATAGGCTTTTTTCTCTAAAAGAGTGACATTCCTTTCAGAATCATTGCAGGCCGAGTGAGAGGAAAAAGAAAGACAGAGAAAGCCTAGAACACATGCAGTTACTGTTTACTGGTCTCACCCTGGCAATTACATCGGCAACACTCTCATTTCCAAATAGAGTCTCATCCTGAAATATGGGAGTTTTCAAAACTTTTAATCACATGAATTGTTGGAGACACAGTTCAACGCGTAACAATTAATATCCACAGTTTATTCAGAATTTCTTAGTTTTTCCCTAATGTCCTTTTTCTGTTGTATGATCCAGTTTATGATTCTTTGTGACATTGAGTTGTGAATTGTCCTTAAGCTTCTCTTACTGTGACACTTCTTCAGACTGTCCCTCTTGTTGGTGCCTTTGTCCATACTTACTGAGTGGGGGTTATGCCTGACGTCATTCAAGCCAAGGGTTTATACCTGTTCCATGAAATCTCTGCACGGGAATGTGTCTCATCTGGTTCCATTTATTTATACCATCAGTTAACAATATGGACGGCAGACATATGTGTAGACACTGAGTTACAACCCAATCCTTTCATGATCCTGTGGTTGAAATCTTTCTAGTTTTGCCTCATGAGGGCCCTTTAAGTTGGCTCGTGAGCTCCTAGACAAACCCTGTCCTTGTGTGTGTGCTCATACGGGTATGTGTGGTGGTTGTGCACTGATTTTCTTGCTTTTATTTGGGAGACAATGCCAGACAATGACAGAGTGTCATTGAAGGGCCATTAATATCATATAGAGTAATTCTGTGGTTCAGAGTGTTTTCCTCTGTTCACATGATTAATTCTTTTTCAGTGTTTAGCACCCGCACGACCTACAGATGTTTGCAGAGTTTTGCTGCTTCCAATGTTGGATATAATTATCAAATTATTTATAAAAGTGGCACCTCCTTGGTGACTTCTTAGTTGGTTCCTGGTTTGGGTGATTATTTTAAACCTAGAATAAATATCCATGTGCAAGTTTAGGTTGCTTTCAGGCTTTAGTGATTAGGAATCAGTTGTTATAAACATTGAAGTGCACGGTTTTTCCTATGGACAAAATTTATGAAACTTATCCTCATAATTTTATAATTTTAAATTGGCATTTTTCACAAATAATAGATAAGAAGAAGAGACTAGCCACTGCTATGGAGATAATAGTACCAGATGCAAATAAGTCTTACGTATTTCAGGCACCACAAAGGTAGAGTTCAGAGAAAGAATAAAAATGCTTCATTTATTTTTATATCAGAAGGAAAAATTGATATGATCTGGCCTAGAAGTAAAATACCTCAGCTGATAAAACAAGAGATTTGTCTTCCATCAAGACTCTGTGTTGGAAGGGTTTTCTGAGCGTGACTTTGAGGACAGAAAGGACAGGAGGAACCTCACTCATGGGAGGTGCCCTTGCATGGACCTGCGTCCAAGTCATCAGCCACGGAATGAGCAGAATCACAGGCTAAGTCAGGAGGCAACTGCTGATGTGTTTCCCTCTTTACAGATGAGTAACTAGGTTTTTGTCTCACTTCCCCACAGGCCTGGACCACTGTGTGAACACTGCCACTGCTGTCCCACGATGAGCAGTAATAATCAGCCTCGTCTTCGGCCTGGAGCCCAGTGATGGTCAGAGTGCCTGTGCTGCCAGACTTGGAGCCGGAGAATCGATCAGGGACCCCTGAGGGTCGGTTGCTATTATCATAGATGATAGTTTTGGGGGCCATTCCTGGGATTTGTTGGTACCAACCCACGTAACTACCAACTCCAGTGCAGGAGATAGTGACCCTCTGGCCCAGGGCCCCAGACACTGAGGATGGTTGATTCGGCCCCGACTGAGCCCACGACCCTGGAAGGAGAAACAGACAGAGATGTTATTCCTGGGGTCTAGAGAGAAGAGGAGGAATCAGGCGCACACTTGTGCTTCCAGGACACCCTTCCCGTGTCCCCACATCAAGTCACCTGTGCAGTGAGCGAGGAAGGTGAGGAGGAGAGGGGACCAGGCCATGGCGTAGGTCAGCACTGATCCTGCCTTCTGTTGCCTCACAGCTGAGCAGAGTCTCCCTTCACCTCTCCCTTCACCTCTTGATCTGTTGAGAGGGGGAGGGCCCAACCATGCAAATGCGACCCCCCTGTTTTCTGACTCCTCACTGACTTCTTTAGGTGCCTCTGTCTGAGTATGTCAGGGGGATGGGCAAGGGAGGGGCAATTTCAGGGCAGGGGTGGGGAGGTCACAGATGTGAGCCCTGAGCAGAGGGCACAGGCAGTGGCAGGCGGCAGTTCTCATCTCTGATCTACCGTGACCCCTCAGAGACAGGCCTTGAGTGCCCCTTAGCGTCCAGACACAGTCATGCCATGGTTTGACATGAGCAGAGCCCATCAGAGACCACTTCTGCCTCCCCACTGCTCTAGCCACTCTCCTCTAAGCGTTAGACAAGGTCTCCCAACGTGGCCCCCCAATCACCTCAGGGCAGACTCTCTGTTCTACTCAGACTCCTGGGGGTGAGCCTGTCCATGGCTCCCTTGACTGTTCATGGATCAGGACTGAAGAGTTGTCTCTACACACATTCCTCTAACAGTAAATATGTACCAATAGGGGAAGGAGTTAACTGGATATGACAGCGGAGGCAAGGGTTCAGGCACCCATCCCAATGCAGGAAGCAGCAGAGAGCAGAGGGCAGCTCCCATGGGGGCCTTTGGCAGATGGGACCTGACCCTGATGAGATTATTCTTTACATGTGCTTCTTACCCAGATGGAGTGTGTTGATTCACACTCTATCCCGGCATCTGTGTCAATGTGCTCTTTGTCAGACGTCTGAGTCATTCCAGTTTTCTCTCCCAAAGTGCATCAGGAAATATCAGTGAAATCCTAAGGATCCCATTTGGGGCATCTGCTCTAGGATTCAAGTATATTCTTTCTGAAACCCTTCCCAAATCCATGGTAGCTCTGTTCCGCAGACCTCGCAAAGGACCGTTTTCAGCCTATGTCTTCCCTGGTGGTCAAGAGGAACTTGAATGACTTTCTCGTCTTTTTATTCTATGGCATCAACCTATGTGTCTCTTGAGAACAATACCACGTTGGTTTTCATGACTACAGCTTTGTAATATAATTTGAAAGTACAAAAAATGGTGTCTCAAGGTTTGTTCCTTCTCAAGATTCCTTTGGCAATTTGGGGTCTTTTCTGGTTCTATACAAAATTTTTTTTTTTTATTTCTGTGTAAAACGTCATTGGATTTTTTATGGGGATTGCATTGAATTTATAGAGTGCTTTGGGTAGTGTGCACATTTTAGCATTATATTCATTGTGGAGATCCCTGGATAGGAATTACCAGGAGGCTGTGTGTGAGGTCTAAGGGTTTGTGTAAGATGACCTCCATCTCTGTGCTTAAAAATGTGGATGGATTATGATGATTGAAATGAAAGAAGAGTTACTAGTTTTGGCAATAAGGTAAAGAATGTGGATATGTGTATTTTTTCTTTTTTTATTCACTGATGTATTCTTTTTAATTCAAAAACCTTTCCTGGGCACCAGCTAAATACCGATAGGCTGCAGACACTCAGTGCCTCAAGGACAAACAAAACTGTCAAGGTCGTGGAGCCTGTTAGGTTTTCATCTGACTCACTATGACAGACAAGGAGGAGATGTTTCATGGGAGGTATTCAATGGGAAGCATTGAATATTTATAGGACTAGGGCACACGGTACTATGTTAACCGAGAGTCGATGACTAGAAGTGTGTATGTGTGTATAACTGTATCTTATGTATTATTTATAGGTAGTTTGTGTTATATATATACATATATACATATATATGTATATATGTATGTATATATGTATATATGTATATATATGTGTATATATATATGTATATATGTATGTATATATGTATATATATGTGTGTGTGTGTATATATATATATATATATATATATATATGTATATATGATATAAATCCCAGGAGATATATCCTAGATGTATTGTCATGAACAGTGCAGAGAGGGATTAGATAAACCACTGGAGAAAATAATTGTGTGAATATTTACAGTAGGAGTAGAACCTTGTGTGACACAGAGAAGGACTAGAGAGGGATCTGGTGTGAGTAATTATAATACATTGCACACTGAGAAAGGAGGGCTTAGAGCACCAGGATCTTCTGGGTCATGGGATGAGCTCTGTCCTTACAATTCCCAAGCTTCTGCAGGTTCCCAAATGGGCAATCCCGTCTGGATGGGGGCCCCATCTGGTGCAGGTGACCCAGTCACCTCCAGTGTCTCTCCTCAGCGCTGGGGCTCCCTGGCTGCATCTAGGGATGACTGTGTTGTTGACCATCCCCTATGGGTGCTCTTGGGAAAAGGCAACGTGAGAGGCACATGCCCCTTGTTTCTAATTACAGTCTGTCCTTGAAGAATCTCATGTGCATTTTTGTTAACAGACCCTGCCCCATGAAGTGTGAGGATGGGGGCAGGTGCAGAGGATTATGGGGACTGGCTTGCCTGGGTGGGAAGTGTCCTGACATGACAATGAGATGGGATGTCTCCTCAGGCCTTCCTGATACAGCCTGTGGAGTGGTGAGCCTGCCCTCTGCCCTTTTTATCCCTCAGTGCAGGACACAACTTCCCTGAGGGGGTCCCTCACCTGACGTCCCAACAACACAACTATCTAAGTGGTGGGGGGGGGTGGGCACCGAGTGATTCATGCTGAGGAAGCCACAGCTCTGAAGTAAGGACTGAGGTGTGGTGGTGCCTGCCACACAGGAGGTCGCACTTGGGGGATCAGAAGCCCCTGACCCTGTGTAGGGATGGGTGGGGTGCCAGGCAGGCTCAAGTCCAGAGGGTCCCTCTCTCTGCTCAACTCCAGTTCCTTCTCCCAGTCCTAAGTGAGTCTGAACTCTGAGACAGCAGGGGGCACTGGAGGTCTGTCCCTCTCCATTGGGGGAGGTGCAGGGATGGCTGAGGGGTGTCTCAGCTGGGCACACAGTCCTGGAACCCTGCCTTGTACCCTCTGCTCTATGCTCACCGGGGCCCACGATTGGCTCCCCAGCCCCACCCCCCCTCAGCTGTCACCATATTTAGTGACTAGTTTTCGGGACCCAGGAGAGGAGTGATTTGCATGAAGGATTCCTCTCTGCTCTCCAAAGTGGGGAGGGGATGAGAGAGGCTTTGTGCAGTTCTCTCACTGGTGGGCTCAGTCAGGCACACAGCCTGGGCTGTCTACACCTTGACCTGGACCCCTCTCCTCCTCACCCCCCTTGTTCTCCGCTTAGGTGACTGGCTGTGGAAAGCAAGGTGAGTGATTTTGGGCTGGGGTGTGCTGGGCTCCTTCTTCCCTTCTTTTGAAGAACAAGCTGGAGGCATTCCCTTGGGACCTGCCTGTCCGTGTCTCCACTGCTCTGTTGCAGGGTCCTGGGCACAGTGTGCCCCGACACAGGAGGCCTCCCTGTCAGGGTTTCAGGGGCACAAGGTGACCCTCACCTGGACGGGAATTAGCAACAGTGTTGGAGCAAATTATGTGGGCTGCTTCCAAGAGATTTCTCTCAGCGTTACCACAACTGTGGTGCTCAGAAGAAATAGGCCCTCGGGGATCTCAGCTCGGTTCTCTGGCTCCCACTCTGGGAACAAGGCCTCTAGGACCTTCTCAGCCTGCAGCCTGAGGATGAGCCTTATTGTTAGTGCTCAACATGGGGCAGAAGCATCAGTTCTGACATACTGCTGCAGGCCCATGGGACCTGAGACAGAAAGCTGTCTCTGTCACCCCCAGGACTGCCGGTGAGAAACAGACAGGGAGGCCTTGGAGACCCTGGAGGGTCTGAGGGTCTGACTCTGAGCACAGAGGAAATTTAAAGGGTCAGTGACAGTAGTTGCCTCTCATTTGTTTTTTCTTCCTTTCCTGTCTCCCTTTCCTGTCTCTCTTTCTTTCTTTCTTTCTTTCTTTCTTTCTTTCTTTCTTTCTTTCTTTCTTTCTTTCTTTCTTTTCTTCTCTCTCTTTCGCCCTCTATCTCTCTCCCTTTCCTCTTTCCTTCCTTCCTCCCTTCCTTTCTTCCTTGGATAAAGAGCTTTATTTGGATTAAATGAGAGGTGGTGAAAGAGAAGGGCCCAAGACTCCAGTGAGATTAGGTTCCAAAAGGGCAGGCAGAGCTTATCAACCCAATGGACTCCACCTCCCAGCAGCCTTCCAGTTAGTAGGGTCAATAAAGGCCTGCTGGGAAATGTATTTGCCAGTAAATCACCAACGTTTGCCAACCATCACTACAGTGGTAGAGTTTCTCTTTTCCATAATTAAATCTCCACAACACCTCCCATGACACCACAAATATTACAAAAAATGTTTTAAAAAATCGCATTTGACAGATCTTGTACTCGTCTTGAGTAGTTAGCTCCAAAGTCTCATCATCTGCCAAAAATAGTTCTACTAAACTCATCGGCTGAAACGTCCATCCATGTAGTGAGAAGACAGTCTTTGCTGGCCCGTGGTCATTCTAATCCAATTTCCCCAGCCAGTAGGGCTGCATAGCAGAGTAAGGCTCAGATTGGGGGTGAAGGGGAAGGGACGGGGCTAATTTTCTCCAGTATAAGTTCACATCTAAAGCTTGGTGGGAGAGCAGAACCAGAAAGTCTTGAGGGACGGGTCCAGGCCCTGTATTCGGTCAGAAGAGAAGGAGGAGGAGGAGGAGGTGGAGGAGGAATGCTTACCATGCTTGTTGTATTTGTATATCTGTAAGAACTTTCTTCATTTTCTTCCATGTCTTCTTTTCCATCTGTTTTCCATGCCAGGTGCCAAGGGATTCACAGGAGGAATGCCAGGAGCAGGTGGTGGGTAGGGAGTAGGTAGGGACCTAGGGGTTGGCCTCCCGGATGCCCTGGTTATGGTGCAGGATGGGGGTGCACTGGGGAGAAAGCTGGATTCCCCCGGGGAGCTGCTGCAGGAGATGGAGAGGGGCCTGGAGGGCAGGCAGGGTGGTCAGGTGGTGGATGGCAGGATGGGCACCTTCAGGGTACCTGACGTCAGTAGATCTGGATTTGGACCTGGCTGCTTGGCATTGGGATTCCACATGTTCAGGTGTTTCCTCCAGCCTTTACACACACCACCACCCGGGCTTGACTCACCCTGCCTCTCACCTCAAGTTCTTTTTCCTAAAAATAAAACAAATCTAGTGAGATAATTTGCATGTCACCGAGTTCACTCATTCAAGTATACAACCCAGCAGTCTGTAGTATATTTACGGAGTTGTGCAAACATCATCATGATCGAATCGACAACATTTCCATCACCTGCGGAAAAAGCGCTGACCCACTAGCAGTCACGCCATTGCCCCTCTCTGCACTCACCCCTTTGTCACCACCGGTTCCTTCCTGTCTGCAGTGACTTCCCTCTTGCGCACATTTCACAGGTGCTGAATCACAGAACAGGTGCCACTGTAAGCACTTCACTCACTGGCATTAAGAATGTGTGCATTGTTGCGGGAACATCAACACCACCATCTGTAAATATATGGATTGCTTCACTTGGTTGCTTGTCACTCTTGTGCAGCGACCATGCCGATCTATCTGTATGGTTCCAGTTTTAATGGCATCGGCTGTCAAAACAGTAATCACTTACTTTTCCTTAGTGGTTTATACAATAATTAAGGATTTCATTCTTTTTCAATTTTTATCTTCCAATATCAATTCACCCCTTCCATGATTTATGTTATATATTTGTACATACTTCTTTTTGTTCAACAATTTAGCCAGTAGTTGTGTATTCTGTTATGAAAAATAATACTGTGTGTTAATGAGACTGTTTTTCTGGTTTTGGTGTCATGCATTTTTGCTTTACCCTTGGAGAGGATGCAGGCTGTGTCTCCTTTCCCTGGTTCCTATTCCCTCGTGCCTGGTGGATGCCAAATGTTCTTGCCCCTCATTTCCCTTGACTGAGGTGTTTCCAGAGTCCCTTCCTGACTTTCTCACCCTCTGTGCCCACAGCTCTGCAACTGAGACCTCCTGTCTCCCTCTTGCTCTTCCTGGATGCATGTCCCGTGGTCACGGCTCAGGTCTCCCCACATGCCGGCCTGTGTCTTCACATTCAAGGGACTTTCTCCTCTCATGCTGGTTCAGGCCACTAGTCGCCTTCCCTTTCTGTCTCCTACAGCTTTTTCTGGAACTCACTTTTCTTCCCACTGATGCTCCTGACTTGTAGTGTGAGCACGGGAGTGAAGCCGCCAGGGTTTCCAGTCTGAGCGCTTATTTATTTGCTGATTTTCACTTCCGGGTTGTGCGAAGTTGCAACTCGGTCCATCTCATGCTTTACGGAAGGTGTGAATTTTGTGTAGTTTCCTCTGTCTTCTTAATTGTTGGTATGTTTTTAACAGCTGTCATGGGTATTTCCAATTTCTTTGTTGGATATTACCTGAGCACCAGAATTTTCCATATTTTTAATATAAAAAATAATAACAAAAGAATACCTCCTAAAATGGTTGATGCAGATGTAAAAAATAAATTATTTTATTTCATACTTTATCTAATATCTAACATTGACATAAAAGGAAAAGTTATCAGAGCTAAGTGCTATGACCAATACACTTCATATTTCTCTTCAACTTCTTACGAATACAAAAAGAATGTAACTAAAAACAGCAGTAAAGTGTAATAAGAAAGAATAAGGTTTTTATTTGAGAAATGAAATATGTTATATAAAAGGCTCAGGGCATTTAAATTTAAAAATATTTTACTGAAAAAAACAATTCAGTAAAATCATCAGAAGTATGTAAAATAAAACGTATTATTTTAATAAAATTTTAAATAAGAGTTTTACTTTTTTAAATCCCTCATTTTTTTTTACTCATGTCTTTAATTATTTAAACAATTACTGTTCACATTTGGACTTCTTTTAAGTTAATTCTTCTGTTCTCTTTTTTATGTGTACTATTTTTTTCTATATTCATTTAGTTTTTCATAAGTTGAAAATAATGAAAATAGTCCTAATAAGATTACCAAAAAAAGTTAAAGTGCTGAATAAACATGTTGAGATGTGTGCAATTTGTATTTTAAAGGAAATTGTAAAATTCCCTGAAGTATATGAAAGCACATTTGAAAAAACTGGCGAATGTTTACTTTTGTCTTCAATAAGAAAACTAACCATAAACATGTTAACCTTTTTAGCTGGTGATCTCATTTCTATCTTCTATGTTTTAGTTTGGAGTCTGGATAGAAGATACTTTCTAACTTCAAGGAAGTTGAGGGCAATCTGACTATGTATTGAAGACAGGGCAAGACATACCAATGAGTTACGGAGAGACTGTGGGAAGTGAAGGGTCATGGGGTGTCTGAACTAGGGACACCCCGGAGGGAGTTTCATAAATCCATAGTGGGAGCCGTCAGCGTGGCGTGTGCACCTGCAGCCACAGTCAGCTGGCAGATTTAGGGGGAGAAGAAGCATCCTGGTGGATTCCGTGGGCGTGGGGAGGGGGCTAGTGAGGTGAGGAGACTAATCCTTGGTGGGTGATGAGGGATGGAGTATGGGGATAATGGTGACCCATGACTTGATGTAAGTGAGGAGGGATAAGGGGTATAAGGAAGTGAAGAAATCAGCAGGGAAAGGGAAAGAGAAAATGCAGTTTCTTTCCTATTCCAAAAACCCTCCCACTCACCTTCACCCTGGACAGGAGGGGGTGCTATCTCTCCCCCGCTGCCTCCTGCCTGGTCACCTTGACACCTTGGTTGTCATAATTGTCACAAAAAATTGGTTGTGATAAAAGTTGATCTATTAAAAACTAGATGACAGCAGGGCTCCCTCAGCCTCTCAGGAGGTGTGATTCTCTTCCAGAGACTTCCTGCAAACTTCAGAATATAGAATCATTTTTCTTATGCCCCAGAATCTGTTTCCCAAGAACTATCTGGACAGTAGATCCTCCAGAGAAACATTCTCCTCTTGTCGCTTATGTTCTAGGCTTTAGCCTTTTCCACTGAAAGTCATCACAGTGGACACCTGGGGACACAAGGGACTGTGGGATGGCTGTGGTGTGGGGGCAGGAGGGCTCTCCTGGAACAAGGCCAATGACCAAGCATCCCAGGTTGAGTCTCTGTCCCCATGGGCAGCACAGTCCCCAACCATCTCTGGGCTCCAATCTGCAGCTGATACTGTTTGGTACATTGATTCTGGGAAAGCAGTCTCAGTGCTGCTCTCACAAGGCCAAGGCCTGTAAGAAGGTGACATATAATCTCCCTCTGCTCTCAGGGCTGGGCTGTCACTCCCTTAGTGACACCCTCAGGCAGGGAGGGGGAACCTTTACAGCGAACTTTTTTATTCCAACCCAGAGCTACAAGGCTTGTGACCTCAGGGACACAGTCCCCCTTATCTCCACCTCTCTACCACTCATATGTGAGTTCTTTGATGGGAACTTCCGGGTCCAGGTGACCTTGGTAATATCATCTTGTGCAAAGTGTCTGGTAATGTTTTTGACTTATTTTCAAAGTTTTTTTGTTTGTTTGTTTTTTTTTTATTTTTGAGACAGAGAGAGACAGAGCATGAACGGGGGAGGGGCAGAGAGAGAGGGAGACACAGAATCGGAAACAGGCTCCAGGCTCCGAGCCATCAGCCCAGAGCCTGACGCGGGGCTCGAACTCACGGACCGCGAGATCGTGACCTGGCTGAAGTCGGACGCTTAACCGACTGCGCCACCCAGGCGCCCCATTTTTGACTTATTTTCTATTCAGGTTGTTTGTTTTCCTGTACCTTGTTTGTTGGAAAAGTTCATTGTATGGTTCCTTCCTTCCTTCCTTCTTTCTTTCCTTCCTTCCTTCCTTCCTTCCTTCCTTCCTTCCTTCCTTCCTTCCTTCCTTTTTTCCTTCCTTCCTTCCTTCCTTCCGTCCTTCCTCCCTCCCTTCTTCCCTACTTCCTTCCATCCTTTTTTCTTTCTTTCCTTTCTCATACACATTTATTTGTGCATTTATTTTGTACTGCTCAACTGTACAGAAGTTTGACAATTGATCTGAAATAAATTCTGTTTCTGGTTTATTGGTTTTCACTATTAGATGTTATTTTTGTCATTACTCTGGAGAAATGGTACACATCTTCTCTTATAGTATAGACACTGAGTATCAGATTTTCCAGTCAGTCAGCTCATACTACATATGAGTCATGGGCCGGGTGCTCTCCATCTGCTACAATGCTCCTGAACCCTCTGTGATCTTCTCTCATAGTCATTGCCTTTGAAGTTGGCCAAATATGCCAGTGCTTCTAATAACTTGGGGAAAAGGAAAGAAACTTTGCTCTGGAGCGACTACCAGCATTGGTAGAAAAAGTCCTTGTGAGGATTCCATCTGGAGGCCTGAGGAACACATGCCCTGAGCCCACACATGCCGGAAACCAGCTGCCAAACGGGAGATTTTGTTCAGATACAAGGGATTCAGGACAGAACCAAGGTGTTCAGGTCTCATTCCTCCCGTCTACTTGTCACCTCTACAGATATTCCACATAATCTGGCAGTGAGTTGGCTTCTGGCAGGTGCCTTGGGTGATTAACAATCTAGGATTATCTAAAAACAGACATTAAGCATGTAATGACCCAGACTGAACTATAAGTTCACCCATCATTACAGCTGGCATGGGTTTCCCTTACAGATTCTCTTACATGTTACTGTTGTGCCAAATGTGTTGCAGCTGTTGTTTTGTGAGGGTCTCCTGATAGGTTCCCTCAATCCCAGGGGACAGGCCCTGGCCTCTAACATCGGTCTGTACATGAAAATACAATACTGGTGGGGAAAGTATTTTCTGCCCTTGCACCCTACTCTGGGTTTTAATGTACTTATTGGTATTTTCTTGGCAATTCGTAGTTTTCTTCTGATGCAGTGATGTATCTATTACCTTTAAGCCTATTTTAAAATTGCTCTGCACATTAGGACTGATATAAAAAGAACACTGTATATAAATAAAGTGTATCAATGGACCCTTACCTTTATTACAGATTCTTCTTCCACTGCTGGATGAGGACCCCCATGGCCTGTTATCTCCAACAACCTGGGCCCCGATTCACTGTACTGGGAGATACCCTGCTTGCTTTTTTTCATTTCCTTAGACTCCCTGTTCCTCCTCACTTACTTTAAAATCACGGATCATCCTTATCATCATAATGTATTCTTTGTAACCACCGACATTAATCTTGCCTGCCTCGCGAACAGCCCCCACAGAACCCACTATGCCACTTCCTCCCCAGTTGCCTGTGGCTGCAGGTGCACGTGGCCATGCTGACTGTTCTCGCTCTGAATTTATGAGACTCCCTCTAGGGACACCCTAGCTCAGCCACTCTGTGATCCTCCATTTCTCCCATCCCTCTCTGTAATCCATTGTTACGTCTTTCCCCGTCCACAGTACATAGTCAGACTTTTCTCAATTTCCTTGAAGTTAGAATGTATCTCCCATCCAGACCCCAAATTGGAAACAGAAGCTAGAAGATAGTTGCAGGAGCTCACCTGTGAACTGTTACAATGCTTATATTTTGTTTTCTTCTTAAAGACAACAATATGTTCACCACTTTTTTCAAACGTGCTTTCACATTCTTCAGGGAGTTTTACAATTCCCCGTAATATACAGATTGCACACATCTCAGGATATTTGCTCTTACTGTAATAGCGCTCCCACTGGTCTTTTTTTAAGATTTAAAAACAATTTTTTACATTTATTTTCAGAGGCGGGGGAGGGGCAGAGAGAGGGAGAGAGAGAATCCCAAGCAGGCTCCACCCTGTCAGAACAGAGCCCAATGTGAAAACCATGAGATCACAAACCATGAGATCATGACCCGAGCCGAAATAAAGAGCCAGACGCTTAACCGAGCCACCCATGCGCCCCAGCACTCCCACTATTCTTAAAATAAAACTTGCTTCAAGCTTATTCATTCTTCATTTGCTGACCAAAGTTTTTTGGCCTATAGCAGAACTATCCTACTTTCCTTCAGATTTGCAGACCACTGGCCTGAGGAGTGAAGGACCAAACGTTCCCAGAGGATAAGTCAAACAGCAGATGTCAGTAAGTGTGAGCAGAGTCATGTCTTCATATGGTTTATGGTCTGGGCACCTGCTTCTCCTGCACAGAGCCCCTACCATTTTGACACCTTCCCGTGGTGAACCCTCTGGCTTCACCTGGACAAGAAAGATGGGTTTTGAGACATCTGTCCATAGTCTTCCCAGGTTGCCGGCTTCCTTTCTCACCATCACTCGTCTCTCCAGCACTGATTTTTCAGTGACTATAGCAGAACCCGACTTTGGAACTGGTTCTTTGTCCAGTAACATTAGCACTTTTATTTTGTTCGTAATAACATTAAAATCATTTTCATTATTATTTTTTTTGAGAGAGAGGAATGGAGAGAGAGAGAGCGACTGCAGGGGAGGGGCAGAGGGAGAAGGAGAGGGAGCATCTCAAGCAGGCTCCATGCCTGGCAACAGGCTGACCTGGGGCTCGATCTCACGACTGTGATCCTAACCTAAGATGAAATAAGCAGTCAGTCACTTAACAGATGAGTGACCCAGGCATCCCTTCATTATTTTTTTAAAAGTGTTAATGTTTATTGGGGCGCCTGGGTGGCTCAGTCGGTTGAGCGTCCGACCTCAGCTCAGGTCATGATCTCATGTTCTGTGAGTTCGAGCCCCATGTCGGGCTCTGTGCTGACAGCTCAGAGCCTGGAGCCTGCTTTGGATTCTGTGTCTCCCTCTCTCTCTGCCCCTCACCTGCTCATTCTCTCTCTCTCTCTCTCTCTCTCTGTCAAAAACAAATAAACATTAAAAAAATTTTTAAAAAGGTTTTAATGTTTATTTATTTTTGAGAGAGAGAGACAAACAGATACAGACACAGAGAGACAGAGTGCAAGTGGGGGAGGGGCATAGAGAGGTAGAGAGGTGCTGAGCTGTCAGCACAGAGCCCAAGGCAGGGTTCAAACTTGGGAATGATGAGATCATGACCTGAGCCAAAGTCGAATGTTTAATAACTGACTGAGCCACCTAGGAGCCCCATCCCTTCATTATTTTTAACTTATGAAAAAGATCATTATTTAAAGATTATTGAAATAATTAATAGACACTTTAATTTATATTTCTGATGACTTCACTGAATTTTCTTATCAGTGCAATATTTTTCATCTAAATACCTTGAGCTTTCTATAAGCAGAAAGTTTGGAGGTCCCTAGAACAAAACCCAAACAAAAGAAATACAAAGACAGAAAAAGAGGAGACAGCTTTCCTGACCCAAAAGCAATAATTTCAGCCCCCAGCTGTTTTCTGGAATCCATACCCTGCAGGCCCTACTTGCCCAGTACACATCTTGCAGAACCTTCCAGGAAGCGTTGGAACAAATAAATACAACAACCTGGTCATAGAAGATTTTAAGAAAACAAAGGGAATGCGAAAACTAAGTCTCTACGAGGTCAGGAAACAGTCTGACCACATCAGAGACAAAAACTCAGTGGTGTAACACCCAGTGTTGTTTCAAAAGTAAAGCTGACCTAAAGCACATTCTTGAGTTGTTTTTGCAGGGTTCAAACCGCGCCCCAAAGGGTTAATGAGGTTAGAACTGTCCCCAGCAGGACCTGCACTGACACCCCTTCTTTTTTCACAGGAAAGTCAACCTTCTGTTTCAGAGGCAAACAGCAGGACGGGCTTGGCAGCCTAGACCAGTTACATCCTCCACCAACTCCACCTGCTCAGATGGACCCCGGCGTGTCCTCCAGGGGCCTCCGCCTCAGGATGATGTTCAATCTCCGCTCTCGGAGGAGCACAAGCTTCAGCTAACACCTCACAGGATACACACACAGGCCCGTGCTCTCAGGACCCCTGCACAACCTGGTGCCGCCTTGGGGCACAGGGGTGACAAAACTCCCTCTTCTGGGTCTCCATCCTAACCCTGAATCGAAGGAACCCACTCCCCTCCACTCAGGGAGTCACAGCTTTGGAAGTTACTCCCCTGATCTCCTTATTGGCTGCAGATCAAGATTCCTTTGTGTGACATCTAGTGCAGCCTCTCCCCCTGTGACTCACCAAGGAGTGAACTCATGCTGGTTCTGTGACACTTGGACCTGATACATTTCATCCCTTAACAAGAAAACCGGCTTATTCTCCCTACTCTACCTGTGGTTTTAGTCACATTTAATGAATGTATTAATAAGAAATTGCCAATACATATAAACTAAATATATTTGATCGTTTTTACTCCTTATATCAATGTTAGAATCCAGTAAAAAATAAAAACAGTAATTAATTTAAGAAGTATTCTTTAAAGGAGGTTCCCTTTTGATAGGATTTTTTCACATTTAAACAAAATTTTCATGAGAATTTCCGGATAGCTGAGGTGAAATATCCATGACAGCTCTTAAAAACACCTGCATAATTAAGAAGGCAGAAGAAACTACACAAGACTCACACTCTTTTAACACATGAGACAGACCGTGCATCATCTTCACACAACATGGAAGTGAAATAAATGAGGAAGTAAATGCAAATGCAAAAGTAAATGCAGGGACCCTGGTGGCCTTGCTCGCACGCTCACACCACAAGTCATGAGCTTTAGTGGAAAGAGAAGTCAGTTCCAGAAACATCTGTGAAGAGAGAAGGAGAAAGTTAGCAGCGGCCTGAACCACCCTCAGAAGAGAAAGTCCCCTGAGTGTGAAGACACAGGACAGAGTGCGGGGAGACCTGACCCTGACCACAGGATGGGCATTCAGGGCGAGCAGGAGGGAGATAGGAGGTCTCAGATGCACTGTTGTGAGCAGATGGGCGAGAAAGTTGGGAGAGCAGCTCTGGAAACACCTCAGTGATGGGAAAAGAGGGGGAAGGAGACAGTAAGCACCTGCCAGCCACGAGGGATAAGAAAGAAGAGAAAAGAGAAACAGCCCACCTCCCTACCACAAGGAAAGCAAAAATGTATGATACAAAAACTAGAAAAATTGTCTAATAATCACATAATAATTTTCATAACAGAATGGAAGAGTCACTGGCTAAAGTTTTGAACAAAAATGGAATCTTCAAAAGTATACACAGTTTAAAAATGACAAGGGGATAACAGATACTGGAAAATAAAAATTAAAAAAATGAAATCTGTGATTACTTCACAGAGCGCTGAAGAAAAATAAATTATGTTTATTTAGACAGCCTCTTATTAAAATGGGAATCATCCAGATCAGTTAGCATGGCATCCATACAAGGGTGGTTTGCAAATAAGTGAAGAGGGGTCCATGCCATGGAGGATAGGCACCAGGTTCTGCTTCTGAGCACACAAGTGAGACACCTGCACAAACCTCTCGCTCCCCTCCTGGGACAGCAGAGTGGAACCCTTCATGCAAGTCATTCCATCCCCTGGGGTGCCGGAACTGAATTTGGGGAAAGCTGGATGTGAGTTGGGGCTGGGAGGCCTCTCCTGGGCTGCAGTGAGCACAGAGCAGAGGGCACAACGTAGGGCCCCAGGCCTGGGTTTCGAGCTTAGACCCCCACAGACTATCAGGGAGAATGTGACCTGAGCACAAGGGCAGAGGGCACATACGCCCCTCCACAGCATCTATGTGGGAGGCCTGAGGGGAAAGCCAATCTCTCTCTCAACTCAAGACATTTCCCACTCTTGCAGTTCATTCCCTATAACCCTGTGCCATGACCTTGTGTGTGTGTATGTATGATTTAAGTATATATATATATATATATATATATATATATATATATATATTTAAGTATATATATGTGTGTGTGTGTGTGTGTGTGTGTGTGTGGTCATACATATGAAACACAAATTACTTACATGAAATATTAGATATGGATATACATATATACACACTTCTAGCCAACCACTCTCACTTAACATAGAACTGTATGTCCTATTCCTACAAATGCTTACTGTTTCTCTCTGAACTTCACATAAAACATCTGATCACTGTCTTTCATAGTGAGTTAGATGAAAACCCAGCAGATGTCCATGACCTCACAATTCTGTTTGTTCCTTATAGCACAGTATGTGGAGCTTGTTGATACTTAGCTGGTGCTCAGTCAATATTTTTAAATTAAAAAATAAATCAGTGAATAAAAAAAGAAAAAAATATACACATATCACTTTCTTTAACTTATGGCTAAAACATATATCTCCATTTTATTTTGGACCATCATTATCCACCCAGATTCTTACCCCCAGGCATGGGTGTCATCTTAGACACATCCTTATACCTCACTCATAACCTCCAGGTAATTCCTAAATCCGGTGCTTTTCACAGCAAAAGTAACTTTAAAATGTCCATGCTACCCAAATCAATCTATAGATTAAATACAATTTCTATGAAAAGTCCAATGACATTTTTTCACAGAAATAGAAAAAAGTCCTGAAGTTTGTATTGAGTCAGAAAAGCCTCCAGGGGCCAAAGCAATCTTGAGAACGAACTGTTGCAGGGTGTATGGCCAGAGTCACAAAAGATGAGTCCGCAAAAGAAATGCCGTTAAGCGAAGGTCCTCATACTCGAGTCGGGATGAGGCCCCAACTCTAGAATGAAGCTTCTTTTTATTAGGATAATTGCTAAAGACTATGTACATAAAGTCAGCTAAGCAAGTGTGTTACTCAACCTAACGGTCTAGCTTTTCAAGGTTGAATTTCCAGTTAACCGGTTTCTGTATCACTAGGAAGGGTCAGATGTGAAGGAGGATCCACCTTGGACACGTTCAGCTGTGTAAACATGTCCTAAAGCCTTGCACCTTCTCCAGCCCTTCCCTTTTGAAGTCTTTTCCTTGGAGGCTTCTCTCCTGCATCTCCCACAAAGAACAAAGCTGGAGTCATCATACTTTCTGCTTTCAAATTTTGTAGTCATGAAAACAGTGTGGTACTGGTGTAGAATGAGACACATAGATAGATGCCACAGGAAAAAAAGAGACCAGAAATAAATGCAAGTTCCCCTTGACCACCAGGGAGGATGTAGGCTGAAAACAAGGACTTTGCACGGTCTCTGGAAGAGAGCTAACGTGGATTTTGAAGGGGATTCAGCCAGGAATGTGCGTGAATCATACCGCAGATGCCCCAAATGAGATCCTCAGGTTCTCACTGGTGTTTCCTGACACATTTTGGGAGAGACAGCTGGAAATGCCGGACCCCGTGCAATGGGACACATTGATACTCATGCCATGGTGGGCAGCGTGCATCCACATGGTCAATCTGGGCTAAGAAACGCAGCCCAAAGGACGCTTTCACCTGGGTCAGGGCACACCTGCCAAGAGCCGCTGCAGGAGCTGCCCTCTTTTCTCTGCTGCTTCCTGCGTTGGCACGGGGTCCTGAGCCCTGGTTCTGCTGCCATTCCAGGTTACCCGTTCCCCTGCTGGTGCACTGTTACTTTGGGGAATGATGAAAAGGTCCTAGAAATGGATAGTTGTGACGGTTACATAACACTGCAAATACACTTAGCGTCTCTGAGAATGATTAAACTAGTAAATTTACCGTTACGTGTATTTTCGTAATTATGAACTAAAAGTTGAAAATCAAAATTATATTTAAGAAGCTATAGTCAAACAAATACCCTTGCCACCCTTATATGTGCTCCCCTATTGTAACTCACCCCAGCACTAACAAGTTACAGCAATTAAAAAATTTGTTTTCTTCCTGCAGATTCCACACGTAAAGGAGATGGCACAGTATTTATTTTCTCCGCTGGGCTTATTTCACGTAGGGCAATGTCCTGCAGATTCGTCCAAGCTGTCTCTAATGACAGGACTTCCTCCTGGAAAGACCCATGGGGTTGACTTCCTTTGTGCACACATGGGGGAGATCCTGCTCCTGGTACCCCACTGCCTTCCTACTACTGGGATCACTGATGAGGAGAGGAGAATAGGACGCAGTCAGTGCCTTGAGGGCTCGGGACGCCAGCCACAGGGGTGCCCATTGGGCCCTGGTGGTGGCAGCTGTGGGAAACTCACATCTGAGGGATCTACTTCACCCACCTTCCCGAGAGCAGGCTCAGCATTTTGGAGCAATGGTGGCACTTCCTCTTCACCCTCACAAGCCCCACTGGGAGGTTTGCTAACCTGACACTCAAAGCTCCTCCCAGGGCTAATCGCCATCTCCTGACATCACACCTGAAGGGCAGGTACCCAGCCAGTGCGCCAGGCCAGCGGAAACACACAGCGACTCAGTCAGCCCTGAGCACAGGAGCCTGGAGGGAAGGGAGGGCCTCGGCTCTGACCCCGGGAGATACAGAGTACATATTGTGGAGGACTGTCCACCAGCCAGGATGGTGCCTGCACTCTGAAAACTAATTTGATGTGCCTTTGTGAAGAGAACAAAAGCCAGCTCAATAGGCTCTGATATTTACACGTGGCTGACCAGACAAAGTGTCTGTGTTATCATCGTTATTTTGTTGCTTTTTCTGTTTTTAATTTCCCTGAGAGTTCTGATACGTTGCATAAGAAACTGGGAAGAAGTCATTCAGATCCAGAAGCCACTGACAGGTACAGTCAGTGTGTATGCAAGTTATTTGAAACTTCAGGAGAGTCAGAATGCAAGGGTCTGACAATTAATGAAATGGGTATAGGACAATGGGCAGGTGTCATTATGGCTGGTGGTCACAGCGGAGGGTCCAGCTCCTCCCAGGCAAAGGCTGCCATAAATGCTCATGCAATACAGGGTCCTTAGGAAGGTTTAGCCTGCACCCCAAGATATCTCAGGAGAACATGGTGTGTGCCTGAGACCCCTGTGGCTGGGTAGTGTGGAGAAAGGGAGGGAGAGGAGAGGTCACCCGGGGTGCTCTGGGCCCCATGGAGGGAAAAACTCTTTTAACAAATGTGAATTTATCCATTCTTCTTAAGCTGGTAGATACAGGGGCTGAGACCCAAAGCCGCTACTCCTCAGCTCCTTCCCTCGCCTTCCTGTCCCCAGGCCTAGAGGTCTATCAGTGACAGCCAAGGCCAGTCCGGGGGTCCTGGGTCACAGAAGCATGGACTGCATGGTGGTCTTGGGAAAGGAGGGGATGAGGTCACTGGAGAGGGAGCTGCAGGTCAGGAATATGACCTCAGGGAAAAGGATCTGGAAGGATAGACAAAATCTGAGCGAACCATTGATTAGAGAAGTCTTCCTCCTTCCTGCTTTCCTTCCTTCTCCTGTGAGAACTGGGCATGGACATCCTCTTGTGTATTTCCTTATTTTTAATGAGAATTTCATTCTCCACAGGGATCACTGCTGGGATCCCTGCCATTTCCTCCATTTGTCTCAGACCTTTAATCCCAGCTGTGCCTCTGGTCAATGCCACTCATTAGAGAGTTAGCTCCACAGCAAATCCTAGGACAGAACTTGGGACAAGGAGACCTGGAAGATGTCACTGGGGGTCAGCTGGACAAAGATGACAACAGAGGAAACAGGGAAGGGGGAATGACACATGTCCCCGGGTGGGACACAGGGAAGTGACAGAGTGGACCCTCAGCTATGGGAGATGGAGGGATGTTCCAGAGGGTCTTGTGGAAGGAGGGTGATGCCCAGAGAGACAGAGATGCCCTGACTGACACAGGTGAAGTCAGGTGGGAGGGCAGGTGAGGGGTCTGCTGTCCCCGCGTCACATGGCAACCATGATTTAGATAGGTGTGGAAACATCACAGACGACCAGGGCTGAAGGATGCCTTTCCTCCCCCATAGGAAGGATGGGGGTGTTACTGTAACTCCTTGACTGAGGGCTTAGTCTGCACCATTCATTCGTTCATTCATTCATTCAATTCATTCATTCATTCTTTCATTCAACCCACATTAAAGTAATTTCCGCAAGTGTAAGATCAGTGCTCATCACAGTGTAAAATAAAATATGATTTTTATTCATTTCAGAGTTGTGGTACACTGTCTGTTTCATATGATGTGCATGGTTGCTGTTTGTCTTTCTCCTTCTCTGTATTTGACAGCCCAACTTATATTACCCAAAGGTTCCTACCCAATCGATTTGTGTCTATTTATCAAAGGAATCCTTGATACACTGGGAAAAAAAAGGATACAATTGTATATGCACCAAATGTAAAATATAAGGAGTATCTAAAACTTAAGACAAAAGGAAGAATCAAAAAGAGTAATTGACACATCTGAAAAATACAATGTCAGCTTCCATAAGTCACCATGAAATATAGAAATAATTGACGAATATCATATTGCTTAGAAATAGCAACTGAAATCGTAGCAGTTTGAAAACTAATGAATTTATTCTTTATTTATCATAATAAACTGGGGAGTCACACTAATCAGCCAGGATCCCTGACCTTGAAGGGAGCCCTGAGCCAACCCAAGAAACTCTCAGATATTCTTAAGGCACCCCAAGCCAGAAAATCCTTCCCTGCTGGGAAGGCCTGTGTTTCAGGAAGGATTGGAAAACTGGATGTGGGAGAAGAACCCAGGTCCCTGGAGTCCCTCACGAAGTTGGAAGGGACAGAAAGATCCACCTAACCCCTAGTGGCTTTTAACATGAGTCAGAATTACAAATAAATGCAACAACACATCAGTAATTAAGGGTTTTTAAGGGAACAAAGGGAATACAAAGGTTAACAATCTCCACCAGGCCAGGAAAGTGCTTCACCACATCAGAGACAACACAGCAGAGGGCAAACTCCCAGCGCTGTGTCAGAGGAAGCAAGGCCCTGCATTCCTTTCCCCAGGTCAGGAGCCCAAACCTCCTCCAGTTTATACTGGCTCTGGGAGCAGGCCCCTGGCCCCTTCCCCTTGCGGGACGGTTACTTCTGCTTCGTTATAATGTCAGTCTCCACACGAGGAGGAGCGCAAGCTGCACGGACATAACCTAGGATGCAGGTACGGTCCTGTTTTCTAAGTGTGCCCGTGCGACACGATGGCCACCTTTCGCAGAGTGACAAAGTCCCCTTTCTGAATATCGATCCCGATGACTAAATAAAAAGAACCCGCTCACTCCTGCTCTGAGACTCAAGGCTTTGCAAGTTATTCCTCGTGATCTCATTATTTTGCTGCAAATCCAGTTTCCTCTGTGAGACCACACACCTGGCAGTCTCTAAATTTCACTCTGGGTGGAAAGAACTCAGCTTAGTTCCGAGACAGCAACTTCATTTTCCTCTCCCTCTCTCTCTAAGTTCTATTACTTAAATATATAAATTATAATATATGATATGTAAATTGCAACATGGAACATACATATAATGTGTATATGCAATCTGTAGTGTTTTATATTATATAAGATACCTATATTTAATAGTTATATAATACAGTTACACATGTAATAATTCAACATAACATATTACACATATTTAAAATGTGTTTATATGTTGCTTATATATTATACATAATTTTGTAATATGTAATATTTATTTATAATAAATATTATATATATATATATATATATATATATATATATATATATATTTCTTTTTGCCCCTATCAAGGACCCAGATGCCCTGGATGACAAAGTAGCACAGTCTGACAGAGGCCCTTGAAGGAAAGCTGGAGGCTACAAGGTGAGAAAGAATGGGGGTGATGACCAGCCATGCACAGAT
Organism: Neofelis nebulosa; assembly: GCF_028018385.1. NCBI lineage: Eukaryota > Metazoa > Chordata > Mammalia > Carnivora > Felidae > Neofelis > Neofelis nebulosa. The sequence continues at coordinate 75,105,455 of NC_080792.1, read as the reverse complement.
GATGGAAAGAAAGCCACGCGAATACTTTCAGGGGAGGTTGCTCCCCTACCTGCCAACCCAGCATCTTTTCTCTTCAGCCCTAAGGCTAACACCCTGTCTGTGAGAGGAGGTAAAGAAAGAAATCAGGACAGGCCAAGGAAGCCCCAAGTTCTGCTGGCTGAGGACATGTTGCTGGAATTCCCATCCTCCCCTCCCCAGGGGTCCCTTGCTCTAGAACCAGAGAATATTGCAGGTGATTTTTTCATTATGCAAACTTCTCCAGGTGTGGGATTACCTGTCCTTACCTGAACACCACCTGGGCATTGACTCCTTGGGGTTGGAGGATGAAACATGGGAGTCAGGGAGTCAGAGCTGAGGGCTCATGTGGGTCCCTGCAGGGTCACACTGTCATGAGGACACTACCTGACGAGTGTGCGAGAATTATTAGAGTGGTTCCCTAGTTGGTCAGCTCCAGAAGCCTGTCCAAACAGGACAGTTCCCATAGTGCCACCTGCTGGGCTTAGACACTAAGTGGTCTAGTCCTTCTGACACCTCCCAACACCCCTGGAATGGTGTCCAGACTTTTGCAATGGGATCTAGAATGGTGCCATTGACGAGTGCAGAGGGATGAAGAGGTGCCCTCTGTGCTTTTTTAGGATTGGTTGTATTTTTTCCGGGTCACTAATGACCTCCATGTGGTTAAATACATGGTGTATCGATTGCACAGTGTTAATGCTACCAGGTATTACCTGACATCAGAGTTTGCCTCTTCGAGGTGCCTGGGGTCATAACCAGTCTAGTGTCATCTTGAACCTAATGAAAGACTTAAAGTTCTTAGAGTTCCAAGGTGGTTCACGCCTCAAAATAATTCTACTTGGACTTGCCTTCCAGTTTGACCATTGTTGTTGTGGGTTTAGATTCTCCTGCTAGGTCCCTTCAACCCACACCGCAAGGACTTCTGATGCTTGTCTTTGCCATGAGGATAGAATGCTGTCAGAGAAATGTGTCTTCTGTTCCTGATAACTTTTCTGGGTTCAAATTTCCCTTGAACTTTAGCCTGACAAATGCTTATAAATTTGACACTCTGATATACTTAATATATCAGTTTTATAATTTTATTCAGTATGAGTACTGGCATAAACAAAACGTTAATATAAATGGAGCCCTCTTCCCTTCTGAGGGGTTCTCCACTTCTCTTTCACTGAAAATGTTGGAGTAGTAATGACATGTTGCTCTACCTGCATTGGACCCTAACCAAGATTTTTTGTTCAGCACTCCATGGAATTCATGAGGGTTGGGTGTTTAACATCTCAGTCCAAAGAACAGACATTTATCCAACATCTTTCCAAACAAAGAACCAGAGGGGGTGAGCAGTACACCTCTTTGGATTACACTGGGGGCAGTAAGCACTTGGCGAGACATCACTGAATGTGGAGATGGATTTGGATGGTGTTGGTTATATCTTCACAATATTAAGTCATCCATCTTATGGACGTGCTGTCTTCCCATATATGTAAGTCTGCTTAATATGTTCAGTAATCTTTTGTAGCTTTCCGATTCCAAGGCTTTTGGCCATTTGGTTAAGTTCACTCCTAAACGTCTTGTTCTTTTTGATGCTGTCCTGAGTGGAGTAATTTTGTAGTATCCTTATGGGCTTCTT